>NC_084763.1:52529651-53896151 GCF_028858725.1 Colius striatus
GTGTTGAGTGGGTCACTGGTCCCCTCAAGTTGGAAGAAGCATGTGAGGGAGAGCTGCATCTATTCAAGGAATGTTCTCAAGTTCCCAGCAAGAATAGCTTACCTTTACCCATGTACATCTTCTGTCTTCCCTGGCAGGCAAGGTGCACATAAGGATGACAGGAGGGGGAAATAAGGAGGGTAGCTCAGAAACTCAGCAGTTTTTTCTTCCCAGTGGCAATCTGGATCACACTCCAGAGACTTATTTTGGTTGCTCTTCTAATGCTTAAGGCTGTTCCTCTCTCTGCTGCATTTTGAGGTTAACATATGTGGGTGCTGTGTTACAAAATTGTAGAGGGTGAATTATCTGCAAATGTTTAGACAAAATGAGATCTAGGTTGGTAATACTGCTTCAGTCTTCCAAGTTTTGTAAGTACTTGATCTAGTAAGATCAAGCTTCACACACATGCAATTATGGCATTACTTTTTCAGATAACTGTGTCAAAACTATGAGCTGTAAGCTTTTCTTCCTTTTTGTAAGATTTTTATCTGTGTGACAACTAGGATACTCCCTGTGACCTTTCAAATTCTTGTGCTGTGAAAATGACATGAAGCCATGTAGCAGCTTGGTATCTCAATTACTTCAAGGAATCAAAGTTCTTGGGATGGTGATTAAACATCATGTCTAATGGTCTGTCAAGAATGTTTTCTACTTGTTCAAAATATATTTTAAGCAAGTCTAGTACTTTCGGAAGGCATTAGATTTTAAAGCACTGTCAATTGCAACATTAGAGTTTTTAGTTGGAAAGGTGAAATACATTTAGACTTTCTTGTTCCAAATTGTTAAATATAGTTAACAACTAGGTGACCTTTATTTGGATGGCAAAACTATACATTTCTTTTAAGTGAGAGATGAGAGGAGGTTCTTCAAAATTGTTTTTAACAGTTCTTCTACTGTTCTGACAGTTACAGCCAAAAAAGAGCCCCCCAAATATAATATCAACACTGAGACAGTAATAGACTCATTGTGCTGCTTTAAACAAAAATGGCATTAGAAAATTCAGATTTGTTTCTAGGGGCTTTAGCTGTAATCTTGGTTCATTCCATAAAAGTAGTTGTATGTTTTTTCTTAGTATATTATTGAGACATAAGTCTCCATCCCTTCATGGGTTTAAACTTCCTATTTGAGTATGTTGCTTCTAAGTTATACATAGAAGTGAGATTTACAGCAGCTCTGGAAACTACTTGTCATAGAAAATGTAAATTATTAAAATAGTGTGAAGTCATTGTTTATGCTTTTGGATCCAAGTGAACAAAGTTGTTCTGAACTACAGAGTAATTTAATTGCTCACAAGAGTCACCATAGAGAAGCAGTTGTCATAACTGCTCAGATTTGTAACTGAGGATGTTGCAGGATATGGGTTTTCATGTTTATATTTTGGTTTTGCCTTTTTTACTAGTGCTGAACTTCCAGGTAAGATGCTGTCATTTTAGAAGTGCCTTGACATGCATCAGATATGTGTAATGTTCCCTGGTGTTTTTGTTCATAGCTGCTGCATTTTTAAATGATCAAGACATCTAGACTTGTGAAATGTGTATTGTCCATAAAATATGTTTTCTATATTGTTTCCTATTAAATTTCTATTTGGATGTTGTCCAAGGAAATCAGGGTTGGTTTGGTTTTTTTTTTTTTTGTTTCACTGTTGACTTCTCTCTTGAAGACACAAAAGTGTTTCAGAATCTATCATTATAAGTAGTTTTAAAGACATTTGCTGTTAACTTTTCCTGGTGATTCATTCATACAATACTTTCCTGGTTTCTTTCAGGTTATATTTTTCTTCTTTCTTGCTGTAGAAGGATATATAACAGTAGGAAACAACTATGTTATTTCCTAAAAGTTCTATGACCTAGAATTCATTGAAGGGAGAAACCAGTTTCTTGGTGAGGACTGGTAGGTAACCTTTAAAGGTGGCCTCTGGTACTCACATAAGGCTATATGTTTTATGATTGTTTCAGATTTCATTATCTTTGCTGAAGTTCTCATGTATATTATTCTATGATTCCATGTGCCAATGTTGGCATCTAAAACAGCTCCATAATTAATCTAACATACAGTTTTGTGAATGACTTCCCAGTGGGCTTTTTACTGCTTGATTGCTGTGGATTTTAGTCATTGTGTTTGTAAAGTTGTGTAAAGAAAAATTTGAGACAACCTTAATTTCATTCCGTTGAATGGTAAACCTTGTATGCTCCTTCTAGAGTCATTTTGCAATTAAGATTAACACCATTTTCTAATCAGATCTAGAGCAAATGATAGCTTTAAGGGAGGTATCTATGGTGCTATTTTAAGTACTTGGTAAAATTAAAAAAAGAAAATTCAGCATATAAAATGTTCCTTAATTGGGTTGGTGCTCCTTGTGTTCTCAGCAGAGCCAGTAACAAAGAGCCTGTGGTGCTGTTACACAGCTGAGCCAGTAAGAATGAGTGTAAGTGATAACAAAGGAGTTTTCATCTATAAGAATAGGTCTGATATTAAAATGAATAAAAGGAGGAAATTAATGTATATCTGAAATGTTTCGGTTTTGCACAGCATCCTACTGTGCTAACGAAATTCACGTGGCATATGAAACCCTGTGGATTTGCTTTTGATTTGCTTGTTAGTGTTTGTGCTTTTGCTTAGCCATATTGCTGTGCCTATAAGGTTTGCTTTTCTCAATTTTGTGTTCCTAAACAGTAGTGTTTGTGGTTTTTATCCTGCATCTAAAATTGTTGTTTTTCCCTAAATAATGAGGAGGTCTGGGGTTTCTGGATTTCTTTTGCTTCTTGTTTGTTTGCCTATTAGCCTTGTTTGTATGTTGCTAGCTCTGTATAAAAGTGATTTGTAAACAGTTATGTGTCAGTGTGTTGTATATTACAGTTATGTGAACAACAACATAGTTTGAAAATAACACTTAAAAACAGGACTGTGTGTTACTGGGCTCTCATCTGATGGATTGCTTAAGTGTAAATTTCTTGAATGACCCAGCTCACAGGCCTTACAAACCGTTCTTCGTGTCAAGCAGTGGAATGAGAAAAAAAAATCATAAGCAGTCCCTCATCTCTACTGGATCTGAAATTCTCCTTTCTCCATGTTAGTTTGGAAAACTTGCAGAAAAAAATCAGAAGATGGGTAGGAGCTGCAAACCTTCTCTGCCTAAAGAAGAAAAGGAAAAACTAGGGGAGCCTTGCATTTTTACTGTAATCCTAAAATGCTTGTATCTCCAACACTGTAAAGAGCTTTTGCTTGTTCAAAGCAGCATTCAGTGCTGAGGAAGGGCATGAGGAAGCCTTATTACACCGATTTGGGATGAAGAGCTGCTCCTCTATGGGACAATAATTGGTTTTACCTACCTCTAAAAATATTGCAACAGAACAATGTCTTATAACATTTCAAACCGATTTAAACTAGCGTTTATATTTAATCACCATTTCATAGTCAGTGATTCCTATAGTGTTCTTCGTGGGATATGAATGTTTGATGGGAGAGTAGAAGAGCAATATGTCATTTAAGTTTGTGACAGTTTGCAATCATATTAGTAATTGTTTTACTGGATACTGTTTAACAGTGGCTACTACAATGTTACAGTAGGAAAAAGTCTATAAAATTTCATCCCTATGGGAGGCTCTTCCCATTTCCTATTAGGAAGTCTGTAACATTTCAATAGAAAGGAAATATTACTCAATTCAAGCACTTCCTTCAGTTAATTAAAAATTTGAAATAAACTTGTTTTCCACCCTGAGTCTACCTATCTGTTGAACAGAAAGTATTTCTTCTGCCAGTTTGTAACCTGTGTGGTTTGTGCATTTTCCTGTATTCCTGTTCCAGTAGCTTTTCAACATTAGAAACAAAGTAGTGAATTCAAATGTTGGACTGATCTATTGAAAATAGTATTTCAGTAGTTGAAATACAGATTGAGGGTATCAGCCAGTGAATTGTCTCTTGCCACTTAGAGTAGTGAAAGAACAAACCTCTTTTGTCCATCAGTTATGTACTCTACTTATAAATCAGATATAACTGACTTGCATGCATGTTTAGTTATATATTGCAGAGATCCCATGCTGAAGTGCACCGGTAGCCCACTTAGTAAATCTTTTTGGTCTTTGTGTTTTCTGGTTGTGCAACACTTGGTGCTTAACCAGAGCTGTGTCAATTTTGAAAAATAAAGTGAAAAAAAAAAATTCCAATCCTCTGTTGGACCGAGAGACACTAACCAACTAATTTTGTCAGTCATGATGGTTTATTCCTTTTACACTTACCCTTCTTACCTACGAATGAATGTACCATCAGGTTGTTTTATCTCTCCTTCACCTAAAATGGACAGGGGAGAAATAAATATAACAAAGGGTGTGTAAGTCAAGATAAAGACAGGGAGCTCACTCAGCCATCACAGTCACAGGCACAACAGACTCAAGCTGGTGAGGACTGGGAGTAAAACTGAATCTTAAAACACATCCCCCACCCTCTTTCCTTTCTGGTTCTCTACCTCCTCTCCCTCAGCAGCACATGGGGAAGGGGGTTAGGGTCAGGTCATCAGAGATGGTCTTTGCCACTGCTTCCTCTCAGGAGGAGGCCTCCTCACGCTTCCCACTGCTACAGTGTGGGGTCTGTCCCATGGGAGACAGGCTCTCACAAACTTCTCCAACATGCGTCCTTTCCATGGGCTATGGTTCTTCATGAACTGCTGTAATGTGGGTTTTATCCACAGGGTGCAATTCTTCATGATCTACCCCAGTGTGAGTCTCAGCCACAAGGAAACAGTCCTTCACTAATGAACTGCTCTGCTCCAGTGTAGATCCCCCATGGGTTCACAGGTCCTGCCAGAAACTTGCGCCAGTGTGGGCTTTGTGTAGGGTCACAGTCTCCCTCAGGCATCCACCTGCTCTGATGGGGGATCCTTCCCCGTGGCTGCAGGGGCAGGGTCTGCCTCAGCAAAGGCAGCTTAACAGGTCACAGAGGAATCTCCTTTCTAGTGCCTGGGCACCTCCTGTGCCTCCTTCTCCACTGACCTTGGTGTCTGCAGAGATGTTCTCACATTCTTCCTCCCTTCTGCTGCTGCAGTTTTAGCATCTGTGCAGTGACTTCTTCACCTGTGCAAATACATTAATTACAGAGGTGTTACCTCCATTGCTCATTGGCTCAGCCTTGGTCAGTTTTGAGTCCATCTTAGAGTTGACTGGCAGTGGCCCTATCAGCTACAGGGAAAGATTCTAGCAGCTCTTTGCTTAAAGAAGCCACTCCTGTAGCCCCTCTGTCACCAAAATCTGACCACATGAACCTCTTAATTTTTTGGTAGAGGTGAAGACCACTGGTTAGTGAACTTAGATTTGAGGACAGTAGTGCAGGTAGATCAGTACCTTGTTGTTTTCCACAGCCCTATGATTCCTTCATTGAAAATCACTTTCTGTCCATATAGTTAGATATTCTTTTTGTCACTGGAGATACCTGCTTCTGTTTTCTTTTAATTTTGTTCTCTTTTCCTCAGTGATGTCATACAGTATAGCTTCTGAAGAGGATTTGTTTTTTTGAACAGACATGTATCAGTTACAAATAATGTGATTTTTTTTTTCCAATTATTTTTTTAATGTTATTTGCAATTGAGAATAGTAAACACCTTTGCATTGCCTTGACTGTAAATGTTTAATAGTAGTCTAGTAGTGAGTCTCAAACAAGGGATCCTGGTGTCTGTCAGGTCCTGTGCGTGGAGAGTGCACCTCTGCATGTCATCCACAAACTCCTTGGGTACCTTCAGGGAGTGCTGGATGCTGCCAATGTGCTTTGGCTGGTTTCCACCCTGGTTAATTATTTATATACTTCTGTATAACCCTTGCACTTCCTAACTAAAAATAATAAAGCCAGTTACAACAGCTGGTGTTACTTGGGGAGAGCATGTGAACCTAGCCATGTTTTGCTGTCTATTTGCCCGTCATACCTCTCAGCCTCCACAGTTTTCCATCAGTAATGTTAAGGTGCATTGTTGGTGATTATCTTTCAACTGGTGCTATACAGTAGGTTTGGAGAACTGTTAGCAGTGTGTCTTGGATTGCTTAATGATTTGTATTCGCCAGCTCCAAGCTCTGCTCAGTGTAGGCATGGTTTAATTTAAGATGACAGTCTTACCTATGCTGAATCTTGTCTCACTTGGTTTGGCATTCCCTTGCTAGTGTCTGGTATCTACCCAAAATGTATAGTGTCACCTATGAACTTTGAGATTTTTCTACTCCTCAGGTTGTCATTCAAAGTGCTGAATAAAGCCAGTCTCAGCATCAATCTCACCAGCAGGAGACCTTTCAGCTGCCTATTCTCTGCTCTGAAAACTGGACCATGAAACCTTGCTTTTTGTATCCTGTTCATTAATTTTCTATTTGTAAGAATCTTTCCTCCCATCCTATGGCAAGTTAATTTCTTTGGTAACCTTTGGTGTAGAACCTTGTCCAAAGGTTTTTTCAAAATGAGACTGTACTATGTCTGCCAGACCTCCTCCCTCTATCCTTATTGGTGCATTCCAAGGCCTCAAGTGGGTTCATGAGGCAGGGACTTCTCTGTACAGAAGTCATGTAACATCTCTTCCATCAGACCACATTTATCCGTTTACTGTGGCTTTATTTTTATAGCCCCTACTGCCTTTAGTAAGGATG
Source organism: Colius striatus (assembly GCF_028858725.1). Lineage (NCBI taxonomy): Eukaryota > Metazoa > Chordata > Aves > Coliiformes > Coliidae > Colius > Colius striatus. The sequence goes on from NC_084763.1 coordinate 52,536,305, forward strand.
GATGATAGACTTTCTGGTTTGTAATTCTCAAGATCTCTCCTGTTGTGTTTGGGGATTTTGTGTGTGAATGGGAATCCAGACTGCCAAGACCCCTGTGACAGTTCTGTGGAGTATTGGGTCACCTTTCTCACCTGTAGATCTGCAGCTTTGTATCTAAATTTCATTCATCAGTCTCAGCTGAAGGCTATGGTCCTGGTGGCTTCTTAGCATCTGTCTGGAGTAATATCTTTCTATATTTATTTCAAGTTGAATTAGCTTCTGTTGACTTGTCTACTACAACAAATGTGTTGGTGTGGGAACGTCTCCAATGTCTGAATGTCTCCATCTCAAACGGGAAAGATTTGTTACATAAATTATTAAATTGCATGTCTGTAGCTTTATTCGTGAATGAAACATTTTATAGTTTTATCATCAAGCAGTCTGTAGCTAATTGGTTTTAATTACATTTAAAAAAATAAAAGGGTTTGAAACATCAAATAAATTGTCACTGTAGTTTGGACAAATGCAAAAGTCTGTAGCTGTACATTCCATGAATTCTACTGGAACTGGCACAAAATCCACCATGCTGCTGTTGTAGTTATTGATCATAAGAAGGAAGAATAACTGCTGTTACACAGTTGTCTTTTTCTGCTGATAAATGTATACGATTAAGCACATTTTTAGAAGCTCAGGTCTTTAACAGATATCTGGAATGAGTTCAGTAACATATGATCTGCTTCTAGTCAATTTGCTTTAGTAACTAGCATTAACTCTTAAAATCTGAGTCTTGGACAATAGTTCTCTTTTTACAAGGTAAAATGGAAGTCTTGGGTTTGTGTTCCTACTGGAGTTAAGCAGAGTTGGTTTGTAGTTTCCCCTCACCTTTTAACTTATGGTTCCTTTATCCCATAGTAATTCTTTTAATTTATTAATTCCCCAGCAAGGTTTTTGCTGTGATGTACTTAATCTTATTGTTTCCAAAACAAGAAACTTACCTAACTCTAGTTATCCTAATTTTGATGGTATTTGTTAATAGCAATGTCTTTGCTTATTCCTGTTGATTTAAAGAAGATTTCAATACTGTTTCAGTTACAAAAATCACTGTGAAAATTTCAATGTCTATATTTTCTATTGAATGTTAACATTGTAAGGAGGAAGAAATGCCCTCACTTCTAGAAGTTTTTAAAAGATAGAAACTTGCCAAAATAAATTTTGCAGCAGGGAACCTGTTTGAAATGCAGAAACTTTTAAGTGAACATATTAAAGTTAAAAGTTGTGTTGAATTAAATGCATTGAATTCCAAGGTTTTACTACAGTTCTTTAGTGTACAATCAATTTTCTGTTTCTGCTTAAATAGAGTTGATCTATTTATTGTGCAGGGACCTGATAAACTCATACTTCTAGGTAATACCTAAAGTAATTAAACCCTATCTCTAATCTTACTCATTGCTTCCATGCTGTGCATGTGCTTTGACTAATCTCAAGAGATGTGACTTTAAGGTAGACTTGGTTCTTTGCTAATACCTACATATGGGAAGTGATGTACTGAGAAATCAAGCCTGAGAACCTAAAGAAACAGTAACTAGGAAAAAAAAAAGCTGGGTAGTGAAAGACTTAATAAGGCTGCATTTTCTAGGAAGTCCAGTTTTGTAGGTATGATATAACTCAAGTGCAGAGTTTAGATGGACAGTGTCATAGAAGAGATATTGGTGGTATTTCCTGTTTTAAGCTACCTTAACAGTTGAACCTCAGATTGTCTCATGTAAGTTCCAGTTTCCAACAATGGATCGAAAAATAGAGACACAAGTAAACATCATTTAAGTTGCAACTGATTTTTATCATACTTCTTGCACAAAAAAATCAAGATAAAGCCAAAACCATCATATTTAATTCTATCAGTCTCTGAAGATGTACATTTGACTAGACCATATTTCAATCTAAAATGTTTAGATAATATAACATTCTCCCTATGAAAAGTACAGACACAAATACACTTGAAGTAAAATTAATACTCTAACAATAGAGAACTTTAATCTTGATAATACACAATCTGATTCAAACCATGATGTTTTAAAGTTCCCAGTACATTCATTTACATGCACTTTGTAGTATTTGAAGTCTACAGAATAAATTGGGACACTATTTTTTGGTTTAAAAGTGTTCTTCAATAGATTGCTGTTTTACATTGCAGATTGTTGACTACTCTTGTAAATATAGTTATAAAAACACCGCTTAACACTGAATACAGAGATACATATTTTCTTTCTAAGATATAATTTTGTCTTTTATGTGTTTGGCTTCCTCAAAATTAAGATTTTAAACAAAAATAAAAAAAATTAAAAGGTATTTAGAGAGCATGATATCTTAAACTTCTGACTGAAAGAAAGCAGGAGGCTGTAAAATGTTTCTTCACTTCTGGAATATATAAGATGTGTTCCCATAGCTTCTGTGCTCTTTTCTAACAGATTAACTCAAAGACACTGTCATCGCATTAACGGTATCCCATTATTATCAAGGTATTGGTTATCCTGTCTGCTGTCATGAGATATGAGTGCCTTACATGACAGCTGGTTAGACGTGATCAGATTGATACTATGGCCAGGAAAGACAGTAGTGGACTAGGATGGTTTCTGAAATTGATTTCTCAGTCAAGAGAGAATTGTATCTTGATCAGATATTCAATATTTTGCAGTTTAGCTAAGACAAATATACAGAGTATTTCCCATTCCAGCTGCAAGAGTAGTACTTGCTATTAGCTTAAAACCCAATACCCCCCACCCCCAACTTGCACAACGGTTGCTTGTGGAGTCCCAGACTGTTTATCTACAAACCTTAAAGAAGTACATACATTGCACTCATTTCCATTCTTCATTTGACCATCAGATTCACAGAATTTTCTTATCATTGTTGACAATTGCCAAACAAGCTCAAGCTCTTATGTATTAAATTTTTAAGGTAAATATTGAGTTGGTGACTTTAGCAAGAATTACTGCATGTGCTCTGGTATAAATGTTCTGAAATTGTTTTTTGTTTCAAGTATCAGTAATCTGGAAAATGTACTGTAGTAGCTACTGTAGCTCAAAGAAAGGAGCTAATCTTCAAAAGAATCATTACTGATCTTTTGATGACATTTGAAGTTTCACCTTGCCTATTATTCTGTCCTTGGATTTCTGTTTAGGTTAGACTTTGGTAGTTTTATTTGAATGAAGTATGAAAGTCTACCTTATTTTCTGACAAAGCCAGGTCCAGACAGTGTTTCAGATGACTTGATCTAATTTGTAGCTCATACCCTTCCTTCTAGAGTCTCAGTGATATTCCCTTCTTGACAAAGGAGGGCAAAGTCAAGTTTCCCTCCATCTTTGACTAGAGAATACCACTTCTGACTAGAATAAACAGCCCAAAAAAGAAAGCAGATTCTTCCCATATACTTCCTCCATATTTTTAGTTGCTCTTCATTATCTCCCTTACCCAGGAAAGATGCAAACAAACTCTCAAAATGAGTGACCTGTGCTGATTTTTTTTTCTCTTCTCTATAATGTCTTCATTCCTCTCTAGACTTCAGAGCAGATCTCTTTAGACATGTGTACCAGATTAGTAGTTGGCAACAGGTTTCCAGTTTTCACTAGCCATTAGCTCACTGGGTGTCATGGAACCTTTTTTTTTCCCCTCCCAAACTAAATCCCTGATTTTAAACTGTAAATCCTAGACTAAAGATAGAGAATGGCAGTTACCTAAATGACTTCTTGTCCTTTGCCATGCATAAAGATTTGTTTGTTACCAAGATGGCATTGTTGCTGGGACTGCTCAGGCTTCTGGTTTGATAAGGGCAATATCCAGGTTCTCTGGTGGCCACTGCTGAGAATTGCTGAGCTGACTGTGATGCTTGAGTATTGTTAGGGCTTTGTAAATACATCTTAGGAACTTTCTTCAGTGTGGTTCATGGTGATTGTCCATGCAAACCTCTGGAGCTAATAATTATTCTCTCTTCTTTGGTGACACTTTTTATGGCTTTTGTTCTAGATTTTTCTTTTTCTGTTCTAACTCTCAGAGGAATGAACAGTCTGCCAGTCTTCTCTGTCCTGCTCAAATACATTCTGCACTTTGTCTTCTGATTCCCCTTTTTTCCTTTTTTGTTCACTCATTTAAGAACTGTAGTCATCAATCAGGGATACTATACAGGGATATTTATAACTTTTAAAGCATCCTTACTCTAGTTATTTCTTTTCATCAGTGTATTTGATACATCCATTTGAGAGATCTGCAGTCAACTTGAACTACATGTAGTTACGTTTGAGAAGAAAAACTATATAGAGATTGTTTTGGGTGGGGTTTTTTTGGTACTTTTAAATCTCCAATGTCTTCTACTTCTGTTTATCACTCTTGATCTTGGAGATTATCTTTCCCTTTATTGTGTGGTTTGTTTGTTTTAAAACATATTCCCGCTGCCATCAAATTTTACTGTGGCTTTCACTGCTCATCATAAATTCAGCCCTTTCAGCTCCGGAGCTAAAGTGATTGTATGCACCCTGGTTAACTTTCAGTTACTTCAGGAACACCCTTTTCGTCTAATCCCTATGCTTTCTGTAACTGAAATGTCTGTCTAAAATTTGGTTTAGTTTTTGAATTGGACCTTGAGATTGATTTGCCAAGCAATGGGCAGTTTTGGATTTTTTCCCCTTTGCTTGTTCACAGATTTTATGCCCTTTCTGTTTGGTGCTTGGTTTCCTCTCGCTTTCCTCATTTCTGAAGATCAATTTTTCAAACTTCTACATGTCAATATCAGTCCTATTCTTTCTTTTTTAGCATTGCAGGAGAAATAGTTGTCTTAAGTTTCATAATAGATGCTCTTATTATTTGTGGCTTTCTCCAATCATTCTAGAAGAAATATTTGATGTGGTATTGATTTCAGTAAGTAGGTGTTATATCAGTGATTATTGTAAAGGAGGATTTTTCACAATTTGAGAATTACTGTTCTAGGAATGAAGTGTCTTTGAATGAGAAGGCTGGGTTCCAGGGCCAAGCAAACACAGAAGTCAGATCTTTCAGACTGACCTTTTCCAGCTGGAAAGTTTGACTGTCTGGAGATTGCTTTTGCAATGGCAGAATTTTAGCGAACTGCTTTGCGTGAGCCTGCTTTGCTGCAGGAGAGCTCACTCTGCTTTGTTATGTGCACGTAAGTGTCCACTCAGTACTTAGCACAGATTTAATCTGTGGACTGGTAGACACAGGATTTAATAGAAGGAGTTCAATCATTCTTTCTCTGCCAATGAAGTACTGTGTAAAATCTCAGGTATAGAGATTTTTTTTCCTATTCATTTTAGTGTGATATTTCTTTTCCTGTTTTTAAATTTGTGTGACAGAAGTTAATTTCTTAACATTGATTTCATTTGCAACAACAAGAAGTCTTTGTACTTTTTCATCTGCCATAGACAAAATACCCAATTAGAATAACTGCTGAAGAGAAAGTATAATGAAGTAAGATTGTGTGCATGGAAGAGCAGATAGCAGTAGCCAGTTTCACTGTATGTATGCAGGAGGCTTATTTTGGAGGTGTTTCTAGTCATGGTGAAGACCTTGGGGGATTTCTGTAATTCAAAGCATTGTATGTGGGAGTAATGGGCCACGGTGGGAGTAGTTCCACCTTAAGTCACTCAAGGGGTTGAAATTGAAGTAATCAAGGTCTTGGAGCCTGGCTTCATTCTGCTCTTACTTTATTGGTTCTTTTTCCTATTTGTTTGATCTAGACAATCCTCCCTAGTTTTTTTGGTGCGTTGTGTGCTTGTCACTATACGTTATGTAGGTCACTTTTGATTGTAGAGCATTAAGACTTCTCATAACATAACAAATGTCCACAGTTGATTACAGCTGTGGAGCACAAAGGGACAGACTGACATAGATGCACACTTGCTACATTAGACACTGCTGAAGAGATGAGCTGCTGTTTCACCCTTTTTTTTGAGATACTGCCACTAGGCAATACTGAGGAGACATTTGTGCTCTTCCTTCTAATTATGTTAGACATTTCCTTCTAATTGCCAAATTCAGTATTTTTGAAGTGTAAAGTACTACAGATATTATTGCTTAAAAATTATGATGATGCTTTTTTGTTCAAAATGGAATGTTGGGGAATACAGATGTAGATTTTTCTTTTGTGCAATTTTAATTGAGAATGAACCCTACAAAAAGAGATTTGAAGCCATTTCTGAATTTATTGGATGAGGCTTTGTAGGACTCTGGAGTAGATACACCAGAACTTCAATGAAAAGAACCATAAAGATTTTCAATATTGAGTAGTTATAATTGTCTCTATAGTATACTGATTATTTAATCTGATTATTGAGTTTTTACATTTTTAAGTTCAGTTTTGGTTTCTTACCACTTGATGGCAGTGAAGGAGCTAGTGTTGCCAGGCAAAGGTTCAGGGCAAGAACCCATTATGAATAACAAAAGAAGAGGTACAAAGGAAGCCTCTGACATTTAATATTGTTCACATTTCTAGGTGATATTACATATACCACAAATGACAGTAGAGGAGGAAAAGCCTCTAGATGGAGCTTTAGTACTTCCAATGGTGGAGAGATTTTTTTTTTTTTTACTCAAGTGGTTTGCTCCTATTTATACTAATTATTTTAAACAACTTTCCCATTTAGGAATGGAATGATACCAGACATAATCAATAAGTAATATCAGGGCTTCTGCTATTATAGACATACTGTATGTCTTGAAGAGCATGCAATTCTGACATTTTTTCTCACATCTTCTGTTCAAATCCTCCAGCCTCTCAACATTCTTAGGAATCCTCAGGTATTGTTAGACATGTCAGCATAATTATTGAAGCTTTTTTTTAAAAGGAAAAAAGGATTTTACTGTTAAACCACAAGGAGAAACCTGAAAAATACTGCTAAAATTGGTAATTGCCCTGCAGTATTTACTGCTTACTGGTCCAGTTCCAGTGAAGAAGTATTTGTTTTAACGTTAAATATTACAATGCACGGATGTGTGTGTGAGGCATTTTATTAGTGAAGGTTCTTTTGCACTTCCTACACCCATGTACACCTCTTGCCAAGCTGGTATGGGGAAATGAACCATATAATGGCCCTGCTATAGTAATTGGCTCCACATGGGTGGACTCCAGTGCATAGACAAAACCTTATTTGAAGTAATTGGTGCTTTGTGTAGGTACAAGGGTCTGTACATGCAGATTTATTTTGGATCCTGGGTCAAACCTTGGCATTAGTAAAGGTTTCAATTTCATGCAGTGTCTTTGACATGTAAGTGATTTTGAATGAGTATCAAAAACATGCATACATATGACAGCGAGTTACTCGATTGAACTGGTTTGTAAAAAAATACAGTTAATATTTTGCAGTTATATTTTTTTAATTGAATACTAAATAAAGATTTTGACTTGTTTAGTGAATGTACAGCATGTTAGTAATTGTAGAAAATATTTAAAAGGCAAATTATAAGTTCACATAATTATGAAACATCTTAATCATTAGCAGCATTGTTGTAGTTCTGTAATAGGCACTACTGTGTAAACTCAGTGTTGAAAATAAATGAAAATTTAACCAGACTTATCAAATACTTACTTTGGTTTCAGATGCCATTAGTTTTAAAAAGCATTCCTATTTTTAAAATGCATTTAAGCATGCTATTTGTAGTATTAGCTATAGCATCTGTCAGCCTAATTGATGAATTACTGTTGTTGGTTTAATATACTGTCAGCTAGAGCATACCCATTGGGAAAAATACAAGTTTATCTTATCAAATGAGTATCAAATACATATTCTGTCTAGTGGTAAAAAGAAAGGGTTAAAGATAGAGTTGAGGAATAGTGCAGTATTTAGAGTCCTCGTTTCAGCCAGTGGAGCCTCATTTGCCAGAAATCCTGTTGTGAGACTGTAACATTTCTTCATCTATAGCACAAGTTCATAATGTGGCATAAAACTGTTGAAACCGGTTTCTTGTCAATACTATTTTGAGCAAGATTTGTTAGAAAACAATGATTTTTTTCTTCATTGCGTGATGTGCATTGGCTGCATTTATTTTAATGTCAGTGGAAAATCTTAGCTCCTGTGGTGCAGTAGAATTTTAAAAGAACCTACTGCAAGCTTTTCCAGTTGCTACTGTTCAATTGAAGGGAATTTGAAATTTGAAAGGTAAAAAGAAAATTCTCAGCATTTGAAACATGAGATCAATTTGGTTTAGGAATTTAGTATTAACCTTGCTCTGTTTGCTTGGCAGGCTGAACAACATAATTGCCAAAAATCAGATTTGTGGAAAAGAAATTATATTCTTCTAGGTGATTGTCAAGAATTTTAGCAAATGCAACTTAAAAAAAAAAAAAAGTTTGATTTGGGGTTTTCTTCCATCCTTTTTTTCTATCTTTCCCCTCACCCAAAATGTAAACTTTTCTAGCTAATGGGCAATTTATTAATTTAGGGATTTATGTTATAAGACTGCATACAATTCTTAATCTTCTGTTCAATAAATAATTTTTTATAAAAAGGAATGAAAAAGTTTGTGGATACAATGAAACTCTTGCACTTCTTGGAAGGTAACTAGTTTGTACTAAATAATTTCTATATCAATCAGTACAGTAATAGCAATTCCCCAAAACACTGTGTTATTTTTATTTCTCCTTATCTGGTAAAGAGTTGCAGATAATAGTAAACATCTCAATTTCTAGGTTTGATCTCCATTACAGTCAGCAAATTCATATTGATCTTTTAAAAATTCTTTTTTCTTTTAGTATGCTAATGCTTGGGTTCATTTTTGTGCTGAAATTGTCTCTTAGTTATGTCTTTACATTAAATTTATCATTAAAACTTTGAGTTTCTTTGTTGGCATGCAAAAACCTTGATAGCATTTTTATTTATCCTTGACTTCTGAGCAAATCTCAATTACTTCCTGCTTGCACTGAAGGAACAAGTGAATTTTTGGAGAGGGCATAAAATGGCACAAATTTAGCAAGCAATATGTGGAGTAAATTTCCTTGAATATTCCTGGATTCACTACTGATGAGTATTTTGATAGAAGAAATAATTCTGTACCTGCAGGCGATACTTTGTCATTTACAATTAAAAGTGCCCTGCTAGAACTGAGGACTCGATACTGTTGTGGAGTTCATTTTTACCTTGGTTTACCTTTTAATAGTGATGGAAGACATTCGCTAGTTAAAAATGCTGCATTAATGAAAATAATCAGAAGTCTCTCTTTTGTGGAAAGAGTCTCCAAACAACCTTGTTTTACTTCTATTATAATCATAGATTTGTAGGAAAAAAAGCTGATAAAACTGCTTATCTAAAAGTGCATAATGTTTAGCATTTCATTGGATGTTTAGTGAGAGCAGAATAAATATTAAGAATTTTTAATTGTTCATAAAATTAAGTCTTTGTGGTTTTGATTTATTTTGTCATAAGAGAGCTTTTCAGAATTAGAATTTCTTTGTGTTGCAACTCATTAATGCAGTGAGCAGCAAGTTTTTTGTTTGTGGGCCCTTACTTGATATTCACCTAAATTTCAGATGCAATTAAAAGTTTCTGGGCATTCATTCAGTAAAGAAAGCAAAAACATTCTTCTGCTTTGTTGTTTTATCCCTAAGCTTTTTAACTTATTATGTCTGATTTTATTTGTACCTCCCGTTAAATAATAATGATAACTAGAACAAATATTCATGACTTACAGTCTTTTTTTTAAAAAAAAGTCTTTTCACTTTTTTTTTTGGTACAAATATAAATATGGAAATTAATTATAGTTGTATCTTGGTAGACTGTATCCCAGTTTCCTTTTGTGGTTTCCTCATTTTTGAAAATTACTTCTCTCGTCTAGATCCCTGCTTGAGCTTATCTAATATTGTTAGTTGAAAGGAGGTGCATGGTATTGAAGACTTTTAAAACATTTTGTTGGAGTCTTTCAGGTGAAGAACATAAAGTATTTATGCATATAAATTATAACCTATGTGTTACGTGTAAAGTGTGTCTAAATTAAGATTATGGAAATTTTTCTTGTTTCAATTTTTCAAGTAACACTTGCTATGCACAAAAACCTTTACAAACAAGACTCTTTCATGCAATTCTAGATCAATATAAACAGAAATTTCTTCTTGGGTAAGATTAACGGTTCTCTATATGTAAAGTCTTGCTTCCAATGGTGCCTGTCATTTTCCAGTTCATGGATATTTAAGTCTGACTCTATAAATATTACTGAATTAAAGCTTAGCGTGCCTGTCAGTTTATTTGGGAGCACAATTCTACCACTGTTTAGGCAGCAGTCGTATTTGAGTCCCATGTAAATACATGTATGAATCCTAGAATTCCTGGAAACTTGTGGAGTTGGAATTTTAATCTTTAAAACAATGTTGTTTTAATTGCATGCAAATTTTGATTGTCCCACATGGGAATAGTATAGTTCTATATTTTAAGTTACTGTTTTATTCTTATGTAGTGCAGGAAAACTACATCAAATATAAAATGCATGAAATATTGTTTAAAAAATATGAATACAACTACTTAGATTCTTGGAGTATTTTTGAGAAAAGGTTTGGATTATTTGTGTTTATTCAGCTTGATGGAGTTTGTCTTTGATGGTATATAAGGCTTTTTTAATTCTCAGTTTTACATTAAACGTGGTGAAAAAATGAGACAGAGGTGATACAAAACTGTTCCAAGTATGTCTTGTATTGATAAATGCTAACAATGCCATTCACATAAGCAAAACAGTTGTGGATTATTTATAACTTCTCAAAATGTGCCTCACAAATTACATTTCAACAAGATGCCAAGTAATTTGGATCAAAAGTGGTTGCAGTCATTTGTGGCCTGACAGTAGACATCTCCATTTGTGCTTCTAGAGTAACCTCATGAGAAGTTCTGCTGAATTATTAAGGAAGAACTTTGTTGTACTCTAACAGAATTGGCAATTTAAAACACTTAGCCAGTTTCTCATGTGGCTTCTATTTTTAGAATCTCATTACTTTCATTATACTTATGAGATTTTGCAAGGTACTGGGTGTTACATTTTTTTGTCTTAGATGATAAAAATATATAAGCCTTGCAGAAAGTGCTTGATAAATACTTGTAGGTCTTTTGAGGCAAAAAGTACACTTTCCTGTAGGAGAATATCAGCTGCCTGGGCACTGTGTTTTAGAACTGTTCTACATCTGGACTCATCTGCTTGTAATATGTGCAGTCTCCTTCTCCTTCCTAACTGATGCACTCACTTTACTGATTTCTCTCTGCCCTTCTAAAATGATGTAGCATATGTTGGGTTTCAGTTTTGTGCAAATGCCAGTCTACTACTGTGTATCTCTCCAAAACTGTACACTTTTGTTGTTTTAAAGAATAATCTTTTTTTGTTTTATTTATGTTAAGATTGTAATTTGAAGTAGGCAAGCTGATAACTAGCCAGATCATTCTGCAATTTAATGGAGTGTTAGAATCAAAATGAATCTTCAGAGAGCTGAGGTTTATTTGAAGGGGAGGGGGGAAGCAGTGCTTGTGAGTGATTATTATAGAGCAGCTCTGCATTGTTTATGCAAGTATTATTTCCTTTTTGAAGCTACTTGTTTATCTTTTAGTACAACAGCCATGTACCTTAATATCACCTTTAAAGACCAGTAACAGATTTTTGTGAGTGAGTACTGTAAAATTAGGGAATGTCAGTTTTCAGAATGTCTCAAATCTTAATTTAGTTTCTTTGTGCCTGTTCATTGTGATGATTTTTAATTCACTACATTATATTCTACAGGGTCTTCACTTATTCAGGCTCAGGGAGAGATCTAGCCCCAGTGCAGCTTCAGGCTTATGTATTGAAAAGGACTGTTGTCTGTAAAAAACTGTTTAACCTGTAGATATTGAGGCTATGTAGAGAGTGGGGGAGAGGATTGTACGGGGAAAAAAATGGTTTCATGGGTAAGCTAGTCAGACGAAAAGTGCCCTTGAGGATTGGATTCTGTTCCTCTCTCTGCCACAGAATTCCTATGTGATGCTAGGCAAGTCGTTTAAACGAAACTTTTCCCAAGTGGTGACTAATTGATTTGAGTGCTCTGCAATTCTGGTTGCATAATTTGAGATACTAGGGGCTTATATGCAGAAATGCTGAGGGTTTGCAGCTGCAGCTGAAGTCGATTAAAGTCTGTGCCCTGAATGTATGGAATGTTGTTTAATAGCGAGCATTTGGAAAAATTAGATCTGAGATAAAATTAGCGCCTGAGATTACCGAAGATTTTACCTTAATCTGTGCCTCATTTTGCAGTCTATAAAAAAGGAAAGTAATGCAGGCTTGTCTCTTAAGCTATTACAGTGGCGAAGAATATTATTGATGAACTCTGATACCATTGTGATGGGCTTCAAAACAAATAACCATAGCTCCCAAATGTGTTTGAACAGCATGCAGCTAAGAACAGATGAGGCCACACATGAACAAATGTGTGAAGAAAAGTACCGAATAGCTGCTCACTGGGTAAGCAGGCATCTTCTGTGTGTTGCATGAAGAGTGGCAGGAGTAATGACTACAGATTGTAGTTTTTTTTCAGGGAACCACTGACTTCTTCCCAAGTCTTTTTTACCTGTTCAAAATGCTCATTGTCTGTAGCATGTATTAACATCATCACAGTTCTCTTATCCCTTTCTAAATGGTAGCTGTATATTTTAGATGTAATTAAATCTTACCTTTTAACAGTTTCATGATTTGTTAAACAAAGCTTCACTTGCTACTTTAAAAAATAAAAAAGGTACCATCCTCTTTCTTGATTCAAAGAACAAAAATAGAACTTGACAAAAGCTTTTATCCTTTTGGTCTGTTTGCCAACAGTGTGCTCTTTGTCGACATTGCCACAGGGTATACAGCTTCCACTGCTGGCATCCGCCTAAAGTTGGCTCAGAGTTTGTGTGGGATTAATTGGAAGAGGGGAGCTCAACAAGGAAAAGAACTAATTTTAGTCCCCTTCTTCCTTTCTTCCTGATTGCTCAGTTCCTTCACCCTACAGTACATATTTCTTTTATTTTGTTCAGCGGTACTTAGTGTGACAGGTTTTTTGGTACGTTCGTTTGTTTATTTAGGCCACTGCTGTTTTATGTTTGTGTGGTTTGGGGTTTTGGTTGGGGGTTTTCTTCCCCTTTTAAAAAAGACAAGTTATGAGAGAAGAAACTGCATCTGATGGAATCCTTTTCATTTCTTGGATTTGATTCCATGGCCGGGGTTATGTGACAGAAGGAAATGCAGCTTTGACCTATTATTGGTGCTTGTAGGATTGCCAGTAACAAAACACTTTTTTCCATGTAGTAGCTTTCAGACTTGCAGTTTGAGTCCTCTCTACCTGTGTCAAAAGTTACCTGCAAAATATATTCTCGCTTGTCTGTTGATCTTTCTTTTAGTCTTGAATTTATAGCTCAAAAACTTGGGGAAAACCCACATTAATATTTATTTTTGCTTTATTCAAATCCTGTGATCACAAAACTTTTTCTGTAGCTTTTGCATTTGAAATATTATACATTGTCAGTGTTTCTACTTGAAGCAGTAGGACCACAGTTTTATCTTCTGACTTTCTCTGTTATCTTTGATGCTGATAATCCTGTAATCCCATGTTGAGAGGCAAGTAAATGAATTGGTAAATAGCCACTGTCTTCTGCAGTCAGTTGGCTGAAACAGATTTCTGGTAGCATAGTTAATGGGATGTAACCTGTGGCAAGTTTTTATTGCTGCTCACTCAACTGCTGATTCTTCTTTTTCACAGGCATAGAAAGAGGCATACTTTTCCCTTTTAGTTTGGTCTTTTCTCCTTTTTCAGTATTTGTCTTGCTACCAGCTCTGCACACCCAACTTTGTAGATCCTGCAGTTGGCTATTGCTCTCTGGCCTGCACTGTACTGTTGCTTACAGACTGATGAACTATTCCTAAAATTCATGTGTCAGAAGAAAATTCTTCTTATATGTTACTTCTGCTGTTGTGACTTTGAGAGTAGGTCTTGATGGGTGGATGAGAGATGTCAGGAGGCGAATACTCTCCATACAACTGCTGCCTTTTAATATCAGTGGCTGAAAAGCTGACCTTACATTTGCCCTGCTACTTATTTTTCTCTCATGGGCAGGGGGCATTTCCCAATGTGTTTCAGTTGTGACTTTGGAGGGAATATTGAGTAAGAGTTATTATTTTGTTTCTCTCAGCCTTCTGATGGTGGTGACAGGCTATTTAACTTCCCAGCAAAAGCAAAAAAAAAGCTTGTTTTTTCTGAATTATTTTTATGTCTGTATAAAGAGAGAAGCTGCCACATACGTGTGTTTGATACCCACCGCCTTTTGTAGTGCTGAGGTTGTTGGGTACTGCACTCACCTAACTGGAGAACGTTTAAAGCAGATCAGAAGTGTTTACTTCATGCTTATCTTCTCAGTTTTCCTTCTTGTGCAGACCTGCCCTCTGTCTCTTCTAGACTTGTCTGGGTTTTCAGAGGATCTGGTTTAGCTGTAGCCTTGCTGTGGGTATTGCTGTGAGAGCAGAAGCTGGGCATGTGTTGTGCCTGTAACAATTGTTGCCCAGGCTGCTTCAGTAGGGGAATGCCCCCTTGTGAGGATGTTCTAGTTTAGGTTGAGTCTGTCTTCTGCTCTTCTTGCAGGCCAAGAGGGAGGCAGTTTATAGATCAGTATGCATTACTCTCCTACTTCCCTGATGCAAACAATGCCTCCAAAGTGATACTGGAAGAGAAAAGCAGTAACTGCTAATGGGGAATGGCTTTATGAAAAGCAGGGAAGTGATCTTTCTGCCTGTCAGTTGGGCCTGTGTGGTTCAGTTCAAACATTTTTATTTGAAAAACATAAGAGGGCAATTCAGGGCCACAGTGTGTAACAGTATCTGCCCACAGCTGCCATAAATCTTGAGAGGTAATTATCTTCCTTAAGGATTATTTGGCTCATTCTCACTAGAAATAATGTCAGATAAGCATTTTGAGTGACCATAATACCAAATTTCCAGAGAACATTGCTGGGGAATGGGAAAGACTGTCTTCAAGTCAGTTCCATCACAAGCCATTGCATGTATGTGACTTTTTTTAATATGAGCATGATTTTTAAAATTTGATTTTATTTAGCTTTCAGTTGATTTTACATTTTCTGTGTGAATTTTAATTGTTGGTTCTTAATGCTAAACTTGATTTCTTTATCAAGGTACCTTTCAATATCAGCTGGCTAATTTATGGCTCATACAGACTGACATGTTTTGTGAATATTCTTTCAGGATGTTTGTGTCCCCTGCCTTCTGCCCTGGCCCTTTATCAGATTTGACATGTTTTATGCCATCAAGCTGTGAGTTGAGATGGTCAGGCAATGCTCATGCTTTAAGCTTGCTTTGTTAGGAGCATGATAACTTTTAGTAAAGTGGTGAGCTATTGCAGTAGGTAATCTGTTATGCCTACTGGAGTTAAACAGAGATTTTTGTTAAGTTTTAGGCCGAGATGTGTCTTACGCTCAGAAATTTTGCTGGCACTGGCATCTGCACTACAGAGTGATGGAGGGCATTCCTATATTCTTTCAAGGAGGCTATGTACTAACTCAGCAGTGAATTACTATATAGGTAGTGGCATGTTACAACCTCCCTGGGGTCTTCTGAGTCCCGAGGTAGTAATAGCTCATTAAAATGGTAGTTAATGAGTATAAAGGGATCATTATGCGACTCTTCTATGTGATGGGGTAGAGCTAAATCCTAACTAGTTCAGTAGAAAGTATTCTAAATAAGGAAGGAAGGAATTTCTTAAATGCTGCTGGTAGTTCTTTATAAACTTAGCTATTTAAAGCAATACATTTGAAAAAAACCCATAGAAATAATTTTTTAATAAATGAATACAGTTTTATAGATGTATTTTAGGGCATTCAGAGGTATTAGTTTCCTATATAACCTCAAAGTTGCCTTAACATAGTCTGCAATGAGCATCTTTGTTAAAAAGATTCAGTGTTTTGCCTCTTCTGTTCAGTTAGGTTTAAAATAAAAGAAAATAATTTTTTCCCCTGCTAACTTAGGTTTGGTTGTTTGATGGTTTTGTTTTGTGGTAGTTATTTAGTGGGAGTTTTGTTGTGAGGTTTTTTTTAACATCTGCAGATTTCTTGACACCTTTTGCTCTATATGCCAAAAATAAGTGATGGAACAATTTCTCCTTGAGGGAGGAGGAGACTAATGTTCCCCTAATAAGGTTTTATTCACAGAAAACATAACCACCTCATGCATGAGATCTTTTTCTATGCCTTTCATTTAACTGTGGTTATTTTCTGGAGAAAGATATTACATATTTATCTGAACTGAAAAGTATGGATTTTGTAGCAGTGACTTGAAAACCTTGATTTCAGCAAATGCTTCATGTCTTCTTCAGACTCTGGAAGGACAAACAAGTGCAAGACTGTAGACTCAGGTACACTTAGATCTTGAAGCTCAAATTCAGTGGATGGGATTATTTTTAAGTGTCCTTAAACTGAGAAAAATAACACTGCTCCTACGAAATGAGGCCTTTTCAAATATTGCAGTATGGTATGGAAGCTAGGTAAACAATAGGAAAAGTAAGGTGGAAGCAAATATAAACCAAACTAAATGAATATGTTTATAAATATATTATAATCATATGAACATATAAATATATGATTTTTGAGAGATACTTCTGCATTCTGTCATAAAGAAATGACAATTGTTGTGCATGAATACGGTTTAGTACAGCTTCCCTACTGTATCCTCATTTTGGTGTGATTGTTGCAGGAATTAAGTATGTATTTACAATTGACCAAATACAGAACATTTTTAAAGGAACAGTTTATTTTTTGAAAACTTCTGATGATATTTGTACAAATTTCTGCTTGCTTTTCTTGTTCAGTTTATTCCTTATTTTCATCTGACATTCTCAAGGAACCCTGTTATCTTTCAAGGGTAAAGCTGCTAACGGATGGAGAAAGTATTCTAAACTCAAATCATGTGGGTGATTTAGTAGCGATTATCTGCTCCAGGGTGACTTTCTTAGTAGTTCAGAGTGGTAGTAGCAGTAGTAGTAACTGTGTAGTAGGAAAAGTAAGCTTAATACCTAGTGGTCCAAGTCTTGGAGCAGGGCTTCACGGGACATCAAATTCCTAGCAAGATGTGTTTCATGCTGCCTCATGGTACTTGCCACTCCTTTTGAAGCCCTTTTAGGTTTTGTGAAAATCTCATTGACTCTTTCTTTTCCAGCACGAGCATCTGTCATCTTCAGTGTGATGAGAGTACTGTCTTTCAGCCAGGACCTTTGAAACTACATAAACAGATGCAGTAAATCCAGTTGGGATATTTTCACAGTAATTATTAATTTGATCATCAAAAGGATACTTAAATTCTAAAATATAGCTATGTTAGTGATCTGCTATACCCTGCTGTGACAGAACTGGTTAAATCTAAGTCATGCCTGATAAATGTATGCAAGACCTGCTTGTAAAGGAGATTTCAACAGTCTCTTCCAGTGATACTTCCAGGAAGTTTTCCTGGTACCTTAGTGGAATCTTCCTCTGCTGTTATCTGTTACTGTTTAGCACTGATTGATGAGACAAAGCAATTACTTATTTTTTCTTTACAGTTACCTTTTACATATTTGAAGACGTTTTTTCCTTGTGTCAGTTGACTTTTCTTCAGGCATAAGTCACTCTTGTTCTTTAAGTTTCTCTGAACAAGATACTATTTTTTTTTTCCTCCCAGACCTCTTATTATTCACATTTATCTTCCAGAGAGGTTTATGTCTTTCTTTAACCACGTTATTTGAACTGGATGCAGCAATTTGCTGAGGTCTTAAAATTGCTGCATGAAATGGCACAGTTGCTCGTTGCCGTACTGCTCGTATCACAGTGGGTTGTGCTGCAGAGAAAGGCAACATCATGCTACTGACTCATGCTCAGCTTGTGATTCACAGATCATTTCTGCCTAGCTGCTTTTTTCTGCCCTGTGTGTGTGTACTTGATGAATTCTGTCCAGATGTAGACCATTAGTCTTTCACTTAGGAGATAATGTCATTTTTTTTTAAGAGCAATTCTCTAATTTGTCTGTATCTTTTAAATTTCTAGCTCTCTTTGACAACATCTCTGTAAGTTTTCCTAGGTTAGTGTTAACTTCCAGTTTAACAGTGATTCTGTAATTCAATTTGCTGGTTAAAATACTGAGCGCCAGACAGACCTCATAAAATCCTATTTGATACACCTTTTCATTTTTGGCAGTTAGATTATTTAACTATTCAAGGTATGATTTCTTTCGTACCTGGAAGAGACTCTTCATGATACTCATGTTTTTGTCATTTGTTGGAAAAACGTTCCGCATTAAAAACGTTACTTATATGGTAACTGCTGGGGAAGTATGCTTTGTTTACACTTTGTTTTTATATTAGAGTGTGTGTGTATGAAAATATATCTGATGGATGTGTGGGGGTGTATAGGCATATAAATTAGTGTCCTTCATTGCTGATGGGACTGAGTTGCTAATAAATAGTTAATGTTTATTCAGAAAGTTGATGCCTGTGGGGATTATTCACCATGTAAATGTTGTGTTGATACATACCGTAATGGATCAATTTTTGAGAACTTCTGTGTTGGAGATAATTGTGTTCTGTTGGCTTCTTGAATGGTTTTATAATATTTTATTTTTAGCCATACATCCTATATCTTATCTCTAATACAGCCTTTCCTCATTTTTAAGACATCAGAAGGGAGGATGATAAATACCTTTTCAAAAATAGGAAAACTTTTAGAGCTTACAAGTAAGTTAAAGATACAGTCACAAAAAAAAAGGACTGCAACAGTTCAGGTGACATGGGAATTCAGTAATTCAGCCCAAGCATTTGGGAGGGAAATAGGTTGGTTTGTTTTGTTTTGTTTCATTTTTAATTTATTTTTATCTTTGTTTATTTTAAGACCTAAGGCTATGGTCATTAGAAATCTTCCCCCTGCCCAGTTACATTTAGGTTGAGATCTGAGAGGCAGTTATTTAAAAAGACAGGCTAGGAAGAGAAGGTAAAGGCCTAGTGTGGATGTAGGCTTTCTGATTCTAATTTCCTTTAATTCTTTATCCTCTGGAAATAAGCTGAAAGTATACTAAAGCTGAACTGTAGCAAGAAAACTTACATAAATGATCAAATAACAGTATATATGAGGCATTACTTGTAGAGAGGGTTGAAACATGTCAGATCCAACACTCCAAAATCTTCGCTGCCATATACTCTACAGTGGTGAGTGTGGACTGCATTCAGCTGCCCTTGGTATAGTGTCACCTCTTGTAAATCAGCTGGCTGTGCTGTATCTAGGGGCAGAGCCACTGAGCAAGCACCGCACCGTAGGAGACATTGCATTTTGCTTTCCTTGCCAACCTGGACTGTAAAAGCAGTGGTCTTTCTTTGTAGCAATTTAGTTCCTGTGAATATGCTGTAGGATATGGAAATTTGGAGGTAATATTTTTATCTGAGAGCTGTATACTGGAAATCTCTGATGCTGTAGGCAGATTTTCAAGAGAATTCTCCAGAAACAACTTCCTTTATCCTGAAAGGGAATACACACAGGTACATCTACAACTACCTATAATTTAGAAAAATATAGAGCACACATAAATTATGTAAACAATACATGTAATATAGAAAATGGAATTAAAATAAGTAATAATATTCCTGGGAAAACGTGTGAGATAAATAAAGGATACCTACTAATTCTTTCCTTTTGAACTACCAGAATGAAAAACTAAATGGAAATAAATTATAGCAGTAGGCAGGAATAGCTTGAATAAGGTCCTCAGTTGTTGTTTGATAACTTTTCTCCATTTGTGATTTGAAATATAATACTGAAAATGCTGATGGCTGGTGAGTGTTCTGTGTATCTCAGAGACAAAGCTCATGTTAGATCATACTTTAGGATTACACATGACAGTGTTCTCTTGGGCAATCTATTTTTTCCTAAATAATCAGTTTCTGAAAATACAAGTAAAAAAGGTAAATGGCTAAAATAGTTTCAACAGGAGAAAAGAATTACATATAAATACTGTTGTTCAAATTGGTCAAGACGTCCTAAGCCCATGTAATTGTGCACATGTGCTGAGGAGAACACTTTTTTTGGTTTCTCAAGCATGAGGCAGCAGAATTTTCATTCATTTGGTACGCTAGGCTGAAAACAAAATGTTCCTTCATTTGACACACTCTCTTGGAAACAAACATGCCAGTGAAGGGATTGTGCCAGTTATCAGAAGCTCGCAGGAATACATTGTGCTGGTTTGTATTCATTTTCATTTCATGAATTGCTTTAAAATTTAGCAACATAAAAAAGCATTAAGATACCTTTTTAGAATTATTTTTAGTTCCTGTGTATTTCCCTGCTGTGCTGTTATTCAGTTTAAATCAACGGAATGCTGTGAGACACATGGCTCGGTTTGCAGCAGAGCAGATCTCTCATCCTGCCTGGATATACTTGGAGCATTCATCTGCAGAGAAGCAGCGAATTTGAGTTTAACTCATTTTACATCCTTGATAAAGATGAGTGTCTTAGAAAGAAGTTCAATAAAAATAAAGAGTAAATTGAACAAAGGTTATGCAGCAAGAAATTTTAGGCAGAACTCAGCCAGCATCTGTTAACTATAAAAGCTCACAGATGATGCTTGGTCTTCTGGGAGAAACTTGCTTTTCTTTGCTAGAGTTATACTCTTCAGGATTGCCAGCAGGTCCTTCCCGCTTCTGGAATTCGCTACAAGACTTTATTTCCTTCATAGATGTTTTTCCAAGTACAAATTTGGCAAACTTAGGTATACTTCATGGAACTAATCATGTCATAGGAGTTTAAATTAGGACCAGGTTGCAGTGGATGCATGTGAAGCAAATATGGGAGAGGTTCTTGTAATAGAGTTTGATGTAGGCAAAGATTCACCTATTTCCTTGTGCTATTACTGCTGTCAGATGAGCAACCACATTAGGTATGTGTATGCCTGCTTTATGTAGCTTTTGCTTTTCCTCCAGATGTTACTGAGCAATTTTTGTGTGTACAAACAGCGTCCAGGTGTGATTTTAAAATTATTTTTAATGATTCCATAATAGAAAATTTTGACACTTTTCCCAAAAGGTGTTTGAGGAGACAGGGATACCTGTGATGGTGCACAGAAGATAGGTATTGCAACACTTAAGGCTCTTGGTATTGATGGTGGGAAATTTTTTGTTTGTTTCTAAGAGAGATCTGTTTACTTTTTGTTTGCCTATTTCATGGGGTTTTGTAATGGAAAAGGTACACAGTCTAGACAAATTCAAGCCATTAACTTACACAGTTTTGGCAAAAAGCTTCCAAAGCCAGAATGACCTTTAAGCAGATATGCTGAACCAGTGAGAGTCTGTTTGGAAGATGAATCACTGCTCTATGGTTTCCACTGTAAGAATTACCTAGAGAAGGGTTGTGGAGCAATAGTGACTGTTCTTCTGTCCCCATATGAGAATGAAACGCTCAGGAGGAGTCACACTGCATTCCTTGATGTTGCTCAAGGAATGAAGACTGTGGATATTTAATTCTCAGACTACAGTCATTTGTGTTTGATCTCTGACACTTATGGATATTAATTTTCTGTGGACTTCACATGAAAACAGCAGGTAGAAAGTGCAATGTTGCCACTGTTAGACAGACAGCTGTATCTTCTGTCCAGTTATCTGCTCCTGCTTGTTTTGTGAATTTTTGTGGGACAGCCTGTCCATGCTACAGTTTCAAATCATGGAAGGAAAATATGTGATTGTGAATTTATAAAGCTTATTTTTTGTTTCTTTTTCTGTACCATTCTGCTTCAACTTTTATGCTTAATGATTACCAAACAGAAAATAGTGACTTGGACCCCTTCTACACAAAAATTCTGAATCGAATACTTCATTGAAGAAACCATTTACATTTGAATTGCTCTTGAATAAAAAAATAGACAAAGCCCAAACACAAGAGTTATGTGTTTGATTTATCATTTGGAAAGGCTGAAAAAGGCCTCATGTATGCCTGCCTGCCCTGAGATTATTTACAGGTATAAGGTTCAAATTTGAAATACAGTCAGCTAGTTCTCTATATGGTTGTCACATATGGAAAATTCTACAGTTATTCAGCAGCATATCAATTAAACAGTTATACTGATGTCACTCTCTTTTCACCTGTTAACAAGTGCTTGGACAAACTGTAAGTGAACAGAAATGTGATTTCTATCTGCATATTTGGTCCTGTGGACCACACACCTTCCTATTGCTAATCAAGATAATGCCACCTATTTGAAGACATTGGCAGGCATATTTAAAACCTAAGATGAATTGAGTACATTTACTGCGTTAGAAGCAGTTGCTAAATTGTAAGCAACCTAAGTCTTGTTGTGTAACTGCATTGCACTCCAGGGAACAATTTAGGTTTTGAATTGTATATGTTGGTAAGTGAAAACTATGTAGACATTGATTATTTTTTTTCCCCTTGACCTAATCACTGTTTGCCTATGGCAATATCTGATATGTTATGTGTTCACCAAGAATTGTCTTGGGACCACAACGAGGTTTTTTTTAGCTTCATTAGTAATCGTAGTTACATTAGGAATAGAAGATGATGGAGTAATATATTTGTGCTCTACTACACTGTTTTTTCTGTATATCGCAAAGGTGGAAGTGAACTCTGTAGGTGGGAGTCCAAACTTGTATAGGCAAAGAAGGAGACCAAATTTGAATCTTGGTGCATTTTCAGCAAGAATTTAGTTTTTAAAAAGTGGAAGGCAAATGCTTAGGTTTTTTTTTTAATAATGTTTTGTGAAAAATTCCTCATATGTTTGTAGTCTCATGAATTTTCTTTGTAATGCTAGAGAATATGAACATGATTCTGAGTAAAGTAAAATTTAATAATGTGGTTTTCATTGTCTGAACCAAGCTGACACAAGTAAACAGTGCAAATAGTGAGAAGAATGTTTTTTTCTTCCTAGGAATCACCCTTTAGATAAAAATTTAGAAATCCAATGGAGTACCAAGACATGTATTTAAATTTTAACATGGTGTTGATTGGGGGTTGGACTAGATGATCTCTAAAGGTCCCTTCCAACCCCTACCATTCTATGATTCCTTCAAATGGTAATATTATGTGCCAATATACTTGTGGTAGTGGAAGGGATTATATGAAAAAGTATAAAGTATAAAAGATAGTACTTGTGACCTCTAGCTAGAGGTCATGTAACTAGACACATGGCACTGTTCAAGAAAGTGTTAACAATTAAAAAAATCCCATAAGAATGTGTACGTGTTTACATGTATAAGAGGCCAAACTCTGACATTTCTTGGTATTTCTGAGAACTAATTCTAGCACAAACCACCTTTTCCTCCATTGACTTATCTACTGTGAGCATTTTTTCCAGTTATGCAGCTGACATGATCAGTTTGTATTTCAGCTTAAAGAATTCATTTTGCATTGTCTTTTAATACAAGTGCTTGTATTCTGCTTTGTTTTTCAAGATATACATGATGGAGTACTGCATTTTTTCCTCTTGAACAGCAGTGACTCATACAAAAGTAGGCTTAGATGCTACATGTGGAAGTGATTGCTGTTGTTGCAGTGCGTGTGGTTCTCAGCTTGTAAGATCTGTTAACTGGAAACGGGTGTGTAAAGAGATGTTCAACCCTCAAATATGAATGGGACAGTATCACTTTGAAAAGTTGGCTATCAAGAAATAGTGATGCGTTTGGTGTTCATATCTCCATAACTGAGACAGTGTGGCAGGGACATTTGCCTTAATTGGTGGCAAAACTGACCAACCTTATGAGGAAAGACTGAGGGAGCTGGGACTCTTCAGCTTGGAGAAGACTGAGGGGTGACCTCATTAATGTTTACAAATACATAAAGGGTGGGTGTCAGGAGGATGGAGCCAGGCTGTTCTCAATGATAGCCAATGACAGGACAAGGGGCAATGGGTATAAGCTGGAACATAAGAGGTTCCAAAGAAATATGAGGAAGAATTTCTTTACTGTAAGGGTGATGGAACACTGGAAGGGACTGCCCAGATGGGTTGTGGAGTCTCCTTCTCTGGAGACATTAAAAACCCACCTGAACAAGTTCCAGTGTGACCTACTGTAGGTGGTCCTGCTCTGGCAGCGGAGTTGGACTAGATGATCTTTCGAGGTCCCTTCCAACTCTTTGAGATTCCGTGCTTCTGTGAACCTGAAGCACAATGTTGGAGAAATCAATGATTGTGCTAGCTGTCTGTAGCATTTCCAGCTCCTTTTGCTGTTAGCTGATATGCTGCTACAGATTTTATTTTTCTCTTCAGAATTATGAACAAAGCCATCCAACACATCTTCTGAGCTTTTTCTTTCAAGCAACCAAAATCTTAGTGTGGTCGTGGCCTTTTCTCTCTAATCGTTGGACTTCTGCCCCAATATATAAAATAATACCTCAGTCTATAGAAAACACTGACTCTTCACTCACGGGTTTGTTGCTCAGCCTTTGTAGAAATGTTACTGAAAGTGACCAACACAGTCAGCTATGAATGAAAGTCTTTTGGAGCAGCTGACTTCAATATGGTAGATGCGTCTGTATTAGTTTGAAAATAATCATTCTTTGTAGCTTATTTAGAGTCATATACTGCTAGTAAGTTCTGTAGTGAGGAGAGGCTTTTCTCAAAAACTTCTGTTCAGGGCAGTCCTAGAGAATCTGGAACCTTGCCTGAAAATGCTTAACATTACCCATAGGTAGCATTAATTAGCAAAATGTTTGGAACATGCAAGATTTTCCTGTGTTGTATTTGGCAGTACTGTGAAGAACCGGTTACCCGGCAGACTTATTGTTGCTTTAGAAATTTATATGGACCAGTTGTAATGAAATTATTTACAGCAACATCCCCTATTTAATTACTTATTGGTATTATTGTCCCCTTTTCAAGCTTTTAGAGGCTTAATTACAATTCGCTGCTATGCTCATAAAGATCACTTTCATGGTTTAGCTAGAAACATGGCCAGTAAATGATTTCCTGATCTTTATTTTCTGTAGTAGTGTTGAAATATTATATTTTGTTTTGAAGACAAGCCCATGTTGTTTCTGAAGTGGCTGACTGGGTGGGTAGATGAGGGAAAACAGAACAACCTCAGAATTATTTCTGGTAACTATGATGAACAATCTGGTTTTGTAAACTTAAAAATTTTTGTTTCACTTCTCAAGGTGAAGCAACATAAATATTTAAGTGACTTTATTCTTTCAGAGTTGACTGAAAGATCTCTTGCTTTGCTTTAGCATGAAACAGATAAACTCCCTTTTTTCCTGGTGTTTTGCACAAATTATTGTGCTGCTCCCAAATAAAACTGAAGTTTAAATTGTTTAGATATAGCTGAAAACACTGTAACTTGTTTTGCTTGTTTGTTGTTTGAAGTAATTAGAATAATACTGTGTGGCAACTTCTTAATTTGCTGTTATCAAGTTTTTAACTGTTCAGCAGGAGTGTTCCAAAAATAATACCAAATGTGTAGTAGAGGAGGAGTAAGATGTGCTTTATCCCACATACATGATCTGGAAGTATGAATTTCTTGAGGTTATCGTGGTTTCAATCCGTAATTTTTAAAAGATTTGTTTACATTTTTGCATTTATATAATATAATTCTTATTATGTCAGCATGTCAAGAATTTAATGTTTGTGTATACTTAAAACAGATATTTAGCCATGTCTCTTCCTTCCCCTTAACCAAGAGTTAAAAATAAACCTGTAAAACAATGGCAATATGAGGAAATTCACTGGCAGTAATCAAGCTGGAAGGTAATCAGAGGAATCAGCTTTGATGTGACCATGTCTTAGAAGTAGTTGTTGGAAAACTTAAAAATGAGAAAATAATAAGAGGACTTTTCAGAAAAAGTCTTCCCTGTGAATAATAAAAGCACCTTGCTTTGGCAGACAAGAGACCATGGAAACTTTGGTCTTGCATTAGAGGATAATATCAGCTTCCTTAAAATATTGTTTCAAAGCTGAATTTTCTCAAATTTTGAGATTTTCCCCTTCCCCTCCATTGGTATTTTTCTTTAATATTCACTACTGGCCCAAACTTTTATACAGCATTATTATAGCCTCATGTTATAAAAATGAAATTTTAAAATTGAAAATAATAGTTTGTAATAAAAGGCCTGTCAGACTAATTACAGTATTGCATTAATTATTGTCTTATTTCAGCTCTGTTCCTCTCACAGCTAATTCAGATCTTGCTTTTGGGCTCTTTTTAATCCCTATTGACACTGTAATTTTGAGAAAATATACAGGGGAACATTATATTTAAAAACAGGAAATAAAAATTGTCAGATAAACAGATAATTTCTAAAATAGTATCATGGATGTATTAGTAACAGAATGCAAGTAGTTCTGTTTAAATGTGATGCATTGTGAATCTTCTGATGAGTGTAACACTTTATATGCTAGATAATACAACTCTTGAAACCTTCCATTTCTGAATGTCATTATAGTAGGTATTAAATAGTCATTAATTCAGATTTGTGCATCATGCAGCTAAGTTAGTAAATCGTTAATGCATTTTACATTGCGTATTTTTTTCCTCAAACAATATGTGCAATTCTTGTAAATATTAAAGGGTAGATTGATGTCAGTGTTACAGTGTAGCTTCAAGACTGCCATTTGAAGCTACTTTAGAAAAATACAATTCTTTAGATACACTGAAGTTGAATAGAAGTCCTATTAATGTTGGATTACACGTAAATAAGGGAAGAGTTCATAGCAAGTTGTGAGTTTGGGAAACTGAGCGTGATAATTTGCTGAAATGATGTCTGTCTTGAAAATGTGCAGATGCAATAATTTTCAGTTTTTATTTGAACTTTTAAAGGGTGAAGAAGATGCCAGGGTTAGTTTTTTAAGCAAGAAAATGTTTAGAAGTTGTGGCAAATATCATACTAGTAGATGTACGGTAATAAAGGAAGTTAAAATGAAAGATGAATTGCACTGAATGAATGTTCAGGCATTTAGGCTAGGCTAGTTTCATGGTTTGGTTGTCAGACATGTCAAATTATGTTGCCTTAGTTTCTCCACTTGCTTTGGTGTCATAACATCATAACAAAGTTCTTGGAATTAATTTCTGACAGTTTCTTTTGTTTTCCTTTCTCAGGATGCTTCCTCTGCAGACATTCGGAAAGCGTATCGAAAACTGTCGTTAATTTTACACCCAGACAAGAATAAAGATGAAAATGCAGAAACACAGTTTAGGCAAGTAAGTGCAATGTGGGGGATTAAAAGTTTTAGGGAAAATAGAATCAGATATTTTTATCTTTTGAAATGACTAAATTGAACAATGAATTAACATTTTTCCTGATGTAGCTCGATTAAAACCAAATATGCTTCTATTTTTAAAGTTGTTAAATAACTCAGGTTTATTATTTATGTGTATATTAAAAAATATGTGAATAGAATACTTAGACTTACACTCTTAAAAGGAAAATATATTTTTCGCTATAGCTAAGACTGTCTGTAAATGTTTCTTTGAAAAAAAATAGGGAAAATCTTTTATCACTTCTCAGTGCCATCATATGTCGGCATAATTTAATTAAAATAGTTATTTTTTATTATATATTTACACCTTTTGAATATTTTCAGAGTGAAACCGTGAGACTTTTAATTTGCTTTGCCTTTAAAAAATGTGTCTCTGATGTCAAAATACAGGCTACTTAATTTCAGTAAGACGTTTAGGGTGAAAAATGATACCTTTTATTTTTAATGTGTAACTAAGACAAGATTCAAGTTTGAAAGATCTGAGGAGAGGGAAAAAAAAATCTCTCCTAGAAGTTGCTTGTTTGCATATCTGATGATACTCTGTATACGAAGTTCATTATTTCCTTTGTATACTGAGTTTGCTTCTCAGTTGTAGGGAACAGTGAAAACTAGCAAATGTCATTAGTTGTCAGGTGTAAAATATGATACTGTATATATTCAAACTTTATAAACTCAATCCTAAAGTAAACTGTTTTGTTTGTTCTTTTTCTACTTTTTCTGATTTAGTTGGTGGCCATCTATGAGGTTTTAAAGGATGAAGAAAGGAGGCAGAGGTGAGTTAATTTGCACAACTTCTTAAATAAAGGATTCATGCCAGTGGTATGTATTTTTGTGCAATATACTGGTTGCCCTTGAAAACTAGTATTTGAAAGAACTTTAAAAGCTAGCTGTTATTTGGAGTAAATTCTTTAACAAAACAATTAGATCACTTTTTGTTGAGTTGTGTCAATTATCATTGCTTGGCTTATTAAAGCTGTGGTTGATAATATAGGCTACTGTTTCAACCATCAGTCATAACTCACTGTATCAATAAAGGTTTGTTGCATGATATCTAGGGATTATTTCCAGTGTATGTCATCTTTAATATTGGTTTCTGGTGCTTAGTTCATTGTTTTTTCTTTGAGACGTAATAGCTATAATACTGTAAACTTTTTATATAGGTAGCTTTTAAAATTTTCTGTTTTAAGTGAATGACTAAAGTAATTATCAAAAAACTGAGACACTGAAAAATTTTTGCTTTTGGATTGGAGTTTAGTAAATCACCTTTTGGACTACAAATGTTTAAACAGGGCTTCATGAGATCTCTTGAAGATTTTTTGGCTTTCTAGATGTTTTGGCAGGAGTCCAGGTTTTATAGTACAGATTATCTGCTTTTTGATAGTCCTCTGTTGAAGTGTCATGAAAATGTACTTTGTGGAAGTCCTTTTGGAAATTTGGAGGTTTTTATTTCACATCTCACAGGAGAAAAAGTTTTAAATGTTAAGTGCTTTAATGTTAAATGAGTTATTGCCAAAATTTTCCCACCTTTTTGTTTATAACGTTGCTTACATAGGCTTTGTGATATTGCCTCTCTGGAACTTAGTTCCAGCATGGAACTTCCAGGAGTTTCCTTGTGACTGTCATAACAGCTTTATGCATGGAGCTGTGATACAGTAGCTTGTAAAAGTCATTTTAAGCCTTGTATACATTATGAATGTGACCCAACTGACCCAACTTGTTTGTGAGAATATTAATTAGTGGGGCATGGTAATTACAAATGAGAACTTAAAGCAGCAGTAGATTGTTTTAGCTTAGGTGGATTTCATGATTAGTAGTTTATTTTGTACATAGATAAAGTTGTCTTTTTTCAATGTGAATGTATAGTTGATACTGTTTCTATAGTTCATTAAATGTCAATATAGTGTGTCAAATAGTGTTTACCTTCAGAGAATAGTCTGGAAATAATGTGCAGAGTTTAGAAATAACATGTAGATTAGCAGAGCTATATGATCTCATTGCTTTGAGAAAACCTTTATTGATCATTTTTATTACACAGTCTAATGATAAACTCTCAGTTGAGCTTGCAAATGGAGATTGGTCTGTGCTGTTTCCTATAAGGTATTGTTGTAGTGTGTCTTTAAAACAAGTCTTAGCTAAGTGTGATAGGAACTGCTTCTCTTGTAATGCTGTTTCTGTTGTAACTCCTGAAACTATACAGCAAGGGGGAGCATTGTTGCTTTTTGGGAGCTTCCTGATGAAGATGTTGATATTTGGCTATGCATTGAATGAGGTGATGGACCTAGTGGAAGAGGCTCAAAGTTTACCATCATACCCATGCCCTGGAGAGAAGTTACGATGCAATTTTTGTCTCTCAGGGCTTACCAACAGAGTTTTATACTGATTCCAGCTTATTTGGGTCTGCTTAACAAGACTTTCTGCTACATTTTTCTTTTTCCTTTTTCATTTTTTCCTTCCTCCTTGGCAGTATGCTGTACAGTATGTTTCTGAAGTAACTCAAAGACCTGATGGGGTGAGGTGAAAATGAATTGATGAGGAATTTTGTCAGTTTAGCTGGGGAATCTCTTCACAACTGGACGCCTGAATGTTTTGGGGCATGGCATTACATGACTTTGAGAAGAGTGAGCTGCAGGCTTCCGCTTCTATGTGATGAAGTCAGCCATACCCACCTCTTACTGTTCATATGAAAAAGTGGTGTAATTCAGCATTGATCCTGGTGTGTGTACAGAGAGTGGAATGAGTAAAGTAAGGAATAAGGTCCTGCACTGTATGAATGACTTAACTCATTTTGAAACAACAAGACTGTGTCTAGTTACATCCTTTCTCCATGTCTTGGTGAATGTGAGAGGTGTAGTTTGTGCAAATGTACAGAATCAGAGTTCTAAAATGTCAGATCTGTGGCCAGCTATATGTAACTGTTTTTATAAAACCTTTGCATTTTCATATTTATCATAGATTATTATAGTTCCTCTACTGACAATTATAATACAGGGCTTTATAAATAAAATGTGGTTTGTTTTTTTTTGAGAAAGTGATATAGTTGCTTTGAAATATACTGATAGTAGTACTACAAATATAATAATATTACCATGTTAGTACTTTTCTCATACACACTTAGATTCATAATAAAAACATTCTAATATTTAACATTAAACATACATGCAGTATTGTTTAATATAGCAGTGTTTAACATTAAATTAAACATTCATGCAGCAGAACATATTTTATATTTTGTATACACCCTGCAGAGTGTGTGAGATTTGACAGAAAAGTTGATCTTTAGGATAGATAAAGATAGGTGCATTTCTTTTAAGGGCATTTATTGGTAAATCAACTTGACAATGATAAATCTTATTAGTCTTTGACTATTTTTAATTTATGAAAAACTAGATCATTTTATGCACTTCAATTAATTGTAATTGGGCAAGAATCTCAGATTTTAATTTCATTGTTTGTTACCATTTTTAAAGAGATTTTTTTACCTGCCAGGCCTATCCTTTGTAACAATGGGCTTGATTATAGGGAGCATTTGCAGAGGAATCAAGGTACACTTGTTTAGTATAAGGAAGGTGTTTATCTTGGCTCTCATTATAACTAAATGTCTGTATTCATAGGTATAAATTGTTCTAGCTGATGCTGCACTGGATGTCTCTGACAGCTTGAGGGGGAAAAAAGCCCCCTAAAATAAAAAACGCCAGTGCAGTCTTGTAGTTCAAAGCAGATCTCATTAATTCGAGGTTATAGTATATAAACTATATCACATCTCTGAAATTATTTGAAATACAAAATGCAGTGGCTCTCTTAAAGGGAAAAGTAAATTATAATTACATTAAAATAGATTAGACTGTAATTAGCTACTACAGTTAATGGGTTTTTTCTTCCAATGTAATTGATTCCACAAAGAGCTCTAAAAATTTTTTTTTACTGCTTTCTATGTACATATGTCTGAGGAAAACGTACTGCACAAGTCTTTTTCTTTTTCAGCTTGCTTTTTTTCCTTACATGGAGTAGCAATTAATACAGTAGGTTGCCAAAAGAAGGATGCTTTGTAATTAAATTTTGAACGTAGTTCTTAATGCACATAGATTAACTATCTTTCATAGTTATTATAGATTCCTATAAATAAATTGTTTAATGAGAAACTTGCTTTTAATTAAACCACATCCTATGTTTGGAAATCAAAATTTAAAACTTATGGGAAGCGTCTGAGTTTAGTTGGATCATTTTCCGGTTGAAAACCTAAAAATCATTGATATCTTTATTTTTCAAATACGGAGCTTAATTACTATTGAAAGCAGTGATTTATCTTTTAACAGTATATATTCTAAAAAGTGGGTTATAATAGAAGCTATCTTCCCTTAAAATGGCCAGTCGTGTGAGCCATAATGCTCATTGATAGTAAAATCAATAGAGCATTGATTCTGAGACTTAATCCTTGGAGACTGTTGTTCAGAACAGCGGACATAGCCTAGTAAATACAGAGTGCTGTTTAAAGTGTTTAATGCAAGAGACTCTGCTGTCTTAATTTATTTTTTCTTAACAGATAATTTATAACACAACGTGGTCACCAAACGTTAGTTTGCAATCTTGTTTTACATATTACTATATTGTTACCATTAGCATGTTATGGACATTATTTAATCAGTGGCCACGTTTTCAGTATATCAATTAAGGCTTGTGCCGTAGTGTCTATGAAAGGCAAATGCTTAATAAATGTATAGTAGTACTAAAAAAATTCTTGCTTGATTCTACATGTGTTTCTCTGAAGATCACAAAGGAACAATATCTTTTGTGAAATCTTGTCATCAACCTAATTTGTTTAAAAATGACTTTGTTTCTGAAGTATTTTGGCTTATATTCTAACAATAAAATGCTTGGCAAATGCATGTTTATTTTTTACATGCTAAAACTTCTTTAACAAAAAGTTCAGTAGAAGTTGTAGTTTTGAAATAATACCCTAAGCAGTTTTTCTAAACAGAGTTTGTGTTAAGGCATCGTTAGATAATTCATTCTGACTTACTGGGAAAGGAAAAAATTACTCAAATTTTACAATAACAGATATTACTCTGAGCATTCACATAATTGTCACTGAAGATGGAATTTTGTAATATGAGTTTTACTTTTGGTAGCATTCAGGACACTGCAGAATCCTGGCTTGTTAAACCTTTTGCATAGAAATAACGATGCCAAGTTGGAACAAATGTTTTCTCAGAAGTCAGCTTTTCTAGATGCACTGAACTGGAGTATATTTTAAAACTGAAAATCATTGCCTCTTTTTGTGCTTAAAAAAATGGATTTGCTCATGGAATTTTTTTTTTGTTAGTACATCTCCGAGGTATCAATTTAATAACTATCAAAGTAGCTAGTGCAGTTGTTGCATTTAAATTGATTTACATGTCAAGACTGGCAGCTTAGCAGCTGCGCTATTATTCCTGGATCGGTCAATTTACTTGAGAAAAACCTACTACTGAGTTCTACTGACCTGCATGACAATATAGGCCCTATTTCTATTCCTGTAATTAGGCCTGCGACTAACTCAGAATATTTTTAATTAAAATATTTTGGTCAATGTGTTGCACCAAATTAGGCCTTTCAGTGCAGATTTAATTCTGGAAATGGTGTGATTAGAATACGTAATGAGGGGTGTTCAATTTAAGATTAACAGGTTGTGCGTCTTGAACATACAGGTTTTTGAGTTTACTGGAGAGATTTTTGTTGGAAACTTTGCTCCAAAAAGTTAACAAATAGTAAAATTTGTTTTGCATGTCTGTGGTTGATTTTTAAAATGATAATAACGTACTGTAAATAAAAGACCCCAGACACAGGAAGATATTTTCAAGACATTTGTGCAAAGAAAAACTGACAAACTGTAATAAAATGATTTCTGTGTGGCTGGTAATGTTAGTAAAATTAAACAGTTTTGAAATAGATTGATTTTGGAGACAGCTTTTCAAACAGAAAATCAAAATCATCTAACTGTGGTGAACTTTGTTTTCTAACATCGAAATCAAGCTTTGAACTTAAATTCATCTCTGACACAGAATGGATGTTAAGTCTGGCAGCATTTTTACCTAATGGTTGTCAGTGTTTCTAAAGGACAAAAAACCACAAAGGTACCTCTCTCCTCACTTTGACACTTGTGATTTTAATTTGTAAAAGAAAAAAAAGGTTTTTAGTGTTTGAGACTTTTGTTCTTTGCTACATATTTAAGAGTTTGTGGATGTTGTTTACTTCTATATTGAAGACCTGCCTGCTGATTACTAGGCAGGTAGAACCCATCTACAGTTCTAGAAGTCCGTTATTTCAGAAGTGAGTGAACTGGGATGGGTGCAGTTGTTTTGTGGATTTTTTTGTTGTTGTGTTGTGGGTTTGTTGTGGTTGGTTTGTTTGTTTTTTCTCAGAAGACTAGATACATTTCCCCAGCGTTTGGTTCTGGATTCTGTTTGTTTCCACATGCAAGCAGCTGACAAAGCAAGGCAGTGCTTTATTTTTTTAAAAATAAATTACTAAATGATCTTTTGTGTATTATTCAAGCTGTCCATGGATTATCATTTGTTTTGTTTTATAATTGGATGGTTTGGCTTATTTCATTTTTAGCTCTCCATGAAAGCCTGTTATATTTGCTACTGTAGGTATGATGATATTCTGATCAATGGACTACCAGATTGGCGACAGCCTGTATTCTACTACAGGCGGGTGAGAAAAATGAGCAATGCTGAGCTGGCATTACTCTTGTTCATTATTCTCACAGTGGGTCATTATGCTGTGGTTTGGTCAATCTACCTGGAAAAACAGCTGGTAAGTATTGGTAATAAATCAAACTTACTTCAATTATTAGTATTGAATTTCCTGCAGAAGTTTTCATGTTACAGGGATCTCTCCCATTTCCCCTGTTTTGAATTTTGATTTTTCATACATTAAAAGGATTAGAGTTCAAATGGTGATAATTGCAGAATGAGATACGCAACGTATCAGAAATAGTAATCTAAAAACTACTTATCTAGAATTGGTAATAAATAGCAAGAGATAGTCCTGTGATTTTTAACTGGAGGGAAGAAGAGAAATAAAAACTCTTCCATCACCCATTGATGCAGGATCATATGTTACTGTAGTCATGTCTATGTTTTTTCTAAATACCATTTAAAAATAGTCAGGTTTTATTCATTTAAAACTAATACTTGCTTTGCCTTTGTTCTTACCTAAATGCTTTTGTTTTATTTGGGTTTTTGTTAACAGGATAGGCATTGGTAAGCAGTATAAACCACATTTTTCTTTGATATTTTACTTTTTGTCATATACAAATCTATTGCACTTAGTAGACTAGAAAAAAAAACCGTAAGCATAACTCGAAATATATTCATACATTAGCATCTATTTACTTTTTTTTTTATTTTGCACTGCATTATTGAAGTTGATGAATGAGAAAGGAGGCAAGTTGAATGCTTTCTTCTCTTAGAAAACTTTGATTGCTATGGAGATACACATGAGTGACAGAACTGGACTTCATGTGTGTTTAAAGACTGGATACCATGGCAACAGTTATTGTTAAGATAGATCATTTTACTTAATCATGTAGGACCCCTAGATACATTTGCATAAACGCTACTCTACTGTTTACCCTTCACAGAAGAGTCCCAGTAACATTTGTGGTTTACATGTTAATGATAACCTGTAACCGTAGTTCTTTCTACACCAAGGATGAACTACTTAGCAGAAAAAAGAGGGAGAAGAAGAAAAAAACAGGCAGCAGGAGTACAGATGAAGCCAAACTTGCTACTCTAGACAAAAACGAAAGGTGGGAAGGACCTCTCTTGTTTTCCACATTTTAAAACGTTTTATCATCTACCGGTTTAGTTCTGTCATTTGCTTCTTGCTTCTTTGAAATGGTATTGGAAAAATGACTGTATTTGTACTAACAGCCATTGTTGATATAAAATGTGCCAGTGTAGATGTGTTTTCAGGTTTTGAAATAAGTGTAGTGTTTATCCAGCAGATCAACAATAATGGAAAGATTAAATCTGAGTTAATGGTATCTGGCTTATAGAAGGATATTATTTCTACAAGTTGATTTTAGAAGATTTTACAACTTTTTCTGTCTTTGAAGATTCTTGTCTTTCATTACAGTTAACAAATTTAAATTTATTTAAGCTTTAGTTTATTACCATACCAAGCAAGGAGTTTTTATGGGGGTTTTAATGCTTGTCTGATTTAATGCTTTTAATCTGATTAACTTAAAAACAAGCATGTTGGTAAATGCTTCTAGCACCATTGTTTGTTAAGACACACATAGAGAAATAGTGACTTTCAGGACACTCCAGAAGATACCACCATTTCTTGTATTGATTCATAGAAAGAAATAAAAGGTTTAAATAGTTCACACAGCAGGGGCATGAACTGGATCAATGCAGGATGGAGATCAGAGACCATTCTGCCTGTCGTCTTTCCTGATGACATCAGTGAGTAATGCTTCAGTGAACTTCAAATGACATTAATTTTTAAGTTATTGTTTTGTTTATGCTACAATCTTTATATCTGGTTGTCAGCACTTGTGACACTTGGTTGAGCCTTGATGTTTTTTCACTTTTGGTTTGTTTGGTTTTTTTTTACTGAAATGTCTACAAATTTATTTCTTGAAGAAAAGAGATGAAAATACAGCAATTATTAGAAGTTTTCTGCTATTTCTTTTGAATGAAATATTCAAACTGTCTTTAATATTATGTAGTTAACTATTTTTGTAAGAGTTGAGAAGTGCTAATCATCTTAAAGAATAATGGGGAAGTTCTGACTTTGTGTGGCAGTAATGGAAAACTTACCACTTTATTTGACTGCAGAGTACTGGACAAACCCCGATGGCATGACTTACTTCCATGTAAGCTGGGAATATGGTTCTGTCTCACTGTGAAAGCCTTACCCCAGCTATTCCAGGTAATAGTAATGACTTTAAATTCTATTAACTTTATTTTTCTTGATGGTGTTATGCATAATCAGAAATGTAGCACTTGTTCTTAAATTTTTTTGACTCAAGCACATACCATATAGATAGATAGACAGATGGGTAGATAGTTGAAAATTACTTTTTGGAGGCAAATTAGATAGCAACTTAATCACAATATAAATAAATTTTAAATCAATATTAATCTGAATGTGCTAAGGAATTCATCATCAGTTCCTGTTAGGTAAAGCTACAAGAATAAATTATTGGAGAGGGGTGATAAGTATACATCTAGTTAAGAATAGCAATGTCTTCTAAGCAATTTGTTAACAAATTATTTTTATCTCAAATAGGCAAATTCTGTGTTTTCATAGCAAATCTTAATATGTCATTTGAATTTGAGAGAATAGTAAAATTACATTTTCTGATTCAGTGAGGTTTTTTTTAATTCTTGGATAAAGGTATAAATTGATACCTGAAATTACTAAGGTAAACTAACAAAGCTATGGTTGTAATTTATAAACATAAACATGGCAGACTTGCCCATAGTTTTGGTTTTTACTGTAACACCACAAACCAAAATTTAACTGATACTCATTCAGTGTAAATATTGTCAGATCAGTTATTACTTTTTTAGTATCCCATGTTTTTTCATTTCTCTTGAATACACCCATTTGTTTTTAATACCCTTGTCAATGCTAATGAACATGGATCAGGGAATGCAAGGTGGATTTTACTCTGGTTTACAGAAATATTGAATATTAATTTTTCAGTATAAATGGCATTAATGCTCAATTTATGTCTGTGTTCAAGCTGTAAAAAAGCATATAATTCATAATTTCTAATAAGTTAACAATAGGCTTGTAAAACTTACAAATGCAGTAAAGTTTGCTCTTTCAATATCCAGTTTTGTAGTTTTTAACTTTTCCCACAATAAGATCCAAAAGTTATCATCTCGTCCTCTTTTAAAGGTTTCATCAAAACTCTGGCTATTTTACTAAAGAAACTTTTTTTTTTTTAAAGCAAAATGGTGATGCTTAATTAAATCAACCGTTGTGTCCAAATTAAGCTTTGATGTTCATCCCTCACTGAGGCAAGTCAGTTGGAAAAGAATTTTCGGCAGTTGCTGTTACTGCGTTTTGGAAACTTTCTTCATAATTAAGCAGTCTCTTTTTTGCCTTAACTGCAAAACATACAAAATATTGCAGAACATACTAAGGTTCATGAAGAATTTTAAATTAGGACTTCTTCTAATCTTTCTAAGCTGTCATTTTCTTATTTTTATTGTTTTGAGACAGTCTGCTAAGAAGGCAGTATAACAGGTTTCAGGTTTGCTGTTCAAAAAGCATCTCCTATGTCTGGCAGAAAAGACGAATACAACAAAAGTGCCTTGCACTTTGTAGGTATGTAGCCAATATGTCTTGCTGTGGATTTTAAAGCCATTAAATTAATGGTAGTGGACAAAAAGATATCCAATAACTCACGGAAAATTGGAGACCAGCAAGCAGTGATTTGATGGCAGGGGAAGCATGTAAGGGAATTCAGAGCAGGAAGGCGTCTGAGTGAGAAGGAAGAGAAGAGATGAGTTTGTAGAGTAAATTGCCCCATATGTAAATTACAGTACTGCTAACTCCAGAGTTTGTTTTGTTGTTGTTTAACTTCCATAATTGGCAGGCCATCTTAAAGTGCAATAAAATATAAGTAAACTTTGATATTAAGATTATTCAGGACTTGAGGTAACTGAAATTACTGTAACGTATTAGATAATAGAGTGTAATACTCCTGAAGAGCTTAAGAGCATCAGTGATATCTCATGTTAGAGAGATTTTCTGAAATGATAGTGCCACAGATACCATGTATGTTGTAGCTAGCTAGACAGAGAAACCTCTGAGTCTTTTTGAGTTGTATTTAAGGTTCTAGCAAGTTCTGCTTTCATTGCAGTTACCAACATATAGAAAAAAAAAAGTAGCTGTGTTTAGATGATTATACCTTGGTACAGAGATCCTGTTTTGAACATAAGCACTTTTTTCTTCAATAATGTGCTATTATAGGCCTGATATTTCAGAGTATTTCAAGCTTTTAGTATAAATGACTAGGAATGGAATGACTAGGGCAGCTTATCTAGAAGATAACTCCTACAGATACCAGGTAGTGTTATTTGTGCTAGTTACACATGTAAATTATTTAATAAGTGGCTGACATAAGGATGACTGCTACAGATTTTAGTTGTTTATTGAGTTAGTCTAAATTACTTCTTCAGTCATTCAAGAGCCAGCAAATTATTTTCAGAGTTGGCTTTTATTCATCTGCAGTTAATGCAATTGTATACTAACTTCTAAAAATGCATCCATGATTAGATGAACCTTGTTTGAGACAGAAAAGGGTAAGAGTTAGCAATACTTTAATGTTGCTTCTACCACTGAGTTTTTCAAAGCCCTGTCAGTAAAATAGAACAACTGCTTCCTCAAATTAAGGAAACAAACCCGCCTGACTGTGTACAGCAGGTCTTCCTCAAAGGAAGTTAATGTGAATGTGAATCCTCTGGCTGAGGATTCAGGTTGCTGAGCTTCTGCCCATGCCTGGCTCTCATTTATCCAATTGAGTGTCTTTCTCCTACATCCCCTCCTCCTTCAAAATGTCAGATTTCAGAAGGAGGCACTTAAAATAATTAAGGTGGGCCTTTACTGAAGAAAAATGCTTTGTTTGCATGCCCTTGTGATGGCCTATGCCATTTTATCATAGTCTGCGTTTTATGTCAAGAAACTGGAAGAAAAATGGGTGGGAGGAGGATGAGAGAAACTAAAAAACGATTGTGTTTTTTAAACTGTTGACAGTTTTATTTTGAGAGAGACTACATATGTTTTTTAAATCCACACATTTAGTTTAGTTAAATTTAGGGGTGAAAACAGCATCTTTAAGCTTGTTTGAAGAAATGAAGGGAAAAGAATATGTAAAATGTATCATAAATCAGGTATCTGTGGTGTGAAAGAAACATTAGGTGGAGTATAAATTACATTGACTGTTAACCAAGTTTAATTCTTATAATGTAGGCTCAAGAAAAAGATAAGAAAAGAATGCAAATTGTTTCTAATGTTATTTATCATTTCTTCTTTCATGAGATGAAAAGGAAATGAATGAAGTGATTTTTCATGAGAAATGAAAATACCTGGAAGAAGACTACATAAATATTTTTTAAAAAAGGACAAAATTGAACTGTTTATAAGATCTGAAAAGAAATAAACCAGCTAATTCGGTTAAATTGTGAATGCAATACACAAGAGACATCTTTGTTAAGTTTACTTTTGTTTTGTGGGAGAACAGTCAGATGTAAATTGCAGTTTATTCCTGGAACAGCTGACTAGATCTTTTTCTTCAGATGCACAGACATACAACTTGAGAAAAACAGTCTTTCTTTAAAATATTCTTTGGTATTGTTTACAAAATATTTCCTTCAGGAAATAGAAGATTGGAATGTTCATTAGTGTTCCTGTCAACTAGTTTTCCTACACCTTGATGTGGAGAAGCTTAGCAATGAATATCTTTATTGTTACACCAACATCATTAATGCCAGTCAGCGCTAGAAAACACTTTTTATAAGTTAAAAGATAAGCCTGCTGTTGTCCTGAGTATAATGAAGCAAAATACATTTTTGTTTCAGATAGAAATTAATTTTTAAGAAAATTAAGTTTCCTTTTGTCTTCTATCTACAGTAGTGTAGGTGTAGCACATGCACCCGAGCAGTGAACTGGTGATAGCTCACCAGTAGGGAGAAGGCTGTTGAAGCTCAATACATAGTTGCACTCGGTTATAACCTAGTGAGATTATCAACGAGCTTTCAATTACAGTTGAAACTTTTGTTTAGAAAGCCCTTTGTGTAGCACAAAGTGAATTAAACCAAAAAAACACTAGTGATTTTTATGTAGGCTACCAGATGGTAATTACTGTAGCTGATTTAGTAGCCTGGAATAGATTCAAACTAGTGACCCAGAGGTGTTTAATTTCTTGGCATTTTTTTCCTCAGGTTTTCCTTTAATCCGTGATTACATTTCAACACCTGTTTAGATATGGTTCAGCTTTGGCCTTAAATGGATTGGCAATGTGTCATTAAACTCAAGAGGCTTTGCCAGCAGGGCATCTCCCAGGGCATCTCCTTATGTTAGCTTTTATGCAAGATTTGATTCAGTCAGCAAACATTTATGTTGTTTGTTTTTGTCTTCATATATAACTTTATATAAAATCATTGTGTGAGACTGAAAATTTATTGCATTTAATAACACATACCCTAAAACAGAGGTTCAAGTCAGTAAGGTTAAACATCTCCTTAATTCCCAGCTTTACAGGCTTTTGACATGTTCCAACGTACTGTACAACACCAATATTGATATAAGTTTTGGAGAGCAAGCAATTGCAGGATATGTGGCACGAGTGATTGCCCATTTGTTCTGTTTCTTGCTATTTCGCAGCTGTTGGGAGAACCAAAGTGGGGATGAAGCTCTTGACCCTGAGGTCAATTAGAAGCTTAGAAGCAGGTCAGAGGAGAGTGGATGGTAAAACAAGTATTCTGGGTGTATGCAAGTGAGCAAAATAATTTAGGTCTAACAAGGTGTACTGTCTGAGGCTTTGGAGACAAAATGTGCTTCACTGCAT
Source organism: Colius striatus (assembly GCF_028858725.1). NCBI lineage: Eukaryota > Metazoa > Chordata > Aves > Coliiformes > Coliidae > Colius > Colius striatus. The sequence continues at coordinate 52,577,112 of NC_084763.1, forward strand.
AGAAAAATTTTAAGTAAGTGTAAGAGACTAAAGAAATTTGTCTTTAGTTGCTGATTGTTCTGTGGCAGACAATTTTGTTCTGCTCCTTCAAATCACTTACAGTATGTCTGCATATCTCAGCACACATATTAGAGAAGTGTAGCTCCAACAGTAGCCTGTTGGGTACAAGGTGATAGTTAATTAATGGGACTGTTCTGTTGTAGTATGAGGCTTCACAGAGTGTGAATGAGTCTCACAGAGGCCTTGCAGTGTTGGCCTCAGTTTCGCCTTCTGGCTGCCTTTCTCTGTATGTGGAATATTCAGCAGATACTGCAGTAGAACAGCCTACTGCTGGTCACTTGATGCATTTAAGGCTTAGGAAGTACAACTGCCCACAGGTTATACACAGCTGAAGAGCCTGGCCACAGATGGTGTTATTACAAGGTCAAAGCATAATTTTTTATTATAAAGCAGAAAAGTAATGCAATTTCTATTTATTTACTAGTTTGCCTTTGAGTAAACATGTAAAATGCCAAAAAGAAATCATAATGTTTAACTTTTTTACATTGTTTCTTACCATAACATGTTGATATTAGTTGTTGATAAACCTATCAAAAGAGTGGGTTTTCCTGTGGTGTAATGGCTGGCATTTTTATTGCATAGAAATAGCAAATTGAATATACTGAGTTTAAGTATGCTTCTGGGAAAGTTCCCAGTTGACTCTAAGTTCTGGGGTGATGCATTTTCTTTGTATCAGTCCCTCACCCAGAGAACTAAACTGTCAAGTTGATTCTATGACAAAAACTGTAATGAAGATTCATATGTAGCCAATACAGCATGTTGTTTCCAGTATTTACCTTATTTCTCCTAATCTCTATGGAGGTAGTTCAGAAAGCCAGGAAGTTAAGCAGAGTTCCAGAATAAGTACATTTTGAATAAGTACTGTATGTGGTGATTTTAAAGCAACAAACAAAACACTAAAAAGCCCCACCAAAAAAACCCCAAAGTCAACCAAAACCCCAAGCAAACAAAGAAAGAAACACTTAGAACTCCAGTATCATGAACTTCTGTATTTGTGCATAACTCAAGTACAAGCTTTGTCTTGGCAGTCTCAAATTTATTGATACTGATATGAAAAGGAACTGAAGAATTTTTCAGTGTTCCTTGTTCTTATTTGTCATTCAGATATTGAAAAGAGTGTTAAGTGTCTATTTTTCTTCCACAACACTGAATTTTTTGCTTAAATGTGAGGTTAGTCACAAACTTCCTATACATGGCAGTTGAACTATAATTTCGAAATACTAATAGCAGAATTTCACCTTTCTAATACACTTTTTTCCATTCTATTGCCTTTTGCAAAGCGCATATTTGAAATCATAGTCTAATAAACCAGCATGTATTAGCCCTCTTCATTGTTCTTTTTACTTGCCATGCGTGTATTACTGCTTCGATGGTGCAGCAATGTATTTGTGTTCTTCTCAAACTCCTGCAAATAAGAAGGAAATATTTCTGATTGGGTAAGCTGAAGTTTTTAATTAGAACAGGTCCAAGGTTTGTGTTTGTCTCTTTCCTCTGTCCCTTTTCACCCCCAGAAGGACAAAATAATTGCTTTTCTTATATTTGTTACCTATTGAAGATATTGAAGTATACATCAGGTATAAAATTTTGATTTTTAAACATATTTTGAGCTGATTGGGGAAGGATGCTCTAAAAGAAAAATGGTTACTAAATCCTGGGGAAGGATAATTAGATTGGAAGAGACTATATCTATATTGCCAGTGTTTTAGGGCCCTAAAATGTTTTTATTGAGGCAAAATGACTGCTTAAATTCATCATTTTGGAAAATTAAATACATGTAACATAAACATATTTTTAAATACTCTTAGTTCCAAAACTGAATATGCTTGAAAAGAAACATTTCTGTTTAGACTGATAATATTGAAAACTAACAAGGAGTAAATGGAAATGTGCTTATTTACATTAAGGCAGACGTTTTCTTCAAAAAACTTCCTATTTTAAACTGTTTCCTAGTGTTTTTTTCATTTTGACTTACAAAGTCTAATACCCATTTAGTTCATGTCCGTGGTTAAAATTTTTACTCAGGTATTTTACAACCTGTAGAGCCATTTCTTATGCTTTTGTGGGAAAGGAATTGATTTTCAAATCTTCAGAATCCATTTTGATTAATTTTTTTCTTGTTTTTTTCTTCATATGTATACATTTTTATGTCTGCTTCAAAATGTGCAATCTCCCCTTTTTTTTGTGGTTGTGGTATCAGCCATAATAAACTGTGAATATTAAGATTAAAGACTAATGTTGCCTTTGTTACCTGCATATCACTTCATTTGCAGTGATAATCTATTTTATATCTATAAAGCAACAGTACTACTAAATTTCATTTATGTGCTCCTGACTAGTTTTCTTTGTTGTTCAGCTATTGTGTCTCATTTTCATCTGAGCCACATTTCCAATTGTTCTGTGATTGACATGCTGGAGAGATTGACAGTTACCCCCTAGTGCCTGCTGTCTGGAGATCCCACAAGCAATAATGGATTTTACACCAGAATTTAGCATCAAATATTGGCTTTCAGTGACAAATGGGTTAAATTTAAATGCCAGTTAATTGTAGCCATTTTGAAGTCATAGCCTCAAACAAAAGCATTTTTTGGATATCAGTGTTTCTGAGGTCTGTGTATGTCACACACTCCAAATGTCTAAAACTTACAGAAGAGGCTAACGGTTACATTTATGGCTGTTTCTTGATGATGCAAATAGTCCAGATCTGGAGAGTACAAGCAAAGTTTCAGTATGTGGTAGGGAATTAATAGTTCAGGAAACTTTAAAGGGAACCAATGCTGATATTAATTTTGTAATTATAATGTTCTAACATAGAAACTAAATGTTTCCTCAAACCCTTGATATCTATTGTTAATCATATTCCTCTTGTACTTACGGAGTTATTTTGGCCCCAGTTCTACTAAAATCACCAAAACCCCTCTCTTCCCTGACCCCAAACCCAAAACTGTGTGAAATGCTCTTAACTTTTTGCTTCTGAAACATTAACAGATATGCAAACTCCTTAATATGTCTTCTATGGACAGTAATCTCCTACATAAACCTGGCAGAGAAATGTAACTTCCCACTTCCTGTACCCAAATGAAAAGCCAAATAAGTATAAGAAAAGGTATTTTGGAAGGAGATGAAACCTTACTGATCTTTTGTGGGAATGTCAGAGTTGTTCTTCAGGCATGTGCTGACTTGTATCAGTGAGATGTTTCCAAAATATTACCAAGTTTTGCTCAGAGCATGATCATGATTCTGCCCTGCATATTCCCACCTCCCTCAAGTATCTTAGATGGGGTAGATGCCAACATAACACAGAGAACAACTGTTGTGTGTTTTTGGATGACCTCTACCATTAGAGACAGCAGTAATGACTTGAACTCTGATTTTATTTTCAACAAGTTATTAGGATGTCTTTTCTCACTTCTAATGAGACCAGGTTTTGTTTTGTTCAAATGTATGGGATCATAGCTGCAATTACACAAATATTTACTGATGTTTTACAATATATTCTACATTAAAATTTAAATCATGCTCTTGAAACATATAAAGTGGGAGTGTTAATGTAATAACAAGAATCAAAGTTTATTTTTGGCTATAAAGAACTAAAATTACATGTATCTAGTTCTATAATTATTTTTTATTTACTACAGTATTTTTGCATGTTTGGAAGTGATAATAATTTGTCTGTCTGTTTCAACATTTCTGTTAGATTCCTTGCTTTTGAATGAGCATAGAAATCTCGTAAACTGGTAGATAAGAGTAAGAAAACTCTCCATGCTACCTCAGCAATCTGGTGGTTGGAAAAGTCTTAGTGAAATGTACACTTAATAATTCATCAGATTTTGGAAATGAACTTGCGACAGGACTTCTGGTTTTATGCATAAAGTTGCCAAATAGATTTCAGATTAGAATTTAATCATTGGAGAAGAAAAAAAAGGTATTTTATTAAGTTTTTCAACACTTTAATAGCAATATGGAAGTTGAAAAAAAGAAAAGAGAACAAGTTGAATTTCAGAGCATGAAGAGTTCACACTAAGATGATGGCTGTGTAGCAATTGCCTTGGTTTGTCCCTGCACACATTACCCTTAATTAAAACTTTTATTTTTTCCTTGAACTTCCAGATTGCTGATGTGAGCACAATGGGTACGTGGCCTCTTACAAAACTGTAGGGAGTGATCAGAAACATTTTTCTAACCATTTTGCTTCTCAGGTTGTCAATGAGCATCATAGTCTATATCAATGCTATTACATTTGAACCTTTATTACGCAAAAATTCTGCATTCTAAACAAATATTTTCTATACTGAAAAATTGCTGTAACTCAGGGAAACAAATCTATCTTAAATTTTTGCAAGATTGAGAACTTAAAACAGAGCCATTGCAATAACTTGTTTGTATAAGGATGCTAATTCCATTGCAACATTTTCTTAAAGGATGCCAGACAATTATATGTAGAATATAAAGAAACAAAAATGAAGGCGAAGGAAGATGCCCTGGCTAAGGCTGAACTTGAAACACTTCAGAGTGAGTTTTTACTACTGTCTTAATAACAAAAGATGTAATATGTTATACCTACTACTCAGGATGTGCATGAAGGTACATTTTTATAATCTTCTAAACTAAGTGCTCTATTTCTGTACTGCTGTTCCATTTAAACGAGGTTTGAATTTTGTGACTGATTTTGCAATATGCTGCTTGTTTGTTGCTGTAGAAGCATGAAACTTGGGTGACATTTTGTAGCAACAAAAGCATACATAGGAGGAGGAAAACTCAAATGTATAGATCTTGATATATATCTTAGGTGACCTCTTGCATTTGGAGTATTCTTGTGTTTTCTTTGTAACTATTTAAAACCATAAACGTTTAATAATTCTGCTGTGTATATTGAGTTGATTTTTGTGATAGCAATTGAACAGAATTTGAATTTCCACAAGTATGGATGCAGACTTCAGAGATGAATTCATGTTATTGTTGAAAGAAATGCCTTAAAGTCTTTACAGTCTTATAAACCAGAGAAGGCAATTACCATTTCCCTTAATAAAGTATTCAGGGTAATTATAGGTGACTTTTCCTTTATTCAGTTAGTTGCTTTTGACAACCTACCCTCTTCTCCAGACAATCTTACAAGTTTTTTTGTCTGTGTTTGTGTGTGCATGCTTGCTTTATTTATTGTACTTAAGTGCATGCTTTTTAAGTTCTTTTACTCTGACAAGTGCATTGAGTGCCCTATAATAACTTACTAGCTTTGAGTGTGCATAAGCCTTTAGGGACTTAAAATATAGCTGCATTATTTATATTTACAAAATAGCTTAATTTTGTAAGTTTAGCAAAGAGATCCAGTTTCAGGCATAATTCCTAACTTATCTGTAGCTGAATCTATTTTGGGATAAATGGATAACATTCAGCACCTCAGTGAGCATCATGGACTCAGGCCAAATCTAGCAAAATAGTGCATTTAATACTTGTTAAGGAGGCCTGCCATTATGTTTGAGATCCCTATCACAAAATGGGCCTTTGAAAAGGGTCTTGACTTGGGTTATTAAAAACTTGTTAAATTATTTGATAGTAATATATTGCCATTGTTGAAAATAGATGGCACACATTCTTCACTGAACCTGTGAACTACTGTTTTAAAAGGACTAGTTTTTGAAAAGTGCAGGTAAACGTGTGCATGTTCCTGTGTTTCACTGAAAGACCCCATGAACTTTTCAGTATTTCTCCTCTGCTAGGTGTTATGAGAGTCATTTTTTTTGTTGCCATGTAAGAGAGGTGGGTTTGGCACTCTTCTCCCTCTAGAATCCCCTGTGACTTCTCACAGGAGCACCACTCCATCCTTTGTCATGATGCTGAGTGTGTGGCTTGGCCTGTGACCCCCATGTCTGCCAGATGACCCACCTGTGTGAGCAGGAGCCAGTCCTCACCAGTCTCACTGGTTTGGCACCCTGCCTTCCCTCAGTAGGCTTGCTGGCGGGGAGCAAGAGGAAGGATTGAGAATCACCACCTGTAACTAGCAAAGTGTGAAATTTGGAATGGAATTCATTTGATTAGCCACAGCAGTGCTATCAATGGGCAGCAGAATGAGCTGTCAGTTACTTTTTCTAAGAAGTAAGACTCTGAAGAGAAGGAAAAAGAGATTCACCCGTGTTACTGCAGGCAAAAATAAGAGTTACATAATTTTTAACTGAAGTTTGCATGCAAGGTGTCTGTTAAACTTGTGTAAACTTCCTTATGTGCTTCTGCATTGTCACTTCATGTTTTGCATAAAAAGGTTGTCAATTGCCAAATGTGCATCTTGTTTGCCCCATTTCTTCCTAGTTTTAAAGACCAGCCCTGGAACATGGTTCATGATAACAGTTCCATCTATCTAATTTAGTAAATGTATCTCACACAGATTAGCAAAAGCTGTTTTACAGTGCTTGGTTTTTGTAACCTAATTGCTGGTTTTCACCCATATCTATCTGCTGTTTCGCTGAGATTCTGCAGTGTTATGCAGACACCTTCATCTAAGACCAGGGAAGGCTACTGGAGAGGAAAAACATTGTTTGCAAAGTAGGAAAGAGAAGACAGTATTGAGATGGCATTAAAGTCCTGGATTTGTTAAGAAGCGTGAAAAAATAATTTCTTGTTAAATCAGTATTAAGCACAATTTTGATATATTTTTCTGGCACTTTTGCAGTGTTTGTTATCACTTCTCAGTCCATTCAAAACTGTCACTACTACCTTCATGAAATATTGCAACTTTACCACTTTACCTTACAAAAATATGTCAACTTACAATATAGACCTTATGTTTCTAGGAAGCGTGGTTTTGTATGGAGTTATAGAGAACTGAGTGGTTTATGGACAGAAATGGGAATTGTTTGCCTTACATTTTCAGATGCTCTTTCCACATTTAGGTAACAGAACACAAAATTTATTTCAAAATGAAAGTGCTTTAATAAACTTTTAACTTCTCCTATAGTGTCACAGGTGCATACAATTCCTGCATCAGGGAGTGATTCTGTAACAACAGATAGCCCTGCTCTTCATAGTCATGGGAGGTAAAATAGAGGATGTATTAACTGCACTGAGTAGTCATTAAACTGAGAAGGCTTAGGTATACAGTGTCAGGTCAGACAACTCTGCCAGCTTTTAAACTTAAATTGCAAGTTTTGAGTAATTATCAAGACAAATTCTAGCAGCTCTACTGGTCCTTTCATGGAGTGCTTCTTTCAACCACTTCCATTTTCCATGGAAATGCATCTGGGTTTTCTTTTTTCACAAGTAGCTGTGATAGTTACCTTAGTTTCTGTTGTTCTTATGTTTATTTTCCCCTGACTTTCAGTATAAAGACTTAATTATATTTTTTAATAAATAGCACCTGCTAGACATTGCAGGTGAACTCTTCACTGTCATCCCATTTACCACATGTATTTGCATTGTAAATCCAGAATTCTTACCCTGATGTACAAGGCATCTGGAACAATCCATGGCAAGAAAATATTTCATTTCTGGTTATAATCCTTGTTGAATAGTACATACATGTTGAGTAGTATAATTTTGTGAGGCTTTTCCTTAGCCCAATCATTCAAGCTTTAACTGAAATAGAATGTTACTAGCCCTATGGCTGCATGACTAGTCTTTTTTCTGTATTGAGGTTTTATGATGGTATCTGTAGTGTGTATCTCTGTATAGGACGTCATAGTAAGATAGGTCTTTACCTGAGTATATGATCGGAAACACCCAGAGCGGTAGTGAAACTTTAATGCATTTGATCAAGTTTGGTTAGATTTGGTGGCTCTCCCATTCCAGACAGCTTGGAATACACCATGTTGCTTGGGTAGCTTTTTATGCTGTTCCATGAAACTGAAGGATCACAGGATCATTTAGTATAATGTGTTTATTTCAGACCCTTACAGTCAAAACTCAATAAAATATGCTGATTCTCATTACTTGGTTGAAATGTACTAGTGATGCACTTCAGCTTTTAGTGTCTTGTTATGCATGATACAGTATTCATGAGAAAACCTTGAGATACCTTCTGTTCTTAATGGTTTGGTCACACAATTTTCATGTTATGTAGTTGTATCTTAATTTCAGTATGGATTGCTCTAGATTTAGCATTCCATTTTTCATTATTAACTTTTTTTCTATGCTTCGAAAAGAGAAGCTTTATTTCTTTTCAGATTTTCCTTATGTAAAGCATTTCTTTAGTCCTTCATTTCTGTAGCTCTTCTGTATGCTATTTAGTTTTCCAGTGTAAGCAAGGTATTAGACCCTGAGTTTGTATACAGTGTTCTAACACTTGTCATCTTCTGACTACAAAATCATGTTTCTTCTATTATTGCTGTTCTGTCTAGAGAATCACAGTTTATTTTACTTTTTATTGCTCTGACAGCCTGTTTCAGATCTCTTGTCCACCATAACTATTAATTCTTACATCAAAGGTTCCTTGTACACAGTCCCTCCTAAGTATAGATATGGCATAAGGTCTTTAACTGTGCAGTTTTCAAAAATGCTTTTGATTTGATTGATACACTTCTTCCCATACTTTCCTCTTCACTGTGAATTATTTTGACCAAATTGATGTAACCTAGCACTGTACTGCAGGTGACTTTACTTCTAAATAATTAACAAATATCTGTAATAATGTGTTGCATATTAATCCCTGCCAAAATGCAGTGTTTGCATGCCTTGCTCAGTAGTGATTTGCTGCCAGGCAAGTTCTGAGAAAATTAATTCATATCATGCATGCTTTTTTGTTCCATGTGAATGTTCTGGTCACTTAATTGTTACCTCTGAAGCCTAATTATGGCAAACTAAGTATCATACATTTCACTAATTGTTTTGGCAGACCTGCTGAAATGATTTTGAATGTGCGAGCTTCTGTGCTTTTTCCAGTTGTTTCAACTAGGCTATATCACACCTCTCCCTACAAAACTTCCTTCAGGATTCATGGAAAACATTCCACTAACATACAGTATTATGAATCTCATTGGAAGGAGGCATGCATGTTTCATTATCTGTTTGTTGAAAGGTAAATTACATCTCAAGTATTGGAGGCTTATTTCTAACCCTTTCATATTATGAGTATGAAGCGTTTTGGGTGAATTGGAAGTTTTGTGAAGGGTAGAAACTCGGAGAAAAAGGTGAAAGACATAAAAATCTACAGCTTATGAGAAGTTTTTCATAGCTGAGGGTGCATTCATTGCTGTTTTCAGTTGGTTTGCTCAAAAATAAACTAGCCTCTAGGTCTCAGTTCAGCAGAATACTATATGAATACTGGTCATGTATTCATATAATCTCATTGTAAAGAAATGTATATGTGTTTAAACCTATGAGTGTTTACCCCATATTTGCATTGATGTTGAATATAGTTTGCTCATTTTTTTCAATAGACTATCAAAACCTTAGTACATTTTTTTCCTCAGGCTTCTGTGTCTGTTGTATTCTAATTGTTTTGCCGTATGTGCAAGTGAGATTTTTTTTGTCATATTTTAAACACATTTTAATACATAGGTAAGTGAACAATGTGGAAAAGGAGATCTCAGTGGAATATTCTACTGACTTGCCATAAAGATGTTCTGGCTGTGGTCATATTTCTTACTTGTCAATGCATAAGAGACCAGTCAGTCTGTTCATTTTTTCTCTATGATTTTCAAGACATCACTGTCCTTTTTTACCATTTTTTCCTGTTCATGCTAAAGTTAAAACTGGAAAGCTTTGCAAAGAGAGGAAGTTCCACCTTTGTGTCGTACTTCCTTTGCAGAAGTTCAATGCATGATTTTGATTTGTTTCTTTCTATGTGAAGCAGTGATTTTTTTTGTTTATGTGTGAAAAAAGGCTCAGAATTCTTTACATCAACTAGTAGGTAAAATCAGTATATGCTTTTCTGAAAACTTTAAAATCACAGCTCTGATACTTATTGTTATGGAAAAAGCACCACTTTTATTACATGGCACTTGATCGAAAGTGCTAGCTGATTCCTTATCTTCTAAAAATGACAGCTTATACATCTTAAAGCAAATAACCATTAGCCAGATACTATTAATTCTGCCACTGATAAAATTGATGTAGTAACAAGGTAGAAGGATGTCGTGGTTTGGCCCAGCTAGCACAACAGCACCACGACAGTTTCTCGCTCGATGCTCCCATTCACCCCTACCCTCATTAAGATGGTGGAGGACCCAGCGAAATGGGAGTAAAAAGATAAGCAAGATTGTTGTGGATTGAGACAAGGGCAGGGAGGGCTCACTGCCAATTATGGTTCTGGGCAAAACAGACTCTAGTACTCAACTTAGAGAGGAAAGTAGGAAAGTTTATTCTACAAGAAACAGAACAGAATAAAAGCAAAAAGGGAGTAGGATGATGAGAAAATTACAGCCAGCACTTTAAGATCTCCCTCCCCCATCCCTCCTTTCTTCCCGGGCCCAGCTCACTGCTCCCGATATCTCTACCTCCTCCCCCCGCAACAGCTCAGGGGGGCAGGGAGTGGGGGATGTGGTCAGTCTCTCACAGATGGGCTTTGCTGCTTCTGTCTTCTCAGATGAGGATGACTCCTGGCATTCTTCCCCTGCTCCAACACGGGGTTCCTCCCCCGGAACACAGTCCTTAACAAACTTCTCTGGTGTGGGTTGTTCCCAACAGCTGTGGCTTCTGCCGATAGAGGTTCCCTCACACGGGACAGAGTCCTTGGTGAATATCTCTGACGTGGATTCTTCACCGCGGTTGCAGTTTCTGCAGTTGCAAGGTCCCTCTCTCGGGACAAGGCCTCTTCTGGGCCTAAGTTTAATGAGCTGCTTTGTCGTGGGTTCCTCCCCACAGTTGCAGCTGTGGATATTGGGTCCCTTCCTCGGGACAGGGCCTGCTCCGGCCATAGTGATAAAGGGCCCCTCCTTCGGGACAAGGCCTCCTCTGGCCAAAATCACTGTCCCTGGCTCAGGGCCTTCAATGAAGTGAATCGCTGCCCCTGGTCCGGGGTCAGCTTTAGCAAAATGAGTCTCTCCCCCTGATGCGGGCTCATTATCAAAATGAGTCTCTCCCGCTGATGTGGGGTCTTTAAAGAAATGAAAATAAATCTCAGCTTCACCAGTTCTCTCCATAGAATGCAGGGGAGTCTCTGCTACAGCACACCTCCTCCCTTTCATCACTGACCTTGGAGTCCGCATGGTTGTTTCTCTCACCATTCCTACTCCTTGAACCACCACCAGCCAGAAGAAGAGAAGAAGGGGCAGAAGCAAGAAAGAAGATGGAGGAAGACACCTCCCCTTCCGGCTTCTTCTTAAAAAGTGATCGTGGAGGCGTCTAATTGGCTCAGCCCCAGAAGTGAGCCTTTTCTGAGCTGGGGAGAGTTGTGAGCAACTTCTTGCAGGAGCCATCTTTGCAGCCCCTTCCCCCATACCAGAAAAGGCTGTCATGTCAAACCATGACAAAGGACCAGTGAGGAAGGTCAGAGTATCTGATTATGTGCAAGTAATTAATCAAACTTCAAAAAGCAGATCATGGTACCATAAATGAGTGAAATGTATAACCAGTACAGGAATAGTATGGGAGGCCTTTAGAAACATAAAGTATGGTACTTTGAGAGTTAGCTAAGTGTTAACTATTAAAGTCTAGGCACCTCAGTAATGGGTACCCTCATGCCAAGGCGGCCAATGGCATCCTGGGGTGTATTAGAAGGGCTGTGGGCAGTAGGTCAAGAGAGGTTCTCCTCCCCCACTACTCTGCCCTCATGAGACTACATCTGGAATATCGCGTCCCGTTCTGGGCCCCTCAGTTCAAGAAGGACAGGGAGCTGCTGGAGAGTTCAGCACAGGGCCACAAAGATGATGAAGTGGAGCATCTCCCATATGATGAAGGGCTGAGGGAGCTGGTGCTCTTTAGCTTAGAGAAGACCAAGAGATGACCTCATTAATGTTTATAAATATGTAAAAGGTGGATGTCAGGAGGATGGATCCAGGTTCTTCTCAATGATGTCCAATGATAGGACAAGGGGCAGTGGGTGCAAGCTGGAAGGTAAGAGGTTCCAGAGAAACACAAGGAAAAATTTCCTCACTGTGAGGGCGACAGGATGCTGGAACAGGTTGCCCAGATGGGTTGTGGAGTCTCCTTCTCTGGAGACATTCAAAACCCACCTGGATGAATTCCCAAGTGACCTACTCTAGGTGTTCCTGCTCTGGCAGGAAGGCTGGACTTAGGGACCTCAAAAGATCATCTTCCAACCCTTATGATTCTGTGATTCTGTGGTATGTTAATATGCTGTTCAATGTAGGGGACAAATTAAATCTTTTTTTTTAATCCAAATTGATAAATACACAGTCAAATGTAATCTTCTGGTAAAGAGCTTGATAGTTCTAAAGGTGGAAAATACTCTTAGAAAATTAGTATCTTTTCAATATGAATTCAGCAAATGATAAAACATATTTTCTTCTTCCATAGGAGGACTAGAAAAGTAAAAGTCATTAAGTCATGTAAAATAGTGATCATTTTACATTAAAGCAGTAGATACCAAACCATTTCCATGACGCTTATGGTCTTGCATTATCCGCTCGCTTTCTGCCATGACCTGTTTTTTTTTTTCTAGTTAAACTAGAAAAAATACTACACTGCAGTTTGGCAATTAAAATACATAATGTTCCCAGAAAACAGTAGAGAGTAAGCTATTGATTTACCCTATTGAGCTTGAAGTCAGGCTCTGCTTTCATCAAGACTGTTTCTCTCTACTACACCAGTAACACTGGGCATAGTTAAGACCTGCTGGATGTTGGTGCCTACAGGGCTTAGTGATCCGATTGGGTCTCTGGTGAACAGCGAACAGGCTGTCACAAAACTGGGAGGAACCTCTGAAATCTTTCCCTGCATGTTTTTCCTGCATTTCAATTAAGTTTATACACATCAATATTTGAGATGGGAGGAGAGTTGCATTTTAAAGGATGATTCTTTTGTAGTGGATGGTCACGTAGTCTAAACTTCCCACCATTAGAGGATGACATGGAGTATTACGAGAATACTGTTGTTTCAAAGCTCAGTCACAGCTGCAGTTGCCTCTGTGGTCAGCATCATCAAATGCCTCTTGCTTTAGGTTGTGGTGGTGGCAGCAGTGCCAGCTTCCTGCCTGGCTGTCAAACTTTAACAGATGTAGGATTCATCTATCTAGGCATCATCTACTGTTTGGAAAACCTGTTTCTTATTCTCTTCAGGGGAAAGCAGCAGTTGAGGTCAAATGTGCCTTTTGGGTTGCCAGTTGAATTGCTGATAACAAAAGATAACATGAGAGAAAGATATTTTTTTCCTAGGTATCTGCTGTGAACTTCTGTTGTTTGGGTGAAATTGTTTCAGTGTTCTCTTGTTTTCTTCATCTCCACCTGAAAGAACAATGCTTGTCTGCCATAAATTGAGACATCATATTTTTTGAGGTAATGATGTACAGTAACTTCTGAACTTCCCCTGTTTTAAAGTCCTTTATGATACTTTTCAAGCACTTTCATATGCTTTCCAGTTCTAAAAAGTAGCTTTTGAAAATGCTGTGGTGAAACCATTCTCAATGGTTTATTGGGAGCCCATGTCAAAGCTACCGTGACTTCAGTTCTATGTATTTTAATTCAATGTGACAGCCATTGTGGTGTGCAAGGGATACTCTGAAGTCCTTCATCTTTATATACGCATGAGAGACAGTAGAGAGAAGTTTTTCAATTCTGGTTGAGTGAGTGCCAATTTGAGGTTGTACAGATATCTTCTCTAGATGAGATCTCTTGTTCCTTTGATAGCAAACAGCAGGATATCTAATCTATGTTAGGTCTTCCTCCATCACTTTTAACTGCCTGAAGAAAGCCTAGATGTTGTCTTTAATACCTCGTTTTAAAGTGGGGTGCAGTATCTTCTGGAAATAGTTACAGAATTCCTTCTAAAACTACAGAGGGAGCCTAGATGGCCTATTTGCAGGCTGGGCTCTGCATTTTTAAATGTACATTAGATGCATTCAGACTTTTAAAATTATTTGCATGTTTTGAGAGGGGAAATTGGCAAATGTAGCTAATGTGGCTCCAGATGCAGGAAAATCCAACTCTCTTGCTATGTTTGCACTTTGAAGTAATTCCAAGTGAACAAATGCAGTGTGATTGATTATTCTGCAGGACTGAAGTACAGTAGTAGAAATTGTCATGTAAGATAACATCCTAGATGGGGTTTTTTTTGCCAGTATATGTGTTTGCAGGAAATAGCTGATGAAGCCATTGTTACTTATTCTTGCAAACCTTCACTCCAGAAGCTATTACATATGGCAACTTCATTATCTTTATTATCTTTAATAACTTCTGAACAATGAGAGACATACCAGTTAACATTTGGGGTTTTGTGTGTAATTTCATTATATTTACTATGCATTTCTATTAGAAGTACAAGTTTTTACTTGTTATTTCATTTATTAAGACACAATTACTGCCAAAATTAAAGATTTTTCACAAAAAACGAGTCTCTGAAAAATGTACATGCAAAAGTTTGAAAGACCAGTAGTCATTCAGTTAGCTTTCAACATCTGTATAAATTTGCTGTTCTTTTTGGCCTTCTGAAATGTGCCATGGACAATCTCGCTCCATTTATTGTTTCCTTAAATATTTGGTTCCTAGGAGTTTGTCTAGCCTGTAGGGGCTTTTCACTCTGCTGTTCCTCCATATACACTGTTAGGAAAAGGAATTGCGCATCAGGGTTTTTAGGGAATAGTCCTTCTGTGTCTTTAGGACGTGTTTTAAGAAAGTTGTCATGAAAAACAGACATTTGTCTTCTGATGCTCAGAAAACTATTAGGGCATGATTGCAAAGGCAGATAGGCTGATCTAATGGCCCACTGCTGCTAAGAAGTGTGGATCTCCTTTTCCTTGCCCAACACCTTTAAACAACTTGGATTTTTTTTGTTCTTGCTTGAGTGTAAAGGAATAATTTTCTACTAAATTAGTGCATTGGTTTGCTGAGTGACTGGATGACTATGGAAGCACAAACAGAAGAGAGAGAAGCACATCAGCACTCAGCATAGAGTGTAAAAGTGGATGCAGATTAGAACTTTCCTCTTTTGGCTGCAGACAGAAATTAGATGAGCTCTTTCAGTTTAGCTGATCAGCTAAAGTTAGATCAGCTCTTTCAGTGTCTTTAGGAGCATCCAATTATTGTGAATACAGCATATTTTTAAAACAATGAGGGGAAACCAAAGAGCCCCACTTGGCACACCTGAGGTTTCTGGATGCTTTCTGAATGTTCAGACGTCTTTTTCTGATCATTATCCTCCTGTCTTTCCTAAAGTTCTGTCAATTTTCAATCAATGTTAAATCTTTCTGTAGCAATCATCTTCTATAGTAGGTGTGTTTTCAGTTGCTGGGGTTTTTGTCGCTCTTTTCTGATCCCTAAGTTTGTTGCTCTCATTTAATACCATTTGGAAGACTGAGCACAAAATGGTGATTAGTTTGAGAAACTAGGTCCAACATTTAAATCTTGCTCAATGTTTAAGTGCTAGAACAGAGCTATTTGTAGTTACAGAAGTCTGAGAGCAGAAAAGCTATCTATTCACTCGAGCTTTTGCTCAGCACAGCTGACCATGAAGTAATATAACATTGTCTAAAACTCACCTTTCTACCTTTGCCAGTTTCTTTGAAGCCAGATGGACGTGAGAAGGCTTTTAACTGCTTCCTATGCTTCTGCCTGTACTAACCTCAATTGCCAGGTGATGTAGCAGTAGCGAGCTAACTGATTTTTGAGGGGCTTCACACTTGGTCCTTTAAGGCATAGTTCAGATAGAAGAGAGGCTGAGTGGGTGCACTGATATCTACTTTTCATGAAAAACTATTATGTAAACCTCTGAATTCTCTTTTTGAGAAAGAAATTAAAGCCACTTCCTTGGTGGAAATTTTAATACTAGCAGTAAGAGTTGAGGAGCTAAGCCTGCTTCTGAATTATGCTTCTCTGTGGTATTGGTAGCAATACTTTTTCTTCTTTTTTTTCTTTTGTATAGAGGAGAAGAAAACAAAAGTCAAGAAATCAAAATCAGAATTCCCTGTATACACAGTTGTGGAGTCAAGTGCATATATACCATCATATGATCATGGAGCTTCAATTGAAGAGATTGAAGAACAGATGGATGATTGGTTGGAAGGCAGGAACAGAGCACAAAAAAAGAAGGTATGTTCCAAATCTTCCCATTTCTTACATACTTTAAATGTTGATTCATTTGCTTCTTAAGAAAATGCAATATTATATGTTTACTACCACCACACTATTTGTATAGTGTTGAAATCTATAGAAATATTAATTGTTAGGCAGAGACATAATGGAAAATATTATATTGATGTTCAGTGTAATTTGTGTAATGATACTGGAAATGTTGGTATAATAGGATGTCATTGATTAAAATATATGAAAGCTCTCTATGGTTTCTAATATAAATAGTATTCTTGTTCACTAGAAATTAGTAGAACATAATGCTGTCAAGTTATATGACGTTTGATTCTTGCTCTTAATTGTGGTTAATAACGTGTTGCTTGCTAGAATAGATTCTTCTCTATTTAAAAAAAAACAGAAGCACGGGGAAAAGAAAGAAGAAACCTTCACTTCTTAATATTCAGGTGTAGTATCTCATGATTATGTAATGGCTTATGTGTTTTGTGCGTTTCATCTGGCATGGAAAAGTCCTAACAATTCGACTTAGGCCTATTGTTAAGATTCTTTCTACTTATAAGTAAGTGGCAGTTAGTGTAATGATCTTCTGGTAAATTGTATTAAAAACATCCTGGTTTGAAAGTTTATAGTTTTCATCTTAGAACTGAGATACACAGGTGACAGAAGAAATGTTATAAATTGATCTCCTGAATTGAACATCTGCCTTGCTGGGAAGACTTGAGATGAGAAGACTGGTGTGTTTGGGACCGGCGTTAGGGCAACTCGACTTCAGCATTAAAATAGTGAAAGAAGTTCCTGCTGTCATTAGTTTGATTCTTCTGAGCTGTGTGTTTCATAGAATCATAGAATGGTAGGGGTTGGAAGGGACCTTTAGAGACCATCTAGTCCAACCCCCCTGCAGAAGCAGGTTCACCTAGATCAGGTCACATAGGAACATGTCCAGTATTTGCTTACACATTAGTTGTTTTCAGGCCTGTGGAAAATACTCCCTCCCATTTTTAGCCAGATTTAATTTTTTTAAAAACTAAAATAATTTGAATTTTGCATAACCTCTTTAATCATCAGCTGCTTCTGGATTCTTCAGCTTCTTGACTTCCCAGTTGTCAATTTTTTCTTGCTGTTACTTTTGTCTTTTTGTAGTATTTACTGCATCTATATTGTTTACCTTTATATTTCTGTAACAAATCTGTTATGCAGATATGCTTAGCTTTTGACTTCTGTCCAAGGGATTTATATTCTAAAGCATTTTGGGAAAGTAAGGTACTTAATTCTCTAGATGAGTTGCCTGGGAGCAGAAAGAGAGTATCTACAGTTGTTGCTTTGTTTATCTTAACTGAAGAAGTGCCTGTGGATTGGATTTCTGTTAGTTGCATCTCACTGAACCAACTTTGCTTACCATATTGTGTGGGTCAATGATTAAAGATGTATGTTTGTTTATAGTAATTTGGGCTATTGCGTGCTTGGCTATCCGGATCCCTAAGTTCACCTTCCCCTCTGATGGACATTGTGCCTTTCTTTGGATTTCCATGCAAATTAAGGAACTAAGACTGGGCCTGTTCCATCTCTAATTTTTACCTCTTGCACAGAGTACATAGAAGTTGTGTCTTCAGAGACACTGTTAAGGAAACAAGTTGTAAGTACATCCTTTCAGAAACAGGAGTTGCAGAAATTAAAATATATCAAAGAACTGTTATTAAAAGATTAGTAACTTAGATTTCTATGCTTATACCTGGAGGGTTAAGTATTACATTTCATCACTTCAATCAATGAGTTTATTTTATGAACAGACTGTTGCAAATGACGTTAACATTTTAGGGACTAGCAGGCAATATGCAGGTCTGGATAAAGTGCCTGGCCTGAGCAAACTATGATGAGATGTGCTTCCTTTCCTTGGCAGCTGATATGTTACCATAATGTAACATTGACATTTAATACAGTAGTGGAGAGAAATAGATTTGTAAATGGTACCAAGAAGTGGAGAGTATATGTTACTGACTCAATAGTAATTGAACAGAAGAAAAGGATAAATGGGGATCTCTTTAATATTTACAAATATCTAAATGGTGGATGTCAGGAGGTTGGGGCATCACTTTTTTCTGTTGTATCTAGTGACAGGACAAGAGGTAATGGGATGAAGCTGGAACACAAAAAGTTGCATTTAAACATAAGAACAAACCATTTCACTGTTGAGGTGAGGGAGCCCTGGCACAGGCTGCCCAGGGAGGGTGTGGGGTCTCCTTCCTTGGAGATCTTCAAGACCTGCCTGGACACGTTCCTATGCAACCTGATCTAGGTGAACCTAGGAGGGTTGGACTAGATGATCTCTAAAGGTCTCTTCCAACTCCTACCATTCTATGATCCTATGATAAATGTTGATGTAAAGAAACAGATCAAGAGGAGTTGGGCAGAGAGGCTGGAATTAAGATTAATCATGATCTGGAGATAATTTTGGAAGAAAATGAAAAATTTGCTTCAGTGTTTATTGAAGGTGATCATAACAGTAAAGGTTAATGAAAATTGCTTGGAAGTGAGAATTACCAACTCTAATAGGGAGGTAAAGTTTTAATCTCAAATTTAGAAATCTTTGTAGACTAGTCCTTACCCCAGAATTAATTTCACAAAATCACAGAACCACACAATGGTAGGAGTTGTAAGGGACCATTAGAGATCTTTTAGTAGAGTAGACTTTATCCTTTTTAAGAAAGAAAAAGATATATGCAACTGCCACTCTAGTAAGTGACCTCTAACTATTAGCAGCAGTGTAAAAGTACATGGAAAATAATACAAAATGCAATTTGGAGTACCTGTGTGTGTTTTGGATGGGTCTACTAATTTTTATTGATAGTTGCTTAGAAACATTAGGGGGTTTTCTGTCTGGTGTCTGAACATGATATGGAAACTATTAATGTACTGTTAATTACTGTTTCCGTAGGGTTTAAGTATTGAAACAGATAAGGAGCATGCTATAGAGAAGGAAACAACTTCTTTCTTAGGCAAGGTAAAATGGTCTATCAAGAAATGTAGAAAGAGGAGTGTTTTCTGATTTATCCTTTCCCAACCCTCCCCCAGCCCCTCAAGGTCACATGGCTGTCTGAAAACATAGTGTGGAAATTATTATTCTGTATTAGTTTGAGAATACACTAAGTTTACGTCCACAAGGGACTTGTCATGTCGTTACTCTCTACTTAGAACAGAATACCAAAAGAAAGTGAGCTATTGGAAGATATTCAGATAATATTCAGTATAACAGAGCTGAGAGATAATATTTCTGCATTGCTCTCCAGCAGTGATCCATCCACCTTTAGGACTTCTTATATAGTTTTGATCATTGCACTTTTCAGAAAGAAAAATCAACAGGAAGACTATATCAGCAATAAAAAGATGCAATTTTAGACCAGAAGGGGGAAGCTGTTGAGGAATAACTGGATGCATTGTTTTTCCAGTCCATTCCAGGCTCCTAAAGTAAAATTATAATAATTTGTTATTACTTACTACCTTTAATAAATTCAGAAATAAAGAAATATTTAATTTAATTTGCAACCAGAATGTTTAAATTCAGATTTGAGAACACATGTAGGGGTAGGCACGTAACTAGGGTATGTTACTTAGACCATTTTTGAAAGCTTTCTTTGACTATCTATTCAGCTCCTAAACTCCATCTTTTGAAAACAGTGTAAGCAGACTCAGTTGTATTTTAGAGCATGGAAATTAACTGATGAGACCCTTGAGGCATTATTTTTTTCCATATATGAAATCATATACTTGCTTAGCACTAAATTGCATATTCATATAGCACTGTTTACACTGTTAATGCAAACTGCGTATGACTCCGAAGCTGAGAATTACTGAAAGCTCATTCTCATGCTGGTAACACAGCTCTGCAAAGCAAGCAAGTTTATTTCCAAAATTATTTTGTCACTGAGTATTTTTACTCTCAGGTTAGGCCTTCCTTCAGGTTGTTGAGATAAATTTAATTTACTTAGGTCAAGCTTCTGATTTTTTTTTCTTTATCTGTCACCAAAAATTGCCTGGAGAATTTCTGTGAGTGTTTGTTAGGAATTAAAGGAGATTTAGAGGAAATGTTACCGTAGGCCTCTTCTAGGTTGCATTATTTTGTGGCCTGCACATGTTGTTAAGCCACTATTGCATTACTTTGTAGCCATTTTATTCTTTACTTTCAGGTGTAGTGGTTTTGCCTGGGCCAGGTTTTGGTAGTGGGGGGTGGCTTCTTTAAACAAAGATGTGCCAGAAGCTTCCCCTGTATCTGACAGGGCCAATTCTAAGATGGATCCTGCAGATGACCCAGGCCTGGCCAATTTGTGACTGAGGTAACACCTCTGTGAATAACGTATTGGAGAAGAGGAAGAAGTTGCTGTGCAAACTACATCAGCAACAGGGAGTGAGAGTGTGAGAACATCTCTTCAGAAACCAAGGTCAGTGGAGAAGGAGGGCAAGGAGGATGCTTAGGCCTTGAAAGAAAGACTCTCCTGTGACCTGTGGTGAGGACCACGGTGAGGCAGCTGTGCCCCTGCAGTCCATGGAGGCCACTGGAGAGCAGTGACCCACTCACAACCCGTGCAAGAGCCCATGCCAGAGCGAGTGGATGCCTGCAGGAGGCTGTGACTCCATGGCAAGCTCACCCTGGAGAAAGTTCCTGGCAGAACCTGGTAGCCCGTGGGGAGAGAGGAGCCCACGCCAGAGCGGGTTTGCTGTCAGGACTTGTGATCCTGTGAGGGACTCGGGCTGGAGCAGTTGGTACCTGAAGGACTGTTCTCCTGGTGGGTGACCCGTGCTGGGGGGTCAGGGTGTGAGGAGCTGCCCTCGTGGCAGGCCCCATGCTGGAGCAGTCTGTGAAGAATTGTAGCCCATGGGAAGGACCCGCGCTGGAGAAATTCATGAAGGACCGTCTTCTATGGGAGAGACCCCACAGTGTAGCAGTGGGAAGTGTGAGGAGGCCTCCCCCTGAGAAGATGCAGCGGCAAAGTCCATCTGTAATGAACTGACCACAACCACCATCCGCTGCGCTGCTGAGGGGGAAGGAAGGAGAGTCCTGGGAGGAGGGAGGGGTGGGGGGAGGTGTTTTAAGATTTGATTTTATTTCTCATCGCCCTGCTCTGATAGTTTATTAAGAAATCAAACTTTTTTCTCCCCAAGTTGAGTCTGTTTTGCCCCTGACACCAATTCCTATTGATCTCCCTGTCCTTATCGCGACTCACAAACCTCTGGTTATATTTTTCTCTCCCCTGTCCAGATTAGGAGGGGGAGTGATAGACTGATTTGGTGGGCACCTGGCACCCAGTCAGGGCTACACCACCACACTTTCCTATTAGGCAACCTAATATGTGGAGCTGGAAGAGGAATGAGCAACTTATTAGAGGACATGTTTTGTTACATCTAATCTCATTCTGTCCTTTCTACAAATATTCATGCAAGGATATATGTATTTATTGTTTCTGGAATCATTCTATTGATGAATCATTGCCAAGTAATTTCTCTCCCAGTAGGCTTTCTTTCATATTCTTTGTTCTGATTTGATTTTACATGATTTGTAACACACGTTATTTTCATGAGAGTTTATTGTTTATCTGAATAATGTTGTTGTTGCATAAAAATCTTGGCCCATGAGAAATCAGTGGGAGATTTATCGTTGTCTTCAGTGTGACCAGGATTATAATTCTTTTTGGTTTACAGATTCATCATTTTCTCCCAGCTGGAATCTCCTCTTTGTTCCATATTACTATTTGACTCATTCATCTCTGAAGGTAGAGTTCCAAGTTCTACCTCAACAAGGGGTGAATACTTCTGACTTTTTGATATTTGCTTGCTCTGTAAAGGGGAGATAAAGGTGGAGAGAGTCAGTGCCTGATCCCTTCCAGCTGGACCAGATGTATGGATAGAAAATCATGTTTCTCATTATTTTTAGTTTTTTGTGTTATCCTGCAGCACTTCTTGACATTTGGGTAGTTTTGATATTGCAAGAGCACCTGGCTTGGTTTTACTAAAGCAAGAGCAGTAAAAACTATTTTTGTGCACAGAGCTTTACAAGCTTAGATAACCTGGATTTCCTGCATATGCTTCACTTTACTTTTTACCCTTTAATTAGGATTATTAGAAATACCATGAAACAAAAGTATACATAAACATTTGCACAATCGATTGGGAGATGCTGGAAATAGAGTAGTTACCATTTTTTTCCAGTTGTTGAACTATAGCCTGTGGTCATCTTGTTCTGAACTCTTCTGTGTTTTTCCCAGCCTGAGTCATCAAAGCACTGTGTTTCGTGGATGCAATATTGATAACTGAGTGAGCTTTTTAATCATGAATGTTTTATTTGAAAGCTGGCTGTGGAACAATATAAACTAACTTTAAATGTACAGAGGAGATCTCTCTGCTTTATAACATTGGAAGGCTATACAAATGCTAAATTATTATTTTGTTAGTTTAAAAAGTGTAGTTTTGACAATTAAATCTTAGTCATTTTATAGTCTTGCACATTTCATAATTGCCAGCTAGCCTGCCACCTGCTCTCTTCTGCCTTGAATCTTCCCACATCTGTGCTGCTTTGAAATCTGAGTATGCTTCTTCTTTAGTAGCAAATAACATGGTGCTTGTTCTCATTGGATGTCATATGACAGATTACCTGAATACAGTTTCCAGGCTTTAAAAAAATGTTAATTCCTTAAGCAAGCGGTTTGTATCTTAGCAGGATTAAAGTGCTGTGTAAACCAGCTGTTTTAATAAATTGGCCTTGGAGGGGCAGGGTTATTTTGTTTTAGTATGCTACCTGAGATCATCTAATTTTGAAACAGTTTTCTTTTTCTAACCAGTGAAATAAATACAGTCTCTTCAATGTGTGTATTATATGTCTCTCTTATTCCTGGGACAGGTACAAGTAAGCAACTACCAATGTGAGGTTCCTAATGGTATCTGGCTAGTGTACTTTGACACAGAGTTTGCTATACCTCAAGAAAGTAAATCACTCTCTGTGCCCATTGAATTTCAGGCTCTATATTGCGACTGCCAGCGACCATATGTGTTAGTGTCAGTTATGAAGCTATTCACTAGGAGCTAGTCTAAGCTCTTAATACATTTTAACCTAAGCTCCAAACTCTCATCAAATTGTGATGACTTTGAGTCACTATTGATCTGGCCCATATTGAATTTAGTAACCCTGAGGTGTAAATCTCAGTCTTCTATTACCAAGCTCTTCTGCAACGTAGTGTTACCAAAAAGATACTTAATTAAAAAAGAACAAAACAAACCACGCAAAAATCTGCATTAGAGTAGTACTGAAAGTGTTAAGTCAGAAAGATTGTTAGAAGACTCCAGGCTTTTCTGTGGTTCATTATGCTTTGTGTCACTGCAAAGTGGTGAATTCAGCCCAAGTAGAATATTGGAGTTTGCATTTTCGAATAACTGTACAGTTTGTCTTACAGATAACACCTACAGTTATCATATTTACATTACAGTTATTAGTGTTAATGAAAATGCTACTTTCTCCTATACACATACTGTTAAAAAGAGATGTTTAAGTCTACCTGTATAATATACTCAAGCTCTTGCCTGAGATCAGTGAAGACTTACAGAACAATGTGTACATATTTCTTCTGTGTAGCAGAATGATATTGATAAAACATTGCTGATGGCAGGTGGGACAATGTGGAGAAGGCACCCTTTTGTTACATACTGCATGTGCAAAGTAGGGAGCAAAATATGCTTTACCAAAACAGTAGACAGACTCCTTGGCTGTTCCAAAAGGTTTGTGTAATATTTTTTGTCCCACACATACGTGTTAGTGATTCTTTTCCTCTCTCTCTTCCACCTTGCTAGCTGTCATGTCACTTAACATAATGAACAAAACTAGAAAAAACTTGGAATTTTTCAAATATCATACTTAACAGCCAATGTTTCTGTGGGGTTTATAGAGGCTTGTAATCTTTTTGTTTATGTGAAAATTGAACCAGAGCACACTATTTCTAGCAAATTAGTGGGTCAAGTTCTAGACAACTGGCGTGTTTTTTATTGGTTTAGAGTAGATTTGTGTACTCACAGAATCATCTTTCCTTAAATGTAGACAATGACCTTCTTTTCAGTCTTTTATCTTAAATATTTATTTAAGCCTCTATGGAATATCTTTCAGGAGAGACTAAATGTGATTTTTTTAACAAAAAAATTAATTATTAAGTTTTCCTTGGAGACAATGACCCACATCTTTAAATCTAGACTAAGACTTCTCTGCTTTTGAGCTGTGAATATGAAATCATTGGGGTCAGAAATCTAATTTCATCTGCCATATTAAGCATGCAATGTTTTTAAGCCTCAGCTTTTCTGAAGGTAAAATAGTTATAGGATAATAACGATACATTCTTTAGCTAACATCTCAGGTTGGTGTTTTCAATGTTATCAAAGAACAACAAATTGTATTTGTAAATACAAAGTGAAGAAAATAAGTTGTAGCAATGGATTCAGAGAAAATAATTGTTGTGACTGGGCCAAATGTCAGAAGTAAGAACTAAGAAGTTTTGCCTAAAATAGGTCAGGAAAATATAAAGACTGTGGATAAACACTAACTGAAGAATTGCTGTGTAAGAATGTGGAATTTATGTATTTCTTTTTCTGCCTTTCTCTCTTTGACCAATTAGCTAGGTTGGATAGGTTAACAAAGCATTGGAAACTTTCTTTATTCTTTTATTTATATAAAGTAATGGTGTATTTATAAAATGCATAATTCAGTAATGCTCTGCTCTCAGATTTGCCATGCTCAGGCTGGCTAGAACTAGTTCGAGTGGAGAGATGTTGTAATCTATGCAAGCAGGAAAGTCATGCTATGAGCCCTTAAGGAGAATATTAAAAAGCATCTAAGTGATATAGAGAAATTATTGATATGAGAGCCAGGGGAAAAGTTTTTTGGAAACAGTGTGTTTCACAGCACAACCAAAATTCAGTGTAGATTGCAAGGGAAACAAGCAGAGAAAATACGTATTTCCCTAAGTACATTTCCTAAAGATAATAACAAAATGTTGTATAAATGCTTATACACCAGTTTAAAGAAACCTCAGCTATTCATATGTATAGAATTAAGGGCATACAGTTGACAAGTGCCTGATATTTCCTGATCTTGATTGAATTTTTAAACTTTCTATCTAATTAAATATAGTTGCATAGGTGCATATTTTGCACGGACAAGAAGAGTAATACACAGCTTTCAATACCATGCTATAGATGCTGTGGTGGCAAGTTCTAGCTTTCAGTTGTTTTTCAACTGAATCTGTATTCCAGAAGAAGTGATTGCTGTGACTTCCTGTCATTCAATCTGACTAGTTTTACAGCTATGTTTTCCATATGTAGTCCTCATTTTTTTGGGTCTGTCAGTTGGAAACTACTCAAGAGCTCAAGTTAATTGTACAAAGTGTTAATCTGCGTGGACAAACACAGAATTTTCAAAATGCAACTGTGTCTGCATCAGGCAGCACTACAGCCTCAGTTTAGACACCTGCCTGAGTCCAAACTAGGGCTATATAGCTTCAGTTATATTAACTTTTGGAACTTGGATTAGACTTCTTAATTTACCTCAAGTCTTGAGTCCTTCCTCTCAGCCTGGGACAGATGTAGAAAAACATCTGGTGAGGCAGCTCCAATTTAGCCCAGTTGGGACCAGGAGGTAGTGGAAATCCTGATCTTCCTTGGCAATGCTCCCTCCTTGTCACCTCACAAAACAACGTCACTCCTGTCTCAACTGCAAAAGGAAGAGCAGAGAAACAGAAGAAAGGGATTCTAGTTGCACATCTAAGGAGTAGAAGCTGAAGGAAGGTATGAAAGCTGGTTAATCACTACGACCTTGCCCCATGTTCTCCTGTCCATCCAACAGAAGGGAGAGAGTGCAGTCCAGCATTGACACAGTATATTCTCAGAATTTTACCAATAAATGAAAGGCAGGGATGATGCATATCCCTGAAATGGGATTTTCACAGGATCTACAACTTAGGGAGCAGAAAGAATTTGCAGTTTATGGCACTGGCTGCTGTAGTTGCAATTCACTGCTGCTCTTTTCAGTGTTTCAACATAAATTTGAGAAGTGCAGACAGTTGCAAAATACTTTGGGTTATTTTTGGTATAAATTTAGCTGTCATTAAATTGAAGAATTAAGTTGGCTCCAAATAAATCTAGTTTTAATTTATAAATGTAAATAAATATTGATGTTTCTATATATTATTTTGCAGACAAACCAATTTAAATCTGGTTAGATTCAATATCTACATTTCTTTCACAATGTACAGTGCTGCTGCTTTCCTTTTCTTCCACTATAGTGAGTCTTGGTCAATTTATTTATAGAAATTTCCAAGAAATTATAATGTAGGGTAAGGTCCAGCAGCTAAAAATAAACTGAACATTGTGAGATACATTTGACTTTTCTTTTCCCAGTAAAGATAAATATGTAATCCTGCCTTGCCAAGGAATGATTTAATACTACTGATATAAGCATTTTGCCACTTAGGAATTTTGAGAGACTCTTAATGTAGTTATTAGGTATTTTCTGTGTAGTTTTTAACAGGCAGGATGCAGGCTTGATAAGATCACCTTTAGTCTTCAGACCTTCAGTTCGGCCCATTTGAGAATGCAATTGCATTTCATTTAAACAAGTAGGGGTTAAATTGAAGTTGTGCTGGGTTTATGTGGCAAGGTTTTGGTAGCAGGGAGGCTACAGGGGTGGTTTCTGTGAGAAGCTGCCAGAAGCTTCCCCTGTGTCTGATGGAGCCAATGCCAGATGGCTCCAAGACAAACCCACTACTGGCCAAGACCAAGCCCCTCAGCAATGGTGGTACCACCTCTCTGGTAACATATTTAAGGAGGCAAGGGGGAAACCTCTGCAATTGCAGCCAGAGAAAGGAGAGACAATATGTGAGAGCAACAACTCTGCAGGCACCAATGTCAGTGAAGGAGGAGGGGCAGGTTGTGTTTCAGGTGCCACAGCCGATATTCCCCTGGTGCAGCCCCTGGTGAGGCAGGCCCTGCCTCTGCAGCCCATGGATGTGGATCTCTGCTTCACCCACACTACAGCAGATGAATGCCTGAAGAAAGCTGTGACCCTGTGAGAAGCCTGCACTGGAGCAGGCTCCTGGCAGCCCATGGAGAGAGGAGCCTGTGCTAGAATAAATTTGCTGTCAATACTTGTGCCTCCGTGGAGCAGTTATTTCCTGACAGACCGCACCTCATGGGAAAGACTCATGCTGCAGTAGCTCATGGAGCACTGTCTCCCATGGGAGGAACCCCACTGGAGCAGGGGAAGAGTATGAGGAGGAGTCCCCCTGTAGAAGAAGGAGAGTCCATTTTGCTGGTGATGGTAATTGCTGAGTGATGTCCTTGTCTTGACACACAAACCTTTTGTTATATTTTCTCTTCTCTGTCCAGCTGAAGAAGGGACTGATAGAGCAGCTTCAGTAGGCACCTGGAATCCAGACAGGACCAAATCACCACATAAGTGCACCTTATTGTGATGCAAATTATTTAGCGAACCATTCATTATAAAATGCTACTATGTTACTTATCCAAACACGCAAAAGAGGAGAGCACTCTTAGTGATGGCACAATGTGAGAAATAGTATGTTGCAGGTGAGATTGGCTTGTCATATTGGTGATGGTGGTGTATAGCATCAGATTTTTTACATACACCTCTTTAGGGAACATCAGGCTTCTGACCATCCAAAGTTCTCGCACTGGTGTTCTCTTTTTAATCAGGAGATAAACAACGTGCCTGAATTCATCATTTTGTTAAAACATACAAATACAGAAAACACAATACTTCAATTTTTACCATATACTAGGTAATAACTTACAATTCACATTGGAAATGGGATCATTACAGCTCTGTAAAGAAACAGTCAACAATCTAGGTAGTAAGATAGTAACTTCTAGCGTGTGTGTGTGTGTTTGAGGTTTTTCTAACTGTGCTGATGTTGACAGGATGTTTACCAGTACCATCGGTATTTTGATGCTTTGGACTTTGTTTTTAATTGTCTTTGTTTGGAAGACTTGCTCAGTCATGGGAGAGGGCATGCAGGAAGAGCGAGGCTGCCATTAATGGTACATTTACAAGTGGTGCAAAATATGGGACGAAAAAGCTGTGCATGTGAGAAAAGCAAAAGCTAACTTTGACTGTTAATTAGCCCAGACTTTGTGGTTATGTTTGGGAAATTGACAGGGAGATTCAATGATTATATGTTAAGCAATTTCAGTAATGTTGCCTTTATTTTTAGTTACACATGTACTATTTCACGATAATTAACAACTTTGATATTTGGGTTTCTTTTTGAAGTGCAATTTTAAGGCTGCCATCAGAGATTTGCATTCTGATCTCCCCTCACCCCCTTTTGTTATTACTTGACCATTTGTTCTATTGGAAAATAGAAGTGAAAATTGAGTTTATTGGGTTGTATTTATGACATGTTCCAAGTAACCTCTTTAGGGTCCTAAATGTGTAGTGTTTGTGATTCCTGCAGGTATATTCTGATGAGACAGTGGATTTATTTTTTCTTCTTTCCTTTTTTCCTCTCTTGATAGCTAAACTTCACAGCAGCCTTGAGCCATGTTGAAACATGTTAGGTTGTAGGCAAGATACCATTCTCGATTTTTGTCCTGTACCAAAGAGAACTTGTGTTTCAAGTTTTGCTATTCTATATAGTAGAATTTTGCCATCTTTGGACATCTTGTCCTTTTGGAGAAAAGTGCTGAATTTTTCCTTTAGGGTTTAACATGCTAATAGACCTAACTTGATGAGCCATACTTAGTATAGAAGAAATATTTGAATGGCACTGGTGGAGAGAATTGCTCTGTAATTGTGTGATGTTTGTGCATTTTGGGATTGCAGAATACCTCCTGCATTGGAGTTTAACAGTAAGAGATCAGAATATTCAGGTTGTTCTAGGGAGCAACTGATTCCTGACAGAGAATGATAGCTTTGCTAGTGAAAGAATGTAGTTGTGTTTGATGTGGAAGGAAGAATGTTATTTAGATATTAACTGTGGTGCTGAAATACTTATGATTGAGACAATTGAAAGTACATTACAAAGGAAGGCAAGGGACAACCTGCTGTCACTTATTTTGGATAAGTGGTTTAAGGTGAATGAGGGTAGGAGAAACAGGTTGCCAGCAAGAGACCAAGGTAAAAAAAACCAAACCAAACAAATTCAAAAGTTACTGAGATAAGATTTTTATCTTATGATAAAATGTGCTAGGAAGCAAGAAAGAAAAGCTGGAGAGAGAACAGAAGAGTACAGCAAGTAGTAATGTCTTGTTCTGTATGATACAGTCTGTGAGATGGAGGATGGTTTAGTGTATATGACTTTTCAAAATACCTAGAACATGCCATGTTATACTGAGGTAGTTTAAAGAAGAGTATGCAGACCAATATATAACAGCTCAATGCTGTTAAATATTTGACACTTGCTGAGTATTTAATGAGACAAATAATAACTTTGGAGGGAAAACCAATCCTTACTAATAACAACTAATCATATGCTTTACTTTATCTGCATGCCTTTGTGCTCATCTTCTCAAGTGAATTTAACAGCATGAACAAAGATTTTTAACATATCAAGTAATCATCAAAAAAGTTGCCACCTGCAGTCTGTTGAGGACTCTTTACCCTCACACTCAATTCATTGAAGTTCATGGAAGTTAGAAAATTCTTTTCATGAAGATTTTGTTGACCTATGTACTCCAGAAGATTTGCAACTTGATATTCTCTGTCAAACTGAAATAATTTTCAAACTGCATTTGAAAATCCAGACAGTGGTGTTTTGAGAGAGAATTAAACAGAAAATGTGTATTTCATTTCTTTGGGAATTTATCTCCACATTAATGTATCACAGGCCAAAACTAATTACTTATTCAACATGTGTTTTATTTGATCTGCATGCCTGAGTGTCCTACAATCAAATTTACTGAAGAGCTTCTCACTTTTTTCTGCATTAAAACAATTGCCTCGAAGCAGCTAACAATTAAAAAATAAATGAGTTAACACTTTGTGCTAAGTGCTACCATTTAAGTTGTAATATGCAATTAAAAACTACATTTTAATTTCTGTTCAATTACATTGACTGAAATAGTAATTTTAGTGTTATATTTATGAACCATTTAATTGTGACATTTTTCCCGTGGCTTCTGTGATGGAAAAGTAGATTTGATTTTGAGAACGTGGCAAGAAATAACCTTTTCTCCCCCATGGTTTGCTTTAATAACAAAACAGAAAAAGACAAAATTAGGCGGATTTTGTGTAAATATGACAGAACAATTTAATTTCAAGAGCCATCAAAATGTCATAATTTGAATTCTTTTTCATGGTTTTGAAAACTATCTGCTTCATAGGAGGAATATTCAGGTTGCCTTATGGTAATGTTGGTAGGTATTTCAGCATTCCTGCATGTATTTGGTCTTGTTAATGGCTATAGGTTGAACAGCTTCATATTGAGTCTAGATCAAGGCCTGGTAGATGCTGAAGTTTGAAAAAATTAAATTGCAGAGCAGGGAACTTTTTCACATGTGTATCCCTAGATGCTTTACTCCTTTTTGGCTTTAGCACCTTGTTTAAAAAGAAAATGGTATTGTGAGTTTGATGTAGTTAACTTTTGTGTTAATACCAGAGGCAGCTTGCTATGGAACAAGCTCCATATTAAAATTGCTTAGGATTTTCTCTTTCTCTCTCTCTTCTTTCCAGGTCCTCTTAGTGTGGTGAGAATCACTTTGAAATATTCTTTAACTTCCAGCCTAAACTCACTGTGAATTAATATGTGTGTGCTCATGTCACAGTTCTGTGATGTGTTAGTCTGTTATGTTCATGTAACTGGGTGCAGGGGTGTGAACAGGATCAGAAAACCATTCTGGATTAAAGAAAACAAAAACTGGCCTAAAGACCACGTATGGTTTGGGGGTTTTTCTAAGATCTGTTGATCTTTGCCAAGAACCAGTATTTTAAAACGACTTTTTTTTCTGGTGTTCAGTTCTGTTTCATGACATTTTATATCTTAGGGCTGGAGTGAACCTTATGGCATGTAGCTGTGTTTCCTTCTGTTAATGACCTGTGCTTTGATTAGGTGCTCAATATACCTCATTTTTGTGAGGGCACAGCAGCTTCACTGCCAAGGAGGGTGGTTCTTCTCTTTTAGACTTGGTGGATAAGTCATCCCAGAACAGCGTTTCAATTCCTGTCCCAACCTCATGACTCAGTGTCTTCCATACAGCAATGTCAACATGACTGGTGGATCTGCTTAAAAAAGTATACTGTAAGAAAAAAACCCTGGGATTTCCAAAGCCTGTTGTGAGTGGCCTAGGAGGAGAAGGATGGCAATTAATAACATGCTGAGTATGTATTGAGGGATGTACTAGAACTGTAGCTCGTGAAATGTCATCCCTTGCACCATAGGAAGGTTGACTTCTGAAAAGAACGCTTGAAATGGAACAGCAGATTATAGGAGGTTGTACAGCATGGAGCTGTGGGATTTTGGATGCATTTCTGCACTGACTTTAATAGACAGCTCTTTTTTTCCCTCTCAAGCCATGCAGAATTTTAAAAAGTGTAACTTGGAAAAACTTTTTATCTCTTAATGATTTTTTAACTTGTAAATTACTTACACCTTCACCCAATTTTAACTGTTTTAAGAGGGTTTTGTGGTTCAGGATACAGGAATGAGAACAAATGTATGTCCCTCAGAACATCAGGAAACACTATTTTACTGTGAGAGTCACAGAGCATTGGCAAAGGTTGCCAAGGGAGGTTGTGGAGTCTCCCTCCTTGGAGGCAGATATTCAAAAGCTCTCTGGTCATGGTCCTCAGCAGCTGGCTTTAGATGACCCTGCTTGTGTAAAGTGTTGGGCCAGACTCTCTCACTTTCTCTCCTCAACAAAACTGGAGGAGAAAATAGGATGAAAAAGCTCACAGGTTAAGGTAGAGGCATGAAGATCAAGTAATCATTTACTATCACAGAAAATAGTTTCTTGCCAGTTAAAATAGAGTTTGATGGCGAGAAACAAAGAAAAAACCTGAAACACATTCCTCTGACTCCCTTTGAAACTGAAGGCTCAACTTCACTCCTTTCCCAATTCTTCTACCTCTTCCCTGCTCTCAGTGCACAGATGGGGTATGGGGAGTTTGGTTAGTTTTAACAATTCCTCCCTGCCATTCCTTCTTTCTCACACATTTACCTGCTCTAGCATGGGACCTCCACAGTCTGCAGTCCTTCAGGATAAACCTGCTCTAGTGTGGATCCTCCATGGGTTCCTTCAGGGCATATCCTGTGGGGTCCAGTATGGTCTCCTCCACAGGCTGGGGAATCCCTGCTCTGGTGCCTGGACCACCTCCTGCACCTCCTTCTCTGACCTTGGTGTCTGCAGGGCTGTTTCTCATAGTTTCCCTCACTCTGCTGTGCAGCAATTTGCTCTTTCCTAAACATATTTCCCCAGAGGTGCCACCAGCTTGACAGACGGGCTGAGCTGTGTCCTGCAGTGGATCTGTTGGAGCTGGCAGGAGATGGCCATGCCCCTCACCTCCTTCCAGAGGGGCCATTCTGCTACCAAAACCTTGCCCATAGATACCTGATAAATAATTCTCACTTTTCCTATTGTATTTATAGAGAGTTTTACCATGACATACTGAAATGTTTTCATTCTTTCTACTTCCTCTGTTTTTCCACGTGATGATGTAGCTTTAACCAGATATTTGTTCATATCAATAGCCAGTCATTAACAAGTCACTCTTTTAGAGCAACTTCAGCTCTACTGACAAGAAAATATTTTTATTAGAGATTTTTTTAGGTGTTCTTGTACTGTAAAACCTGAAAATTGCTGCTTAGCATTGCTTTTCCTCTACAGATTCTTTATGAACAACCAGAGCACTTTCAGAAAAAAACTATTAAAACCACTCCTGGTTCTGAATTCTCAAAGCAGGGAAAAATAATGAGTAGAGAAGGGGAGGAAAGATCAGCTCCAAAGGGCTTTGTGCAGTTTGGGGATTTACAAGGAAAAAAGTTGGAAAATAGACATAAAATCTGTAGAAATTACTCAAAGGTTGGAAATGGTATCTATGGATACTTGGAGAGTGACCTTTTAACTTAGCAGATGCCTTCATAGCAGAGAATACTTGTTATTAAAGGGCCGCTCAGTCTGAGAGGAAGACATAGAAAAGCCAATAGCTAGAAGTGAAAGCCAGAGATGTTGGAATCAATCTAGTGTAATAGCAATCATCTTGTGAGTATATAGTTCATCCAATGCTTCATTTTTAAGTCAGTTTGCCACCTTTTCTGTCAGATGACTGATTACTGTCTTTTGAGTATCTGCAACTTTCTGAATATAGTCATAACTTGTCTTACTGCTTCGTGTAGCTGGTACTTAACTTGATTTGTGTTTACTTCTCATCCTTCTCTCCCACTTTTTGTCTATCTGCTAGAACACAATTTTTTCAGTGCTGAGATTTGGCTTTTTATAAAGTCTAGCAAGAGCCTGTCAGCACCACGTAACACTGCTAAAGGTGGCGGCTGGAGAATCTGTTGTTCACTCAGGCTTCCTACGAAGGTTAAATAAGCAATATATATATGTAGGTACATATAGATGCAAGGTTAGGAATGAGAAAGCTGAATAATAATTCCATTTCGACCTGCATTACCTGTGAAATGTATTTGTAAGAGATTTGGATGATTCTGAATATATAGCAACTGGTTTTGGTTTCCCAAAAACATGGGGGAGCTTGCCACATTATTATACAATTAAGGACATGCATTTTGGTTTCTTATGTACTCTCAAAAGTTTAGTCTCAAAGTAAACTTTGGGTTTTTTAGATATTTAAAAAATAGTCTATGAACATGCAGGTAGGATGGGTTAACAGACTGCTTAAAGTGTTTTAAAAAACCCTCAAATTTTTGAGCAATCAATATGGTAGCCAGTGTAAGAAACTCATTTTACTGGAATTAAGCCATTTGTATCTCAGACTAAAATGTGAAGATAGCTGCTTAATTGGAGGGAAAGAGGCTCCAGAAAGAAAAGGAAAGGCTTACACAAAAGAGAATAAGATTTGCAAGTCAAGTGCAAATCCTGAATAAGCCAAGCCCAAGAACAAAACCTTTTTTTCCAACAAAATAGTTGAAGGAATGCTGCCAAGGATTGTGTTAAAGTAGTGGATGATCAAAATATAGAGTGGTTTCAAGAAGATGCTAGGGCTAAAAATGCTTTTGAGACGTGTTTGCTACAAAGAATCATAGAATGGTTGGGGTTGGAAGGGACCTTTAGAGATCATCTAGTCCAACCTCACTGCTAAAGCAGGTCCCACCTAGATCAGGTTACACAGGAACGTGTCCAGGCGGGTTCTGAAAACTATCAGAGTAGGAGCCTCCACACCTCCACACCCTCCCTGGGCAGTCTGTGCCGGGGCTCCCTCACCTGAACAGTAAAATAGTTTTTCCTTATGTTTAAATGGAATTTTTTGTGTTTCAGCTTCTTGCCATTAGCCCCTGTCTTGTCAATAGATACAACAGAAAAAAGGGATTTCCCAACCTCCTGATATATCCACCATTTAGATATCTGTAAATATTGAGATCCTCCCTCAGTCTTGTCTTCTCTAGACAAAGGAGTTGGGAGTTTTGGACATCATGTGTTGAAGGCAAGTGAGGAAGAAGTGTTTTGGATTGAAGCATTTATCTGAAGTTCAGAAATAAAAACTTGCTTGTTCTTCACCATTAGTTGACCTAAAAAGAACTCTAATATTAAAAGCATTTCATACTGCTTTGAAGATATTAGCAATTACTTCAGTGAGCCTTGAAATAAGGGATGGAAATAGGATACCAATCTTTGAGCTTGATTGAGGGTTGTGGAAAGTACAGACTAGTTAGCATGAGTTCCATCCTGGGTAGTTTTTCTGAAATGATGAATGATATTGTTAGATGCACCAATTGTAAAATAATAGTCAAAAGTCAGTTAGGAAAAGTTATACTTTATTATTAGAGTTTTACAGTGTATGTGAATTTTATAAAGCTTTTGACAGGTTCTGTCAGCAAGACTTCATACAGAGACAAAGTAATGGTAAGATGAAAGCAAAGATCTTTAATGCTTAGTTAAAGAACAGGAAATATACATTCTTATTGCAAAATGTCACTAGAGGAGTTTCACATATATCTGCAAGGATCTGCCCCGTACTGGAAACGGTCTATAGTGTGGTGAATTGCAAGGGGTGATATTATTCAGGGCAGCACTAGCTGAAATGTCTATGAAATCCCCATTCTGAAACAGGCAAATCTCTCCTGAAGAGTCCTTTCTACTTGCCTTCCTCTTAGTGTCTGCATATGGTTGTTTTTTACAGAGCAGAGTGGGACTGGGAAGGACAAATGATAAACACAATCTTTCTTGTTATCACAAAGTATGTGGTATAGTTTTCTGCAGCTGCACTGTCTGAACACAGATGAGCTAACTGGCCTACCTTGACCATTGCTCTGAAACAGTTTAGATGTCTTTGTTTTCGTTGGCTCACTTTATAAAAACAGTACTAGTAGAAGCTGGTTTTGAGTAAGAGCTTTGAAGGACCAGAGGGTTATATGAACATAGAGCTTTGAATATGACTTCAGATCATTAATACCATTTAGCAGATCTTTAGAGCTTCACAAGAGATCTCTAGAACTGTAGCAGATCCTTAGTGTTCAGCAACAGCTCGATCACAATGCCAGATGTGTATTTGACTTGATAAAGACTAACTTCAGACTTCCTATAGGTAAAGCTAGAAATTTTAAGAATATAGAAGACTGTTGGAAGAAAAATAGGACATTATAAGCAAGAAATTAAATCAGGAAAACTTCTACATTCTGTTCTTACAGTTGCTGGATAGAAACACCACCTTTGTGTAGGTTAAATGTGTCCTGATTTGCAAAACTGTCTGGGATTTTACTAGGACCCCTGTTCTACAAACATTTGTACAGGTATTTTAAAATAGATGCTCCCTCATGGTTCGTTTGCATGACCATGGATTACATATGCTCAAATTGGTGAATCACCAGAATTAGAATGAAGCATAGCACAAAGTCCCAGCCAGAGTGCAAACATTAGGCAACTTCCATGTAGCAGTGATTTTATTTGAATCTACTGTATATTGATGACAGGAAGAAACAATCTAAAGCTGAAAGGTAATCTAAAAAAATCCAATGATCTCATTTGTCTAGTCAATAACTACAAAAGTTTCTTTATAAACTCTCAAATACTAGTCACATCCCAATTTATAACTCTGTATCCTTCTATTGATATACTTATTCATGTTAACATGTCTAAACAAGTCAGGCTGTTTTCTTAAAAAGTAATTGTGACCTGATCTAGGTGGAGCTGCTTCTGCAGGGGGGTTGGACTAGATGATCTCTAAAGGTCCTATCCAACCCCTATCATTCTATGATTCTAATTTCTTGTCTAAAAATTTGCTTTTAATGTAATTGAAAATAGAGTTGCTCATACTTTAAAGAAATCCTAGCAGTGTAAAAAAAGTAAATGCTGCAAGAGGTGGTCTGGAATCACTAAGTGCAGATGCACATGCAAGAGTGATGATAATCAATAAACCACATTCATGTTTATTTTCTATAAACATGCAGAGTGGTTTGGGTGAACTAATCCTTCAATATTGCTGGCTGTGTATGATAAACCATGTTAAGGGATGATGATGATTATTATTATTGGAATGCTGTGAATTTTTTGTATCTTTAAAGACTGTAGGCCACAACTCTGTACTTTAATTTTTGTATTCAGTGGAGGGAGTTAATCCCACAATGGGGCTTTTTTGATGCAAAATCTGAATGCTTATGTAGTAACAACAGCTGTTCCCTCACCATGTGGTATCTTCCATTGCTGTACTTGCAGAGATGAATTTTGGCCCAATGTTTCAGTAATATTGGACACACATGGGTTTAGGTGACAAAGCAGTACATTTATGCATTCATTTGACTCTCACAGTTACAGTTGGCTGTAGATTAGAACAGGGAGAACACATTCACACCATGACCACCCTTGTAGCTGCTTGTAGTAGTTGGATCACAGTAGGCACTGTTGCATCTCAAGACACAATTAACTGTTGCTGAAGAGCTGCAAAATCACAAAAGCTCTTGTACAGTTTCAGCGGTTGAGAGTGGATTTTCTAAAAGCTTTTTCAAGGATTTTCCAAATGTTTTAGATCTTCACATTCTGAATTATTGTCAGCTTGAAATAAGATCAACAAGTTGACATTTTGATGTAGCTAGTGTGAATTAGCTATATCATTAGCCACAGCCCTACAGAATGGATGTAGTTTGGTCTGTTGTTTAGAAAGAGAACTCCTCTGAGTTCTTTAACATTTACAAGTGGTTAGTAAAGTTGGGAGAGCACAAGAAAATCAAAGCTTATGGAAAAAGAATACTTACCAGAAAGCTTCTGATGTGCGTACATCGCTGAAAAGATGATCTTGATTTTTAGGTGTCATTGCTTAGATATGCTTTGGATTTGGTCAGAGAAAATAGCTATGATTTTGCTCAAAAAAAACCCAAAACCAAAACAAACGAGCAAAAAAACAACCAAAAAGAAACCAGCAAAAAATCCTCCAAAAAGTTTTAGTTAAAATGGAGTAGGAAATGACTGTAGTTTGTATATTAAAGCTGATATTGAGGTATGAAATTTGACTCATTCTTTTGAACAAAAAGCTTTTTCTTTTTTTTTTTTAACCAAAAATCTTAGAAGAATTTGGTATTTAAATTACAGTGATGGAAATTTTTACGTGTAGAACATTAAGTACCCCAGATTTGCCCTTCTAAAAATCCCTGAGCAGTGGTTTAGTATAAAGTGCATGTTTGGAGTATAGTATAATAAATATATGGTGTATATTAACTTGTTTAATCCAATAAACATAACCAAGTTGTGCAGTGTGGAGATTTTCTATGCGTTTACCATTTCTTCTGTAGGCCAGAGTGTAATTGTATGATAATGCACGTGATGTACATGTGAGATCTCTCACATACACATGGGGTTATTTAAGCGTCCGGCGTTTGGATCGTAGAGGATTCATTTTATATTGTATTAAAAACTACCCGAATATGAATGTCTGAGGCTTTCAGCGTTGAATAAAGGACTACATGGATCCAAACCAGGACGATTGATGAAATCCTTGCTACTATTGGCTATTATTTACTGTCTTTTAAGTGGCAGGTTGTATTTATGCCAATTTATCTGCTTCAGGGAACACTCTTGATAGCAGAACAAAGTGAATAAAAGTAGTTTGCTTTGCAAATGAATGCAAATGGTGGAGCCTTTCCAGAAGCCCTTTAACGGGAGCAATGCACTTTGATTATGAGTGAAGCTGCCATTTGGACATGGTGAAAAGAGCACGCTTGAACCATTGATTGGGGGAGACAGTAAAAAGTCAGGAAGGGCCCCGTTAAGCTTGCGGTGAGGCAGGCGGATGTCAGTGTGGTTAGAGCACAGTGGGAGAATGACAGGCAGGATTAGTGTCAGGGAGAAGCTTTGCTGTAGTTGTGGAGATGGTCCCTGGGGTCACTCACCTCTGACTGTTGTTCTGTGCTGATGGCTCTGTAATGCAAACTGCTTGATATGTGCCTGTTCATTATCGGAAATGGTGATTAGAAGAGGTATGTCATAAAGAATTCCTTAAAAAGGAATAAAATGGCAAACTAGTGGGAGTAACAAAGATTGGGCTCTGTGGTCCTTGCCAAAGATGCTGCAAGCGTCGAAGACGGTGACTGCGTCTCGCCCTCCGAGGCAAGCGCGACTTGGTGCCGTCAGCGGCTGTAATTGTGTGCTCCCTGCTTTGTTCACTTTGGTTTGGCCGTTAGGAAGACAGTTATTTTTAACAGACTGTCGTATGGAGTTTTAGAGCAAAACATTTGTATATCCTTTGCTTTTTGGGTGCTAGGAGCATCCGGTTTGGTTTTGTGGCGTAACGGCAGGGTTTTGGGGGAAGGAAGGAGTGTTCTTTAATAGACCTAATCGAATATTAGAGTCAACAGATTTCACCCCAGAAGGATAAAACATAAGATGATTACAGGGATAAAGAAACCTGAAATGACTGTTCTGTCTTATTTGGAGGCTTTAAAAAAATGTAATATGAGGATATTTTCTTTGCTGAAAAAAATCCTACATGTGCAAGAAATAAATGTCTAAAACTGTTTTATTCTTTGATAGAAGTATTGCTGCTTTTTATCTTTAACATATTTGATAGTGATATGAACATTTTGTAAATGTAGATAGATGTTGATAAATGTTGATATTGCATTTATTAGTATCTTTAATAGACAAAAAGCATTTTTTTGAGTGTTAAATGTTTACTCTTGGTCTGTTGTTTCTGTGCATTTTGGGGGAACAGCAAAGAGAGACGGTACCCAGATCCATGAAGCTATTACACTTTGATTTTTTCACATTAATTAATTCATTTTAAGCTCTTTTTTTTTCAGTACATTACCTCATAAAAATATATCCAGTATTGCAGTGTAATGAATGTTTTACAAATGTTTTACAGGCACCTGAGTGGACAGAGGAGGACCTCAGCCAGCTGACAAGAAGTATGGTTAAGTTCCCAGGGGGGACCCCAGGTCGATGGGAAAAGATTGCTCACGAATTGGGTCGATCAGTGGCAGATGTGAGTTCACTCAGATTTGCATTGTATAGAGAGTGACAAACCAGAACAAGACAGGCAGTGTAGAAGGCAGACATATATGGGGGCCGACATTGTCTTTTGAGAGAGGCTACAATCCTTTTAGGACCTGGAAGTGAACCATTAACTAACTATGCAAGAAGCAGATGTCAGCCAGTCTCTCCCTCCACAATTAACAGCTGTAACTGATCAGCTGGATGGGGGATTCTGGTCCTCACAGGCTCAAGCTACTGTAACCCAATCACAGAAAAACAATGCATTTCAGGTTTTCCAGCAACCTCCTCTCCCTGCAAGCATATCTTTGTGTGACTTGCTTAAAGATTACATTGCTCTTTCAAGCCAGTCCTTAAAAAATGTAGATGAGCTAATGGTGTTTAGACAGG
Organism: Colius striatus; assembly: GCF_028858725.1. NCBI lineage: Eukaryota > Metazoa > Chordata > Aves > Coliiformes > Coliidae > Colius > Colius striatus. The sequence continues at coordinate 52,617,326 of NC_084763.1, forward strand.
TGGTTTCCATTAATTAAACTGAAATATCTTTACAGACTTCTAAACGAGTTATACATATGATACTATTTTAGTCCCTTTTTCTACATGATAGCATGGCTCATAGTGATATTGTGTAAAATGATTAATATCCTTGTTAATTCATATTTTATAGTATTGTGCCAGATATCAAAGAAAGCTTGTACTTAGGGATTTTAAGTGTTATGATCTTAAAACCCTCAGGGGCTAGGCTATAAAAGACTTTTCTTTTTCAAGCAATAGATCACTAGAACATGATGTAGTGTCTGCTGAGGACCATTTGAAAGCCCTTTCAGCTGACCCCATTTTATAGGCTCTGGAGGGGTTAATGAGAATAATGTTTAAATCTGTTGATGTACATTTTGAGATTAGACTTTCTTTATTATATTTCAGGAATTATCTTAAATAATGGGAAACAGCCTCTGGCTAGAGTGAAACACAACCCCCTCTGGGCAATTTGTGTAATACTTCAGTGTTGTTTTTTACAGAAAGATATTTTTAGAAGTTGTTTTTAAAGATTTAATGCATCTATACAGTTCTGTTACTCACATATACTAGAAAATGAGCAATTTGCATTCCGACAGTTTCTGAACAACACATTTGCAAATAAGTGGATGTGAGCAAGAAGTTACTAGTTTGCTATGCAAATGAAATTAAGTGGGTTTTTTGTTTATTCAGATTAGTGTTGTTTATTATACTCCTCAAAGTAGTCATATTACTGGAGTGACTCTTTTAAAAACATGCCATGTTTTACTAAGCAGATATGAAGAGCAAAAATATTTCACATGGCTTGGTAGTATGCAGTGTGGATGGGGAAGATCTTTTGAGATTGCTTTGGAAAAACTGATTAATTTGCTTGATACTGAAAATACAGGCATGCTGGATACTTCTAGTTATACTAACACTAGCTTAAGATTGCCTTTTGCACCCACTTTCTGCTTTATTCTTTGACCCAGATGTAAAAACATTATTAAGAAGCCTTTGCATAATATATTTGGCCACTGGCATATAACCAGTACTGGGGAAAAAACCCCAAACAAAGCTCACTTCCTTCTTCCATTAGGTTAGAAGTCTTGAACAACATGCACTTCTTTTCAGTGAATTCAAAAGAGAAATGGAAAGAAAGGTGTATTTCTAAGAGCTGTCATTTTCTTGTTTGAAAAAAGGAATTTTCAGGGATTTGATTTGTGGAGAAAGGTCTGAGTGTAACCCTTTTTACTTCCAGTGACCTCCAACTATATGATTAATGTAAGTGTTCTCCACAGAAGTTTGTACTCCTCTAAAAAATTCCAACTGGTGATAATGCTAGATCAGCTTTCCTGACACAAACTACTTATTAGAGTTTCTACTACTTCTATCATCACATTGTACAGAGTTGCAGCAATTGGGTTTTAAGAGGAAACACTTAAACAAAAGCTTCCTGGAAACTTCTCTGGATCTCAAACGGTTACTGGGGCAGTATGAGAAATGCTGAAATTGGGAACTACTTCAGATATGTGTTCTGCTATTGAACAAGATGTACAACTTATCCTTTTCATTTGTTGAAGGTGACACAGAATAACATCTAAATGTACAGCAAGGATTCTTACTTACCTTGGGCATCACCATAGCTGAGTAAGAAATGTTACGCTAAAGCTGCAGGAAAAACTGGTAGGTTTGTGCACAGAAAAAGAGGTGTTTGCACACTCAGGCAGCATTGCCTACCCAAACAACTGAGCCCTGTTTCCACTGGGAGAGTTGTAGTAAATAAGTTTTGGTGTATGAGGTGCTGTTTTGAAATAGCTCGTGTAGCAGAGTTTCAGATAATTTAACATCAGGCAAGTCAGAGAGAGTTGGAAGTGTGCACATGGACTAAATCTTTCAGAAGAAAAAACATTCAAGGGCAAATTTGGATTTGTTTTTCTGATGTTTTCATCAGCACCAGAAACACCTTTTAAAAACCTGAGACCGCTTTCTCCTTTTTTCTCCTTCCATGAAGTATCGAGAGCACTAAGGCTTGGTTTTCCTTTCACAGTTAGAGAACTATAGCAGGAAAGATTGACAAGGTGTGTCTGTTTCCGTGCCTTCAAACCCTTTTAAATAGTAGATTAACTAAATAGGTGTTAATAAAAACAGTTCAAAGTAATCATTCAAAGTGATCTCTCCATTGTTGTTTCTATCTCAAAGCTTTCTTCTTCAGGAAAAAAAAAGGTTAGAAAAGTATTTCAATGCTCACTGAAAAATAAGGTGAAACCATTGATGTATAGCCGAAGAGCATCAGTGAAATTCACTTCCTCTGACCACCCCAAAGAAATTCTATATTAAATTGCCTTAAACTCCTTCCTTTTTAGAAAAAAAAGCCAAATCCTACATCAAATTATATTTGTTTCCACTGGCAGGTTTCAAGCAGGATGAAGTGGCGTGAGGAGAGCCACTTCCTATCTTTTGTGAGCTTTTCAGCTTCATGGTGTTGTTTTAACTTAGTTTTGTGGGTTTATTTGTTTTGGAGGGTGTTTTTTACATAATTCTGAATTTTCCTCCTCTCATTATGTTAATGAGTTTTGGAATAGTATGAAGAAAAGTTTTTAATGCTTGAAGCTTTAATACTGCTTTTTCACATACAAAGAAGGCCCAAAAAGCTTGTGTGTCTTGAGAGAGACAGACCAGAGAGATTTGTTCAGCTTGGAAAATTCCTCCTTGATTTTGCCAACGTGACTTTTCTACTGCAGAATCTGGTGAGCACATGTAAATTTTACAAAGCTACCAGGAACTGAAAGTATATTGGAAGATAAGCAGAATTCAAGAAGATCAGGACAAAATGGAACAATAAGATGGAAAAAAATAGGGTGAAGTTAAAGAGACACTGTATGCAAGGACACACAGCAAGGTGGTGTTCAGGTCTACAAATAAAAGAGGCCAAACAACTGGGTAGGGGTAGCTCTTAAAAAGCAGGAGGAGGAATGTGGGGATTAGCAGAGATAATGAGCTAGATACAAGTCAACAAATAGTGCATTATGAAGGCAGTGAGCAACTTACTGAGAATATACAAACAGGAGGATGGTAAACCTGCACCTACATCCTTAGTGTGTCTCTGGTTTTCAGTGTTGCCCTTATACAAGTGATTCAATTTATAAAAGAGCCCAGATGGGAATAAAGAGAATAATAGGTCTCTAAAGTGTGACCTACAAGGAAAGATTGTGAAGGAATTCTTGTTGTTGAATTCACTGAAAGAAAATAGAACTGAGGATGGAAGTTTTCAACCACATAAAAAGAAAACTGTAAAGAGGGAAGGGGCTTGTGCTCTGAATTAGTTTTATAGGGCAAGAAGTAATTACCTCAAATTTTATTACAGGCTGCAGAGTTAGACAAAGAATTCCAGTGGAGATGATAAAGCTGTAGAATAAGCTGCTGTGGAGTCCATATTTGCAGGCCTTTAAAAACAAGTTACACAAACATCTGCAAGAAACAACATCAGTGTAGTGATTCTGCCTGAGGTTAGGTCCTTCTCTTCATATGGTCTATGATTAGGCTAGCAAGTGCAAGCTATCTAGGAGGAAAGGGGAAGGAAACAAAACCTTCCCTACAATTGGAAGCATGTGTGAACTCATTTTTAAAAATGTAAAATTAAAGCCAGATAGTCACCATGGTGGGTTGGTAATCACTGTGCATACCTGAGCCTGACTGTTCCTAAAGTCAGTAATCCCTAACAAAGTGTTCTTTCAGAGATTTCTCTTTTCTGCTACTATTCACATTGGGGTTTTGTAGACATTCAAGTTTGTCAACTGTTATTTCCCAAAATACTGCACAAATAAGGATTACTATAAAGCCCTTTGTATGGGTATGTCTGCCAGATTACCCATCCAAACAGGTCCATGCACACAATGTGATGCAGGCCACTGGGAAAGTGCCAGCCAAACTCCACTATAAGCAGCTATGTCAGTGCTGTAGTGCTCTTACTCAGCTATACTCTTTCTGTTTATGCTGCCTCATGTGATACCAGGATAAATACCTTTGCAACGTATTGCTGTGCTTCTCAGCTCAGAGCTAGGCTAAGCTTGCAACCCCGGTGCAGGCGGTACTGTAAGAAGGTTTATTGCTTTAACTTTAGCCATGTTAAATATAGAATATGTTTACCTTGTCTGCCTTCAGGAAGACATCTTTTAACAGCCAATGAATAATCAACCCGAAATAGATGACGTTAAGCTGTGCTCATTTTATCAGTGTGCTTAATTATTTAAATTGCTAATTGTCATTTTAATATGTGCATACTGGGAATTTAGAAATCTTTTCCCATAAAGATGATTTTCCACTGGCTTAGGATAATGAAGTCTTATTGCTTTCACAACTGAAAGCTTCTATAGCTTTTTAAGTCATTTTTATTGCAATTGGCCAGTGTTATAAATTAGATTTTCAAGTATTTTGATTATGAAAAGGAAATGGAGTTCAGTTAACTCTAATCAGTATTCCTGCCTGCTGACCTGGTTACCTGTACCACTGCTCTCTGTCATCCTCTGAACATCTGTTCTTTGACCCATTTTCCTTGCTGAATTTGTTGCTCCAGGGTTAGTTCTCATTCCTGTCCTTCAGTACTTAAGGAAATAATCGACCTTTTAAAACAAGATAAAAAAGTTATGTTTGAATTTCCTAAGCACTGTGAACACCCTGGAACACAGTATAAATACTGAATGGAATAGAGTTTCAAGACTACTATTTCTGCAAAAGTGATATTGTTTGATTTGACAAATGCTAAGCTTTGTGAAGATTGATAATAATGATTGTCAGCTGAATGCAAAACTGAGAAAAAGCACTTAGATGTGAAATTATAGAAGTATATTGTACTTGACAATACCTACCTTTAGAGATAAAAAGTTTTTTAAAAAATATTTGCTGAAAGGCATAAATTAATTTCAGTAACTACAAAGGACCTTCAAATTGTAAAAATAACAGAGGAAGTAAAAGCTGTCTGGCATGCCAAACAGACTTTAATGTGATTATTAGGTACAGGTTTTTTAAATTAAAGGCAAAGAGATCTCAGATTTCATACTCGTGAAGTAATATCATTCACTTGTCTTACAGGATTTAAACTCGTTCTGTTTGCTCCTGCAGTCACTAATCTCATGCATTTGTGTTGCTAAAACAGACCGATTGGGATTTGCTGCCTGTATAGAAAAACACTAAGGTAGGCTGCAAAACAATAGACAGGTGGATATATTTGAGCAGACAGTCTGAACTACCATGAAACCCGAAAGTGTAAGGTTTGGGGAGGGGGTACTTACTTTGTGGTACTTGCTGTATGTCCAAGCAACAGTTCCAGCCTTTAAATCTGACTGTGTGAGCTGATACTCTGAACTTTATATGCCATTCTAAACCAGATTTCTTATTTTTGACAAATGTGAGCTCATTACCTTGCCAGCAAGAAAACATCTATATGAGAAATGATCCATATGTAAAAGTTCATGAATTCATTAGGGGGTTTTGCCTCTGGAGATTGTTTACCTAAATCTGGTTTACATTTCATTTTGTAGACTGTGTTTCTGTTAACTCAGTTACTGTGCTCTCCAGTCCTGGATATTCTGAAACAGTCCCCCTTAGCAGCTTGCATATATTTATGCAATCAGTAGTTCTTCTGGTTGCTTATTGAAGTATAGAGACCTGGATCGAGGTCCAAAAGAGGTTATGAATATCTAAATGACTATCTAAGATAGGATTTAAATGGTATGTAGGTCATGTAGATCCCTCAGTCTGAGAGTGAAATCTTCCAAACACCTGTCTAATCCCACAGACACACCAGAATGTCTCTGTTGATTGTCAGAGGGGAGGAAAAGGTGGTTGCTGTTTAAAATTCCCTCATTGTATGAAGGGTTTTTTTCTGTGCAGTCCTACAATTGCTTCTATGGTTTTTGCAGAATTGGGCAGCACAATGTAGCTTACACTCAAATGCAAAATGGGTTGATAAATCATGACCAGAACATTCTTTTCACTTAAAGGAGAAGGTTTTTTACAAAAGACAGTGGGACAACAGCTTTTAATTCAAGTAGATGGCTTGTGGGTGGTCAAGCCAATGATGATGCAACTTTTTAGAGTAGCTTGAAATAACATGTCCCATGTACATCCCAGTGAGCTGGGTTTGAATTCTGTTGCAGAATTCCAATCTTCTGACTCTCAGAAAGGGTAAAACATTTTGGATCAACAGTCAAGAAAAATGTCTGAGCAGTTGTTGCGATGAGCATTTGAGCCAAACTCCTCTCTTACATATAAGCCCATAATACTGAGCTAAAGATGCTCAAACATGGATTTTAACTGGGGATTTAAAAAAAGAGCATAGCATGAAGTCTCCAACATCATGGCAATTCTAGTTGTCAAGTTCTCTCTCTTTCTGTGGCCTGAAAAAAATGAGAAGCAATTCTTCTGCTGTTTTAAAGTAACTATTTGGGCACTTAAACTGTAGAGAAGCTGGTGTTCTACATCTGGTGATTTAGGCCAAGTTTGGCTTTTTTGTAAGTCACATCTTCAACTGCCTCATAATTAAACTCACCACTGTTTGGGGGATTTCTGTCCATCTGCTTTGGGAAAGTTCAGAATCACACACTGCTATCCATATCCATAAGAAAACTGTACTGTTGCTGGCTGCAGCTGATTGGTAAAAACAAATTCCCTTAAATTCATAACATATTCCTTAGTTCTTTCAAGAATAGAAGCACATTGTCCTTAAAATACTCATTTGCTACATTATCCACTGTGTAAATTACATGGATTTAATGCTAAAGACTTACATACCTTGGGAAAGCCAATAGCAATATACTAAGCAGTGGTGCATCTTCTGTTGTGAAGTACTTTCTTTCAAGAGATATAGTAAATTGCAAATTAGGATACCTCTAAAAATGGAGAGTGGTTTGACTTGATACTTCAGTATTTGAAGTTTCACAGATCTGTAAGAAGTGGAAGACGATTTTAGCAAGTTTTTAGGGATGTAAGGGAAGGCAGCTTCTAAAGCAACAAAGTTTGAGTCTGTTACATGAAAATAAAGGAATGGATCATTACTGTTGTCTGACTTGGGTCAAACAGTTCCTGATATAATTGTGGTTGCTAGGAAAAAAGCCATTTAGGTCTAGATTGAAAGAAATCTCAGTGCAATGGGTAATATTTTGGTTGTAAGGGAATAACTTCAAATTTGGCACTTTATTCTGTGCTGCTCTGGAAGGTTAGATCTGCAAAAGCCTACTACTTTGACAAAGCAAGGAAGGTATTAAAATGCTGAGAAACTGTGGTGTCTTTAGTAAGTTTTTAGGGAGCTTCTGCTCAGGAAGGTGCTAAGAAGGTTATAAACATATAGAAGCTAAGCGACATGGGTTATTTCTTCCTCTGCAAACCCCAAGTTATTTTCTCAGAATGCTATCAGAAGCAAAGAGATTTGTACTTCAGTAATTATCTGGTGCAGTCCTGATTAAAACACCGTCCTGTTCAGAGAAGGAAGGTAGATTGTTGCCTGCAGAAGATTGCCAGGAGGCAGCAAGATGGTGAGGGCTTCAAAGCCCCATTGGCACAGGCCCTGCAAAGCTGTGCTGGTCATGGTGCTGGAGGGCTCAGCTGCAGTGATGGGCTGGTGCCTGCTGCTGTGGGAATGGGGAATGAGTTTCTCTCTGTTTAGTATCAGTAGGGGCACTGTACCTAACTTTACAGGGTTTTTCCTCAAGGTCTGTCACAGTTCTGTGGGGGTTTTTGTGCCTGCCTTCCCTGTGGTATGAAAAGTAGCCTCTCATTCATGTGACAGCAAAATTTGGTTTTGCCTGTGCTGCTGAGAGTTTTTTAAGCTGACTCTGGAGAATTGTGATACCTTTTTTTCCTATATATCTCTGAAGCATTGATTGTCCCCTTTGAAAGAGGTTTCAGGTGTCCAAGGTAAGAAAAGCTTTAAGATGTGGATGGTCATGGTGAGGAATGTTTTTTACTGCTAGGTGTCTTGGTGAGTAGCAGCTAGTCTTGTGATCTGGACTAATTGTCAGCAGTACAGGAGGAAACCAGCTCTGCCTGGCTTTCATTGCATAAAATCATCCCACTAATCCCACTTGCTTTCAATGAAATCTTTCTGTGGCTGAAGAGCTATTGAAACTGAATTCAGACGAGAGTTCTCAGAACCAAACTGTTCCTGGGGCTTTTTTTCTGTAGGTCCTATAGTAAGATGGTTTGACTTCTACTTCAGATGTTTGATTGTTTACATCCAACGTTTTCTTTTTGTCATCTGTCTCTGTCTAAGAAAATCTGTTTCACTGTGCATATGATTCCCTGACTTTCTTTGTGACTTCTGTTATTGCTGCTGGATTACAGGGCTGCCCTAGGTTATTTCACATAGACACACCAACGTTTAAAGTTGATTCCTGTAAAATAATGCAGCGTGTCTGTTCAGCGGTACAAATACTTACAGGAATATGAGATCTGCCCTCTTCTGTTCTAAATCAATTTCACAGTCTTGATCCTTATTATTTAAGGTGTCCCCAGACCCAGGACTTCTTAAGGGCCGGCTAATACTCTGGTGAAAGCTGTTGTCAATAACAGCAGGCTGTCAGAACAACTTTTCACAGCCATGATAAAACTCATAATTTAATATGCATGAAAACTGTAATTTCAAAACATTATGCAGGAACAATCAGCAATAATAACTAGGAGAGTAATTCTGCAACTGCTTCGTACTTTGAATAACAGTATTTCCAAGTATGTTATCTGTTACTTAATGAAAAAGTAATAATATAAGCAAGTTGTAAGAAATTGAGTAGAGAAAGCAGTGGAGCAAGTTACATTGCATAACTTAGCCATTTATTCATTTTAAATCACTGTGAAGAACTAGCTAATAGGTAACACTGCTCACTCCTGGAGAGGAAATTTAAGTTGATATTAAGAATGTCAGAAGGAATGTAAGAACTGGCAACATAAGACTCTGCAAATGTGAGTGGCAAGAGCAACGATTCAATCAGACTGAAATACAATTTCCTATGTTACATAGATTGGATTCCTAATACTCCTTAGTAGTTTAATACTGACATGTTATGATTCTTGCCCTATGTCAGCATCTTAAGTCTAAGTAAGTGATATCTGAGCTCCTAAGTGAAAAGAGCTGGCGTAAATGTGAACTGTACATGGCACCTAGACAAGGACTTGTGAAATCATCTATATGAAGAAGAAAGTTGACACCCTCTAGCCCCCAAAACAGACAATCTTCTTGTGTAACCTGTAAATTATGATAGCAAAGCTCTGAGAAGCTTGATGAGTTGTCAAACTTCTGTCAACTGAAGGTGCTTGTTCAGCGTTTGAAATTGTAGATTTTCAGTATCTAAACCATACACAGACTTGTTGTTTCCAGCTTACCTGGTGAATATCCAGATTGAAAGTCCATGGACAGATATAATGCCTTCAGAAGAGAAAGTACTGAAAGTATTAGATATGATAAATGAAATAACTTACTACAGGTGCTACATTTGGATTCACCAGTTACTACAGCTGAAGTTACCCAAAATAAGGTAACCAATGGCAAGCCTGGTACTGCCGAAATTTTGCATGTAGGGGGAAATGTAAATTATAGAATCCTAGAACTGTTTGTGTTCGAAAAGACTTTTAAGATCATCAAGTCCAACCATTAACCCAGCACTACCATGTCCACCACAAAACCACATCCCTAAGTGCCATGTCTACTTGTCTTTTAATACCTCCAGGGATAGTGAGTGTGCCACCTCCCTGGGCAGCCTGTGGCAGTGCTTGATAACCCAGAGCTTTGATTATGAAATCTTTCATAATATCCAATATAAACCTGCCCTGGAACAACAGGCTGTTTTCTCTTGTCCTATCACTTGTTACTTAGGAGGAGACACCAATCCCCACCTCGCTATAGCCTCCTTTCAGGTAGTTGTAGAGAGTGAGCACGTCTCTCCCCAGCCTTCTCTTCTCCAGACCAAACAGCCACAGTTCTTTCAGCCACTCCTCATCAGATTTATTCTCCAGACCTTTCATCAGCTTTGTTGCCAATCTGTCTCTGGACACACTTCAGCACCTCAATGTCCCTCTTCTAGTGAGGAGGCCCAAAACTGATGAAATAACTCCAGGTGCTATGTGGTGCGTCTGTTTCTTTGAGTACTACACTTTAAGATGCTTTGGTGTGGTACTTGAATTTTGGACTGTAGATCATTTGATATAACATATATGCTAAGTGTTTAAAAGGACCTCAGTTTTAAATGAAGCTTTTCTTCTTTGTTATTTATAGTGGGATCTAGGAATTTGGGATGAGGAAGCTCTTCATTCTGGGTGGGGAGAAAGCCTGTTTCTCTCCTTGAGTGAAAATGCAAATGCTAAATGTGGTGGTAACTTTTCTCAGGACACAGGTTTTGGTATACATGGAGGCTGAAGCAGGCAGCTCTCCATCCTTTGGATACTGAACAATAAGCTTTTCTTCCTGATATGCCAGGGCTTTTGAGGTGTCTTTGCTGATCTTCAGCAGTTAAACTGTTACATTTAATTTGGGGACAGAGTGCCCGTCCATTAATGTGCTGCTTCAACTGGACCTATGAGAGTGATCTTCTTTTGTTCAATATTGAAAAACTAAGACGTGGAAGATAACTCATGTTTCCTGTTATCCTTTTGCTTTTTCACACTCTCCTTGTATTTCTAGGTTGGAGAATTAGGGTTTAGTGATGAAAGTAAGTAAAATCTGAATCTCATCTGTGGTGTATTATGGTGATACAGATAGAAATGTGTAGCATTGCTTATGTGATGAAAAGGCAAAGTCTAGAGTTACTTTTTCACAATTTGGGGTCAACAAATGAACAAAGGCAGCAGAAGAATATCAGCCTCACTGTATTTAACATCTGTCCAGTGCTGGTATTTTGCACTGTGCTACTAATGATTCTTCAATAGCCCAAATAATGGAATTTTAATAGTCTTTTTGTTGTTGTTTTCCTGCAGGTTACCATGAAAGCCAAACAGCTGAAGGATTCTGTTACATATACACCAGGTGTGTGCTACTGAAGCCTCACTGATGCTTATAAAAAGCACTGCATTTGGATTACAGCTCTGCACATGCAGCACATTTGGTATCTTTTGGGGGATGCTTCACAGAGGGAATTTTTTAACCCTTGCCTTACATTGAGCAAAGAGAAGGTCTGCTGGGTATTCTGATGGAATTTCCCTTTAGCTGCATTCTGCTAGGCTTTCTGATTCAGTTTATTGTGGTTTTGTTCATTTGTTCAGGCTGCTTTATCATGTTTGTTTATATCAGAGTGGCAGTGTAGTAGTACTTCACACACTTCATTGCTTCGTAACAAATGCCTTGATTTCTCAATAAGCATTTCCCTTAAAACTCTTAATCCAGAAGGATTCTCTGCACTCTTCCAAGTGCCTTTTATTTACAGGCAATTCCCTGCTTTTTTGTGCTTTGTTTTATTCTTCTAGAAGTGTAACAACACTATTTCTAACAGGTATCGTTAGGCTCTCAGAGCTTAAAACACTGGCCCAGAATTCCAAGAACGTCAAAGTCAACGTGAATTTGCCAGACCACATAATCACCCAGCGAGAAAGGGAGGAGGAAGAGGAGGAGGAGGGGAACTATGATCGTATCCCAGAACAGATGGATGTCCAAATAGATCAAAAGGAGACCACTGCAGGTGAAACTAGACAACGCAAACGAAAAAACGTCAAAGCGCCTGAAGTGACTCTACCGGCAACCAAAGAAGCAGCAGAAGAGAAGGGCAGAGGAAGACGCCAGAAGGATTTCGACAACACCGAGCAGCAGGAAGAGAGTGATGATGAGAGCAGAAAAAGAGAGAAAAGCCGTGCCCTAGAAGAACTGTGGACTCAAAATCAACAGAAACTTCTTGAAATGGCCTTGCAGCAGTATCCAAAGGGAACATCAGATCGCTGGGATAAAATAGCAAAATGCGTTCCTGGAAAAAGCAAGGTAGGCCTAGTGTTGTTTAACTGTGGCATAACTGGAGAGGAAACATTTTCTGCCAATTTATGATTACCTTAATAACTGAGGCTCCATGCAGAACTTAGCCCATCAGTCCAGACATAATCGACCTGAAGAGCATTACTGTTGTATTTCTCGTTTTTAGTGAGACTGTATTTTCACTGAATTCAGTTTGTTTGATCTGTTACAGAAGATATCCTTTGCCTTTCAGGGCTTCAGTTGCAGGACCAATTACATTCTAAAGTAAATTTTGATTCAATATTAGTAACCAAATGTTGGTAAGCTGTTTTGCTTACACTTTTACAATACCTTTCTGAACCCACCCCAATGAAACAAACAGAACAATCCATCTGCAAGTGTTAAATGCTCAATCATCTCTTTATAAGAATCATCATTCTAAAATAGCATTTGTTGTCATTCATCTACTCTGGTCTCTGCTAGATTTCACAGAAGGGTAGGGATTGGAAGGGCCTTTTAGAGATCATGCAGTCCAACCCCCTGCTAAAGCAGGTTGATGTAGATCAGGTCACTCAGGAACACATGTTCAGGCAGGTTTGGAAAACCTTCAGAGAAGGAGCCTCCACACCGTCCCTGGGCAGCCTGTGCCAGGGCTCCCTCTCCTCAAGTGGAAATTCCTGTGTTCCACCTGGTGCCTGTTATCCCTTGTCCTTTCACAGAGACTCACCTCATCTTCTTGACACCTTTTCTTTTACGTATTTATAAGTGTTGATAAGGTCGCATCTCAGTCTTCTCCAAGCTAAAGAGCCCCAGGTCCCACAGCCTTTCCGCATGAGAGATATGCTCCAGTCCCCTCATCATCATGGTAGCCCTCCACTGGACTCTGTCCAGAAGTTCTTGAGCTGAGGAGCCCAGAACTGGACACAGGACTCCAGGTGAGGCCTCACCAGGGCAGAGGAGAGGAGGAGCAGAACCTGCCTTGACCTGCTGCCCACACTCTTCTTGATGCATCCCAGGATGCCATTGGCCTCCTTGGCCACGAGGGCACATTGCTGACTCATAGTTAATTTGCTGCCAACCAGCACTCCCAGGTTTCTCTCCATAGAGCTACTTTCCAGCAGGTCACCCCCAGCTTGTCCTGGTGCATGGGGTTGTTCCTCCCCAAGTGCAGGACTCTGCACTTGTTGAACCTCATGAGATTCCTCTCTGCCCAACTCTCAATCCGGTTGAGATCCCGCTGAATGGCAGCACAGCCTCTGGGGAATCAGCCAGTCCTCCCAGTTTGGTGTCATCAGGGAACTTGCTGAGGGTACACTCTGTCCCCTCATACAGGTTGTTGATGAAGATGTTGAACAAGACTGGCCCCAGGACCGATCCCTGTGGAACTCCACTGGCCACAGGCCTCCAACTCGATTCTGTGCCATTCATCACCACTCTCTGGGCTCTCATTCAGCCAGTTCTTAATCCACCTCACTGCCCACTCATCCAACCCACACTGCCTGAGCTTTCTGAGGATGTTGTGGGAGACAGCATCAGAGGCCCTGCTGATGTCACGATAAATGACACCCACTGCTTTTCCCTCATCTAGCCACCCAGTCAAGCCATCATAGAAAGCCACCAGGTGCTTAAGAAGGATTTCTCCTTGGTGAATCCATGTTGTCATAAGAGTTGTGATAGCTTAGTTTGCTTGCTTCAGTCATTTTATGCTGCAGAAAACCCTTTTATTTGTGCCAAATGCAGTGTGAGAAAGCAGGAAACGTGGGTGGGGATTTGAGTGTTTCACTGTCTCCAAAGCTGTTCAACAGAGTCTGGTGTCAGTGAGTGCTCTGATAGTGACCATAAAGGCTTATCTTAACTTCTCTGCAGTGTGGCTAATACCAGAATAACTGTTCCAAAAGAGATATTACAATACATCTGTTCAGTAATTACTTTTATGGTCGTTTTTAGGAAGTATTGCACAACTGTTTGTGTTTCTGTGCTCTTTAAAGAGAGCTTATCCATTAAGAAATGTAAATTGCAAGTTCATTTTCCTAATCCATTCTTCACTAGGTGTAGATTCTCCTTCTGAAATTCACTGTGTGACTTAACCCAAACCCACAAATCAAAAAAAAATCCCCCAAAAACTAAAACAAACCCAGAAAACCCTCCACACAACCCCCAGAACCTGGCTCTTCTTTTAGAATGAGGTAGCCATGTAGATTTAAAGCAATACTAAACCACCAAACCTCACTAACACATTTGTTTTTCCTTTTAGGAGGAGTGTATAGCAAGATACAAGTTGCTTGTTGAACTGATACAAAAGAAAAAAATGGCTAAAAGCTGAATGTTGTGAGCAGAAGAGACATAGCTCATCTTTGTGAAAATGGGGTTTTAACTCTGTGCAGGAAACTGCATTTTTGTACCTCAGTATTTCTATACATCATGTGCCTTAGTAAAAAAAAAGCTATTAATAAATCTTACAGCATCTTATGCATTTGTGTGTGCAAGAATGAAAGTGCATTTTGTGTTGGAGAGCTGCTTCTGCAGATGTACAGTAAGAAAAGCTTAAAAATGAGTGGACCTTGAGGAGAAGCCCCACTGAGAGTTGCATGGTGGAACTGGTACAGCCAATGAATGTACAGAATATAAAGAATTTGTGTTTGTTTTGAAAGAGAGAATTGATCTGAAAGTGTTAAAGAAGGAGAAGAGTAATGGAACTCTGCACTCAAATGTGGTAACGTTGAAATGGGTCAATTAGAAACTCAGAGCCTCAATTAGAAACTAATATCCATCAGAGGTGTACTTCATGACCAGGTTTTAAGTACAGAGTAAGATACAAAAGCTGACATGAATGGGGTAAGACTTCTCATATTGGGGGGTAAACCCTAAATTCAATCTAGTTTAAATGATTTTTATGTAGAGTAGTTAATAAGGATGATTCTTCTGTGCTGGTGTGTTTTTCATGAAGCATATCGCAGGCTGTCGGTTGGATCCGTAAATCAGAGCCAAGATCATTTTGCAGGATACATTAAGGACTTGCATTTTTTTAAAGCATTATTTATCACTCAAATTCTTGTCTCAGATTACCAGGATTCTGACAAGTTTTTGAGCTGTAATTCTAAAGTAAAATGAAAACTCTGAGGATCGTGGATCTGAACTCATAATCGGAACCTGATGCCTGAAAATCTCTTCTAACTTCCTGCCATCTACATTCTTGATTTTCCCCAGTAACTCTTTGCCAATTGTGTTGTTTCTGACACATCAGCATTTTTCAAAATATCACCCCATTCCCACAGAACTTTAAGGGAGAAGCAGTTGGGGTAAATAAGTGTTCTACATGTGTTCCTTTACCAATTGGAAGTTGAGGTTTATTGGTCATATATCAAAAAAATCAATCTTAGCTGGCAGAAATAATGATATTATGGAAACTTCACTAGACAGAACATAATGCATCTGAATTTTGTTTCACAGAGAACTCACAGGTTAACTGCACTGGAAACTAAACATATTTGGAAGGTGTACAGTGAGCTGGATGTGCTAACTGATCAAACAGCAATTCTGTGCTGCTAACGTGCCTATGAAGGAAGAGTCTTAAGTGAGATCAAGTGAGGTATTTGCAAGAGCTATCAGATGAACTTTAAAAAGGTATTAGTCATCCAAAGCACTCAAAGGTCGATGATTGTAGCTGGAAAGCAAGGTAAATGAAATGGCTATGAAGAAAAGCTGCTAAAATGGTTGGGTGAGTTGGTGCAAATTAACTCAGTGGACCGGCGATGGGGCCAGGGTAGAAGAACTTGAGCGAATGGAGATGTATTGCTCATGAAAAAAAAAAACAGGGGTATTTGGAATATTTCTGTTGTTTCAAAAGCAGCAAGCAAGAAAAGGGAGAGTGTAGCCTGTGAGGATACAAGAGTCACCCTTCCTTTCCACTCTAGATTTACAAGACTTCCCTGGAATGGTAGATCACATTTTGAGGAGTATGTAGACCATTCAGAGGAGAGCAAAGAGAAGGATCCAGAGTCTGTAAAGCCTGATTTGCTAGGAAGGAATTGTTAGTATTTGTTCTACATGAGAGAAATCTTCATGTATGTAATCTTCCCTGCTGCAATGAATGCAGAACTGTTCCATGTCTGTTGGGGATATGAAGACTAGTAACGGGGCTTGGTTTGGAACAAGAGTGTAGTTGGATATTGGGGGGGAAAAAAGCCAGTGGCAAATATAAGAAGGACCAAGGAGGACCTTGGCATCTTTGTCATTGGAAGCCTTTAAAAAAATGCCATGTGTGGGAGCACCTGCTGAGGACTTGCCTGT
The DNA here is from genome assembly GCF_028858725.1 of Colius striatus. Classification (NCBI taxonomy): domain Eukaryota; kingdom Metazoa; phylum Chordata; class Aves; order Coliiformes; family Coliidae; genus Colius; species Colius striatus. The sequence continues at coordinate 52,633,518 of NC_084763.1, forward strand.
ATCATCATTACTCTGTGTGGCAGTAATTCCATGCTGCCTGCCCAACACTCTGGCATCGCTCCACCCTGCGCTTCCTGGGCAGAGGAGGAAGGACTGGCACCTCTTACGGGTAAGGAACTTTTTGTTTGTTTGCAAGAGCGGTCACAGTGAGAAACTTCAAAGCAGTGCTCCTGACAAAGAGAGTTTATCTGAAGGAGGGGCCAAGATTGCTTGTGCCATTCTGTGCCACGCCTCAGGTTGCTGTGCTTGTCAGCGTGGTGACAGGGGTGGCTCACGCCTGGCTGGAACACAAATGATGGGTGGCATCCTTGTTGCTCGAAGAATCCAGCTGCCAGAGGCAAGAAATGCACTGGCCTCTTGGGCAGTGGAAGTACCCAGGTGTGAGTGGTGGCAGGCCCAGGTGTGGAGAGGCAGGTTTTACACTGCAGTGCTGGGTCAGTGGGCACAGGAAGGGTGTTTCACAGGGAGCAGTCTGTCAGGGGAGGTCTCACGATGAGAAATGCTCGTCAAGGCTCAGTATCTGTGGCTCTAATCTCTGCAACCACATACTCACGAGATCCCAGACTCAGGGGGATCCTTCATGATGTGGTGAAAACTTTGTCCAGGCTCCATCCAGTCTTCACATTTGGTTCCTTGAGAGCCAAAGGAGTTGGCCCAGCCTAAGCTTTAGAGTTAATGTTTGGCTGTGGGGTGAAAGGTGGCATGAGTAAGAGTCAAATATCTTCAGGGTATCTCAGGGTCCTCTCCTGGGATTGCTACATGGTCTTTTGATATTTTGGCAGTGGATCAAGTGTTTTAGTGACTGAGGTCAGATGTGATGTGCACTAGAGAAGCAGTAAACCATAGCCAGGCTTTGTCTTCCCATGGTTCTGGTATCCACTGCCACAGGTTGTTGTTCTTAAGGTTTTCTCCCCAAGAAAACTGAGACCACTGTGGGCTTGGGATTTAAGTAACTTCTTTCATTTCAGCACAGAATTGAGTCAAGTTCATGACTGTGCCTGTTAGCAAAATATCGTTTCCTGGGCAGTTGTGAACTGCAGCTCCAAGTGCCCTTTGCATTATAACTCTGTGTGAAAAGCTTTCCATTGTCGGGAGTCAACGCTGTAGCTTCCATACTGTGACTTGCACCTGTATGAGTAAGATCGGAGTCCCTTCTGAGCATCTTTGCATGTCCCTGTTGGAGGATGGGCAAAACGCTATGGAAAGGGGCAGTTTGGACAGAGGAGGGGGAGGGCATTGCCATACAATGCTGAGGATACAACCCACGGGCCAAAATCCTGACCTGACAAGCACACACAAGTGAATGAACAGAGTATGACTGAGATGCTGTAAAGGTTAAGAGTGCTCTCATTTAGGTTAGTGGTGTTGTAGAAGAAAGACTAACGGATGTTGTTCTGCAGTGGCCTGTAGATCTCCATCTTTGGACTGTGTTAGTCACAGGTTTACAGTTGTTGGTGTATGAACACATCAGGGAAAGTTTTTCAGTGTGGCCTCTTTATGAGATGAGAAGATCTGAAAACAACAGAAAAACTGACTGTTTTGACTTTAGAACTCCTTTAGGCAGAACCAGGCACTGGAAAATCAAGCCAGTTACGTGTCTCCCACTGACACTGCTGAAAGAGTAGCTGCTGCTAACACAGCCTGAATGGCTACAGTCAATAAAACCAGAGGTTGAGAGGTTGTAGACTGTCCAGAATTTGTTGACTGCTGTAAGCCTTAAGGCGTGGTGGCATTTTGTCACTAAAGCTGGATTGTGGTGGGAAAAAAAAGCCGGCAGAAAAGTCAAAAGCCTGTGACCATGAAACTCTTGAACATGCAGCAGGCTGAGCCCATGCTGCTGAGTGCAGCGTGGTGCCCACACACCCCAGGGCACTGCTGACCAGGGCCCGTGTGCCAGCCACAGCGTGGGTCCCCTGGGCTGCAGGGGCACGCACAGGGCCACCACTGTCAGCCCCATCTTAAGTGGTGAACTCAGCCACAGGCATCATCTGTGATGTCAAGATCTGCAAAATTATTGAAACAAGGTTGGGTTTTACTGTATCTGGCCTTCACGTGAACTTGGCTTTGATGTGGTCTCTTTTGTTAAAGGGCCATTGAATTGGATTGTTGTTTGGATGTCAGAGCTGTCCTGGTAATTACTCCCCTGCTGTTGATTGTTGGTCCATCAGAACTGTATGTCCTGTATAAATATCCATTGCTATCTGGGACTTCTGGCACCAGCCTCTAACACGCTGAGAGTTGTAGAATGTCCTGAATTTGATAGTTTCACTACTGTTACCAAGTTTGCCTCTCTCATGCTTCTCTACATCTTACCAGGAGTTGTACAGCAGAATTTAAGCAGTCCCTCTCCCATACAAGACAGACACCAAGCAAAGCAGGACTTACCATGGCCACTGGTTTCTGCGGTGTCCCTGCCGGCGTCCCCACGGGCACGTGCTGCCTGTGCTCCCTCAGCACTGACTGACTCAGTCAATGTCTGGCAGAGCCCCAGCGCTGCTGGAACCTCATTGTAGAGCTCACCTAGACCGTGTAGGTTTGAGCAGCAGAGACACCTGGTCTTCCTCACCAAACGGCATAAAAGTCATCAGCCACCCATAGAACGTAGAGAGGAGTTGTTTGTAGCCCTGCTGGCCAAGGAGCCATCCTGGCCGTGAGAGGGGGAGGGCTGGTGATGCCCCTGCCTGGGTCAGGTGCTGTTTCACATTCCCCTGCTGTCAGGTCTGCGCTTGCTCATTTTCCTGTCTCCTTTCAGGACTCCAGATTTCCCCATTTGCAAAGAAAGCAAAAATACTCTGTCCTCAGGACCTGAGCAGATGGAACAAGGTACAAGCAGCACAGGCCTGTGGCCACATCACCTTCCTGCTGCAGCTTCCAAAAGCCAGTGTGAGCATGAGGCAAGTCACCAGGCAGCCCTAATGCACCCCTTGTCTGCCAAACCCTGTGCTGCCACAAACCTCTTGAAGTGATGGCACAGGAACAGGCACATTCCTCCTTGCTCCCTGGGAAATAAAAGACCAGGAGTTGAGCTGTGCATTTACCAATACCTCCATGGACAATGAGCAACATGCCTGGAAAAAATGGGAGCTGGTTTTATAGAAAATGCAGTACAAAAATGACAGCACCAACCAAAGGCCTCAGTCACCTCCACACAAGCACAGCCTCTCCTGTCCCATCTCTGCAGAGCTCCCACCACATTATTTCCCAGGGAGCTGAAGCAGTAAGAGCAGCAGCTCACTGTGCCTCCTGCTGCACAGGAATGTCCCTCTGAGGGAAGAAAGCAAAAAACCTCTGAATCGGGCATGGGGCCACAACTGGACAGATACCTGCAGTAAGCAGAGTTGTCCCTGACAGTACTGTAGCTGCATCAGTGGCTCCTGAAAGCAAAAGCTTACACGAGAAACATTGTGTTCTAATGAATTTTAGTGGCCATGTAGATGTGAAATCCTCCCTGTCAGGGGAGGGCAACAGAAGTACCCCGTTCCTCTAGGAGACTCAAGTGCCCACAAGCAGTATATACAACTATAAACATTATTAAAGTTTATTAACAAAAGCTTTGTACATATCTTTTCATACACTTGGAATTTTACATCTAGTCAAAATAACAGCACGTTTCCATCTTACCTTTTGTACAAATTGTTACAGAATAGCCACCAGTGGGTCGCTTAAGTAAAATAAACCACTGATTTACTTTTGTAAAGTATCTACAAAAGTGATTTGTGACAGTTTTAAAAAATTCCCCAGAACATATAAAAATAAATTATTTTTACTTTTTCAATTAAATCTACTAATTAGAAATATTACAAATCAAAATATCAATGTTTTCTTATGAATTCTTCACAATACAAAACAGAGATTCACAAAACTTTATGTACAGAAATGAGGTAAGAACTGTGCAATGTTTAACTAAGAAACATATTGCAGAATTAACATATTCTTCCAAGTAAGTACACAGTGGAGGTCTAATTACAGCTGGGTCTTTTCCTCTAATAATTCCCACTTTGTACTGATTAGTGGTCATCGCTCCCATTTGAACTCCCCTTCACCACACTGCATAGACTCGTGTCATGAAGTCAGCTACTGTCCAAAGTGGTGAAACACAAGTTCACCTGTTTTAACCACTGGTAAATTTTAGTGGGAAGTATCAACTCACTTTTTTTTTTGGTAATTTATTAGTGAAAAGTGACCCAGGTAACAATCTGCCTGAGCTATCTGCAGTGGTATAAACATCTCTAGTAAAGGCAGAACAACAACAAGGCTGCTGGTGCAACACAGAATCTTCCCGCTGCTAACAAGGACACGTCTAGTGCATGATCAGCTGTTTGCAGCCATTTCAACAAAATGGAGGTAGCAACAGGCACTTGGTTCAGGCCAAACACTACATGTACCTCTTCCAGTGTGGCCTTCTCATCTGGTAAGAAAACTTTGTCACCAGAACCAAAATGGTTCCTTTATAAAACCTCAGAACTCTAAAACCTACACCAAAAGTAATAAAACTTTGGATTCCATACTGTAATTCTTACTCAGCAAAAACTCCCACTATATAACAACAGAATTTAAAGGAATAAAAAAGTCATGAGTCAGGTTGAAAAACAGCTGTGTAAAAAAGAGAGGCGGAAGCGCGAGTCCAGGCCGCTGTGACCAGCGTCTCTACCGGAGCTACTCAACTGCAGCAGGGCCCGACTGCTGCTGGGGCTTTGCAAACTACTGCCCTCACACCTAAGTAACCCAGCACTGCAGGCAGCTTACCAGCCTTTAAATCTGTGAGATTAGGAGTGAAGAGTCAAGGATATGCTCTCCTCTGGTAGAATTTGTACTTAGTACCACCTTACTGACAAAAGAATTCTGGTCTGCAGAGTTTTACCTACTTCACAGTCTGAAACATTAAATAGTACATCCATTTTAGTGCAACAAGAAAGCAAATGGAAGCCTACCAAAAATATCCTTATGAAAACTTATTAACCTTTTGCTGTGCAGTAAGAGTTCCTTGTTGCATTTCTTCAATCTGCAGGAAGGAAAACTGCAGTTTGCAGGCCCATGAAGTGCTATCACAGCAGGACACGCAGTTCTCAAGTATCATTCAAACGTCAACTCTTCTCTGACGCAACTGGTCCAGTTTTATCATTGAGCCTCTGTGTAAGAGAAAATACTTCTAAAAATCAGATTATAAAATACAGAGTTAAATAAAACTGAACTCATACAAATGACAGAGCAGGTGAGGTGCACTGACTGAAGCTGTCTGAACAGTAACTTTGGCATCGTAAACAACAATCACGTATCGTAGAATAAAAAGAGGGAAAGGAAAGAGTAATTAAAAGTGTAGTCCTATACTGAGGGAACTCCTAAAGGCATAAGCAACACCAATTTCACTTCTACCTCCATCCCAACAAGACTAGTGCTACCTGAATGTTGGTCTCTCCTGAGAACCCACTAGATGGTGGGTTTCCATTTTGCCCTGTCGTGATTATCTTTCTTCCATAAATCGCTGCAAGGACACTTCCTGCAAGTATTGAACAGGACTGAGCAAAAAAAAAATCTCATCTTGCTTAGTTGGGCCTTCAGAAATGCTTGAAAACCTGTTCCATCTGGAAATGAGATTAAAACATTCAAATTTTTGGAACAGAGAGAATTGGTTACAAATGTAGTTTGGGTTAAAGTAGTTCAACAAGCCAATGCAATCTCTCTCAATTCTAAGAACCTTTAAAAAATAAAGCTATTTCAAAAGAAATAGATTTCTAAGGGGATTGTTCAAAAGATGTTCTAAGATTTGCTGGAACTGTTTACAGCTACCTCTTGTAAGAACAAAACCTAAAACTGGAACAGCGTATTTGTAAAATACCCTGGTGCAGCCTGGTCATGCTGTCCAAACCCAGCAATAGCCATTTCAAAACCTTCAAACTCAAATCACGCATAGAATAGTTCGTTCTGATAAAAAGTAAATACAAGGTCTCAATTCCATTTACTACCCCTCTTCAGAAAATGAGGGGACAGAAACTGTAAATGTACCAGAACAAATTGTGACCATTTCCCAATGAAGGCAAAGCACTGAGCACATCCCTGTGATCAAGTGCTTCTGCTCTGACAGCACCTGACCAAGGAACCAACCTGCTCTTACAGAGCCCTGCAGTTTGCAATACGGTCACAGCACAACAAAGGACCAAACTGGAAAGTGATAATGACCATGCACGAAGCTTAATAAAAGTAAACACTCATAATTTTTAATTGAAGGGAGCAGTTTGGTTGTAAAGCACCACAAAAACTCAGCTGCTCACATCCTTCCCCACCTCTGTCCCTCTAGAGCCAATACTTAGCCCCGACCTCCCACCTGCTGTGGTAGACAAGGTTCCTTTTTTTCACTACGATTGCCACTTGATACCTTCTCCAGGGAACACTAGAACTTCATCTTCCTGCTCTACTCATCCTTTGTTTCTACAAGTTCCACATGCTCCTTCCCTTCGTCCTCTTTTTATCTTAGTTGTGTGGCTCTTAGAGAATGAAGTCTGTTCTGACTCCTTGAAGAAGGAACTTCTGTCTTGGGGATCAAGGTCACCAGCAAATGCTGAAGACAGTGGAACATCTTTGCCAGAATGTCTTGTTTTTTTACCTGTCTAGGAGTGGGCTTATTACTCTTAGCAAGCAAAGGAGTCACTTGTCTTCCCCATGTACAGGGTCATCTTTCCACATTGGAACCAAGAGACACAGAGATAACCCCTTCTCCTAATGCATGCCCGAGGCCTGGCCAGGACAAACTCTTCAAGGGGATAAAAAGAATTATCTACAAAACAGTGGAAACAAAGCTTGGGCAAAGCTGAGGGGGACCAGGACTGCAGTTGGAATTACAAGAGGAAGGCAAGGGCTGCTGGATTGGTGTCCTGATCCAGGGAAACGCAAGTCTGCAGCAGACAGGTTAGGTGTGCTTACAAGTTCAGAGTTAAACTCCCTGAGTGCAGCCTGAGGCTCAAGAAAATTAAAGATGATAAGAAAAAAATCTACCAAGCATCATTGAGCTGTAAATACAGGCACACAACTTGCTGCTTATCTTTTGGTGACCCCATCAGGTACTTATGGAAATGAGGTGAGAAATATACTTACTGTCACCTTCTGAGCTGCGTTATCTCCATGAATTGTAAGGAAGGGGTTGGTAGTAGCTGCGTTCAGTGGCGAGGCCTGTGTGCCTGAAAGTAAGTTGTTTATGGGTATCTGTGCTCCTCCAGTAATCTGCAATTGCTGTACTTCAGACTGATGGTGTTGGTGGTGGTGGTGTTGTTGCTGTACTAATTGATACAATAGGGCCTGATGCTGCTCCTTGAGTAATATGAGGAAAAAACCAATTAGTTACTGAAAAAACCCAGCCCCTCCCTGGCTTCCTGCTTATCTAAATCTTCACTGCAACCCTTAACCTAATCCCAGCTAATTTAGGTTACACTCAGGAGGTTCCACAAGACTGTTGGAAAGGGAAGACAGTGCCTATAATATTTCCTGAAACCAGCAGTTCAGCAGAAGATCAGCTAAGCCTGCTGGCTTCACCAGGAGAAAAACACCCAGGAAGCGTATCAAACCGTGTTCGTCAAAGTACTAAAACCACATCATTAACAATACTAACAGTTACACTGGTTACCTCATGGTCTGTGTGAATACTGCAGTGCAGAGCAAAGACAGCACATGAGGTGATACCCACAAATCTTTTGCTAGAGTCCTAATGGAATCAGAGACCAGCTTAGGATATTTTTAGTATCCAAACATGTTCCCAAACTGCTGCCCACAGCTGATGCTGAGAGACACAAGACACCGTGTCCACTTGGGACAAAAGACACTAGGGACCAATTCTTCTAGCAATACACACAGCCTAAAAATACCCTGTGATTTAGCATGACTATCACCCAAACAGGTTGAAGCAATGGAAAAACTAAAAGATTATCAAACCCTGTAATATCAAGTTAAACACCTGTGCAGTATTTACATGAAACTGAGGAGTTTATCTGTGCTTTAATATACAACAGAGGAATATATAATCATTAACTGAAAAACTTACTGATGTGAGTTGCTGAGTACTTAGTAACTGCTGAAATTGCTGGTGCTGTTGATGCAGTAGAAGTTGTCTCTGTTGGTCAGGAAGCAGTCCTAGTCCCGAGGCACTGTAGGGTTTGACAGGGTAATACTGCAGTTTATATCGAAGTATGGGAACTTTTAACCTCAGCTTTCCATTGAAACAAAAGGTGTATAGAGACAGTTCCCACTGAGGATTTTGACTGCATACTGTCAAATATTAAATACTCTATCCTAGAGGCAATTTTTGCTACGTACCTAGATATTACCACCACACCCCCAGCCTCACTTATGCTGAGCAACAGCAACATCTCACCTGTAACATTGTCTACTACATTCACACTATTTTAAACTCATAAAATAATTACCATTTCTACCTTTTTTCAAATACTTTATATAGACAAAACAGATTTTATCAGACAGCTCTTGGCAACATTTAATACTTAGTTAACAAGCATTTACTTTGTCTTGCTTTCCTTCTAATTCTCATCTTCTGCTACATTCACATCTATCACCATTGCCTATACCTTATCAGTAATTTAGCAAACACATTCAGCCTTGAAATGGGCCAACTGATGCTGCCGTGGAATGAAGCACAAGCTGCCTTTGCACTTTCTGCTACTTAGCTCCCAAGCCCTATTTTCATGCCTACATGATTTTTTCTGCAGCTATTTAGGAAACTGGGCAGGGAACTGATCCAGCTAACAACTGGTCTGGAAATAAAGGGTTTCTTCAGCTATGCCAGTTCACTGCAAGACCAACAGCATGAACAAGGGCGGTTTTGGAACAGAAGACCATGAGGACAGCTGGATTAACTCTTTCAGTACCAGTGTGAGCTTTTACTAGTTTAAAACACCCACTGAATTATTAAGGTGTCATTTCACGATAGCTTTACCCTGCTATTGAAAGGTTAAGTATTTCCCTTTCAGCTGTACATTTTTGTCCCCTCCCCTTGCACTAGCTCTTGCACAATGAGCTGCATCTCATGGGAACAGAGCTGAAACCTAAGCCAATACAAAACACACCAAAAGACTATCTGTTAATGTAGATGAAGTTTCTGTGTGAAAGCAAGAAGGTGGGTGTAGGACGACCAACAGGACAACAGGACTGCTAGTTGTGATCGGTAGGAAGGAATTAACTTAAATCAGCCACAAATCCATGCAGTTAATCACGGAATCTTAAAGGCTGGAAAGGACTTTGGAAGATCATCCAGTCCAAGCCCCCTGCCAGAGCAGCACCTCCAAGCTGCGATGATGTAGCTCTTCAGGATGTAATACTTACGTTGCCTTTCTACAGTAGGTAGCATACCTTAGCCTGATCACTTTGACATGCATTTGTATTAACCAGCCACTATGGAAATACCCAAAGCATCACCCTTCCCTCCTGCTGGGACAATGCAAGCAACACATAAACTGTGTTTCAGATTTCACTGGATGGCTTCAATGCTATAGGAAACGTGCTGGGCTGCACTTACATTTGCTACAGGGGAATGGGAAGGTGATGGGGCCAGGTGGGATCCATGCGAGAGTGCTGAGGGAGCTGGTGGAAGTGCTCACCAAGCCACTTATCATCTACCAGTAGTCATGGCTCACTGGGGAGGTCCCAGTGGGCTGGAGGTTGGGAAATGTGGTATCCATCTATAAGAAGGGCCAGAAGAAGGATTCTGGGAACTCCAGGCCTGTCAGCCTGACCTCGGTGCTGGGGAAGGTTATGGATTGAGTGCCATCACGTGACACGTACAGGACCACCAGGCAATCAGGCCTCATCTGGAAGGCTTTATGAAGGGCAAGTCCTGCTTGACTAAACTAAGTTCCTTCTAGGACAGGGTGACCCTCTTAGTGCCCGAGAGAAAGGCTGTGGATGTAGTCTCCCTGGACTTTAGTAAAGCCTTTGACACTTTCCCACAGCATACTCCTGGAGAAACCGGCTGCTTATGCGTTCAGTTCTGGTCTTCTCACTACAAGAAGGACACTGAGGTGCTGGAGCATGTCAAGAGATGGGCAACAAAGATGGTGAAAGGTCTGGAGCACAAGTCTGGTGAGAAGCAGATGAGTGAGCTGGGGCTGTTTAGTCAGGAGGAGACTGAGGGGAGATATTGTCACTCTCTACAACTACCTGAAAGGAGGTTGTAGTGAGGTGGGAGTCAGTCTCTTCTCCCAAGTATCAAGAAAAAAGGAAACAGCCTCAAGTTGCACCAGGGGAGGTTTAGATTGGAGATTGGGAAGAACTTTTTCCCTGAGAGGGTTGTTAAGACACTCGAACAGGCTGCCCAAGGAGGTGGTGGAGTCACCATCCCAGGAGGTTTTTAAGACAAACAGATGTGGTGCTAAAGGACATGGTTTACTGAGACTTGGCACTGTTAAGGTTTACTTTCTAGATTCTAAGTTATCATCATCTACTTCACAACATTCATTACTGTCATATCTACCACTCTCCTGGTTCTCAAACCTTTGCCAAGAAGTCAATTCTACTGACCCTGTCCTGTGCAAGCCCTTTTCCCTCTGATTATTCTTGCTGTACTGTTTTTTCCCTTGTATTATATCCAGTTCTGAAACTGCATAACCAGAACTGCACATTACATTCCAGGCATGCACACCCCAGGGATTCGATGCAACAGAACCCAAAATGGGTAACACCATTCCATTTATCCCCCAGCAACTGCTAGCAATGTGTGTTTGATTGTTGACTTCATCTATTCAAGGAAACTCCCAGAATTTCCTGCAGAGCTCCAACAGCAAAACAGCACTCAGGCCTAGCCTAAGCTAGAAATGTGCAGGTGTTTGACTCTCAAACAGTGACACTCACTAATCAACTGAAATTGCTTCGGCCAGCTTTGAAATCCATTGTATCAAAAATATTTGTGACAACTGCAAAAAGAAAATACCTTCAGTTTGCTAAAATTACCAGTATTTCCTCCTCTTTTTACCTCACTTTTTCTGTATCCTTCTATACTGGGAGGAATCTTCACTGCTTTTTCATTCTTTTATCCCATTCTTTTTCCCTCTATCACGTTTTACCTTTGCACTTTTTTTCTGCTGTTGTTCTCCCTTCTCTTTATCTGCTCAGCCTTTCTCTCTTGCTTTGCATTGGCACTTGAAAGAAAATACCCTCAGCCCGCAGCTGAGATCTAAGTGTCTAGAAACAAAACCTAACTGCAGAAGACAAAACGCTGCAGCACCAGAGCTTCTCAGAAGAGGCAGTTCAGTGGATTTCACCACAGAGCTTTCTCTAAAGCTTGGAATGTAAATTTAATCCTTTTTAGCTTCTCATTAAAAGGTATGTGATCAGTCTGAAACTCTCCATCCTGCAGTGTTCTCTGGTTGCAAGAACGTGAAGAAACAATCCTATCTTTTTCCTCAAATCACTTCATCTCTCAGTTGCCAGCAATTTGTATTAAGCCATCTTTTTTCCCAGAAAAAGGACAGAGTATTTTTTTCTCTGCTGAATAAATGTAGGTTCTTTTACCTACTATTTCAAACACTCTCACACAGCAGCGTGCAAATCGGTGTTTTCTCACCTCCCTACATCTCACAGTTCAAGAGCTCACATGAATAAGGACAATGTACATAAAGGACTCTTCCTTGGTTAATAATCTAGCTATTTCTCACATGAAACTGTGCAAACAGATTCTGAAGCTTGGGAAGTTACTGTAAGCAGCAACTTACAGGAACATCTGGAAAGTCTTTTAAATATAAACCAATAAACAACAGTTAGAAACCAGGGCTGAGTGCTCATGTGGCTTTCCATCATCTTGCGAGCACTGATTTAAACCACCTCCAAACTCACCCCGCCACCAATCGATGCAGCTGGGTTCAGAGAGCTCACAATGGCATGGCAGCAAACCTGCCTGCCCGTGCCTGTCACCATTCCCACTCACACAGCTCAAACAGCAGGAATTTAACATTAAAAAGAGTCAGTGGCCACTGAAACAGCACTGAACTCAAGAGTGGCCAGAACAAATGGTGACCTGTATCGTTTCAGAACCAATAATCTCAACCAGTTTAATTTCTTTGGTTGGTTGGTATTTTTGTTGGGTTTTTTACCCCTTCATTCCAAATCATCCTGGAGCCTCTTTAAAGCTTAGTTCCAGTAACAGAAAAGTTTTCTCCTGTTCTGTATAAACACATTCATGATGGAAGCAGCAGGAATGAGGAATGTACATTACAGAAATCATATTAGCACTAATTAGCATTAGTCCTTGCCCAGACTCAACTTTCCTCTAAATATACAACTAGAAACACTGAAAGCTCACCAAAACAAATAGGGGTAATCGTGAAATATTTCAAAAGGATGAGAGCCCAGCAAATCATCTGGATGAGCTCAAAAAAACAGTGAATTGAGTGAAAAGTGGACTTTTAATATAAACATTAATTTTCAATTAGTATTCTCGAGGAAGCAGTGCAGAAAGAGATCATGCAAGAGTAGAAAGAGAGAAACAGAAATGCTGGCAGAGTTGTGTATCATAAGCTTGTTGTAGAAGAAATAAGGAATCACTGAGGTACTCCAGATTATGCCAACAGTTAGAATGAGAGTTTAAGAACAGGATACTAGCTGCAGTATTCTGTGTGAACTGTGGTAGTCTACTACTAGGCTACACATTCAAGAGTTACAGCAGTTAAAGTGGGTATTTGAAAAAAAGAAACTAAAGAACTTCTGCAGTATAAACAGTCAGAAATAAATCATCTGGGTATTAAGAAAAATCATATCAGAAAAACACAGCATGACCAGTATGTTTTGGCATTACCTGAAAGTGGAAAGCATTAGACAACTAGACAAAAATCAATGATGTTAACTACTGTTTCTCACTCTTCCTCACACTTTTGGGGAGAGTTACAGGAAACGCCTGTGTTTTCAGCAGACCTCTGATACTCAGGAAAGCAGGTAACTTCTCATTAACAAAATGTCTTTTGTTTAATCTATGAAATGTTACATTCATATATGATATAAACTTTCATAGTATATTTTTCATATAACTTCCTCAGCAAACATAATAGCACATCAAAACAAGATGACACCCTTGACAGTGTCAGGTTTAATGAACCTACGGAAGCAACACCACACAGTGATTATACTACATGACTATTCAGGAGCTGCTCAACCAAGAGCAAAGAAACTGGAAAAAGCAGCCACAAAACTAGGATCTCTTGCATCATTCCAATCACATAGGCCTTTTTTTGGTGGGCAATCAACCATAATCTCCAAAAATAAACTCTGCTTAAAGACAAGTAATCCACTCCCTATCTGCAGGCGTTTCTGCTCCTTCCAAGCAAAGGACAACACATGAGTGGGGGGAAGGGTTGCTGGGAGAATGAGTTAGCCCAGGCTATGCTCTATCCCAAATACTTCCAGACCAAGCAGTCCCTTCCCCTTCCTGGAAAGCAGCTATCTCCTTTTGTTACCCATTTGCCTTGCAGCTCAAGCAGCAGCAGTTTATGCTGCTGAGGATACCTGGCTTTGGGGAAGAGCTGTTACAAATACTCCAGCATGGATCTATTTATCCATTTAAAAATCTATAGGAACATCACTTGAAAAACTACTGTTGTTGTCTTTGGACTCCGATGCAGAGAACTCCAAACACCATGCTACTGTATTACTACCCTGGTTAGTTATGCCTATTACATCTTTAATTATGTGAGCACATACTGTTCGTGTTCTCCCCCTCCCCCCTCTTACTGCAACAAATGGTAGCTCTTCCAGGGCTCCTTTAATCCTGAAAGAACAATTGGCAGGACAAGGAATATTGTTTTCTGAACTAAAAAGAAGAGCTGAAGCACATTTACATAATTACATTTGTTTGGGAATGTGACTTGATTAAAAACCAGGAATAAATGGACACTAGGATTCCCAAAAGCTAAAGAGAAAGCATCTTTTCTTTATTTGTGTTTCCATTAAATGCCTTCTTTCTTTCATTCGCATATCAAGAGCAGAACCTAGTCTGACAATTACAGACTAAAGAAGAAACAGTATCTTTTGAGTAAGACAGTTAAAAATATAGCTAAAATAAAGAACAACAGGCACTATTGGGAAAAAGGTAAAAGCAGCAAATTCTTACCTGTTATTTAACGTGGTTGGCAGAGGATGCGTTGCATTGGGTGGCACGGTTGCATGAGTGAGAGGAGAAGGGTTCTGTGATATTGTTGCTGGGGTCTGAATTACCCCATTTAAAGCCCCTACAATTCCATTGATTGCCAGCTGGCTGGCTGGCAGCGCTCCAATTATTCCACCCACAGCAGGCACTGCAGGAATGGTGGAGGTTACAGTCTGCATACCACTAGCTAGTGCCCCCACTGTCACACCATTGACCTGTTGAACTCCCGTGACTCCTGAGCCGGGCTGAGCTGGACTCTGCCCAGCAGGTGGTGGAGTGGAAAGAGCTGATGAACTGCTGGTGCTTTGTCCGCTGGAGGTTATCTCCTGGTGTAAAAACAAACAACAAAACCTCCTCAGCTGCATAAAATTTCACCTCACGGCACAATGCGAGGACGAGGATGAGTTAACTTGGAACAAGTTGAGAAGCAAGAAATAAAAATTACCTGATTTAATACAGGAAGAGAATTGTCCGGTAAAAAACTGTTTCCCAGATGAGGGCTTTTACTGCTGTTCAAGGAATCAGTGCTAGGTGCTAAAGTAATTATTTCAAAAAACACACAGTGGTTACATTTCTGCAACGTGTGAAAAGATTCAGAATAATCATTTCAAAACAGCGTCAAAGGTAAACACAGAAAATGGAAAGCCAACCTTAAAATCATTGCTGAGGAGTAAAATGCTACCTAAATAACTGCTGAATCAACAGAGCCAAACAGATGTGCTCCAGGCTGAAGCAAAAAACAAACTGCACTGAAACAAGTAGTAACGGTTCAAACAAATCTTCCAACTGACTTTTCAACATTTAAACACATCAACAAATACTCAGGCTATACTCATCCTACACGTGTGTACGTGTCTCCCGTCAACAGCACACGTGGATGAAACACCCGCTCGGACCGCTTTGAGGCTTGCCTGCCGCTTACCCGCTTGTACTGGGAAGGCATGTACTTGATGGGAAGGGCTGGGATTTGAAGTTATTGTTGGAAAGGGCACAGAAAGCTGGGCATTGAGGAGCTGAAGCCGCTCCTTCTTAGCGGTCAGATTCTTGATCTGTTCTTCTAACCGTCTATTTTCAACCTGAAGTTGGTGTAACGATTTCAGCATCCCTAAAACTGCAGTAAAAATGAGTTAGCCTTCACAAACACATTCCGTTTTTTAACTTCAGTATTACAATTTCAGACTAGTTTTAAGTCAGATGTGAAAACAATTTACTGAGAGCTACGTTACAGAAATTTGACTTTAAGTGGAAGGTTTGGGATGGATTTTGTGTAATTTAAAGTGCTGGCAAATGTAGCACGTGATAGTGATTTTGTGATATATCTGAACTGTGGCTTGAAAACAGATAAAGTTGCATCATTGGGACTGGCATTCACGTGAAGCAAACAGCAGTACATAACTTATCCCCAAACCAGAACACGGAAGTAGAAGTGTTTTAGTAGCACGTGTTAATCGAACAGTTGAGGGAGGGAATAAATCTATTTTGGCCGCGATATTAGAAACTTTGAACATTATCAAAGCAGCAAAGGTTTGACAAATAGGCACCCAACTGACATCACGGCCAAGCAACCCCGAGCAGGCCTGCGCAGGGGAGGCTTCTGCGCCTTCCCGCCGCCCCCGGCGGCGGCGCGTTCCCGCGGGCGGCGCGGCCCGGCAGGGGGCGCTGTCTGAGCACCGCGCGCGGCGCGGCGCGCTCCCGAGCGCGGGCTCCCGGCGGCTGCGGGAGCGGCCCCGGCGCTGCAAACCCACGCACATGGACCTCGCGCTTTTTTGATTTAAATTCTAAACTGTATTTGTTTAACATGACCTCTGGGCCTGCTACAGACATAAGTCTACTGGTATAGGCACATCTGGTCATTTCCCAAGGATTTAGCTTTTATCCCTCCTCTTCAAGAGCATACAAAGGGACCCTCAGTGAGCCCAAATGAGATGCAATAAGACTTAGCTAAACCTGTCCTCCAGCTATCATGTTTAAAGGATTATCCCTGCATGAATTTCCTCACAATTAGCATTTTTGTCAGGATACCATTCATAAAAATACCAACTAGATACCACTATACCAATAATAATACGTTCAGTAAGTTGTAACACACCCCCTAACTTGCTATTAAAAAAATAATTAATCATCGTGTTTGATACTGAAATATTTCTGACAACGGAGATTCCATGATCTCCTCATCACTTATGCTTTTAACGTATCCATTCTTGGGACTATTCCACTCTATTAACTTGAGAAAATACTGATTTGCTTGCTTTGAGAATTTAAATAGAAATGTAGAATATGATAAAAACAGGAAAGCCCTGTAGGACACCTGCCTAATATCTGTAAATAGGTCTTTTAAAACAGCAACAGAAGCCGGCACAATATAACATACAATACAACACAACGCAGTATGAAGCAAACTGGGGAACTGTGCTATACTATTTACAGAAGTGGATCTAAAGCCTAGAATTTCTTTCCAAACTCTGCAACCAACCAGCTGGATCAGCAAGTCACTTCCTCTTACATGACACAGTTTCCACATCCATAAAAACACAGATAATTATAGAGAACTCTTTTGTAATCTGCTGAAGCCATGTGCTGCGTTAAGAACGATGTCCCAGTTATACACTACAGATATACTTCTATGCACAGCAGAAAATAAGTTCTTAAAAAATTCTTAGACAAGCACTGAGTGGCAGTTCTGCATAACATAGTTAACAAAAACAGTAATAAACAGACTGTGAGTACTTACTGTCACTAGGGGTGCCTTGCTCTAATAAAAACTGTTGTCCTTCACTCCATTGCCTCTCCAGAAGCTGTTCAATGCTGGCTGCTACTGGCGGCAGATTTTCCCCACAACTGTTCCCTGATTGATCATAGTGAATCTGCAAGCTGCTTACAGGGGATCTGTTGAAAATAGAGCAATTTATTGTTTAAAGGACGGAAGAAAATGCATTAGTAAAAGGCTATTGAAGTTTCCTACCTTATGCCAGCCCTTAGCACCTACATGTCTTACACTTCCAAGACTAAGTTAATTCATCAAAATCACTAAGAACTCCTGCTTCTCACTGCCAAGGCTTCAATAAAAGAAAGATGGGATTTTTCACAGTGTGAGAGTTTGCATTGAGAAAGTACATAACTTGTTCTCTCAGAGAGAGTCACATAATATCTGACAAACAGCACGCTATTGAATTATACACCACATACTTCTACAGCAGGAAACCATTGTACACAGATACACAGAACACCTGTCTCTAGAAATAGTGAATAAAATCTTCAAATCTTTCCCAGAGAAAATGGGGAAAATAAAAACAAGTTATTAAAATCAGCACAGTAATGATGCTTTCAAATAGAAAGGCCACATGTAATTCCACTGCCTGATTTGTTTTAAAAAGAATCATGCAAAACCAGATTTTTGAGGGACTACATGAAAATATTACTTCACAAGGGATGCAATGAAAGTTAGTTATCTCTGCCTGACCTGTGCATACTTAACAGGCTTCATTTTTTACTCATAATCACACATATTTCAAAGAATAATCCCTTTGCCACATGGCTTATCCAGGGAAAAAACTAAATATCCAGCAGAGAGTCACTGAGAAAGCTGCTACCCCCAAGCCCTATGAGAAGGCTTCTTTTGCATTGGATGGGACAAAAATTAACCTTTACATGAGCAAAAGCAGATGCTCAACATATTCCTGACTCAGGATTCCAGCCTCATGTATGCATGGTCCCATTCCTCATAATGGACCAACACCAAAGCCCATTAAAAGTTGGTTGTTGTTTTTGTTAGGGGTCTTGGTGGGGGTTTATTTTGTTCCCTAATGAACTCCAGTGAGCTCAGATTCGGGTTCTTATATATTAGTTATTACTGTAAGTAATAGCTATTAGTACCATCACAGGATCACACTGTACTTGCTCTACACATAAGGCAAACTTACTAACAAGACCACTATAGTCCCAGTACAGAACAACAGAGTTCAGGAAATCGGTGTGTTAATTATGATTAGTGTAATAAGCAGTGGTCACAGCACATTAGCTACCTAATGACTGTCAAGCATTTTGTAGGCACCAGAGAAAACCGATTTTTACGAGAAAAGGTTTTAAGTAGGTGACTTAAGAGCTCTGTAAGTATTTGTAAATAATTCCTCTCTTGCATACAGGATGAAAGAAGAAAAACACTTGTTAAAACAAAAAGCTCTGATGAATGAGTAACCAAGGCAGTGTTTTTTAACACAGATGACAACTCAACAGCATTTAACAGTTCAGCACACGACATGGCAAAAACAGCCTTAAAACTAGTTGTTTACATGACGTGCTGAACTGATAGGAAGGAAGGTTTATGTGGAAACATTATGAACAGAGGTATCACATCACACTTTAAAAAAAGAAATCAAGCAAAAAAGAAACCAACAACAAAACCAGAAAACAAATACAAAAAGCCACCACACAACCTCCCCCACAAGTTTCTCCACACATGCTTCGAAAGGGCGTGTAACTCTACTCTTAACAGATCGCGCCATTTGACTTATAAATCACCAACAAAGCTCTTGTTGAGCTTAGGACTGCTTCCTATCAATTTCACAAAGGTAGAAACAAAGCAACACATGACTGTAAAACCTCTGCAAATTCTTCACCAGAAGCCTGTACAGGAAGGGTGAAAAATAATCTAGAATGCCATGTATCACAATATAGTCAATCCATCCTATTCCTGCTGAACCCCTATCTCACTCATAAGACACAATACAGTTCCTGCATACTGGAGTTGAATCCTTATTCCAAATAGTATCTTACTGTACTTTCCAATAGAATTATAAATGTGCACAGGCCTGATGCCGTCACTGAGATGGGAATCCCTCATATTGCAACTGTTCTTTGTTTAAGTTTGGGGTATAGTTATTCCTACTCCTACAGCAGCAATTGTGAGCAAAACTGCATTTAAGTATAGGCATACATATGTATTTTAATGCAAGTATTGCATAACACATTTTTAAATCTAAGGTTAAGTATGGGGTTAAAAAAGTTTAAGTGCTGCCTTGGGAAAAGCAGCAATTCCTTTGCAAAACGGAAACAGCTCACATATACCAGGTACATTTCTATTTCTCCTATATATTAAAATTTTAAAGATGACAGCTTAAACATCAAACACTGGTTATATAGGGATACAAAGATACAACAATATGAATTTCAAATGACCGTATAGCTCATGAGTCACATATGTCTTCGCTGAAGAGCTGCAATCGGCTGTGTCATCAACAGCAAATAATTGTTTCTGCAAGTGTTTTTATTTTAAGCAGCTATTTGAAAATTACATGGTTCTTTCAAAGAAGTGTGTTATTTATGTATCTCATAAGCTTCAAAGGGAATTGAGTCAGAATTTGCAGCAAAATCATTTTAATAGGTAAAGCAGGTAACATTCAGAGTTGCAGTTGCCAGATAGCAGATTTTTGAAGTTAGCTTTTTATTCAATACAAACCATATTTTAAGTAATTAGAGCTGCATCTTTATTTATGTAGAAAAAGGTAGGGAGTTACCTACACAGTTTAGAAATGTTGACATATGTGAGAACTTTCTTATCACACAAACCAGAGGTGAAATTTGCTGACTACTAAACTTCATTGAATGCATAAGTTTTCTAAATTTTTTCATGCTAGGTATTTCAGACAAAAAGGTTTTCCATCCTTCTATTCTCGAACTACAGCAGTGATTTTCCCCCCTCCCTTCACCCTGCCCTTTGTTGGCTCGTTATTTAACAACTCTACTGGCAAGCAAAAGCTATCTGTGCTGTGCAAAGTGCTACAGCTTCCATATGCTGAAGGAAACTCTGTGATTATGGACTGAGATGGCTTTTGTATCATACAACTTTACTTTGCCAACAAAATCAGATGAAATTTGACCATATTGTAAGTACTGAGGTGTATATAACCTGAACACACACTCTGTAGAAGCATCCTGTTTAAGAAGTTTAGCTTCCCAAATAAAAGACTAAAGACTGCCTGAACACAACTATGTGAATCCTACAAAGACCAGGTCTTTGCATGTAAATTAAGAAGGCACTAAAACTTGTAAATACTATATCATATATGCTTAAGAGGACTATTTAATACATAATCAAAGTTCTGGAATTTCCCAATTGTTGAGCATTGTTTTAGAAACAACACATATTGAAAAGCTTAAAAGCCAGTTCATGACTAGGTAATAACACCTAGTGGTATAATGGGTATTTTCACCCCATTTGACAAGGAGTCTTTTGATTAATTAAGGAATATAATACAGGATCATCAACAAAAGGCATGTACATTAAATTACCTAATTTGGAGATATTATTTTAAATTACTATAATAAACACATGCTGTAACAGCATTTTTACAATGCTGCTACCTGTGCAACTATCATTTTCCAGCTATCCTAAAATGGTTGCCAAGATAAAATCCCTGTGGTTAGTTCCCAAATTAAAAAAAAATACAGTAATAACACTATAAAATCTAATTTATCTGGAAAATGTATGTTCAAAATAAAGCCCTTTCAAAACAAAGGTTCACTTAAACTGCATGCAAAATATTACTGAAGTATTTCAAGCATAATATTGACATTTTAACAGCAAACACTTTAAAGGAAAATAATGTGATACAATTCCAGCAGAATTCTTATCTCAAACTTCTGTAGCAGAGGTGAATTGCAGATGAACAAGAAAACCAAGATAAAGTACTTTTTTTTTTCCCCCACAGAGAATTGTTACATCTTTTGAAGTCGTGAGAGAAAGCGAAGAAAATATTCATCTGAAATTTCAACTGCTCTTTAACTGCTCAGATCATCTTACTCCTGTGACTGCTGAAGGGTTTAAGTGTATGGGATGTTGAATTTTTGCAAATACAACCAAAAATATATCTAGGGTAACAAATCTGAGGAGGAAAGTAGTACATGTGGATTAAATGATAGATAAATCCCCACTAAAGCAAGTCACCGTTTCCTCAAAGAAGTCCTTCCTTTTTATACTTAATTTTAGTTGATATAAAAGTGAATTTCAACATATTTTTAGCTATCTGGATATATTAGAGGGTTTTTTTAGATGTATATATCAATATAAAAATAAATGTACATATATATGTGCATATATATATACATACAGATATATATATAAGCTTTTAAACACTCAAGTATTACTAGGAAAAGATAGTGCAGTTTCTGAGTCTTAAAACATTTCCTGTGCCTGCACTCTCCAATGTAAATAATGCTTACCGTGGTGAGAGACTTCCTCTGGGTGAACCTCCTCTGCCAACAAGGCTGCGGCTATTATCTCCGAGATCTTGATCTGCAGTGTAAATATTTCACAGCTGATAAATCGACTCTTCTTAGATAAGAGTTTTAAAACTGACGTAGATATTTTTAAAATACCTTGACTCTCAGCTTCTATCTGTAGTTACTGCTGAAGGGTGAATACGTAACTAGTTTAAGATTGCTGAACTGTAGCATGTAAGGTGTTGTCCTTACACATTTCTGAGGCTGTACCAGGCCATGGATTATGTTCACTTCTTTCATTCCTTTCAGTTTTACAGCACAGAAGCGTGGTTTGCATTTGCAGTACCCTCCCCTCAGCCACTTTTAATTTGTACGGTGAAAGTAATGAATCACAGCTGTGGACAGCTAATCTGTATGCTTATCACAGCAAATCCCGATGCTCTGTATTTTTTTAACACTTTGCATCCCAAAACAACTCATAAAATATAGAACGTATTAAACTTACTGCTGCCCCCTAACAAGCACACATTATTCTGCAAATTTACTGAAAACTTTATGAAAGCGTGTAATTCACTAATTCCTATTTATAAGCAGAAGCGTAGGAAAGTCCCTTGCTAAAAAGGTAGTAAAACAAACAAAAAAGGCCTCATTAAATATACAAAAACGTTTTGCTTGGAAGGACTCAAAAGGGTTATTTTCCCTATGGCCTCTCAATAAAATAACCCTATCTGCCCCCTTCAAGGTTGCCCTCCCCCTATTCTGAGTCAAGCGACCTCCGACCCCTTGGAGGGCAAAGACGTGACTGATCCATTCTTGGTAAAGTGCTAAACTCATTCCCTTCCCCCAAACAGGCATGACTACTACGACATGTCAACAAATCCTTACGGAGGGAATGAAACAAAGCAAAGCCAGCGGCTCATTAAAACTGTAGAGGAGCACACGGTACAAAATGCCAATCAGTAAATATTCACAAGATTATTAAACGCTGCCGAAGTTCTCTAACGGGATTCTCTTTCACACGAAGTTGTATGTAATGCAATTTCATGAATTATGCAAATAAAGGTTTAAACTATTCACGACAAAACCCAGAGCTGTGCAAAGAGCTCCAAACTGAACACATCAATCACAGAAGTCACAGGAGACATTGTTGCATTCCTGCCTGCTGATGGCTCTGCTTAAACATTTACATTTCAGACACTGAAAAAAACGAGGAAGAGAAGGCTCGCTGTT
The DNA here is from genome assembly GCF_028858725.1 of Colius striatus. Taxonomy (NCBI): domain Eukaryota; kingdom Metazoa; phylum Chordata; class Aves; order Coliiformes; family Coliidae; genus Colius; species Colius striatus. The sequence continues at coordinate 52,656,097 of NC_084763.1, forward strand.
CTGCAGGACAACTAAGAAATTACTTCCAACATGTAACAACTTTATACAGAGAACTTCAGAACGAAATGCTGAGAAAGAGTTCAAAATTAAAATTCAACAGTATTTTCTTTCGGTCCTTAAGGATGTAAAAGCTGCCCCTTAGTCAGCAGCAGCAGCAAGCTTACCTGCTTGGCTGTTCTCAGACTGAGCTATAAGTGCTGCCATTGCTGAATTGGGATTCAGCCTATTGCCGTACATGTGGGATGGAGGCAGACTGAGAGAAGATCCAGGTAGGGTGTTTGCCTGCAAGAAACCAATTACAACTTGAATCTTTTTTTAAAAAAAATAAAGGGTGAGAAACGCTACGTATGTTTTAAAGAAGTCTTCCTAATGCACAATTAATCTTTTTTGAGTGGATTTTGTATTTAAAAGAAAAAACACTATTTTCCATTTGCAAGTACAAAAATAGAATTGTATTACTTTGAAAATATATCAGGTTTTAAAGTGTGTTTTATTCGTTGTTGGCAAGATCTGTTAATGAAAGAAAAAAAATCCAACCTTCTAATAAAAAACATACTGCAGTAAATATTAATAATACCTAAATTGCATTTTTAAACCACCAGTGTAGCAGGATGGGTAGACTTGCTTGCAATCCTGAAGTATGCACTCAATGTTAGGACTTAGTAGCATGGCGACCATGTGGTTATCCTACTAATTATTTAATCTTATTAAACCATTTACAAAATAAGGGCAGGTAGACAACAGATGTCTCACAAATGCTTGGGTTCCTTACATCACAAGCCGGCTGTGGAGGTCAAAAGGTCCAACTTTCAGCTCTACAGTTTAACTACACAGAGCCATATTTCCTTTGCTCGACTCCATCATTAGTAAAACCTGCACACTATTTTGTTACTTCCTATTTTGATAGACTTGGAAGCCTGGTGTTTTTTTGTTTTGTTTTGTTTTTATTTTAAAGAACACAAACAGCCATTACAAGTATGTTTTCTATACAATAGGGGGCTCACCGAATCACAGCTTTGCCCTGACCCCATATAAGGAACTGTATTTTTGGCAGTTGGCCAGCTCTACTTATTGAAGAGCTCCCAAAGTTTGTGTTCATTCATGTTGCTAACCACAATTCTGAAGGTCTCTGCTGGGACTTGTGCCAAACAAGCGAAAATGAACCCTTAAACAGATGAAGCTAAGGAGGCTGGCCAAAATCTTGCATAATCCAACGCAATAAAAATACCTTCTTCCTTGGCTGCTTATGCTTTTTCCCTTTCGAAGAAAAGATTTGTGTCAAATGCTGAGTTGCAGAGACAGGCAATCAAAGGAAAAAAGGCACGGCTGCTTATTAAAAAGGCATTTTCCTATGTGATAAAAAATTTGTTTCAGAACAAAGAAAATATGGGGGGGGAATGTTTCAAAGATACACAACCTGTGTGATCACTGGTCTTAAAAGGAATCTTTTAAGAAAAAGTAAACAACCTTTACAAAGGAAACTTAAAAAAAAAGAGAGAAGGTGAACAGTAAGGAACTCAATTTGTGGGACATTTTGACACGTATAACTGCACACCAGAGACAGGGGAAACATACTGGTTATTACAACAAAATATTACAGAGTATAAACTATGTCTCTGGAAAGAATCACACACTACCATTAAGTTTTGGCTTTCAGCCAACATATTAAACTTGATGAATGGACTTTTATGAATTCTCACAACTGTTTTCAATGATGCTTTATTTACTATGTACTGGTGAGAAATTGTGCCTGATACATTCTTCTACTGTCACAAAGTCAGAACAAAACACATGTAATTACTTAGAATGATCAGGTATTTTTCGCTTTTTAGTTTAAAGGTATGTGTAAGATTGCTAGACACAGAACCACAGTTTCACTTCAATTGTATGTTACTTCCTTTTTGTAAAAAAATTATATTAGAACCTATTTAAAATTAATCTGAATTAGTTGTAAGCCTTTAAAATATTGCAGGCACTTCCACCTAGCCATGTATAACAGCTTCCAGAAATACAGTACATGTTAGTATTGCAACGCTGATGAAGGCAGCAAGACTGCACAGCTTCTTTAATAAACACCTATAGCACTATTTCAGCTCTACTATTATAATTCACTAACAACCTTCAGAAACAATGTACTTTTTTGTGAAATCCTTTTGTGAAACCTTACAGAATGGATTATTATACAACTATTATTTGCTTCCAGATCATCTATGAGACATGACTAACAAAATAAAAATATCTACTTAAATAAATTGGTTAAGGTTATGAAGTCCACTAGTATAGTTTGGGGAAGTTTTGGGGTGTTTTTTTCAGCTACAAACACCAGGTCTTATTTCTGTTAAGTTTTAGAATACTCCAATATTTCTCTTAATTCTAGTAAGTGCAGGCTCACTTTTCACACAAAAATCTGATATACTTACTCTCTGTCTCTGTAATTCACTGCAAGGCTGCTTAAAACCATGCAACAACAACTAGATATTAATTTATGGTGGCAGAGCAGCTATAATCAGCAAAGAGAATACGTGTTTATTTCAATGAAACATGCCGAAATAGCTTTAAGAACTTTCTGAAAGTATCCAAGTATCTTGAAAGGAGTTGCTAAAGTCTGTTGAGTAACCATCACATCACAAAACAAAAGACATCAAAGGAATTAAACAATGTTTGCTAAGTGGGTTGATGTAAAAGATCAAAAGACTTAGTGTGATTTAAACAATACCTAAGAACTTGAGTTTTTTCACAAGTGGTGGTTCACCCTAAACTTAAACTCTGTTTATACTAAAATAATAGTAAAGGTGTCCTACAGTAAGTTGGAACTACACAAGTTCTAGTGCCATCATGTAGCCTATGCAACTCAAAATGTCACATGAATAAATTGTTCAAGCTGGAGGTAAATAAAAAAATTTTTAAATACTTTTGTTTTTAAATGGCAATGCAAAATGACAACAGTAACCATTTGTGAAGCTTTATTATGTATGTGACGACTTTATCTGACAAGAAAGTAGAGGAGATGGAGGAGTGCTACATTATTTAAAGGTGAAACAGGAGCTTCATGTTTCACTCAGAGTTGAAACAAGCTGTAGCAAGCATTTATTAAAAATGCACAATCATCCTGTCAATACACATTAAGGTCACAGGATTGAAATGTGTTCTAAAATGCAGAACTTTTAAAGCTGTAGTATTCTTTCCATTTCAATTGATTCTATTTAAAGAATCAACACAATACATGACCAAAAAGTAGAATCTAATAAAATAAAGAGTCTGCTAAGTATTTCTTTTGAATAGGCAGCAAATTTTCCTGAAAAGATTTTGGCAGAGGGATTTAAGCCCATCTAGAGTTATATAACACACTGCTTTCATTTATGGCATGTTAAATAAATCAGTAAAGCAACAAGCGGCAGAGCAGCACAGAAGGAAGACACACTATAATTCACTGAATGCTCGAATGCAATAAGAGTAAATGATTGATATTTGATTGATGCTTAAAGGCACTTCCTCTACTGCAAGAAAGTGCAAGTATATTCTTCTAATTAAAGAATGAGATTTACAACTTAACTAAGTATCTTCTGAAGTACTGAAAACTCTTTGATTTTTGTTTGCATCATTCCAAAATGGTATTTTACTGTAACACTAGTTGCCAACTATTTGGTTAAATAACTGGACATTTACTTAAATTTCCAGGGAAAAGAGTTTCTTAATTTCAAAAGTTGTATGTTCTTAAAGCAAGAAAAAAAAAAACAAAAGAGAAAAAATGAGGCTACACTTAGCTCTATGTGATTAGATTAGGTCTCCAAAATTTGAGAACCTTTGAGCGTGCCCATTCCCCTGTTCCTTTCAAGTTTTGTGCTATGAAATATTTTCTGATAACAGGCCTCATTTCTGTCTCAGCTCCACACCAGTAAGGTTTTAATACTCAGCGTGTGATGAGAGATGAAACCAAGTGTGAACAACTTTCGGGTCCCATGAGTAGGCTGACTGTTGAAGCTGTCAGGTTCAATTGCATCATTCCCCATTATTCAATGCCCCAAACTGCTCCCTAATTGTTAGGGGCTTAACATATTCAAAACCATTGTTTAGGCTAATGCTGAAATGCCTACAGTTGAGTTTCCATAAAGAAAGGGGAGGGATTTAATTGTAGTTAAACCATTACTGAACTCTCTTCCTTTCATGATAGGACAACAAGGATGGCCGGAACAACCAATTCCAAGGCGGCTTCTTAATCAGTTTATGTCCAACCAATATTCCCTCTTCCTCTCTGCTTTAAAAATAGTCACTGCTCTATTGTAGCTTTGTGTTGCATTATGATGATGCTTTACAATTAGTGACAGATCACCAAATTACCTATTTTAATAAAACTACCCTTGTTCCTATTAACACCAATAAAAAGAAATCAAGAGCACTAGGTATCACCAACAACTACTTCTCACAGCCTGCTACTACTGAAAACAGTGTAAAAAAATAGCTGCAGGTGAAGTTTAAAGCTAAATTTTCTGCGAGCTATTCTGCTGCACTTCTGAGATGTTACTAATGTCATCCATGCATGCAATTGTCTAGTTTCATGAAATAGGAAATTCAAGCACTAGACCAAATATTAACATCAGCTTACTTCATTTAGAAGTTAAGCTGATGTATTTTGGTCAATGGCAAGCAACATCTGAACAACGTTACTATTGAAAATAACACCAAAATTACAACTTGCACTGCAATGAAATGAGCTTAGCTATTCAGACATAACAATGCTATGTACACAATGGTAATCACAATTTGATTTCTAAAAAATTATATATAAATTGTTTTTTTTCTTGAGAAGTGTAAAGAGCTGTCTATCAAGTGATAGCAGTAAAAGCAACCTGGTCTTATCTTTCCCAGGTGATTTTGATCCCTAGAATTCTCAAGGCCAGTTACACTATAGGGAGCACGAAACAGCTGGCTTTTCTTGGGTATTCAGTGCAGTGGGAAGAATGTGCTATTGCTTCCTTTTATTCTATCAGTCCTGGTACCATCTTTATCTTCATTTGGGAGATATAGTGGAAACACTGCTACATGACATCGCTCTGAATCCCGTTAGCTGTTCATCTGGGATCACAACACACAGCCACAGAAGAGCACTCCAACTGCACTAAATTGCAGGAATATAATCAAATTTTTAGGAAGCACAAGAGGAAGTTCTGCCCCATCAACAGCTTTTCATGTATCACTTGCTGCAAGTCTTGAATATTTTCGCTACCAGTATGGATTTTGCTTAGAAATATTACCTACATCTTGTTTGCAATTAAAATAATTCAAAATTCCTTTTGCTTTTCCTATAGGCCAAGAACTATAGATGGAACTGAAAATCCTTAATAAAATATTGTTTCCACATTTCTTCTGAAAATCATCACTTAAGTTTTCAAAACAATTAGCACAACACAAAATGATATTACAATGCAGCATGACAAACACCGTTTATGTATTTTCACTAAACTGGTCCTTTCATTTCATAGAATCATAAAATGGTTTTAGATTTTCATTTTGGTTTTTCCTTGTTGGAAGTTGAACACCACTAATTTTCAAGCAAATTGTATGAACTTCTTGACTAAACCAGCCTACAGCACTATTGAAGACTGAAAGCAGAACATGTACTTACTACAACTAACCTCACCTGCTACCCTAAATACATCGCAATGTCAAACAACCCCAAATATATACTGTAGGATTTTACTTATTAATTCTATGAAAGCAATAGTGGGATTGAAAAAGATCACCCATTCCATACTGCCACCATGACCATCCATGAGCTTTGAAGTCCTTAAAGTTTGGGGCTTTTATCAAACCGATAATCAAGATGCAATTTTACAATAAACCTTTTCAGTAACTGGTTGAAATAAAAGAATTAACTGAAAAGCTTAATTAGGAGACTGGGAAAGTTCAAATTAAATCATAAAAATGGTTTGTGATATCTTAGAAGGAAAAAACAGCAACTTTTTCAATCAAAAAGGGCATTAATCACAGATGTACAAACCATTATAATTCATACCTGTCAGGAAAACTGTATAGATGACAGTAAAACCATCCCATGGATACATTATTCACATCATTAGTACTTTTTATGTTACCAACAAAAACAAATACTTTGAACTTCTAGCTGTAATGAAGATCTTGCTTATGAACAAGCAAATAATCAAACACCATCTTTAAGAATCAATTGTTTTGATTAAATGTACAAATATATCCTTCAATTAAATGAAACCATCTAACCTTCAAACAGCAGCACTCAAATATTTTCTAAGAAGGGCATGAATGAATGTAACTGGGAAACACAGTGGGATTTGAAAGGCAAAACGAAAAATTAATGGCACACCTACAGAAACTAATTTATATCTCTGACCAGTGTACAACAAGGGCACATCAAGTCGTTAAAAACCACATGGGTAGAAGGTCTATCATCCAATAATGTGAAAAGGCTCTCTCAACTCCACTACCAGTTTACTCTTCCATGTTAACTAACCTGGACAGTACATGGAATTTTAACCAATGAAAATCTATTTATTTATAAACTAGACACAAAAAAATTACTAGACAGTGCCTCATTAAGAACTCTTTTTTGGTTGGGTTTTTTTTGTTCATTTGGTTGTATTTTTAAAGAACAGGGCTTTACAGAGATAAGTCCTTGGGATTGCGCCACCTCCCCCACAAATCTAACGGAAAATAGATACATATTATTTTGACAAATCCTTTTTACCTCAAGTTTGTTCCTCCATCCTTTCCATCTACCTCTGTCCTCACAGCACTTAACCTGTATGTGCTCTACATAGACAATGGAAGCAATATCCTACCCATGAGTCTGTTTTCTTTAAGAACATTAACCTATATATTGTGAATCACACTTTCACTCTCATACTGACTAGCAGAAAGAATGCCTTGATTAGGAAACATACCCAGTGTACTCATACAGTACTTTTTTTCCTTTCACAAAAGAAGCCAGACACGGATAACATGGCAAAAAATGAATCTGAGAGAAAAGTAACTACTTGCAACATCATCTTTACTTTCAAAAATCATAATATTTAGAAATCAGCCACTTATACACAACCACTCCTATTTATTTAGAATGTTAAAATGTCAATAGTCTTTGCTATTTAAGTGATGAAATAAATACCCACAGTAGTAGAATTGCTGCTGTATAAAAACGCTTGCAAGACTCTTAACATTTTGTACAAGGCCTATAAGGACATTGCTTCAAGAATGAACTTTGCAGCTTGTAACAAAGTACGCATCATGTAAACCTGAAATCCTTTTCAAGTCAAACCTTAACTTTTGGTTTCATCTAAATACTTTCTATTTACTCTTTCCATTTAATACAGACTAGAAAATTTCACATTTTTCACATTCAACACCATTACTATTGTCTCAGGCAGCTAAATTGAAGAAGTGCTACACTCAGTTCAACAAAGAGGTCAATGTGCCTCAGTTGCCTGGAGACTGATGGTTGCTACAGCAGCACCAGATAAGCCAAGCTAAATAAGCTTCAGCGAGAAGGCAGAAAACATTTATTGCTAGACCGAAACATTGATGCAGTTGTCTCAGCATGCAGCACTGTGCAACATCATGCAACTAAGTGTCTTTCAGACTACCTGTATACTGCATAAGTCTACAGGAAGTCAGTCGTACCAAAGCAAAAGGAAAATACAAAAAGTAAAGATTTTAATTGGGATAAATACTAGATTCCTTGCAACTATGATTCCTTTGTTCCTTCTAGTTGAGTCACATGTTAGAAGGAATTTTCCCTCTGGCTGTAAATTCTTCCTCCTTGCTACTTCCCTCTACCCCCACCCCAAAAATCCTGTTAGACTGAATGAGAAGAAAATTTGATTTTTACCCGTTTTACCTAGAAGTAACAAGCAATTAAATCAGTTTTTAAGTGACAAACACAATTTAGATGGAAAAACCTTTATTAGCACTGTTTCTTCGCATTTTTCCTTTTGCATTTTTCATTTTGCAATACTTTTAAGTGACTGTGACACAAATATGGTTTACAGGTTTTGGAAAGCATGTCACTATTTTCTATTTACACCTTGCACCATAATACCAAAACCCTCTCTTGTCTACAACACACTGAAGGATGCATTAGGACAATTTCTAAATCTACCAGCATGACATTTTTCCTGTGGCAATGATTCCCAAGGATGAACAACATATTCTATTGAAAATTACTTCTTTTTGTTCTGGATGTGCTGGCTTTTCCTTTTGTATCTTAAGTTCTAAGGAGAACAGAGTAATTTCAGTATCCAAACAGCCTGTGACCCAGATTGATATTTCACCTTTGACCCAGTGGGCAGGATCTCTTTTGAGAGATGTTACCATCAAGAGGCGTTTTCATAGTGATCTAGGTTGACCTGCTTCTACAGAGGGGTTGGATTAGATGATCTCTAAAGGTCCCTTCTAATCCTACCATTCTATGATTCTATTCTATGATAAAACATGTTATTTGGTTTTCATGTATCCATCATTTCTATGGATTAGAGAATTCTAGTATCACAGACAGTACATTATTTCTCCTTTTTTTGGAAGCATGCTGCTTAAACCATGCAATATCATGATCTCCAGATGTTTTATTATTCTCCTTTTAATTACCACTCCTATTAAAGGTAACACAAATCTTCTTTAAGAAGAGAAATGAAGAAAATACAACCAAACTGATCACAAATTGCTACTTTTATGTTAGATCTTTAAAAAAAACCCCACCAAAACAACATGCCACACACCATATGGCAATGTATAAACTGCACTCAAAATGAAATAACAGAACTTACAAAACACTTGTTTATCTGCAGGAAAGATCAAAACTTTAGATTGAATAAGACTGGTATGATTTGATATTATGATCACCAGAAGAGTATATTTGGGAGAAATTCAGCAACACATTAACATATTGTGATAAGCGCTGTCTGTGCTTTACATAAATGATTGGTTCCTAAGGGATGAGAGTTTTCACACCACAAGGCACCCATCCACTACTAGCTTTGCAGGTAAGCAGTAGATTCTGCACTTCATCAGTGCTATTCTGGCATTCAACATATCAATTATTTCTATAGTGAGAAATGAACTTTAGGAAGTGGCCTGAAAAAAAATATTAAAAGAACGCAGGGGTCTTCCTAAGTTATGGAAATCACCTCTAATTACATGGCTAATGTAATTCACCATAATGAGGATAAGTTCTTTTGCATTTCAAGAAAGGATTATTGCTTAAATAAATTTGTTTCAAAGTCTATAGTTTTAAGTCCAATGGTGCTTGCAAGAGTATTACACTAAATTCTTACCTTCAGCCATTACATGTGGTTGTGATGTGTAACTTCGTGAAGAAGAAAGCTCACATCTAACAATCTAGTGCATAGTACTTCAAGTCTGAAATTGCCACATCTGTCACATCCCTGTGTCCTCGAATTGAGGGCAATTTGTCCCTTTCTGTGTGTATTCATTCTACTCCCCAAAGAACAGTTCTTTAAACCCTGACAGCTAATATACCTGGCATTTTCTAAAGTACCCACAGAGAGAAGATGGCCCAGAAACTTCCCTTTAACTGACTTACTCTTTCTCCTACCCAGCTCTAGCAAACTGCAGATGCTTAACCTGAAACATTCCTCCCCTTCTCTTGTTTCCTTTGAGCTTAATATTCCATTTTCTTGGGGGGGAGGGGGCAGGAAACAGGATATATTTCTCTGACCAAGACTAGGAAACAGAAGTGGATGTAAGGGTATCTTCCATGGCAACACTCAAATTAAGAGTATGACATCCATAATTTGAAGCTACAACTGCAAACTCAGCAGCACTATTAGTCAGATGTGTGTATTTTACTGTCCTATGAAAATGTACAAATTTCCTTTCTGAAGACTTGCAAAAAACCTCTTAACTTGAATCTTCAACAAAGACTACTTGATGAAGATACACTATTAAATTTCCTCCTAATAATTCCACCTCTGTTTTGGAAAGTCTAAGTAGGATTGCCCCCCAAAGTGCTCTTAACTTCTCTGTTGACAGGGACAAGAATCGAATTCTTTTTTTCATGTATTTCTACTTATTGTCACCGAAATAACTTAAACTATTACAAGAAAAAAACTCACTAAAATAGGAAGCAAAAAATAGTGTGAATTAATAAGGTGGAAAAGGAGCAGAGGACTACAGACATCCAAAATTAGTGACCAGACTCATTCTGAAAGTAAGAAAGTAAAAACCACAAGACAGAAGCATCTGGAACATCAGAAGTCCTACATTTAGAATCTGAAAACATGTCATGATTTCTGAGCTTTCAACATGTACCTATTGTTAACAAATAAAATATATGGGAAAAAAATAAGCCTTATCTCCCTCCAAAAGCTGGATAACCACCACTAGATGAATGTCAAAGAAAACCTTGCTGTCTTTCTACTGCTTCTAAAAGGAGTACAGCCAAAGAAACTTCAGAAGGGAATAGTGTAAGCAATTAAAGCAAACTTTATTTACTTAGAATTGCAACCAAACAGGAGAGCCTACCTTCCCAATCATCACATCTCCACCATGAAGGCAATACTTCATTACACTGTGTTTCAGTGGACCTATCATGCCATTACAAATAAATTCTGGACTAAAAAGAGTAACAAAGAGCAACTACTAAGTCACCCCATTTCTGTGCAAGCTATAAGGACTGCCATTTGAGGTACTTCATGTCCTTTTCCTTCTCTTTATTAGCTGCTTCTGTGGCAAAGGAAACACAGTGCATGAAGTAAGAGATGGAAATGTGGGCAGAAAAGAAAACAGAAACTGCAGAGGAAGCAAAACAGCTTTAAAAAGGAAGAAGAATCCACTGAAACCATTTTTCTCTTTGCCCTAGGAAACAGAAAACAATATTTTGGACTGTATCTGTAAACCAGGTTAGTGGTTGCCTGAAATTGCCTTACAGATGTGCTTATTGCAGTCACTGAGAGCACAAATACCATCACATGGGACAAAAAAATCCAAGAGAGTCATCTACAAAGTCACGATTTGATCATATTCAATTTCCAGAATAAGAATAAATCCTGAAAGTTTGAGTGAACTGAGATTACTATAATGTAAACATCATACATTACCAAATAATACAATACCAGCACCAAAGAGTCAATGAACTACAAATGTTTAAAATAAAAGGCTGTATATCTTAAAGAAACCACTACATGCCATTTCCACTCCCACTAAAAACACTAATAAAATGACACAAGGTACTTAAATGCATTTTTTTTTTTCTTAAAAGGAATACAGTCTGAGAGATGGCTTTAATAATCAATGACTGGAAGAAAAAAATAGTCAAAAGCCTTACTTCAATTTCTTCAATCTCATCCTGTATTTGGAATGTAGAGATCCCAGAAATAAATTGCCATGGAGCACTAGTAGGGTAATTTCACTCATTTAAGGCATCCAAAAGAATAGACAGCTCTACCATTTCAATCTCAACCTCAATCAAAGTAGCAAACAATTCATAATAAAACACTAGATATATCAAGTAATTTTTTTAAGTAACTTTTTAATCTAGCAACCACCATTTCCTGATGAGCAGAAAACAAATCAAGCTGTACAATATAAAAAGATACTGAGGCACTTAGGTTACGACTTCTTTTATGAATCAAGAATAACTTATCAGAAAGAGCAGTACAGCAAACTGTTAGAGCTGACAACCATTTTTGCTACAATTATGAAACACAAAGAAATCTTTGAGATAAAAACTGACCATAGGACCTCAGAGTAGTGCAGCTTGTGACTTGGCCTAGCAGGGAAAAATTAAGATAATACTCAAAATCCAAATGCAAAAAAGTTATTTTTCCCAACAACAGAGCACACATTAATGTTTATGGAAAAGTTATAAGACACACTTCCAAGAGTTTTGGATATAGTAATTCACTGTTACATGCAAAACAGGCCCTACCAATACACACATCAAGAGGATCCATTCACAGAAAACCAGGAGCAAATATTTGTGTGGCCCGTACTTTCTCACTTGTATCCTATTTCTTTTACATTCTTGCAATTGTTTAATGCATTGTTGTGCTAATAAAAGCATCACTGAATTAATCAGTATAATCTATCTGAGGCTATGCCCATGACACAACAAATAAGAGGAATGAGACACACACACATTAAAAAAAAAGTGCTTTACCAGTAAGTGGAATTTTTAGTATACCACTGATTCCCACCTGGTGAGGAACACCAGCATTTAATTCAGTTATGGCACAGTATGGAACACAAGCTAATAATCTCTTCTGGATTTATTAGATTGTAACAAAAATTATGCATGGCATGAGAGAGAAGAAAATGAGACACAAAATAAAAGATTATTGCAACAAGGCCCATACTGTGTTTTTGTCTTAACAAACACACCACAGTATGAGAACCATCATACTAGACAATAGAATTAATGAATCAAAAACCAGGTTTTTCAATACTTTAAAATCAGTGTTATTTAGTCACTGAAGGAAAAAGCTACATTTTGGAGTTATAACCACTGAAGTTTTGTACGGACATATCAGTTATTGAAAAATAAACACAAGGCACAGTAGTATTACCCAATTTTCTCACTTCAGGACACTTGCTTTTAATTATTTGCAAGTTTTCTTAATACTATGAACAAGATTTTCTGTATTAGACATCTATCATAATCTCCTAATCAAGTTCAATGTTGAGAGTAATTCTAAAAAAAATGGTGTTGTCAAAACCTGCTCTTTAGAATTTTTAAGAGCTTTGCTTTTAAAAAAAAATGAAAAAACTCCAACAACAACTGATAAATGTATGTTGTCTCCAAAATCATAATTACAAATACCCAGCAGAGATCTAAGAAAACAAGAGGGACACTGAGGTGCTGGAGCAAGTCCAGAGACACGAAACAAAGCTGGTGAAGGGTCTAGAGAACAAGCGTGATGAGGAGCAGCTGAGAGAGCTGGGGATGTTTAGCCTAGAGAAGAGGAGGCTGATTACTCTCCATAGCTACCTGAAGGTGAGATGCAGTGAGGTGGAGGTCCATCTCTTCTCTACTAACAAATGATAGGACACCAGGAAACGAGTTTAAGTTGCACCAGGGGAGGTTTACATTGGACATTAGGAAGAATTTTTTCACTGAGAGAGTTGTTAAGCATTGGAACAGCCTGCCCAGGGAGGTGGTGGAGTCGCCATTCCTACAGATATTCAAAAGATGCGTAGATGAGGTACTGAGGCACATGGTTTGGTTTAGCGACAGGTTTGGCAGTGTGAGGTGAGTGGTGGGACTCGATCTTAAAGGTCTTTTCCAACTGTAACTATTCTTATGATTTTTATGATGAAGCTATTCCAATTTTTAATACTATTTCAATTGCACATCTGCCATCTTCATCAAATAGCTGAGCAACTAAAGTTTGGTCATACTTGCTCTCTTAACTAACAGTTCATATATAAAATGTTTTTTAACTATTACTTTCTAACTGCTATAGAGGCACAAGCTTATTAGCTTACAACCACTGTATGTACACCAAGAACACTGGTTGATTTTCTTTTAATTAGTATTCCACACAAAAAATATATTAGCACACTGTTATTTGAAGACTTGCCTGGTCAAGAGGTGGGTAAACACTGTGAATACATGCACAAGAGTTCAGTAAACAGATACAGAACTTTGATGAAGAACTGAGTAGGTAAACCCCAACCCTTTAAAGTATAATCAGTCATTTATGACAACTACATGAAAAAAAAACCGTTCTCTTGAATTGAAGAACAACTACATGGTAAAATAGATTCTCCTGGCTGAGTCTCTTCAAACAATAGTAAGGACCTCATGAACTGACACTGAAGGGGAGTCCAGGAAACATTTTCAGTCAGGGGATCCTGCATGTTATTTTCAAGCCTTGAAAGTTGGGAAAAGTATCTAATCTGCCTGGGCAATGAGGCAAGCAGCACCAATCCTAAACTTCAACCACAACATGAAAGCACTTAATATTTTAAAACTCACAACAGACATCAATCTTCTTTTTCCTCCATGCTAGGAAGTAGTCTTGTAAACTCATTTTCTCCATGAATAAGGACGAATTGTGTCCATGGACCTTAAAACCAACTGACTACCTCTTGCCACTACAGCTTCTTTGTAGAAAGTTCATCTCAAAACTGATAAATCAGCAAAGTGAAAAACCCAGAAAGTTGACAGTTAAAGCAATCTAGCCTAAAGTGGAAATTTGATGCCAGACAAAAAGGAAAAGTGTCAGTCTAACTGTAAACTATGAAGACAGGGAGTACAGAAGGGAAAAAAGATTGGGACAATAAACATAGGTGCCTTGTTTGTAGACCATAACTTAAGAGACATGACATGCTACACAGACACATCATGCTACACAGCTTATCTGAGGGATGATGTTTGGTTGAAATATCGATGCCTGTATAATAGCTCAGATGATGGAAGGACCAAGTTAAATTTCAGGCATTGACATCATTGAGACAAAAAAACCCATCCTGAAAGACTAAGCCTTTATGAATTTCCAAGTGGCAGACTCTAGTTACCAAAGCGTAGTCCAGGAATCACTGAAGCAGCATACGACATTGTTAATTCTCCATGCAAACACAGCAAGTCCCTTTTAAGGCTGTCAACCAAAACTTTTCAGCATTTGCTCCTCCCTTTATAGTTCAAAACCAAAAGACTCTTTAAATGGTAGAACAAGATCCTGACAAGTAAGTGTACAATCACTTGAAAACACGTTAGGTACTGAGCACCTGACTCCTCTGAGGGAGTAAAAAAACCACAAACCAACCCAACCCATCTCCCAAAAGCCAAAGCCAAAGGAAGTACAAGAATTTTAAGCACTTAACCTATGGAGGGCTCTCTAGTTCAGCTAAACACTAAGAGAAAGTGCATCTCCTAGGCTATACTACTTTCTTGTGACAACATGAAGAAAAAAATACTAAGTATTTCTGTTCTGACTTGCTAAAAATGGGCTCTGTCTCAATGCTTTTTGAATTTGTTTATTCTCTGACAGTTTAATAGAAAGAAGTGATGGTGCACAGTTCTTGTTTATTCAACTTGCCCATGTAATTTGTGATTTTACAGACCTTTGACTTATCACATCTCAGTGCCTTTTTTTCAGGCCAAGAGTCCCACCCTATTTACTTATTCCTTATAAACATGCTACTTGTCATCATTATTCACTACCATAGCTCTTGTTGTACCTCTTTTGCTAGCTACTGTAGCGTATCTATCTTGAATAGAAACTGCCTTTTACCATTAATTTCATTTGCCTTCTTACCACCTTGTCAACACAGGCTGGTGAAGTCTTTTAGCAGTTTGCAACAACTGATCTTCATAGCTAGTACAGGGCTGTGTTTTGGATTTGTGCTGGAAACAAGTGTTGAACAAGGGGTTGCTTTAGTTACTGCTAACCAGAACTTGTACAGCACCAAGGTCTTTTCTGCTTCTCACCTCACCTCATCAGCAAGTGGGCTGGGGGAGCACAAGCATGACCAGGACAGCTGACCTAAAGTCACTAAAAGGCTATTCTAGGCCACAGAACGTTATGCCCAGTATATAAACTGGGGGAAGCTGGCAGGGAGGAGCAAATCACTGCTTGGGCATCAGTCAGCATGGGGTGAGCAACTGCACTGAGTATCATCTGGGGGTTTTTTGTGGTTTGGGGTTTTTCTCCCCTTGGGTTTTCTTTCTCTATTCCTTGCCATCACTATAGTTATATATTATTTTGTTTCATTTTACTTATTAAACTAAAGAAATCCCATAGACACACTGGCATAACACAAGCCTTAGTTCTTTAGGAAATCAGCCCAGAAGAATTATGTAAGAATGTGAATTGTCACCTATAACAATGAAGTATTATTTGATATTTAAGTGTATGTTGTGTTGGTCTCCACATAGTATTTCTGCTATACATGTACTATACACACGTGTTCATGTATATACACACACTTAACTATGTAGGTATTAAGCTTGATTTTAACTCTTTACGTTTATAATCACCATCTTAAGTCACTGTAGACTCTAGAAATGAAAGCTGATTGCTTATACCTAAGCACAAAAAAAGGCATATTTGAAACATTCATTGTCTCACTACAAAACAAAAATCAGAAATGCAAGTACAAAAACACCATGTCAATTACAGTTTTCCTTCACATTTATCACGTGAAGTGGTGGCTCTCTACAGCTACAACTTTGTACTCTATTGCCTTGACACATACAATCTTGCCCAGCTTAAATTCACACAAAATACTGCAACAAAGATACTTTTTCTGGTTCGTTACTTTGCATATGTCACCCTTCTGCACTCCTCCAGTGCCTCCCTTATCCTTTCACCATCAAACATAAACTACGTATCCTCATTTGTATGACTTTTCCAATACAAAACTATAGCACAGATGTCAACTTGCATTTGCTATCAAGATGTTAGTCTTGACCACATCTTTGCCAAGGCTAGTCTTAGCTGTCCACTTGCCAAATCTCCCAATAAACCCTTCTGTTGTTTAACTGATACCAGCAATTTTGCATGAAGCATGCAAAACCTTGCGTATTTTCTTCTTTTTAAATCTTTTCTGAAAACATTGTTCTGATTAACATGTTGGTTAGAGCATTGATGAACTGTGATCAGCATTTATGCTGTTAGTCGTAATACAGTCACTATTATTACTACACACTTCCACAGACCATTTCTTTAAATCTATGATCTCTACAAAAGATGGGACTGTGTAATATGATGTGGAACTTCTAACCACTACAACATGTTCACAACAAATACAATTTTTATTAACTTATTTTGCAAACAAACTACTGTTTCTTTTCACATTGAAAATAAGCAGGTCAAGAATATGGTTTGCTATCTTAAACTCTTGTGATAGTTTACCTGAGTTGCAGCAACAACAGTAGTTATAGAAGGCGCAGTTGAAGGTGATAGAGCTCCCACTTGCTGCAAGTGGCCTGAAGCCTGCTGAGGTAAATGAGAACTGGAAACGGGAGTGCTAGATCCTGAGCCAGATACTGCATTTGGAAATGATACTGCTACATCATTGTTGCTAAAAATACCTGAAAAAAATTACAAAAAAAATGATTACATGCATCTCTCTCTCTCCCCCTCCCTCTGTTTTCTAGTAACCATGTAAATATGCAGTAGAAATTACTCAAGACAAACAAGATCACTTAATACATAATGCAGAAAGCTCCTCTGTAGAAATTCTAACCATGCTGATCGATAAAAGTGCTCTCAGCATTTGACATTCTACAGATCAGGGAACACAGATTGATTCAGATCTAAGTTTTTGTAAAACATGTGTGATAAATCAAATATTTATGTGCATTACAAACTGCTCAGATATTAACAGTAGCAGAACTTATGGCTAAAACGCCTGCCTTCAACTAAGTCTGCTGTAAGAGTTTGTTCATTCAATGAATTACTGTAAAAATTAAGTAAATAATGAAGTATTGAGCTAGAGAACTGACATCACAATACAAACGGAAAGATACTTTTTGAAGTAAAATGTTTCTAAACAACATATATTTATTAAAAACTGCAATTTTGGTAACTAAGAATTGCTTATGTATTTTCAGAAAAACATTGACAGCAAGTCTGAGGACAAAGTACTCAAGATTTGCTGGTAGAACTGGTGGTATTTAATTTATCCACAAACTAAAAACTCCATCCGTGATCTACAAACGCTTGACTAACATTTCTGCTACAACCGCCAACAAGTAAATGACTAAACATGTTAACATTAGTCAGACTTGTACGTTAGCAATTTAAATAGGAAGAGTTCATACCCCTCTGTGAAGCCATTACTTCCGTTCATCTACATGCAGGGTAAAGTTCATTATATAGGTTGGGAAAAAACCCTACTGACCAGAAGCCCAGGACAAGAAGTAGTACCTGTCTATGAAACTGTTAGGCTCCACGTGCATTAGATAAGTGAGCTGTCAGCTGGCCAAGGAATATCAAGCATGGTAGCACTGAACTGCAGTTAGAGGAAGAGTGCCACAGGGAGTAAACAGAAGTAGAATGAACATGGTTAGATCAAAAAAAACAACAGAATTGAAATGCCAGTTAGAAGGCAAAGGGTGGAGCTTGTTTGTCACTCATACAAATAATGAAGAAGGCAGTGACAATAAGAAGATACGCCATGTTAAACCATCACTCGCCACCCAGCAATCCCTCTGAGCACAGGCAGTCAAGGGAGACTAACATCAACCAAACCCAGACATAATACGCAAATGCTGATGCATCTTAAATTCCCTGCCTCTAGTAACTGTCAAGAAAAAGGGAAGAGAAAACCAGCCAGACCCAGCAGAGAAAGAAGATAGGAAAAAATAGCTGAAGACACATTCTGACAACACTTCTTTTCCTGCCTAAGGTTAGTGACTTCTTGTCATCTTCTCCCCAGTCTCTTCATCATAGTGCAATTCCATATCTGCTCTGCTTTTGTACTGACCTTAGTATCTTTTTCCAGTCAGCACACCTTCCTGGATCATTTTCCCCTCACCATCCCAAAAATCTACAGTTATGGCATTACTACCAATTAAGATCCTTAAAGTGTTCACTTTGTTATGACTCTTCCCCAGTTATTTCCTGCCTCATCTAACTCAACAGAAAATATAGATCCTGCTCTGGGTTTGCCTCTAAAAACTACCAATATGAACATGATTAACAAATACCCTTGGCTACAGAGTCTGCTCTTACACGTGATATAATTACAACGACAAAAACTTAAATATAGTCCAGCCCTCAAAAGAGGTTGTTTTAAATCTGCTTTCAGTCAAAGTCTTCAAATTAGTAGAAAGTATGAGACTTTTGACCCTTGGTATTTTTAATGCTTTATAACAATGAAATGCATCGAAATTGCTGAAAAATGAGAGATTCTCATGCAATTCTCTGGTGAATCAATGATAATGAGTGGAGAAAACAATTTTTTTTTTGTGAGAGCCAAACAATAAAAAATAAAGATATTTTGCCAGAAAGGTAAAAAAATCCACAATTTTTTAAAGTTATTGTGGATTTTTTTCTTATTTTTAAAAAATCTTACATATTTAATAATGTAGAGCTTCTGCTGCTTCTATTTTAATAATAAGGTTTATTCTTCCTCTTAAAAATAAAATTCTGGAATACAAGCAGGCAGTTATAAAATCACGGTCCTATAACTATTTCAAAAAAAGAAGCAGTACACAACTTTGCCAGTGGAATGAGGTCATCTATTATTTGTTGCTAGTAGTAGTACTATCAAAAACACTCACTATTCGTTGTTGTTTCAAACTGTAGGATAAATATGACCTATCTGCACACTCTGTTTGAGCTAAGTATTTCCATTCAGCAATACTGTATTTAATACATAAGTACATGCACTTTCTGGAACTAGTCATGCAACCAAGACATTACTCCATGCAAGCATTCAAATAAGAACTGTGCTAAATATACAAACAAATCCTTGATTCTTACACCGTTTCCAAAATAGCTACAAACTATGTGCATATCATATATGAAAGTCAAGAAAGTACATATTTTAAATGTGTCAAATATATCAAGTTGTCCTTTTGGGAGAGATAAATCACTTTCTGGATCAGGCAGGAACAATAACAAAAGTCTTAACAAATCACTATAAATCACATTAATGATTAAAACAAACAAACCACCTTGAAGTCCTTCCCATATTACAAAAGAGCCAAATAGCTATGGCTTGTGATGAACAGTATTGTGTAATTTGCCAGAGGCATAAACAGCATGGCTGAACACAGTCTTCAGCATGTTAAATGGAACACTGTTCCTCAACTGCAGGTGGAAATGGACATGTAATACTGTTCAGGTAAAGTTCTGGCTGTGCTTAACACTGGTACCACAGCTGCAGAACATGGTTTCAGGTTCTGACAGATAAAATGTACATATAGCCTGCATTGCTGGAGTGAAAGGCTTAACAAAAAGGCAACAGGAGAAAAGCATCTCTGGACAACAAATAACTGCTTAAGCACAGAGAGCTAGTACTTTAGAACATAGGAACCCTGTGTTCTTTTTACTAACAATCAGTGATGAAATACATAACCAAGGAAATAAAGGAACCAAATAGCATCAAGTCAGAACTAGCTGCACAGCAACATACACCAAGTGGCACACAGAACAATTTTAGTGATTTTATTCAAAATCTAAAACGATAAGTAGTTCCATGAGCATAAGAATTAATAAAATGGATTCAATTCTGACTTTCAACAGCATTGCATCTCAGAGATGACAACAACACACTAAGCTTTCCCAACACAATTACTGTATCTAGCTACAAAATCCTCAGTTCTTTTTATTCTCTAGTATTACAGCTCCCTACATTACTCAACTCCCTTCCTTTCCTTCCTATGCTGGTAACTGCCTAGTTCAGCATGAGATATAATCAAGCAGTGATCACTCCTGTAGACATATACTGTTCATCCCTATTACAGGAACTTATATATTTTATACACCTTTATCAAGCTTGCTCAAAATCAGACAATAGGGTTAAACCTTATTGTGGGCCAAAATCAAGAGACAGAATATGCAGACTGCTTCTTTGGGAAGATGGGAAAATATTATCCCTTCCATAAAGCTGTATTTTTTTATTGAAGTCCGTAACTTGAAACAACTGTGAAAAGAGGAAGTTCTTTGAGGTATTTGCCACAGGCTGTTGATCCCAGCATTTTGCCAAAACTCAAGGAGTAAGCAGAATATGGTCAGTGACGGCTTTTTTTAAATGTAACCTTGCAACCCCACAGAAGTTGCACAGAACGACAGAACATTCCTACATGGGGCAGAGAGTCAAGGACAACAACTTCAGAGGGATTCACAAAATTCACATAGATAAAAGGAAATTTTGTGTTGTAAGAACAGGAACTTCTTTACAAAAACTGAACCTACATACATGTTTTCAACACTTTCACTTCCTGTGGTGATCTCCACAAGTCTCCCCTAAAACCTACAACTTTCTATACAGAGCAATACTTTTTATGCCTTTGAATGAAGCAGTCCATTAATTAGTAACTAAAACTATAGGAATGTTAACAGTGAAAGAAATCTCCTACTATTTGCTATTTTGTCATTTGGACAAGAATTAAATTGAATCTAACACTAAACACAAGCAAATAAAAACATGTTATTGATACAGTTGTCTAAAAAGAGAAGTAAGTTGTGGTTGAAAGTTCTGAGCTAACAACAGTATTTCAATTCAATTAATTTCTGATATAAGGAAACTATAGCCTTGATGCTAAGGTCAACCTGCTTCCTTCATGAAGAAACCTGAAATCTAAGAATTAAATAACCAAGCTGTTTTCCTGCTGCTGATGAACAAAGTAGTACAGTTTACTTTCAGGTAGATTTCTACAAGATTCTGCAGTAAGTTCTAAAAGTGCAGAGAAACGATAGCTACTGATTTTCAGCCCGATAACAAGCCAGCATTTTCCTCCATTTAAGTGATTGGGGTCTTTTTTTGATGGAGGCCTAGCATTCTCTGTCACAGGATGAACAGTCAATGCCCTCCTTTCATAATGAGCATCCAGTCTTCTCTCCATGATGAGGTGTAAGGAAAAAGGCTCACAGACTCAAAAGTACGCAAAGAATACACAACGCTGAGGGTGGAGGGGAGGAGGTAAGATAACAAAACACACGTACACATATTTTTAGAACACTATTCTAGTTTCATATGTATTCACAGAAGGCAGACTGCCATACTTACTCCTTTTGAAAATGCTCTATAGATCAGATTTAAAGATGAAAATATTTGACAAGAATCTTCACACAACCGAAGAACACAATTTGGCATGGCAATGTCACATATATGATGAACCAGTGATCTAAAAGGCCATATCATCCTCACATACAGCAAAGACCTGAAGCCTGCTATCAAACTCCATTAAAATTAAACCCAAATCCTTAACAGCTCAGCCAGTAAAAGATGTTTAATCAATCTCTTCTGCCCATTCCCATTCTTACGTTCATGATCCTGACTGTATAGCTACCTACAGTCATTTAGAAATGTGTTCACTAACAAGGCTGAGGGTGAAGGACCAGAAATGATCCACATAGCTACCAATATGGTCTGCTCCTCTAGTCAGATAATCTCACCTACTACAGAGAACAACTTTATTTTATATGTGATCCTACACTCATGAATGACCACATCATCAGAGTTAGAGAATGACAGAATAGTCAGGGTTGGAAGGGACCTCTACAGATGATCTAGTCCAATCCCCTGCTCAAGCAGGTCCGCCTAGACCAGGTCACACAGAAACACGTCCAGGAAATCTCCAGAGAAGGAGAGACCACACATAGTCAGCCTGTACCAGGGGTCCCATACCCTTACAGTACAGTAGTTTTAACTTCTGTTTAAACCAAATTTTTTGTGTTCTAGCTTTTGTCTCTTCAATAAACTCTAGCAACGAGGAACATATATACCAGCTAATTAACCTGAAACAACACATATAAAGTGCTTAAACCAACTCAGTCCTCAATTAAGACTTTAATTTCCACAGGTAGGCTTTTAAGTGTAAGATTTCAAAACTGCTTAAATCACTATCAGAAAGGTGACAGCTTCCTTGCACAGTGTATGCCTGCTCCTATTTTGAGTTACTCCAAGATGGCAGAGGTAACAATCCTCCACTGCAAAAGAGCTTAAATTGACATTTTTCATAGCCCAGCTGAATTGAATTTGCTCTATATAAGGTCTGAACATGACACAAGGAGAAAAGTGAATGGCACACTGGACTAGGAACACAGAGAGAACTGCACTGTTTTTTTCTAGACCATTATATCCACCTACAAAAATGACCAATAGCAGCTGCAGAAGGGAAAGCACAAGAAAAGGACAAGCATGAAGTAATACTTCCCTCAAATATTCTCCCAGCTTCTAAAAATCCATCACATAGCGATTTTGAGTCTTGTTAGCCTCAAATTCATATCCAACCCTGACCCAAGTAATTTCTTCCAATCCTTTCTGAACAGTTGTAACTTTTCATACCATGTCCTTCATACCATACCGAGTTACACCTCAGCTAAACCCTACATTCTTTTGAGGTGGGGTGGAAGACAGGGAAAACACAGATACATGCTTCTTTTTATTTGTTTCCTCCAGATGTTCTAATTTCCCACAACAGACCTTTGAGATGCTTTGTAACTGCCTAAGATTCACATACGTAATTAATTCAGCTTTTTGAAACAAAACACATTCAGGCTTTCATGCTTATTCTAGTCTGACTCAAGAAGCTTTGAAGTACTCTTCTAGAATAAAAGCAAAAAGATAAAGAGCTCCATGATCGTATCTGAAACAGAAAGAGCTGTAGTTCAAGTGTGTGATAGCACAGAAAGATCTTTGCAAGAAGAAAAAGTTAGGTAGATATAGAAGAAAAATTTCTAAATAAAGAAATATTTAGATGCTCACTTTTGTCGTGGTGAACCCAGATATGCAAGTCTCATTACTTTAACATGGCATACTAGAACTGAAGCAGTTTTAGAGTCACTAAATAAGTATTCCCAAGTTGAAGCATGACACTTGTGACCTAAGTTTCTTAATCATTTCCAGGGAGAACTTAATGTGTTTGCTTAAGATATCTGAAAACCTACCACAGCTTCAAACCATTCTGACATCAATCTCTCTCAATGCTTAAATATTGAGTCGCTGGAAGCACTAGATTTCTCTTCACTCTTAACATAATATAGTCTTTTATAGGAGTTTCTACTTCAAAAGCTCTCTCTTTTGGATTCCAGTGATGTGAAGTTGGTGTCCTTGAAGGCATGCTGCAGGATGCTTGATTGAAACAGACTTTTCAAAAAGCAGGCCATTAGAGAAGCTAACGAATAACAATGACAATTCTGTTGTGATTAGATATTTCTGGTGGTGGGGAACAGCTGTTGTCTCAACTACTGTAAGACTACACATAGCTGTCACTAGCAAGAACTAAAGCTTTAAAGCAGTATTCTAGAAACTCACGGATGGGTAGTTATATCTAAGGTTGTAATATTTGACAGCTGAACAATAACACTCCATTATTCAATACTCTGAAAAAATGTGCATAAAGGAACTATTTCAGGATGACTTTGTAATTTGCCTTCCTCTCGTTCTTTTTTTTTTTCAATTTATATGCTTTAGCTGCGTACTACTGTCCCTGTGCTTCAATACAGACAGATGCCTTTTTACCAACACTGAAAAAGTCTGCCCTAGCTGTGCTAGATTCCAAAATTTTAACTCATTCATGCTCAGTACAGATTTGGTGTAGTTTAGGTTACCCAGTTAAAAAAAGCCTACTGTATCTACTAAATTTTTCCTGCATTGATGCAGAGTTCAGGGCTACACAACTGAAAGGTTTCTTTGGAAGCATGCTGTTTTCTAAATCCATTCACAGTGCTAGGACTGGCATGCTGGGTTTCACTCTCTCTCCTTACTGCAACCCAAGACAGAACAGAGACCTGAAACAGGAACAGGAATAAGAAATAAAAGACAGAAGACAGATGAGTGAGAACAGAAGTAGCCATAGAAGACTACAACTAACCACTGCAATTTACAGCTAGCCCTAATAGAAAATAATAACATTCAGGCCATCAGTTCTTACAGTCTTTTTTTTTTCTAAAGTATGCACTAAAATCCTCAACAGATATGTATGTCTGTAGCCTTTCCTGCTTTCAAGTGGTAGGCCCATAAAAATGATGCAGAAGTAATGGGACTTCAAGGTCAAGTAAAAAACATTTGACTATAAAGACCAGAGAAAGACTGAGAACAAAGCAGAAACTTATTACACAATGAACAGTGGTGAAAATTCCATCTCTCAACTGCAATTTCTCAGGTTTTTTAAGAAGCATGAAAAATACAAGAAGTTGACCATCAAACTGAGAAAAAGAGCACCTAAGTGTTTGTCACGGGATTGTGTGGAGCCGATTCTGGTAATGGAGAAGGGGCTGTAATGGTGCCTCTTGTGAGAAGTTGCTCAAAATCTTTCCCTGCACTACCTCTGATCCACTTCTGGGGCTGAGCCAATTGGGTACCTCCACAATCACCTTTTAAGAAAAGAAGCCCGAGAAGGAGAGTTGTTCTTTCTGGGAGGTGGTGGAAGTAGTTGGATGAGAGAGAAGAGACAATACAGACCTCAAGGTCAATGACAGAAGAGGAGGAGGTGTGCTGGAGCTGAAAGCCCCTTGCATCCTGTGGTGAGACAGCAGCTATCTCCTTGAAACCCATGTAGCCTAACAGTGGAGCTGAGATCTGCCAGCAGCTCATGGAGGACCCTCAGACAGGGCTGACCGTGTGCAGAGAAGGCCATGACTTTGTAGGAGGGCAGCAATGGAGCAGAATATGCCTGCAGTTCTGTTGGCCATATAGGAGACCCACACTAGATGAGTCTGTGAGGAGCTGCAGCCCTTGGGAAGGACTCATGCCAGAAAGTTCATTAAAGACTGTATCCCATGGGAGTGACCTCATGTTGGGGCAGGAGAAGGATGTGAGGAGTTCCCCTCCTCTGAGAAGAAAGAAGCATCAGAGATCATCTGTGAGGGGCTGACCACATGCCTCATTCCCTGTCTCCCTGCACCGCTGACAGGGGAGGTATCAGGAGCAGGGAGCTGAGCCCAGGAAGAAGGGAGAGGTGGGGGAAGAATAGCTTAAAGTATTAGTTGTATTTTTCTCATCATCCTGCTCTGGTTTTGCTTTCTATTCTATTTCTAGTTGGAAGTAGATTAAACTGTTCTTATTTTCTTCCCTAATTTGAGTATTTGAGTCTGTCTGCCCAGAACCATAAATATCAAGCGAGCCTTCCTTGCCCTCCTCTCCAGTCACAAAGCCCTTGGTTATCTCTTCTTATCTCACTGGGGCCTCTGCCAGTGGGAGGGAGTGAGTGAACAGTTGTGTGGTGCACTGTTGTCAGGCCTTAAATCGCAGTGTACCACTTCAGCCTTGTAGTGTCTTGACTTCTTTCTAAAGACAGGTATCTCTATGGAAAGATACATCTTGTATGACTCTTTTCTAGTCCTCTTTTTCAAACAATCCCTTTCAATCCCTTTCAGGACTTTAGCTAACACCTTTCCTCCTTTACACTTGGTCAGCACCAGATTAAGCTCACAGGTCATAATCACCTTTATACCAGCGTAACTATCAAACAAACATCTCTGCTCCAAATTTTTATTTGTCTCCACTCAAACCAAAACTCTGAGTTCTTTCTTTTTGCCACTTCCTTGCCGATGTGCAGACAAGCTTCAACTCAGTGCAATGAAAAAACAAGTTCCTGATACATGGTCCCCACCCCAGCATTGTCTGACTCACAGTCTGAACAGGTTGTTGTGGTAAACAATCTTCCTATATTTAAATATTTATCTCACTGTGTTTTCATCCTATACACACAGTAAAATCTTTCCTTGCTTTTCTTATTAACATGTCTACCTACCCTCATTGATTTGATTTCACCCATATATGTGCTTCTGACAAAACAAGAATACATAAAAAAAGATTAGATGATAAATCCTGCCCAATCACTGTTCTAAAACAATTATGTAGGTACATTATGCTGCCCCATAATAATGAGTCATACAAAGGATTATTATTGCTCAACAAGAAAGTGTACAGTGTTAAGTAACCACTTTCCCCTATGCCCTTCCAACTTCTATGCGGGAGTTAGGAATACACAATTAGGTTTGTTTAAGAAGTGCAATGTGGAAAGAAATCATCACAAATGGAGTTCCATCAATTTCTGTTCTGCACTGTTGTGAACCTGTACCTCTTCAACATTAAACAGCAAAAAAGCTCTGCTTATAAAACAGCAGAAACTCACCAAGTCCAAATTCAGCACACTTTGTCAGATACCCTTCAGATGTTTTTTTTTTGTTCAGAAAAATGGTGAGCTTGCTTTCCTTCATCTCAAAGCTGGTTCAGAGCACTGTATACCTGGGAGAGTGAGAGGGAAACCCTATATCAAAAGGAAAAAAGCTAAACCTATTTTACTAAAGCAAAGCAAATCTAGAGAAATGTAAATATTTCTCACCACATGTAGACTATGAAATACAAATTTAATGTAATATTAATTTTTATTATTGAGAGAGCCATCACTACAGACATCTGTCTAACAGATGTAATTAGTGGCCCTGACAGTGTGAAAAGCAAAGTCCTATAAAACCTTTAATGACTGTTAGCTTAAAATGCAAATAACTTCACCATGCAAAGTTTACACATTTAAATTCTCTCTCATATACTGATCTCCAAGTCAATACAATTTGCAATGCATACAGCACTGCTCTTCCAATATACAGGTACAGAACTAAGAAAATCATTCTATTTGGCTAATACCAATGGATAAAAAATTAGAAAATTAACAGATGACCTGACACCAATTAAATATCAAATTGAGAAATAAACTTGATCACCTTCAAAGCTAGCCTCATAAGAGGGTTTTAAACTGTAAATATTCCCTCCTAAATCCTTCAGTAACTTGTGAATATAGCTGTGAGTGTTTCCTAAAAATTAACAAAAGCCTTGAAAAAGTAAACCAAGTTCTAATTTTATAAGATACATTTTGTTTCCACTGACTATGAGTGAATACAAAACTAGACGTACAAAGCCAATAATGAATAACTAAAGGCAAAGGGCAATTAGATACAGTAAAGATTCAATATTGCTCCCTCTGAAATTGATAGTACTGTTACCACAAATGGGCAGCATCGGGCTGTCAGAACAAAGAAAGGACAAAATAAGGCTACCTTCACATGCATTACTTGTAGTAATTTAAGTAGTCAGGCAGGTAAGTGGGAGAATGCCTGAGGTAGACATCACTATAACACACCTATGAATGGAGCACAGAAGAACAACTAGAAACGCTATTCACAAAATTAAAGAAAAGAATCTCAGAACTGGAATAAAACTGTTATCATTTTACTGCACACATACAAAAAGATCATAAGAAGAGAACTGAGGAACTATTGACCTATCAGGCTCCTGCAGACAATCTACAAAGTTTTCACTCAAGTACTGAACAATTGACTCACTGCAGACCTGTATTTCACCCAATCCATAGAATATGCAGACCTTCAATCAGGCTTTTCCACAAAAGGCTACCCTTTGTGATAAATGAACCTCTGAAAAAGATTCTAATATAACTTACCATTATGTATGGTATTCATCAACTTCGAGAAAGCTTTTGAGTTAGGAAAAAAAGGGCTTCATGTTAAGATCATGTTTAACAGACTCACAAAAGGATATATGTATAGACAGGAATTTCAGTGAACAATAATGTACCTGAATACATCTTTCTTGTAATAGAGCTCTGATCATTTACAGTAGCTCAAATCGTGAAATGGATTTATTTCTATCTACTGTAATTTCTTACTTGTATTTCTTTTATCAGTGTTTGCTAGCTTTTAAATGTTGAGTGTTAGAACAACATTCCAACACACGCCAATTAGCTGCATCCTACAGCTACTATTACAAAGAAAAATTCAAATACTTTCCAGCAACAGTCTTCCCAACAATACATTAATTTTAACTAAATTGTTCACAACAAATTTATAAACTTCAAATTGAAGCTGTCTTGCTCACTTTAATCACAAGGTATCTTTTTTTTTCTTCACTGATAGATTCACTCAAGCAATCAAGAAGTTCAACAGAAAACAGTTGTGTCTGCTGGACTTCAGACAGCTCAACTGAAGAACAACTCAAATGTGCAGAAAGAACATCTAACTAGCAGTGCACCAAAGGAGATGTTCACATTAATTACTTTTTCTTCAAGGGTTGGGTTTTTAGAAGATGACCTCACGACTACAAAATTATTATAGTTTCAATTTATTGGCTTACTTTTTCACACTACTAATGAAAAAAAGCCCTCAGCTTACATGTTTGGTGTGACAAGATGATCAAATGAATGATTTTGCAAGCAAGAGTGTGGCGAACACCTGTGTCATACTTCCATGGGTGAATTTTCTACCTCTATCAGCCTCTGAGGTTTGACTGTAATAACTGTTCATATTCCAACATGGTGATGGTCTTTTATGCTTTATTTTTCTCTTCTTTATTCTCCCTGCAACTGGCAGCTACTAAAGACTGCTGTCATAAGCCATTTTTTAACTGCCAGGCTCTTCTGAACATCAGAATACCAACAAAATGAATTCACAACAAAGACAATTTAAACTTTTGTCACTGATACTAGAATATTACAAAACTAATTTAGAAGTCATTAAAAAAATAATCCTTCTCTTTTACCTACTGCCTATACTTGACTAACTAGTCAAACTTTTAAAATCTAGAACATTTTAAAGCATTACAGACCAAGTCTGTACTGTAAAAAAGCAAATATTAAAGCTTTTAAATTTTTGTGGTAGGAAAAAACCCCCTCAATATACACATCCTAGATGATTCTTGACAAAAGTGCATTAATCTCATAAAAATGAAACTGAAAATTTCAATTAACATTTTTTGACAGTTTTCAGATAACTACCAACGATGTCCAAAAATACACTTACAATCAAACCTATTGCTTTACAAGACCAAAATAAATCACTGAAAAGTACAGATGGCTGGAATCATATACATTATACTTTTGGGACAAATTCTGCCTCAGGTGCAGGACACACATGCAACTGCTGTCTTGAGAGCAAAATCGTTTTGCCCACACTTACTGTACACTTACTCTCCACAGCCTGCATTTGATTCTACCAGTTCGTTCCAGTTACGCTCAATTTTGGTGCACAACAAACAGCAGCCATTTTGAGCCACCACTGTTTCTGAGATTAAGGAAAGCCCCTTGCAAATTTAAGGAACCACTGGGTAGTGTTTGGGGGTGCCTGGGGTGGGGCTGGTGTGGAAGTTTTTAACAAGCTCAGGCCTAGATCACCTGAAGCTAGGTTTTGATTCTTCAAAATTGTACCATACAAGAGCTACCGCTAATCCAAACCATCACATGCTTTGTATTCCCAAAGCATCACTCAGAGCTTTCAGAAAGTTTTAAAGCTGAATACACTAGATATGCCTCAGTGAAGTATTTACTACTACAAGATACACACTTCATAGATAAATGAAATAGAGAAGCAGTTAAGGAGATGACAAAACAATCTGGTAGTTTGTAACATGGGGTTAAAACAAGGAATTGTCTGGCAATTCAAGAACACACATAAAAACAAAGTAGGAGAAACAAACTGCAGTAAGCCCTTTCAACTGGAGCTACCAAAAGCGAGGGGAAAAAAGTCTTTTTAACATTCACAGCATACACTATCCTTAAGAGAACAGTGCCAATTCTAGGACACATGAATTACACTTTAATAGTCTGCTACTGTGCTTAGCAGAACGAATTTTTCACAATAAGCATGTGCTACAATGGAATAAATATATGAAAAAAAAACGGATTCACACCTTTGATTCTTACTTTGAAAGTCTCTTTTTTGGAATCCTTAAGATTCCCAATAGGAAGTAAAAAGACTGCCATGCAATGATCAAAAAAGACAAATACAGTCTTATGAATTATCAAAAGAGAACAGAGGACAAAACAAAAAGCATAATAATGCGACTTTAAAAATTTATGTTCCACCTATATTTCAAATACTACTTGCACTTCTCAAAAAAGGATATAGTGGCACTAAAACAGGGTAAGGATATAGTATGAATGGCAAAAAAAAAAAGTACTAAGATATCCACATCTAAAAAAGATAATGAGAGAAGTGACAAATTTATCAATTATGAATACTGTAAAGGCGCTGAATATTTCTAATGACTATTCACTGTTTTTAGAGGAGTGTCACAACATGATCAGCAACAGTTGCAAACAAAGCACATCCTTTTACAATGCATAAAATGAAACTCACTTCTCACGTTTCATACATTAACAGCAGAAATGGTTTCAAAAATTATTAGACAAATCAATGGAAGAGACCCATTCATGGAAGAGCACAATGGCTACAGATATACAACCTTGAGATGAGATGCAAGGAATCCTAGCAAGAAAATGTCCCGTTTAACCTAATTCCTTTGAAACAAACTGTTTTAACACAGACCTCATCCAGTTACATGATGAAGGGCCATCATGTGACTGATGGAGCTAATTCTAGGCTCCTCCCAAGACTCAACACAGAACAGAAGGAGAACTGTTCCCCTACCACTACTCCCTTCCACACCCAATAAATTAGTAGAAGGCAGATGAAAAAAGGTGGTTTATTCTGGAAGGAAAAAAGACCTACTGTCTGGGTTCCTCATGTAACTGCCTCTATTGGCAGCTACCTCTTTCCTGACTGAAGTACTCTCCTAACCACTTAGTTTTCTTCTACAATGTACAGCCAAGCTATTGAACTCCAACATCCTAAGTGTCAAGAAAGGTGATGGATTGTGAAATGTAATCATATATGCTATAAAAGATGGACTTCATTGTTTTCCTTTATTTTCTATCTCTGTTGCCTTACAAACTTGCCTCTCACACTTGGCTGAATCCTTCTTCTCTTCATCTAATCCTTATTGCTTAATTTAAAACACGACAATTATTCTCCCTTAAAATCAATGCTGCTCAGGAAAACTTTGAAGCTTCCAGATCATTTATTTCATTTTGTTTCAAAGTATCTCAGAATGGATTGCATATTAAAACCTTCAATTGAGTCACTGTCCTTTTACTGTTCATTACCTGTTTTTAAGAGAATTGTTTATGCATACAAAAACTGAAGTTACATTCTGAGCTTACTACTTACTATGCCCCCAGCAGAAAAACAGCCTAGTAACTTTGGCTCTTGAAATGATGCTATTTGTTATAAGCAACCACTAAACCCTTCAGATAAGGCATTAGTCCATGACAGTGATCACACTTTAAAACAAAACAAACACACACACACACAAAACAACATCACACCTGCATCTGAGATTCTGAAATGAAAAGTAACTACACTGACAGCTTATGAGCTGCTTTCGCATTTGTTTGGGAAGATGGGGAAATGGGGGGGTTTTGTAGTTTCTTTGTAAATTTACTTGGAACCTATAGTCATTCTTATCAGGAAATCCCTCTCATAAATGTTCAAAACAAATAAGCAATGGGAAATAGATACAAAATCAAGTCAAGTACAAAGGATCTGAAAAAGCCCCAGACGTGTTCATACTCTTCTGCGCTGTTTTCAGCTTCTATGCATCTCTTTCTCAAGTTTCTAGAACTACACTGGTATGAAGACCATAAATGATCCCTCTTTTGGACAAAAGTTTCTATTTTTTTAAAGTTGCCTGGTCTAATGAGAACCCTCTTCAGAATTTTTTTACCACTACACGTAATCCAGTGTGATATTTCTGATATTTTACACAGTGAAAAGGCACTGGGATATATGGTCATTTAGCGGAGCTAAGATACATCTTTACACCTGGACACACACTGGATTCCACAGTTTCCATTTATTCTAAACTGTTCTTAAATAAAAAAGCTATTGAAATTTTTTACTTTACTTGTAAAGCTTATTCAGTTGGTTCCTTCCATTTTAACTAGAGCTAAGCAGTTAAGACAGTCAACAAGCACAGCATATGAAGCTGCCTGGGAACCACCTGACAAATCCTGGTGTGGGACCAAGCAACACATGCAGTACCACACCATAGCACAGGCTATCTAGAGCTTCAGAAAGCTACTCTTCTTAGTCCTATCACATCCATGCAACCTGTTTAAGAAAGTAAAATAAATTACTTAAATACAGAAGTCTAGGGAAATATGGATACTTGTTTAAAGAGAGTATATTTTATGGATACTATAATTCCCCTTTATCAACACAAATCCACTCTAAGTCTGGATCTGTTCCCAAGAACTTCTTTCAGTGAAAAGCTCAACTATTTTAAGGTAACTAGTCTTTCTTATACTACTACATGTGTTAGTATTTCTATTTAAATTTTTTGTTTTCAAAACTTTACAGGGTAATCTCACAAATTATTATAATAATCAACAACAGCTCTAGACATCAGACATCTGTATAAGAAATTAGTCATCGCAGTTGTAATCCTGGACAAACTTTCTGTCAGTTTAACTTCTGGTACTGTGGCTTCCACATCAAATAAAAGGAAAATTTAAATGTAAAGTACATTTCCTTCTGATTTTAAAAACCTGTCTGTAGTGCTATCACCTCTGACTAACAACAAAAAAACAAACAAAAAAGAATTTTACCAGATGAACTTGATG
The DNA here is from genome assembly GCF_028858725.1 of Colius striatus. Classification (NCBI taxonomy): domain Eukaryota; kingdom Metazoa; phylum Chordata; class Aves; order Coliiformes; family Coliidae; genus Colius; species Colius striatus. Next base: position 52,689,176 of record NC_084763.1, read on the forward strand.
GTTTTCAAAGGAATAAAAATGCTGTATATACTATCAACACATACTCGTCACTTTTCAGCTATATTTGGTTTCTGGAAGACATGAAAGTCTATAAGATCTGAAAAGTACAATTTTTAAGAAGGGGTAAAAAGAACCTACTGCTCCTTTTCTAGTCAGGCCTCTTCTTTGCCAGCTCCTCTCACGCACTTTTTTTATGTTCCCTTGCCACCTTTAACAGACTTTATAGAGTTAAAAGACTGATTGCTATCTCACATTTAACTTAGAATGCCATACTCTAGTAAATTGACTCCAGATGCTGGAAAATGTTCACACTCAAAAATATGTATATTTGAATTTAGAAATCTATATATACTAAATATATATACTAAATATATATACTAAATCTTTTTAAACACAGCTCTGCACTGGTAGTCCAAATATAACTGATTATTCACCTTTATTCATTTTCTTTTCAGCTCTTCCCTGTAAGGCCATCCTTATCCTGCAAGTATTTATCCATCTTTCTTAGACTTTCTTTAGCTCCACCAACACAAGTCTTAGTTTGTATTGCTTACCAAGAGATCCATTTTACCCTGACTTCACATCCTTTTTTTTTTTTTAACTGTAGAATTTTCCAATAAATAAGATCAGTAACTGATACACAGGGAAACCAACATAACTTCAAAGGAAGCACTTTCATAATCCTCTGATTAAAATTGATACTTTTCCAATAACTATATTTCATGCAAAGGTTTTCTGACTTCCTGTCATTATGGGTCTTTATTTGCAATGTCATACTGTATCAGTTGAAATGTAGACATTTAGTACATTTTTACTAAAAATAATCACCATTAACCATAACATTTTTACATCTCTTAACATCTTTTATCAGACACAATTACATCATTTTAACTACCCCCTGGTCTCCTACAACTCCGCAAGTTTCAAAGACATGCTGAAATTTAGCACTGACAGGCTAAAAACACAAAAATGTGAGGTACTCATCACAAAGAATCGTCAATTTATTACTTCTGGATGTAGCTGCTGGGTAACACTTGTTTTACTGAAGAACATTGATAGGGGATCTTTTTCATGATAATCCCATTTTCAAAAGCTTCTACTACCTCATGCAAATTTTTCCCCAATTAATTTATTAATATCTCCAAGTCTTCTACACCAACAATCATCCACATTAACGTTTTTCTATCGTATCAAACTATTTCTGTTGAAATGGAGAATAACAGTGTCTGCATTTTAATTTTGCCTTGTGTGTTTTCTACACCGTTAGCCTAGTCCTAAAAAGTCAGTAACTTCTATTATTATCAATTTGATCTCTCTATTCTGTCCCTCTGGAATACAAACTGGCTTTCTAATACAGCAAGTCATCTTTCTTCGCTTCAGCTTCTGGGGCACCTAGCAGATAAAAGTAATAGCACAAATTGTTTCATCTTTTTTTTTTTTCTAGACTCTGTCTCCCAATAGATTTAGCCAGTAAGTCAAAGGCTACAGGAGTTCAAACATAACATCATAACAATTTAACATAATCTCTTCGGGATTCGATATCTCAATGAAAAATGGTTTCAAGTTACTCATATACTTGGAAGTGCAGAGTTGTCTTACATCATCATTAGGTCAACAAGATTAATAGCAAGATCACAGAATCATTCTGGATGGAAAAAACCTTTAAAATCATACAGTCCAACCACTAACCAACACTGCCAAGCTCACCACTAAACCATGTCCCTCACCACATCATCTACATGTCTTTTGAATATCTCCAGGGATGGTGACTCCATCATCTCCCTGGGCAGTCAGTGCCAGTGTCTAACAATCTTCTCAGGGAAAAAGCTCTTCCTAACATCCAATCTAAACCTCCCCTGTCACAACTTGAGGTCCTTTCCTCTTGTATTATCACTTGTTAATTGGGAGAAGAGATCAACATCTCTCACTACAGTCTCTTTTCAGGTAGTTTAAAGATAAGGTCTTCCCTCAGCCTCCTCTTCTCCAGACTAAACAGTCCCAGCTCCCTCAGCCACTCCTCATCAGACTTATACTCCAGACCCTTCACCAGCTCCAATGCCCATCTCTGGACATGCTCCAGCACCTCCATGTCTTTCTTGTAGGGAGAGGCCCAGAACTGAACACAGTATTCAATGTGTTGACTCACCAGTGCCAAGAAGAGGGGTACAATCATCTCCTTGGTCCTGCTGGTCACGCTATTTCTGATACAAGCCAAGAAGCTATTGGTCTTCTTGGCCACCTGGGTACACTGCTAGCTCATGTTGATCCAGCTGTTGATTAATACCCTTAGATCTTTTTCTGCTGAACAGTGTTCCAGCCACATATCCCCAGGTCTGTAGTGTTGCATGAGGTTGTTATCATTTCATTGCACAGGACCATAACATTTGGGAGAGACTTCATCAGTGTTTGAATCAGATGAGAAAGGAGAATAAAATATATGGTCTAAGCTTAATCATTTAGTAAACACCTACGTCAAGCTGAATTTTGACTGTGTGAGACATAAGATCAATCCAGAGAGGCACATGCTTAAAAATCATTAACTGTTTCTACATCAGAGTTTGAAATATTGCTATATTGAAGTGCAATGCTGGGTTTGGAAAGGTCTTTTATTCCAAAAAACTGTCTAGTGTTACAAACCAGTGCATACTGAAGACTGGTCAAGGATAGAATATATATGATGTAGAGATAAAAATGCAGGAAGACAAATTATAAGGTTGCCTCAACTGTGACAAAGGAGTTCCAGAAGATGGGCACAGAAAGGGTGCTGAAAGAATGGTATAACCATTTCTAAGCCAAATTTGAAATTTAACCTTCCCCAGTCTTCTTAGGGAAAAAAATAATTGCTTCATAAGTCTTGCAGGGTTTACAGTACTCATAAGGGCATTAAATCAATTATGGAAAAACTAAAATATTGAAGCAAATGATCCCATGAAGTCCCCTGCAACTGAAACTGATACTATAAAATTTGTCATACACTTGAAATCAAGACTGGAACTGGGGAAGACCAAGAAGTATCGCTGTATTCTTGAAGCACTGTAATTCTTCCAGCAGCAAGTGGCCATGCAGAACTCCAAGAAAACTATACACAAACTTTATCTACCACAAAACAAAAATTTCTCTTTACTTCTGAAACCTGATTGCTTTGCATTTACCTTGCTGCATTTTTCCATGAAAGTCAGAAGGTACTGTGCATCACTTTTTTTTTTTAATTTTCCTATTACTGTGGGACACCAGGGAAGTTTCTTCACACCCTGAAATGTACTCGAAAGAAAGAGCCTGCACAAACTGCTTGTCAAGAAAATACAGAATGTATGGAAAATATTTATCACAGTTGTATTTTTTTTCCTTCCTTTTTAGTTTCTGCTCTACTGCTGAAGAGTAAGTATAGTAAAAGAAACGTGTGATCTTAGAATCTAATGCTAGCAGAGATAAGCACTGGGACAAGACTCTACTCATCTCTTAGTACCCCTGGATGAAGGTTTTCTGTTTGTTAATCACCACTGTTGTGAACAGCAGAAAAATTAAAATCTTCAGCAGCAGGGATCACTGCTTTACAATACCTGAGACTAGAAATCTTTAAGAATTATACCCTAAAAGGATGCTGAGAATGAACTTAATCCTGGGAATACAACTAGTGTGACTTAAAAAGCAAAACAGCTCTGTAACATTGTAGCATTCAGATAAAACTCTCTCTCACTGAAAAATTTGGATCTTAAAATCACTCCAAAGACCAATCTGACTTTGGAGGAATCAGTATCAGCTTTATGTAACTCTCACTGACAACTCATGTTGTTGTAGACAATAAACTGAGAGTGCTTGTGAATTTCCAGCAGAAAGTTAAGTATGACTTGTAAATAAGCTGCTATTGGCTAAAGAAGCACTTTTTAAAACCAAAAAGAAAACCAGCAACAGACTGGAAAAATATTAATATAAAAATCCTTTATCACTCTATCAACTAAACTTTCTTCTTAATTATTTTCTATTCCTTTGAGTACACTGTTAAAATAACCCATACAGTCTTTCCTATTAGATTATAAATACATTTCAGAAAAAACGTTAAGAGTATTAAGAGTGAACATTTAAGTGCTCAAAATTGTGAGCCCATCAAATCAGTTGCATGGCAACTGTAATAAAACCTATGTGTATGCATGGTAACACCTTTTAATTAGATAGTCTTACTATTCATGGTATATCTCTGTTCTTATTAAGTAAGAAAACAGAACTTCTATGGACTGGAGAAGTTTGGAGAGGGTAAATATTTTCACAAAATGAGCTGAATGTACTTAATCTGAATAAAAATTTTATGGAAGATATTTAACTAAGTACAAAAAGCACATGATGAATCTGCATTATCTTTTAAAATAAGCTTTCCTTCACATTTCACCCAATTTGAACATTAACTGTGAACACGATTATCATACATCTGAGAAGTACTGAATTTTTATGGACCTCAACAAGTACTCTTAAGAAAATGGAAAAAGAATGGTAGCTTAAGATAGTTGCAATTAAGAAGGTTATTTAAAAAAAAAATGAGGATAATCTTGAAGAAGTGCTTTAAAGGCTTTATTTAGTATGGTGGCTTTGTTTAGTATGGTCTAACTCATTCCTGGTTCTGCTTCTTTCAAGTAATAAGGCAATTCCAAGTAAATCATTAAAACCTTTTGGCTTGATTTCCTTTGCTTCTCTCAAAGTATTTACATGTATGAAATCTTACTTGAGGTTTTCGGTCAAAATCTTTAGATTCCCTTGTTGGATTTTGTTATTGGACAATAAAGAGACATTTCAAAGAGAAACACCAGCATGTCATACCTGAGAAAATGTGTGTTTCTGATAATATTCATATGCCCTTCCTCATTGTAACAAAGTTGTAAATGGACTGCTAAACCCAGAGAATGCATATGATGAAGTGAGGAAAGCAGCACTACAACCATAAGAAAAAGGGAAAATCAGGGAAAATAATACATTAAAACAATATGGTCAGATTCTAGCATAAGTTTATGGCCAAATATAGAGCTCATGCTCAAAGCCAAAGACATCCCAACTGATTTGTTTCTTCAGGTTTTCTGGTTTTTGTTGGGGTGGTTTAGTTGTTTGCTTGTCTTTCATTCATATTGTTTGACACCTTAAGAAAATATCACTCTTTTAGAGGACAAGACTAACACTAGCTAGCAAGAATCTAAGTATTGTTAACAGAGGTGAATTATAGGCCAAATATCATAATAAAGGTAATGAAATCTACCTGGCATTTCCATCCATGTATTTCTTTTTTTACAAAGGGAGTTTAACATTATCATTGGTATTTTATACATAGAAGAATGAGATGTAAAAGACGACAAAGGAAGCAAAGATGGACCTGGTCAGGAAATGTCTGTTCTAGGGGCTGAAAAGACCAGAATATTCAAAGACAAATAGAAGGGGGGAAACAAGGGTCATTTACTTCAAACCAACTTCTTGTACTTCCATCTGTTACCCCAACAACAATACATAAACCACCTCAAAGGGATTATAAAGGAATCATAGAATGGTAGGGGTTGGAAGGGACCTTTAGAGAATAAGGAAGTTCATACTAAAATAATCAGAACACTAATCTAAATCTGTTGCATGATCTCTGTTCGTAACAGATATGAGGTTAACATGTTTTTAAAATTGCATTTTATAAAAAGAGATGAACAGTGAACTAAGAAGTTGTGTCACACACACACACACATTTCTCCCCAATTGATTCAATGCAGGAATCATTTTTTTAATATAGTTGCCACTGCTATTACTATTATTACTCACAAGAAAAATCACCATTTGCCTATATCTAGCAAAGATTTAAACCAACAAGGTTTTGAGATCAAGTTTTTAAGTACCACCTTGCTGTGAAACAAAAGTTTTTATTTCTTGAAGTAAGTATATTTTTAAAGTATCTCTTGCTTATATAGTGAAAATCTACAACATAAAAGCACAAACCCCTGCCCACAACTAAACTTTCAAGTTCTCATTTCTGTTTTTTTTTTTTTTTTTTAAAAAAAAGGAAAATTAAGCAAAAAATCCACTAGGAACAACAAAAAGAACAAAATTCCAAAGTTAAAAAAAACATGTATCAAATACTTTGCTATTTTTTTATCCAAACACAAAAGCCTCAAAAAGAAATTTCAAAGCAACAAAGACTTTGGCAGATACAGTATTCTGCAAGGTCATTCCACACACAGGTTTACTGGGAACAGAAAGCCCCTCATAGCCCCTGATGCACATAACATTTAAAACAGAGGAAGAACAAACCAACCAATTTCAATTGCTAAAAAAGCACACAAGAATATGAAAATGCCATCCAGCTGCACAGGAGTCCAGATTCACAAGATCCTTTTACGTGTTCTAACTGATAATTCTCCATACAGTCATTTTGATTTTTAGTTAGTCTAAACTGGTGAAAAGAATAACTGACATACACAGCACTGGTAAAAAAAATAATTGCATGAAATACACAGCATAGGTGACATGCTTAACTACTGATTTTTTTTCTTTGTAACAGAACATACAGACAATATAGTGTGTATAAACTATCACTTCTCTTAGAGAAACTTGTCACATGTTTCTAAGGAACCTATTTTCATGCAACTTATCTTTCCCCCTCAGAACTTATATCTATGTAGCATATAGGTCAATACACAGGTCAATCTACTAGAGCCACCAACAGCACAGTGGCACCTAAACACGAGTAACAAAACTTACTCTTCCAACAGTGACATTCTAATTTTTTGATTCTTTTTTTTACCAAGGTACTTTAAGTGATTCTTTGCTCTTGAAAAGCATACTCAGTATTAAGGCTAAAATAATAAAGGCACATTTTGAGGTAAGGAAACAAATCAAATAAATGCCTACCTGAACCCACTGGAGATGAGCCAACACTAAGACTTTGTAAACTTCCATTCCTGAGCAAAGTTGGAGATTTTTGAAGACCGGAGCTTGTCACACTTCCTGCAGCAGATGCCACAGATGAAGTTGGGGAAGCAGAAGAAACTGATAGATGGGAAATACTTTCTTGACTTTTATTTCCTTTGGGTCTACCAGGCCCATGTTTACTTTGCTTATTTCCTTTACGTTTCTTCTCTGTTACAGTTTCTTCTTCTATTCCAGAAGTTTGAGCTCGTTTGTATGCTGTAGAAGTAAGGCTTGAATTACCTATGTCTCCAGGTGAGCTGTCAAAGTTTTTAGATTGGGAAACAGCTGATGATGAAGGGAGACCAATTAAGGAAGTGAAACAACTGACACTCCCCTCTTGACTCCCAGCCTCTCCTTTATGTACATCTTTGGTTGATGAAGCCTGTTGAGAATGTGTGAAACTGTCACTTCGCAGATCTGTATCTGTAAAACTCAAGAAGTCCTGGGGAGACTGAACAGAACTTCCAGAAGATGACTTTATGCTCCCAGGAGTGCCCAAAAAGCTTCCTAAAACAAAAGAAAGAAAAAGAGTACAATATTTTTTTCCTGTAGTTGATGAAAATTGATGAGAAATATTAATATTTTAGAATATAAAATTTTGAAGGGCAGGACCTTTATGAAGTTACCAAGAGCTAAAGAATTTAAGATCATTCATTGCTTCTCCTGCTGATCTTCACTCTGCTGGATCTGATTCCCAGATTCCTACCTGAGATTCAGATTTCAATTTGGGGCACAAACAAAGTGAAAATGAATGAAATTATATCAACTTTGCTGATTAGGCAGCTTTGATATCCCTTGTGTTCTGAAGCCACAATAAATACCTGCTGCAAGTCAAGGCAGGTTTCCTTAAACATATGCATATATAAAAAGAAGGCTGATAGAAAAGTGGTATGATGGCATCTACACTATTCCTGCAATCTTCCTTACCATTGTACCTAAATCAAGGGTCTGACACAAGTCAAGGGAACAGTAATTGCACTTAATTTACTCTGGCTGAGGTGTTCCACGAGAGGACAGGAGAGGTTTGCGAGAAAAGTTTATTAAAATGGCATTTTAAGACTTCTTTAGCACCACCAGAGAACTATAAAGATTTTCTCTGTAATATTTCGAATGGAGTTATTTCATCCCTGTGTTAATCTATGCAAGGCAGAAAAACAGAGCACACCTGTTTTCACTGAAATTCAGGAATTTCGTAAGAGTAGGTGACTGTATGTACTGTTTTGTAGAACTCAGACTGATGATAACTATCTTGTCAAGAAAATACTCCTAAACAGAACATTAACTACAAAAAGGGTCCTCTAAAAATTAGTGTTTTATCACCAGTACTCCACTGAATGTTATTAAGAATTCCATTTAAATGCAGTTTGCATTAATACAGAAATTTAAAAACCATTGAAACACTGTTGGTTTATATTTAAACTAAGTTATAACAACTTCATTTAATGCAGCTTTACAGAAAATACATGCACATAGCAAATATTGATTTTGCCATCTGCAGTGAGCAAGATTTTTCTTCAAATGCAGGATTCCTGAAGGCAATTTCCAAAGTTTCGAGAATTTAAACATAAAAACACTTCCCTTTTTTTTTTTCCCCAAGTAAAAGAGGCTGAAATATTTAAAGGATTCTAGACAAATTTTTAAATATTCCTTGAACAAATAAATTCAAAGGAAGAATAATATCTATTGCTTTGGACAAATCAAAAAAGATAGTCCCATGGAAGTAAAGTTACAGAAAGCAATTACTTTATAGACGGCCCAGTCTGCTGTGTTTAAAAATAACATGTTTCGTTAGTTAAGTAATAGGTAATAGACATGCTTTTAATCTTCCTTCAACTCTGACAATGCCACATTAAAATTTGCTTTTCAGAAATACCAAAAGTGCGTTTAGTGGGCTTTGGCACGTTCAAAACATCAACTTTCTTGCACTATGTACGGTAAATAAACATAAATAAACTGTACCTATTTGTCATGTAATCATCTTCTGCTTATGTATTTCAGTGACCAAAAAAAGAAGTTTAAAAGGTCTTTCACTTTGAAAAAAAGGTTATATTTTTTATGTCTGCATCTTCAAAAATTATTTAGGGGCCACTATATCCTACACATTAGTTAATTCAGATTCATTATAACACGTACCAAAAACATTAGTATTATTCCCTTTCAGTGCTAAGACAGGCCCTTACACTCAAATTCATATACTAAAATTTTACCCTAGACTAACATTACAGCACATAAAGAAACTAATCGTTTTAGCAGATAAATAGAATACCTTAACAATCTGAACAAAGGCATCAGTTTTGTCCTTAAAATATGCACAACCTTTTTCGTTATGACAATGAACAGTTCTTCCCTGAAAAAAGTTCATTTTTCCCCAAACAACATTCTATTATTAAGGATAAAGGATGAACTACTTTTCAAGTTTTAAATATGTAAGATTTCTAATGCATATCAAAGCAAAAGTCATGTTACAGCCTAACAACGAATACCTTGCTGAAAAGGGCTAGCTGCAGTCACAGTTGTTCCTGGATTTCTTCCAGCACCAGGCTTTCTTCCCCTCTGACCTGAGCTGTGACCTGCAGATTTCTTCCCCTTGCTCTCTGACCCTCTAGCCTCTGAAGAATCTTTTCCACTTGAAACGTGTGTAGAAACTTCTTGGAAATTTGCATTTGTAAATCGAGCTGTGGTGTCTTCCAACCGCTTCAAGGAGCCTGCCATGGAATTGTTGCTAGTGCTTGTGTATGTCTAGCATTTTGATAAGAGGGAAGAAATAAGAGAAGAGAAACAAGTCACACAAATAAACCTGTCACAAAAGAACCATTTAAAATAACCCGTTCTTTCTCATAAATTTAGAAGTGATCAAATACTGAGGTAACTGGTAACAGCAGGAGTTTACAGAAATTGAATTGTTCTGTTTTTCAGCAAACAATTATAGTGTATAAAACTTCATTTTGGGAAAAAAAAAGCATTAAAATGTCAGGTTTAGTCAAAATTTTAATTTCACTGAGGTCAATGGATTAATCTCAAATCTATGGCTACACAATCTTTACATTCTATTTAAATACGATACTGTTAATTTACTGGTTAAAATTAAGAATGTGAAATCAGAAATGAGACTTTAAACGCTTTTCTGAAAAGACAATTTTTTGCAGCTTGTTTTGTCAAACTAGAAACATGTTCCATCAGCAGCAGAATTGAAGAAGGCTTCAGAACCTAAGAAACTGAATTTTAAAGACTTCTTAGTCTCAACGCCGAACCAAAAATCAACTTGAACAAGCCCAACTGCCCTTTATATCTTCACTTCCCATAATCACAGTGGGATCTCCCCTGCTATCTGAACTGTTCCATTCAGCAGCTCCTTGAGTATCGTCATGAAGATGCATGAGATCTAGGTGCCAAGATACAAGTAGGAATGACTAGATACCTACTACAAACCTGCTGCTGGACAGGAAGGAAAAAGTGTAACACACTCTTGAGCTCCCAATGTAAATTTATTCCTCAATCCCCATGCATCCCCAAGAATTCTGGACCTTCTTCTGCACCCATGAACTTATTACAGGGCTTTCAATTACTTTAATCTTTAGGCCCTTTATTCTTCCATTAAATTTTGTCAAATTTGTTCATATTGGTGAACAATAATCAAACTAGGTTCATAGAAAGCAATTAGGTGAGCAGGGAAACTGTGAACAACATTGGGAAACCATCAAATTAGGAAACCACCAAATTAGGAAAAAGGAAATTATATTGTTATTTATATTCAAATCAGCTAGTAGAATAGCTTTCTGACTGTATAGAGCTTCTCCAACAAAACATATGGATCAAACCTACAAGACACTCATTTGTTCTAAACTAGCTTAGCTTGCTTTTTCAGATCTTTATAGAAGAAGAGTTTAAAATAGTATTTAACTGTACCTTGGTTAAAGACCACGTCAACATAGCACAAAATTGAGCATGCACACATCTTCCCTTCCCCAATGGGATGCTTGCTAAATTTAGGCCTATAGTACAGTATTTTTCCATCTTGACAAACAGGTTTGTATAGTTGGCATATAGTTTTCCATATTTTTACTATAACAGATGAAGATATTTACACAGAACTTATTGTCTATTGCAAATGGCAGAGATAACTAAACATGAAAGCTTTCAGGAAGACTGAAATTTCTACTTCCATACTGCCCTTGATGAATTATTATTAATTGCAAAAAAATATCTATATTACAGATTCCCCTGATGCTCTCACCCAACTCCATTCCTTGGTTTATCTGGAAGGGCTTGACTATTTCTTGAATGTTAATCCTGTTCTCAAAAAAATCAATCAATATTTTCCAGTGAAATTACCAAGCTAAGTTTGTGCCCCAGAAGTGAAAAATTTGTTACTACACTAATCAAAAAATAATTAATTTTTCTTTTATTTTCAACCTTTTCAAACTTAACTGCTCCAGACTAAGCAGTATTTGCTGAGCCATTACAGAGAATGCTCAAAAATGCCTTTCTCATGGCATACAGCATTTGGACTGGAACTTCAGTAAAATTTCTTTGAATTGATGAAATTTTAGAATTAAATTTATATTTAATTCAATATATAATTTAGAATTAAATTCTTTTGCACAAGAAACAGGCATGCTAAGTGTATTAACTCATATAATGTAAATTCACAGTTTATTCTGCAGCCTTTCATTAATCTACCTTGAGAAATCACTCATCCAGATAAAAACACGCTTTAAGGTATCACCTGCATAAATGGTCATTATCAATTTATCACAAAGGATTTAAGTTCTACAAAAGAGAAAAACAAAACTCATTTCAAATTCTAGTTCCCCACACAGGAACAATATGGTAGCAGAAGCGATTATATACCATGATAAAATAATGCATTCACTGCAAAGCCAGACTGTTGTGAAAAAGACATCAAGTCCAAATAATTCTGACAACTGTATATAAAAGGACACACAAAAGTAACATATTAATAAAATATGCTGAATCAACTATTTATGTCAGAAGAAAACAAAGCTTGTTTTACGAAGTTATATCTTATAAAAGCAAATACAGGGAAATGGTGCCAAAAAGACTTGGGAAAAAAAACACTAAAAGAAGATAACTGAAGGAACTATCCACAAACAAGTCACTTTCAAATATCCAGTAGATACTTTGTAAAAAAACATATACATGTTAAAAGAAAACCAAAACAACTTAAAAAAACCCCACAACAGATGATTCAAGATGTTAAAAAAAAGAAAACTAAAAGGACACGTATTGATATTGAAATTCCTCAATGAATACTTCCAGTTTCGTTTAATTCCATTAAAATTTAGGTTCTAGAATTACAGTTTCTGTTCTCTGTAGTATTTGCTCTAGGTCTACATTGCTACTAACTATAGGAGTTGTAACTTTTTTCTTTTTTTTTTTTTAAATGTTACCTATTTAATGATTTCTAAGATCATGAAGAGGTGAGATTTAGATATTCAAAAGAATATTATCATATTTTAAATGTTCATATGGTATGGCAAACAACTCAGAGATACTGTCACTCTTTACTCGGAATAAAAAAAACAGGCTTCTACACTTGTAAACTTTGTAATTAGGAAAAGTCTAGGGAGGACAAAGCAATTAGAAAAAAGTTTTGCAGAATAAGGGAATCCAACTGTGTCTTCAGCATTATCACACATTCTAACATAAAGGATTCAAAACTAAACAACATTTCAATATACTTTAACTTCTACACAAATACACAGTAATACCATTTTTTTAAAAACCTATAGTGATTATTAGATCAAAGTACAAAAGGAGTATAATTAAGATCATGCATAGCACAAAACCTGAACAGAAATTGTAGGGAGTTTACAAGCTGTTTCAATTTTACGAGTTTTCTCAAATTCAAGGCGAATATGCTCAGGACAAATTGAGAAAATGAAATAACAAATGACATGGACCAGTCAATACTATTCAAAGTTCTACAACTTCATTTCAATAAAAACTGTCACACTCACTGACTGCAATGTCTAATTGCTCTTAAATCAAAACAGTGAAGCGGCAAATTGACTTTCAGAAAACCACTGACTAGTAAGTCTCAGGAATAATGTGATGTTAACAGGTACACTTCCTCTGGTTAATCATCTTGCTATTGAGAATAAAGAATATCCAAAGCATACTAAAAATCTAACTTCCTTGGTGGTGACTCTTGAAGTTGATACCACTAGTCAAGGGAATACTTCCAGAGACTAGAGAAAGTTGGTATTTCAAAGGTTTTACCCTGTCCTGAAAAGGTTTTGGTGTACCACATACAATATTAAACAAAAGTGTCTATTTGTATCTCGGCAAACAAACTACGTACAGTTAACATAAGCTTCAGTATCTTTGCTAAAAAAAAACCCCATCAATGCTCTACATACTGATGGCTAATTAATTCAAACCATGACTTCCTGACTCAGATGTCAAACATTCCCACGTGAATGGGACAAATGTTTTCTGCTCTGTAATGCTATCATTACTGTCATTTTTTGGGCGCACAGAGCAAAAGAGATTGTAGTAGAGTACAAGGAGAACAGTCATTGTTTGACCCTCTGTGCTGTCTCTTGAGTTAGGTATTTGATAGCACATTAAGACTACAAAACCTACTAAAGCAGACTGCCAAAAAGGCAATGTAATGTTACTAGTACATGAATCATGAGCTGTAATTTCATAAGTACCAGCTTAAATTCTTAAAGGTTCAGTGATAGCTCAGCCCACACAAGTGAATTTCAAAGGAAAGATTTTCTAAAACTTCTCAAATTCTTAAACATAAGTCAATGAAATAAAACTTAATGGAGTATCAGTGGCACCTGACTGGGGTCACCAAATCACTCACTATTCAATTACAAAACTCTAAGCCTTTCTCCATATGATAAACCTCAATGTATCTTAGGATTTTACCTCGTAGGAAAAAATACCAAGTGTGCTTGATAATTATAGCATCTATGTCATTATAAAGCTCATGTATCCACAGTGGTATGATTATGTCACGAAATGTCAACATAATTAATTGAAGTGGAAGAAGAGGAAAAACACATTGACTTACTTTCTCTGTAGTTACAGTAAGAGATGGAACCAAGGATGGTGACGACTCCGACTGCTTCTTATATTTTTGCTTGTGTTTATCTTTCTCTTTATATTTCTAGAATTTATAAAAGAGAATAGAACCTAAGTTCAGCTTAATCTTTAACATAACCCATTTTACACGGCATCTTGCATTATCAAAATTTAAGAGATACAGTAAAAATGTCCTGGGCTACTTTAACGGAATCAACATTAATGTTTTGAATTTTTTTTAAGATATTTTTATAAAAGCAAATCAACTGTTTATATTTGCTTTCAAACTACACAAACTTAAATTCTTCGATTATAGTCAGCATTTACGAATCCACTGTTGTGAATATTATTCATCTTCCCAATAATCAACTAATCAAGAAAAGAAAGGGATTAAGAACACTCTCATCAAGCACCAGAATGGGATCTAATACATACATACTATATTCAGATATCATCAAGTATCAGCTTTCTATTTCAGTCACAATGGAAGAAATATCAGAAACCTATTTTATGGAATCAGGGTCAGAGAGTAAGAGGATGGGTTCCCAAATTCAGTAATATGGTAGAATCTTTTAATTGGCAATATAGTCACAAAACTGAAAGAAAAACACATTTTTATCTCTATGCTTATTAACTATAAATACCAGCTGACTTACTTGGAGATCACCCTGTCTCTAACCAGCCCTAAATCCATTTAACTAAACTTATAATCTAATTTTGCCAGGAAAGAAATAAGAGTTTAGGCAAGAAAATGAATAAAGTATCAAACTTATTTTCTCCAAAATACCATCTAAAAATGTACTTGCTAGAACACAATATGTAACGTCTTTTGACTCTTGGACACTTCTTACAATCTAAAAGATGAGTCAGAACTCAAGGCCAGTGGGGATTTCTAGGTTTGTTTTTTCATACACTGAATTGAACTTGTGGGGTTTTTTTTTTTTTTTGTCCCCAATTAGTTGCTTGGATAGAAATAGAGTCTTCCTCTTCATAACAAAGTGTTCAGGCATCATAATTACAACAATATACACCACAAGGCAGGATTTCACAGTTGATTAAAGCCTAATATAAGTACGTTGAAGGATTTTTAGATCAAGAAGGCTAGTTTTGTTTTATTTGAGGGGTTTTTTGGGAGGGAAAATCATTTGTTTGGGTCTTTTAGATCTGGAAAACACACATTTGAAAGAAAATAAAAGAAAACAGAGAGGAGGCACTACACAGTCTTTTCAACAATTTCTTAAATATAGCAATCCCAAAAGTGCTACCTGTACTGACATAAAACAAACAAGGATCAAGAGAAAACAGAAGCATCTATACCAAGATCGCCATGTTATCCATCAAATCTGTTGATCTAAAAGCCTTTCATCAATGCAAGTTACACAGCTTACTATATCATCAGTGTTTAACAGTTTAACCTCAGTCAGCAGCAAACACCACACAGCCATCCGCTCACCACCCGCCTCCCCCCACTGCAATGGGATGGGGAGGAGAATCAGGAAAAAAGTAAAACTTATGGGTTAAGAACAGTTTAATACCTAAAAAGAAATCAAATATTGTAATAATAATCATAATACCAAAATGTGTAACTATCATTTCAATGAAAATTAATATAACAAAGAGAAAAATAAAACCCCAAGGGAGAGAAAGATCAAGCGATGCTCACCACCCACTGACCGATGCTCAAGCAATGATTTGCCCCTCCCAGCCAGCTCCCTCAGTTTATATACTGGGCATGACGTTCTGAGGTATGGAAGAGCCCTTTGGCTAGTTCAGGTCAGCTGTCCTGGCCATGCTCCCTCCCGGCTCCCTCCAGCACCCCAGCCCACTCACTGCCAGGGCAGGGTGAGAAGTAGAAACTGGCCTTGAAGCTGTGCAATCCCCGCTCAGCAATAACCAAAACATTCCTCTGTTATCAATGCTGTTTTCAGCACAAATGCAAAACATTGCCCTGTTTCGGCTACTAGGAAGAACATTAACTCTCTCCTAGCTAAAAGCAGTGAAACGTGTACAGGTAAAGGTGAGTAACATTTTCATTTAACCCCAAACAAGCCCCAAGAAGGAAGTTACAAAATGGAAATCTAAGCCATTGCCTGAGCTTCTTCATCTTTCATCATTTTACTGGGAAATTCAAATAACTGTGAAGAATTTTTAATTCTCACTTTGGACACAGGAGACAATGCCTTTAATACACTTTACACAGAATCACGGAATCTTAAGAATTGGAAGGGACCTCGAAATATCACCTAGTCCAATTCCCCCTGCCAGAGCAGGACCACCTAGAGTAGGTCACACAGGAACTCATTCAGGTGGGTTTAGAATGTCTCCAGAGAAGGAGACTCCACAACCCATCTGGACAGTCCCTTCCAGTGCTCCATCACCCTCACAGTGAAGAAATCCTTCTCTGTGTTTCTTTGGAACCTCTTATGTTCCAGCTTGCACCCACTGCCACTTGTTCTATCATCGGCCATCACTGAGAATAGCCTGGCTTCATTCTCCTGATACTCATCCATTATGTATTTGGAAACATTAATGAGGTCACCTCTCAGTCTCCTCCAAGCTAAAGAGCCCCAGCTCCCTTAGCCTTTCATCGTTGAGATGGTCCAGTCCCTTCATCATCTTGGTGGCCCTGTGCTGAATTCTCTCCAGCAGCTCCATGTCCTGGAACCGAGGGGCCCAGAACTGGACACAATATTCCAGATGTAGTCTCACAAGGGCGGAATAAAAGGGGGGGAGAACCTCTCCTGACCTACTGCCCACAGCCCTTCTAATACACCCTGGATGCCACTAGCCTTCTTGGCCACGAGGGCACATTGCTGGCTCATGCTCATCCTGCTGCCCCCCAAGACCCCCAGGTCCCTTTCCCCTGTGCTACTCTCTAAGAGTTCATTCCCCAACTTGTACTGGTACATGGGATTATTCTTTCCCAGATGTAAGACTCTACACTTGCCCTTGTTGAATTTCATTAGATTTCTCTCTGCCCAACCCTTCAGCCTGTCCAGGTCTCGTTGAATGGCATCACCGCCGCTGGTGTGTCAGTCACTCCCCCCAGCTTAGTATATTGTCAGTAAACTTGCTGACAGTATCCTCTGTTAACTTCACAGTACCATGTGCAAATAATAGGAAACAATCAAATTAATATTTTTCACAATCTCTTCTGTTGACTTTCTAATGATCCTCTACTTCCAGTGTTAATTTTGTCTGAAAGGCAAACAAACATAGAATTCTGATCAAATGAAGAGTGAGGTGGACTTCAAATTATTCTGTAATGTACTGAAATCACTTTGATAGCAGTCTTAACAGAAAAGGATGTGTCAAGAGGCAAGAAAGAGGGATACAAGAATAGGTAGAAGGGAGCAGGCAAAACCAACTATAAGTCTGGAAAGAACATGCTTTAAATTCTGAAAAGTAAAGCAACAGCTATCACAGCAAATTCCCTTCCCATATCTAAAACAACACAAAGCTTGTCAGGACAGCTTACCAAGGTTACAGCTTACCACTCAAGGCCACTGGAAGGGTAACTCTACCAGAAGGCTTTTGCAGACAAGACATCATGCACAGCAGGTCTGCTCTAACTCTACATTGCCTCTTCCTTTTAGGTTGTGCCTCCTCTAACAATTCCTACTCTTTTTTTTTTCTTTTCCTTCTGTTTTTCATTCCTAAGGAAAGTTCAGAAGTCCTACTTCTGAATGGGAATATACTGCAGATGCAAATAACATCAAAAAAGTGGAGAACATTTCATTGCAAGAAAACCTTTGAAAGGAATGTTCAGGTTTTACACTGGTAAGAATAAAAATTTTGGCAACAACCTGCTGAGCTGAAGAGACTTAGCTCACGCAAAGTGACTCCTCAGAGTCACACCCTCTTCCCACCAAGAAGATGTATACAAATGCATAAAAAGTTCTGAAATATTCACTTTTGGATCAAGAACAGAGGAACATGAATTTCCATATCCACTTTTGGATCAAGAACAGAGGAACATGAATTTCCATAATATTTAACAAATATGGCAGCTCTCAATCAAGTCTATCTCAAAAGATGCACAACTAGCCTCCTCCCTACTGCCAGAAAAAAAACAGTTGTCCCTTCATGAACAACTCACTGCATGCTTCACTTCTGTAAGACCTCCTCTGTTGAGCTACACCTCTTAAAAAAACCCCATAATCACAGCAGCTCACTAAGATAAATATTCATTCAAAAAACACATGGAAACCCATTACTTTAGGGAAGGTAATGATATCAAATGTGTAACCTTTTCCAAGCTTTACTGTAAAGAAAAAGGCAAAACTTACTCTTAACAAGAATTTAAAATAATATTGTTTTCAAGTGAAAGCCAGGAGAGCCCTGAAGGCAGACAGAACCCGTGTGTCCCATTTATATACTTGATACTTGTATTTTTTAAAGATTCATAGGCATGAGTACAGATGTCCCAAACACCTGCATTTCAAGATAGTTGTAGAGTTGATAGATGCAGCGCTATGTTCTGTAAGGACAGGATTTAGCAGAAGAAACATTCCAAAGAATATGTTAAAAATACAGAGTAGACCACAAAATTGACACAAGAAAGTTCAACCTTGGTTCACAATAAATAGCTCAAAAAAACAGATTCAGGTAGCTCCTGAAACCTTTCTTACAGTAAGAAAAATAAGGTATGACTGTCCTGAAGCCACTGGGTAAGCAGCTGTAACATTATTCATCCTACAACTTTATGAGCCCTGATTTATGGTGTAGCTAAATACCAATACAAAATACCCAGACTTCATACATCATGATTTCCACAGTACTTCATTTCATTAAACTACATTCTGAAGTTTGGTATTTAACAGTTCAGTGTTACAAAGGAAAACAGTTCACTGTTACAAAGGAAAAAAAATAGTTTCCTGACCCCTCTCTCACCTTTCCCACACTGCTTCGCTTGTCAGATCTTCTCTGTGCCAATTCAAACCACTAAAACAGCAGCAACAAAAATAAAACTGGATAGTTTTCTGCTGTTTTAGTGTGCTAGGTTAGGTCAGTGAAGCACCACAAGAGATGGACAGTAATAAGGACAAGAGGTAGATAAAGAATGGAGGAGCAAGAGCTCACATACTCAGGAAACAGGAGACTAACTTCTATTTTGGAAGAATTCAAACACATGAATGCTATCAGCAAGGACCAGTGCTAAGCCCTTCAGACAAAACTGCTTGGGTTGACCTTGAAGTATTCCATTCCTATCCTCTGTATTACAAAAACTGTTAACCTCCCTTACTATTGATTGTTACAAGTTTTAAAACCTTAACAGTATTTTCAGATCTATTTTCCTTAGTGATTCTTTTAAGCAAAATCATCTACATGTCTAAATCATTAATTTTTCAGTCACTGTTTTTGATTCCCTCAAAAAACTCCAACATATCAGAACATCCTCTTAGCACAGAGTACTCAGACTGCTTCTGTCATGTATGGATTTTCTGCACTGTCTTTCCATCACTGAAGCTTGTAAATCCAGAGCTGTCACCATTACAACTAACATTTAATAGAAAGCTGCACATAGTTCTTGCTAATCCCCAATACAAGACTTGCTTGACCTCTTTTTTGTGACTAGTAGCTATTAGTAATAAACCCATAACAATTCCAGAATGAAAGATGTCCATGGTTCACAAGTTTCGAATTCAAATTCTAATTTATCTTGTTTTGACAAGAACACCACTATCTCAGACATTCATCTACCTATCATTTTATATGGTATAAACTACAGTAGGAAAATTAAATGCAGTAGCAGCATTGCTGCAGTCAGAGTAATAAAAGGATATAGGCATGAGATAGTTTATAGGGAGGGGCTGTACAGTACTGCCAGCATTATTCAAACAAATAGATACTCGGCTCTAAGCACAAAACTTATTCTTAAATACTAATCCTTGATACAATTACTTAAAAGATTCCAAAGCCTCATTTAAATACAGCAATAATGGTCAGAATTTTAACCATCAATAGTAAAAAGACTCAAGAATCATTGATAAAAAGGCTCACCAAAGCTTCTTAGGTGCAAGACTAACACACAACAACTCTCTTAATATTTTAGTATTAATTACTTAGTTTAATATTAATGCTGATGCTCACTGCTAAACACTCTAAACACTTCAGTAGCACTTTATGACTTCAAAAATACTGCAAAATCAACTACATCAAGGCAACTATTTATTACTATGCTTACCTTTATTTATTCCTACAAAATTTCAAGTTTTAAAACTTTAAAATATGTATTATATTACATGCTGTGAAATACTCCATTGTCTGCAAGGTAACTTAAAGATACTCCATCAATATATGTGAAGAAATAGGCAAACAGAAGGGTAAGCAAAAGGAACGCCTCATTTTCCTGCCTAAGTCAGCTTAACAGTGCAGTTACCTTTAATTACATATGGTCTACCTGCACACAGAACATTTTACCTGGTGAACAGCACACACATACAACTTAATGAAAAGTATCCAAGACCACCTTCTAAAAACTGTTACACACTCAAATCAAGTACTAATAATCTGGCATTAACCTAGGATATAAAGCAAAGAAAAAATATCTTTAAGTACCTTTTGGTTCTACATCTCTCAAGAGTTACAGCTACAGAATTGGAATGTAGCAAGATATATTGCTCACATAAAAATCAAGCAGTAGCCTTAATGATCTATTTCTAATGTTCAGGTGTCATCTAGTTTTCAAATTAAGACAAGGAAAAATCCACAAGCAACAAATGTTCACATTTCTTTGAAGTTCAGCTTACATTTTACCCCAGTTATTCAAATTACTCTTCTCTGTCTTATAACATGGCTGACTACAAACATTGAGGAGTTAAGTAAATGATGCTACAATACACTGAACTTGTAGAAAGATCAAAACCGTTATTGGACAAAGTCTTTTCATATTGTGAAGATGTTGGAGAAACTGAACTAATGTCTAATATCACTAATAAGTAATAAAATAAATAAGAGTAACATCTAATAATACCTCAAGTCTATCATAGCAATTTTTCAATGAAACAGAAAAGTGTTTTGGTTAATCCCAGCAGACTTAGCAGGACATACAGAATAACAATGTCATGTTTCATTAAAAAAAACACAACTCTTTTGATGAGCACACTAAGAACTTACAATGGTAGAGATCTGCTCAAAATTCTGATTCTCCCAGGGTTTCTCTAGAGACACCTATAGATGCCACAGTGACGCAGTAACTCCATGAAAGAAAGAACCAAACTTTTTCAGAGGAATGTTTGAGGATTTTGTCACTCATGGAATTTCAGTTTTATAGTCCACAGAGACAACAATCACTGTTACTAATCACTATTACTTTGTGCACAGGCTCTGCTGGGGCCAGGTTTTGAGTTTGTTTCCTTTCACAAAGCGAAAAGCAAAAAACTCAAATGTGTACTTTGAGGAGAAAAAAGACAGCTGCAACTAATGTAGGCTTAGAGTACTTTTTAGGTGTATCTGCAGTGCTCTCTCTGTCATTTTGGTTTCACAATAATTAACTAATCCCAGGTGTCAAGCTTAATACTGTTATGAAGTCTTTGTTGTGCTAAGGGGTACTAAAGGCAATATTATTTTTTCTGTAATTTATGTAGTGTGTTACTGTAAGGTTAGAAAAATATGAGCCAGTGAAATCAGTAATTTCATGATAAGCATGATAATTGTCAGAAGTTCCTACTTTTCTTCTTAAATTAAAACCATCTTATCTGCTTATATAGTTCCTTCTGATGTCCACAAGAGATCATTTTGCTGCATCATCGGTAACACCTGATGCCACTTTCAGTAGATTACACTTAGTTGATTATCAGGCAGACACAGAATACAGCTGAAGTTAATACAGAACTTTAGAAGGCAACAAATCAAACAAAATGTCACCTTTGCTCTTAACTGTGCAGACATTAAAGGTATTTATTACTGAATATACATACAGTATCTTTCTAATGAAACTTTATTTACACATTCACCAAACTTACAGCTACAGTGGAACATGCTAAACATCACACACTGCTTCAAACTCTTCTCAGATGTGCACGCTTCCCCCCTCAAAATCAGAGAAGGTGTAACAGTTGTTTAAGAACAGGACAAGCAGCACAAAGATGCCCATAATGAATTCCTTTTAGACAGTACCTCGGTGTTTAGAATACTTGTCTTGGCTCCTGCATTTTAGGTTCTCCTCTGACACCTTTGAACTTCCGTAATAGTGTCCTGGAGCTACTCATCATTATTTTGTTCTTTTTGTCTCTTCAATCACCACTTGTCACACATTTACAGTCTTCACTCACAAAGGCCATTTTTGTTTAATTTGCATTATATGAGCCATCATAGCAAAGACTTTTAAATTTCCCCTTCCTGCTCAGGCCAGACCAAAGCACTTCTAGTAGAAATCTGTGTAATTCAGCAGTAATACAGTAGCTGGTGTGTAGTTAATTCACATTTTTAAGAAGCATTATAATGCTTATATATAAAAATACATAAAACTAGCATATAGTTCTAGTAAGCTTGCCTGACTTTCACTGAAGTGGCAAGAAACATTTCTTTTACACAAAGGCCAATCCCAGACATGTTTAGTTCCTTCTTTAATCCCTTCCAAAGATAAGGCTACCAGGAACATTACCAAAGTGACCTACTCTTCCACAGCCTCACGGTGACCTAATTTTTTTCCCCAAAAGGCTTGAGGTAAACATCTAGACCCTGAAAAAAGAGATATTCTAACGGGAAGTAAAGCAACATGCTACTAACTCCTATTTGTAAGACACACAGCCTCTTCTCTAATAATTTCTAAATAATATCTCTTCCATAGACATTAACAAAACTTAGTGCAGCACTAATCAGAATATAGCTAAGCTATTTATTCTGTAGCTTCAAATTCCTCAGTAAAATTGAATTATATCAAAGGTTTGTTGTTTTTTTTTGAAATTATTATACAGTTACATATTTGCTATCTATTTTAGACACACAGTGCCCAGAAAAGGCTAAATACCTATTATGAAGGAAACCACATGCTTTCAATTCAGCCCGTTTACAAAAATGACAGACCAACTTCTTTTTGCAGAACAATGTTTTATAAGCAAATTGATAGCAATAAAATGAGCAATAAAAATTGTTACAACACTCAACTCATGACTTCTCTGTGGCTAAAGGGAAAGCTTTAAGGATGCCTAAGCATCATTATCCAAATTTCCAAAGAACAAAGTAGAAACTAGAGTGCTCTCCCTGGAGGGGAGGACCAGACACCATTGTATCTGGGAAGAAAGATATTTACTGTAATATGACAGTAATCTAGATTCCAAATGGATTTACAGAAGACCAAAATAAGGAAAGTCACCCTAAAAAAAAAAAATCACTCTCCTTCTCAAAGATCCACTATATATTTTACACATTTTATCAAATAAGACATCACATGGAGAAGGTAATCAATGTCACAAAGAAAATGAGCCTCTATACCACATACAGTTCACTCACTGAAGATTAGGACTTTGCAAAAGACAGGTTGTTCTTTAACTATCATGTGTAAGATTAAAAACACTGAACAAAAAAATCAGTAGCCATGAAAACAGCTTCAGGAAACTGCAACTTTTTTCACCACGTGGTGGTTTTAGCTAGAACAGAATTTTGTTATTATATATCATATAAAGATAGCTCAACTTGATAAGTGAACATGCTATAATGTGCCACAAAATCAACTGAATGTCAAATAATAGGCTCATGCTTCAAATTATATTGCTTCACTTGCTGTTACAGATGATGAGATCTTCTGGATTACCATGTTTCAGTTCATGACAGAAGAAACTTTAATATCCTATTTCTAGCAAACTTCAAATCACAGAAAAAGGCCAGGACTTGGAAAGCCAAGCCACAACATTAACTTAATAGCAGATCCACATCAAAACACTTCCAGAGCAGAAGCAGCTGAGCAGCTAGCAGAAAAAATAGCTGATACATTGGCTGAATACACTGTGCTAAGAAAGTGCTGCACTGCTCAGACATACAAAACTGAAACTGAGGCTCACATTCTATTACGATTTAACCCCACATAGCCCTTCGGCTAGTTCAGGCAAGCTGTTCTGGCCTTGCTCCCTCACAGTTTCTTGTCCACCTGCTTGCCAGCAGAGCATGAAAAACTGAAAAATCCTTTTGTCCCAGACAAAACATGCTCACACCTCATAATTTCTTCAAATTCAGCTTTGAGGTTTTGTCTTTGTGAAACAAAATCCATGCATGTATTTTAAGAAAATATGAACTGAAAGATGACAGTGGTGAAAAACTAAGAAATAAACATGGCAAATGTTGGCAAGGTTTTCCCTTGCAGGTAATTCTGTAGTCTATAACTCAATACAGTGTTTTTCTATCAATGTGTTAATAAGAAAACAAGATCTGCAAAAAATCTATACTTTTATTATTTTAGTCTTAAATTTAGATTTGGAGGTACAACCACATTGCAATGCACAATCTCTTCTACATTACCAGATGAAGATAGAACTATTCACCTACACCATTAACCAGATCTAAAGACACCTTTTTATAAGTATCTCCAAAACCAATGGAGATCAACATCCATCCATAGTGAAATAGGGATTAAAAACCAAATCAAGTATCAAGGAGAGTAATGGTCTGAATAACATTTATTATTAAATTTCCTGTCACTATAAATTTAGCTCCTTCATATAATACACATTTGATCAATACATTCATTATTTTCATTGTTTATGTAATGATTTTGAATAATGCAAAACTAAGTCTATCCACACGTGCAGAAAAGTCTATTAAGTTAGTTGTACAAGATGCATGCAGGTAAGCAACATCTTTGGGTGTATTCTTAGAGGGCTAAAAAAGAGCCAAAGCAAATTTGCATTACCATGCCACTGTCTGTTACCAGTCTGTGTTGAATTTAGATTATAAACTCCCCACAGACAACTATTACTTTAACAGCACTAAAAACATAAAATACTACTAATAATCAAAATTTACATCTTTTTAAAAATATTGTGAGTTAAATTGCTACAAGAATATAGTAACAACAGAAATTAACAGTCAAATTACATTCTTTGTACCCTCCCAGGAAGATTACCAGATGAATGACAAGGTATTCTGCCATCACAGTGGGCTTGACCACCAGTACAAGAAAAACGTATCAACAAGAGACGTCACGTCTTTGATAAGAAGAAACAGATGTAACAGGTTGAAACATAAAAAATCAGATGCAGCTTTTTATCAGCATGCTTTGCTAAAATGTCTACACCTGCTTTTCTTTCTCATCTAGTCGCAAAGGCTACACAAAAATATCTATAATGTAAAACTAAAGCAAAAGACGCTACATGGAAATAGTCTTCCCAACGGTTACGTTTCCGTGTGTATCTCAAAACTGATGATAAACAGGAGCAGTAAGGTGTGTGTACAAATGAACCTGAGGTGCTTCCTCATTGGATCCTAATACCTCTAGTTTATCACCCGTGTTATTTTTCAGTGCTTCAGGAACAAGGTTTCCTCCACACTTTTTAGCAAAAACTAATTTTATCAAAGAGTGCTACTATTAAGCAGATGTGCCACATATTAGCAACGACAAATCCACTTACTTTTTTCTCCTTCTCATGATGTTTATCCTGAGAGTGAGAGGAAGAATCACTTAAACTTTGATCATATGACCTATTAGATCCCCGTTTGCTCTTTTTCTAAAAAGAGAAAACATATTTATGGATAGAGAAAAGGAACCATTTGAATAAATAAAAAGTATATAGCATTTAAAATGAAAAGATACCCTACTGTTTGAAGAAAAAATAAACATCAGTTATGGAAAAACTGACAAATTATGAAATAAACTAAGACTACCCAATGTATACTAGGAAAAAAAACCTATGAATTTTACATCTCCCACAAGTTTGCAAGAGGTGCACTCCACAAAGAAATGAGATACGTCACTTTTTAAAGGTTAAAAGATGCTAAACACATTTCAAATTTTTGTACATAAAACAAAAAATATGCTATTCAAATGAATATCACATGAAGTCACAGTGCTAGCAATGCCACATGCTTGAAATGCACTGTGAGGTGGCTGTTTTATAGCTTTGTGATTTATTATTCAAGTGACCTGTCTGCCATATTTTCATTAAAATGGTCTAAATGATACTGAAAGTTATGTAAATGCATACATGACCAAGCAGCTGGCATAATTGCCTGTATTTCTGTAATGTTTGAGCCTCATCTGGGACTAGCAAATGTTTTATGCTAGGCCAAAATGTTTGCTATTTTGTCATAACTGAGGTAGCGCTATAAAGACACTTCAAGTCAGTGCTTTGCCAATCAAAATTGTCACTGGTATAGTAGATACACTCTACCCACCATCTTCAGAAGTATGAAACACCTGTGTTTATCAGGTATCAACAGTCACAGTAACACTAAAGAAACATTAAACACTTAAATAATCTTGCTAGCCTTTACTGTTCTAATCGCTATAGTTTGGTAATAGAAAGCTAACCTGTCAAATACAGAGTTACGACTTTGTCATTAAACTTGCTTTTTAAATAAACATGTATATTCTTTATCATGGCAGCACTGGAACATTCAAAACAAATGCATAAGAATCTAAGAGCTTGCCTTCACTGCTAGGTAACAGATTGTTTTTGTTCTTTTTGTAAACTTATCTCAAAACAATTTTTAAAAAACCCTTAGCTTAGCAAGGGCCTAGAAAGCCTTGACATCTTCATTATGAAGCAAATTCAGCAATATTTCCAAGAACACAGAGCTAGCTTCATCAAGCTTATCTTCTAGAAAGGTAGAATGCTTCATTGGCCCTGTGTTTTTACCTCATTGACAACCTATTCAAAGGTCACCCAAGTATTCACCTTTTTTAGCAGTGAAAACAAGTAATTATCAAGTTTAATTATACTTACAGCAGTATCTGAACATATATATATTATAAATCTTCTTAATACAATATCCATAAACAATATTTTTAGATACCAGTAAGTCCTTCAAGTCCACACACTCACACATGTACACAGAAATACATATCTGGAACTGTCAAACTGATAAGAAGTGATAGGAAAGACTCCAGAGGTCTGATCCAAAACCTATTGGGGTAACAGAAATTTCCACCTTCTTTACTTGCTTGTTTGTTTTTTAAAATTTACATCTCAAGAAAATTCCTTGAGATTGGAATCCCTTGAGCAGGGAATGCCCACTGGCTACAGAGTGAGATATAGAACAAAAGGAAAATTGCTTTTTTTTTAAAAAAAGGAAACAGAAGCAGAAAGAAATGAAGGGCTTCTTTATTCTCTAATATACAGGAAAACCAGTAGTATTTTCCAGATTATTACAAAATGGATTGAATTCCAAGAAGCCAACTAATGAAATAGTAAAAGAAAACATTACAGGGACTTTATGAAAAAAACCACTAAATGTGCATGGTATTTCTGGCAAAGGGGGAAAACCCACACATCTAAAAAGTAACCACTTATAAAAACACTTTCAGCTAGTACTTCTGTAGCTGTGATTAAAATATTGTTTTAATGAAATAGGATGTATTTTCTGAGTTACATAAAAATATTATTTCTAATGTTAATAGCAATTCAGAATGAAAAAACAAGTCAGTGACATTTATGTACAGAATTTAACAAATACATACCAGTTTACTAAAATGGTATTTACAGTAGCCACAGTATTGGACATTGTCTGCACCATTGCCCTCTTCTTCACAAAGAAGCCCTGCAAACTGTGCACTAAAAAGAAACAAAACAACATCCAGGAAAAGCAATTTTATGACAGCTTGTACCAAAACATCGCAACAGATAACAGAGAAATATATCTGCATTTAATAGGAGACACTTTACCACAAGTGACTTCTGATGGCATCTAAGCACATATGTAACCTTTGTAGTCCAGGGAAGAACCATGCATGGCGTATACTTTGGCCTGCTGCCTTTTTCATAGTCTTTATGCCACTCACACAACCTTACAACTTTAAAATCTACATTCCTTATTGAGCTATTCCCACAAATAAATAAACCAAGCCATTTACAACAATTCTTAGCTCAAATTCAAGCCAACAACTATCTACGGAAAGAATAGTTTTTAACAAAATCATACTGTAGATCCAAAGATGACATTTTTCTGAAGCTGCACACATCCTTCTCTGCATTGCCAGGAAAAATTACCACTTTTGAGGTTTTTTTAATACATTTTCAATAACATAGAAATGAAACCATATTTATTGGTTTAAAGGACTGTAGCAGGTTAATTTCTTTTAAAAAGAACAAGATTTCTAAGTTTCTTTGCCTGAGCTAATTATTACCTTATTCTACTACATTATTTCATAACAAATGTGCTTTTCACCATTTTTAATGCTGATTCATTTTCTTTATCAAAAGCAACACTGAAAAACCAAATATTCCGTTTCATTTTCCACATCATGTTCACTAGCATAATAACACACGGTTGTAGTCAAAATTATGAAGCAGAGTATTTAAACGAAAGAACAATATATAAGACAGCTTACTTTCATTGCTTTTTAAAATCACCTTCACCTTGGGCAATCCAGAAACACTGCTTCCTAACTACAAGCACACCTACAACAGGTGCTGTAAACATTTAAGAGGATCTCTTTATGTAAAGATTTATCATTCTAAGCTTGCCATACAAAACCAGATGGACTCTTCTCTTCCTTGAGACATTGATACAACTCACCATCGATCTCCGCCTTTCATAGTTTTCACATTTTTCTTTCATTTTTCAAATATTTCAGAAGTCTCTCAATATCCTGAGTCACAGCACTCTCTGGCTACGGAACATTTTATACCTGGGTTTTTAAGAATTTTTTAAAAATCTAAAAATTGGCAAGATAAATATTTCAATTTTGAATCTAATTCTCATGTTCTTTATAACTTTCACTGAAAATGGGGTTTTGGAAAAAAGATAAAAGATGAAAACGTCTCTTGTACATATCCAAGTGTTTGAAAGAAAAGAAACCTTTTAATATAAACACTTTTTAACATTTTTAAGTAACCTCTTTACATGGTATGCACACTTTGAGGAACACAATCCGTTTCCACTATGAAAAGAAACTTGACATTGGTCACATCCAATGGAAAATTAGATGCTTATGAAAGAGTAAAACCTGCCAGCTAGTCAAGCAATTAAAAGAAAAGAGTTGCCAAGAAATCACCATCTAAACTACAGAATTACATCCTTTAAGATCTGCACAACACATTCAAAGTATCACTTGATTTGACTGAAGAAAATACATTAAAGTAATATATGTAGGTGTGCAAATATAATTTCCCTGATTGAGATGGTCACAGGGAAGTGTACTGGGGTCCTCCTGAAAAGGTGGGTAAATCCACAGATTATGTATCTAGACAGTATGTGTAAATCTGGTATTTGTTGCAAAATAGCTTCTGCTGCATTGGGGGAAAAAAAACCCAAAACACAACAAGTAATGCCTGTCAATTTTGGGGTGGAACTCCTTTTGCCTTCTTTTACCTGTTGACATGTGTTTTAATCTAATTATCCAACTTTTTTTCAAAGCCCATAAAGTGAGACAAGCATGTCCTGAACATAAGAAAACCCAAATGAATCAGACGTTGGGGGACAGTTGATTTTCTCCAACTGTTATATGTGAAACCTAAGTGAATAGTTCAGAGTAGATGTGTACCATTTAGATAAAAACAGTGAGGTGAATTACTCCCAAATGTTTGGAAATCTATACCAGAAAGGGTGAGTATAGTGCATTGTTATGTATAGCTTAATAATTCTTCCCACTGTTTTTCCAAATGTAAACATCAAATCAGTTAGCAGGTAAACAATGACTTCACATTCTCATATTCTTTAAACTATCATCTAAGAAAAATAACATAAGACCAAAAAAAAATCCCTCTAAACCACTTATTCACAGGAGCACACAGCATTTAATACAACCCATGGGAGTATTATTAAAACAGCTCTTGCAGCTCACAGCAATGTCTATGTTGCTAGTGCCATATTGTTAGCAAACTCTTATTGTAATAAAGTTAGATTTCTACACAAACCACTCTACTGTATTTCTTTACTCAGAGTTCATTCTGAGTTATTCAGTTACTTTATATTAAGAGTTTTTCATTGCATTGTAGGCATTGATTCTGGAACATCAGAGATGTTAAATAACAAAATACACTTACCATGTTACGTGAAAAGCTTGTCGACATCCATGTTTATTACATGTCATGCAAGCACCAGTGGCTGCTTTACTTTCTCTGCCTTGTTCATCACAAATATAGCAAGTCTATCAAAGAGAAAATACTTAACATGACAAGAAGAATACGAATAAAATCTGTGTTTATTTATTAAGGAGACTCTAGCATGAGAACTATTGGATTTTGCAGCTACACTTATGTAATTCTAATGATGTTTGTTTGCAAAAGGAGACTGTCTGGTAGACACTTGGGATCTGTGTAACACGTCAATGCTAAAGCAGTACAAACACTAATTTACTTAAATTCTATAGTGCAATTCAACTAGCCAAACAGTTAAACACCCGAAGGTTAATAACATTATGCTTCAAGTTTTTTCCCTGCTTTTAAGTTTGTGTTTATGTCCTTTTAGGTCACAATCATTTTCACATCCACTCAACATCACCTTTATCAGTGGCATTCAGAAACATCAAATTTTAGTGAGTGTTTAATGGTATCAAACATCATATGTGCTTATGTCCATAAAATTACATATAGAAAAACTTCCCATCTGAAACTTATCTGTACAATTGGTGTAAAGAATTTTCAGAAATCTCATAACATGCTTCAGTACTCATATGATGCTTAGTTACCTTTAATCAGATATTGTGTTTAATGGAAAAGAACCTTCTGTAAACAAAGTTTAAATTAGTATATCAAACCCATTTCAACCTTAAAAACAAGAAAAAATGAAAATAACCAGTCTAGTACCTGAAAAGTTCTTCATAGCATTTCTGTCCATGTGTTTGTTTCACTAGGATACTATGGCAATTTATAATATTTTCAAAAATATTCTCAGTAAAATGAAAAAAGACAAAAAGAATCCCAAATATTTCTCATTATTCAATACTTTTCTTTTTTCCTATTTCTTTTTTAACACAAGGCCAATAAACATGAATACATATGGTACAGAGGCTCACTGTTACACTACAATGTCTCATCAGAATTTGAAGTAGAAACATCAGGCAAAACTCCATCTCTCTCTTTTTTTTACTATCCTTATTACTGAAATGTCATTTAGCAAGATTCTATCACATCACATTTATGTGTAAAATTTAACAATTTAAGAACAGATTCTTAATGAAAGTATCCTCTGGAATTGGGGAAGTCAAGTAGCTGGTTTTAAGTGAGAGAGAACTTTACTGAGGTAATAAATATCAATGACACACAGCTACCTCTGTAAAAATCCCACAAGATCTTAGATGAGAAAAGAGAAACTTTTCTCCTCTCTCCCCGCCTCCCCCAAAAAAATGTCTATATTTATATTGATTTATTGCAATTGTAGCGCAAATTTCCTTTGGTGAGGCAGAGAATGAGCAGAATAATAAATAAAAAGAACATTGGTCATGGGTAGTAAAAATATAGTATAAGAAAAACAGACCAAGATACTACTGAAATAAAAAATTAAATGGATATAATGCAAAACCAGTATTACTCAGAAAGCCATGAAAATGAGTGAAAGTCTGAGATCAGAATAGTCTTTTACAGAGGTATTTAGAACAACATTTAACACAAAACATCAGCTAACTAAAGTGGTTTTGTTAACATCAGATACTCTAGGGTTGGTGAGTCATTCTTGTACCATTTCCAGAAAACTTTTAGAAAGCATTAAATCAAATTGCTAATATATCCTAAAATCATACCCTATATCCTAACATTTGAAATGTCAGAAAGAGGATAATCTTATTTAATTTTTTGCCTTGCTCCCTTTGTACATGGAGGTAGTGTGTACAGATAATTCAGATGTTTCACAAGGTCTCAGACTGAGTGCTCTTTAGCTTTCCATATCATGACCTTATACATTTAGATTTTAGCAATAAACAAGGTCATGATCTATCAACCTCACCTGAGGAACTACATTACATAACTTCGTAAGTAAGGTACCTCTATTAACAGAGAGTATGTGATATGCACATTACATTTAGTAGGCCATTCTGTGTAGGCCTTGTTTTTCAATACTATATTTAGGGTCTGTGTTTCAAGACCCCTTAAACTAACTTACAGTAAAATAACTTAAAAATTAGTAACAAACAAATAGCTACCTTACAGACAGGTTTAGACACAAGGTGGACTGCTTACCCAATTTAACAAGCACAATCACATTCTCTCCTTTGTACAATAGCCATGAGAAGTTTAAAATTTGGTTCCTAACCTTCCAAATGAAACGGGGACAAAGAAGGTTCATCTTTCCACTCCAATATGGAGAGTAAATTCTCTCTAAAGCTGAGCTCTACCTTCTCTTAGACACACAAACAATTCCAGAAGCCTGACAACCTTTCTCTTTCACAAAGCAGAAAAATGAAGACTTCTGTGCATTTGCAAACCCATGCAATTGCCGCATCACCTCTGAAATCTCTGGAATGGAAAGTGTAAAGCTCTGTGTCTCATCACCTACAGCAGCACTGCTCTTCAGAGCTCTTAAGGGAAGAGAGTACTGACAAGTTCTCCCAAACTTATTGGAAAATTAACAAAACATTACATAAAGCTTTTGTCTCAGAAAGGATATTTTACTGAAAAAAATGAACAAATATCCTAAAGTTTCTTCAATGGCAAAAACACACATTTTGCAAAGCTGCCTTTATGTTTCTGACAATATTTTTCCTTCAAAGATTCAAAACATAAACCTTCTTTGCAAAAGCAAAGAGAAAAGGAAAGACGAGGCGAGAAAAACCTTGTAAAATAAAAAGTAATCATTTACTCATAGCAGCTACCCAAGAGCGTTCCCTGCTTACAGAATCAAACCTAGGAGCTGTACATAAATTTCTCACTATTGCCAAATCAGTATTGAGATAAGTCTAACAGCTGCCTTTGCTACCAGACAAATCAAGAAACATCAAGTGCACTAATTTTTTAAACAGTTCTTAAAAAAAGGTTCCAAAAAGTAGTAATTATATTCAATTACCACATACTTTCAAATGAACCTGAAAGAGACATGAAAAGCTCACATAAAATAAACAGATATTATCCATGTATACCCATCCAAGGAATAACAAACCTCTACTAAACAGGAAAAGCAACTACTAGCCCATTTCTTTTTGGAAGCATCTGTTTTCCTGTTAGTTAACCTACCAATCAAGACATTCAGTGGTCTCATTCTGTGATGTGATACTTTTCATCCTAGAAGCAGGTAAACTTAAGAGAAATAGCAGAAAATGTCTTTATATTGACAGGTCTCATGCTTTAGTGTCTGCTGTGTTTCTTCTCACATTTAAGACTACTGTACTTTGTAACATTGCATATCTCACAGTGTTCAACAAAAAATCAAGTGCACAGAAAAAATGTGTAAATAAGTACAATTTCCTGGCAAAATTCGAATGATGCTTGTCTTTACTTTAAAGACTGTAGTATAAATTCTCTCATGATAATTTTCATTGGCCTACTTTCCCCAAATCCATATGTTACCATTCTGTATGTATCCATTTGCACACACAGAATTATTTAGGGCTTCACAGGAAATAAAATCTTTCTTATAATCATTCTATTTCAACCTGAGTTGACAGATAGAATGAAATTAGCACTAAGCCTCTCTAGAAAGAAAAATAACTCTAGTCAGTTTTTCCTAATTATGTTTACACTCACATTTGCAACAAATGTTTTAAGAACTCTACTTCTCAGAAAAGTTTTTCTTTCCCATTTCATCCCAAATCCATAAAGTCAGATTTAAATCTTTTGCAAAGCTTCTGATCTAAAAAAAAAAAGTCTAATTGAAATAAACACAAGTAGTATTCAGTAGCATGGGAGGTAGGGGATGAAATTATTGCAGGCTACATGAAAAGAGAATTAGTAGTTGTATTGGTGTGGGTAGTATTGCTCTTAAACTAGTAAACTTGGGAACTGATGGCAATTTAGCCACTGCAGTACCAAAGTCACCAGTGGCTACAGATTTATTAAAGAATCTGGCAGAGTCCTCTGTCAGCGATTGCCTCTTAAATTCTGCGCCATTAGAACTAGACTGCAGTTGGCAGTGAAGTTAGATTGGTTCCAGGAGGTTTGCTGCAGCAAGTGCACTATAGACATTTCTCTGATTCCCCTGAAATTCACAACTGTTGTCTGCCTGAACCAAATAGATCAAATATAGACAGCAAAAGCTGAGTTCTGTATCAGGAGAGAACAAAAATAATTATCATTTGAAGGCTAGAGGTCTGCCCACAAACCTTGAAATTTCTGATATAGGTTCATTATATCTTACAAGATACTGTAGCGGTCTGTATGATAGTAGCTTTAAGCAGACTGCTAGCATGGAAAATCATCCCAAACAACATCTGCCATAACCAGAGCTACACAAGACCAAGACCTCCATCTACATAATCTGTATGGCACTAGTGTATTAGGGGAATAGTATATTAGGGAAACATCACTACCAATTAAAAAAAAAATCAAAAACCCACATATTATGACTACTACTCGAAAAATATCACAGAGACAACGTGAAGAAGATTGGTTTCTCTGTACGCAGAATACAGGAGATGATGCACACATCCCTCTTTTACCTCAGTATCCACAAACCACCATAACAACGTAAAAGAAAGAAACTAAAGGTAAAAAGAATAAAAGAAAATTATGTAATAATACTAATCAGAAATTCAGACAGTTTGCTGTCTACAGAAAGGAAAAGACAAAGAAGGATACAGTTGAGTCTAATGAAGAGGTAGTACAAAGTAAGAAAAATATAATTAGCACTATAGAACATTAATAAGCTATTTTTACACTGCTTTGCCTTTTTTTTTAACAGAAAGTCTCGCCACACTTTATAAAACATTCCATCTCACCAACACTTTTTTAGGAGCAGTTCTTCAGAAGCAAATAATCCCACTAAAGTTAATAGTGTTTATAAAGGCAAGCTTTCGCCTTAATATATTAACATAGCTTTTTGTCCTAAAAGAAATGTTTATGAACATGTTTATGTTCATATCAATACTTAAAACAGTAGGACTTAGCGGTAAGTAATAAAAACATTTCAAATAAGCTGTAATAATATTTTAACCTATGGGAAATATTTCACATTCCTTTCAAAATAAATTGTTATTCAAAGATCACGATCTTTTTAATTAACAAAACAGTCTCTAATCTGCAAAAGAATGAGACATGGCAGAAAACTTACAGCTTAATTTACAGCTTTAATGTAGCTTCCATGAATTTATCATAAAGTCATTGCAGAAAACATTCAGCATTACTGCATACATTTATGAATTGTCAATAAAGTGCACGCTAACAAGGGTAGCTTTAGATTATTAAAATTAAATAAATACATTAGACAGATTAAAATACACATAATTATACCTTATTATAACGATCATGAGGAACAGACTGCAACACGATAGGTTCCATTGTAGAAACATTTGCAAACTGCACCTCGGGAATGTACAGAGCACAAACCACATGAGCCCAACCTACAAAAAGTTATAATTGGATTTAATTTTAATGTTTTCTAGAAGCTCAAAGGACATTTCAGTTATAATGTAAAGAATCTTTCACAACAATTTTTTCCACAGACTATTTTAACTGTTTATATATATTGCAGATATAAGTTACTTAAGTTATGATCACATTTCACTTCATATTATTCAAAGTTTAGATGAGCTGTAATATATTTTTATTCAGTAGAGAATGTAATTAATATTCCATGAAATCCAAATGCTAATGATTTACACAAACAGAGACACATAAATGGAAAAACAGGTAATTTCTGTCCATTTCTTGGGTTAACATAGTTATCATGTACAAAGCTAAGCAAATTGCTGCAAAAGAGGAATATCATCTGAACAGACAACTATTCATGCAAGCATTGCTATCATAGAAGACTCCAGCGATTTTTTTTTATTTAAAGCTATTGTAATTTTACATACTCCCTAATTCTTTCTATAGAAAGAAATCTCAACACACATTCCTTCTATCTCTTCTTTTCCTTCTTTAAAGGTGACCAACTCATTTTTTTTTCATAAGAACATCAATTCCTATATCCTGTCCTGTTCTAATGCATTAACTTGGAGTCATCAGTAAATGCTTAGTTACTTACCATACTGTGCTTTAACAAGATTTCAAGAAGTAAACATTTCTAACTGTCTGACATTTGGCTGGATAGAGGAAGGGGAAAATACCGATTCAGAAAGAAACCTACTAATTTTAAGTGTTTTTTCAATACTAAGATCCTGAATGTTTTTCAGTTTGTTTCAAAGGAGGACAGTTTGCCATAACTGTAAATTCAGCAGAAGCTGCTACATAGCTAACCCAATATACTAATATACTGATACCAATACGAGGATTACAAGAGTACTATCACATAGTACAGAGCTACCTCATCTGAAAGCGAATTTTGCGTGGCTAATCATTTAGCATGAATTCTGTTCTTTCCCAAGAGAAGAAATAAAGTCTTTTGGCGCAAGACCTTCATTACACCTTAAAAATAATTGTGCTTTCCTCCTGCTCAGGCTTACTTGTATGCAAATATTAAGGACATAAAATGACAGACTTGCGTAACTAGATGATCTACTTGACTATTAATTAGGTAAACAAAGTACATTATCATTGTGCAAATGCATTCTATAATGAAAAAACCCACCTTACCAGCAAAAAAAGCTCTCACACAAAACACACCATACTTCCTCACTGCAGACCTTTTAGAGGTTTGTTTTCATCTTGTTTTTTTCTTTTTAACTAGTCCACTGAATTTAAAGATTCTTCACCCAACTATATGTTAACTCTTAGTTAAATGTCAAGTTGTACTTACTTACAGTGGTATTGTTGAGACTCTGGAATGGCATTTAGTATTTGGAATGGCATATGTACTTTTTTTCTTTTCTTAAATCACAATCTTTTCTGGTGGCTTCAAATCAATTGGTGTCCTCCCTCCCCATTTACTATTTTAGTAGTTCTAATTTGTATAGAAAATGGAGAGCGCACACACACAACTGTTACAGCCAATATAATATGTAATTTTCCCATATTCAATCTGCAATTAAATACAGTATCTGTGCAGCTTCACTGTTAGTCACAAATAGTTTGTAGAATTCTTCCATGTAGAAAGAGCATAAGACTAATAAAATAGTACGAAAAAGAAAGTATAAACTGCCAACTTGATCTGCTTTTAAAATGTTTCCAACAGACTATTGTAAAATTACCATTAACAGACAGATTGAAAAAAAGCTATAAAAACCACAGTCTTTTTTTGTTCTCTCCTCTACTTGAAATATCTTCAGGGAATAAGTGTTTATAAGGATTTTCCTAAGATTTGCAAATTGCCCTAAGCTAGAGTCATCTTACTGAAGACAGATAAGAATAAATGTTAACATAGTGTTAATGGTGAGTATTTACCTTTAAATATCCTCTCAAAAAATTAACCCAAATAGAAAAACCATTCATCTAAACAAAGTCATTAAATCAGTAGAAAAAGTAACACTGAAATTTTGAAAAAAAAACCTTCTTCAGTTAGTTAAACAAACAGGTGGCAAAAGCTTTTATTTTAAATGTAATTAAGTCTGTACTCCAGTTACACTTATTCATAATGAAAAAATATTATGTAAATATACAAAATATACCAGAGACATTAAAAAAAATCACTTACTAAACCAAATGAAATTTAGGTTAAGTAAAGAATTTTCACTACAAGAAACCAGTTTCAGAAGTAACTTTACCTGAATATTACTCTGTCACTATAAAAAAAAAAATTAAACAATATAACCAGAAACCTACAGGCTCAATACAGTCTGATTTCAAAAATATAAAACACACATCCAGGATAGCTGTGGGCCATAGTACACATCTTTCATGAAAACAAAACCAGTATCTATATAATGAAACAAATTAAGTACCACAGTACTAATGCACTTTCTAACAAGGAGTCAGTGTCAAAGGAACGGAGGACAAGAGATCTTCTCCATTGCTTTCCATCTGAAGCCTTTAAATTTCAGGTAAACTGACCTTGCTGAAAAATCAAAACTTGTACAATAAAAAATTAACTATAGGGGAGGTTGCAACACCCTTATGTTACCAGCCTCAAATGCTGACATGCAGAAGAATAACAACCCCAGCACCATCTTCCACTAATGCTCAGACCCTATACAAAACTGCTTAAATGTTCCTTGGTCCAAAGAGTCTTTTGTCTTTGTCTTTCTTTTGTCCAACAGATAAAATATCAGGAAAGAAATGTAAAATTATCGGAGAACACCACTCAGCTCACCTAGGAAAATCACAAGGCAGAGACTCAGCAGCTCTCCTTGGAGAAATAATAAAGAATATATTTTTCCATAACAAGTGCAGTTAAGGACTAGTTGTTTAAATGTGCTGTGGAATCTCCAGTCTTTGGAGAATTCATGGTCTGTATACTCCTCCACATTTTCAACTTAAGAGAGCCCAAGAAGATTCAGTTTAGTCATATAATGACCAGGTAGTAGCCAAGAAAAGGAAGCAAACAACCATCACCTTTTTCTTAAGCATCAAAAGACTAGTCACTGGTGCTCCACAGAGTAAGCAAGGAAGTATGGACACCTACAGTCAAAGTCTCTCTTGTCTCACTGATGGAAGAAAGGCAGACTTTACTTTTAATGTTCTCCACAACTCAGAGTACTCTTGACTATATAACTCAGCAAGAAAACGTCTCCCCTGTCCTTTGCTGACACTTCTTTCTTTGACAGCTCCTCTCAGGCAGAGCACAGAGCTCAACAGAATTCCAACAGAAGAAAGTACTATTGCTATGTTCAGAGTTGAGTACTTTTGTCTGCTGTTTCTTACTGGATGTCAACCACCTACTTTGTCTGAAGAGATAACGAAACACCCTAAAGAGACATCACATCCATCCAAACTACACACACAGCTGAGGAAAGAAGAAAGCATTTATAAGGATTTATGATATTTAAGACTACATTAAAAAATACTTTTCAATTAACTACATCTAAGCCTTAAAGATTATGCTGTAAACTACCTACTCAATTCACTTACTACATTATTCTTGGCTAACTATCAGCTTCATCAGCAAGTATACACTTTTTTTTTTCCAAAGAAAGACACACTATTAAATCCAGTACTTTTGAGTTCTCCCAATATTTAAGCATGAAAATATTGCTGTACACCCACGTTTTAGAGGGCTTTTTTCAACTCCATATTTATATTCAGTAACTTTTTAAAACATTCTCATTAGTTTCTATTGGAAATGAAATTATTTTACCACCATTCCTCTTCACCAAAAACACCACACAGAACTAAAAATAGGTTAACAACAGGATTCTTAATTGTTCTCCAAACTTAGCCAGGAACTCATGCCATTTCTCAGATTACTTCTCTTCCAAATGAGTTTATTAAAACCATCTGTATAAACCGTTACTATTTAAATCAATGATAAAATTCCATTCACTTTGGTTGTGCATGGTTTGCAGCACAGATCTGGACACAGATTTATTACACCTTTTAATTTTACTTATAAAATTTACAGTAGTTGCTAACAAACTCTTATTATTCCCGTTGAATTGCTTAAAACTCAGTTTACTTTTGTTTTCACCTCCCTTTCAGGATAGCTTTAACTGGAAAGGAGCAAGCCATATATGTTTTTACAAATGCAGTTAATGGCATCTTGCAAAATGTTCCTTAAATTTTCCCTACTCTCAGATTTTTGTATTATTATTATTTGATTTATTACTTTTCCATCTTTAAAAAGGTCACTATTTCACACATGTGCTTTCTTATTAATAATATTTTAGTAGAGGACAATGTCTGGCTTGCTTACTTTAAAATATACTTAAGCTTTAGCTTAAAGTAAAAAAAAAATAAGAGAAGTATTATAAGGATTCAAATTAGTTATTGAGTTTGCTTGCTTCCTGTGCATTCTTATCAGGACTGCTTTCTCTGAAACAGCTGAAGAAAAAATACAGGGAGCTACCATGGGCTGGCAGATTCACTGCTTCTTGCTTTAGCGATCCTATATTCTACAACAATCAATGCCTTCATCCAGAAATTGTAAAATGTCATCAAGTTTTGGTTATCATTTATTAAAAATAACTTAAGTGGTGACAGATACATTAAATTAAAGATATTTACTTCAATTTTTTGGGGGAAATCTGCTTATCTTTTTAAAAAATTTAAAATACACCATACATTTTTACCCCTTACTCCTAAACCAGATGAAATTATTATTCTAGTATAGAAAAACCTTTCTTTGTTGAAATATTAGTTTCTCATTAGGGTTGCTCTAGGTTGTAATTT
Source organism: Colius striatus (assembly GCF_028858725.1). Lineage (NCBI taxonomy): Eukaryota > Metazoa > Chordata > Aves > Coliiformes > Coliidae > Colius > Colius striatus. The sequence continues at coordinate 52,729,546 of NC_084763.1, forward strand.
TAAGGATACATCTCAATCCATCTGAACTGTGGGCTGCCACTAAAAGGTAAGGTCTCACCTTACTCTTTACTTCCAACCAAACATCACTGCACTCTCCCTGTAGTATAAGTTTGAGATGTAGCAGGGCAGAGAAGATTTTTTTCACCTGATTTTTTGTGGGAAAATAAAAGTTTACTTTCCAGTAAGATCAGTAAATAAGTTGATGCAATGCACATTGAGGTCATACGATTACCACACACAAAACCACCAATGCAGAAACACTCACAGGAAAACCACAGTCCACTCCTTTCAGCAGAGGTCAATAGCTGTCCTAGATTACATGAAATTGCACCCTCAGTTTCCACAACTATCACTTCTGTTGATTGACCCTAAGACTCAGCTCTGGTCACTCTGAAAGGAGAATCCAGTAAACATTTACATAAGACTGTTACTATCTCCCAGAGAGTAAGACTTAGTACTGTTTTAGACCTTTAGGTAAGTGTATCTTCATTAAGGCATTCTGTACACTTCTGGTTTGACCCTGACCTTTCTTCCTTGTAAAGACAACACAATTTGCAGAAATCTGTCAACTTAAATTCCTTTTCTTACTCTAGTTAAAACAGTTTCAGAGTTTGCTATAGTTAATACAGTATTATTTACTATATTGTTTGATCCATTCTTTTCAAAGATGGGTAAAAAGATGGTGCTCACACACTAACCACTACAGTTCTGACCACAGCAGCTGGTAGTCAACCTTATCACTGATAAACAGAATGAAGGGACAATTTCCATAAAACAAAAACAACAACACCTATTTGCGAAGAAAAGGCTTTACCCTACAAAGACCTACTACAGAATTTCACCAGTCTCCACTTATCAATGTTTGTTTCTTAACTAAAGAATTGGTACATAAGAAAAATTCACTTTAGGTCATCATTCAGCAACGCAACAAATAATTCATTTTTGAAACGGCTACAAATGATACTCCACTGGTCCACCAAGTAAGCTAATAGCTTTTATAATTTTATCTGGCATGCTATGGCATTAATGATTCTCCTCCTCCTCTCTCTTTTATACAATAAAAGGAATGTTATAAATATTTATCTAATGTTCTAAAAACACTTCCCTAGTTATACATTATGCTTACTAGCAATATCTATAATGGATATACGCTATAGATTACATAGTAATATGTAATTTTTATATTACTATTTTTAATTGTTTGTCAATTTTTACTGCCTTTCCCACTTTAAGCAAAAAAACTACGTATCTGCACAGAATGACTAGAACTATGCACATACATCTTGCAAAGCACATACACCTGAATGTGTACAAAGTCATTATACCATCCACATTAATACCAAGAAAATTCATCAGAACAGTAAACCTGACAATGAGAGCTGCTGACTCTAATAACAACTAAAGTAATAGGAAAATCTAACATATAATGTTTTCATGGACTTGGGAGGTGCTGAAGCTCTTCTTGGGAAGAGGGCCTGGAGGATGACATAAAACCATCACATTGTTAGCTGGCCTTTTCCCAAGCAGCTGCATGAAAGAAGTCTTGGTGAAAAGTCACACAAAGAATGCTGTTACACAGCATTCTTGATCATCATCCAGAGGAATCAGATTTCAAAGTAACAACTTGTAGAGCAAAATCAAGCCTTTTAGGCTTACAGAAAATTGTAGTCAAAGATTACTGTAAGAAAACTATTTAAATCGGAGATGCTCAACATTAGACATAATTTGCTTACAGACTGCACACTCAATATTGGAAGGTAAAGGGACTGGGATTCAAAAGACTACAATCAGTTCAAATGATCATGATTTTATTTTGTCCTCAGAGTGTCAAAACCCAAAGGAAATGACTGCAACACTAAAGGAAACATTACTGAATTGAAAAAGCCCAAAACTGCCAACAGCCAACAGTTCTCAAGTATCTTCAAACAAATGCTCACTTGTTGATTTTCTTTTTCAAAAACATGTGTTTATATTTTGTCCAACTACTAGTCCACATAGAGTATAAAGCTAAAAAAAAAAAGCTGATCTCTCTTTCAGTGGTCTCTCACATATAAGATAGCAAGCCAATAGGCAAAGTAAATATCAGGCTTTTCTCCTTTTAAAACAACTTTTATATTCAGTCATGTATTTAAAACCACCGTGGTGCCCTAAATGAACATGAACACTGAACTTAGCAAGGAATTCTGTCAACAAATATATTCAAAGAGAAAAGTTCCTTTTTCAACTCAATCCTACTTTTCTATTTTTAGTACCAATAAAAAATAAATAAACAAAACAAAGAGATAGTAAATGACCTAACAGAATTTATAGATCTGCAGTCTCTGAACACTGAAAAAGTCCTAATGTTTATGTAAAAACAAATTCCACAAAGACCACATAGAGGGAAGACTATTTTTGTTCACAAAGCTTTGCCACAGCTGTAAGACAGTCATAGCTACTAGGCAAATAAAATATTAAAACATATTCAAAGCTGATTTCTAAAACTTCTCATCATCAGCTTGATCGTAACCATGCAACATCCCATTGCTCTTAACTAATGAATTAAATCAAATGTGCAACTATTAGTAAGCCTTAGCACGCTGAACCCTCTGACAGATAAGCCACATCATGGATGTTAGTCCAAACTACACTCTGCTAAATACAAATGCATTGTTTCCAAGATCTAGGTAAGTGCAGGAGCAGAACAATCATTTTTCACACAGCATGAAGAGACTGGACAAACACGTGTAACCAGACATTGGCTCCTTCTTTTCAGAGTCGGTTCAGGTCTCTGACAATGGAAAAGCACAGGTGGGACACTGAAGCAGACTAGGACACATTCTGCTCAAATTCGGACAGAATGATCTTTCTGGGCTCACTATCAGTTCTGATCATAATGATAGCAGCTACTAGCATCAAGCTAAGAAAGGCAAGCATCTGTGTACTCTTCAGTGTATCAAAAATGTTACGAACAACAAAAAACGCTATTTCCACTTGGAGCTTCACTTGAACTCCATTAGTCCTTCTAGATCCAGACACAGCAACTTCACGCGGAACCATATGTATGAATTTCCAACACCAACTGGGATGCTTCCACAACACTGACTAGAAACCACTTGTTTAGTACAGTTACTATTAAGTAGGATAACTGAACTTCCCCTGTCCTGCTCCAGCACAGGTTATCCCAACCAGGCATTAATTATAGCTGTAAAAATAGTTAATGCCTCAAAAAGGCAAACGACCCATGTCTTCTGTTTTCTGAGCAAATGCAGAAAATAGTGCACTCAATTTTAAGAATATTCTTCAGTGTTACTAAAATCAATACTTCTGTTCCAATTTCAGTATCTGTCCCAGTTTCAAGGTACTGTGAATGTTTAGGCTAGTGAAAATATTCTGTAATTAATAAGAAAAAATTGTACTGAAAACAGTGAGCCATAAATACATTAGCAGTCTATGTTAGCGAACAATAAATCATACTGTAAACATTTTGCAGTCTAGAGATGCCACGGTATCACATACAGTACATTGGCTTCCCTAAAATTGCACATTCAGGTATGGTGAAGATTACATCATCATTTGTAAAACATATAGACAAGGGGAAAGGAAATGGTCAGTTTTCTCTACAAGGAATGCTTAATCAGTCTGGGCTCTCTCATCCTGAAAAGGAGACAAAAGAGGAATATGACAGAGGCCTATAAGAAGCATTGAAAAGGTCAACACAGAGTAACTGCACTTTGTCACTTTGTATCACTTAGCAAGTGCCAAGCAGCATCAAACCAGTCTGTGAGGTAACAGGTTCAAAGCAAAATCAGCATGCTGCTTTGACACACTGTATGGATCAACTGCAAATTGTCTCACCATACAACATTACAGACACTAAAGTTTTATATAGAAGTGCACACATTAATAGTGTGATGGACTCCTCTTCCATTAAACACAAAAATACCATCTCTGGTTCAAGAAGTCCTAAACTATAAATATTTGGAGGCTGGGAAAGTATTCTGAGAAGGCATCCAAGAACTCTCCCAAGAACATAATTCACACTGATAAAGACAGTAGGCTAAATTTTGTTTGGCCTCTATGATATGCTCCTCTCCTCTTACTATCTCAGGCTGGTATTTTCAAGTTCTGTATAAGATCCATGATAGTACTGCTCCAAGAATGCTGTATTGACAGTATAACTGAAAACTATAATTCCCTATTTGCTAGATGCTAGTGGAAAATCCAACATAGAATCAAAGAATGGTAGGGTTGGAAGGGATTTTTAGAGATCATCTAGTCCAACCCATCTAGCTACAACAGAATAAAGGGATGTCCCAACCTCCTGACACCCACCTTTTAGATACTTGTAAATGTTAATAAAATCCCCCCTCAGTCTCCTACAGACTAAGCACTCCCAGTTCCCACAGTCTTTTCTCATATGAAAGATGTTCCCTGATCATCTTGGTGGCCCTGCGCTGGACTCTCTCCAGAAGTTCTGTGTCCCTTTTGAGCTGAGGAGCCCAGAACAGGACACAGTACTCACAAGCACGACTAAGGTACAGTAGATGTCTTCAACTGGAAACATAAAACCTAAAAAGCAAATCTATATAAGTGCTGATGTCCAGAAAATCAGCAAAGTAGTAACAGGAGAGGGAAAAGGAGGAAGAATCCATACAAAGGAACCAAATCTCATGGCACTTGGGGGTGAGTGAAGCAAAAAAACCCCAAATTACTATTTTCTAGTTAGTCGGTAATACTTTAAAATGACACAAGTTTGATAATCAGGCTATTTTGTCACAAATATCTTACAGTGCCATAAAGGCAAGATAACACTATTATATAAAAGCTATGAAATTAGGCTGCTTTCAGCTACAGTTGTATAAATTACTTAAGACAGTTAATGTACAGGCTGCTGCTAAAAGAATAGACCTGGCCATTCCCCCTATTAGCATTTGCATGGTCACCTGGGTCAGGGAATGGATTTATTTTACCTGAAAATGAAAAAAAAATATAGATATATAAGTTTTATATGCTAGTACAATCAAAAAGGAGGGAACAACGCATAGCAAAGACCCTCTTTGTAGTAACAGCACATCAGTGCAGGTAAGGAAATTCATGAAACCCAATAGTAAAGGCTCAGTAGATCAAAAATCTTAAGATTCCTGACATAAAATACAGTATCTTCAACACCCAAACAAAACACATCTCTTCACATTATAAAAAAGCAATTATTAGAAGACTGTTAGAAAAAGACTAGAATTAAAAAAAAAAAATATCTACAAGAGCAGCAGATCACGTACGAGCCAAGCTGTCTGCATCTTCCAAACAACAATTGCATTAGTCCTCTAGCTACAAAATGAAGTTACTTGTTGCCAGAAGGCAGAAAGCAGCATAACTTTCTATCACTGACCTAAAATCAATAATTTCTTCACTTGTTCTGAAAAGCTAATGCACTTCAACTATTTCTATACTTAAACAAAGACTTTGTAATCACGAATTTCTAAAGCTGGATCCCAACAAGGTTTTATCAGAAATGGCTGGTTCAAAGTCTTCAGGAATCCTTGCATCTTATATAATTTTAAACTGGCAAGCCCACTACATGACCTTCAATAATACCTCCTTTAAGACTGAAACTCTTCTGGCACAATCCATTGTTGGGTAATTTTTTGAAAGGAAAGATTCAGATTAAGAATGTAGCTTTCTGAAATGCAAAACCAGTCGGAGTTCATTTTTTCCAAGCTTCACATGCTTCTGTAAAGGACACTTGGTCCACCAGGTAGAATTTGCTGTATTCAACACCATGTTTCCAGAAGATGAAATACAAATTCTTAAGCCCTCTCTGCTATGAAATTTTCACTATGAAGCTTTCACTATTGAAAATGGTTGGCCAGGAAAATCAGAGTAGCAACAAGATTGTTCATACAGTGTAATATCTTTGCTATGTAAATGATTTTAATAGTTATTTATTTATTTATTCAGGAAAGAATTCATAACTACACTTAAGACAGCTATGAAAGATAACTAATAGGATGGTCAGATCTTTGATGCTCACTGCCAAAATACATTCTCTTAAGTTATGTAAAGAAAAGGTTTTTAAATCACTATACAGAATAGCAAGGCATTCCAAAATAATACTTTAAGTATAAAAGTATACAACACTTCAGCTACTTCATACGTCACAAATTTTACTGTATATTTTGAGAGGTATGAGGCATTTTTGTTTCTTATTTCCAAAAAAACCCACCCTACCTTTTCTGAACAAATTAATTCAACACTGCCACATATCAACATGTCTGAGAGGAAGGATAGTCTTAAGGCTAAAGTATTGGGCTGGAATTTACAACACTGACAACACAGACTCAATACAACCTCCCAACGCTCACAAATGACACTAAGTTCACTAATGTGTTTGAGATAAGAAGACACTAGAATGGTGAACTCTGGACAGTATACGCTACGTTGCAGTCCAAGCATAGATGAGTGAAAGGGTGCATCAGTCTGATTCAAAGCAGGCTCTGTGTTCCTGCAACTCAACTGCAACAGAAATAGCAAAGCTGCATCAACACTAAGCTAAAATACAAATTAGTTAAGATTATTACATATACAGCACAGAATCTTCAGAATGCCATTTACATAGACTGTCCAAATGAAATGCAGAATTCTGATCATACTTTCTCCTCTCACAAGAGAAAGGGCTCAGTATCAAAATGACCAGACTATTTACAGATAGACAATGGACAGGAATTCAGAAGTATCTAATAGAGAGAAGATGGAATTGCAGAAGTGATTGAAAAGTTAATTGACATTTTTCACTCATGTCACCTAGCTATTAGCTTAAACATAATCAAGGCAGGCTATCCAGAGGAGACCTTCTCTAGCAGTTCTACTCAACAGGAGCGAACTGATGATAACCTGAATGATGAAATTAGAAAGATGAAAGGGACAGGTAATCACTGCTGCAACTTTTCAGCTCTAGCTTCTTTGTTACAGAACCTATTAGTAAATTAGGCATGAAAGCTATCCTTTGAAAATACACTGGTGAGTTCAGTCTGGGCTACAGACATAAAAATTCTACTTTCTTCCATGAATGGTGTGCTTTCAACAGCTTTCTATAAATGTTCAAATTCCAAGTAAATGCACATAAAATTTATTCTTTAACCCATTAAAATCTTATATTAAAATGTGATTTCTCCATCACTGTAACTTTTTTTCCTAAAAATAAAGTTAAGAATAATTATTTATGTTCTTAACCTACATTCAGCCTACATTAGACAAATAAAGGTTACCATAAAATAGTTCTCTCTTTGCAAACCAGACAGTTTTAATTTATATTTAGGATCCCTATATTTATTTTTAACAGATTTATTTCCTTCATACAAAACAAGAGAGTTCACAGAAAATAAGAATAAAACTTACCCCCATTATCTGTTCTCTTTAAAGCACCATCCTTATGAGGGCATAATTCACATCTCTAGGGAAAAAAAGCAAAAATAAAATAAAATAATGAAATGATCATAGGAGCATTGAAAAAGAAAGCACACACATCTAAACTGTAGCTGACGTTAAGGAAGTAACTGTTTTTTAAAAGCTAACGGGTATGTTTTCTCTTAAACTACACTTGAATGCTAATGTTAGTTTATCACAAACGAAGTTTTCTCCTCCAGACCTTGAAATTATGGTATATATTAAAGCTACTCACAGCTCTACCATCGAATTTTTATTCCTGCATTCCACACCCTGGAATTAAGGAGACAAGCCTTCAAACATTACAGCATGCGGTTAGACTTATTTGATAAGAAATTTGGGCACAGTCCAAAGACTCCCTACCCCATTCCCTTCTTCTAGGATGTCAGAGTTCACCAAGGAAGTCAATCACAAAGACATGCCATGGCTATCATCAGCATATGTGCACATCCTATGGCTGACTTCAGTCTCTGCTGACTCTCACTCACCCTAAGAGACCAAAACCAATCTCACTTTCTGTTTCAGAAAAAGAAGGTCATAATTTGACTCATCCTTCAAATTCTCCAAGACTCCATGTCTGGAAACACACAGTTTGACATCATATTCATCTGACATAAACCAGAATCAGAATAATACAATCTTTCTACTATCTCTGCCTCTATCAAGTTCCCAATATCAAGTTTATCTCTAAGTGTCCTAGAGCAAGCATGAATCAAATCCAAATCTGTTCAGAGATGAGAAATGGAACAGGTTTGATGCACATTCCACTTCAACTGGTCAAATGACACATGAAGGATCACCATTATAGGAGACAGGAATCCTAGGAATCTCCTTATTAAAACCATTATGTATTCACAAATTAGGGACAACTCAAGCTTTTGAAGAAACTTAAGATCAGTCTGATCATCAGATGTAAACTCAACACCACGTCCTTCAAAAAGAGGGGGACATCCAGCATCAGTACAGATCTTCTCTGTGTGCCCTGAACAATACTGTTTGCCATTACCAACTAACTGGCAAGTCAGCACATAAAAGGGCCTATGACCCTGGAGTGCTTCATTGTCCAAACTTACTCATGGAATGAGAAATTCCCTTCTTGAAAATCATATGGCTGAAGTATATCTTGAGGACTATCTATTTCTCCTTATCTGTAAGAAAAGTTATATTAACAGCCAAGAGGCTTTCATAAAGAGTAGAACAGAGAAGCTACATTATTTTTGCTCAGTGCACTGGTATAGACAGCTGCACACAGGAAAAACCACCTTCAATACTGTTGCTTTTTGTCTGTTGCTCCATTTGTCCTTCCCATCAAAACAATCATTTATTGAAGGGTAGCTTTATGTCTATGGTAAAATTTAGAGATAAAAATGTTTGAATCAACTTCTAAGCTGTCTGCAAACTGGAAGCAACACACCTTTTTCTTTCTTTCTTTCCAAGTTAAGATTATAAGGACTTCCTTGACAATGAAATGAACAAATGAGTTCAAACAAAGATGTCTGAAAGACGAACACAGATTATTTTAAACAAAAGTCTAGAGTGCTGGTTTTGGTTGAGATAGAGTTACTTTTCTTTGCAGTAGCTGGTATGGGGCTGTGTTTTGGATTGGTGCTGGAAACAGTGTTGAGAATACTACAATGTTTGAGTTACTGCTGAGCAGGGCTTTCACGGTGTCAAGGCCTTTTCTGCTTCTTACTGCCCTGACAAGGGCTGGGAGTGCACAAGACGCTGGAAAGAGACACAGGGGACTGTGAGGACTGGGTTAAGGATCAGTTGAGCAGTCCGGATGTATATAAATCCACGGTCCTCGATAGGATGCACCCGCAGGTGCTGAGGGAGCTGGTGGAAGTCATTTCTAAACCACTCCCCCTCATCTTCAGTAAGCTGTGGAGAATAGGAAAGGTGCCTCAGGACTGGAGGAGAGCAAATGTCATTCCAGTCTTCAAAAAGAGCAAGAAGTAGCAACCGGCTAACTACAGACCAGTCAGCCTCACCTCTATCCCTGGAAAGGTGATGGAACAACTTATCCTGGGAGTTGTCTCCAGGCATTTAAAGGACAAGAGGGTCATTGGGAGCAGTCAACATAATTTTACCAAAGGGAAGTCATGTTTGACCAATCTAATAGCCTTTTATGAAGATGTAACCAGGTGGACAGATAGTGGTAGTGCAGTGGATGTGGTTTATCTTTATTTCAGTAAAGCATTTGATACCATCTCCCACAGCATCCTTGCAGCAAAACTGATAAAGTGTGGGCTGGATGATCAGGTAGTGAGGTGGGCTGTTAACTGGTTGAAAGGAAGAAGGTAGAGTTGTGATCAATGGGGCAGGGAGGCCTATATCTAGTGGAGTCCCTCAGGGGTTGGTGCTGGGACCGGTACTGTTCAATATATTCATTAATTACCTTAATGAGGGAACAGAGGGCACTGTCAGCAAGTTTGCTGATGATATCAAACTGGAGGGAGTGGCTGACACACCAGAGGCTGTGCTGCCATTCAACAAGACCTGGACAGGCTGAAGGGTTGGGTGGAGAGAAATCTAATGAAATTCAATAAGGGCAAGTGTAGAGTCTTGCATCTGGTTGTCCTCGTGGTCAAGAAGGCCAATGGCATCCTAGGGTATACTAGAAGGGCTGTGGTTAGTAGGTCAAGAGAGTTCCTCCTCCTCCTCTACTCTGCCCCCCATGAGACAGCATCTGAAATACCGTGTCCAGTTCTGGGCCCCTCAGTTCCAGAAGAACAGGGACCTGCTGGACAGAGTTAAGCACAGTGTCACCAAGATGATGGAGTGGAACATCTCCCTTATGATGAAAGGCTGAGGCAGCTGAGGCCCTTTAGCTTGGAGAAGAGAAGACTGTGGGGTGATCTCATGTCAGGAGGATGGAGCCAGGCTGTTCTCAATAATGTCCAATGACAGAACAAGGGGCAGTGGGTAGAAGCTGGAACAAAAGAGGTTCCAAAGAAATAAAAGGATCAATTTCTTCCCTGTTCAGGTGAGGGAGCACTGGAACAGGCTGCCCAGATGGGCTGTGGAGTCTCCTTCTCTGGAGACATTCCAAACCCACCTGGACGAGTTCCTGTGTGACCTACTCTAGGAGGTCCTGCTCTAGCAGGGGGGTTGGACTGGATGAGCTTTCGAGGTCACTTCCAGTCCTTGAGATTCTGTGATTCTGTGACACAGGCAGGACAGTTGACCCCAAGTGACTCATATGGTGTCATGGTCAGCATACAAAGCTGGGGGAGGTAGAATGAAGGGGGAAATATTGGGAGTGACAGCATTTGTCTTCCCCAGTAACTGTTCTGTGTGACGGAGCCCTGCTGTCATGAAGACGGCCGAGTATCCACCTGCCCATGGGAAGTGGGGAATGAATTCCTTGTTTTGCTTTGCTTGTGTGCATGGCTTTTGCTTTACTTATTAAGCTGTCCTTATCTCTATACACAAGATACCTCACTCCTCCTATTCTCTCCCTCATCCCACCAAGGTGGAGTGAACAACTGGCTGTGCCAGCTAGAGTTAAACCACAACACCTACACATGCACTACGTATGTGAGCTGTATCTTAACACTCCAGCTCTCCAAACACTAAACACTAGGTGCTGAGAGACACTGAGTAGTAGAAAGTTCATTTCAGTGAATTCCCCATACACTGAACCACATTCTCAAAGCGAGAAGTCTGGTATACATCGACGGTGACAGTGCACTAAAGTCTGTTGCCAGTCCAGCTTTGAGCTGGCAGCTTAAGGCCAGTGAGAAAAGATGACATATCTACTGCCAAGACAAGGAAAGTTGTTAACAGTCTACCTTGCCCCACCTCTGCAAGCCTGTGGAAGTTTGACATGCACTTTCACTAGCTGAAAAACCAGTTTAGGAGGTTCTCCCTTTCACTCCTCCCTTATTAGTATCTCACTCCACCACTCCCTCCACTGCTGACCCAATTATCTGTAGGGTTGCCCCTTAAACCAGATCAATGAAATAAAGTGAAATGAACTTTTTCTTTTTAACATTTTTAATTCAGTTCTTATCACTGATGCAATTTAAGTACAATCTCAGTAAAACTGAAGGCGGGGAGCCATTGCACTGCAGCACTAGTAATTAAAAGAACTAGCAAACTTCCTGAGCAAACTTCACCACAAAATGCAAAAAATTAAAATAATCACAGGACACTAAGCAGCAAGGAACTGAACCAGTCCTTTATGCAGAAGAGTTAAGCAAGCTCCATTGAGTCCAATAAGAGCTCAGTTTCAAATAGTTTCTTTTTGTCTTGCACCTCTAATAGGACTCAGGTCCATTAGGTCTTCCCTCATTACTCTTCTGCAGTCCTCGCTGCAACCAGTCAGAGAAGATACAAAACAGAAAACTGAAGAGAGAGCTTTGACGTGAGGAAAAAAACTTAAGTGTACTGAGTTCTGCAGAGTATCCTCTTGTTGGTAGGGAGCCCTATGCCTGCACTCAGCTCTCATGGAGCTGGAGCTGGGCAACTGTGACAACACAGAGCACTTTTGCTGCCATGAATTCTGGCTACAATCTGCAATACATTAGCACCATAGTAAGCTCACAGACCACAGGGCAACTTTTTCCAGTTCACTCTCTGGGTTATGAACCTAAATCCTTCCCAGCCTCCACACTCTTGAAATTCTCATCCATTTTTCCCCTCCCAAATTCCAACTTGCACCAGATAGTAACACTAGTAGCTCTGCCAGGTGGCAACTGTGTTCCTAATCCTTTGAGACAATAACTAGTAGAGACTTTTTCTTTTTTTTTTAAATTTTAAATTAACACTTTATTATAGCAGTTTTAAAATCTTACAGCAATATAGCATTCCACAAAAAGTGACAGTTTCAGCTGAGAATTTGGCAGAAAAAAAGGACAGAAAAAAACCCAGGTACTTTCAAAATGCTTCAGTGCATGTTGTTACAAAGGAGTCTGCAGGAGAAAGGCAAAGAGATAGTTGGGTGTATAGGTATCTCAGAAGTCCAGTTACTTGTAATGTCTTATTTGAATGTTTTTCTCCATGCAGTGTCTCCTCCTTCCAGTTTACTTACGGATGGAGCTTGGAGTTTAAGCAAACAGCAACAGTTCAATCTCTATACTAAATGACACATCACATACAACTTGTACAGTGGAATAAAGCTTTGATCCCTGCACCACAGTATAAGGAATAATCTGACCGTTTGTAGGGGTGGGAAGATGGTCCCAAATAGTCGAGCATACAGACCATTCCAGGGCTCTCTTCTCCAGCTGCGTCAGTCTTAGCTCTGGCAAAATATTTCTGACACAGATTTATTGCCTGAATGTTCAAAAACATTGTGGGGAACTACTAAACAAGCTGGGGCAGGGGCCACATGTGATGCCCACAAGATATCACAGCACAAATAGGACAAGTAGCTAGGACTGATCAACAGTTCAGGTAAATACCATTAGGTTAGACAGTGGAAGTAAGAACACTGAAGAGGCTGATTGTAACTCAAGAGAATAACCACATCCTTTGGTATGCTGAGAGGCCTTTGTCCTATAGTAGTGAGAAGCACCAGTATACGTAGTGCTGTAGGCAGAGCCAGTTGAATTAGACTTGGGGTGAAAAAGACACAAATACCGGCTGAAGAAAGACTGAAGTTGTAGCTAGTGACTTTGTCCCATCCCTTCCTGTCATCATAGAGTGTAACATGGGCGTCTAATTTTTGTAGCTCTTTAGGGGTACAGACTAAGTTCATGGCCCTAGCTTCTGTCCAAGTAGTATTCAGGTCAACTACCAGTAGGAACTGCGTTGGACTCTGAGGTCTCCTGTAGAGGACTAAAGTGAAACCACAAGTCGTGCAGCTGGAACAGTCTGACAGTGTGACTCGCACAACTCCCTTCCGAGCTAAACAAACAGTAAGTTAATTAAGTGAAAGAAGACTGATTGTGTAACCTTAGCATCCACACAAATTGAGATTGTCTCGGTCTGATAAAAAACTCACTGCCTCCTGAGGGGCCAATCTTTAAAATCACATAAAGTAGACAAAAAGCATTGGAAGCCCATGCAGAAGGTGAAACAATATTTTCTTTCACTATTAAAAAAAATTCAGAAATTACCAAAAAGAACAGTAAAGTACAATAAAATCAATAATAAAGAGGCATCCACTTAAGATATCCAGCAGAAAAAAACCCCTCCAAGACTTGAAGATCAAAATTTAAAAACTGAAGAAGAAACTAAATAAATCCATGTTCCTATACTGAATTAGTTACAGTCCAATTTGGTTCCACTGCATTGTGGCGCAGTTTTCTCATTCTGTTTTAAATAAATGTCTTTACATTTTATTGAGGACTAACGGCTACCTTAACCAGTAGCAAATAATATTAGACAAATCTAATTACTTGAGTCTTTCTGGTGAACCTAACTTTACCAATTTTTCAATTGGAAACAGAGGAAAGGAATAGAGAAATTGATATAATCCAACAGACTACTTTATGTTGAAATGAAGATAAAGAGACATGTAGCAGATGAAAAAGCTAAAAAAATAGGAACAAGACTATACAAGTAGGAGAGGAGGAAACATTACTATTAGGAAGATAGAACTGTTCTTCCCTCAGGGTTCTGTAAACTTGGAGCAACTTTTACAAAACGTCATTTGCAGACATTCATTATATGCTGTCTCTCTTGTTACGTGTAAACAGAGGTCAGAGAATTCTTTTGCAAGTTATTTACTGAATTCTAGTCCAAGCTGGGTCCATGGAACCATTCACCTGCGTAACAACTGTCAACCAAGTAAAGTCCTGCAGGACTGAATTCCCAGCATTGCAATGAGGCAATAAACTGTGTGTCTCAATATGACCTGTTAACCTAAATAACACAAGAAGATCTACAACACATTAAACAGAGCAGTTTCTAAAAGTTAGCTGAGAAATCAGGCTGCAATTCCAGATGACTTTATTTCAAGTTCACTTTAAGCTAACACAATTGAGCACTGCTGCCAAAAGATCACTGGCCATCCCCTGCTGGGTACTTTCTACTGCCTGTGTTGGCTCTGGGAAGAGCATTCATTTGAACATATGGAAATCCTAATCTGCAAGCTAAAAATAAAATACTTTTTTTTTTCCAGCCAGATCACTTCTTTGAACACTCCATAAGGCCATAGGAACAACAGTGCCAGACAGAACACAACAGAAAGCAGGGCAAGGACACTACCATCCTGTTCAGAAGGTGGCATCATCAGCTATAGGCGAGCAAAGAATTCCAACAGAGGCACTTACACAAGAAAGTGTGAAAAAAACACATGAACAAGAACAAAAAAAGCCCACAAAAAAACCTCACCACACACAATCAAAACATCATGCCACACACACTCTCCACCAGAAAACAAAAATCAAACCAAAAACCAAAAAGAAAGCCCACACACCATATCTGGAACCAACCAATTTCATTTCAGTAATAATACAGATATATTTCTTGACCAGACTCAGACATATCTACCAGGTCAATTTTGATTTGGTATTTCCTTGACATTCGCATATTCCAAATTTTTAACAAGCATCAGCCATATACACAAACTATTTAGTTTCCAAGCATATTTTCCTTCCCAAGCTGTACTTTACCCAGTATAACACCCATGCTTCCAGAATAGGGTTGGGGTGTTTTACTATTCAAAGTACATTTTGATCACAGAATTACTGCTTCCTATTGCTTGACAACAGGGGGGAAAAAAAAGGAAAAACAGTATTTCACTGAAAGGAACAACATTACAAATAACAAAATAACAAACTAGCAAGTTACACAAAATCAGCATTACAGTTCTTGAAATCTGACTCTCAATCTCTTTCAATCCTTTCAGCAACAGGAGCTACATTCTGACAGACAAAACGTTTTATTCTGCTGCTCCTGTTAATCATTAATCAAACAGTATTGGTTAAATCCATTTGGCTTTGTTGTAACTTTTAGTTCACATTTTAGTGAAATAAACCCTCCACACACTCCATCAAATTCTTATGACTTCCTTAAAATTAATCTAGGAGGAGAGAGTCAGTTGCCAAGCAGAAGTAATTTTATTGTTTTATGTATGAATTTGGTTCCAAATGCATCTATTTTACAGCATGCCATGCTACTGGGCATTTATATATATTAAAATGCAGTAACTCAACATACTCGCCCAAAACACATGGGCAGATTTACAAAGGTAATAAGCACAGCAGCTGATGAGAAGGTTAGTTTCTAATCAATGGCTTTCCAACCAGCAGTCTCTGAAGCTGTGGAAGCCTGGAGCAAAGCTGGCTGCGTCCAGGTATTCATTTCCCAAGTTCTGTGGTAACCTTCAACCACTTTCACCAGTATTCCATACCATTTTGTCTCACCCTTGGTTGTTAGTAGAAGAAAACATACAGAAGCCACCTCTCATACTGTTTAATTTCTAAGATGACCTTTCCCAAATCTATAGACTTTGAATATGTGAGACACTTATACACTACTACCAGATAATACAAAGTATCTCAAAATGGGTTAAAAATGGATTAGAAGGGTGAAGAGGTCCATATAAGTAGTTAATTCAGTTAATGTCAAACAATTTCATGCTGGCAGGGACATATGCATTGCTCCCAAAACAATAATTCTGAAAAAAAACACAGGTATCTACAACATCTCTGGATATAAAGCTGATCACAAATCATATCTAGAGTTTCAGCTATGCCACTGCTGCACATACATCATCCTACATGCATGTAACCAGTTGATGGTTTTGATTCATTTTCTGATGAAAAAATATCTTCCAAGCTCTAAACATTTTTGCTATTCACTTCCCTTCTCTCCCAAAGGGTGTGACATTACTGTTTCATCTTCTCAAAAGGAAAGAGTCTTTCTTGCATTTTCCTCAACTTCCATTCTACATCCTTCTTCCCTCTACTGTTTTGTCCCCTTTCTTTTGAAAAAAAGAAGTGTAAAAAAACCCCACACATACATTGGAATGGAAACCATGGAAGTAAAAAACCCTGTTTTCCCTCTGAGAAACCTGGAAAACAAGTAGGCCATTTTAGGATTAGGTTGGGTCAGGTTCAAGTAAATACGGTACTGCACAGCCCATGTAACCATAGTTCCTTCTTTTACTGAGACACCATATTCTAAAGAGACTTACATAAAAGTGTGCTAATTACATCACACGCAACTAGATTACATCTAAACCGAACTCAAACACTAGGTAACCAGAGGGTATCTACAGAAGAACAAAAACCTTCGAGCCTACAAAGACACAATTTCTGCAAGAGTATAAAACCATAAGAAAAAAAACCCCAAAGATATCTGTAGAGTGGTGCAAGCTAGTACACTGGAAATTTAGATCTTGGCATACATTCTATCAATTGATGAGAATTCACAGGCAGTTAGTGCAAAAACAGACCCAGTTAACAGGATGTGTACCAGACTGACCATGTCTACATCTGCTGGCAATAACTTACCCAGCCCTCAGAACCCAGTGACATCTCATTTTTCCATTCACCCCTTCAAACTGTCTACTGTGAAGCAAAACTGATACTGCTGACATATAAAGACTAACCAGAGAAGACCATCCTCTCAGCCCCTGAAGCCTCCAAAAAGTCCAGTAAAACATAGAACCATTTCCAGATGCTGCTGAAATTACTGAACCTCTACTCACACCAAACTTAGGCTATCTCTTCACATCAAATCCTTTTACTCTAATTTACTATCCACTTTTTTTTTCTTATAAATAAGTACTTTTAAAATTCCCATTAGAGTTTATTTCTGACTTTCTACACCCATGCCTTATAATACTTGCCAAAGTCAAAACTTTGTTTTTCATTTGTTCAGTACTGCAAAAAAAGAATCACACAACCCCTTTTCCAAAAGCTTCTCTAGGGATACGTGGCCCAGCCAATGATGGTACTGCTATATACAAATCAAATCCACATTTTCTTACTTATTGATTTCTAAACTACAGCTGGATAGCAACATAAAATACTGCAGGTTGAGAATACTGGTAAAGACCTTACTTGTAAACCTACAAAATACCCACCTTCAATATTTTACTGTAAATGGCTCTCTAAATGATAGCTTGCAACCATGCAAGCAATTGAAGCCAAAGTCAACAAGTAGCTAACTAACTACATAATTTTTCAGTTGAGATATCTGAAGAGAAGTAAACTTCAGTTAAAGTGTTTCCAACCTGTGAGTCACATCAGACTCCAGTATTCACAAGCCACAATGAAGAACCAACAGGAATCAAAATATCTTCTGCCACATTCAAGAATCCCCAACTGGCTGACACCACTAATAGAGCAAGCAAACGCATATTGTCAGTACTTCTCTTTGAAAGTGCTATGTTCTGCAACTTGACAACTTAAGAAATTAAGTCATCTCCATCTTCAAATAATCACTTCTTGATGCTGACAAATTTGCCAAATCTATGCCCCATCTCTATTCAGTCATCTGTCTCAGGAGAAGGAGAACTTTTTTTTAAAGCAGACAGTTGACAGGCAAAAGAAAAACAGACTGACTACCTGAAGCATTTCAGGTTTTATACCTGGATAAATTAAAGACACTCGACCTGGGTCTCTTCATCAAGGCATCAAATAAAAATATATGCAGATTCAGTTAACCCTGTCAAAAATATCTACTACAGATAATAAATTTACACACTATGACAAGAAAATTAGAGACACTCAACACGCAAATCAGTATTCTTCCAAGACCAACCAGCCAGTACGTACTACTACAAGAAAGACAACGTAGAGTACAAGGTAACATAGTGATGACACATAGCATGTATCAAGATCTGCCTGCTCCAACTTCAGAAGTCCAAAGCCATGAACCTCCCACTATATATTTAAGACTAGTAAGCCTTGCAAGATGTTGTGGGAATCCAAATTATAAACAAAAAGTTTTAAGAGTCACGTATCGACCTTTAACAGAAACCATCAGAAGGCTATGAGAAATACCTGGCACATTTAGCTGGGTTTCCAACTAAACACTCAAGGTTTTGTTAGTGGATTGAAAGAATGCTACTGACCCAATTTCAAGCTAGCTGAAAACAACACAGCATGCAATGGTTCATTTCAGTGTCCTACCGCAACAACGTACCACAGCTGTACGCTAAAAATTCGTAAGTATAAAACACTAGTGTGCATTTTAAGTAAGGCTCCCTGCAGTTGAGAAGCTCCTTCCTTGCTTCAGACTTCTACAGCCAGTGATTTAACAGTCTAGTAATGAAACAGTCATAAAACATATCTGCATAAGAATTAAGCAATTTCTGTAACAAAAAAAACCCTTTTTCCTTTAGCCTCACCTTGGTTAGTAATTTTGTAGCAGAACTTTTACAGCATTTGCTAAACTATTTGCTATATTGACACCTACGTAAAAACTTTTTTGATCAAGTAGTACTTGAGCGATCATACACTGTATGTTGAAGCCTGAATATTGTAATTATGAATTACTGCACAAATAAAGTGTACATTTAGGTAAACTGCAGCTAATCAAAACTGGCAAAAAAACCCCAGACCTTTTCTGCTGTAAGGAAGCACTTCAAGTGAGTTTATGAACTCAGCTGTGTATCTAAAAATCAAGTATCGAGTGTGCTTGCAAGCAAGGAAAAATGCAGCACACAGAAACAAGCATGAAGACAGCACAATCAGAAATAGCACTGATACACTCACTTTGATATGCACAGCACACAATACAGTCCATAAGGCTGAGTTCACCAGTTGGAGTGGAACATGCACAGAAACTACACTGTACTTTGGCAGCACCTTCTGCCGCCCCTACTCCTAACTTTGATGACCAGACACTATGCAATCCTAAGAAATTCTGTCATCTTCTGAGCTGCAGTACAACACAGTTATGGGCTCTGTATGCATTATATACACCAAAAAAAAGTCTCAACAGGAAAAAATATTTCCTCCTGCACAGCAAAAACCACTCACCCATCAACCGACAAGAAACATACCACTCAACAGCATTTCAGAATAAATATTTCACCTTTCTAACTTCACAATTAGAGCAGAAATTTCCCACAATCATTCCGTTCCACTCCTCTGTCTAGCTCTGTTTAGTCCATGTTTTGCCTGTTACCTGTCCCAATTACTATCCTTATCTCAGATTCACGTTGTGCACCAAAAAAAAAAAAGACTGGTGTGCTGAAGCTGGCTGGCTGCCAGGTGCTCACCAAAACCGCTCTATCGCTCCCCTCTTCAGTTCAACACAGGAGAGAAAATATAACAAAAGGCTTGTGGTTCAAAATCAGAGCACGGAGATCACTCGGTGCCATGGACAAAAACAACTTGACTTTGGGAAATTAGTTGAATCTATTACCAATCAAATCAGAGCAGGATAACGAGAAAAACCCTAACACTTAAAACTCCTTCCTTTTATTCCTCCGTTCTTCCCAGGCTTAACTTTAGTCCCAATCTTCTCTACCTCCTCTGAGCTCAGCAGTGCAGAGGGATGCAGAATGGGGGTTGCAGTCCATTCATCAAACATTGTCTCTGCCACTCCTTCCACCACACAGGAAAGGGCTCCTCATACACTTCCCCTGCTCCAGCCTGAGGTCCCTCCCACTCCTCCAGAACTTCTCAAATGTGAGTCTTTCCCACAAGGCCACCGCTCATGAACTGCTCCAGCTTGAGTCCTTTCCACCGGGTGCAGTTCAAGAAAACACTGCTCCAGCATAGGTCCCCATGGAGTCACAGGTCATGACAGCAAACCTGATACAGTGTGGGCTCCTCTCCTTCCACAGGGCCACCAGGTCCTGCCAGAAGCCTGCTCCAGTATGGACTTCCCAGGTAATTACAGCTTCCTTCAGCCATCCACCTACTCCAGCATGGGGTCCTCCCCACGCTGCAGGTGAATCTCTGCTCCACTGTGGACCTCCATGGTCTGCAGAGGCAGGGCCTGCCTCACCATGGGCTGCACCAAGGGAATCAGTACTCCAACACCTGCACCACAACCTGTCCCTCCTTCTTCACTGACCCTGGTGTCTGCAGAGTTGTTGCTCTCACATATTCTCACTCCTCTCTCTGGCTGCAGATGCAGTTTGGTTATTTTCCTTCCCCGCCTCCTCTTCAGTATATCACAGTCACTACCACTCCCACTAATAGTCTCAGCTTTAGCTAGCGGCAGGTTCGTCTTGGAGCCAGCTGGCACTGGTTCTGTCAAGTATAGAAGATTCTAGCAGCTTCTCACAAAAGCCACCCCTGTAACCTTCCTGCTACCAAAACCTTGCCACACAAATCCAATACAATATGCTGTGCCTTAGTATCTTCAGGCAGACTTTTTATTCCAGTTACCCAGCTACAAACATTCACCACCTTCCAAACTGCACAGCCATTCATAAAAAAGAAGATTGTGTTTTTAGGGATTGTGCTGTTGATTTGTTGGGGTTTTTCTGGAGGGGAAAAGCAGGAGGCTATTGTTCATAAGTAGCAGTTTCTCATATTTATTTTAAAAAAAAAAAACTACTAGCAATTTTTATTTTACACTTTTCCTTCTCTTACTTAGTAGTTTATCATTCTACTGCTACATAAAAGCCATACAAATAAAAGCACATCAGTCAATTTTTCTGTATTACGCTCAAAACTAAAGTAATTTTTCTGCTACTTGTTACAGTATTCTTAAAATTAGCTGTAATAATGTTATTGGCCTTTAAAGAGAATTATGGATACACATTAAAAAACATTCATTTCAAAGATTTCTTAAAGAATTATTATCTTCAAAGAGAACACATCGCATATTAGTCCTGAATGATTTGGTGGCCAGTATTTCAAATTGGAGGGAAAAAAAAGAACAGCAACTTTCCTTCTTCTAAAACTAAGTTGAGTGACTCTATTGTGACTCTATTTATCAATGCTCATTCTAGTTTACAGACACACGTTTAATAACCATACCAAAACCGATTTTAAACACAGGCACAGAGATTCCACTCCCCTGGTGACAGCCTGTTGATCTACAGCCCTCTCTAATCATAAACTTATTTGCGTCTTGAAAGTCAACATTCCTGTTTCCTCCTCCTCCTTTGCCTCCTTCTATTTAGGCAAAGGACGAGTAATACTACACCTATGGTTATTTTTTAGTACATAAAGGCTGGGAGTGCCATGTTAAACTATGGATATGTCATACAACTTGTACAACCAACTCTACAATAACAAACCTGTAGATAGATGCATGTGATGAAAGATTTGTTTAAAAAGGGAACTTGGAGAGGAAAACTACAACTATTGTAAAGGTTTTCTTAAAAACAATAAAAATCTCAGGTGCTCCAATTGTGGGTCATCTGTGCAGCAGATACAGGAACAGCTCAGGTCTGGCAGGATTACTAGCAGAAACCTATCACTTTCATAGTACAATGTACCTGAGCTGGCTTTAGAGATAAACACTATAGTTGTGTTTCTACAGCTCTGAATCTTTAAGTACTAAACAATCTAAACTGACTGTGCTGTGACAGTCTGTCTTTTCACCAAGTTCCAAGAAACACGTGTGGAAGTACAGAGACTCCAGTTACACTAGACTCAGCTGAGATCCACATGAATATCATCTCGAATCTTATCTGGCTAGCTCCATGGGGAGTCACAGCCTCCACAACACATTTCCCAGGACTAAAATCCAGGTGGTTTATTAGACCAGCTGTAGTGTCATGTAAACGTGTCGATTCAGTTCAGGGCCAATACTGCATTCTACTTCATAAGCCACTCCATCAAAAAAACATAACACAAAAATGTCAAGTGAAAAAGCCCTACTTTTACGACATTAAGAGTAATTTGCACTAAGACCAAACTGATTCTTCTAGAGTCGATGACAGGCTTATAATGTATATATTCCAGATCTATGGTATATTAATTCACTTGCAGTGCTGTAAGCAATCTGACCTCACATGTACAAGCTGAGCTGTGCTTGAGGTAGTAAACCTTCCTGGAATTCCTAATACTGAAGTTCAATACTAAGATTTCCTGGCTTCATAGAATCAAATTGTATTGACAAGGACCAGCATCTACACATAGTTAATAAGCTAACCGTGCAAATGCTGAATGCCTCTGTGCTGCCTGGTATCTCTATCACATAGATCATTCCAGCTCCTTCACAATAAGCTACTGCTTTCACTGACAAGCACTATGTACTAGCTTTTCAGCACCATACATAAGGAAGGGAACACAGTAGACATCAGCATATAACAGCTCAAAGTATATGAGAAACCAACCACTCTAACCTGCTGTTAAACAAAGTTCTCTGGTGACCCACCTACCCGAGTTATATGCTCTTAAGTTAGTGTATTTCTTTCAGTTATTAAAGCAAGACTAACTTTAGTAGA
This sequence comes from Colius striatus, assembly GCF_028858725.1. Classification (NCBI taxonomy): domain Eukaryota; kingdom Metazoa; phylum Chordata; class Aves; order Coliiformes; family Coliidae; genus Colius; species Colius striatus. Next base: position 52,752,236 of record NC_084763.1, read on the forward strand.
AGTAATTAATACTGGTCTCTTATCAGAATGGATGTATTTGCCCAGTAACTGCATCTCAGAAAAAAAAGCACACACATAAAAAAATAAACCACACAACACAGACAAGGAAAAATATGCCTGAAGTACAAGACCCAGGTCTCTTTAAAGACTGAAAATAAGCAAGGTGAAGCATGTTCAATGTTAGACAGATAATTTAATTCCCATTTTGTTTCTGAACAAAGAGACAAACGGAAAAACTAAGCTCCAGTCTCTTACAGTGATGATCAGGAAGCTTTTGCAAGCAAGTGCATTAAAACCTCTGCATCTGATAAACTAGTTACAATAAAGTTCTAGTTTTCATACTGAAGTCAGAACTTCAGTTTCTGAATGTTAAGGGCTTCTCCAAGACACCTCCGAGACAGCCACCACACTTCTAACTCAGTAATATTCAAGTAGTTGTTAAAACTTTATCTGTTACCAATCTCTTCTACCTCATATGCAATTAATTTAACTTGAAAACCACTTAAGCCTGCACTATATTACTAGAGGCAAAGATTTTCTTTTTTCAAAACACAATCAGTATCAAATCGTGGAACTGTACCATAACAGACCATTTTAGGTGGAAACAAGAATAAAACACACTAGGCACAGGATTCAGTTAAGTTCATCACTATTTCTTCTTAATCTCTAACAGTGAAGAACAGCAGTGTAACACCAGACAAAGCTATTCTTTTTGGTAAACTCAAGAAATTATCGGAACATGGTGAGATATTGTTTATAACTTCATAAAGTTCTTCATTCTTTGGGTCAGAAGCAGACAGAAATAACTACATCCTAAAACTTGATGAAAATTCCTTGTTATGCACCAGAAAAATCCTCTTTCTAGCTACCTCTTTCCCCTCCTCTGTGTTTTTAATTTTGCTGTAACCCTGTATATATATCAAACTCAGCAACATTTAAAAACGCTGCTCTTAAAAACTTTACTTTGGTGACAGTCTTCCCAGGGAACATAAGAAACAGCCTTTCTTTAGAAAGGGTGGCAGGTTTGATTTTCTGTTGACAAATAGTTGCAGAGCACACTGAAATCAATCCGTTCCTGCTCCCACCAACAGGTTTGCTTTGGAAAGAATACTGAAGTCTGTGTTACTAGGGCATTATGAAAACATTTCCAGCAAGTGAGTGAAAGTACAGGAATAAAATGCTTCAATCCTGTGCCAAAAATTAATACATTAAGTCATTTTATCATTTCTAAGTGCTTTATACTAAAAAGCAAATAGGTACAGCAAAGAGCTCGCGTAAACACTCTGCTGGTCACTGACAGTAACTGAAAACTTTGTCTCAGTCTCTTCACTTGTTTTTACACATGAAAATTTGAAACAGTTTACACACTGCCCTAAGATGCTGTACCATCTTCTTTTCCTATTTTTATATGAAAAATGTTTTCAGAGGCAAAGCAACAGCTTAGTCCTTCTAAATGCTCTCACTTTATCTTTTGCTGGAAAACAAACTAAAAAGTACCAATTAATAAGAAATGTGATTGTCTTTTTCTAGAAATACCCAATATTATACAGCTTGATCTAATAACACACAAATCTGACCAAAAAAACCCTCACATAATCAATGAATTAAAAAAAAGGATTATCTGAATTCTCAGAATTTACTTAAAAAGAAAAGGAAAATAATTCTTCAATAAGAAGTATCACATTCCAGCTAAGCACTAGATTCTAAATTTAAGAACACTACTTATTGGTTAAGTGTTCCTAGACTGAAGCTTTCAACTTCCAATCTCATGTTCCTGTAAAAGAAAACTGAACGTAGATGTTATTTTTTCCCCATACCTAACTAAGTAAGTGTTCAACTGAAAAAACTTACACAAAACCTGCACCATACAAAAGAAGAAAATAATCTTTTAAAAGGTTGGCAGGTGAAAAAAAAGAATCTTTAAAAAATAAAGCCAAATTGAAAATAAAAATGAAGAAAAACTAAAACAAAACACAGCCTCACACACAGAAATCAGCAGAATACTCTTTTTTTCTTACGTGGAAATATGAATCTTTTTGAATAGCATCTAGATGGAATGATGACAGAAAGCTAAGCTATTTTCTACTATTATTGGTAGAGTTGGATAAATATTATCCACACAAGCATTTTAACTAGCATTACTTAATAAACAAAGCACATACCACTCTGGCTGCTCTTTCCTGAGATTCACACTTCCTGCAAAACCAAGGTCCAGTGGGTACTTGAACAATTCCATAGCAAGCTGTTTTGAACAAGACAAAATATTTCAGACAAGTAGCACTACAGTACTACTAATATGAATGTTATAAAGAAAACCTCAGTATCTCACATCATTTTAATAAGTCAAATTGACATTTATACATTGCACATGAAATCCTGTCACAGTGGTACTAGAAATTAAGTACAAGCTTCCACTTGATAATTTATGCAAAATTTGTTAAATAAATTTGTAAAATGAAAAGAAAAATGTCTGCTTTAAAAGTAACATAACCATTCAAAAGCAGCAGTCTTTCACATGTGACCTGTGTTGCTGTTTATTTACCAGCAAAACAGGTAGAACACTTCACAATATCAAACATCCATCATTTACCGTCAAGTTTTTCTAAACAGAAAACTAGAAGCAACTAACAAGTCTGAGATTATTATAAGGTATTCATACACTTTGCTACTACCAAGTTCTCTTACTCCTTATAAGGAAAATAACTGGTCTTAAATCAGAAATTGGTAATGAACTGAACTAAGAAGCAAAGCTTGCTTTTTTTTTTCCCACTGTAACTTCATTTAGAGTTGTAAATACAAACTAAACTAAGCATCAGGGCTAGGATTAGTTGCAACTGAAGTCAAGGCTACAATATAAATCTTTATGAAACAGCTTCTGAAACACGCAGATTTCTCTGCAAGACTGTCATCTGTATCTTTATAGTACATTAAAAGATTAGTTTTATAAGAAATTCCACAGAAAGACAGCTTAGTAATTTAGCAATGCTGTACACGTTTGAAACATACAGATCAGGAAACTTTATGAACTACAAGAATGAAAATGCAAGAAAATAAGTGCTGTGAGTACATTCTAATATCTGTATCGGTTTAACAGCTAATAAAAACAAAAAGACAAACATTTTCCTCAAAAAGACAATTAGTCCTGAATCCAAAATATTTTTAATACAATTCACAACAATTACATTATTTAAATTAAAAAACAGGTTTAAATGTGTAACTAGAAATATATATACATGAAAAATTAATAGTTCAGAGGAAAGATGAGACTGAATTAGTATCTTCTAGTATAGTTACACCATTATTGGATTTGTGCTACCCTGAAGAAGACAAAAAAGAGGTAATGCAGCAGTAGAACTGCATCTGGCTAATTCGCCTTTCCCTCTACAATCTATGTTTTACACATATATGTGGTTATACTGTCAGACTGTCAAATACATTATCCAAGTACTGGCAGGCAAAACTATCTTGATAAGTCCATTCCACTGTACAATAAAATTCTTGACCACAAGAAGAAAACATCTTGTTTTCGTTGCAACTATAGTGACTACAGATGAGGAGGACTTTGAATTCCTCTTCAGAAATTAAGACGGTGACTTTAAATGTACAATCACAGATTTAGATTAGCAAGAGACAGTGCAGAATAAGAAACTAATTAAAGAATGCAACTCAGAGGCAGGCAACTAGATCCAAGAGCAATGCGAGCTGGACAAAGATCAATATTGAGGTGAAGTACTTTTGTATCTGCAAATATAACAAAGTACACCTAGAGTCTGACAGAGCCCACCAGAGGTTTGTTAATACACTGTGATATTGTTATGGAGCTCTTTGGTTTATACCTCCACTACTGTGCAAAGCATCTCTAAACATATGAAAAGATTCTGTCCTACACAATTTATGCCAATGACTTAACACTTAAAAACAGGACTTAACTGAACTAAAACTAATTACAATTACAAAAACTGCAGTTAATAAAGTCCCATGGGTAATACCGCTGTCTGAATTTCAAGTAAGGACTATTACTTCTACTACAGAAAAGTTACAAATACAAGAAGAGGGGACATACTTCCTTCACCACCTTCATTCACATGATATATCAAATCCAAAACATAAAATACCAATCATACAGTATATAAAAACATATAGTTCTTAATACCTCTACAACAGCATCCGGATTTAGAAGCAGCACTTTGCACACTTCCTGACAGATTCAAATTCAGATTTGGACCTGACCTTAAAAAAAAGTTCAGACCAAAGTCACCCAATTCTCTGTATCAGGAATCCTTTCTAAACCAGACTATTGTCATTCCCACTATTTCAGCTCCAACCGCTGCTATCATCAAATTCTTCTACTGAAAATATCCACAAGGCTCTAGATGCAAAGGAAGATGCCCAAGACAACACAAAAATAATAGCTGTTTCAGATGCAACTTCATGGTTTAATGTTCTTTTTCATGATCCTAAGATTCTACGAAAGCAGAGCTAATTTACTGGTTAACATTATGTGGTTCTTAAGACAATGGAAAACTTATTCAAAACAAACTAGTTTCACCAGTCCTGTCAGCTCCCCTCTGCATTCAATCCAACATTAATAACTGAATTCTCTTGGAGATCTCCTTATAATTATTACCATTTCTCATTATTCTTTGTCAGTTTACAAGGAAGCATATACCTGAAACACACAGTTACTAAACCATCTTCAATACGATTTAAGACCAAGTATGAGCCACACATTAGTGGTATTTTCACACGCACTGGGCACTCAGACTAACTGGATTTCGGATTTTGTCTCTTCCAATTTGTCCATCACCTAGGAGGAGTCAAAGAGCCAGCCACGGAGTTCTTATAACTTAGCCTTTATTTTTGCTACCACGAAGCAAAAGTCACCGTAAGTTCCTCTCTTACAACATAAGCAGCAGAACTGTCTCTTCCTCTGCTCTCCTGAGAAGGTTCAATCCACTGTCAGAAATAAAACAATCACACACACAGGGAACATGCCAGCTCCTGAGCTGAGTGGGAAACCAACCAACCAGCCTCCTCTAATCCAAACAAATCCAGCATCAGCCATTCCAACTAGCACCCTCCCCCTGCACAACCACAACAGGAAGTCTCTTCATCTACCAGGAAACATCAGCCAAATGACATTCAAGGAAAGGCAGGCAGAGGAAGAGATCACATGATAGCTAAGTCTGTCCTACACAGGGCTCTCTTCCAATCCTAAATCCTCCTCATCTCCTGGCTGTCCCTCAAATTTTTCTAACTTGGGAAAGCCTCAGACAACATGATTGAGTATAGGAAGAAAGAAACACAGACAAAATTGCCATAACAGAGATTAGTAAGAAGTTCTGCAAAGAAGTAAAGGAGCTTTAGGTAGCCTTTGCACTGCTGTAGTTGCTGAGGTTGTTACCAGGGTGCCAAGGCAGACTGGGAAGCATGGGCACAGAAAAGGTACAAGAAGAAGAAAGGGGAAAAAACTGAAATGGAAAGTGGGGTTATTTCTATATCATGGCTATGAGAAAGAAAGACATAATATTTAAAGTCTCACAGGAGAGGAAAGTCAGAAAGACCGGAAGGCTACAGGATGACAGGACAGGTCTGACCAGAAAGCACGTGGCCCTAGAAACAGGTAAATGGGCTTCACAGGTGATAAAAACGAGCTGGGAGGAAGGAGGAAAACAGTCGTGAGGGGGTGGGGAGGGGAGGCGGGGATGGGGTAGTAGGCCCAAGGGAAAAGGGCAGGGAGCACCAAGAAGGAAGTCGCGAGGCTTGCGGCTGGAGCGGGTGAGCTGGCACTCGCTACCTACTCACCTTGATGCACTGCGACATTGCAGCCGTGCCCGTCGCAGTAGACAAGCGGGTTCTCGGCCCAGCCCCTCTCGTCGGAGCACACGCAGCAGCCGCCGATCATCTCCTTCATGCTACTGGAGAACTCGCCCTCCAGTGACACAGGCAGCAGCAACGGCTCGCTAGAGACCATCTAAGGGTTAAAAACACCGTCGTCAACTGCACGGACGCGCACACACGCTTTACCCCCGCCTGCCCCCTCCCGCGGCGGTGTCTCCCCTCAGTCACTCAGCCGCCGCCGCCGCCACCGCCGCCAAGGCAGTGATTTAGGGCCCATGACCGCCGGCTGAGAGCCTCTTCTCGCCCCCGCCCGACCGAGAGGCCGGGGCCGCAGCAGTCACGCCGGCAGGCAGGGGCGGCCCGGCAAGGCAGGGGCGGCCGGGCGCTGAGGAAGACGCCGCGCAGCAGGCAGGCAGGCGCAGGCAGGAGCGCGCGGCCGCCGCGCAGGCGCACTGCGCGCACCCGCGGGGAAGGCCTGGGCCCGGGCCTCCTCGCGATGGTTCACGAGCCGCCCATGGAACGTGAGCCGCGGCTGAGCGCGCGCCCCCCCCGCCCCCCTCCCAACGGCTCCAACCGCCGCGCCGAGAGAGCGTGCGCGAGCCAGCGCGCGGCGCGGCGCCCCGCCAGGGCCGCCAGGACCGCCCGCCCCTCGCCTCGCCTCGCCCGCGCGCGGGCCCGACCCGCCCGCGCTGCCCGGCACCTGACGGCCCCCCGCGGCCTGTGGGCCACGCCGGCACCCACCTCGGCGTGCTGCCACTCGCCGTCGCCCGGACGAGCCATCGCGCCTCCCCTCGCCGGCCTCACCCTAACGCGCTGGAACCGCTCGGCAGCGCCGGGGGAACGGCCCGTGCGAAGCCGCCTCCCTTCCCAGCCCGGGCTTATTGCTGCCCCCCTCCCCTCGGCGCGTGGGGAGGGGGGGCGGGGGAGGTGGCAGACATGCGCCCCGCTCCCACCCGCGATGTCACTCTGCTCATGCCCCCTTCAGGAAGGCTGGAGGACTCGCCCCATTCCCGCCCTCCTCCCCCCCCCCCCCCCCCGCAGACATCATTTTTACTATCTTGTTTATTTTCCCCCTGATGTGCCTGCAGGACTAATGCATTCCCGCTCCCAACTTTTATTATCCTGTTTATATCCCCCCGGTGTGCCTGCAGGACTAATGCATTCTCGCTATTACGCCACTTCCTTGCCCTCACCGCAACTTTTACTATTTTGTTTATTTTCCCTTCGATGGGGCTGCAAAACTAATGCATTATTAATCCTGCTCTTTCTTCTCCCCCCCAAAACTCATCCTGTGGAAGCAGCGCTGCGTCGCTATTGCTGCAACAGCAGTGAAAGTGATGCTGAATAGAAGATACAATGAATAGAGACAGGGAGGCCACAGGCACACCAAACCAAACCTGTTCTTCAACACAGCTGCTCTCTACTTTTACTTAGAGGTGGATTGAGAAGTTGGCATTTTTGGTGGGTAGTTTGGTTTCAGGGGTTTTTTTTTAGTAAAATAATCCTGTTTTCAATTTTAAAGGGAGGAGGAGAGAAAACCTAAGAGAAAGCTGAGGTGGTCAGAAGAGAGGAAAATCTCAGGCTATTCAATTCTCCATTGTAAGCAGGTATGCCTGTAGCAGAAGGAACTAATTGTGGTGATTGTTAGCAGCACAGAGGAATTAACTGCAGCCTTGCAAAATTCTGCTCACTCGCTTGCCCCAGGGCCAGCATTTATTTATTTATTTATTTGGGTGTTGGGCAAGGAAGATACAATTGATTTATCTTCATTATCATGCTAAAAGGCAGAGAGGCACAATTTGCACATGGGCTGTATTTTTCATGATGATTTTGCAAGGCCAGCTTAGTTGATACAAATCAGTACTGAATTATGTACATTCCTGGACCCGTTGCTACCTAGACCTATAGATGTGCAGGTGATATTTTATACCTTGATAGCTAATAAAGCATCTGCACTTGTGTACGGGAGCATGACGAACAGCTACGTGAAAGGGAGAGGTGGGATGTGCACAACTCTCTACTCCCTTGAGACATCTGAGTCTGCAGTTTGTATGCAGGATATCTTAGGTCAAGCTCTCTCCTCTCCCTGAAAGTTTTAAGTGAAATTATTTAGATAGAGGGAGAAAGAAGGGCAGGCAAAAAAAGGAACGATGAAGGTAGCTTCCTAGATGAAGGGCCCAGCCAAACACGTGATTAACACAGCCATTTGAGACACATTCTAAACATTTCCCTGTAAATGTATGTTCCGATGTCCTTGAGAGTTTAGGAATTCTTAAGGCACATGTGAAAAATGGAGGCGAGGGGCTCAGCTGTAGTATGTTTTACTTGGCGTAAAATCATTCCAAGATTGCTCTCGAAGAAACCCACCCCACACCCAAATGTCCTGTCTCAATGCTGAATAACACAAATTTGAACATAAAACTATTTATGTTGTAAAACATACTTACAACAGTATTTTTGCTACTTTTAAAGCTTGTAAAAATACCCAGAAAACTGCAGATGCAATTACTTTGTAAAGAAAAAAAAAAGCAATTGATATACATCAATGTTGGGAAAAAAACACCCACAAATTATTTGAAACTGATAGAAACAGTGTCCCAGCCCTTCTTCATACTTGTTAAGAAAATTACTGCTAATTTGAAAAGTATCCTGAATGATTCTGTTAACCCTGAACAAACAAACAAACAAAAAGATATATCAAATATGTCTTTTATTTCCCTGACATTTAAATTAAAATAAATATCCTCTTAAAATGGAAATAGATTAAATAAATAGCATTTCATTTGTTGGATGAATTTCAAATGTATACATTTAGTAAAACTTTTAACAAACCACTGTAAATTTATCTTACAGCTCTTTTCTATTTTTTTTCATTCATTCATTGAAAAGGTCTCCCTGCGATTTCTTCTCTGAAAAGCAACTAGTACAATTCCTGGCTCTGTCTTTTTTTTTAATGTTAGCTATTTTAAGGCTCTATTTTTTTTTAGTTTGATAAGGAAGCATCACTAAATAAAAAATTAATCACTTTGCAACAATTTGATTAAAGCTGCACCATGGCAACAGGACTATATTCATAAAAACCTTTCTGTATTAGTTTTCAGATAAAAATATTTTAATCTCACACAACGTAACACACCAGCTCAGTATTGAACCACCTGAAATTTTGCTTTGGTCAAAATTCAGTCAAGCCTAATAGCTTCAATTATTTAATGAAGCTTTTGTTGTCTTTTTATGGATTTCTGTTGAATTCTTTCTATAGAAAGAATGTACAGGGATTGAAAGAAACTCCATGACTACCACCTCAAGGTACTGTCTAATATTTGATGGAAAAATTTAGATAACCTCTTGATAGTTCTGTAAAACAATCATTTAGAGAAGACCTTTGAAATGCAAAACAGGGAAAGAAATGCATTACCACTAAATAAATACTGCAAACACTAAGCCTATAACAGCCTCAGAATCAGAACATAAAATCTTGTAGCATATATGTTCTTATGATTGTAGTATTTAATAAGCACTGACATGACACAGAAGGCCAATTTTCTTTTTTTTAAAAAAATAAGCTTGTCCTCCTTATAGTGATATATAAGAGATTAAAATAATTAGAGGGGAATATAATTCAGTGAGTAAGAATGAATAATTTCATTGTTAATCTAAATGCAAGGAGAAAATCCAATTCTCTTTCAAAGAATCTACAAAACCTAGGAGCTGAACAAGTTAGATTATAAGAAACATATAAGAAGCTTATATGTTTTCAGGGTTTGGAGTAGGTTTTTTTTAGATACTTTTCCAAATAGAATGAATGCTTAAGTGAAAGAAAAAGTACCCTCTCCAAATGCAAATTGATTTTAAAAGTTTAAGGAATTCCTCAAGAAAATGTTAACATACATTAGTGCATCGCTCTTTATCTTCATTAACAAAAATAAAGAGCTATTCACCTTAAATTTTTACTACAAATTAATCAGCTCCAACAATACTGCTAAGATTTTGGAATGCTTGCTTTAAATTTCACTAATTTGGGGTGTTTTTTTCTAAAAATGTGCAAAATCATTGTAAATTTTATGAATAAAACAAAGCATTGAGGAAGAAAAAGTATTTCATTTACAAAACCGCATTACCAGTTGGATATTAGCATCAGAGGAATCTTCCAGGAATAACACAAAAGGCATAGACTTTACATAAAATGCATAGTATATTGGAAAACACAAACTGACACTGGGACTTGGAGCTGGATAATGGGGAAATTCAATTCTTCCTAGAAAGTAAATTTCTCATAGCAATTTTTACTCCATTTTCAGAATGATTCTTTGTGGAGAAAGCTTTGATCTTTACGTAGGTGCAAAAGCTAAAATGCTGCAGCTAAACAGGCACAACAGGAAAGAGGAAAATGGCAATAACTTAGTGATACTCAATAAGCAGCAGAATACATCTCCTGATTATCCATTTAAAATACATTGTCTGCCTTTTGTTTACGTGGGTTTAAATCATTAACAGTCTTCATTGAAATACATTTTAATCATGGGCATTTGCTGCATTTCTGGGAAGGCAGCAGCAAAATGGTCACTTTACACAAAATAAAATGCAACTCTTATGTGTTGACCTTTGCACACAGCATGTTTTAAATGGCCCTCTGCCTCAGATCCAACAAATTATTTCTATTTATGTTCAGTTATGAAGGATATGCCACATCTATGTAACCAGTATTAAATATGTTAATGCATCTTTCCATGCTTACTCTTAAAATTGTATCGAGAAAGAGTAGTTTTCTTTCTCCTCCAGTTCTTTAATACACTGATCAAATCTGTGTTTAACATCTGTCCAAATGCAACACACTGAATAATGAAAAAGTTCCAACGTTTAACATGTAGTCACTTCTTGATGGGGAGTTTGCGTGCTACATATTTACAGGGTAGGCAAGAACAGGTAGCAGCAGCAAAGGCAACATCAGTGCATCTCCTGGACACCCTGCCTCTTCCATGGTTGTGCTATTTGCTTTTCCACCAATGTAATTACAAATTTTTTTTATTCTTTAGATTGCAAAGAAAGGGGGATGTAATTCCACCAAATACTGTATTCATTTTAATTGTATTATCACCTTTGGAGACTTTGGTAAATTTGACTTAACTAGCAGCAATGGATAAAATTGATGGTTTTCAAGTACTGCCTCTGTTACTAATGTTAGCATTTAAATGTTAATTTCAGCCTGAGGTTTACAGTAAACATGAAACAAGGAATTTTCTTTGAATGAACAATCACAAACCAAAATTCTAAATAAAGGAATCCTAGCACAGGATGTTTTTAAACCCAGTGATTATTTCCTTTTAAAGGTTTAACATTCTTTAAGCTATAGAAGTTTAAAATGTAAATGTGACAGTTAATTCATAATTCTCTATATCAAAAAGGCATTTAAACGTAAACCACATTTTTATGAGTCAAGCCAAAGTAATGATAATTCTAGTGTGATACAAAGGAACCTGAAATAAACTTCTCACAAACCATATTGAATATCAATGCTGTATTAAGCCCTGAAAAAATGGGTTGATAAACTCTGGAATTTAAATTATATGTGACTTAAACGTAACACAGGGCTTTTCTTCAAAGAGGAATCCTTCATTTCAAAGTTTGGATTTTTATGAGATATGTATTAATTAATTGGATTTTTATTAAATACATTTACACAGCATAATTCCAAAACCAAGCCTCAGATTACTTTTCTCCTCTAGGAACACCTCGATGTAGGATTTGCTAAATTAACGTTCCATATAAATGAATAGCGCTTTTTTTTTCATGTTTGTTGTGTTACAATCAGCAGCGTGATACTGTGTTGTGTCACAGGTCACATGGACTTGATTTCAATTTAGGAATGGTATCTGTACCACATATTAAACACGAGAAACGCCATGTTGAATTTCCCATCGAATATCTTAAATACAGACCTATTTTAGATGGATTGGTATAAACAAAACGCATATATCTAACATAGGCGTGGGAAAGGAAAAGCTGGTTTGTTGTATGCTAAAGCAAATTGGAGTAAATCAACCGAATCGTGGGCAACACTACTCTGCTTTTCCCAGTACCATTTGGACAAAACAATGTTACTTTTTTATTTAAAGTGTTTTCTTCTCAACAAGGGGCCACCACTTCCCAATCTCAAAAACACGCCCCAGAATATGTTAATTAATTGTATTGTGTCTCTGAAAGAAAGAGGTTGCCAAATGCAATAAAAAAAAAGTCTTTGGATCAGTGAGCTCTTTTCCCACTACTGCTACAGTCTCCTTTCAATTCCACATACATATATACATCCATACATTTCCTCTAAGTAAGATTTTGACCATTAGAAATTGTTTTAAGAGCAAAAGTCTAACTTGAGCACATCGAGTTTCTCTGGGAAGCTTAACATTCCTGGCGAATTAAGTGCACAAGCCTCGGATCACTTTTTGTCAATCTTACTCTGCTACTTCAGAGTCGGGAATGTGGGTAATTTTTATATAGTGGTACTTCCCAATTAAAAGTAACAACAGTGCTCCTTTGTGAAAAAAAAAAAAAAAACCAAAACCCAAACCTTCATATATGAAATATGTCAACACATTCCACACAAATACAAAATAAAGAGCAATGAGGAATGGCAACAAACGGTCTCTCCCTGACTTCTTTTTTAAATTTTCCCTCTCAATAAGATAGTTTTTAAATAGTGATACATTGTTTCAGTAAATACAAGAGCATTAAATGTCGACTTCGATGAAGCTTTCTAAACTTGCAGTTACATTTCAAAAATTGCAAAGCAGCAATCAAGAGCAAATGCATCTCCGGAATATTCAAATGGGGGAAGTAAAACAAAACAGTTGTTTTTTTCTTTCCTCGATCTTAAAGTTAATGCCTTTAAATATTATCAGGGTGGTGTCTCCTATTAAATATTGCTTGCATCTTCAGCTTTCGAATAACGCAGATGCTTTTTACCATTTAAATGAATCGACCTTTTATTTGGAAGAGTCCCACTAAAGCCTGCAAGTTTACAAAGAATGAAAGAGAAGTCCCAAACTGTATTATCTTAAACAATGACTGCAAGCATGCAGCTTCCCAACTGTACGTGCGGGAAGGAAAGTCACTTCGAAATTATTTTCAGCTAGGTGATATCCATAAACAACATTCTTTAGCTTCTTTCACTTGCTGCTCCCAATCTATGCTATACGGTAATTTCTTGCAGAAATATTTAACTAAAAAAAAAAAAAAAAGTAAAATAACCTAGACATCACTTCAAATCTTTTAAACTAAATTCTCACGCACTCAAGATATAACTTGCTAAAAATAATCACAGTTTTCCTATAAAGGATTTTCTTAAAATAACTAGTTCTCTCGAAATTCTTTCCTCCTCACAAATATGAGCCCATCCCCTTTTTAATTTAATCTTTCAGGAACAATGTGCAAAGACATTTTTTCCCCTAGAAGATCAAGGGCACTTGTTGGAAATTTTTTTGAACATCAACTTAGTCAGTTTTTTCCCTGAGTAAATACACGATAAAGTTCAGGTCTGAAATAACGTACCAAAACATTTTAATTTCAAATTATTTTCTGGGGGAGGGGGAGAGAAGAAACAAACAGTTTTCCTATAAACTAAATCTTTTAAAAAACTCAAACGAACATAAAACAATCACTTTGGGGGTGGGGGGAAATCCAGACATCATGGTGCTTCAATGAAAAACAGGGTAAGATTAATCTTCATTTTTATAAACAGACCATTAAGACGAGTTCCTTCCAAAATTCTCTTTGGCTACATTTATTCCAAATCCATTGGTTCGGAGCAGTTTCTCCCGGTTTCTTTAAGCATTCTTCTAAAATACACCCACAAACAGATGTTACTTCACATACAAAACCACTGCGGCAGTGGGTTTTTTTTACCTTTCAAGTAACACGTGAGCTACAGCCTCACAGGAGCTCCCTCAGTGGATGGCACTTCTAAAGACTCCTCTCTACTTATTGACCCGTTTTCTTGTCGGTTCCCCCCTCCCCCGAGCTGGTGCCTGCGAACGCAGCAGCTCGCGAGGGGCCCGGCGGCAGCGGGGCGAGTGGGAGCCGCTCGGCGGGAGCTCTTCGCTCCTTCCCTCGCCCCGTCCAGGCCAGCCCCGCCGGCGGAAAGCGGCGCGAAAAGAGGCGTCCAGGGAACAATGGGGAGCGCCAGGAGGAGAGGGGGCCCCGGCTACGCTTCCTCCGACCCCGCCGCCACCCGGCCCCACTCCTGCCGCTTCCTGCGGCCTCGTACGCCTCTCTGGCGGGGAGCGCGGGCCACCGCCGACGGGCTCCCACCCCGCTCGTTGTCAGGCCGACGAGGCCCCTCCATGTTACCTACGGCAGCCTGCCCGGAGCCCGCCCCGCTGCCGGGAGACCCTCGCTCACCCTTGCCAATCCCCCACGCAAGCCTGCCAGTTCAGCGCCGCGCTGCCGAGGGCGCCCACGGATTTACTCTCTCAGCCGCTCACCCCCAAACTCTCCCGCCCCCGGCGCGAAGCGTGCTGGTGGGCGAGGGGGGCTGCCCGGCTGGCTCGCCGCCAGCCCTGCTCCCGAGCCTATCCCGGGGTCGGCGGTGCGGACAGGCCGGCCTATGGGAGCCCTCACCCCTCCGCCGGCTGCCCCCCGGCCCCTCGCATGCCATGAGCACTACCAGCAGGAGAGGAGGCAGCACTACAGACGCGCCCCGACCCGGGCGCTGCAGTGCGTGCTTCTTCCCTTCAGGGGACGGTGCTGCACACAAAAGACGGCTCAGCATTGTTCTCCTCCCTGACCCCCAAATCCCCTTTTCCCCGCTGCAGAAGCCGCCGGCAGAGAGGGACGTGAAGGACTGGGACGGAGGACAAAGTACGGGGAGAGGCCGACTGCCCGCGGCGCCGGCCGTTTCGCAGGGGTATCTCGGCATCGTTGCCTTTCCCGAAACTCGCCTTCGTATAGTGTGCCTGCTGCCTACCTGCCCGCGGCGGCCTCGCCGAGCCGGCCTGGGCTGCGTGGATGAACCCTCCCTCACCCCGCTGTGCCTGAGCTCCCGCAAGCCGCTGCGAGCCTCGCTGAGCGTGCCCGCGGCCCCAGCGATCCCCAGCGCCGAGCACCAGGCTCCCACCTTCCCTCGTCCCCAGATCGCAATTAGTGGGTCTTTCACGTGTCACTTCGCCTAAAAATCCCGCTGAGGCTGCAAAGGCATCTCTCCGTGTTTCAGTCGCCAGAGCCTCCTTCTCGAGTTTCCACACGGCATCACCTGCCTCACACAGCCGTGGGAGGGAAAAAGGAACCACAGTACCGACACAGGGCATCATCTGGGGGTTTCATCCTCAAATTTGTGAAAGGCTTACTGCTTTTTAACCTTGGTGGACATGGTTTGGAGACCGAGCAATATTTAAACTATACTGCTGCCTACTTCGACACCTGCGATCTGAAGTTCGGCAGAATGGCGTGTGTCTGCCTGCCACGATAAAAATACCACATAGTGGAAAACAAGTCACCAGGATCCAGGGGAAAACTCAAAAGTACGTGAGGAAGAGACCAGGAGCTACCACGTAACGTTGAGGGGAAAAAAAACCACCACGGCTTGATTTAAATAATTGCATAATATTAGGATTTAACTTATAAATGTTTACATTTGTGTGATTTGATTAATGTCACGTTTGATTTCCTTAAAGCCACTGACAAGGCACTTTACAGCACGAGATTAACGTCTACCAGTAATATTCAACAGGCGAATCCTCCTCCCGGTGCCCCATCATCCCCCAACCCCGGGCAGGTCGGCAGGACGAGAACTCCCTCCGCCTCGCAGCCTCCTGCCACGGGGGCCCCACGAGGGCCCGTCCCTCCGCCCCGCTCCCGCTCGTCCCGCGGCTCTGGGCGTCCCCGCCGCGGGTGACAGTCACTGAGGGGATTCCCCGCGGCCGCCCTCCCCCTGGCACCCCGCCATCCTCTCCCGGGTTACGCCAGCCTTTCGCTGCGCCTCACGGGCTCTCCCGCCCCGCCGCCCGTTCAAACGCGGCCGGCCCCGCCTCAGCGCCTTCCCCCCGCCCCCGCCGGGCCGTTACCGCGGCCGCCGCCACAGGGACACCCGCCCCCCCCCCCCCCCCCGCCCCGAGAGCTGCCGTTCCCGGGGCGCGGGGAGAAGGGAGGGCGGGCAGCAGGGGACACGAGCGCGGCCGGCGCGGGGAATTGTGGGTAGGAAAGTGGTCGGGCGGCAAAGGAAGCGGCGGGCGGGGGGCGGGGTGAAAGGTCAGCGGCCGAGAGCCCCCGCGCCCGCGCCAATGGCGGGCGGCGCCTCGGCGGGCCCGGGCCGGCAGCGGCCCGCGCGTCCCGCACGACCAGCCGGGGCTGTAAACACCAAGTGAGTGTGTCCCGGCGGCGCTCCCGCGGGACGGGCCGAAGCCCGGGGCCGCCCGCCGACCTTTGTAACGGTTCACGGCGAGGCCGCGCGACCGCCGGCCCGCGCCGCGGTGCGTGTTCGCACACAGCCCCTCCCCCCCCCCATTTATTTCATTTGCAAATAATTGCAGATGTTATATTTTTTCCCTCCCCCCCGCCCGCCTCCCTGCTAACCCCCGCTTCCTCTCGCTGCCTCGCCAGTTACCAGGGAGATGGGTCCTTCCCGGCCGCGCGGCCCGCGCCGTCCGCCGCGGTTCGGGAGAGACCCCACGCACAAAGATCCCGGCGCGGGGCGGCCGGCACGGCCCCCATCCCGCTCCCGCCGCCCCCGGCCGCCGCTCGCCGTCGCGGGGACTCGCCGGTGAGTTCAGAGCCATGAAATCGGCAACTTCTGCTCGCAGCGGGTACCGCTGCTGCGGCGGTGGTCTCCGGCGGTGAACGGGGGGTTGTTTAAATCGCTGCAACTTTCTCACCGTCCCTCGTTCCCCCCTCGCCGCCTCACAGCCTCCAAAGGTAAAGTTTCAGCCAATGTCCCCCGGCAACCCCTCACAACGAGACCCAAACCGGAGAGGAAAATGTGCAATGTTCACACGAAGTGGTTCCCTTTGTTCTTTCATTGTTTCTACCCGAAGTGGCAGATACGAGGACAAACACTTACCTTCTCTCCTTTTTGCTCCAAAACACACCAGTTCCCATCAGCTTTAAAATGTGCAGTCCACCTTGGGAGCGACTACAAATGTCGGGAGAGTTTGTATTCCATTCTTTCTCGCCCTCTGCTTGCTTTTTTTTTTTTTAGCGTAAGATTAAGTTGCCGAGCACGTTGTTGCAAGCTGTAGCCCCCCGCCTTAGTGAATGGTCACGTTTAGGACCCTCCAAGTCCATCCTAATTCTGCCAGTAGAATTGAGGGTATTGGAGGTCTAAACTTTCAAAAGGCAAAGGGCCTGCGTCTGTCTGGCAGACATGAAAATGCGCTCAGTTCCGCGCTCCCTACCACCAAATTGATATAAACATTTCAGCCCAGACAACTCAATGAAATATACATTTTAAAGCTTGCATGTAGAAAAACTGTTCTCTAGCTGAGATAAGCTAAAAGCAAACTGACGTGAAGAAAATCTGCCTCAGTGTATTCCACAGCGGGAATCCTTTTTGCCTAGAGTTTAAAACAAACAAATAAATAAGAGCATCGTATAGAAATATTAAACATAATGTTTAACGGGAAACAACTTCCGAGAGGAAAGTGCCACCCAGGGCAGAAGAGACAATCAGAGGTTTTCAAAGTGTTCTTTTCTTGCAAAAATTACTGCTATTCGGGTTTTTTTTTCCCCCATGCGACCAGTGCAGGGGAACCCTTTTTCTGCTTTCTGTGCAGTCTACTCGGTGTTTTGCACCCAGCCACTCGGGCGATTTCCACCACCAACCCCCCCAACCTTACTTTAATCTGATTATGATGAGATTTGCTGATACAATGAATATTTGAAATGATCCTTGTGTCTTAGTGAGCGGGATGCATTTTCAGGCTCCCGTTTCCAAGGCTCCCCGCCGCAGGGGGAAGGGGAGAGGTGGGTAGACCCCGCTCCCGGGGAGAGCAGCTGAGGGCGGGAAGGGGGGTGGGCAGCCACTTTCTCCAGTGCCCAGGGGTGCTGGATTCCTTCAGCCCAACTCCCTCGGCCAGTGGCTGGGGCAGGATCTTCAAGTGCCTTTCCCTCCCCCCGCATCATCACGCCTTTGCCAGTTGACAAATAAACAAATGAGGGGGAAAAAAAAAGGAAGAAGAAAAAAAAAAAGAGGATGCAGGCGACCCAAGTAATTGTGGGACCGGGAGTGCTTATTGTGTCACACCCCCGTCCCCTCCCCCCAGTGTGGCCGTAACAACAAACTGGAAGACCGGTTTATTTCATAGGGCCATATTACAACCAACAAGGTAAATAGAGAGTCGCGGGTGGAGAGAGAGGGAGAGAAGGAAGGAGGGAGGGAGAGGGGGAGAGAGAGGCTTTTCTTTGATAGCGTTTAATTGGAATTGAAACATTCTGGGGCTGTAAACATTCTTTATTTATTCAGCACACATAAGCGGCCATTGTTTTATCACCATCATAATTACGGTGTCCTTTAAACTGACTGATAGCAAAGGAGATAAGGGAATGCGCCTGTAGCTCCAGATCAAATCACCGGCTCTTCCCGCTCCCCGGGTCACCAGGATCCACAGGGTCCTTGGAGATGAGGAGCGCCGGAAGATTGTGGCCTGACCATCCCTTACGTCATGAAAGTGATTTGTACCACATTGCTAATTTGGTGCAATTCATAACCTTCTGATCTACGGTTGCAACTGCTTCTCAGTTTGCAGGGTATGTTTTTCAAGATGTAGTTCCCCTGTGTAGAAATTAAGAGCGATCACCTATGCGCAGGAGAGGATCTTATTTCCCAATGTTTGTTGCTTTACCTTTGTCTAATTAAAAATGCAAACTTTTAAGATCCTTTCAGAACAAAGCCTCACCAAATCCCCTTTACGTCCAAGGATTTGCAAATTTATAAAGGCTGCATTGAATTCAGCGTGGGTCAAGGGGCAAAAAAAGGGTAGAAGGTCACTGCATTTTGATTATGGGTCAGTAAACAACATGGCATGTAGTATGTGTCCAGAAACTCCTGCTAAAAAGTGTTTTAAAACTACCAGGAGTAGCAAACTCAAGAAATAGCCTTAGCCCGTGGTGATTATAAAATTGCACGAAATTCTAGTGTGCAAGTGACGCCCCGGCCCCTACAGAAAAAAGACACAACTTAAAAAGCGTTTAGCAGAGCCTTGCATCGCTGCTTTGTTTACCAAAAAAAATACACCAACCAAAAAACAAACAAAAAAAAAGAAAGAAAAAAAGAAGAACAACAACCCTGCAACTCCTAAGCGTAAGAATGTTTGACAGATTATGAGGGTTTTTTTCTTTGAATCACACTGATGGTTGGCATTTCTTTGTCCTACACATTTAGGAGATTTAGTTATACGTTCTGATTTCTTGTCATATTAGAATTTACGGCAAAATTAAGGTACTACAGTCACATTTGGCTGACTTTAAAATAGCAGAAGGATCCTATTATACTGTACTTTGACCCTATTATATTTACGTTACTGGATGTTTTGTGATAGCCTCTAGCTGCTTTCTATCTGTGTCCTCATGGAGCAAAATACGCCCAGCAACATCTAAAAGCAGGGTATAGGGTTAGAAAACAAGTCCTCATTTGACATATATATATTTCTGCCCAGCGTCATGAAAGGAAAAGCTTTATTTAATGCTTGTCAATACCTGAAGACACGGTCCGGCACTTTACAAATAATAATAAATAACAATAATACTCCAATAATGTGGCAATCCCAGTGTGAAAATGCACATGACCTCTTAGATTTTCCCAAAGATTTTCAAAAGAATTCTCGCCGTTAGTCCAGCCGGCGGTGGACATCGCTGTTGCATTTCCCAACGAAACGTGTAAAAGACACTAAATGGTGTGTGCGTTACTTCATTGCAGAAGGAAGAGGTCAGGCTGAATTGCACTGGTATTTAAACGTAATCATACTAGGAAAATAAATCAAAACATAATGTAAAAAAAAAAAGAGTATTTTAAATTTTACACACATTTTCTTTCTGGAATTATGTGGTTAAGCACTTCCCCATGAGCACACATATTTGAACACGAAGTTTACAAAAATGAAACTATATGCTTTCCAATAAATGGGAATAGGTCTGCAGCGAGGTATTATGAATACGATTTTGCTCTTTCTTTTCTAATGAGGTTTATCCTTCGGCCAGACAGCTTCAAGACTGAAATACTACTGACTATAGAGCGTAGATCGCAGATTGCACGCTACTCAACGTGAAAAGGAGCACGTTTGATTGATAGTCTGTGTGTGTGTGTGTGTGTGTGTGTGTATGTGCACCCATACACACAACTCTCTGTAGTTGCATGTGTATATGTATTGGCAAAACCGGTCATCTCTGGGCATCCTTATCTTAGGAAATGGGATACAAACATCCATCCCTTTAATCATGTTCATCTTTGATCACCAGCAAGGGTGACACAGTCTACAAAATTAACAAAGAAACTCTCTTGCTTTTGAGAAATAGCTAGATATACATCTGGGTCTGCACACACACGCACGACGTCCACGCGGACACACGGGCGTACAAACACCCTGGCTCCCAGAAAATGGATTATTGCATAACTTTTTATGCGATTGATACCAGACATCTTTAATTTTTCATTTTCATTCTTTTTGGCCAGCTTTTGCATTAACAATCTAAGCCATAAATGTTGGTGGCTATTGATCGCAGTCCCTTGTGTGCGTGCAAATCCATTTTCAAGTCCCCTGCCTTTAATGTGCGTGTGCGTGTGCAAGGGGCCTTTGCCGGCTCTTTACCAGGCTCTTTCCCCCCCCCCATCCAGCTCGAAGACGACCCCGGATACACAACGTGTGCTGATGGCCCAGGGAAAGCACGCACACACACACGCGCGCACACACACACACACACAAAACAAACGATGGAGAAGTAGAGAAGCAGAGGTCTCCGTGTGAGATGCGGAGAAAGCTCTGCAGCCGAAAGTGTGTGTGAGTATCGGGTGGGGGTGTGCAGGCTGAGGGCGCCTGACATTTCCCAAGGCTCCCGGTGGGTTTCTCCCTGCCGACATTTGGCTCTGCCTCGACCCCGGCGCTCATAGCCACACCTTTCGGGGAACTGGGGTTTAACGGAGAGCCGCCACGAGTTTTAAACGTTGGGTAGCGCCGGCATTAAACCACACAAATAATGCCTTTTTTAAATAGCTGCCGAATCCCGCTGCTGGGCTGTCACCGGCAGTACGTGGGTGCGGGTGCCCGTGGCTCCCTTCGTGCGAATGCACGCGTGGATTTACACGAGAATCCGACCCAGCTGAGCTACCTGGCAAAGAAAGGACTTTTCAGCCCATCGGGGGTTTTTGGTAACGTCTTCTGGACGGCTTTCTCGGAGTTCACTGTTCCTTCACTGTTGACTCCATAGCCTTAACCTTATAGCAGGGGGAGGAGAGCCGTGGGGAGGGGGTGGGGGTGTTGGCAGCATATAAGTACATCAGGAGGAATTTTTAAACGACCTTATTGTCTCTGGCTCTAGAAAGACTCCGATGATTTCTTTTTAGCGCCAGCAGCTGTTTTCTCTCGAAACTTTGCTCCCAGCCTCGGTACGGCGCAGGGTGCCTCTCGGACGGGCGAGGGCGGCCGGCGAGGCTGGGGATCCAGCTGCGAGGCGAGGGACGGCGGACTTCGCGGATGATCTTCGCAGTGCCGAGGCATTGTTCACTGCTGCCTGTCGGTTACGTTTAAAGGCTGAGATATCTCGAGATCCACTCAGTCATCCTTTTTCCAATTCGAGGCACAAAATGTAAAGTGCCCTAGCTCTGCTCTCCCGGATGGGAATGCTCTCCCCCGGTTGCAAAGGGAAGAACTAGGCACCGCGATTCGCACACACAGGGATTAAGTTGAACAGCGGCGATTACATCTGCGCCGAGAGCAACAGTAGTCCGGGGCTGACTTCTCAAACCTCAGCCCTCCGAGTTGGAGGCTCCCTTCAGCAGACTTCCTCCAGTCCCGGATGCACTTCTCCAAATTCCCAGTTCTCTCTAGAATTCCTGCGAAATTGGGGGCTCGCCTGTATTTCGCCTTGGTGTGCAAAGCTGCGTTTTTACAGCGTGACTATGCGCTTTATGTTAGCTGTACCTGACGGGGTAACACGAACTCCACGCACCATATTGTCAATAGGCGGAGTGGATATTGACGTTTGGGACCGGAGATTTTTGTAATTTCTTTTTTTCCCCTGTCGCTTTTTGAGGTTTTTAATTTTTTTTTTTTGGCTTTTTATTTTTGTGGCCAAGTCTCAGAAATGTGAGCTATCTCATTAATCTGGAGGACATGCCTTATTCTGGATGTGCAGCAGTACATGAAAGTGCTGGTGCTTGTATCCAGCGCAACCCTGGGTGCGCGGCAGAGATTGGTGATTTTTTTTTTCGCAGCGCCTAACGTGCAAAGCGCCGGCAGCATCACTTGAACGTGACACGGGAGAGGCGGGCAGCTATCGCAACATTTGCGAGATCGCCGTTCCTGACACTCGAATCATTGAACGTTCCGAAGAAGAGGTTAAACCTTCATGCTGCTTCTCCAAATTGATTTTAAGGGCCTGCTCTAAATGGAACATCAAAAAGCCGCGGCGGGGCTACCCCGAGCGGAACACGCAAACTGCCAGCCAGAAGCATCCTAGCCCCTCGCAATCGCGTACGGTGTGTGCGCCAGCACTTTTTTTTTGTTATTAGGTAAAGGCTCCTGGAAGCACCTTGGATATTTTACATTCTCCTTTCTCTGCTGGAAGCAATCAGCACGTAGGAATCCTGACGTGGGCTCTGGGACCAGAGGACATTCCAGCTCGTGATCCAGCAGGGTTAATCGTGAAAAGTGTGTACATTTCTGGCTTATCTATGCTTTGTTATGGGTCTGACGTGAGCCCGCGTCCTCCTCCTCCCCCCCTCCCGCAATATTACAGGCAGAATTTCAGTTAAAAGTGTTACAGTATCACGGTGCGGGAACCCGTGATATTCAGGCAGCAAAATAACCTTAGTCCCCCGGCTGTAAAAAAAAAAAAGCTAATTAAGCAGAAGAGGAAAATCAAGAGAAACTCGAAAATGTAAGTATTCCCTCTCGTTAACAACCGAGCATTTAACTTTGGAGCCTCAGAAAGGGAAATACCAGGCTGTTCTGCACGTTTTCGCTAAGCTTCATTTTCCACACAATGCAGAATAAAAGGCTAGTTCAAAGCGGCCACGTTACCGAAGGATTTTCCATCGCTATGATCAGACTTATGTCCTTTAAATTCACGGCATGCACAAAAGAGCAACGTTTGTCCAAAACGGGCTAAAAATATATGAAACGATGAGGGGGAAAAGCGTACAAATCCTTCCTCGGAAGCTAGCGACGAGGAAGTCTGAGAGGTCTGAGTGTGTTTGAGCTCGGATTGTTTAATAGAAAGATTTATATACTAACTGTATTATTTACTTTGGGAGGGGAGGTGGCAGTATAAGGGTATGCTAATTAGTGGGAGATTTTTTGGGGGAAGGGGTGGAATATCAATTTTTATTGCATCACCTGTCAGGAGTGTCCAATCAGCGTTGGCTTTAGGGGAATTAATTGATGAAGGTGTCTCCGGACGAGCTCACTTCACTCTGTCATTTTATTTGTAGCTAAAGCAGCGGCGGGAATAGCAGCTGCATTTCTTTTCTCTTCCTCCCTTCACATTCCATTATCATAGTTTCCAATGGAAAAGCAGGGAATGAAAGGGAACAGGTACTGATCTTCAGCAGCAACTTAGAGAAACACTTTGGCAAAGCTGATTTTTAAGATTATATATTGATTGTAGCCTCACGGTGGTTTTTTAATTTATTTTTTTTTTAATTTTGTCTAAAGTTTGGCATTTCATTTAACAGGAATAACAGCCTTTGTTATATTTTATTAGCAGGATGCCTTGAGACAAATACAGCATCTGGCTGAGGATTGTGTGTGTGTGGCTTTTTTTTTTTTTTTGCCTTTTTTTTTTCATCTCTCTCTCTCTCTCTGCAAATGCTGGGAATAATTTAATTCACGAAATGGGAGACCTGAAGTCGGGTTTTGAAGAGGTGGATGGCGTGAGGCTCGGCTACCTCATCATTAAAGGAAAGCAAATGTTTGCACTCTCCCAGGTTTTTACAGACCTGCTTAAAAACATCCCGCGAACTACCGTGCACAAGCGAATGGATCATTTAAAAGTAAAAAAGCATCACTGCGACCTGGAGGAGTTGAGGAAACTCAAAGCCATCAACTCCATCGCTTTCCACGCCGCCAAATGCACCCTGATCTCCAGAGAGGACGTGGAAGCCCTTTACACATCCTGCAAAACCGAACGGGTCCTTAAGACGAAACGGAGGAAAATAAGCCGGGCGCTGTCAGCCACCGACCTCCGGCCGGAGCTTGCACCCACCGACCCCTTCTCCGGCTTCTGGAAGGAGAACAAACTTTGGCTGGGTCTCAATGACTCTCCCCGGCCCCTGCTGCCCGTCCGGAGGAAAGCTCTGCGTCCCGGGGACACAGCCTTGCTACCGGCCTCTCATCTACCTCACATTTTTAGTAAATACACTGGCCACAGCTACCCAGAAATCGCTCGGGCGCCTTGCAAACCCCACGTAAACTATGAAACGGCGCCGGTGGCGGGCGGCTGCGCGCCCCTCCGCTCCCGCCGCCCGCCCGCTGCCCGCCCCCCGCCCGCCGCCGCGGCGCGGCCGCGGCTCCCGGCCGCCGGCCCCCCGCCCCTGCCTCTGCCCGCCCGCTGCCGCCGCCGCCGCCACCACGGGGCGGCCGCCGCCGCCGCCGCTGCCGCCGCCGCCGCCGCCGCGCTGGGCCCCTCCGGCGGCGCCCGCCGGGCTCTGGCTGCGGCGCGGCCCTGCCGGCTCCGCGGCGCCCCGCGGCTGCCGCTGCCGCTGCCCCGCGGCTTCGGGCCGCCGCCGCCCGCCTTCGCCGAGAGCGGCAGCAGCGACTCGGAGTCCAGCTGCTGCTCCGGCCGCGCCGCCCACGACTCGGACTGCGGCTCCAGCCTCTCCAGCTCCAGCGAGGCTAGCTCGGAGGAGGACGAGGAGGAGGAAGAGGACGAGGAGGGCAGCGGCGCCACGGACTCCAGCGAGGGCAGCTCGGAGGAGGAGGAGGAAGAGGAGGAGGAAGAGGAGGAGGAGGAGGACAGCACCTCGGACTCCGACTCCAGCTCCGTCTCCAGCCAGGTCTCGGTGCAGAGCATCCGCTTCAGGCGTACCAGCTTCTGCAACCCGCCCGGCGTGGTCCACGCCAACTTCTTGTACCATCTGGCGGCCGCCGCCGCCCCTCGGCCCCCGGCCCAGGTCCCAGCCCCGGTGGAACCCAGCGGTCTGCCCGCCCTCCGCGGTGCTCCCGGCGGAGTCAAGCCGGAGCTGCCGGAGGAGTGGGGCCGCCCCGGCTGGGCTCCCGCCGCCCCGGCGCTGCGCTGCTCCGGCGGCCTGGGGAGCTGCTTCGAGGAGATAAGGGATGATAGGGTATCCGAGCTCACATTCCCACACTCTGAGTTTTCCAATAATGCCAAGAGTACTGACCTAACAATTAACTGTGTTGCAAAGGGGGCCTCTTCACCTAGCCCAAAGACAAACAATGCATTTCCACAACAAAGAATACTCAGAGAGGCAAGGAAATGCCTTCAAGCAACTACTACACACCGTGCAGATAACAATACAATAGCTGCTAGGTTCTTAAATAATGATTCTTCATCATCGGCAGCAAATTCAGAGAAAGATTCCAAAATCCCTCATTGTATAGAATTTGCCACGGATTTGCCCTCTTTACAAACTGATCCTGAGGAGGATGCTGCTTCTCCAGGGGCAGCAGCAGCAGCTGAGCTCCAATGCACTGATACAGGCAATAAGGCATTGCCATTCCTGCACAGCATTAAAATCAAAATAGAGGACAGCAGTGCGAACGACGAGTATGAGCCCGATCTTACAACACATAAGCTAAAGTGTGAGTGCAATGATACTAAGGATGAGTTTTACGGTGTGACTGAGAGTAATAACCAGGACGCTTTATTAACAGCCAAGAAAGATTCTGCATGCACTGAGAAAGAAACCACTTCCTTAAACCCGCTGACTCAGAGTCAGGTCCTCTCATGCACTTTAGGTACTCCAAAACCTGAGGATGGGGAGTATAAATTTGGAGCAAGGGTGAGAAAAAATTACAGGACACTGGTTTTGGGAAAGCGACCTGTACTGCAGACTCCTCCAGTCAAACCAAATTTGAAATCAGCTCGAAGCCCACGTCCTACAGGTAAAATCGAGACACATGAAGGAACACTGGATGATTTTACAGTTAACAATAGACGCAAAAGGGTAGCCAGCAATGTAGCATCAGCAGTGAAAAGGCCATTTAATTTCATGGCAAATTTTCCCTGTCCACCATCACTAATTATTGGCAATGATGGGGATTTGTTGCCAGCTTATTCCTTAAACACCACTAAGGATTCCCAACCACCTCACAAGGCCCATCCTGTATGGAAATGGCAGCTGGGCGGTTCTGCAATACCTCTTCCACCTAGCCACAAATTCAGGAAATTTAATTAATAAAATAGTTTGGAAAATATTTTCTGGAACCACCTTTACCTTTCTTAACGTTTTTTAAACTCTGCAGGATGGTTTTGTACAAGCCCATTAATGCTATACACACTTTTGGAATCCTGTTTTATCACAGTGTGAAGACAGAAACCGGATTGCTATTTTCTGTACCAATACAACAGTGGGTTTCTTTGTTTCTTTAGGGTTTGGGGTTTGGGTTGGGTTTTGGCTGGTTTTTGGTTTTTTTTTTTTTTTTTGGTTCTGTTGCATTTGGGTTTGGTTTAGGTTTGGGTTTTTTTTTTTTTTCCCTCTTGGTTACATTCCACAAAGTACTTCAGGCTAAAGACTCAAGTTAAACTCAGTTATTATGGTAGAGCTGGAACACTTTACTGTTTAAATGCTAATAATGCACCAGTACCTCAATTCAACTGCTGCAAATAAATGTCAAAAGGTTGAATAATAAATATTAGAATGAGCCATTAAATTTATGCACTAGATTTCAAAAATGGAAGTCTAACTGTTAATTCAGTTAAAGTTTGTTAAGTTACATGGTTGCACAGTAAGGGTTCACTATAATTCAATGTGGCAGCAGCCTGCTTTTCGGGAGCTTTGTTTTCGGGTGCAGGGGTGTCTTTTTCGAAGAGCAGTTGCACCTACTCCTTTTGCTCTGGTTTGGAAAGGCTGGGGTCTGCCTGCGACCCCAGTGCTGGGAAACACTGCCTCATCTGAAACCAGTAAATAAATGTGGAATTCTATTTTTGGTAAAAGGGTGTCTTTTTACTTGTACAGCCACTCTTTGCAATTGGGAAGCCTTTTTGTTTCACTCAGAGGTCTTAAATAAGGTTGCTGTTACCCACTAATGTCATACTCCAGTTGTGGTCTGAACATGCCCCTTACAAACTTGCGAAGCAACTAAAATATTTGCCTGGCTAGCAGCACAATTTATGGTCCAGCCCCTCACGCTGGCTGGAGGAAATAGCAAAGCAGTAAATACAACACAGAAAGTGAAACGAGAGGCCGTAAGTGGAAAGAATACACAAAATGAGAAGACCACGTTACTCATTTTTTTTTTTGGCAACAAAACTCAGGCGTTTCAGCCCTGTTACACTGCCCAGTTCTCTCCTCAGCTGTTGAAATTTGTTGTTGTGGGGTTTATTTTGCTATGCCATCCTCTCGATGTGGCAGAAACATTTTTACTGCACGTGACAATCAGAGGCAATTATCTATATTTGCACTTAATATCAAGATAGTCGAATAGGCAGACTTCTAGGGTCTAGCCCTCGGTAAGACATGCTGGTATAATATATTGTGATGATGGAAGCAGTAAATCAAAATTATGGAAATTTGCACTGTTGAAAAACATGCTTTAGCTTTATTTTCAATTAAAAACACTGTTTTAAAAAGAAATCCTGATTCCATACACTTTGAATTATTGCAGAGTTATCCGTGGTTTCCTCTCTGTTTGTAAGTTCACTGTTTTTATTCAGAGGAAATACGCTTCAAGAGGTTAACTGTTTCCCTCCCTCCCCCCCCCCCCCCAACTCCTCGAAAAGAAAAGGAAAGAGAAAAAAAAAGAGAGACAAGCTGGAGGCCGAAGTGGAGGCCACGCTGAGGAGTGGGGAAGGTCTCTCTTGGGGGGGGGAGGCCGGGTACAGCAACTCTGAAAACAGTCTGAAAAAGTTTGCATCTTAAGAAAGGCAGTTATAATTGAGTTGCTGAATCAGCAGAGTTTAGGATGAATAATTGCTGGTTTCTTTCTTTGGATTAGCATTTTATTTATACTAGATCATTCCCAAATTAAATTTTAAGGATTCCACTCATCGATCAACCCTGGGAGAATAATTTATTGTAAATCAGAAAAAAAAAAGGAAAAGGGAAAACAAAGCAACAATGCAATGTTTACTGTGGGACTCAAAGTCAACATTTCTGCTGGCAATCCATTGCCTGGGTTTCAATTTTTTAATTCCTGCCTTTTGTGATGCCCTCTCCCAGCCCCTTGTCTCTCTAAAGATTCCAGGCAGTCACTAACTGATTTCAGCTCTGTTTACTATATCCACACCGTAGTAGGGTTTTTTTTTTCCCCTCTCATTGTAAAAGGCCTGGCCTAAGAATACCTGCAGCCAAATATATTTAGAAAGAGTAAACAATCTCCTTTCAGTGGAGTTGCCCTTCCCCCTGCATGCACACGCACACACATCACTTTAAACTGCCAATTGCAAAAGGTGCAGCGCATACTTAACTGCTCTGCTGAAATTACGATGCTCGTGAAAAATCTGCTTACTGAAGTTGTTCTGAGATGAATGTTTACATTTGTGTGTTTAGAGCTGCACAGATTACAGCCTTATTTCCAGAGAACTGTAAAGACGAACCAACTGTACTGCTCAGGAAAGCCCCTCACCCTGTTCGCGTGCCGCGGCTGCTTGACAAAGGTCTTCTTTTGACCAAAAAAAAAGGAAAAAAGGACAAAAAAACAGAGAGAAAAAGAACCAAATCCAAAAGCTGCAAAGGTGCAATATGCAAACTTGAAACCTAAAATTTCGCCTTGTCAATTAAACAACGTATCACTTTCAAAGTAACTCTGTCCCTTGCCTCTGTTTACTTCCAATTAGAGATATGCTGATTTGGCCAGGAATTGTAAATTACAGAGGTGCCTTTTCAGGTTCCGGAAATAATCCTGGGAGGGGGGGAAAGGGGGAGGAATAAGCATAAATTTATACCAAATAGGGTCTGTAGAGTTGAGGATGTGAAATATGGCGCCCGGCCCTGCCAGCAGCCTGGGAGCTCCAGGCCCAGCACCCACTGACACCCCCACTGTGCAGGCAACCTCAGAAGGACACGAGTTAAACAACCAAATAATTTTCACACGTGGACACCTCAGTTTAGTGAAAGCCACTAACAAGGACACTCGTGTTTTTACTACCGTTGAAAAAATTGGCCAGGTACAATAACTCACTGGTGGGGAAAAAAAACAACAGGGGAAAAAAACCCCACAAGGTATTCTGTCAGATTCTGTTAGTTTGGTAACTGTTTCTGATGGCATTGTGATTATTACTGTATGCAATGTTCGTTATCAATTCAGCCTTAATAATGCAAACTCATATCATTGAGTTACGTAAAAATAATCCATTTTCTCCCATAAAGGTAAGTTCTTGGAATGAGGAATAACAAAAGTTTCTCAAGTGAGCCGCGTTGCCATTTTGTCGCAATGTTTACAGGAGATAAAACTTTAAATGTGTCAGTAATGAATGGCCATCACTTTCAAATGCCTGGTGTGCACAAAAACCAACAGAATTTTCGAGGGGAAAAAGCAATCGAGGGAAGCGTGTGTGCTTTATAGACTGTACTACGTAGGTATTTACCACGAGTCGAGTCCACCAGTAAATTTATTGGGAAGATTTCTGCTGCCATGTGGAAGACAAAAGAAACTTTTGGACTATGTTTAATTCTCTAGAGCGTTAAAAAGGGAACGGGTGTCATGCCTTCAGCCACGAGGTGTATTGCCTTAAAAGATGTAACTTTCTGTTTACAACAATTTAAGAAGTGATTACTCTCTGGCCTACACTTACTTGACTATAGTGGGATAATCTCTTCACTGGTTGTTTATTTAAAATGCCACTACTAGCAATCATGCAAAACAGTGGTATGTTGTATGAAGTTTGCTGTTCGATCAATTCACTCCGTGATTTTTTTTTTTACATGGTCTCTGATTCTTTTTCCTCTGACAGATTTAGTTGCCAATAAATTAACGTTTCTGCAGAAAACGAGAGCAATGCTATCACGTTTGTGTTTGTCACCGTTCACACGTGCGAGTGCTTGAGACAGAGAGGGGAAAAAAAAGTGGCATTTTCGACACATGTCAGTAATCTGCAGGAAAATATTCTACAGACACAGTATGTTAGAGAACACGAGACATGGATAATGTTGTTAATTGCAGGTTTTATGGTTAAGAGGGTTGCTGGAAAGAATATGTAACGGCTCATCCTGGGATCGCTTTGGTCAGCTTGGAAGTATAAAAGGCAGGAGAGCTCCTGAAAAAAATCCAGGCTACCAAAAAAAGGAGGGAGGCCTTGGGATCTACCTTGCTCAAGTCACGCTTGCAGACATTGCCCATCCTCCTGGTATTTAGCCACGGAATTCACGCTTGCTCAGCCCCGAGCTGCGAGCAAGATTCCTGGCTGCAGGGTGGCCGGGGGCTCGCCGGCAAGGGCCGCGGCCTGCCCGAAAAACCTTTTGGCAAGGGACAGCTAACCGGGTTTTAGGCCTTCCACGTTGCATTTTTTCACTGCGCTGATATAATTATTTGCCGTGCCCTAGGCCTCTCTCTCTCCCCCTCTCCCTTTCACTCCGAGGCGGCCTCACAAGCCCCTGCTTTAAAAGGCCCTAGATGTTTTGCATGAAGCGCTCACAATAGGGGTTGAGAGAACTGACAGTTTCAAAAACAAGGCGCCCTGTCCTTTCCAGATGCCGAGGACCCCTCTCCCGCACCATCTCTCGTTTGCTTCTCGCTGCTGGTGGCTTTATCCTTAGCATTGCAAATATAAGGCAACAGCTGTGTTTGTAAACAGGGGGGAAGCCGGCGGGAGCCCCGCCACCGCCGGCCGTGCTCCGCGCGGCGCGATGCCTGCGCCGGCCGCCACTCCGCAGCCTCACCAGCCACCGCCGCGAGATCTGAAAAAAAAAAAGAAGAGGAGAGAAGGAGATTTAAAAAAAAAAAAAAAAAAAAAGAAAAAAAATCCAAAAAAGCGAGTTTCTTCGGGCTGGGTGTCGGGAGGAGCGGTGGCCCTCGAGCGGCGGCTCCGCACCGCGCCGGGGCTGCCCCTGCGCCGCGGGCCCGGGGCACAGCGCGCCTCGGGCCGCCATCTTGCCCGGCGCCACTCAGCCTTTCCCCGGCACCCTGGCCCCGGCGCTCCCGCTCCCGGAGCGGCTCCTCGCGGCCGGGCGGGGCCGGCGCGGCGGCCCCAGGGGCCCCTGGGGGCTCCTGCACTTCAAAGCCTCTTCTCGGCGAGGCCGCGGCTCCCATCTCGCTTCCCCCCGCCTCCGGCTCCCTCCGCTGGGGCGTCCATCTTCCCGGGCTCTCCGGTGGCACGGCCTCGCCGCCTCCAGCCCTGCCCTCTCCGTGTGCGCGGGGCCACCGGTCGCGAAGAGCCGCGGAGGGGGCGGGGGAGAAGTCCGCAGCGGCTCCGCGGGGCCCTCGGGGCAGCTGCTGGGCGAGGGGCCGGCGCGGGCAGCCGCGGGCCGCGGCGAGGAGGCGGCCAGGGAGCCACCGGCGAGGCCCGGCGCCGGGGGAGGCCTGAGGGCTCGGCGGAGGGAGGCCCTGTGCCCGCCGCCCCCGCGGAGCTGGCCCGGACGGGGGACGGGGAGCAGGGTCAGCGCGGGGAGTGCAACAGGGCTGTTTGCTCTTGCGTCTAAAATGCAGTCGGGGCTGTAAAGCGTGTGAAATTACGCACTGGTCTCTTAAAGAGTGGCTAATTTATAGTAAATAGCGAGGGCTTTGTAAATGGCTTTATTATGTTGTTTCTTCTTAATTGTTGAGAAAATCCCCATTGTTGAGTGTGAATGGCTTTATGGGCTAACCCGGTCTCCGGTGCAATCCGGGGGCAGTAAATGGCCGCTCCGCTAATGTGGCCCGTAGCGAAGAGCCGGCCAAAGCAGCGGTGCCCTTTGGGCGGCCAGGCGGGGGTGCCTGGAGGGGCCATGCCGCGTGGGGCCGGGGGTGCGAGGCCGGGCCAGGTTGTGTCGGGCCGGGGGTGCGAGGCCGGGCCGCGGCCGGGGCGTGCGGCGGCCGCGCTAAAATGGACGCCCCACAAGCAGCCCCCGCGCCGGGCGCGCCTGCAGCATCGGCCTCTTGCAGCGGGATAGCCACGGGGACGATCCGCCTGTAGCAACCTGGCAGCCCGCGGAACCTCGGCGCGGCCCTCCGGCGGGCTCGGCCGGCCTCTGCCGGCAAGGGCCGAGCCCGCCGGCCCGGCCGTGGCAGCGCACACGTGCAGGGGCCGCTCCCCGCCTTTGTTAGCGGCCGCGCTGCCCGCCTGCCCCGCAACGCCCCGTCAGCTGCCCGGGGTGCCCCCATCCCGCCGAGAGCTATCTCTTCCCGACCCCGTGGGCCGGGGCCATCCCGGCAGCTACGCGCTCCAGCGCGGCCGCCGACATCCCTCGCCGCCGTTCCCATTCGACAAATAGACAGGACCAAGCACCTCCTGCCCCTGCTCCCCCAGTCCCGGAGGGGCGAGGGATTAGGGATGCCTCGGTAGACTTCCGCAGACTCCCCATCGCGGGCGCCCGGCCGCGGGGGGAGGCACGGCGGGGCTGCCCCGCCGCTGCAACATAAACGCCGTTTCACCGAAACGCCTCCCAAGTGCACGTGCCTGCATATTATAAAATACAAATCGCGATGAAATGTAAATTCCACTTTAGAAACTTATATTGGGTTGTTCTCTTTCCTGAAATCTCCCCCCCTCTGATTTCCCTATTAGGAGAAATCCCCACGGGTTTAAAGCACTTGTTTCATGGATTTCTGCATAGCCCACATCTGTTCGCTTCCCCTCTGCGGCTGGCCCCTTCGGCAACCAGAGGAGGTCGCGGGTCCCCCGGCGGGGCCGAGCCGCGTAGGGGCCGCCGCAGCCCTCCTCCTTGCCCCTCAGAGCACAGAGGTTTTTCCGAACTGCCTTTCAGGATCGGGATTGAATTGCAAACGTGTCGGATGCACTGCTCCCTCTTCCCCAGGACGTAGCCTCGCCGTGCTTTTCCAGGCTGATTAGTAGTGTTGAGGCGGCCAGATAGGGCTGTACAGCCGATTTCCCTCCAAACAGGATGTTTCTATCAACCTGCATTTGGTTTTCCCCAAAGAGCAGCGGAGAGTTTCGCAGGCAAACACGTCCTGGCTAAACCCTCGCCTTCAGCTGCCGCTCGAGTCGCTTCACATCTTTGTATTGTATTTCATTTTGTCATTCCTCTTTCTCTACCTTCCCGGCCGAAAAAACCCACCCCAAAACAGCTAAAAAAAACCCCTAACAAACAAACAGAGCATGGGAAAAGCGGTTGTCTGCGCATCGGCAGCAGCAGCCGGGAGCCGGTCGGTCGGTTCTGACCGGGGACACCCTCCCCAGCCTCCTGCTTTAAGTTCCTCGTTGCTTCCCGAGCAATCCCCCTGCTCTCCCGGGCCACGTCCCGCCTCAGCAGTGGCTGCTCTCCGGGAGCACTGACTTGGATGGGATTTCTAGGGTCTTTATGTGTTGGCGGAGATGCGTGTGAACGAGGCTGCGGGTGTCAAAACTGCCACATAACCTGTGCGAACATATGTTCTATATTTACCTGCAATGCTTTTGTATTCCCGGGATTAAGGGGTAAACTGCCCGAGACAATAGCAAACCCAGAAATATTACCTAGTAAACTGCATGGAAAGGAGAAAAAGAAAAAGCCGTGCTTCTGGCTTTTGGAAACGATGATTTCCATTTTCACGGACGTGACAGTTTGCATAAGGGTAAATAGCGATAACGTGCTATTCCGTGTAGGGCTTTCCAGACCATTTGAAAAACTTTACTGTCTCTGCTGTGGACGTTTGAAGTAGCACATTATAACCAGAAGAAGGATTTTCAGGTTGTTTCCCGCTATGACATAATCGTCCCCGTCAAAATCTGGCGAAGTTTGCCGGAGGGAAAAAGATGTTCATGCTAAATGATGTGGGAGAAGAAAAGAGAGGACGGCGTTTAGTACGTGCTATAAAATAATGTCAGATCTCTCCGGCTGTGATCTCGCAGTCTCTCTTACAATTTAGGGGAGGTTTATAAATGGTTACCTGGGGTTTACAAATTTTGCTAGTAAAATCTCATTAATTCCATTATGATTTCTGTATCCTTCTCCCGTAAAGAGGCCTGTAAAATGCATTCATTCTACACAAGCCCTGCCATTCATCAGGTCCGTGAACATTTGGATTGCCCTATCTAACTACGATAAATAGGAAGGCTCTCCAGATAACCGCCGATATCTCTCGTCCTCCACGCAGGGCACTCGGTGTGTTTGTTCCGTCCCGGAAAATCGAGCTTCTCAGAGAGTCTTGAGAGGGGGTGAACTTTATAAAACACACCGTGTTTGCATTGCTCGTGGGGCGAAAAATGAGGATACCCGGCAGCAATCCCTCATCAAGGGACTTAAAAGAGGCTCCTGCCTTTCCCGAGGCCTCCCTGCCTGCCTCCCTCCTTCCCCCCCCTCCTCTGTAAACACCCGTGCACAGATGCGGCGAGGGTTCCCGGGCAAACCCCGGCCACAGCCCGGCTCTGCCGCCGGCGCCTGCGGTGCCGCGTTTGTTCCTCCCGTTTCTCGCAGGAGACGGATGACACTGGGTTTAGGAGAGAAGTCCAGAGGGTAACTGAGAGTTCAGCGGCCCCCAGTCTCAACGCCATCACAAACTGCAAGATGAATTCTGCTGCGGCTTCGTGTGAGCTGCCCTGGCTTCACGAAACCTGCCAACCCAACCCAGGCAAAGTGTACTCTCCTTTATTCGGTTTAGCAACGTCGATGGCATCTGATAATTTAGAAAGACAAACTACAGAAACATCTGATAGTTTGTGTTAGAATCAAGCACAGTGACAATTGCACAGAGCTGGTTTAAATTTTATTCCAAAGTCTTTACACATCGACATATGGTAAATTTGTCTTCCCCGAGAAAGTTCAGAATCAATAGCGTTAATAGCTTTGCATAGACATGATAGCGATTGACATTTCTGCATCTCTACCAGCCCCAGTTCCTGAAGATAAATACTTGGAGGCTGGAAGGAAAAGGGCTTTCCGCTGAAAAGTCACTGGCTCAGCCCGCGGAGGTGCTCAGAGGTCCTGAGAGGTGCTCGGCCATTTCAGCAGGACTCGCCCTCTCCTCTCTCGGCC
Source organism: Colius striatus (assembly GCF_028858725.1). Classification (NCBI taxonomy): domain Eukaryota; kingdom Metazoa; phylum Chordata; class Aves; order Coliiformes; family Coliidae; genus Colius; species Colius striatus. Next base: position 52,787,499 of record NC_084763.1, read on the forward strand.
GACGGGTGTGAAGAAGTAGCAGAGCCCGAGTTCCTTTTTCATCTTTATTTTGCAATGGCTTTGCTCACCAGTACTTGCAAAGCCCATTCCTAAAAAAGTCCCCAAAGCCAACCGGCGAGGAGAGTTGGGATATGGTAAAGGGCCGGAGCCCGCTTCTCCCTGTTCCCGGCGAGGGTGACGCGTTTTCCATCAGCCTCCCACTCTCAGGGAAGCGGGAAAAGCAGAGCTGCCGAGCCTGCTTCCTAGTTCCCACTGTCTCTTAAGGTACCACAGGGTCTGCCCCTGCTTTCCCCGAAGGATGTCCTGTGACCCCCCAGTCATAGCCAGAAGGTATGTCAAAAACTCGGTTGTGCCGGGACATTTTCTAGAATCGAGGATGTGCTCCCAAAGACGTCATGGAATCGCCTATTTAAAGATATTTTTTTAAGCCCCTCAAAACTCTTACACAGGAGTCGCCTACATTTGCAAATGCTGCTAGTGCAGTAATTTCCCCCCATCATTGACCGACTATTGTTTCTAATTCTCAGGTGTTGCTTTAGGAAGATCGTGAAATCACGTAGAAACTCTAAGCCAATCCGCAGATGTCTATGCACGTCTCTAAGTCAAACAGGTCAAATATTTTTTAAACATGCATTTACTAAGGAAAAAAAAAGGAGGAAAAAAAAAAGGGAAAAAAAAAAAAAAAAAGAAAAGGCATCTAAGCTGGAAACCTGTGGGGGCATAACAAAAGGAAAGAGGCCAGAAAGAAATATCCCACAGTGGATTACAAGGTTATGGGACAGGTCACTATAGGAAAGTTAAACAGAAAAACATAAGAAGGGTAAATTATATAAACCTCACATAATTAAAAAAGTTAGTTCCAACGTTGTAGCTATACCCTCGGATATTTGTTGAGTTTGTTGAACAATTTGTTGCCTGTGAGTTTATTGGGAATTGATTCTGTTGATATGCTTCTATTTGTTTTTTCACATAGTTAGAAAATTGACCGCAGCTTTTAATGAGTGTATATTTAAAGAAGACTATCATTATTTTACACCGCAGACAACTGTATAGAATGAGATATTATAGGAGGGGACACAGTCGGTCAAGAAATAAACCCAGCCTTACAGGGAGAAGACTCTTAGACAATAATATATTAAATATTGCAGCGATCGATTTCAATACTCTGAGTGGACACGGAAATAAAAATTCACCCTCAAGATGAAATGATTAGGAATTCTTTGTTGGGAAGGGAAAAAAAAGAAGCGTTTGATGGTTGATTTTTTTTTACAGATCCTTTTTATTCCGGTTAGAGGAGGGCTGGGTAAGCATCTTTCAGACTCTCAGGTCCCGTTTTGGGATATAACCCTAAAGGTTAGCCGCATCTCAATGGCGTTTCTCCCTGGTAAAAAGATGGGTCTTTGTCCGAAAAGAGCCGGATTAAATATCAAGCCCCGGCTCCGGTGCGCGGGACAGGGACAGCCCCCCCGGCAGCGGCCGGCGGCCAGGCTGCCTCTCGCGGCGGGGATGTGCGCCGGGCCCTTCCCGCACTCCGGGCCGGGCCGGGCCGGCTGGCGGGTCCGGCTCTCGGCTCTGCCGCCAGGGCGGCGGCGGGAGGTGTGTCGGGGCCGGCGGGAGCGCGCCCCGGTGCAGGCGCGGGCTGGGAGCGGCACCGGGCCGCCACCCCGGCAGCCCCTTTGTATCCAGGCCAATTAAACCGGCACACAAAGCTGCGCTCCAGTCACCCTGCGATCTCAACGCTGCTCCCAGCCCTCTCTGCCCTTGCTTCCCCGCATATCCCCCCTTGCCGAGTCCACCTCTTTCCCCAGACGCGGCTTTTCTCGGCTTTAATTAATAATTAAAAGGCAGAAAGAAAATTAAAGAAAGGCAGAAGATGGGCGAGAAGTTTCCGCGCCCCACGGGAGCCCGCCTGGGTGCTGCGAATGGGGGCGAAGGTGGCCGGGCGTCGTGCGGGCTTGCCAGACTGGGGTTGCCCCGCACCCCCTGGGACGCCTCGCACCCTCCTTCTTCTCGTTCTCCTCCTCTTCCTCCTCTCTCGGGGTGCCGGCCTGGCCGCCCTGCACGAAGCTGTTGACGGAGCCGGGCTGAAGCTTGTCAGGACAGCGGCCGAGGACTCGGGTTTGCTCTGCTCCCGCTCAGCTGCAGGGAAGGGGAATTACAGCCCAGCAACTGTGAACCTGTTGACTGCCACATCCCGAGAGAAAGGGCCGGTAGTCTTTTACATTCCCCAACCTATGAAGTTGGGATACCATCGCTGGGCCCCTGGATTCACCTGTCACTGCAATCACTGTCCCCGAGCATTGACAAATATTCACAATAAAGGAGTGAAAGGGTCTCTTAAGGTTCACTGATTTGTGTGTAGAACTTTGGAAAACTGCAAACAAGCGAGAAAAATTGTCCATTCTTGTGAAGGGAAATACAAGTTTGCACTTAACCGTTCCGCGACAAAACCCAAGGACTGGCCACAGAGCCGGTGACACACACTGTAATCTCCATAACAATTTCATTTCCTCTCTTCCCTCTCGCCCTCTTCACTGGTTAGCAAAGAGGAAAATCTAAAGGGTTTAATCCCGAGGAAGGTTCTCCATTTCTTCCCTGCAGTGGGAAAAGGGGATATTGAGAAAAGCCGACAGATCCCGACGGACAAAATGGAGAGGGAAGTGCTCGGGCTCTGAGCCGGGAGAGGCGGGTTGGGAGCATCCAGCCAGGGGACACATGCGAGGCAGAGGGAAATAGAAACTGGTGCTATTAAATTTCCTTTTAAGTGTGCCTTTGGATTAGCAGTACGCGGAATCTAGTAATTAAGGCCCCTCTCTTTAGAGAAAACCTTTGCGGTTTCGTATTCCAGCGTAGGGCGTGATTGCTGCGTGCTCGAGAGAGAAAAAATAAAGGAGCAGTTTTTCCTTTGAGCGCAAGAAAGTTGTTGCCACGTAAGTGGTTTTTGCTAAAGACGACGTTAAATTGTAGGGTATTAGCTGTAATCACCGAGGGATCGGTTTTATAACGTCTCGGGCCTCAGAATCTGCTGTTCCTATCTTGCCTAGACCACGGAAAAGCGCTTCCCGATTAAATTCTGCATTAATAGAACTTGGCAACCGGCAACAAAAACCTTGCTTAAGTGAAATGAAGAGACAAAAGGCACTTTAAATGCTGAGGCTGGGGGCCGGGGAGCTTATGCCACTAATTTTAAATGAAGGCGACGTTCATGCCTTGTAACCAGTGGAGAGCCCGTGCTTACGCTGGGTGAGGGATAGCACTAATTCTCCTCCGTGGGCTGGCGGCGAGACGCTGGGCAGGGCTCGCCACCTCCCCGCATCCTCTCTCGCGTCCCAGGGGCGCACCGTTTGAGCCCGAGACCTGGGAGATCCGCGAAACCTGGACTGCCGGGCGGAGCTGCTTCCACTTAATCTACCACGGCGGTTAAAAAGCAGGAATCTCAGCTCCGCCGGCCGGCAGGAACGCCGGGTGCCCAGCGCGGGCGGGAGGTGGGGTGTCCCCACGCACTTCCCGGGAGAAATATCCGAAACCGGGTAATTCCACGACCTGCTCCGGGGGAGGTCGTTTGACCCCCCTGCTTTGAGACTCGAGTGTCCCTTCTCACTGGGACAGGCGACCTCAGAAGCCCCTCGCTAATACCCACGAGCTCTTTGCTGCGCGGCAGCGGCGTGGGAGGGGAGGGGTGTGTGTGTAGGTGCAGTTCCCACGCGTGTACGCGTCTGGCCCATCCCCGTGGCGGTGGGAAGGGCCACCCCTCCGGCGGGGGGGCTGCGCGGAGCGGGGCCGCAGCCCGTGCCGGGGCCGGCTTCAGGCGCGGAAATAGAAATGTAACATCTCCGCAGACAAATTAATTTTTGACGGATTTATGGCAGGGTTTGCCTTCAGGATATTCATTGGCTCCTCCGAGCTGTAATAAAGCGCGGGTCGCAGCGGCATAAACACGCCGCGTCGGCTCGGCGGAAGCCCCCGGACAGTATCTGCCAGCCAAAGATCAAGACACTTGGTGCATTTTCCACAGATAATGCCCATATTCCGACTGAGTGATCAGAGAACTCCGGTATTGTTAAGTAAAAGGAGAGGAAGGCGAGTGACGTGGGAGTCGAACAATGGCATTTCTGAATCAGTTTGGTTGATTGACATTTGGGGGCTTCATGACCCGAGGGAATAGGACTCATTACCGTGAATACACCAAAACATCAACCGAGATTAGAACTCTGGATCTTTTAAAAATCCTATTTCATTCTAAATTATAGTGGGGAAATACCAATTCTAAGAAAAAAGAAAGAGAGAGGGAAGAAATTACTCCTTTATGCTCCTTTAATTGCTCAAAGCCCCCAAATAGAGGAAGAAATCGCGTTGAGATTTTAGGCAGCATTTAAGAGGAGAAAAATTAACTTTACCAACTAAAAATCTTGCTGCTAACAGAACTCTGAAGACGAGGAAATAGATATTTTTGGGACCCAGAGATCTTGCGCCGAGCTGAGATGGGAATAGGCGCACGATGCACGAATAACTTAATAAGGATATTTGACAGATTGATATGAATATCTAATTAGATATTATGCCATTTCTTTTTGCTACGTGTTTTATATCTCAAATCCTCAGGAAAAGAACAAGTGAGTGTGAAGAGGGAAAAAAATAGAGGAGAAAATAAAAGGCTGAGGAAAAAAAGTGTCCAAGTCAGCTTGGAGAGTCAGGGGAGGCAATAGCGAGGGGTACTGGAAGAGAGGGGTTCTGCTTGGAAGACCGTCTGGCTCTGAACAAAGTCCAGTTCTCGCAAAATTGTGATTATAAAAAATAAGAAAATAAGATACAGTGTCCGGCGGAGAAGGGCAAAACCTTTGAGAGGCAGAGACCGTCCTGCCCTGACTGAGCAGCCCCAGTTGCAGTCAGCGGCCGCCACGATCTGCCCATCTGCAAAATGATCTCCGGATCCTGAAACCGAAAACAGTTTCCCTGGTTCTAGCCCAGGGCCAATGTACTTTAAATATAGTTGTATTTGCTCCTTCCTATCTTTAGAGAAAGAAATGCTCACAGAGTTCCCGATAGAGGTTGAAGCGCTTAACCGGTGCCACCGTGGATGTGGCCGGAGTAGAAGGCTTGCCCTGTTATCAAATTTTCGATCAGTTATCAAAGCTGAGGGTTGCTGGGGAGTCATTGCTTTGCACAATAGAAACAAGGACGGGTTTATTTGTTCGGCGTTCAGAAATACAAATAATTAGGACCCCGGCAATCGTGCCAAATAAATGTAGTGCTTTCAGGTTACAACACAGACACGCGAACAAACCCGATGATTATCTAAATGTCCAATTATACATTTGCTAATACGGCCAACGACTCCAAGCCTCTGATATCCAGATATCATCTTTATACGGAGACATCTTGGTTTTAATTAATGACTGCTTCATTCTCATTATTCTAAAGAAAAATAGGGGTCACGTCACATTAAAATTAAGATGATTTTAATTTATTTAGGCTCTTAAGCAAAAATCAGTCTAATTATATTTGGAACGAGGAGGGAGAGGCAATTTAAGTCGTCGGAGAGTTTGAACAAAGGCACGGCGCCCGGTCACGCACGGTGCGGAGCCGGGGCAGGGAAGGAGCGACCCAGCCGGTGCCATCGGGAGGGACGCGTGGGACACCGCGGCAGGCACTCGCTCACGCCCGAGCCCCGGCCTCGCCCCGCTTACTGCCGGGACCTGGCCGGCAGGAGTGAAACCCGCGACGCTGCCACCCGCCAGTCTATCCCCGGGCACGGCGGGGAGAGACCGCCCGTGGCTGCCGGCAGCGTGCCCAGGGCGCGGGGCTGCGGGGGCAGCGGCGGGGGCGGCGCGGCACACTCCGCTCCGCCGGGAGGTGGCTCCGGCCCGGGCCCCGGCCCCGCACCTGCGCGGGGCCCCCGCGGGGAGCTCCTGGGGGAGGGCAGCGGCCGCGGGGGAACAAAGGCGGCGGCGCGGGGGCGCCCGCTCGGCGGCGGAGGCGGCGGGTACCGGGCGAGGCGAGGCCGCTGCGGAGGGGCCGCCCCGCCGCTGCCGAGGCCGCGGCCCCCGCCCGCCGCTGGCGCCGCCAAACGCGGGCTGGCGGCGCCCCCTTCAGGGCGGCGGCGGCGCGGCAGCGCCCGGGAGGCGGCACCGCCCCTTAAAGGAGCAGCCGCTCTTAAGGTGGACCGGGGGGGAGCGGCTGCGGGCCTCCCGCACCGCAGCTGGGCGCGGGGACTCTGTCACACTCGACGGCGGCCGCCGACCTCGTCCTGGAAACACCGTCGATGCTGCCGCCGTCTCCGCCCTCTAACCCGAGTGCACCTGCCGACGTGATTTGTCGTGCTGCACCAGGTTGATTAGTTGGGGGGCTGCGACGGGGGCATCCTCGAGGAAAGTGCTAGTGCCGAACTAGCCCCTCCGACTGCCGCGGATCTGCTAACGGGGTTCAGCCCTCGGCCTTCGGTACCTTCGGAGTCATAGCGGGAGCCATTCCCCCTCGCTCTCGGGGAATGGACCTATCCTGCCGCCTACACACTGTCCCGGGGAGCGGAGATCGCACCAGCTTCCCCGCCCGTCGAAGTGTGTAGAAGTAGAAGAAAAGGGAAAGGGAGAAAAGGAGGAAAAGGGGAGGAAAAAAAAGAAGTGGCAATCGCTCAAGCGGTTCTGGCCCAGGAGCGAGGTGCGCCGTGCCGGCGAAACCGATACGGCGCGGAGCTCGTGCCAGCCCCGGGTGGCTCTAGCAAGGGGTTCGGATAGCTGCTAGGCCAGATGCTTTCCCACCTCCCCGAGTTCCCCTTGCACACATGGGCACGGGGGCAGCTCCGTTTCGAGGAAGACCGGGCGGGAGCTGCGCGGGATGGGACGTTTCCAGGCAAGCAATTGCCTCTGAGCATCCCTCCCCTGCCCTGCGTCCCTCGAGAGGAGAAAGAGCCGCCGGCGCTGAGCCCCGCCGAGGTGCTGCAGGGACGCGGTGCTCACGGCGGGGGCGGCCGACCCGAGCAGCTCCCAGCACCAGCTCCCCGCCCGTGGCGGCGTCGGGAAGGGGGGACACAGGCGAACTTCACCCGGGACACCCGCATCTGTGCCTCTTCTACCCTCTAAACTGAAGGCGAGGAGGCAGATGCGTGAGCTGCGGAAGTCTCTCGGTTGAGCAAGGTTGCAATTGTTGTTTTGAAAACTCAGGGGCGAATTTGTCCTGTTTCTAGATGAGGAATGGTTTTTTTTTTTGGGGGGGGGAGTGTAGGAGGTTGGAAACTAATAAAGATGAATCTGCATTAGATCTATACCACACAGGCACTTCGAGGTTTCTCCCGTGTTTTTTAAACGGTGATTTGTAAGCGCCGCGTACGAGGCGGCTCTACCGCGCAGTGCAGGGCAGCGCCCGCGCCATCGCAGTGGCTCGCCGGCTCCGAGCCTCCACCAAACCGGCCGAAATAACAACCAAATATTTTCAAAATCAAACCCATTTTCTGCGCCCCCCGTCCCTGTGCAGCAGAGATGAAGGATGGCGGCTGTTGCGGCACTGCGCGGCTTTGCGCGGCTCTGCGCGGAGCGCTCCCCGACCTGCTCCGAAGGCTGTTTTAAGAGAAATAGCCCAGGGAAGCTCTGAAACAGGGTGAGGAAGGAGGGACCGTATCCTCTGCGCATCGCCGCCGGGTTTTTTGTTTTCCGCTTGAAGTTTTATGCGGAGGAGCCAAGAAATTAGCGCTGGATCTCTCCCGGCCAGAGAAGATCCTTGAAATTTGACTCTCTTTCAGGGAAGATCCCTGAAACGTATTTAGCTTGCTAGTAGGCTCTCATGGGCAGTAAGGCTGTGATCTTAGAGAGGCAGACGAAAAATCTGCACCCTGCCATGTTGCAGAAGAGGCGCAAATGCTGGAGGGAGGAAGCGATGTTTCATCCCGAGGTTCATGCACAAGAGAACCCAAAACAGTAAACGGCGATTCATTGACTAATCTAATCTTTGAGGGGAAGGCTGTAAAATCCTGAAGGGGCAGCCTGTGCCATGAGAAAGCAACAGTCCCATAGACTTCAGCGGACCGTGTCACAATAAACCACAATAACTGCGATTAAAGCAGCAGCAGCAAATCTACGACCTTATCTTTCCTTTTTATCTAACGCATCGGAATATTCTGTCTTCCCTTGACAGAGAAGCCCTCATCCAAAACATTTCGTTCTCTTTGCCAGAATGAAACACATTTTCCTCCCCAAAGTAAACACAATGCACGTGACTAAAACACTGGCAGGGCCAACAGCAGGGAATTTAACTTTTAAAGAAACTGATCTCTGCCCATGATTGATGCTGTGTCGCTCTGACAACACAGAGTGTGTAGCTAATTGCCTCTATAAACGAAAAAGATATTGCCCTCATTTTATCAAACACATTCTTTGTCCGGGGCTAAAACAAGTGTCACAGTAAATGAACATGACTGTAGAGATTAATAGTTTCCCAGCAGTGAAATCTGAATAAGAACCCCATGTTGGCAACCAGTGTTTGGTTGGAATTAGGAAGGAGGTTTGCATTAAATTTTCAGGAACAGTTTCCCCTTCAAGGATCCATCTGTGCAGCTGCCATCATCTGGGTGCTGCTGGTCAGGGCAACCCACAGTTCTTGTCACCAGGACCTCAAGGACATCCTGGAGGCCCTTCAGAACCTCTCCGGCTCTTGGAACTTCTCTGGCAGGGCTCTGCCCATGGCTGCCCAGACAAGGCTGGTCTACAGGGCACAGCTCTCCCAGCCACCCTCCACAAGGCATCACAGAGAAGGGACAGTGATAGGTTTCCTTTGGATTTCACTAAAGGATAGGGTGATCCTGTCTTTTTCTTGCAGAGGGGTATTAGGAAGAAAAAGAGAAAGCTTTACAGCAATATTTATTCAAATAGGTACCAGCAAATTATGTGTGAGCACCTAAAAAAACTCCCCATCTTCAGTCAATACCAAAATGGGGCTTCTGGGATCTCTCTAACCATTGCTCACTTATACTTTTACTCCCATCCTTTCCCTTACAAGCCATACCCTCAACTTATATACAGGAAGAACAATGATGACTTGTCACACTCTGAGGTTTTTTTCCAAGGGGTATTGACATTTTGAATGGCACGGAGAACAGACTCTACTCTCCCTTCCTCATGTTTTGGAACCCCAAAGTGTCATACAAGACACTCTAGAAGTGTATCCTTTCTTAAGGAGCTGGATTACAACACAAAAATACCCTCTTGTCTAGAAGGTCTGTTTAACCTAGTGGGGAAAGGTCTAGCCTGAACAAATGGGTGGAAACTGGAGCCAGGCAAATTTATGTGTGAAAGAAAGCACTCATTTGTAGGACACTGCACAGGGAAATGGCTAAGTCACCATTATTCACTGCTTTTAGACCTTTCTGGAAATGATGCCTTTGTAGACACAAGTTACTGAACACAATACTGTGTAAGATCTAATGGCCAATGTGAAATAAAATGTATCCGATCCTCTGGACTTGGTGTTTTTGTAGATTCACAGATTTTAACACTGAAGGTCACAGTTTCTTCTGCTTGGTCCAAACTCAGTTAAGAAGCACGTGAAGATCCCGAAGCACAGGTACGTCCCCCTGAGGCTGCTGTCGAGTAGGTTCTCATTTTTCCTTCAGTTAATCTAGAGTTGTTACTTACAAAGCGCCTCTGGAGAAATGCATCTTTGCATAATTATTTGTGCCTTGGGTTTAAACTCTCAAATCCTTTCCTTTGTCTTTTTTTCTCTTAAGATTTAGCCCCTTACTCCATGGAACAACAAGCGCATTCTTGGTGCTGATATTTTCCCTGCTGAACCTGCCTTACAGATAGCATGAACTGTGCAGTTATGCCTATTAGTCACAGTGCTCGGCCCTGGTGTTAGACTAATTTGGAAAGACTTCCTGCATAGCAAGAAACAGCAGGATTTGATCATAGCCAGAGATCCATTACAACGTGCAGCAAGGCTCTTTAAGGAGTCCTTATCACCTGGGACACTTAAAAACTCACTCCATGAGGCATGGAGTAAAAAACCCACAAAGGAAGATGGATCACTTGGTCCACAAGATCTTTTCCATTGCTGGATTCTGGGACAGTGATTTGATTAAATCGTAATAGTTAAAGAAATCTGACAAAGCAAGGAGGGAATGGACAGTGAATATAGTCTCTTTAGCTGCACTATTTTGCAGAATATTAAAGTAATGTTCCCACATGATGTCCAGGCATCAATCCTGATCTCCCTGGAGTTAGTGGTGACATTTCTATTGCCTTCCGGAAGAAGGCTATTTATCTGAGGGCATCTTGATCAAAATAAACACAAGGAAATAAATTGTACTTGAAAATATTTTGAACTTCCTTTTGCTTGAGTTGAACAATTGCTTTGGTCTTAGGTTATTAAATCTTGACTTTACCCCAAGAGAGGTTGCTGTTGTATTACTCTCCTCTTTCCTTTGCTGCAGGGATAATCAAACATTTCAATAGCTTTCTGTTGACTGTGAGACTATAGTTACTTTTAACCCTTTTTCAGCTTACTCAAGCAAAAATGCTAATGAAAACATCTCCAGACAGCTGGTTGGTCAATCTAAATATCAATTAGACTTAAAAAGAACCCCCAAAAACTATAGTTGATAGTGCTCTATCAACTGTTAAAATGCAGGTATTTTACACAGAGAGAAATGCATTGATGCACTTTGTACTGAAAAAATATTCACCTTGTGAAATTTGAACAGTGGTGCCAGGCAAATAGATTTTGGTGACATTTTCAGTTTTAAAATGTTACCCTAGAGCTCATAGCTCACATCTTGGGCTCTCAGAAACCAGCAACTGACATGTTCTCCCTTTTTAACACAATAAAACACGCTGATCTTTGAATGAGCACTATGGGGAAAAAAACAGCGCATCTCTTCTGGTTTACATTAGACAGCCTTTTTAGTGCCTTATTGTAACCCTTCTTTTCCCCCCAAGAAACATACCCACAATAAGATTCACATCTGTTTACATGAATGTCTAACTCTATTAGCTGCAAAGAGGGACAGCTATAAACTTAAGCAGTTATTCTGTGGTTTTAACTAATGTAACTGTCACTGAATTTTTCCCTTGATTCCCAGGTCAAAAATAAGTAGTACTGAGAAAATTGTGGTTGGTCTTCCAGATGCATTCTAGTAGGATGCTGTAAACAGTAGTGCTCAGAAGCATGCAAGGTATGAGCCCCATTGTGTTATGCAACCTCTTAGGTATTGATAACATGAATGTCTATAGTCCTATTTAATCAGTCAAGCTACAAATAAACACATGCCAACACCAGAAACTCACTGTCTGAGTCTCAGTATAAAACCTTCCCCCTATGAGTAGGTAACTTACTTTCCTCATTCTGCAGTATAACTCACCTGGGTAATTAGGGGCCGTGGTATTTGAATAACGTTTCTAGAGGGTGGAGGAGGCAGGGAAGGGTTAAGGTGTGTCTGTTTCCCAGCCTCTTTCACCGAGAAGGAGCAGTGGTGGCTGTGTTCTGAGGTGAGAGGGGTGCAAAGGGAAAGCCCACTGGCTACGTCGACTGTTTGGTCGGGGGAAAAGCTTAGTTTGGTGTTACTTTGTGTATTAATAAGCCACGCCTTAAGGGAAGGGCCTACAAGAGATTTGGGAGTCTCCCTGCCTCTCCGTAGAGATGCTCCGGAGGGATGCTGAGATCGCTGCGCCTTGGCTCCCGGGGTTTTGCGGGCACAAGGCAAGCAGGGACACGGTCTTGTACCCGTCCTTCGGGAGCCCGAATTGTCTCAACACAACGGTTCCCTCCCCGATTCAGGGACAGCTCCATCCCAGGCCCCCCCCGGGGGATCCAGCTGACCCCCCCTCGGCGGGGCGGCGGGGGGTGAGGGGTCATCGGCTACCCGTGCCCCGGGGACAACCCAGCCCCGGCTTTCGCCTGGCTCTTACAGGAACTCGGTGTCTTCTCGGTGGCGGGTAGGGTTTCGGCAGGACGGGGCCGCCCACGCGTGGGCCGGTCTCGTTTCCTGCGGAAAACCGGGCTGGAAAGGCAGCGGCCGGGTTCGAAGGCCGAGGGGGCTGCGGGGGTCGGAAGCATCTTCTGCGGAGGCCGCTGCGGCGGTTTGACCCACGGCCTTAAAAACACACCAGCGGGGGCTTTCCGTCCCTTCCCCTGGCAGGGCCAGCGCGGGAAGCGTTTCCTAGATGTCTGGTTGGGCTGCTGGTGCAGGTCTCCCCACATCCCCGCGAGCAGATGCCCCCCCGCCTTCCCTGCTCTGCTGTAGTATGCAGACCCAGCCCCCTGCCCCGCCATCCATCCAGTACTGTGAACGCGGTAAATGAGTCAGTAATACTTGTTTTTTGGTACTCCCCACGAGTCAATAAACTCATTTTGGGAAACTAAAGATAATAGAGAAATGTGAGTTACCTACCCACAACCAGATTCTCCTCCGGAGTTTAAGACAGTGAAACATTTAATGGTAAGCCTCAATGAGATAAATATTTCCCTAAAAATAACCTCATTCATGATACAAACCTGATTACTGCTTTATCTCTGTAGCTGTTTATTGACTACCAAATTAAGCCTTGTGGAAAAAAAGCACCCTTAACGAATCCTAATAATATGAGATTGTGCAATTAAAGATTGTCTCACAATGTGTACACAAAAGGGTCTAAATTAAAGCCACACAAGCAGCCATACACCAGCATCCTGACTCTTCCGTATCTTTTTCTGTAGGCTGGATTTTCTAAATGGAAAAGCAATCTCTCTCTGCCACCTCCCCCTGCTGTGGAATTCCCAGGGAGGGCAGTAGCAGCATTCCTCCTTAGCGGGATCTGAAACCTGAACCTTCAGCCAGCCACCACAGTTTGAGTTACAGGACTCACTGCACTGGTCTCATCCAATACAACAGCCTGATTTTGGGTATGGAGAATGGGTTCCTGGGTCATGCTGGGAGTGGTCAGTCGGGCAGGGGCTGCACATTCCTCTGCCCCACACTTGCAACATCACTGCTGGTGCAAGGGGGGGGCTCCTCCTGTACTATCCTTGCCTGGCCTTCAGTTGAGATGTGCATGCCTAGTTACTTCTGGTGTGCCACCACCGTTTTTGTTGAGAATGTGAGTGAAAGGGATATTTGTAGCTTTGTATCTTGGCCAAATGCTAACATAAAGTCATCGGACAGAGCAGAGACTCTTTTCTGGTGCTGCATTTTTCCCCCTGCTAAAATTCAAAGATCTTTTGAAGGCAAATTGAAGGTATTATAAATCCCCTAATAGGTTCCAAAAGTAGTTTATCCCCTAACAGGTTCCAAAAGTAGTTTATAAGGGAAAGTGTTCACAATTAGTAGGGTAGCCACCTACTTGGTACACTCATATCTTAATTGAGTAAATTCTAAGACAGGATTGACAAGGTATTTGCTGTTTTTGTGCTTCACCTTCACTTTAAAATCATTACTACTTCTGTCAGGACAAAGGGCTGATTCTATTATTGTTGTCTATATGTGAAAATTTACTGTTAGATGGGTTATTTTTTTAGAGTAGTACATAGGGAAGACTGTTCCTGTGCTTTCTTTGCATGAGGTCTACTTATTCCTGTCAGATTTCTGCAGGCCACTGCTGATTTTAGTAGAACTGAAATGCTTACTTTGACTTTGCATTGAGCATTATTTTAACAGCAGAAGATGGCATATAAACACCTTTTATCTACTTTCCCTCCTACTGGGCTTGTAACATCAAAGATCATCCCATTCATCTTTGTTTCAAGGCGGGCTGTAAGTTTTCATCTGACAGGGTTGCTGAAAATCAAACTGACTATACTTGATCACAGTGGGATCTGCATGAAAATCCATCTACAAGTTGAGCTGTAATACTTACCTGTCTAGGTCAATTTGAGAACAACAAGAATGATAAGCACATAAAGCTGAAATAGTGTTGTTTCACAGTAGGACCGTTCCACCACCAGTATAGCAGAAAAGGCTGATTTAAGTAAATGTGGAGCTGCATGCAAAGCCACATGATTTTATCCCAGAGGTTATTAGATGCAATTCGTTGGGATAATTTGTCTTTCCACTTGCCCTGGCTTCGTATGCCATATTGCCTGGGGATTATCCCAGCCCAAGGAGGATTAAGGTATGTGAAGGAATGTAGTGGAAGTGTCAATAGAGGTTTCCTGTTGAACTGGGGAAGAGCAAAAGAAATCTATGCATATGCCTCAGTGCTGTGGGAGAAAAAATGCTGGTTTTCAGTGGGGCTCAAATTGTCACTGAAAAGCTTGTGGGGGCAGGGCATGGCTGTAGTCGGCACAAGCTAAAGGTTCAGCTTCAGCCTATTGAGGGCTGAGCCCTGTGGGTCCATGGCTTATTGTTGGTGTAGTTTTGACATTGTTAACCAAAACAGACACAGCAGCAGATCATGTATTTATTTATACCTTGCTGTTCTGTCAGTTAGACAATTTATATGTGGAGAAATGAGAACAATCCTCTCCTTTTTCCAAAAGAAATGGCAGTATGCTGTGATTTTCTGCCACTTCTGTGCAGTCTCATATATCAAATTAACTCCATTAATCAGATAAGTAGGCAAAACACTTTAGGTTTTTTTTCTCCTGAGAGTTAGGCTTGTTTTCAAAAAAAGAAGTTTCTTTTGACTTGAGTACACTGACTCTGCATAGACATGAGTAACCCTAAAGAAGATACCCCTAAGTAGTAAGTCTTGGGTATCGTGTATTTGTTTAGAGATGTAGTCATTACCTGTGTATCCTCCCATAATTTGAGCACGTTTGCCAGATATACGAGTGGTTCTATGTTTATTAGTAGCTGAGCTAGTAGTCATATTACCTTTAACTAAAGCTTTCTGCCTCTTTCTGTTGTGTGGCCATGTTTATAACTCAGCCAAACCTTAACTACCAGGAATGGAGCTTTCCAAAGAAATACTGAGCCTGAGGCAGAACTTGCAATGGAAAAGTTCAACTAAAAGATTTCATATTTCACTAAAAACTAGAGTGAGAAAATTGCTTTGTTTGGCTCCTGTTAACTCCTCCAAAAAAAACACCCTCCCACCCCCCAAACCTTACAGAAAAGCTGTAGTGTTTTCTGTAGCTGGATCATGATCTAGAATTTAGGGGAACAACTGTATTTGGAAAACCACTTCTAGTTGCTCCTGGGGAAACATATGGAGTTTGAGAGAGTCATGGTCTTTAGGGTAGCTACGGTTTAAACATGTTTGCGCTTTTGTTCTCAAATTTCCCAAGGATTTGACCTGACTGGTGCCCTTGTTTCTCCTGCCTTTGGAGCTGCTGTGGTACTGAGCTCTCTAAAGGAGCTGAGGTGGTATCCCATCCCATCCCATCCCATCCCATCCCATCCCATCCCATCCCATCCTTTTGGGTTTGGTGGGCTATGGGGAGAGGGACTGCTTATCCTTTCCATGAAGGAAACTTCCATTAGGAAATGATGTACAAAAATAAGTGAAGGTTGTGAAGTCAAGTGCTCAGGATTTAGGAAATGCCAGAGTGATGTTTCCTGTGCTGTCTTCCCTCTTCGTCCCCCTTCTGTGTAGCCGTTATGACGCAACCTTTGAGTACTCAGACTGTTTTTGCAGCATTTTTATTCTGGTGATAGCAAACAATTAATTGTTTATTTCTTTAGCAGCAATAGGCTGATGGCCCTGCATATTACAGAGTAAAAATGGATTTCTTTTCTTGAGCAAAATGCTTCCTTAAAATCAATTTTTGATGCCATTGAAACCAATGTCCTGTGGCCCCAAAGGTGATAGATATCCATCAATGAATTGGATCTGTCAGAGCTGTTGTCTACCTTCCTTATAGTTTTTTTTTGTTGCTATCTGGTCATTTTTGACCATTCTTAATCCTTCTCTTAATGTTGTAGCAAGATTAGTGTTCAGCAAAACAAAAAACACCAGCTAAAATGGAGCATACAGCCCTAAAGAGGAAGGAAGGATGCCTCTTCCTGCCTAACTGACACTGTGTTCTGCAAGGCGTTACTTATTGCCCTGCTTTCCCCTGCCTGTTTCCTGGAGGAGGTGGAAAGCAAAATGATAAACATCCTCGGCTGAAGCTTGCACAAATCAGGTTACAGAGACAAATTACTTCCCAGATCTTCTTTTTGTACATCCTTGGCAGGTTTTGTTTAACATTAAAAATAAGTATTCTGTGTATTCCTTCTCCATTATTGCCTGCAAATATATAAATTAAACATATCAAAGCAGAACACTCTTACTTGTGTCAGATTCAAGTTGTGCTTTGTTCTAAAAAGACAGAAGTCTAACAGCAGTGATGAAGTTCCTACTTTTGTTCTGTATCACCGTAGATGCGGCCCCTTGGGCTGAACCACAGCGTTACGGATTTCATCATCGTGTCTCAAGCTCCTTGTTCGTGCTTCAGCAGCTCTGCTGTGGCGTATTTTCAGAAGTGTCACACACAAGCAGAAAGCGGTGGTTTCCAGATGGTATCTTTCAGTCCTTGCAATTAATTTGTGTGAACTGCAGATGATTACCCTGTTGATGCTATGTTTGAGCTGGGGTCTCCTTTGATAGATATTTTTTGTGCATAAGAACTAAGCAAGGTCCTCAGGTTGGTCTTGTCCCACAGAGGGAGAGGAAAGGAAGCCTGTGCACACTTGTCCCCTGCAAACAGTGGCTGCATTTTGCTCTTGTTTTCTGTTGAGCTGCAAATGTTTATTTGGCTGCTTTGTGAATCTATCTCCGTGGATGTCTTGTGAGGCTGCACTTGATAAGGAGTTGCTACAGGCTGTTGGGAGCCTGTGTACAGTGAATTCCTTATTGAGTAAATGTAAATGAGAGGATTTGAAGACTTCCACAACAATTGAACTCTCCAGTTCTGCAGCAACCCTCATTTAATCTGTGGGAAACTCATCAAAGAGCACCTACCAGCCTCACCAGTTTTGGATCTCACCAGGAGATTTTCAGGCGT
The DNA here is from genome assembly GCF_028858725.1 of Colius striatus. NCBI lineage: Eukaryota > Metazoa > Chordata > Aves > Coliiformes > Coliidae > Colius > Colius striatus. The sequence continues at coordinate 52,804,389 of NC_084763.1, forward strand.
TGCAAACTCCTGCAGATTGAAGGGTGGATCTGAAAACCTGAACAAAACATGACTCAGAAACCGTTCCTTTGTTTTACTCATCAGCTTTTCTTCTTCCTTTGTCTAGATAATTTGTTTCTTAAACGACAAGATGATGCTGTGGGTTCTTATAATGTGCTCAAAGCTTTTGTAGATAGGTGTCTCCTGTGTAGACAGCCTGTGGTTTTGCCAGTATCTCTTTGTTTTGTATGCTTTCTGGTGGTGGTCTGAAACTCTTAGTTTGTCTTCACTGACTTTGTGATCAGACTGCAGTCCTTAAAGGCTACTATTTGTTTCTTGAGGTTTAAACCTTTAAAAGCTTAAAAATTGTTGCCACTCTTAACGTGTCTTGTGAGATATTTGAAGGATTCTTCAGCTCTCAGGAACAACATTTTGAATTGAAATAAAATCCCTTCAGTTCTTTAGTTATAAAAAAACCAACAAACCAAACCTGTAGATCCTCAGTACCTCTATATTGATCATGATTTATTCCAGGTTCAGAAAACACTCTGAAGGACTGGAGCAGTCCAAGTACATGGTTTATTTTCTTGGTCCTATTCTCTCACCATTATCTGAGATAATCCAAATTAAAACTGCTGAAATGTCATGCTCCTAATACTTTATTTATGTGTTTGACCTGCTTATGCATTACATCTCATGTAGTCAATGCATGTTTTTATGTCTCTTTTGGGCTTTTGAGGGTGTACAGGTGGAGTTGTCCAGGGTCAGGCACATTGTCCAGACACGCTGACCTCCAGATTATCACTTAGCTTCACTGTTACCTGATATTCAGGGAATCCAATCTGGGAACTGCCTGCCAGGAACATGCCTTAGTCTAAGTGCAATCTGATGTTGCATTTGATCACATATTGACAAGTTCTCCTTTATTCCTGGAGGATGCACTGGTGCAGCATTACAGCAGCTGTGCTAATTGCTTCCTTTTACTGCTTTCCACCAAGGCTTCTGTTAAGTCATTCTCTAACTTGCCCTGCCCAGGCTGCCTCACCACTTTTCACCTCTGTTGCTGGCAGAGGCTCCGAGATGCTGTCTCCACCATTTGATTTTTCACTAGCTGCACCTCCTGCTCAGCCTTAGAGATGGCTCCCATGCACAGCTCATTACTCAGTCAGCCTTCCTTTCAACATACTGTACACTTCCTCTCAACAGCAATCTTGTTCTTACCCAAGAGCATGGCTTTTACCAGGCTCTGAAAGAGCTGGATTTCTACCATTGCCTGGGGTAGATGCACAGCAATAACCATTTGTGGTGTTTTAATCCTGGCTTTTGTCAAGTGCCCACCAATTCATTCTGTCACTCGACCTCCTAAACTGGACAGTGGAGAAAGAAATATAACAAAGGGCTTGCTAGTTGAGATAAGGACAGGGAGATCACTCAGCCATTATTGTCACAGGCAAAACAGACTCAAGTTGGGGATAATTGGTTTGATTTATTAACAGTTAATCAAAACAGAGTAGGGAAATAAGAGATAAAAACTGAACCTTAAAACACCTCCCCCCATTCCTTTCTTCTTCCCAAGTTTCTACCTCCTCCCCACCAGCAGCACAGGGGGATGGGTAATGGGAGTTACTGTCAGTTCATTACAGATGGTCTTTGCCACAGCTTCTTCTCAGGGGGAGGCCTCCTCACGCTTCCCACTGCTACAGTGTGGAGTCTCTCCCACAGGAGATAGTCCTCCATGAACTTCTCCAATGTGAGTCCTTCCTACAGGCTGCAGTTCTCCACAAACTGCCCCAGCACGGGTCTCATCCACAGGAGAAACAGTCCTTTAGGAATGAACTTCTCTAGTGTGGGTCACAAGTCCTGACAGCAAACCTGGTCCAATGTGGGCTCCTCTATCCATGGGTTCCCAGGTCCTGCAAGGAACATGCTCCAGCGTGGGCTTTCCATGGGCTTACAGTGTTTTTCACCTGCTGTGGTGTGGGGCACTAAACTGCTGGAGACTTGGAAAATGGTCACAGATTTGCTGCCTGTTTTGCTTATGCCAAGATGCAGGAGGATCAGGCTGGTTTCTCTTTCTGAGTGGAGTACAGAGACTCAATAGAGAGTGTCAGGCTGTGGCAGCAGCCGTGCTGCTCCTTGCTTCTCTCTGTTGAGGGGCAGTGGCAGTGGCAAGCTCACATTTGGGCTCTTCTCCTGGCCTAGTTTTGTCCCTTTCCAGTAGCCTCTTGTTGCAGCTGGATCCTTGCTGAGCTGGGCCCCTGGTTTCAGGAGGACAGACTGAGTTGTCTCCTGAAACCAGGGGGGAAAAGTGCGCAGAGCGGGTCACAGCTTGGTGCTCTGCAGGAGGGAGGGAAGCACACTAGACTCTCCTCCATAGCACCCAGGTTGGGAGATGCTGAGCCTCCTCCTCTCAGCCACTCTCTGCCCCTGGTACAGCCCAGGGGAGCTGCTTGTTGCTGCCTGTCTGCTGTCCTTCATCATCTGGCAGTGGCTGACCCTCCTGTTTGTCGCCAGCTATCTCAGAGGGATGCTCTCAAATAGCTCTGGTGGCTGCTAAATTGTCTGAAGCTGATAGAAAGCAGCTGGATGTATATTTCAAACAGAACATTCATTGCATCTGCAAATCTGTAAAAACAAATGCCAAGACAAACCTTCAGCCAGCTGATAGCCCTGTTTTGTGTTTCAAGCCCTTCAGCTCCAGCTCTTCTGGCTCTGACGGGAGGACACTGGCAGCACAGGCGTTGGTATCCTCAGACATAGTCTTTGGCCAGCTTTCCAAAGCCATGTAACATGTCTTTAAAATGCCATTGTGCTTTTTTGTTTGTTTGTTTTGGATGACTCCTCTTCCTGTTTGTGATTAAGAGAATGTGTTCTTTGTCTTTTCAGGGTGAGAAGAAATGCAACCTGTGCATCAGTGGATGACTTAGTGCCACTCCATCCACTGCTGACCTTCTTGAATAGATTGGGAGCATGGCTGCTTGTAGAGTCTGTGTTAGTCCAGGTCATGTCACCGTGTTGAAGTGCATGTACCCAGTCTGCTGATAAACACCAGGGAAAAGGAAGATTTGTCCTTATCTGAGCCACAAAAGCTGTCCAATATTTTTCTCACAGCTCCCAAAATACTTTTCTTCCCTTTGCCTATTTTTCTTCAGCTTTCCCAATGTCTTTTCTTTAATCATCACTTCAAGTCTTTTCAACATGATTTATTCAGTGTCAAAACCCTTTAATTCCTACAGGAGGGTTGTTTCTTTGTTTCATGCCTAATAAACGTGTTATGCTGCAGTAAAGAAATGGGAAATGTGGTCAGAGCCTTGGTTAGCTGCTGAGTGGTGAAGAAGCTTGCAGAAGGAGCAGGGAGAGCAGTGAGTGCAATGATGGGACAGCAAAAGGAGCTGGTAGGGCCTTGCTCTCCCTCTTTCATTGGCATGGTTAACATCTGTGAAGGCATTAGAGGCAAATGCCAGGAAGGAAGAAGAGCTACTTAAGCTACCAGGCAGTGTTGGGTCAAGTGGGGAACAGACTATCAATGAATACATTTTATGTAGAAATTAGGAGAAGGTTTCCCACCATTAGAGGGGCACAGTTTTGGAGACTTGATGGTGCTTCCTGAGTTTATGTGACACAGTGTGCACTGTAATTGGTAACCATGTGAGGGTTTAATGAATTTGAACGGTACCATTGTTCTTGACTTGTAGTTATAATTAAGGAACCATGTTTTCAGCAGTTTGCAAATTTAAGCTGCCTGTTTTGATGTCAGTATACTCTTTTCTTCCTGTTACAACAAAACTGAGGAAGGACAGGTATTTTTATTGTATTTGTCTAGTTTTCTACTCATATATCATGGCAATAAATCTGGCCTAGGACATAAGTATTACAGTACATATTATGCCTTTACAATATTTATTGTAATAATTACTTTGAAACGTGAAGCTGGTATCCAGCATGGATAGGAGGTTTTAAGATGATCTTCCAGAAGTACAGAGCTGGGATTTTGCTGATAGACTGTTGAGAGAGGGAATTCGGAGCCTGTGTAGGCTGAGAGCTCAGTTCCATGCTCCTCTCTTTCTCTTTAAGGTGAGAAGATGTCAGAAGTCTGAAACTGTTTCTGTAGATAGGCTGAGGACAGTTGACCATGAATTATAAGTTGTATGGCGAGAGTCCTGTAACTCCTGCACTGGATCCACTTAAATCCTTGGATATGTTAAGCTAATAAAGTTGCAGGCTGTGGCTGAAATCCATCCCAGAGTCTGTCTTCAATAGCCTCCTTGTAGTGATTAATGATAGCTAGCCCGTTGCTGTTTGCAATGAAGGATTTGCTTCTATCTGTCTGCCTTTGCAGATAGTGAAGTTTCAGATAATGGATTATAGTTCCTGTGGTTCTTTGTTGCCTAGAACACGGCACAGAAATTTTACACCCCTGTAAATTGTTGTCAAGTGCTGCTATTCTGGTTTAGTAGCCCACGTGTTCTTTTTGCATAGCTCTAACTGTAGTTACGGTATCATGTTGGGAGAAGGACTGAGACCCTTGATTCCAAGCAGTATTGCCATATCAGTAGCTCAGACAGCCCTTCCAGTTCTGGGTAGGTGTGTACTGGAATATTTTTATAGATACTGGTAGACCAGGAAATCATAATTAGCATGATTATGACTAATAATTTGCCATTGGTGGCTTGTTTTATCTACCAAAAATCTGTTCTTCATCACTCCTCCCCTTCTTTCTCTTTTTCATTGTGCTTATGCCCATGGTATTAAAAAAAAATATTTCCTTTTAAGTAATGACATGAAAGTTGCTCAAGTATATGTAAAATAAGATGCAGGAGTAGTTAAGCTATCAACTGTTTTTTATGTAAGCACCAATAACCATTCTCTAATTGTATTTCAATAACAGTTTGTGGCTTAAATACCCTGCAGTTCTTGGTAGGGTGAAGAGATAAAAAAGCAAAATGTAATTCAAATGAATAAAAGATTTGATTTCCCAAGACCATGTCTTGGCTGTTGCCAAGGCTCTTGATGCGTTGGGATGTTTTGTTTCTCATGGTCAAACCTCAGGCAAAGTGATGGGCTTGCTGGAGCTCCCTCCTCCCTTCTTCCTGCTAAAGCTCAGAATGTTTTTGAGATTTCTTCAGTGCTTTATGCAATAGCCTCAGGCATCAGTTAGATCTCTCAATTAGAAGCATGGCATAATGTTAAATGTTTTGACTGTCGAAAGCATCCCTGTCATTGATAATATGTCTGTGAGCTCCAACACAAGCGTACACACACTTGCAAATCAGAAGTGTCTTTCCATTTGGTTGGTACCAGTGCATGTAAGTGCTGCAGGTTTTACATGTTCAATCACAGGGCTTTTTGCTGACTTTGTTAGAGAAAATACCACCCATTAGACTCAGGCGAGTGATTAAAAAATGTAACTATGTGGATTCCTGCAAACGGATTTCATCCACTTGACTTCAAGTGTTCAAGACCTACTTATAGTAATTGAGATTTTCTTCACTATGTTTCTAATTTTGAGTCACATTTGTAAATATTTTTTGCGTTGTATCCTTCACTTTGCATGAGTTCAGCATCCCTCCCACCAAAATTAACCTAGATATTTCCTTACTGGGGGAAGGCAGGGAGAGGCAGGAGAGCAATGGGGAAATTCCCATTCATCCGTTCAGCAGCACTGATGGAGCTGAATGAAATCTTTCCACTCATTCAGTTTCTGTGGCCTAATATTCACTGCCTTGTGACTCTTTGGCTTGTACCCACGGCACACTGAATTCCCAGATGGTCCCTGCATTGAAATGCCAGCCAGGCCTGGGACTGTTCTGCTTCCAAGACTAGGCAAAACTGGGTGTATTGAGTCTAGCGTGGCGAAAGGCCAACCTGCACCTAACCATGTAATAATTTACAGATACATACGAATCCTTCATATTCTGGAAGTTATTTTTCATTTGGTGTACATATATATGTGTCCCATTAAACTGAGTAGCAGTTACGTGTGCTCTCCTGGAGGAGAATAACTTCTGTGTTTCCCTTCTTACAAGGCATATGCTGTTACGATATATATTTTTAATTGATTAAGAGGTGGGAACAGTAACAGTGTATCTGATCCAAGTTTTTAGCAAAAGACTCTTTATTGGCCTCCATACTGTAAAACATTATTCTAGGCATGATCCCAAAGGCATTTTTAATCATCAGTTTAGATGAAAAGAATATACATGTCTAAGTGTCCTGGAAGTACTAGTAATTTAAATTACAAGCTTATCTTGTTAACATTTTGTTTGGTGGGCAAAGAGCCACAATTCAGAAATGTTAAACAAAATCCTGGCTTTTTTTTATAGAAATATGTTTCAGGGCTTTGGAAGCTTCTCCCTTCTCAATCTTTTGCCATTTGCATGGTAAGATCTCAAACACTTGTGGGAAATACCGTCCTTGTTACTAGCAGAAGAATGGTCCTTGCACAACGAGTTTGGGGCATCCCAGGTTGTTGTTCAGTGCAGGCCCATATTTATCCATATGATGAGGATCCTGGGACCTATCAACCTGTGTTAGGCATTATATGATCAAAAAATGATGCCTCATATCAAAAGTACGGGGAGAGTAACTTTTCTGGTATTTTTCAAAGTAGCTGTGGCTGGAATTGCAGCTTCAGCTTGTGCTCACAGGTTGTTGGAGGGTTGCCTTGTGCACGTGTACACTATCTGTTTGGGACTGTAGCCCTTACCTAGCACTTATCCTGTTCTCCTGCAGCCAGAATGTGACCTTGGCAGTGCTTCCTTGAAAGGCGCTTTCTTGAATTCCCTCCATCATTGTATTTTTACATTATAAATAATGCTCAAACATTTTAATACTAAAGGCCAATGTAAACATTTATATATATTTAACTAACCCAAATGAGTGTGCATGGTCTACAGGCTCTTTTATTAAAAAAAATCACCTTCCTTTCCTTTGCAAATGATTTATAGTATGAGATTCTGTCATTATTTTCATAAGCTCATACCAAATGAAAGTGTAGCATGGAGTATCTCAGAGCTATTGAAACAGGTGCTCAAAAGCATAAAGTTAGGGAAGTACACAATTGTATGATAACTATTCATAGACCTGCTTTGAAATAAGAATATGCCAGGTAAAAGTTTAGTGTTATGAGCACACACTAGCATGGCCTCTTACTGAGGTCTTCTGATAAGTTTCTACTAAAAGATTCGGTAGTGAATTGTTTATAACTCTGCCATCTGTTATCTGCTTGGACTGAATTTTCCCCTGGTGTGAATCTGGGTTGTGCTATATTAGTTTGGAAAACTTCAGCCAGAATGGTTCATCTGGTAGGGAAAAAAGGCTTCAGCCATTTTTAAATGGTATATTCTTGCTTTGGAAGAGTCTTCTTGATAATGGGCTGGCAAATAAGAGTCTTTTTGTCTTATTCTGAAACCAAAAACCCGGTCAAATGGGGTTTATAAAACAAAGCCATTATGTACAGATGCTCTATGGAGATATTGCAGACTCTGTACTTCTAACCAGAAATCCTATGCGTGGAGGGCCCCTGATAGCTGATGGGTGTGATTAGAGGAGCCTGGATGCCTGTGCCCCAACAGCATGATTGCTGAAAACAGAGTCCACTTCTAAGAATTGATATGAGGCACCAGAAGTGAACATCTGGCCAAAAGCTCTTCCCTGTTTTTTGATAAAGCCAGAGATAGGCATCCAGGAAAAGAGGCACTCCTGGAAGGCAGCTCAGGCTGTGACTCGGTCTGGACTGAAGACCCTGAGAGCTGCTGGGAAGCCAATATCCATTTATTTGATGTGAACTTTGGAATATCCAGACATGCAGAAATAAATCCAAGGAATGATGCAGACTCAGAAGGACAGAAGATAGTCTCTAGCTGAAAACATCTGTAAGGTATTTACTGGAAGTATAGCCATAAAATAGAGTTTGTAGAGTCCTGTAAATCTGGACATCCTTGTAAGGAAGGGTATGTCACAGTCTAGCAACTGGGCAGCAAGTCTTTAGACAGAAAGAGTGGAGAAATCTTTTATTACTGTGATGAGAATAAAAAGCATCAACTTTCATATGGATTCATTCTTGCACACTAGTAAGTCAAAAAAGTTTCACATTTAAAGATAATGACTGTAAATAGGGAATTTGCTGAATGTAGCAAATGACATTGCATGGAACTATTCTTTTAGGAAGATTATTAAGAAGAAATGGTTTCATTTATGCATCATGTTACCTTAGGTTACTTGGCATTTATTTCAAAAGAAGAGTTCACTGCAATACTGTGATTGTCATGTCAGTTGTGCTGGTTCTGCTATGAATGATTGTATCAAACATCGATATGACAATCATGACAAAAAATAGTATCAAATTTAAAGTAAAAAAAGGAAATGTAAAAGAAATGAACTGCTGTCATAAAAATGCCAAATTGTCTTTCCTCAAGCTCATCTGTAAAATTCAGAATTTTCAGTCCAACACTGTCCTTCATCAAGGAAAAATATTGTTTTCACTGACATTATTTGAAATCTTAGATAAAGCATCAGTTCTTAATGACATCAGAGTTTTAATTTTGTGTTACTTTCAGTTCCTTTTTTCTTCTAGGAGACAGAATTTTTTCGTGTTTGTTTTGTTTATATATGTGATATGCATTGGAAAGAAACGAAATCTCATTACAAGATTTTCTTCAGCTATTAGCCTCCCAAACCAGCTGCAGAGTCTGGTTTTTGCCAGTTTTGCAGTAGGGGACTATTTAGATTCCATGTATATTTTTAGTGGTGGAGTAGAAGAACATCTAAAAACAAAGCTCCTCTTTTATCTGCCTTTTGCTTCTTATCCACAACATTTGATTCGTGTCACGGTGAATCGAATCTGCTCCTAGCCAAGAGGTACACAGTCAGTTAGCAGGAATGAAATGGAATGATATTCCTGAAATGTTCCTTTCTTTCTGCTGCAAAAACTAATCCCGTGTGCTCTCATTGTATTTCTAAATAAGTTTGAACCTGGAACTTGTTTCCTTGTAAGCTGGCTATTAGACTCTTTTTCCATTGGCACGAGACAGACAACTTGGTGTGTTCGCCCAGCTCAGGGCCCCATTTATACAGACAAATTTACTGTGCCAAAAGTTACATTAAAGTGTCATACTGCCCTAGTTGTTTTAGAGCAGGATTCTGTAACATGGTAAACCTTCCTACACAAACATTTACCTATGCACAATTTATACTTGTGTGTTTTCACTTTAAAAAAAAAAAGAAAAATACCATTTTTCATTCTTGAAGTGGTGAAGACAACTTTCACATATGTGCTACTGCGTTGCCTTTTCCTGTCTCCAGAGGAAAAAAAGATTGTCTATTATGAAGGCTAAACCTTTCCTTTAGATTTACGATGTTATCTGCCCATCTACTCAGCTGAAAAGGACAAAGAGGCAGGAGTCACACAAATGGACACTACTGGGATTACCAGCCCAGAAAAAAAGATCAAGGAACACATTTTATTTCCCACTAACTGATGATAAACGTAACATAAATTAGCTCTCTTAATGACCCTATCTATACTAACTGTCATATGTGGGTATCTGGTACTCCAGCGTGATTGCAAGGCAGTCTGTGAGCAACCTTTGCAACTTGAGCTTGGAGAAGACTAGAATAATTTCTTCACTATTCAGGTGAGGGAGCACTGGAACAGGCTGCCCAGATGGGTTGTAGAGTCTCCTTCTCCGGGGACATTCCAAACCCACCTGGATGAGTTCCTGTGTGACCTACTCGAGGTGGTCCTGCTCTGGCAGGGGAGTTGGACTGGATGAGCCCTTGAGATTCCTTGATTCTGTAATACACAGTGTTTTGGATATAGAATCATAGAATCACAGAATGGTAGGGGTTGGATGGGACCTTTTCGAGATCATCTAGTCCAACCCCCCTGCAGAAGCAGGTTCACCTAGATCAGGTCGCATAGGAACATGTCCAGGCAGGTCTTGAAGACCTCCAAGGAAGGAGACTCCACAACCCCTCTGGGCAGCCTGTGCCAGGGCTCCCTCACTGAAACACTGAAATAGTTTTTTCTTATGTTTAAGTGGAACTTTTTGTGTTCCAGCTTCATCCCATCACCCCTTGTCCTGTTGCCAACTACTATAGAAAAAAGGGATGTCCCAACCTCCTGACATCCACCCTTTATATATTTATAAATGTTAATAAGATCTCCCCTCAGTCTCCTCCAGACTAAACAGCCCCAGTTCCTGCAGCCTTTCCTCATATGAAAGATGTTCCAGTCCCCTGATCATCTTGGTGGCCCTGTGCTGGCCTCTCTCCAGAAGTTCTGTGTCCCTCTTGAGCTGAGGAGCCCAGAACTGGACACAGGACTCCAGATGAGGCCTCACCAGGGCAGAGTAGAGGGGGAGAGCAGTGTACATGTTGATTTCAAGTATCCCAGTTAGGCAGAGGTAAGTCTTTAGGGCAGGGCTTTAGAATGTTCTTCCTTGGGATGATATGTCTGTGAGTAACTGAGTACGTGCACTGAGGAAGTTGAGGAATTCAAGGACTTCTGTGAGGTATAGTCAGTTCTTTCAGTAGATTTTCCTAACTATCTGGAAGAATTGCTTTCTAATTCATAGATGTGCTTGATTATGTGACAACTTAAAAATTACTCCCTGGAGAAAGTTGATGAAACACTGTTGTTGAGATGTTTATAACAAAAATGGATATGTTTCCTACACATCCAAATGGGACTGGTTCTGGACACACTAAGGCATTGGGAGGCCTGTCTGCCTTTCACTTTCTTTGTCCTGCAAGTCATCACCCAAACTGTGGAAACTGCGACTTTGTGTTTATTTAATAGTAACACATTCTAACACCCTTTAATTGATGTAGTTACATAATGATATTGCTATTACTCCTTTATGGTGTTTTGACTGTATTTTGTGTTGTGTAAAACCCTGGGGAACACCTCTAGTGCCCAGGTGGATTCAGTGTGGTGGTCCTCTGCTGCTGGTCCAGAGCAGTACTGCACAAGTTCTGGCAGGATTCCTGGCTGAAGTGTGGTTGTGTTAGTACCAAGAGGGCTGCCTCTTCCTAGGCAAATGGCTGTCCCGGGTGCAGCACTCATGAGATGTGGCTCTGCTGGTTCAGTGCCTGCATAACTTGGTTGGAGAAAGCTTAAATCTCTGCTCTAGGCTCCACTCTGAGGCACAGAGAGGCCTTGAAAAGCCTTGGGATAATTAAGTTTTACTTTAGAAGTCTTGCCCCGCTGAACTCCATGGCAAAACTGCTGTTGACTTCACAGGGATAAAACCTGTCTCTTATTCTTGCTAGGTTTGGACTAGAAATCTCAGCTTCCACTAAAGCTAATGGAAGTCACATGCACGTTCCAGGAGGAGAGCAGAACTCTTTCATCTCTTGAGTACCATGCTCCTCTGTGGCACTTCCAAGGCTGCATCAGTTATCGCAGGTCCGTTTATTTTAATGATGCAGCAGGAGTGTCCCAACTTCCTATGAAGGTACTTTGTTGTAATTATCTTGTATGTCTAGGGGCACCACAAGGGGTTACATTTATTTTACTGCCAAAGAACTGTTGTTTCAGCTGCAGTTCTATGAAGAAACAATCACATCTCCAGCAGTTTGTTAGATTAATCACAGGTGTGTAATCCCAGCGCATACCCTAGAGGGTATATCCTTTGACCCGTTTCCTTTTTTAAAGGGGAAACTCTGAATTAATATCACTTGCATTGCTTATCACCATTCACATTGGGTTTCTGCAGGATGCTGCGAAAAATAAACCAAAAGCTTCTCTGACCTTTATTTTACTCGTGTATAAGTGAGTACTGTGGTTTAACAAGCCTGAATTGCTCATTGGCAAAATTCCCTGGAAAACTGAAAGTTAATGACAAAAGTTTGAATGCAGAACTGGTTCAGGGAATAACTAAAGCCTGTAGAAGGGAAGAATTTGTCTACTCTTAGCACCTAGCTGTGCTTCAGTGTTTTATCCCAATGGTGTTCAAATAATTAGTCCATCATCTTGTTATTTGTTACTTTGCAGTAGGCAATAGGTAAAGATTTCTGATCCTCAGCAATCTATGTGGTGGTTGCACAGGTTTAAAGGAGGATCACCTTTGATTTTAACAGAGTAATCGTTCCTTCAGGTTAACAGTAACATAAGGATGCACCATTTCCAGATTAATTCAATGCCTTGTGCTACAAACCAGCATCAAGTGAAGGTTAAGGGTCCTTAGAGACAAATCACAAAGTTTTCTGGACTTTTACATTTCACTCATGTAAGCATTTAATGTAGACACAAGTAAATATCTAAGAACTAGACCTTTTAGTAAACTACAGTATGTTTAAAAGCCTCATCTGGGGAAAATTCAATGAGTATATGAGAAAGGATATACATTTACCTTTATTATAAGTTGAATTCTTACAATAAAACAGCCTCAGGAATACAATCTCTGTAGGGGAATGAATTTCTGTACATTAGAAGGAAATATATCTCATGATTCATAGAAACATATGAACTGTTTTACCCAGGAGTGTATTTTTAGAGTAATTTTGGCTGCTTGGTCTTCTGGTTTTGTTTTTGGAAATGAGATTTTTGTTTTACCTGAAGCAGTCAACACGGTGGGTTGGTATCAGTGTCTACCACGGCACTCCAGAGACGTGTGCACACTGTGAGAAAGGGGGATGAAATATCAGGGCTTCAGAATAACTGTATGTGGATATCCAAACTTCCCTGCTGAGCCCTATCCTGAAACAAATTCAGACCTGAGGAAAAAATCATTGCTGAAGGATCGTTCCACAGCAAGACTCATCTCTGCACCGTGCACTATGTGAATCAGAGAATGTGCGTCCATATAGGTATTTAATTATGGTGATGAATGCAAATGATGAATGGCTACTGGCGTGGATTTTGCAAGGGCTTGTGCAGGAATGCAGCTCTTCCCAAGCACAGGGCCCTGTGGACTGCTAGTCTGTGGCAATGCAGATGTGCAGAGTTTGTAAAGCAGAGAGGAAGTTTGGGAAAAACACCATTCTGGAAGGAGTTAACCCTGAATTTTCTTGCTGTCTGTATTCTTCACTCATGCTGTCCAGGAAATCTAGAGTGACTCTTGGATATTTAGGAGCTGGCCTTAATATAAGTCTTTTTTATGCCCTATGTTTAAGTCTCCAGTATTCCTTAAGGATCTGTTCAATGTGCACAGTATATCCTTAGTTCCTCAATTTATCACTAAACACAGAAAAGCAAGCTTGCTATTGTTTTAGCAGAAGTCTCTCTAGGAAAAGAGTGGTCTGGTTGGTCTTGCAGAACAAGGCATAGCTGTAGTTCTTCAAGATATTTATACAAAATGCATCCAATGGGAATTCAGATTCCTTCTGGGATTTCTTTCTTGGATAGAGTATTGTAAATAATAACCTTTAACTGCTATCAATAATCTATTAACTCCTTTGATGGTTCTAGTGAACACAGCTGCGTGACAGGAAATCTTGTTTTGGGAGAATGGATGTACAGAGTCCATCCTGAAAAAGATATTTGTGGGAAGAAGAAAAGGGGTTTAAAAAAACCCCAACCCTTGCTTCAGCTGAGTGGTTGCTTCTCATATTATTATGCTTTTAACAGCATCAACTTCAAAGCCCAATTAACACTTTTATGAACACGATATGACTGGCAAAACATTTTTAAGCTAAAGACAAAGTTGTTTCTTGCTAGTGCAAATTCATACAGAGGCTTTCTCAAAACAGGCACACTTTGAAACTGAACTGAAAACGACAACTTATGATTCTGCAGGAAATTGCAAAAATGACCATTAGCTTTTTTTTGCTGTGAGGTTTTCTTCAGCGTCTCTGGGATTGAGGTAAACGCCTGCTCTGCTTCCTACATCAGGCTGCTCTGTCGCAGTAATAGAAGATCAATTTTTCAGACACTGCTAATTTGTCAAATTTAGCCTGCAATGATCCAAACTATTACCAACCACAGTGTTGCAGGAAGAGCAAAAAACTCTGTTCTTTTCTGTCGAATCATTTCACATCCCGGCATCTGCTTTGAGATTTGTCGAAAGAGTACTAACAGTAGGGAGGAACCATATTGACTTTATAAAAAAGGAATAAACCTCCCACCTCGACTGCTTCCACTGAATGTTCAGTGATGTAAGTTTTAGCAAAGGAATGCATAGGAACTAGGCAAAGCCTTCAGAATTTCTCTGTGCAAGGATAACCTGGATTTGTACTAGACATTCCTTTTGCAAAATCCTGGAAGTACTCTCACTCTGGGTAGGTCTTGGTAGGAGAAAATCATAGCAATTGCCTCCACCAGCCTGTGGAATGAGTTTATTGGTATTTAAAGACAGAAGAAAGTGAATGATCATATATCCTAGTCTGCATTTTATATTGTTGTTGTTGTTATTTGAAATTTAAATTGGGAAACATATGAACGCCTGATTTTACTGAAATCAAAGGGGAAAACTTGCAGTGATTTTAATGATGCTGAGTTTAATCCAAAATCCCTATTCAAAGTGGGTTTTTTTTTAAAAATTAGAACAGTATATACTGAATGCTTCATAGAGGTATGGTACAGAGAAACCTCCTCTCCCCCAGTTTCTTATGTGTTTTAATTCTCACAGGTCCTCTGAATGGGGAGGCAGAACCACTCTGTTTAGAAGGAATTAGATTTTTCAAAACAGGATAAAATGACGAGAAATGTGTGCAAAGACTGGGAGAGATGTGCCTTCTTTACTTATGTACTTATGTATACTTTACATAAAGCCCCAGCAATCTCACTTGAGCCCAATAGATGACTTGTGGAGTACTTACTAACATTAGTACGACTGGTGGACCACAGCCCTAAATCTCTCTCTTCTCCCACAGCTGAAACCCCCTCAGGTGTAAGGAATACTGTTAAGACTGAAAGTTCTGAAATTCCACGAAGCCACCTTCTGATGCTTCCTGCCAGCACCCAGCCTTCACACTGCCAGAACCACCCAGCAGCAGGAGAGGCGGGTTGGTGGGGGCTGCGTCCCAGCGGGGCAGCTGGACTAGCGGCTCACACCCAGCGCCCTGCTTGGAGCATGAGGCACTGGGAGGATGAAGCTGGACACTCCTGGGCTGATTGATGCTGGCTGAAGGCTGGCCCGCCCAGATGCCAGCACCTCCACCACTTTGAAAGATTTCTTTGAACCACATCTGTTTTTTCCAGCAACTGAGGACGCATCAGTGCTAATCCAAGGACTAGTCCTACAGTGTGTGAAGAGGACGGACTTTGATTGCTGACAGGGTTCTGATTCTTTTTTTCTTTTAGAGGGTTTCTTCATCTTAGCTGTCTGCTCCAGCATGTAATGCATAGCAGTTTGAGAATAAAGGCTGTGATTGTTGTGTATTGGAGTGAGTGCTGCTGTATTTTGTAGGTGCTTCTTCAAGAAATGGAGCGTGGAAATGACATAATTCTTGGAACTGAGCAGAGAAAGGGAAGGTAAAGTAAGGGAAAAGAAAGGAAAGGAGGAAAGGAAATATTTATGAAAATGATTTGTCTTTACACCACAACAATGTGTGATTTTATTATTCTCATTTATATCTCAGTGTTGGAGAGCTGCAGCCCAGGAATGTTATTACAAAAACTAAGTGGACTGTGTTGAGATTCCGTGGCCTGATCTTTCAGAGCATCCAGAGAGCAAATCAATTTTTGTGTTCAGAGGCCAACTTGCGTTGAGTTTTCTCAGGGTGGAAGAGTTTGGGAGCACTGTGAGCACCCCAGCCCTGGGGTGTGGGTTCATCTTGACCGAAAAGAGGAACTTACAGTTGGTGACTGTGTGTGAACTCTTTGCTTTAGGCAAGCTCACAAATAAGTCTGTGGCAGGAGCAGGGCTAGATTTGAAAGGCAGTAGTCAACTGTCTTAACCACAGTACCGATTCTCTCTTCTTGCAAGTCCCCAACGGGTCCGAAACTTGTAGATTTACCACCCAGATCGCTGCTGCTGGATGTAACGGAATAACCGATTGCTGCAGCAAGCTCTCACTCTCCTTGCCCTGGGCATGCTGTGCTGTGGTGAGGGCTTCCAGAGCTGCAGGAGAAGCAGCTTGGGGTGCCTTGCCAGAGCCTTTTACTTGGGCTTTGCATTCTTCAGCCTGTCTCACATCTATTTCTTCCTTCCAAATCCCTATTTCAGTGCCAGGTTGCCCATCCTCTTCTCAAGCTCCTCTCTAGGGCTTCTCATCCTAGGTGTCTTGCTCAGCCAAGAAATGGAATAATGAAGAACAGAATTCAAGTGGTTTCCATGCTTATGTCCTTTCCCAGAATAGCAATAGACAAGGCCTGGACACTTAGACAGCTGCCTTCACAAGTTTCCAGTTCCCTACCCAGAAATACAAAGACTCTCCTGAAGTAGTTCTAGGTTTTTGGACCAGTTTTCTCATTCACTTTTGTCTTGGATACAGCTGAGCTGTTTTCCCTCAAGTAAGTCAGGTGGAGCTGCACCTTCTGCATGAAAATTTTACCCTAGAAGTTCAAATGAAAACACAGTCTTATAATAAAAAGTGCCAGGACCACCTTCAGTTCAGGCAGAACAATTGCCTTATCCTGTAACTCCTTTATTCTTTCCATTCCTTCCTACTGTTCCTACCCATTATGATCTGCTGATGAAAAAAGTGTGAGGAATGAGTTCCTGGAGAAAAAAAATGCAAAGTGTTCCAAATAGCTGATTCTGAGAGAACTTTACCTGTAGAACTAATGATGAATTTAAATGAATGTCACATGGAAGAGGTATATAATTAGTGTAATATTCTAGTAGAAAGAATAACCTTAAGACAGAAATTCTTTCAAGTGTTTAAGAGAAGAAGTAAGAAACACTGACAGGTAACAGGCAACCAGCCAGCTAGGGCTAAACCTGACCCAGGTGTGAGAGTGCCTTGCTGGGGAAGCCATTGCACCTGTGGGCAGAGGGCATTGCTTGAGCAGCAGCTCAGAGGAGCCAGCTGCAGGGAAGGGCTGGCCTTTACTATCTAATTCAGATACAGAGCTGCATTATTCCAAGTATGGAAAGTGGATGCACTCCATGTATCACCTTGTTTTTGGGGAGCCCAAGCTAGCCCTTAGCCAAATTTTTTTAATAGTCAGTTTTTATTCAGGCCAGTCTGATCTTGTTCTGGTTATTGCTGTGACTGTTTTTCTTGTTGTTGCTTCTGTTGACTTCTCTTTTGAGCTCAGGCTAAAGGCTTGACTGACAGATAGTAAAGCTGTCACGTTTCAGTGGACAGTGTCCCTGCTGCCATTTTCTTCAGTATTTCCTGCTTGTCTTTTACCTCAGAAGCAGGCTCTGAAGGCTGTTTGTAAGATGCTGCATCTGACAGAGGTGTGGTGTGGGAGCTGGGCTCCCAGGTGCAGCTCAGGGTCTGCAGGTGATATCTGGGACGTGTCAAGTACATCTGTTTTGTCCCAGATACTGTGAAGGGTTAGAGCAGGCAGGAGTAACAGCTTGGGTAAGTACAACTATAAAAGCTTATCACTTGTTGCTGTATCATCCTGTGGACTGGGTTTTTTATGAGAGAAAGTGCTAACTGCTTCTTTATGTTGCTGAAGATGCCTTTTAAAAAATCCTTTGTTTCTTCCTTATTTGCCAGAGAGAGGAATCATGTAAATTAGAGGAGTAGAGAGAAGTAAGATTTTGGCAGCATTTCTTCTAGGAGAGGTAAAGGAGACAGTGTTTAGTTAAGGACTGCTAGGCTTCAGGAAAAACAATCTTTACAGCTAGCTGGAAAACTGCTGCATTCGTGTTAAAGCCGAAGACTGAGGTGGGATCAAACTGCGACTGTTAATTCCCAAGTAGATTTCACAGAAGTGTGGGAAAATGGGTGTTAAATAATGCCTATGTAAAAAACCAAACCAAAACAAATCACTTCTGGTGACACCATACAAACAAAGACTGAGATACATTCTGAGGTAATATTATATTACTGCTCAAGTATGGTATCTAAGCCTCAATGCATTTTTTAAACAAAATATCAGTAATATTTACATTTGTTTTTCCACACTTAAAAAGCAGATCCAGTGTCTATGGCTGTCACCAGAATCCTGAGAAACTGTTTTGGCCAGAGAGCAGCTTTATGAATGTTGAATTTGAGTCCCAAGCTTGCAATATTTCTCCCAAGATTTGTCACGTACTAGTTAAATAAAACTTAGTATTTGTAGTAATGCCTTCTAGCCATTTACAGTAATATTGCTTCTTTCAGTTAATATTTGATGTCTTGTACTGCATATTGTGATTGACTTGTGGCTGAAGAGTGAAATAAGTGGAAATAAAAGATTTCCTAGGGGTGATGGCTGATCAGATGAGAGAGAAAAAACTTACCACCCTTCAGATATTAAGGAAGTATTTGAGGATAGAGCAGTTAAAATTGTAATTAAATATATTTTGATAGCTAAGTGTTGATTCAGTAGTGGTTCAGCTTCAATAAATGGTTGGTTACCTTCCTGGGTTTGCTCTCATTGGAAAAGTCACTGATCTGAATAGTTTTATTAAGTACTTGCCCATCACATCGAGTCATATGTAATCTGATTTTTAGCAATTAAATGTAGTCAAAGTCTATCAGCAGGTAGAGCTGTCAGCCTTATCCCTTTTAGTCACTGCCAAAGCAAATAACAACGGGTCAAAACTTATCCTTTCTGGGCTTTGATTTTCTTTAAGAGAACTTAACAAAAACACAACGTTCACTTGGAGTGATCTCTACAGGGCTGGCAGCTTTCCAAGATTCACTCAGCTCATGCCCTTGGTCCTCTTGTAATAAGCAGTAATGACCATAAAAGTTGTCACAAATACAGAGCTGCCATTCCTTTCTTCAGTGTGGCTGGGAAAGTATATTACCTGCCTTGTCCCTTTTAAAGATTTCTTTCCCCTCGGTCAAATGCAGTAGCCTGAAGCACCTTGAGTCTAGCTGGGATGAACCATGTGGGACCATGCTCCTTGGTCCCTGATCCCTCATTTGTGGATGGATGGCAGTTGATGTGTACCATCAGCTCCTTTGGGTGCAACAGAGTGAAAGCTGCAGTGCTCTGTACCCTTGCAGGCAGGTGGGATCAAGGCTGTGGGGCTGAGGAGAGGTGTCTTCTGCGTTCTGTCAAGAAAAGCCTCTCTAGGTAAAGCTTTGGTAGTCAGTTCAGCTTGTACCTGGTAACAGGGTATGGTAATCCAGCTGTTGAAAAGGGTTTTTCATACAAATGAAAACCATTCATGTACCTGATTAAAGGCAAATCTTTGCCTTTGATGCAGTGTTAAGATGTTTCAGTTTTGCTCCCTTCTCATGGTTTGCCTTTGGTGGTATTCAGACAGAAATCAATGCTCTTTAGTTCATACCCTTGGAGCTCTCACTTCACCTCAGGACTACTCACAAACACAAAACGTAATGCAGACAAAAGCATCTGTAGGACTGAAGCACATGAAACAAGTGTAAAACACTTGTAGGGTTGCAGCCCAATATCACTTCAATATGATGCACTGAAATCACAGAATGAGCTTGTATCATCATAGTCACTATAGTAGTAAAACTTCAGTATTGCAAATCCAGGTGAGGAGCAAACCACTAA
This sequence comes from Colius striatus, assembly GCF_028858725.1. Classification (NCBI taxonomy): domain Eukaryota; kingdom Metazoa; phylum Chordata; class Aves; order Coliiformes; family Coliidae; genus Colius; species Colius striatus. The sequence goes on from NC_084763.1 coordinate 52,823,890, forward strand.
TTAGTGATTGTATTGAAAATTTCCTGTCATAATTATTTAAAAAAGAGAAAAAAAAGGAATATTTTTTTCCATGTAACCTCCTGTTAATTTTCACACTTGCTCTGGTACAGAAACTCACCTCTCAGTCAGAGCTTTGTATCAGGGTATAATCACCCACCATTGTTTCCAATTCTAACGTAAATTTAAGAAGATAAGAGGAGAAATTAGACAAGTGCTTTCTTTGCCCCTGGAGACTGAGGGTGACACTTCTGAGCTAGAGCTGGTCTCTTCTCAATCCTGGCCCTTGCAGTTCAAGTCTTTCAAAGAGTGAGGGTGTGTCACTGCAGCTGCTGCATCAAACAAAATCAAAGAGATTTGATTAATATAAGCTTAAAAATCAGTGCCATCTTTCCTTCACAAAATACTTCAAACACAGCACGAAATGTCATCTCCCAGATGACGGAGGTTAATCTACTTAATCTCCTCTTCTCCTTGCATCTGAATGCAAACTACTGGAATATACCCAATTACCTCTCACCAGTCAGAATAAATTCCTCGTTCCAACAACTTCAATCAGATTCTAAGAGAAGACTTACAGTCCTTTGGTAATATCATTCTGGCTTCTGAACCCATAAAGCAGAGTAAAAGCAGGATGGACAAAACAGCAACCACAAACTCCTGCTTGTCACCCTGTCCGAGTGAGCAATTCAAAGACCCTAGACTCAAATTTGTCCTTTGATTTTGAACCTCTGAGTTCAATGGATGTGGCAAGGTCTGGAGCCGGCAGGATTTGGCCAATTGTCTGCAGCGACAGTGTGACTATATTACTTCAGACAAGAAATCTCCATGTCACGATCAGATTTATAATCCAGAAATTCCTCAATTTATGCATGAATTTATGCATTGTTTCTGGTGTTGTTACTAGTTGCTTACAGGAGCTTTCTCTAGCCAGTGATTTTTAAGACTGGAGTTAGTGAATATGTACACAGCGAGCTCAAACTTTTTTCTCCACACAATTATAACATTTGCTGGTTTAAATTGCTGATATGATAGAAAGGTAAATTTATTGCCATCTTAGGAAACTTTGTACTGTCATTCCAGTACCACGTGCTCCTTGAGTAATATCTCTGTACAGACTAGCCATTTCTTTTTGTTTCATGTTTCCTGATGTTGTTTTACCCTGTTACCTTTTTTGCCTTCTATATACTGTTTGGAACCAGACATTCAAAACGTTTGAGTATCCAGTGAAACTGCACACATTTTTCTTAGTAGTCTGAAAATGCGGAAGTGTTAACTTTGTCCCCCACTCCCTGTGAAACGTTAAACAACCAGATACATGAGCAGGATTCTACACGTGTTCCAGTTCTTAACGTAGCACAAGACTAGAAATGGAATGTCCAGCTTTAGGTTTGCAGAAAAGAGCAATTCTAAATCCCTTCTGTGAGGTTACATTGCAAAACTATTGTAGTAACATTGAAATGAAACTTCTTTCCCCTCTCTTTGTACTTGCATCATGGATGGAGAACAGTGCAGTTGGTATTCAAGGGTACACAAACAATTCAAGTGTCACGATACGTACATCTTAAAATTCACTTGTCACCTGTTTAAAAACTCACTACAACTTGACAGTCATATGAAGATAATGACTGAAAGTTTTACCTCTTGCAGGATTAATTAACTTGAAGTACATATTGGAATGACAGAAACCAATACATCTAATCATTTAATGTTTCAGTTGGTGGTATTTTTAACGTGATGATTCATATGCTTTTTGAAATGAAATTATTTACCTCAACTTTTCTGTCTATAGAAGATTTTTATGAGTCTGTCTTAAGTGGCTATTTTAGAGGAGAAAATCTAGGCTGTAATTTTCCTCAGTGCTTTCCTGTATTTAAATACCCCCTTGGAACCAGTCAAAGTGAGATTGCTGCCAAATTTCCAGTTGCTACTGAATAAAAACCAAATACAACACATAGTTTCCAGACAGGGCAATATTCTGGTGCATTGGGCAATTATAAATATGCATATGAAGTTTTGGTATTGGGTTAGTCAGATGTGATGATTGAATGGAAATGGAATTGAAGACATTTCAACTTCGGCCCTAAGCATCCTGGTTTCCATGCAGGCACCTCCTGGTGAGCCATGCTGGCAAACAATGAACTCGGAAACAAAAGGACAACTGCTAAAAGAAACTACTACTAAAAGAAACTTTTCACTCCCGCCCATAATCCCGGGGTTTGAGGAAAGTCACACAGAGAGTAGCATAGCTGCATTTGGGCTGAAATGTAAGGGAAAGCAGAGCAGAAACAAATTTGTTCTGATCATACTGTCCTTCAGGAAGGAAGCCAAGTGGGGGTGAAAGTTGGGCTGGGAGCAATGCTGTAGTTCTATCTGCCATGGTCCAAGTGGCTGCACCAAGGGACAGCCCAGTGAAGCATTGGGCATCATCCTGGCGTGGCTGGGGAACCAGGAAAGAGCTGCATATAGACCAGATCAGCTCTGCTCCTTACCTACTTTCCTGGTTGTTGTCTGTGGGATTGGATGGCACCAAGAAAGGCTCACTAAATCCAGCAGTGGCTGAAATGAAAATACAAGTGTTCAGAATCCATACTGTGGCATGATTAGGTTACTTTGGCAAACATTTTTACATCAGGATTTCCTGTATTTCATAACACATCCAACAGTTAATATTGGCCAGATGACAACAACCAAGGAACATAATGAAAGATCAACTCCCAGCATTGTAAAATTATCAGGGAAATGCTTTGAGATGTCATGCAAAACCTTCTGCTGTTTAATGTTATTTGTTTGTAACCTATAAAGAAGAGAGACAAAGGGAGAAAGAGAAATTTGAAGACAAAGCTACCTATGAAGGTTAGCCACAATGAAGGAAAACTGAAGAAGTTGATTGACATTTAAACCAGCTGGGGAAACAAGAAAAATGATGGTGAATTAACCGTTGGTGAATGCAAAGAAGTATAAACTGGATGGAAAGACCCCTGACTATAACAGCTTCATGGTGGTAGACTGAAACACAGACAGAAAAGTAACCAATATTACAATACCTTTACAGAAAAGAGGGTGAGCTCCCTTTGGGAGAACACATACCTTCTGCTCCAAGAGAGTGTTCCAGAATTAGAGCACTTAGAGATGGACAGGATTGAGTTGTCCACATCTAATCACACACTTACCTTATATAGAGGACAAGTATCAGTTGCTTAAGCACAGGCACTGGTGTAATTTTCAATGCAGCAGGAAATCTTCCCTGGTATTCAGTTGCACACCAGGAAGCACACAAATCTCATGCAAGTCCTTTGCCACATATGCCAACTTCATTTGGCAGTCTTGGAAGTACAAAGCAATTCAAAAGGCACTGTGTGCTTTGGTAGATTAATTTATTTTTAAATTATCATCCTGGCTTTTTTTGGATGCTGCTTAGCTCCCAGAAATCCCACTTGTGACTAGACAAATTGTTACCTTATCTGGTGCATGGCTGAAGAAAGTATTTATGGAGAGCTATGAAAAGCAGCTTTTCACTAGTCACTATGTAGTAACTCTTTACCCTGTGTTTGTATGGTCTCTGTTTGCTAAAAGACTATTGAGAGAGTTCATGATCTTGTCCTTATGGCAAGTTTGAACTGCCTGTTTCACTTGACATCTCTAGCAAATAGAGCATCCTCACAGCATAATGTCACGTGTCTGCCCAGCTGGCAGCAATGCAGTGACAAAGAGCATGGAAAGATATCTAGGAAAATTATAGAAACATGCAAGACACTCAGGTTGGGGTGGCTTTTTCTTTCGTTGTTTTTGTTTCTTTGATTTTCTTTTTAATTGTTAGCTGACAGTGGATTTAAGCAGGGCATTGATATAACCACAGTAGTTCACATTCGGGGAGCTATTTTTGCAACTGTGAGGGATGGATTTTCCTTTTTATCCTTAAAAGAGAGCTTAAGTTCTGATTAAATTGCTCGGGGTCACCTGTGGTGCACACGATGTCGCATTAGTAAGTAAGCATTAGTAAGTTAAATATAAGCACTGTTAGCTTTGTCTGGCCCTGCATTCAATCACTTGTTGAGGAATTGCACTGACCAACTTCTTTCTAATCCTTTGTATAGTTCTAGTGAATTAATCTAGTATCCCTGACATCCTCTCTCTTTAATGCAGTTAGTGGTATTCCCATTTTATAGCACAGTAATACCTCAAATGTATTGGGCAGCTTCCAGACATGTAGCTAATCATGCTTGTGTAGCTGGAAAACAGACATCCTAACTGTAGGTATGACCTGACTAAGACAGCATGAGGTGATGAATTGGAGAGAGACAAAGAAATCTAACAATTGTGAAGTTGTCAGATTTCCCAACCTTTCCAAACTTCTTTCTGGAATAAAAAGCCTCCTTAAATTATGACCATCTTCACCTGATTAGGCTCTGAGACACATGCTGTCTGTCCTCTCTTCTTATTCTGGTCTCCTCCACCAGTCACCAGATTAACCATTGTTCTTTGTGCTGGTGTCCTTCTTCAGCACCCAGTTGCCTCATGCTGTCAGGGCTGAACTCAGCCCATCTGTGAGCAGCTGGCCTCCTACCTCAGCGTGACTCCTCTCCTCTTTTATGACTTTGCTGTTAGAAGTCTCCAGGCCTGCTTTTCCCATTCCTGCTGGCTTTCCCAGCCCAAATTGCAGGAACAGACTTGGCTCCATAGAGTGTTCTCACACACTCTGGGAGGGATACTCCCTGTATGATTAGCGAAAGACTGCTGGGATTGAGGACCCGGGGATTACTTAGTTATGGACTGCCTCCTTTTCCCAGTGTAACACATCTTATCTAAAGGTTGTGAGTTGGGATGAGACCACAGTTCTGGCTAGGGTGTTCTCATTATCTGGCTGGCACAAACTCAACATCTACTGGTGCAGTTCTAGACCTAGACCTTGAAAACCCCAAACTTTTCTATTATCATCCAGTGTTTGTAGTCTTGTAGGGTATGAAATTTTTCTTTGATGAGCAGATGGCTCACTCTATCCTCCCTTTTGTTTATTATATCTTGACACCTGGTTCTTTCATTTGTATTTATGGTGAGGTGCTTTTCTTCCCTGTTAAGTGTTCAGAATCCAGATTCCCTTTTTAAAATGTCAGTTTATCCATTCAGAAATATAACTGGGAAAGTTTAATCCTTTAATTATCCTGCTTAATAGTGAGATTTTTCCCATACAGAAAAGCTATGTTCTTTTCTTACATTGTAGTGATTTGCTAGAAGACTAGAACAAGTGACTAGCTGAGCCAAGGGAAAAGATAGCAGTGGGTTTTTTTGTACACATACATTGTCTACAAATGGTTTTAAGTGTGCTTGGATATATCTTGGTATTTTCCAAATCTGTCTATTCCTCCTATATTTGTGTGAAGCAGCAAATCACAGTATGAACATTTGAGTCTCCTGCATGCATCCTCATGCCTCTCATTTTAATGGTCCAGTGACACATTGACCAGTATTTACATGGAAACTAATTTGTTGTCGGTCATGTTATTTGTTTTTCTTTACACTTTACCCTTTATTAGCTCCTGTATTCTGTCTGCTTTCGCTTGTTTTCCTCCTCTGTGCTTCCATTTCCTTTTCACAAAGTAAATAAGTTCCAAATATTAAGCTCCTGCCTGTGGCACCCGCAGTAAAGGTTCATCTGGCCCAATTTAATGTCATACGTCAAGACCAGCTTCAGAGAAAGAATTAGAGGCTGCACAATTTCCTTTCAGTTCCCTATAGAACCTAATCTGACTCATTCCCTGAAGAACAATGAGGTTTATAGCCTCATTTCTTTTTCAATAAAGTTTTTTCTGTCTAATTTGTGAACGATTCCTAATGAGTACATGCAGTAGTCTAAGTGTGTTTCTAAGTTCTCCTGAGCAGTGATTGCACTTGCTCCTGCGAATGAGTTCTGCGAACTAGTTATACATGATATTTTTTCTGAGTAAAGAATAGTTTTCTTTCATCAGATCTATGTTTGTTGCTGTCACTGGCTGTCTCCTTGCTCTTGTACTGAAAGAGTTATGCTTGTTTCCTCTGTACATGTTTCATTTCTCTCCTGTTCCCTCTTTCAGTTAAACAGTCCCAATCTCTGAAAGTTTTCCCCATGTTTCTGTTCCTTTGCCATCTATCTCTAAAGGCATTCCACAGCTCCCGTGTCTTTTCTAAGATAAGCCGACTGGAGGACGTCAGCTCAAGTGCAAATGTTGATCATACAACTATTTGCAGTTCTTTCTATCCACCTCCATAGGTGCTCACACTTGTCCACCATTTTAAGTTAAACACACACAACTACACATCAGAAGTACTTGGGGACAGCCCAAAGGGATATTTATTCTGTTACCCAGTGGTTAGAGCATTATTAGGCACTAATTCCATTTTATCCTGGAAGAAATCTGAATCCAAACAGAAAGTGCACAAGTTGCCCAATACCAGAATCCACATCCACCCACTCCTGGGTGGATTTCTGGACACTGAACTAGTGATCAGTCTTGACTCATGTCCTTATTTGTATCCACACCCATGATTTATTCCTAGATGTGCAGTAGCCCAGTGTTACTCTGAGATGACAATAAGTGTGTGGGCAGCAGTATTTTTGACCAGAACTCAGCACTGTGGTGTGTTATATACCTCCAAACAGGGAGAGAAAGCAAAAAAAATCTCTTTATGTGTGTCTGGGGTGGCACTAACCTAACTACAGGTGGATATGTACACCTGAGCTGGCTGTTAAGACTATTCACTGTGAATGATAAATGGGATGAAGTGACTCCTGTCTCCCGTGCTTGAGTGCAAGAGAACTTGTGAGAGGGAGAGAGGTCTGCAGAGGGAGCCAGGTGAGCAAAGCCAGTGGTGCTCTGGCCACACAAGCCAGTGCAGCTATGGAGTCCTACCAATCCCCCAAAAAGCTTCTTTGTGTGCCTGTGGTATCTCAAGTACCCTGAGCTTACCTCAGGTCGGCAGAGTTTTAAGACAGATGTTTAGGAAGTGTGTGACTTGCACCCAGATTGCACTGTAGGTGCCTGTGTTTGTCTTTGAGACTCACCATAGGGACACGTCTATACCAGCCTGAGGCTGCAAGCAGAGACATCCAGACTCCCTCTGCATGTGTGGTGCCTTGGTGAGCGAGGCAAGCTTGTGAGCATGGCCAGACAGATGCATCACTGCACTTAATTACCTCTGAGAAGTTTATCTGGTACATCTGCCCAGAGAGTATGATCATCTCTATAGAAATGGCTGGGAAACAAACGCCAGTAAATAAGGAGAGATACCCAAGTCATAGAAGGATGGTGGTAAGACAACAAGTAGATATGTGTTTATGCTAGAAGTGACATAAATGTGTTTAATGGTTAGTAGAATCAGCTTTTGGAACAGCCTTTCAAAAGCAATAGGGACAGCTGTTGTTAAAATGAAGCTTGATAATTTATGAGCAGGCACTATAGTCTCCTGGCCTGGACTAGCAAAGGCCTGGACAGATGAACCCACATGGTCACTCTGAGTCCTTTGGCTTCTACTCCTAATAATTCAGGAGGTTTTCCAAATACCTGTAACTATTCAGCCCTGTCAGAATTTCATAATATTCTTCCTTCATTAACCTCCTGTGGCAGCAAGTTATGCTGTTTAATAGGAATGCATTTTACTGCTTTGCGGTATCCCATCGTCCCATCAAATGTTCCTTTATTGTTGTATTTGATGGGTGGACCAGAAATCCCATCTCTGCTGCTCTTCAGAACCTACATCTTTTTATGTTCTCTCTTTTTCATTCTCTTTGTAGAATATTTCTAAAGAAAAATTCTTTGGAAATTTGTGCCCTGTTTTCATGTAAGAGTTTCCTGTACCCTTGATCATTCCTGCTTTAGAGAAAAAACCACTTGTGAGATCAAAAGCAGCATTGCTGAGAAGTGAGTACCCTTGCTGTATTTACATGAATGAAAGGACGATTTCTGGAGTAAATATATATAAGCTATGGCTTATCCTCCTTCAGAATTAGAGAAATGCCAATTGTAGTAGGAGAGGTATAATCTATCGCAAACCAGTGTTTCACAAAACAGCAAAAGTCGGTATTATTTAGGAAAATGACTAAGCCACACACTTTCAAAATAAATTAAAATCACAGAATCTCAAGGGCTGGAAGCAACCTCAAAAGCTCATCCAGTCCAACCCACCTACCAGAGCGAGACCACCTAGAGTAGGTCACACAGGAACTCGTCCAGGTGGGTTTGGAATGTCCCCAGAGAAGGAGACTCCACAACCCATCTGGGCAGCTTGTTCCAGTGCTCCCTCACCTCAACAGGGAAGAAATTCTTCCTTGTATTTCTTTGGAACCTCTTATGTTCCATCTTATAGCCATTGCCCCTTATCCTATCATTGGACATCATTGAGAAGAGCCTGATAAAAGAGTTCCTGCTTGTTGATTTAGATTGCTTATATTTCATTCATCCTGTCAACAGGTCCTGCTGTCCTAAAGGGAAGAAAGCACTGCAGCACTCAATGGCCACTGTAATGATGGGGTGGGCTGTCGGGCTCCCGAGCCAGCAGCTCTGCTGTGTGTGTGACTTGGGACATGTTTCCATTGGCAAGTGAACAAAAATGCAATCCAGTGCTGGATCTGTGTGGCTGTGCAGGAGTTGTGACAGGACCAAGCAGATATTGTTATCAGCATATCCCTATCCTACCTAGATGGCTTCTGGCTCATGGCTTGTATTTGAGAAAGAAGCCATGTGTAGTGTTTTGTCTCCCCAGGCAGATCTATGTTGTCTAAACTGGATGTGAGGATAACTAAGTGTTGGAGCAGCTCCCCCAGACTCCACTGGCCATAACCCTGAGCCACCTGGCCTGTTGGAGTTGTCCTCAGTTTGAGAAGCGCGTTGGAGTAGAGGCATCCCAAGGTGAATACAGCCTGAATTATCACAGCATGAATGATCCCATGACCTCAGTGTCTGGGGAAACTCCTGCAGTTGCTTTCTTACAGCCTGCTCTAGGAGTGCTTGCAGGGTGGAGAAGGCAGTAAAATCATGCCCTTTCCATGTTTCCCTGTACTTCCCTTTGGCCTCCTCCTCTTGGGAAGACACCATGTTACAGAAGTGATTATGCTTCAGGTGAAAACAATGAGAAAAAAAGGAAAATATGACTGGAAATCCTGTGTCTAAGTACTTGTATCTATGTCATAACTTCAGACAATTAGATTTTAAGCATTTCCTTCCTTCACTCTTGAAAGGATGGCAGACAACTCTACATGAGCTACTCATGATATGAGACTGCAGCCATGGCCAGGACATAACAAATACATCCAGTTATAGCCCCCATAGTAACACGGCTTAGGCCTTTGTACAACTGAATGTGCAATGCTAAGGACTGGAATGTGATTATACACTTAGTGTCTGGATAAAGTAATTAACCAGTTGAGAAATGTATGATGGGCATACAATAAAAGGTAATAACTAACACGTGACACAGCATAATGGACATAATCAAATACTTGTAAGGGGAAACCAGGGTCACGATTGAAGCCAGTTCATCATTCAGAGTGGCTCAAGCTGTTGGATGGGTTGGATCCTGCCAGGTACAGCTGGTGTAGCAGTCCCAGTGCTAACCGTCTTCTCTGCTGCTCCAGAAAGGAAGTCTCAGAGTGAAATGTTCAGCTGAGTCTAGTGGCTGGCCTGAAGATGACTGAGCCTAGTGTTTGGGAAAGATGGATACGAAACAACTTCCAGGGAAGCCTGGACCCTGGAGAGCCAACAATCCTCGGAGTGAGAGACAGTCATCATGGGACAGAGTAGCCAAGGGAGGAAACAAGGCTGTAAGTAGCAGGCTATCTGCATATTTGATTTAGCATGCAAGAGTGAATCTTCAAGGCCTCTAAAAGGTGTACATCTGTCTGGGTGTATGGCTCTGAAACTTTGGGAGGGCACGTGGTGACTCTCACCTTTCTTCAGCTCTGCAGGAGGACAGTGAAGCACTGGTTTCATTTGTTTATTCTGCAGTGATGGGGAAAATTTTGCTCCTCTATTTCATCCTTAGGTGTCCTTCATCAGACTGATCTGGAGTTCAGTTTCAGTGCTGAATCATGCTTCACCATATCATGTAAGTGCTATCCTTACATTAACTTTGTAGGGTGATTGAGAACAATATGGCAAATGTGCTTAATGTATTAATAATAATGTATTAAGTTGTGTTTCAGTGTTGACTAGAAACTGTTTTATTACATGACACAGAAACACATGGCACATGACAGTCCTAGCACAAAGGCTAAAATGCTGTGTAAAGCCTTCCTAAGATTGAGTCCTAAAAGTCTCCCCCAAAATTGTCTCTAGCCACTACAGTGTAAAGTATCCTGCATAAGCTATCTTTTTAATAACTTTAATGAAACATATTCAAAGCATAAAGCTGTTAAGGAAGCATATACTTTTAATTTAGGCCTGGGATTGATTTCCATATCAATATGAGGAAAGAGCTAAGTAAAAGGCATGTGACTGCATGAGTGAAATGGCAACAATACTGATATCTTAGCTCACGAGGTCGTTCATCTAAAATCTTCAAACAGTTGGCTCAAAACCAAAAAAGAACACAAGTTTAGGTACAGATGAGTTGTCTGGAAATCTTTGTTGCCTCTAGCACAGACTGTGCAGATAGGAGGAAAAAAAAAAAGATAAAAGAAGAGGTCGAGTAATATTGCTCTTTTAGAGACTGAGACTTTGTGTAGCCAGATTTTCTCCCCAATTGTTTAAGTGTTTTCTCTTGACTTATTAAAGTCAAGTTTTCCATGTGATTAGAAGCATTATTGTAAGGTTTAAGGATACATGGTGTCTTCCAGAAACCCAACATTCATGTAATCTAAACGACTTATGAGAATCTCAGCTTTTTATGTCTGAAGTTCTCTGAGATTATGATTGAGAAGAGCTGGTGACCATAAAAAGAAGATAAGAGGCATAAAACCTGAACATTAACAAAAAGAGTTTCTAATACTAGAATTATTCTACTTTAAACTTCTCCCCCCATGCCTTGTTAGCCTATTTTGCTAACATGTACCATAACATCTCTAACAAGTGAAGACTGAAAGTAGATCTTACCAATGCTTATAAATGCCATAAGAGTGGGTGTCAAGAGGATGGGGCCAGTCTTCCCTCTGTAGCACTCAGTGACAGGACAAGGGGTAACAGCTACAAGCTGTGAACTAAACGTGAGCTAGCAATGTGCCCTTGTGGCCAAGAAGACCAATGGCACACTTTTTTTTCTGTTTTCTCCAGCAATGGGACAAGGGGTAATGGACATAAGCTGGAAAACAAAAAGTTCCGCTTAAACACAAGGAAAAACTTGTTTCCTGTAAGGGCGAGGGAGCCCTGGCACAGGTTGCCCAGGGAGGGTGTGGAGTTTTCTTCTCTGGAAGTTGTCACAGCCCAGCTGGATGTGTTCCCGATGCGTGACCTGATGGAGGTGAATCTGCTTTTGCAGGAGGTTGGATGGTCTCTAGAGGTCCCTTCCAACCCCTACCATTCTGATTCCGTGATAATAATCTACTTTCCTCAACTTAGTATCCTGTAGTTCTGCAGCTCCGTGGAGAAATTCCAATGAGAGCCAAGTAAAAAAGTCACCCTCTAATTAAATAAGTTAACAACATAAACCTGTATTTTTAACCAGCTTCGAGACTGGCAAACTGATGTAAACATACACCGTAGCACCTGTATGAAGTTAAGAAGGAAGCAGAAAGGCGAGAGAGGGACTCTTTAAGCTGTGTGAGTGCAGGCCTAGGCACACGGGGCTGAGCGGGACGTGCCGCTGCCCGCCGTGGCTGGCCCACAAGATGGCGCCAGGCTGCAGCAGAAGCGAGGCCCGGAGCCTGAGAGAGCCGGCGGGCTCCAAGCTCGGGGGAGGGAGGGAAGGTAGCTCTCTGCCCCTGAGACCAGAGTGCAGCTGCTCACATGCACCTTTCAGCCTGTGACTTGACTTAGTTGTCTGACAATCTGTAAAAGCTTTCATACCCCGCGCCCTGAATTACCTAAATTATTTGTTCTGCTGCTGAGGCTGAAGGGAGCAAGAAAAATCTCAGAGATGCTCTGTTACACAAACAGTGCTATCTCTGTGAAGCAGTTGATAATTTATTCTGCTTTCCACCTACATTTACCACCGATATAATTTTTCACTGTAAAAATAATATGCACGCTACTGAATACACAAATGCATCCAGTGCTTCTGAAGCGCTGAAAACTCCTTTCGGTTATATTCAACACCAAGACATCAGGGTATCAGGGTTGGGCGGAGACTGGGCCGTTGTAGTGAACTGATACTTGCATTGTCTGTGTTAATAAAAAAGAGAAAGAAACTGCTAAAATCCAAAAGAAATTAAGATGGCCAATTTTTCTATTTATTAAAAGTCCAGTTTTAAAATTATTTGTCTTGACAATACAAATTTATTGAGTTCTCCTGTGCAATGTGGCTACTCTGTATGACACTGACAGCAAAACTTGCAGTTTTGGGTTAAAGGAAGACATTTCATTACAAGGATGATCTTGTAGAGAGGCCCTGTGCTCCTTACACTCTGTGAGCCGGCTTATGTCTACACCCTTCCCACAATGGTCACCTAAGGCAGTAGAAAAGATATTGGGTTACAGGAAAATCCTTGGCTGAAGCAGCTCCATCAGTCTCCATCCTTCAGTGGCAGTGTTTGTGATTTGTGCAACCACTCATCACTCTTCAACCAACAGTAAGCCACAGCTCTTTTCTGAGAATGCTTCAGAGAGAACTGCAGAACTTACATCAACTAGTGGCAGGATTAGAGCAATTTAAAGGAAAGCTTTCTTCCTGACCTCTACTTCTACAAGACATTGGGTGAAACAAAGTGAAACAGGATTATTTGTTTCACTTAGGAGAGAAAAAAATGTCATAATTAAATGTATATATGAACAAACACCAGGTCTTTTAACTGTAATGCTGTTAAGTTTTTCTTTCCGCATTGCTGGAGGTACGTATTACTCATACTTGCAACAAGTACTCAGTAAGAGAAGATTTGCTTTTGACAGTGAAGAAAGTGGCATAAAAAAGCTTGCACAGGCTCTCTATGCCATGTAGCTTATTTACCAAAAGACTGTGAGAGTCACGGCTATAAAGAATGATCAATAGTTACCACCTACCAATGCCCACTCAGCTAGCCTTTTTTATTCACAAAAAAATGTCTGCCAATTAGTCTGTCTATCATCTTAATCACCTCTCTGAGTAAATCTCTTTTTAAGATTCACATATAATTCCCTCCACATCATTTTACTAGAAACCAAAGGATTTATAAACCTTTCAAAGCTGCAGTCTATGAATTTCCCTGAGCTGTCCCATCATTGACAAGAAAACATCACCAGTGATTATTTCTGCATGTTGCAGCCTGTCACAGTGATTCCAAGAGCCAAATACTCAGAACCAGTTACAAATCTCCTGTGAGTGACTGGCAGCCAAACCTGTCCTAAATAAGTAGTAAAAATGGATGACTTTGGAGCACATTTGTATTACCCATTTTTATAAAAAGGCAAAATTGAGAAGTAGTTGTTGGCAGTGTTCAACATCATCATTTTTTTGGTCATTTTTTTAGTCTTAATCAACTAATGTTGGCTTTGATCAGACTCAGATGCTGACTGTCCTTCTGTTCTGTTCCAAATTGTGCTGGATGTTCTGCTTTAAAGACCACTGCTGTGATCTGAAGAGTAGTAGGTCATAGCTGCCTGAAGGTGCTGCTTGATCAAAGTCAGGAGACTACATGTTTACCTTTCTGTTTTACCCCTGAGTCTGGCTAAGAACATGTACTGGCTTCCACATAAACTCCATATTTGATTTCTTTTCTTCGAAAGGCTTACTATTTATAATGCAACACAATGTTGTAATGAAGTACAATATGGTATGGGATGCATTTGAATATGAAGACATATGCTCTGGGTCAATCGAAGCTTAGAGTTTTTCTGTTTTCTTTTGAATAAGTAGAGTTTCTTTCTTATATATATAATTTTACAGATCACTAAACATGAAGTGTGCACACACAGTTCTTTATGCTAGCTGCAGAAAAGATAGAATGAAGGTGGTATTTGCTTTAGAGAAGTGGCTGAAATACCCTGCAAAAGAGAGGTGTTTATTGTAACTTTTGTTCTTACTTGAAAGAAAGCATATTTTTTGCTTCCAGACTAACAAGCTTTGCATGTTCAAAATATTTAATCCTGATTTATATTTGAGTTGCCACTTTCCCTAGCTATTTATCCTGATCCTCATGAGCTGTCAGGGATGAATCAGTCTGCCAAGAAGCCATCCTCCTGGAGGATATAAGCAAGGTTTTCCTCTGAGCCAAGAGCTCCAGGGTGCATAGGAATGAGGCAGTCTCTGTTCTCCCTTTGCAGACGTATGATGCTCCCTGATGATGCCGAACCGGTGAGAAAAAGTCACAAACTTGCTCCAGAGCCCTGAAATACCTGGCTAGCTTCTTCAGTCTTTTCAACGAGGCCTTTTAAGCTAAGGAAATTGTTAATAGTAATATTTATCCCTTGCAGACATTTTCCTGGGGCGGTCTCTCTCATACTTCTGCTCATTTGATTAGTTTCCATAGTGACACTTATTTGTAGAGTTTAGAGTTGCTCATAGCAGGTTTCTGCAAATGCCAGCCGCATGCGTGTCATATTAATAAGGCAAAGTCAGTCCTACTTCTTTCCCTTTGGTGCTCAGATTTTGTTCTACAGTTTGGAGCATCCCTGGAAAAAAGACAGAGAAGATGGTGTTGGGCTTCTTTAGATTCAAGATCGAGGGGCTTTTAGGTTTTTATTCTGGATGGTATTTTTGACTGTCCTTGTTCCATCTGAATTGCAGAGGCAGCCTCTGAAGGACTGTCTGTCTGCACGAGCTATTATGTAAGCTGGGGAAACCTTCCATTACAGCAAGGCCTTTAGAATGCTGCTTTATTTAAAATGCAGAATTACATGAAAAAGCAATTCACTTGAGTGGTGCCTTGTAGATTGCCTTTTATCCCAGGTTGAAGTAGGAATTTGCTTTTCTTCTAGGGAATTTACCACTATTTTAAAAACAGGAGAATGCTAAAATCAGATATAAACTCGTGTACACACACATCTTACCAGTGTGTTAGTCTGTGGAAGGAATAAACAAATATCTGCACTAAGTGAATAAAGGAGCTTTACACATTGACAAGAGCAATTTCAGAGGTGTGGTAATTTAAAAAAAATGATGATTCTTTGTAGTAATCACAACAAATTCAAAGCAGACTGGGAGAGATAATATGTCATTGCACATGTTTTTCTATGCTTTTCATAAAGAATAAGAAATAGAGAGGAAAGCTAGATTTGACAAGAATTTTGTCACAGTATTAATTCTGAGGTTTGTTGCAGAGACTATGAGGCCTCGTGTTAATTTGACATATTTCCGCAAGACACTGGAAGGTTACTTAAGCCACTGATATTAATGCATAAACATAATGCAACAAACAATTGCAGGAGTTCCTAACAGCATCTGGCCAGAGGAAGGATAAGGAACACCACTCCCAAGAGACCAGAAGTATGATTTTTCTTTTACATAGCAGAGAGAATAAAGAACAGACTCTCTGAAGCCACATTAATTAAATTGGTGTGAATGCAATGTGAGTCCAGCTGGACTCTGGCCCCGGAGCTCACAAGCGAGCTTGAATGTACTGCTGAGGTGGAGTCAGAGGAAAGGCATGTTGTTGAAGGACTCTCCTGACCTACACAAGGATAAGTGCTAACCTCTGTAGCATGTTCCCAGCCTTTAACTCCCAGTAATGTAAAAAAAAAGAGATTTTCAAATTTTATTAAGACAATTTAATAAAAGATTAATAGAAAATAAACATCAAAACCTATTGATTACTTAAAGAAAAGTGAAAAAAAGAGACCAAACCTATTTTCCTCAGAAACATTTTAAGGAAAAAAATTCTAATTATAAAGTGAGAGCTGAAATTGTAAAGTCTATGTCCATCTCAGTTCCGTCCCTGCCATGCTCCTGCACCTCTAAAAAATGTAAATATTCAGTGGAGGCAAAGAAGAAATCCGATTTATAAAACAGTAAACCTCTTGACATCAGTATGGAATAACTTCTAACAGCCTGGCTACTGTGCCCTGTGTCAGATCCAGCATCAGAAGAGTCACACGAAATTGTGAATTCCAGATGATGCAGTTGGCCTTCGGGAACACTGCAAAGAAGAGGAGAAAGGGGTCCTCAAAAGCATCCTGAGCTACTCAACAGGAATAATAGGATCTACTGGGCGTGTTTTTCAGCTGACTCAGTGAGCCAGATGGTGGCTGCAGGTGAAATCTTTCCAAGAAATCAAATTACATTTCCTGTGGATATTAATATGGGTCTAAGAACAGTGCTCTCTCTATTTAGGGTCCCTAATTTCTCCATTTAAAGAATATTTATGAAGTGCTTTGTTTTGTGGAAGCCCTCAGAAGTCTGGGAGGGAGAAAGTCCTGTGACAAGAGAAGTGCATTGTCTTTGCCATACGAGATTCCATTCAGAATTGATTGAAAGATTAAGCCTGACAGAAGGAAATCTTAAGGGTTTTTTTAGCTGCACAGTCACCAAAATAATGTCAGCATGTCAAAAACAATAGGTGAAGATAAAAAATCTTGTCTAAGATGGATTCTGTGCAAGCATGAAACAATTTGGCACTGAGAAGAATAGATAGGCTCTCTGGAAATGGGGAGGGAGAACAAGGGCAAGCTCTTTGGACCCATCCACCCTTCAGATAATGTGTGTGTGTCCAGGCTTGTATCAGGACTAAGGGGTAGTGGCTGTACTAGGGTGGTGGTTGCTGCATGGTAGCTTTGGCAGATGGGTAACATGCCATAGAACTAAACAATGGTTTGCAGTTTGGGAGGTACTTGCTTGAAATTCCAGATGGGGCTCCAAAATAGGTTGTATCTACAGACATTTAGCTCGTTTTACCCATTTGTGCTATTTAAACAGAGGTGTTCATATCCTGAGATGGAGATTATACATTTGTGAGGCACAAAGAAATGTGAGCAGCATAAGAAAGGCCCTGAGGAAACAAGTAGCTCTGCATTAATTGCTGGCATTGAGTGGATCACTGGAAAGAAATGTGCTCTACTAATTAAAAGACAAAGGATAAAAATATCAAATGCCTTTCTCATTATATGAGCATCAGTCAGAGAGATGAGCGGAGGCAGTGAGCAGCAGTGATACACATGTGTAGGCTGATGGTGCCTGTAACCGTCGGTTATGAGTCTGTCCCCGCTCACCTTGGTTTCCTGAGGAAGTGAGACTTATATGTGTGTGCTGTTGGTCTGTCCATCCATCAATATTTCTGTCATTTACCTTCAGTAACTTTTGAACTTTGCTAAATTCAATTAAATTTGTCAGGAAAGCAAGAAATCTCAAAGTTATGAAAATCAGTGTCAGGACAGAAAATAGTCTCAATGGCTGTCCTGGCTTTGGTGAGGGAACTCAAGAGCTACTTTTTCAGTGAAGTTTGCCGTCTAGCCCACCAGCACATGCATTGGCTGGCCAATCAGCATGGATGTGTCTCATACACCAACATGCTGCCTCTTGGCTGGCAGGTACTTTACAGACGTAAGAAAAAGTTGAAAGTAGTGTGTGTGGGACTTTATAGAGTATGAAGGAGACTAGAAAGGACTGCAGAGAGGTCACAGTTATTTCAGTTGGATCTACTGAGGCAAGACACGTGTCTCTGGGAGGCTTGACATCACTAGATCTAGGAATGTTCACTGGTTTCCATTTAGGAGGTGCATCTATATAAAGAATTCAGATTTAGGAGAAGATTTTCTTGTAATTCAAAACTGCAAAGACAACATTATTCTTTTTCAAACTATTTTGATATTCATATCTATTGAATGATTGATGCCTATTGACTGATTCCATAGGCTAAGCCTGCATTGGCTCCACTGCAGTGGAGAGATGATTTAAACACCTCAAGTCTATTATGGTCAAAAACTTGTTCTTGTATGAAAACATTTGCAATTTGCAAATCTGATTCTATCTGTAGATATTTAAAAATATTCATTCATCAGTCTGATCTCATCCAGACTGAAGATAAAATAGAGGCTTCTGCTGACTTCAGGGACAGATGTATACGTTGCATTAGGGTAAAATATACTAAATATAATATCTGACAGTAACTGAAAAGGATTTGTAAAGTCAAACTTGGGGTAGAATTCTCATGGTTGCAGAAGAAATCACAGCTTTAGTAACCTCAGCAGTAAATTTCCAGGAGAGGTAGATAGGCCACAGCTTTTGGTGTACAGGTAATGCTCTTGGTTAGGACCACTTGTGAGAATGGTGATATTTCAGCACTTTTTTTTTTAAAGAAAAGTGTTAAAGGATAAACAGAAACTCATCCAATAATTTTGATAGCATTCATTTATTGTGTGCCACCGATCTTAAAAATAACCCTTAAAAACAGCCCACTACCTGATTTTATTAAAAGTCAAATTCTGCATTGGAACTTAGGAGCAAGTGAAAACTTTTCTGTTCACAAGTCAACTGTTGTAAGAAATATTTTAGAAACAAGTCTCAGGAACAACTGTCTATCGGATAGTCTGTAAACATATTTGTATAAGTAGGTACTGGCTTTACATTTCTTTGTAACATAATTGGTTTGGATAAAACATTTATGTTTGATTTACTGCAATTAGGCACTGCAGAAATGGAAAATGACTTATCTTTCATATGCTTGAGCAATAGGCAAATTTGTTTACCACAAGATGAATTAGTATCCTAAAAACCAGAGTTGATTCTCACAGAATTTAATTGTGCCTTTCATGACAGATCCAGAAATATCAAGGACATTACAGAAGGTTTTGTCTTTGGGGTCATATCTTACCTGTTCCCATCTACCCAATATCACTTGATTCAGTTCTTGAGTCAAGGTTGCTTCTTAGGTGCTACTTGTGTTACAAGCATTTATGCAATGGCATCCTATAATGAACTTCTTCTTCCTTAATAATTAAGCAGGAATTTTCTTGATCACTATGACCTGGATAAAAAAAGCATTCTAATGCATTTTGGCATCCTAAATGCCAGTTTGATAGAGGAATGAGCTGAACCAAATTTAGTGTTTGTCAATGTGCCATTTATCCACATTGCTAGGGACAGGTATTGAAGGTGCTTTATAGACATTAGATAGGTCCCAAAAAAGGTATTCATCCCATAGGTTTGGACCTCCAAGCCTCTTGCCTCCCTCATTAACCCCTGCTGGTTTATAACTTTCTGGAGCAGAAAACAGACCACACTGTCTCTTTTTTGAGCTTGAACTCATCAGCCGATGCAGTGCCTGATGATTTAAGTGCAGTGTGTATGCCAATATCATGCAGAGATGAAAGAGCTGCCTTTGAACTAAACCTGCTGGGGTAGCAAAACTAACTATATTAAATTATCTTTCTCAGAATGCTTTGCAGCTTTGCTTTTCCTGTCTGAATAAGCTTCCCCTGGTGAAATTGCACGATGTTGTGATGAGCACACTGGTTATTATCCTTCTTCACTACCCTAGTTCATCTTGCAGGCCTTGTTTGATACAGAGTTTATACAGTTTCTTCTTCACAAGCAATCTAAAAATCGAGCACCTATTCTAATAATGGCTTCTGTGTATCTTCTGCATCATCAGATCTCATGCCATGACTGGCAATGCTGGGTCTTTTGTTTAGCATGCATTAAAATTTCAGTGTAACATCGTGTAACATTTAAGAATTTTAGCTTACTTTAATGATGTTTATTTCATCTAGGACTCTCTGTAATTTTCCAGGCTGCTGCCACCCTCCAAAGAAAAAGAAATATTAACATTCAAAGTGTTTTGGCTTAAAATCAGAGAAAAAAAATGTGAGTTTATAGCCTCTGGAAGAAGGGGCAGACTACTCACAATGAGTACAGGAATGCTGTTAGATTATGTAGGGAGATAATTAGAAGGTCAAAAGCCCACCTAGAAGTTAAACTGGCTTTAGAGGTAAAGGGTAATAAGAAAAGTTTCTATAAATACGTTAACAATAAATGAAGGACTAGGGAGAGCCTCCATCCTCTATTAGATCCAGAAGGAAATTTGGTATTAAAAGGTGAGGATAAGATTAATTCATTAATTAATCGATTGAACAGTACTGATCCTAGCACCAACCCCTGAGGAACTCCACTAGATATAGGCCTCCAACTAGACCCTGCCCCAAGGATCACAACTCTCTGCCTTCTTCCCTTCAACCAGTTAACAACAACCTGATCATCCAGCCCACACCAAACACCTATGCCTTCAGAGGCTCTGCCTCTGTGTTTTCTTATCTTTTTCTATTGCTATTCATATTTGTTTTCACATAATCTGCTCCCTAAATTCCTCCTCCAAGCCGAGGCCCCTGCAGAGCACCTCTGGCACCCCTGCAATCTTTGGAGAAGAACTGAGGCGTCTTCATTTGAAGCAGGGGTCCAAGCAGCTGGGTCCAGCCACAAGCCCTGAAATCCTGACATCAGCAAAGGGCAAACCTTGCTGACTAGTGAGGTCAAGAAGAGACTTTTCTTGTGCTGTTCATATCATGATTGTTCTGCATGATTCCAGACACCAGAATAAGATATACCTCTAGCTTTCAGTCTAGGAAGAAGATTTTATTGGGGTTTTTTTCCAACAAAAGCTTCTTTAAAAGCCAATTTAGAGCTTGCTGTGGTAGTGTTTATGTCCAGCACAATATCTTACCAAGCCTTAATGAATACCACTGTCTCTCCACATGTTGGCTGCTGGGAATGCTTTACCCAACCCTTAAGTGCACATATACTTGATTTGTGAGGAACAGAAAGAATTTAGGCACTGTACCACTGTCTGGTTGTCTGTAGTTACATGTTTTTGGAGGAGTGTCTGACATTAGGAGCTCTCTCAGCATTAGCAGTGACATTCTGAAAGCCTACAGCTGCTACCAAAAGCAGCTGGCATTAGTTTCAGTCCAGTTACTCCAAAATTGGCACTAACCCTCTCCATCCGACTCTGTGCTGAGCACTCATGAGAGTCCTAGTGAAATTATGTGCCCTTTTGTTCAGGGGCAAATTCAGACCTGAATGGGTTCTCTGGGCCTCCCTGTTGAGGCACTGCATCCATATAGGCTCACATGAAAGAGATGCTGATGGTCAGGAGTGGAAAGAAAACACAAACATGCACATTCACCTGGCTGCAATACAACAGTGTAGCTTCCTTTTGGCTATGTAAGAGCCAGGGAGAAGCTGCAGCACTGTTCATTCAGCACTATGGGAGCTACCAGTGTTGCAGTGAGGTAAGTGACAAAGCCAAGGGCTAAGGTCTTTCCAACCTCTCCATGGAAATCTGTGCTCATATTTCACCCTTCAGAAAAACATAAAATAGTGCAAGTTATGAACATGCAGATTCGGCACAGGCGTGTAAGCATGTGTTATGTAAGCATAACCTAAATGTCACTTACAGAGAAAATACAGAAGACTGACAGATCCACATGAGCATAGCATCCAAATATCTTCAGCCATCTAAGCCCCATCAGGTTTTTTATCAGTCCTCTTAGTGTATAAACACTCATGATTTCATCTTCCTTTCCATTCTTTGGCCATTCATTTTTCTGTCCTGCTTGCTGATGAAGAGTTACTCAGAAGAGATCTTACTCTGTTACAACTTCCCAGTCCTTTTCCATCACCCTTAAAGCTTCTCCTCTGGATTATTGAAATCTACTGAATTTTTCAAATTTACCATCAACTTGACATGCAGCTCAAAAATATGATTCTTGCTGCTCAGCCACTCCTTGTAGTCAACTTCAGCTCACTGTGAAAGTAAGATCTATTCACACTTATAAGACTTGAAAATTCTGCAACACAGCTTCTGTGCAGTATGTGGCAGTTCCTCTTAGCAAATCAGCGATTCCGTTGACATGGAAGCATTCAGTGACACAGAGGTTTTATAAAATCAATCAGGGTTTGCACACTTACATAGACAGATTTCCCAGTGTCAAAAAATCCTGAGAAAAGTGTAATAATTTTTCTTATAGATTTATTCAGAAGATAATGATTTTTAACAGTTATTAGAAGACAGTTTCTATGAGGCAGCCATTTGAATCTCATTGTTTTTTCAAAGACTTCCAATAAGTATGAGAGATCAGGGGAGTGGAAAGTGAGTCTATCTTTGGGCAGTCAATTCAGCATTCTGTTTGGAGCATGTAGTGCAGCAGTTCTGCATCCCTGGAGAAATGTGTTTGCTAGATTGCAAATAATAGGCTGTTAAATTCAAATTCTTGGAATAACAAGTTGGTTCTGCATCCATTATATATATTTGTTTTTCTGTGAAAAAGCCCTTTTCCAAATGTTGTATGTTATTTTCTTAGAACTAATGTAGGTCAATAAAAGGACAGGTTCAGGGTGGGGTTTTTTGCCATAATTTGCCTACACTGGTCTGTAGTGTTTACTGCATTTGAGACAGAGGTATTTCCATATTAGATAAATTGCTCCAATCTCTGCAGTGACTGATGAATCTAATGCTTCTTCCAGGCAGACAAAGGTAAAGGTAAAATATTTTCCTCCCTCACTTTCACCTGAATTTCACCAATGTTTTAATTTATTAAGGAAAAGACCTTTAAATACCACCATAAAATCAAGCAGTAAGTAAAAGATAATGGCCACACATTTTCAACTGAGCAAATATTTAGTGTACTTAAATATATTTGTGCTTCTCAGGTTACTCAGGACATCTTATACAGAGAGCACTCAACATTTTGGGGAGATGTAAATCAATTCATTCAAGCTCCATTATGGACCTTCTATGCAGAATAACACTCTTCTGCTTATATAGAGAGGATACTCAATGAATGTCCTCTTCCATCAGCATTTCCTTGAGGTAAATGCATTCTATTTTCTGTCAAAGAGCAATTCAAAATCTTAACCATCCTCAAGATGTTAAGTAATAGTGTTTTCAGTCATTAAAGTAACAATGTTGGGCAGTAATAAACCTGCACTTTTTAAAGTTGGATGGTGCACAGAAAAAAAACTATGAAATCCTTAATTATATGCAGTAATTTGTTACCTTTAGAAGCTGTTGGAGTACTGTAAACATGAACCATTACAGTTAGAATGGAAAAAAATCAACATGTAAAGTATTTTTTTTCCTCTGGATAAAATGTTTTCAACTTTTCCATGAAGACATGCACTTAATAAACCTTCCAGAAATGTAAATATGCATTTAAAATCACAGATGGAACTTTGCCACTGCCTCCTTACACTAAAAAAATGAAACAAAACAAATATAAGATTGAAAAGAAAACCCTAGCAGCCAGTTAGTCCTCTCTTCAAATAACTGATATCTTCACTGCTTCAGTGACTTGGAAAATAGCAAAGTTATTTAGCTGAACATATGTATGAGTTGTTTACAGACCAGTTGGATTTTAGCCTCTTCTAGTATTTAGATGGAATTTCACTTGCTTTTGTATCAGTAGAGCTAGATATTGATGTCTTCTCAAATAGTCTTTTGAAGAGAAGACAATATTACTGTATATTACTTTCCCTCTGATTCTGTGATACTATGAATCTATACTTACTCACAATCTTCATTCCAACTTAGATATTGTTCTTTGCTGGAGAAATTCCTTTTTCCAATGTCAGAAATGCTCACCGTTAAAGGCCACTGCAAATTTTGCAAGGTAGGATCCTGCTTCTGCCCAGCTTTTTTTTCCTGTGCCCTCAGAGCCTTGTGCTGTTGATGGGGCTCTTTGCTCTCCTCTGGTATGGTCTAGGTCCTCCACTGGCTCACTCGCACCAGAAAAGCCCATGAAATGCAAAGGAGAATCCCTCCTGTGTAAAACTGTGGATGTTCAGACACAGCTAACATGAAGAAACAACATAAATCACTGGGCTGAAAGGTACTTCAAGGACCAACCTCAAGCTCTTGTCTCAGGGCAGGATCAGTGTGATTTCTATCATTCTTGATGCAAATTTCAAACCATAGAATAATTGAGGTTGGAAGGGACCTCAGGAGACCACCTCATTTAGCCCCTTACCTGACATGGGCTAACATGAGCACTGACTAACCTATTTTTTATACCCAGCAAAGATGGAAACTCTATCATCTTTCCCCTCCTCCCAAGACTGTTTATGATGATGCTTTGCTGTCCCCGTTCTTATACATTTTTCTTAACATCTAACTCAGATTTAATCTATATTAAAAAAGTTTATGACTTTTTCTGTCTTGGCCTGAGAACAACCTGTTGACAAGAGAGGAAAAATATTTGTTTGCAGTGCTGTAAGAACAATGAGCTCAACACAATATAGCCCAAAGCTTGCCAGGCTTAGACCCTTCTTAACCTGCTGTAGTCAGCAGGGCTCGTGTGGTGGTTTGACCCTGGCTGGATGCCAGTTGCCCACCACACCACTCTATCAACCCCTCCTCAGCAAGCCAAGGAGGAGAGAAAATAAGATGGAAGCCTCGTGGGTTGAGATAAAAGCAGTTTAATAAAGAAATAGCAAAGCCATGTGTGTAAGAAGCAAAGCAAATAGAGGTGTAACTCTCTGCTTCCCATCAGCAGCGATGGCCAGCTGCTTCCCGAGAAGCAGAGCTGAGGTACATGTAACAGTTGCTGTGGCAAACGCGAATCACGCCTCACACTTCCTGCTCCTCTCCCCGAGTTTATGTTGCTGAGCTGCTGTGGTAGGTATGGAGTATGTCCTTGGTCAGCCTGAGTTAATTGTCCTGGCTATGGCCCCTCCCAAGATCCTGCCCACCCACAGCTACCAGTGAAGGTGAGGGGAAGAAATGTTGGAGGAACAGCCTTGATGCTGCGCGAGCAGTAGCCAAAACATTGGTGTGCAATCAATACACGTTTTTAGCTACCAACAGAAGGCACAGCACTACAAGGGCTGCTGTGGAAAATCACCAGCACCCCAGACCCAGAATAACTGGATATCAACTGAGTTCTTGTTACTATTAGTTCTTATTATTTTGTAATAAATAGATTTTAATTTCACACATACTTTTGTGCTGAAACTTTCTATTATTCTCTATTAACAGCATCCTTGCATATTTTACCTCTGTAAGTTACATTCAATTATTATTTATGGGATTAAGTTGCCTAAAAGAATTGTGTGGATTGTGTTTCAGATGGTTTGGTAGGCTAGCAGAAGGTCTTGACTTACAGTTGGAATAGTTTGAGGGTTAGTTGATAATGGCAAAAAAAGAATAAAGAGAAATTTCACATGACAGTTATTACACGTAATTATGAGGATATACTTGACAAATTTTGGTATAATTTGAAAACCTGACAGCTTGTGGGTTTTCTGATCTATCATTAGTTGAGTGGATTAATTTTACAACTGTAACTCACATGTAGCTGAGTTCTTTCCTTAAGGATTTTTCATCTTTTCATCTTTTCTTTCTAGGATCATGAAGAACTTTTCAGAGCGCTGCAGGTGTTAGAAAAATTATCCCTAGAAAAAGGAGCCTATGTGAGCTGAAAAATATTAAATGCAACAAACTTTCATATTTCTGTAACAGAACTCAGAGCAAACAAGTTTCCTGTGCTTTCCCCCCCCCCCTTTTTCCTTGTCATTATGCTTGCAGATAAATGGTGATGTTATTTTTTCTTCTAAAAATAGGGCTGTGATCTCTTACTGAGTAGGACTGCAGATTATTAAGTAATATGCTGAATCCGTCATACCAGTCACCCTCCCACTGCAGAGGCGTTGAGAAGTTACGAGGGGGAGCACAAAGGCATGAGTTAAAAATATCTTATGGACTAAGTGACTGATTTGATGCTAACACAGTCTTGCTATTAGAGTTGCCCATAGTAGATGCATGAGTTTAGATCCACACAAGTGCAATTTCAGTTTTGCTTGTGAGGAAAGTTTTCTAATAGGATGTAACAATTGATCTGTAGTGCAATGCTGCCTGATTTCATTGGATTTATGGAGAGTAGATGTACTGTAGTTATACAAAGCAGTTGTCCAGAATGGTATTTACACATATTTACAAACATTTACTCAATATTTACCACATCTGGAATACAGGCTGAGCAAAGGAAATCAGCCAACTTCCAATCCCGGAAAGTCTACAAAAGACATCAATCTTTTCCTAACTTCTAAAGAGCTGGGCACAGCTAACATCATGACCCTAGGTATGTGGATTGAGGTAGGCACCATTTCTGAATGACAATTGGTGGGGCATGTATTTCCTACACTAAAGAAGTGTAAATGTCATGTTGACATTTTCCTCCTTATGTATTTTGGTAACATCAAAGTGGGGAAATTTACTACTGTGTTTTGCTTGAAGGTTTTCCCATAGTACAATTTCCAGGGTGTTCCACTGTTTAATAAGCTTTCTGTGAGCATGGAGAATGTGTTTTTACTGAGAGTCTCTTTGAAAGCTGACTCAGAGTGGTTAACACCTATTTATCAGGATTCTATGGATAAACAGTTCTAAAGTTTAGTTCAGAATAACAGTATCTGAAATGGCCCCCAGAAATATGGCCTCTGTTTCATCAAAGAGTTAACTGTGGTGAAAAGAAAGATAATAGCTACGCATAACATTGTCTCAGTAGCTTCCTGTCCACTTGCACCAACTGGTGCTGTGAAAGGAGCTTATGACATTTAAACTTGGTGTATTGTGCCAGCATATAACTAACTACATTGTTTTCTGCCTATGCTGAAACTCTTCTTTAGTGAAATTAGTACATTGTATTTAAACTGTAATCTAGCACAAACAGAAGTTGGTGGGAGTCTTTTAGTTGGTTTCAACGTGTGTTGGATCAAGCCCAAGCAGACTAGCAAACTACATCAACATTTCTCTGGCCTGAAGACTTTCCTCTGGAAGGAGTCTTGAGCTGGTGTCCCCAGATACATTGAACCTCTATATCTACATTGCTGGCCACAGCAGCTCTCCTACAAGCCTTTGCAGAAAAGAAGCCCTTGCTCTCACCTCGCTTATTTGCCTCTGATTTATGACTCTCTCTAAAGAAAGACTGATAGACTCCTATCTGGTATTTGTCTTAGAAGAGAAACTGAAAGTAGAAAATCAGGTTCAGTCTGGCTTGGGTAGCTGCAAGGCTTTCATCCCTCAAGCTCCATTTGTAAGTTGGCCTGTGGTAGACAATAGGGAGATAATTAAGCCAGATGGGAACATGTGTTTAAATGAGGTTGTGGTAGGAGGAAGGAGAGCTAAAAGGATTCCTTCCTGCTTGCCCTAGATGATGCTATCCTGGAAAAGCTGGGGGCTCTGAACTTTGTTTCTCTGTGCTCCCTAGCAGAAAAGAACTTCCAAGGAAAAATGGGATCAGGAGCACCAATGCAGGTGTGAGTCAATGGCCACTGGTGAGTTTATACCTAATTAATATTGTCAGAGCAAGGCTCTGGCTTGGGAGAGCTGGAAAATGGAGAAATATCAGGTGCTGTAGCCATACTGGCTGATTTGGGAAGCTCTCTTTGAAAGACTGAGGTTGTTATTTCAGGGCTGTGGTGCTAATCTCTAATAACAGTCCTCTGCTCTGTGGCAGGAGATGAGGATGCTGCTGGTTGTGTGATGTACTGCCTTATTCAATTGTTGCTGCTAGTACCAGTAGCTCCGTCTGCCTGCTGAGTCACACCAGTAGGAACTCTGAAAACCAAATCCTCTGGAGTTTTCCCTCCTTCCCTTGATGGACCAAGTAGGTCACTCATGATAATGCAAAACATACTCTGCTGCCAAGCCAACACAGACAGTCAGACTCTTTGGTCTGCAGTGTACAGCAGGGAAGGGGTGGACACAGCAAAATAATTTGGGCTTTTACAGTGAAGATTAAATAAATGAAACATTCTGTGTAATACAACTTCATAATAATCCCCTCTGTGGCATGTCCAAAAACTGTACCAAATGTAACTTTAGAAGAATGCTGTTTTCCTTTGTTTATGGTTCAGTAGTCAGAGGAAAATTAACTGCACCTCTGCAGTGTACCAATATTTGTGCTTTGCTTAATGCTCCACATAATTGCCTTTTTGTAAGATAACATTTAAGATAATTCATAGAAAGCTGTCATGGAAAAGTGAGAACTTCATGCTGAAAACCCTCAATTACATGTTAGAAAATTTAATTTATGTGAAACATTGCTCTTCATTTATTTCTTGAGACTAAAGTTAATGTACTGGCTGTAATTCTCAAGTAAGAAGGAAAAGAAGTAGTAGTCCCTTTGTGAAGTTCCTCTTTGTTTTGTGTATACCTTTGTAACCATGTGTAAAATCTCATCCAAGCTGTAAAATTACTGAGCATCTTATTCAAAGTCTGTACAATTCAGATGAATTTTTGGCTGAACAACTACTATGCTTTTATTTCTTCTCTTCCAACTTTTCATTAATGTCCCAGTGCAGAGATTTGATGAAAAGAAAGGCACTTGTACCTTTTTCTTGACAGTGACATTGGGCCTGCTATTCCCTATGTTTATTGCAGAGAGGAAATAAAAGTAACAGGTTCAGATTAAAAAGATTACATGATTTCTATTCATAGCACAATCTTATCAGTTAAAATAGTCAAGGTGCTTTAAAAACTTGCAAAGGATTTATTGTTGTTTTAAAGCAAATAAATTTAATCTAAAATAAACAAAAAGAAGATTAAGTTGTACGTTTCCCTATCCAAGGCTCTGATAACTCCAGATGATAGTTCTGTATTTAGGAAGATGGTTCAAATTAGACTTTAATCTTGGCCCAGTAAAGAAGACTAAGAAAATATGTTCCTAAAGACATTGGTGAGAGGACACTTTGCTTCCAAGTTGTTATCTCTGAGTTTTCAGTGAAAGCAGGCCCCAAATGGTGCCCTTCAGATCATCAGGGATCCGTATGATGGTGAGGGCTGAGTGTCTACCTTGGTCTTTTGTTCCCAACCAGCCTTTGAATACTTTGAAGCTCTGTTGTTAGAAATTCAGGTATAAGGCAGAATGCACAGCCACATCCTTAAAGTGAGCTGAACCCAAAGTGAAAGAGGCTTCTATGAACTTACTGTTTATTTTGGTTTTAGCAGTTTATCTCCAGGTATGTCTAGCAAGGTGATTTTTCCTCAAGCCTGTCTCTTATTCTGTTAGCCTGTTCTCTAAGCTTGAGACCAGGAGCAATGCTGCAGAAGCCAACATAGTTGTTGCTGCTGGGACAAGACCATCACCAATCATTCTTTTGCTGACCTAAGCCAGTAACGTATTTGAGTTGTGTTTCTAAACTTTATTTATTT
Organism: Colius striatus; assembly: GCF_028858725.1. Lineage (NCBI taxonomy): Eukaryota > Metazoa > Chordata > Aves > Coliiformes > Coliidae > Colius > Colius striatus. The sequence continues at coordinate 52,853,057 of NC_084763.1, forward strand.
ATACATTATAATTTTAAAAGCTTGTAAGGTTTTATTTAATAGCCTTGGATCTCATAGTCTCTATGTTCAACACAGAAGACTTAAAAAGTAATGTAATTTGGGAAAATGCTAGCATTGAACTGTGAAGTGATTTTACTTTTTACTTTCTGGAAAGGGATTTTGCTACTGTTTCCAGGAATTCCCCTGGAATCCATCCTTCTTTTTAGCAATGCAGCCACACTGCACTGTACACTTTCCTTCTCCTCTCTTGCTTTCTGATGCCTCATGGTAGCTGCAGCTGTTTGGCAGGCTGCAGACTGAGCCATCCAGCTGTGCATGGCATGTGGGGTTAGAGGATGGGAGAGGAGCCATTGTGCAGTGTTGTAAATGACTGTGATAACAGGTCGAGCTGCAGGGGAGGTAGGTTGGGAGCTAAACGTGTGAGACTCTCTCTCAATGTGTGAGATTTGACAGGTCTGCACTGTCAAGGCTATAATTTTAAAATCTTGCTAGGAGGGTTGGAAATCCAGTTTCCTCTGAAGCCCAGAGTCAGGCTTGTTAATGATTCTGTATCTTTATTACAAGAGGCTATTTCTTTTGGCAATGGAGGGAGCATATTCCCTATGATACTTCCAGGCCCTCCACAGAGTAAGCATATTTAGTTACTCTGAACTGGTCACGTAACCTTTTAAAACATGAAATCCAAGAATCCGGTCCAATCACAGCCCAGCCCTTCCTGTATTTCACTATGTTGTTCAGTTTGAAAAAGGAAACCTTATTTTGAAAAGCTTTATAGACCAAGTTCTGTCTACATGAACTGTTTACTTAGGCAGGAAGCTACTTAACTACTATTTATGGAAATAATGGGAAAGTCATTGCATAGACAAGAGTATGAATAATGCCATTGTTGTCCTTTTATTCAAAGCTACCAGAACCCTCTCATTAGGTTTTAAAATTCAGTTTTGAACCCTAATTCTACCTCTAAATTCCTATTTTGTTCTCAGGCTAAACATAGGCCAGCAAACAATCTTCACAATTAACAAGTAATCATAGAATCATAGAATGGTAGGGTTGGAAGGGACCTTTAGAGATGATCTAGTCCAACCCCCCTGCAGAAGAAGGGTCAAATCTTTTAGTTCCATTTCATCTTCATAAGAAAAATGGAGTAGCTTATGCTTTTACTCAACACAGCAAACAAGAAGTGACAGCTATTAAATCAGAATGCACCAATGACATTCTGTCTTCCCAGAGCTGACAGGCCAGCATACAGCCTTTTGCCTGCACTGTGGGGATCAGTTGTCTGTGGTGGTCAAGCTTTGAAAATCTTTTTGGATTGGGATTCAGAAACTAGTTTTGGTTCTTGACACAGGGTAGTAGAGTTGACTGAAGACAGTCTTCTCCTTCAGCTTCCCCAAGTGTTCTGATGATGGCTTTTCATTCCTGTATCAATTACTTGTTTAGGAAAATCAGTTCCTTTATCAAATAAAATAGATAGTTTCCCCCCTAATCCTTATTTCTTCTTACTCCTGCAAAAAAGGATAGGAATCTCTACTTCTAACTAGAAAGGGAAGAAAAACAGAGCTGGTAAAAAACCATTCCAAACACACTGAATGCAATATATATACAAAATTAAAAGGTTTTCTCCATTTATGTGTCTGGAAGATTCACTCGGCTGTAACTGGATGGAAAAATTACAGAGACTGTAATAGAGAGAAGGGAATTAAAAAAGTACTAATAATGTATATTTATGCTAAGCACTGTCACTGAATATGGAAATTTGATTTGGAGGCTTCCAAATCCCAGACTGCTTCTATGCACACACTCTTCTGGGTTCTGCAAGTTCTTCACATTGGTCTGCAAATGAAATGACAGACTGAACGGTTGAACTCAGGCACTGGGAGTGGTGTAGCTCTGCCAGTGAGGAGCCCAGCTCTTGCTCTGCTACGTCTGTACCTGTTTACGTTGCTGAGTCCTCTCAAGCTATACACATGCAAGTTTAACATGTAGGGCACATGGGCACCCCAGCCTCTTCTGTTAGAATATCTTACTGAACCTTAAGTCTGGTTGGTTGGTCCTACATTCCCAAATCACCAAAGACACAATCCATGAAATACTGGATATATGGTTACATAGAGTTGTGCTGATTTGCCTCCATTTTTGGATTTGCCTGCTAAAAACCAAGAGCAAACACTTCAGTGTGAGCTTCCAAATTCTCTAAACACTCTGTGTACTGTTATCCATAGAACTCTCCCTGCTTTGTGCACCTGAATTATGGAGTGTGTATGCTTCACTGATGCCAGCTGCTTTTTCTGAAACACATACATATGCACACAGGTAATAGGATTTGCACCTGAATGAAATTCTCAATCTGTTTTTTGCTCATAAACCAGCTATTCTAGGTTCAAACAAAACCAAATGAGCTAGGTACCAACCTTCTCTTTGGCATAATCCAAGGAATCAGCCCGTTTTTACTAGACTTTATTACAGTTACCTTTTGCCTTCAGTAAAACATTAAGGTAAGTTTTTCACCCCTATAATTTGAAGAAAGATTATCATCCAGGTATCCTGGAAAACCCATTAACAAGGGAAAATCCTGACCCCATGCATAAAGTTACAGAAACCTCCACTGCAGTATTAATACTAAGAAGATAAAAGGCCCTTCTTCTAGACAATTCCATAATCACACTGACTCTTTGTTATTAGTTTTTCTTATACTTGTCAAGCATGTTGCTATTGTGGGATGCAGTGTTCAGTTTGCATGTTCTTTGAGTGAAGAATGGAGATCCTAAGAACAAAAATCACTGCTGGTGATTGACTAACCATTTTTGTTCTAGTATTTCCTTACTCTATTAGATTAATCTGAGTAGCTAAAGATTGAGTAATTCTGAAAACATGTATTGAGATTCCACTGCAGAGTGCTGTTTGGATCATATTACAGAAAATAAGGAATTCTAACTGTTGCTGGTTTTGTTTTGGTTCTGGGAGGAAAACGTTTACTTTCAGTTGTAGCTTTTCTACAGCTGAAGTGGAAAATATACTTCCACTGATCCTTGCATATGAAGAGTATAAATTACTCTTTCACAGTAGAGAATTGAAGAGTCATTTCTCTAACAGCATCTGCAGTAGCTCTAAACAAGGTCACATTAAAATTGCATTGTTCTTATTTGAAATGTAACTATGCAGTTTCTTCTTTTATATGGTTAAATGTAAGCTGAAACGGGAAGGGTCAAAAATTGACTGGCAGCTCCTGTGCTAAACAATATAGGTTTAATGTTTTCCCTTCCTACAGGATTCAGGACAGCCACAGAATTTCACAAAATCTCTTTCAGTATTATTTATCTGTATTGCAGTACTGCTCAGAGGCTTCATCTGCAATTCTCTGTGCAATGCCTTAACCACAAGATCATTCTTCCACTTAAAGAGGATACAACACCTATTATCTGCTGGAGCTTAGATACAAATGTTAGGAGCTGGTTACAGCAGGAAGATAGTTCTTTAAGTGCATTACCTCAGATATGAAGATATGAAAAATCAGCGAAATATACCAAACATTATTTTTTCAACAGTCTTTCAGAGTATAAGAACATAGTGCCATATTTATTCCAGAAAAAATGACTGAATGATGACACTTCAGGTGAGGCATCAGCTGTTACTTGGGGAATCCTGTGTTCAGCTTTTTTTTTCCTCACAAAATGTAATTAAATGAATATATATCTTAATGAAAGAAATCCATATATATATTTTTTTTTTGCTGTGAGAAAGAGAGAGCTTTTATGTATGGTCTGGGAAATGCAGAGTCACCAGCAAGATGGAAGCTTTTGCTCTTGCTGTCCTTAAAAGTTCACTTGATGGCTCCAACAGGTCTTAACGCCAGTCATGGGTGATGGGTTGGTTGTAAGAAGTCTAATTTGTGAGAAAGAGAGCTGAAGAATTTCACAGGAAACCTTTCAGAAGAGCTAGATTTAAAACCAAAATGCCAATGACCATAGAAACAAGCCCCCATGGGTCATATCTTCCAAAACATTGTTGAGTCACTTCCAATAGCAACAACTTTCTAGTTTAACAGTTTCGTGAAACTTTTCTATCTCAAGTAAAATTCAATATCAAAGTGTGAAATCACATATCACCATTATTTCTGCAGCACACATTTACACATTTATCACTCAAGTGAAGCGAAAGGAGCCCTGAAAACCCTCCTCTCAAAAACACAAACATAAAATGCAATTGGTGATGGTATTACCCCATAAAAATGGAAACTTTAGTAATTGCTGTGTTACTTAGTTACAATGTTTCTAATGCTGTAACACTGCTGTCCCAGAAGGTCTTTGTAAGTGTTGCTGACTTGCTCTATTCAGCTAAACACCCACTTTTCAACCATATAGGCTAAATAAACAGCCCTGAAATGCACCAGATAAGTACAAAAGCCTAAAATCTTGGGATACCACTTGGAACTTGCCGATAGTTGGGAATCAATGCTGACTGGATTCACCACATGCTACAGTCCTCATGCTTGTGGTAACAGTTTTTTAACCAGAGCACAAGGTCTCTGCCCTTCTGTGCTTTGTAGCTTTTGGTTTGCACCCTCTTAGAGACACAGAGGAGTTGTTATTTTTGCTTTGCTGGACTTTACCCTTGAATCATTACCTACTCAGGAAACACAAGTGATGAGTAACGTTTTACTGTTTTCTCACAATCTCTGATCAAGTAGATTTTTTTTTCCCACAGTGCTTTGTACAGAGCAAAATAACTTGCTTTTCTACTACAGTAGTACTAGAAAAAAACCCTTGAGGCTGATGAGGAAAGAGCTCTGGATGGTGGAAATGAAGACTAAGATTTGGACTTTTCCCCTTTGTGGAAAAAGCTAATGAAAGTTAGCAAAAAGATCCTGAAGTTATGATAACTAGTGGAATGTTTCACACTTCCAAAACACTCAATTTAAATGCAACTACAGGTATTCCTATTGATTTGACTACTTCATTTTTATTGTTGATATTTTTTTGGTTAATAAAAGTTTTCCCCTCGGGAGATGTCATTGAGACAGAGAGTAATATCCAAATGGTTTTTGTCTGTATGCTGTGGAGAAGGCTTTTAATAACTTGTAACTTTCAGGAATGAAGACTCCATCTCAAGGAATTCATAATACTGTATGCTTCTACTTTTAATGAGCTTCAGAGCCTTTCCACCTGTAAGCCAGCAGTTTGAATCTAAGCTAAGAAAGAATCAAGCCACCTAAGATTTTTTTTTTCCATGTAAGTAACATTCACTGTCCTTTCTCTGAGATTAATTCAGATGGGTCTCCATCCTAGTTCCTACTATAGACTTGCTACTCCTTCATGTATCCTTTGAAGAACAGAGATTGTTTACCTATGTGCTAGGCCTAATTTAACTCAGATGGGATCTTGGATGGATCTGCAAACAACAGCTGTTGCAGAAAACACCGAGCTACCTCGTATTCAGATTTCCTTTACCAACATACTCAAATGGCTAGTATTCAGAGTTCTTTGAATAAAAGCCATTGTTCACTACCAGTCAGACTTTCCAACACAGTGTAAGGTAATCTGTACAGCACAGAGGTAGCAGCTGATGAGACTCACCGCATCAGCACTGCAGGGTACGTATGTACCTATTTCTGTTTCCTTTTAGATTGAGGCCAAACTGGTCTTCAGGTATTTGTGAAAACTTATGATGCTATTTCCCATGATGAACCGTGAGGAAACAGATCTTAAATTCCAATTCAAAGCTAATTTGGTTTACAATCAAAAAAATCTGATTTAATATTTTTGAGAACTGTGAATAACTAGAACTGGCCTTGAAATGGACCAACATGCAGACTGCAGGAATGGAAATGGAGCTGGTCAGCAGTTTCTCTATTTGCTACTGCACTGAGACAGCCTAAGCTGACAATAAGCATTTAGAAGAACGCTGCAAATCTGCTTTTCTGTTGCTTTCAGCACAGCCAGCATCTCAACATTAACAGTTTCATTGAGTGCCAGATGTTTATGTCTAGATGAGGCAGAAGCAGCTCTGCTACTTCCAATACGTAATATTTAAAGCCTGATTAGGTATTTCTCACTTAATCACATGTATTATTAATTTCAGTGAAATTACAGTTTCTCCCCATGCCTTTAAACAGCTAGTGCTTAAAAGTTGGGTTGCTAAGGCAGAATTATAGCCAAGTATTCCAGTATAGCTGACTGCATTCTGATTACTTAATAACACCCAAGTATGTGCAGAATTTGTCCTTGCTGTGCGCCACACAGAGTGCAGCACTGAAAAAACCCTTAGAAAAGGCTGCACTGCATTGGCTTAAGCACTTCCCTCAGTGTGGTTTATATTCTAGGTAGTTAAACAAGTCCACAGCTAAGGAAAAATGCATGAATTCTTTCTGTACCGCTCCCTCAGCACTAATGAGCAAGTAAAAAAATGAATGGCAAAAGCCTGCCGAGGAGGTGAATTTTATCATTGTAGCTGAGACACGACTGCCCCGTGGGATGGCTGGTGTGTCCCGGAGAGACTCAGCCTCGCAAAGGCAGCAACACCGAGCCTGAAAACACCGAGCCGGGTTACACAGCTGGAGGAGCGCACAGCACTTCCTCACCTCGCTAATGGGCGCGGCGGGGCTGCGTGTGAAAGCGGCGTGAGGCTGAGGCCCCGCATCGCCGGCTCCGCCGCCCCGCCTCTCCCGGCAGGTGCCCGCCAGGGCACGGCCAGGCCTCGGGCCTAACTTCGGGGGACGGCCGCGCTCCCCTGCAGCCCCGAAAGCGCTGCGGTTGCCTTGGTCTCTCTTTCTCCCGCAGCCAGCTTCAGGCAGGTGCGCCCGGGAGGCGGCCGCAGCCCGGTGCCCAGCCCCCGCATCTCAGCGCAGCGGCCCGCAGCTCGCCATCTCTCCCCCCTTGGGGCGGCTGCGGCGCGGGGCGCGCGTTCCCGTCCCTCCCTCCCTCCCCTCGCGGCGGGCCGTGCCGGTGGGCTTGGCTTGGCGTGCGGCTGCAGCGCGGGGCTCGGCGTGAGTCACCCCGCCCGCGGCGCAGGGAGCCGAGCGCGCAGGCACAGGGAGGCGGCGGGGGCGGGCGGCGAGCGGGCGGGGGCGACAGGCACCGTCTCCCCGCCCGCCCACTCACACATGTTACCGAGCCGCAGTCAGCTGGAGCGCCGCTTCCTCCCTAGCCGCCGCCGATGACCTCCTCTCCCGCTGGCAGCCGCTGAGGACCCCCGGCGTCCGCGCCAGGGCAGGGGATGGTAGATCGGCCGCCCGGAGCCCTGTCCAGCCCAGCTTCCAGCACAGCAGCCTTGGCCGCCGCCGCCCGCGGGAGCCGCCGCCCGAGAGGAGCCGCAAAATGAACCCCCAGTGCGCCCGCTGTGGCAAAGTGGTCTATCCCACCGAGAAAGTCAACTGCCTGGACAAGGTGCTGGGGCGCGGGCGGGCGGGCTGGCGGGGACAGCACTTCCCGGGCGTGCCCGCCCTGCGCCCCGCTGCCCTCCGCTCCGGGTCGGGCCGGGCCGGCGGGGGAGCGGGGCGAGCCGGCCAAGTGGCAAAGGCAGCGCCTGCGGGGTTTGCTGCTACGCCGGCATCCGCGCGGCACCGGCGGGAGACAGCCGCCGTGTTACCGCGCTGGCGCAGGATGGGGAGCGAGCAGGCGGGCGGGGGCTGCGGCGGGCCGGAGAGCATCTGCCGTGCCCGCAACGGGGGTGACGGCGCCGGGGGCTGGCGGCTGGTACCCGCGGCCCCCGCGCCGGCTCCTTGAGGGATGAAGTTGGCGGTGACTCCCTCCGGGATGTAGTTGTCTGTGCCTCCCCGAGCTGGGGCGGCTTCGGCTGCCCCGTATGCCATGTTCGCGTCGGCGGGTACGGTGGCCGAGGCTTCGGAGTGGTGACAGCTCCTTCTTTGGGGGTGTCCCCGGGTGATGCCGGTTATCGCTGGGAGCGGTCGCTCCGTAAATAACAGCAATAGGGCTGTGACAGATGCGCCAAATTAACGTCCTCGCAAAGCCAAGACGGTAGGAGCTACCGGAGGAAAATACCATATTATGTGTTAAATTTAGGTTCTTGTCAGTGTGCCAAAACGGCAACGGTCGCATAAGTTAGTGATTTTATTCACATAGTATTGGATCTTTAGCAAGTGGTGCCGTTTTTTTTCTTTAATGAGGAAAAACGTTAAACTCCTGCTTCAATTATCTTAACAATAATCTTGGCAAGGTCAGTCCAGAGGTCTTGGCATGCACCTTAGCAGAACATTTACATTTCTGAGTATTTCAGAAGCACCTTTGGTTTCACGTGGACGTAAATATTTTGGTCTAGATTAGAGGGATCTATAATACTTGGCCAAAATATTGACATATAATTATGTTTTTACATTTACCTTACCCTAATGTAGCTTTCAAAGTGTCAGTGTTGTAAATAATTATACTTCAATGTTTCTTTACAGTACTGGCATAAAGGATGTTTCCACTGTGAAGTTTGCAAAATGGCTCTGAACATGAATAACTACAAAGGATATGAAAAGAAACCTTATTGCAATGCGTAAGTATTGTAAATGTCAAGTCTTGCAGAAATGCACATGAAAAGAAAACCTGCCTGTGGATATCGTCAAATAGGTATTGTGCTGTAAAAACTTAATCTAGAGATGCAGCAATGCAGTCTGGAGCAGTTTAGTATCTTTTCAGATGATGTAGTTGACTTGCATTGAAGTGATAGGAGAAAACAGTATTTGATTATGATGTGTTTAGGCAGTGTTTTCATACCTGATCTCAGACTCCTGCTCCCAGAAAGTGTCAGGTCTGGTGCTGACTCTTATTACATTCATTATTGGCCTGCTGGATTACAGTTGCCCATTATGCAGCTCTCCGTTCAGAGTTACGGACCTGATCAGCATTTTGTAATAAGAAAACAAAGTGCTTCTTGGTTGTGTAGTTTGCCAGAGATGGTATTCTGTTGGAGGTCGTGACAGCCTATTTTTAAAACTGTTACATTGTTCACGATTATTAAGCTAGATATTTACAGAAATTATTGTTTCTCATGTGTTGTGCTGTTTTGTATTTTCTTCTCTCTTAGATTTTGATAAAGAAAACAGATTCATTTTGGTTGTAGAGAATAATCACGTTATAGTCCACTTTTAGATTTTGTTGTGTGAATCTTGAAGAGTACTTTGATGTTTGGCTTGCAAATACTGCAGAAGAGCATTTTGATACATGTAGAAAAAAGGTGCTTACTGTTCTTTGTACAATGCTCTGAAGACTTGCTAAGTGCATTTCAGTGTGTTTTAATCTTTAGAAACAATTATAATATACTTTATTAGAGGGATATTTATATAAACAACATTTGGAGTCTAATTTGATCCCATGTTGTATATCTTAAAGATCTTTTCCAATCTAAATGATTCCATGTTTTTAATGTTTTCACCATTACCTATTTAAAACATATGTTTTAAGAGGCAGATTTTTGAAACTATAGGCACTTGTATTTTTTTTTTTTAAAGAAATATTCCTCTATACTCACCTTAAACTATTTGTTTTGTGTTGAGGAAGACAATCTATGTCTGTCCATCATAGAGTAGTTCAGCAGCATATGCTTATTTCTTCCAGGCGAAGACTGAAGGCAGTCAATGCCTATCTGTCTAAAATACGAGTTTTGTTATAAAAACTGCTGTGCTGCCAAACCTGAAACACCTGTTTCAACATGCACAGTTGTACTTAGATTGCTTTATGAACATATGGAGTTACACACATACATTTCTAGCTTGCCTTGAAGTACTCTGCAGCGTATGGGGGTGACATTAGACCTCTTGTGATAAAGTACCAGTCTTAGATGCTGTAAAGAAAGCTCTGTAGGAAGGAAGATGTGTGCTGCAACAGGTGACACACTACAAGTTGAGACTAACCTGGAGGTTATTTGCCCTAGATGAGACTCTACTTGTGATACTGCTTGGGTTGAAGCACAGACTCACATCCTTTCCAGTGATTAAACTCTGATAATACTTTGGTGCCTTTTACCTAAATTTTTGTGGTGAAATTTCAGTGGTGATATTCTGGTTGCTTGATCTTTCCTATGTAATCAGATACTTAATAACTGTTTGTTTACAAAGACTCCTCCATGCTATGCATATTTCACTTCTGTTGTAGGGGAGTGTTTAATCTCTGTAGTTATGCTACAAGGTGTGCCCTTCTATTTACAGATGAGGGGGAGTAAGTGTGATGGCTATGTTATGTGCTGTTTAGGTGCTATTCTTCCTAGTAGTTGCTTTAATGATCTTTTTAATGGTGATCCTTGAAAAAAATAATACCTGTTTTTGAAAATTCCCTCAAACCCAATGTATGAAATGGGAAGAAACAGTGTAAAAGCATGAGAGAATGGATTTCTTCTATTAAAAAAAGAGGAGGAAAAAAAGTATGATATCAAGAATGTGTATTTTGTTCTTAAGTTTCAGTAAACTTTAGTTTATGGGTGGTTTTTGTTTGTTTTTGTTTTTTAAGGGAAACTAAGGGAATCTAAGTAATTTCAAGTGTTCTATGGAGCCAAGAAGGGAAGACCCAAGGTGTGCTTTGTGGTTTCGACAAACTTTAATGTCCTTCAAAGGAGGGAGAAGATGTTTATGCGAAACTGTGTTTTGAAAATACATTTGATTTAAGTTATCATATTTAGACACGGTATTCTTGCATCTCAAAGGTTACTTGTTTGCAAAGCAGGCACCGTGATAGTATTTCAAATTATGCTGTGTCTTATCCAGTGTTCATTAGTGAGAGCCAATCCATTTTTATGTTAAATAGTTCTTGATCAGAAAAATCTGTGAGGTAAAGAAGTCAAATGTACTTACAAACACCTACAAGCACTTGACAAAGAGCAATTAGTTTTAGACTGTTTATTGGGGCTGTCCATCAATGAGTTTAATTTGTAGGTAGAAGTGAAGAAGTATGCACTAACTTGAATGGGAGAACAATACCATGGAGTTGTTTAATATGCTTGGAAGCCATAGTTAGCTTTTTGAAAGGACAAGTTGAAAAGCACTTATCTTCAATAATTTCTGTACGTTTGTTCATTCACAGGTTAGATAATGCACTTGAGTATGTTTTGACCTTTGAACTTAAAATATTCCATTCTTTTTTCAGGTGCTGAAATGAATAATTTTTGTTGCCAGTAGGCAAATATCAGAAGCTACTTTAAGTATAAAACACAATTGTATTTTGTTGTTATCAGAAAAAAGATACTGACTTGTGAATGTTCAAACTAGACTTTTGCTGGAGGAGAGTCAGACGGATTAAAAGGAACTACTGAACCAAGAAAGAATGTTGTAAATTACTTTAATTCCATCACCATTAGAAAAGAGCAGATACATTTGAAAATGCAGGATTCTGCTTTTTTTAAAAGGCTTTTTTTTTTTTTTATTGGGCAGCTTGTCACATTTCCAGTGAAATTGTTGTGTATATTCCTTGTGGTAAGGACATGTTGATAGCAAAAGTAGTAACTGAGCTGCTGATGTAGAAGAACTGGTACAGGTCAGGAAGCTGAATTGCCCAGTATTGTACTTCTGATGCTGCTTTTGCAAGTAGTAGATATGTGAAAGGTTTTGCAACTGGGTTGGAGGGAAAACTTTGTCTGTGTGTGCTTGTGTATAATATGGCTTTGAAAAGAAGGATCTTTGTATCACAGAGTTTCCATGCAGGGCCTCAGTCTATCTTCTTTAAACATTTCAGCTCTCTTGTAGAGAAAAGATTATGCAACTTTGTTCTCTCTTTTTTTATTATTTACATAATTTGTGGGCTGTTTGAGTCAGGATAGTTTATCTCTGCTTGTTTGTGTAGTGCTTAGAATATTGTTCCTTTATTTCAGCTGAGACCTGAGAATAATACAGTATTCTCATGACTTATGGTATTGCGCTTCTCACTTTACTTGCGCTCATATTTCATCTGAAAGGCCTCATACACAACACTTCAAAGGTTATAGATGCTTAGCACATGGACACTGCCAGGGCTGCCTTAGTCTTGTGTTTTATTTGCTGCCTGACTAGATTTGCCACGTTGCCAGAGAACTGCCCGATTTGTGAAATAATGTTGATGAGAGTAAGGGCTCAGACTTGCCGTCCAGTTTTGCAGTTCAGCCAGGTTCTATGCATTGCCTGAAGCATCTGAATGAGCTGTACTTTGCTTTCTCTGAATGTGCATATAGGTAGTAAAAGAAAGGTCAAGACAATTAAAATGCCTTGGGTAATCCAATGATTTGTTAAAACATTAAGTGGCTTTGATGCATGTTTGAACCCCTATTACACTTTAATATTGGCAGATAGAGATTATTAAATACTTATTTGATATATATATATAAATTATAAGAAAAGTAGTAGTAGCTGTTTTTGTTATTATTTTGAAACTCAGAGCTGATACTTCCCAGCTGCAAATAACCAAGATGAAGCAAGCAAATGAATGGCATTTTGGCAACCAACCATCTGTGTACTAGTTCTCAAGCTTGTTAAATGATTGAATCATGTAGGACGATTATATGGGAACTTCTTCTTACGAATATTCATGTAAATACTTTTTTTTTTTTGATAGATTCACTAGACCAAAACACAAGACTACTTTAATGCAAAATGTAGAAGCTGAAATGCATGTTTTTGGAGTGTTCTCTCTGCATTAGTTATACCTGCTGGTACAGACTTCCTGCATGTGTGAATGTGTCCAACGGATGTGTTTTTAAATTTCTAGAAAACCTAATAGCTTAGGCTTCTGCAGACCTCAAATACCCTCTTGGCAAAGGCAAACAGCCTCACTGTTGGAATAAATTGCTCTGAAATATTTAGTATCTAAAATTTTGCTAATCACTTGCACAGAGGGTAGCTTCATTCAAGTTTTTATTTATGACAGTCACCATATGGAATGATTACATAACTTAAAAATTTAAATCTGCTGTCATCAGTCTTAGCGTGGATTATTGACAAGAAGAAAAACTCATCACCACTATTTTTTTCTAGATTTAATTTCTTTTTAACTCATGCCAGTAGGAAATAGATATGCAAATAGAATGGAAGTATTGCAAAGTTAGAAGACTTATACTACAGTTTCAACCCATGAGTGTGGTCAAACTTTGCATTTTAAGATACTACAGGGAAGGGATGAAAAATGTCAAAGTGACTGTATACCAGCTTGGAAATGGTAAGAACATGGTACAGCTTTCTGAACAGTAGATGGTCTGGAGAGTGGAAGCAGTTGCTTGTAGTCAGTGGATGATTGTGGCCATTAAATGGAATCTATTGTCCTGAAAGCTGAACTTGTGGCCAGGAGTTTAGTTTTAGCTGTGAAACATGAGTGTTGGTGTTTATTTTTTCTGTCATAAGACTTCTATAAGGTGACTAGGAGTGTGATAATATTATTCTTCCTAAAAATAGCTAAGCATGATCTTATTTTTCAGTATTGATTTCAACAGCTGATTATGTCTCAGTTTAAATATGGCAGGAAGAAAGAAAACATGTAGCAAGAAAATAAGCAGCAAAAATATTCCTACTGAAATATGATGGAGTTGCTTCTAAGAGCTGCAGTAAAGAGAGTGCACAGAGTAAACAGATCTGTTTTCTAATTCTCAGTCTTCAACTGTTACTAAACAACAACTTCTTTAGTGTAAAAGGATACCACTGGATTGAGGAGGAAGATTGTTTCATGGCATGGTGACCTTACAGCCAACATGTTAAGTGTTGTTCTATTTTTTTCCTCATTTTGGGTTTTTCAACTGTTCCTCATCATTAGTTTTGATCGAAAGTGAGCTATTCTATAGGTAAACTCAAAGTGCTCATTCTTATAAAAGAAACAACCCAGAAACTTGCATATAAACCTTCCTAGAAGACAAATATTTGCACTTTATCATCTTTGTGTATTGATAGCTTTCCTCTTAGGATGTAACATAAAATAAGTGATGCAAATAACACAAACACTAGAAAAAAAGCTGGGAAGGGTCTCAAGTCAGAGCCAAACGCATATATGCCATTTTTGGCTCAGCATTCTGTAAGTATGGACACCAGTATTTGAAAAGAGTTAAAATGTCTCCCTTCAACAATCTTTCCTATAAACAAAGCAGATCTAACTTTTTCTCACAGATACGTTTTCTGGTAATTCTTCTTTCTCTACCTTCACTTTGATGCAAATATGCACCAAAGGGTCCATATATATGTACATATATTCTTTGAATTGCAGTGCCCAGTGGAGCATTACTGGAGCTAGTAGAACAACAAGTGTAAATAAGCAACTCATATATAATTTTATCATAAGTCCCAGTACAGTCTTTGCCCTTTTTTTCTTCATTGTAAATCCCAAACTATTGTTAAGTCATGTTCAGATTATTGTGGGCCACAGTTTTATCTTTCTATGCAGAATTGCAATCTCAGCGGTTGTTATTATCCACTATCTGAACAGTTAATTGTTTTTAGCTAAGCACAGAATCTTCCACTTGGTTCTTATTGAACTAAATCTCCATTTTTTCCTCAGGCTGTTTCTTCAATTTGTCAAGTTCATCTTATATTCTAATTCTGTTCTCTAATGTTCTTACAGCCCCCTCCTATCAACCCTCCCACCATGCAGCCTGTAAGCACATTGCAAATTTAATAAGTGTAATCTTCATTTCATCACCCAGGTTGTTAGCTGAAGGCCTGGAAGGGTTTTGGGAGCAATATGTACCTTCATGGTCTGATGCAGCCTTCCCTTCTGTAGTGAGCAGTGATGAATGAAAGAAAATGCTGTATCTTCTCTGCCTGCTCATGGAATGCTACATCAAGTGATAAATTCTGTGTTAGAAAATAAGCTTGATAAAGAGCATATTCATTGGGGATATTTTTGCAAACTCTGCTTAAATAGGAGGGACAGCTGTGACTAGAGTAAACATACATTCCTGCTGCACAGTGCTGTAGTATCTTACTTGGTTAATTGAGTATTAAATCCAAATTAGTATTGCTGGTATCCAGTAATGCAAAAGAAAGTAGGGCAAGAGGCTGAGCCCTTTTGCTAGAACAATTGAAGGAGCTTCTCAGGCAAAATATATTTGAATCTCTGAAAGGTGTTTGATGCATATCTTTGAGCTCTTTGAAGAAAGCAGATGAGAACTCTTTGTCAGAGTTGCTGAATGCTGTGCATGAGGCAGATGGTAGTTACAAAGGAATTACTAAAGAGTAATCATCACTGACACTCAGATCTTGGGAAGAGTTGGGTTGTGTTTTGATGGCTGGGACTGTCTGAGTAATGGAATACGAAAATATTTCTTGTGTTCCATTTCAGCATGTTGACTTGGCTATGTCCTGGTTTCATATTTGATCAAGACCTGCATGTGACACCTTACCTGCGTGTGCTGGTGGGGATGCAGGGAGAGGGCTGTGAGCAGGTCTCTTAGTTTGCATCATTGCAAGTTCTGGAGAGTACTTTGGAATGGTCTGGTTAGCTGCAGCCAGCCTACTTTCTTGCTGGTGCAAATGGAGTAGAAAAACTGTCCTGAGGGAGATGAGTTGTTACTCGTTTCCTTTCTGAGAAGGTGAATCCTCAAACTGCGCTGAGCCAGTACTGTTATGTCTAGTACCTGATTTGAGCATAGGGCCTATGTTTGGAATTCATGTTCTTTTAATATTCTGCCCATTGGTGTAACTGCTCCAAAGGGTGAGTTACTTTCTAGTATTACTTAGGCTATTGATGGGGTAAATAAATAGAAAATATGCAAAAAAAAAAATTACACATTTTTTTTAAATCCAAGACTTCACTAAACATGATATTCAAAGCTTTTTGCAAGAAGTGCTTATAGAACTCCTTGCCATGTGGCATCCTGATCTGATGCTAATTCATGTCTTGATTCAAGTGAATATGTGTTTTTAACTTGTATGGTCATTGTAGACGGCAGGTAATTTTGCCAAGGAAGAATATGTACATCTCTTCAGAACCTGTAACCATAGAATTTGTTAAGCTTGTATTCTTAGGGGATTGTAGTTACTGTGACACAATGCCATTGCGTGGGATTTTCTTTGTTCCCTAATATCTTTGCTGTTGATGCTCAATGTAATCTTGATTTTTTTCATAACAACTACATTCTATACTCATTCCTAAATATTGATGATTTTTTTTTTTCTGCATTTGTGGTGGTTTAGCCCTGTCTGGATGCCAGGTGCCCACCAAGTTGTAATATCACTCCCCCTCGTAAACTGGACAGGGGAGAAAATATAACACAAAGTTTGTGAGCTGAGATAAAGACAGAAAGATCACTCGGCAATTAGCGTCATGGGCAGAACAGACTCAACTTGGGGAGAAAAGGGGTTTGACTTTATTTATGAACTGTCAGAACAGGGCAAGGATACTAGAAATAAAACCTAATCTTAAAACATCTCCTCCCCACCCCTCCTTTCTCCCAGGACTCTCCTTCCCTCCCTTCCCAGCAGCATGGGGGATGGGGGTTGTGGTCAGTTCATTACAGATGGACTTTGCCACTGCTTCTCCTCAGGGGGAGGCCTCCTCACACTTCCCACTGCTACAGTGTGGAGTCCCTCCCATGTGAGATAGTCCCTCAAGAAATTCTCTATTGTGGGCCCTTCCCATGGGCCACAGTTCTTCACAGACTGCTCCAGCATGGGGCCACCCACAGGGACAGCTCCTCACACCCTGTCCCAATGTGGGTCATCCATGGGAGGACAGTCCTTCAGGTACCGACTGCTCCAGCCTGAGTCCCTCACAGGATCACAAGTCCTGACAGCAAACCTGCTCTGGCATGGGCTCCTGTCTTCCCAAGGGTTCCCAGGTCCTGCAAGGAACTTGTTCTAATGTGGGCTTTCCAGTCACAGCCTCCTTCAGGCATCCACCTGCTCCAGCGTGGGCTCCTCCATGGGCTGTGAGTGAATCTCTGCTCCCTGGTGGCCTCTATGGACTGCAGAGGGACAATCCACTTTACCATGGGCTGCACCACAGGTCACAGGAGAGTCTTTCTTTCAGGGCCTAAGCAACCTACTCCTCCTCCTTCTCCACTGACCTTGGTGTCTGCAGAGATGTTTTCATATTCTCATTCCTTGTTGCTGCTGCCGTTTAGCAACTGCGCAGCAACTTCTTCCCCTTCTCCAATACATTACTCACAGAGGTGTTACCTCAGTCATTAACCAGCCAGACCTGGGTCAGCTGTGGAGTCCACCTTGGAATTGACTTGCACTGGCCCTATCAGCTACAAGGGGAGATCTTTGTTTAAAGAAGCCACCCCTGTAGTTCTCTCACTACCAAAAAATTGGCCCAGGCAAAACCACTACAACATTATATTTACTAAAATATTTAGACAGCAGAGCAATAGATGAAATACTATGATTCCAAATAATTTACTTATTTGCCATGCACAGCTTGAGCATTGGAAGAGGTGATAACCAGTGGTAGCAAGCCTGTGAAATCGTGATGGTATGTATGGTTAACAGCTTGTGATTTAACTGGGGTTTTAAGTGTTCTAAGCCATAGAATTTCCTGTCATGTTTTCTGAAGAGTTTAAGAGAAGTATTTTCACTTGGTTGAATTTTAAGTTCGATATAGCTCTACTGATGTTGTTGCTGCTTACAAGTAACTCTGCTGTCCTCATATATTCTATACACTTTAGAAAGCTTGAAGAAAAAGAAGTGTTATATTCCAGTCTTTCGTGTCACTTTGAAGTTTCAGTTGGTGATGTCAATAGAGAATGACAACATCATGTCGGTCAGCTCGACATCAGGAAGCATACTTTGCTGTTTACATATGTCAGTGGAAGCTTACCATAATTATTCAGACAATGTACAGTCTTGTCTGAGTGGTCAATTAATATTACTTCCATAATTTTGCATATTGTGGGATGCTTATAGAAACCTTGCTATATTTGGAGAATGTAGAGGTTAGGCTGAGGGCAGCATTTGTTTGTGGGATGTTGAGGTTCGTTGAAAAGGAGACAGTAACCAGGACTCACAAGGGAAAAGTTTGTAGTAAGGAAAAGTGAGTGAAATACTTGTTGAATAACTCATCTGTTTGAATATAAATGACACCAACTGGTTCATGCTGTTCCTAGTTATATCATCTTGCACAGCAACTCTTAGAAAAACCAAAAAACTGCAGCTCATTCTTAAGTCTTGATTCTCAGATCAGTAAGCTTCTTCTCTATGTGACTTCCTCTGAAGTTGGACTTGATGTTGTATCAGAGTTGGCCAAGCGCTTGTCCTTTGCTTTCTCTTCATGTTGCCTGTGTCACTTTTATATATACCAGGAGGAAAAGTATAGATGATGAGCAGTGCAGAATTTTTAGTCTCTTGTATTTCCTCTCACATTTGTCTCTCTTGTTCCCCTCCTCCAAATCCTGTTCTTGGTTGCAGTAGAATTGTGTGGTAGTAGCTGATGTCATAACATCTTAATATGAGGAGGGCACATGTATGATCAGTGTCACACTTGAGAGAAGACTATAGCAGCTTAGCTTTAAAAATGAAAAACCAATTGTGATTTGGCCAGCAATCATTTAAGCATATATTATAACAGCTTTTTTAGGAAGTGCATAGTTAAAGAGGATTTCTTAAAACATAGAACTGTATGGAAACTGTGTAAGTTTCCTCCTTGCTTCATCATTTCAAAAACTCACACTGGTGTTTTGTCCCCCCCACCCCTTAGGAGAGCAAGTGTCTGGAGGTAGTCCATCATGTTCTGCCTCTAAATGGCATCATCTTTCACACAGGTGTACTGGTGTAATGCTAATTTGACAAATTTTATAATGAATGTGTGCTGCATTTATTTTAGCTATACTTGAGGTATTGTTTTTGGTATCTGGCAAACTAAACGGTGATAGCTGTTTTTGTTTTGTTCTAGTTTTGCACTGGAAGAATTCAATACTTGTAGTGCAATTCTGTCTGACATCAGAAAACTACAGCAATACTTAGGGAAAGATTAAAAAATATATGCTATTTTTAGACTTAATTTAAATGCATGTGGCTGAGTTTGTGGAGGGAACGAGTGGCAAGATGAAATAAATTTGCCTAAATAAAAAAGCATGGACTGTTACTGCTGAACAATGTAGAGTGGCATACGTTCAACACAGTAGAGTGTTCACTTTTTGCATAGCATTGGTTGTGTGCATCTGCAAGTGCAAGAGGAAAAAAATTTCAGACTGGATTTGCCAGATCATACTAAAAGAAAAAGGGCCAATATGAGAATTTCTAGTAGCATAAGTGCTCAATAGGTGGGTGACCAAGGAGATGATCACCGCTGTTAGAACTGGCAGAATGCTTTGATGTTGCTGTAAGGGAGGTTGCAGTCCATGTTTTAAAGAACCTGTGTGAAAAAATATATGAACCTGTGTGAAAAAATATAAAAAATATATTTTGATCTATTTTGTGTTTGATGCTAATGCATCAAACTGACTGAATGACAAAGCCCAGGGGGTGGTGATCAATGGCACAGAATCAAGTTGGAGGCCTGTGGCCAGTGGAATTCCACGGGGATTGGTTCTGGGACCAGTCTTGCTCAACATCTTCATCAATGACCTGCATGAGGGGACAGAGTGACCCTCAGCACATTTGCTGATGACATCAAACTGGGAGGACTGGCTGATTCACCAGAGGCTGCGCTGCCATTCAGCGGGATCTTGACTGGTTTGAGAGTTGGGCAGAGAGGAACTTCCTGAGGCTCAACAAGGACAAGTGCAGAGTCCTGCATCTTGGAAGGAACAACCCCATGCACCAGTACAGCCTGGGGGTCGAACTGCTGGAGAGCAGCTCTGCAGAGAGAGACCTGGGAGTCCTGATTGATAATAAACTAACCATGAACCAGCAATGTGCCCTTGTGGCCAAGAAAGCCAATGGCATCCTGAGATGCATCAAGAAGAGTGTGGCCAGAAGGTCAAGGGAGATTCTCCTTCCCCTCTACTCTGCCCTGGTGAGGCCTCTTTTGGAGTCCTGCGTCCATTTCTGGGCTCCTCAGGTCAAGAGGGACACACAACTTCTGGAGAGAGTCCAGTGCAGGGTCACCAAGATGATCAGGGGACTGGAACATCTCTCATACGAGGAAAGGCTGTGGGAACTGGGGCTGTTTAGTGTGGAGAAGAGGAGACTGAGGGGAGATCTTATTAACATTTATAAATATCTAAAGGGTGGGTGTCAGGAGGTTGGGGCATCCCTTTTTTCTCTAGTAGCTAGCAACAGGACAAGGGGTAATGGGATGAAGCTGGAACACAAAAAGTTCCACTTAAACATAAGAAAAAACTGTCACTGTTGAGGCGAGGGAGCCCTGGCACAGGCTGCCCAGAAGGGCTGTGGAGTCTCCTTCCTTGGAGGTCTTCAAGACCCGCCTGGACATGTTCCTATGTGACCTGATCTAGGTGGAGCTGCTTGTGCAGGGAGGTTGGACTAGATGATCTCTAGAGGTCCCTTCCCACTCCTACCATTCTATGATTCTATGCGTTTGTGGATGTTAGTATTTGATAGTTAGTAGAGAATTGATATTGATGGGGAGTGAATAATGAGAGGAATGCTTGTTGGAAGAAGCTCTATCTAAAGGAATTTCTTGGATGGTGTATTTGTTAGAAATGTTGACATAACATAGGAAGACCTGAGAGTTAAGTTGTTTATAGGAATTTGTCCGGCCATCAAAAAACAGAGATGAAGTTTGTTACAATAGTTATTAGCACAATTTGTTGAAACACTGTGGCATTAGCACTAAATTTTTAGGCGAAATGGGGAAAAAGAAAACCAGGCTGGAGGACAAAATATCAAAAGATGTATTTAGAAGAACAATATTTTCTGAAATATGTGAAATTGCCATCTCTAGTAAATGAGACTGAGAGATAAATATTATGGCAAACTTAATAGTGATGATGTGTCTGCTTATACAAGGAAAAAAAGAGTATGCATGCCTACAGAGAAAGCAAAAATAGATGGAGAAAATAAGCAATTAATTTATAGAAACATTTGTCAGGCTTTTCAGTTCAGCAACAGCAAACAATATCTGAAGTGGTCGTACTTTTTGAGTCTTTGATTAGGAGCAGGGTATGGTCATGGTGAGTAATCAGGGGGGATATGTCATGAGCTTTTGCCTCCTTTTATCTGAAGATCAGAACAGATTAAGCAGTCATTCTCAGCAGTTTAAATAGTGAATTATAAGGTTCATACTGTGTCAGAAATGTTGGAAATCCATATTAACAAGAATGGGAGGGAGGGAAAAAAAGCTGGAAGATGAAAAAGGAAGAGTAATTCTTATGAAATATTGGGACAATTGGGGAAAAAAAACCCTTCAAACATAACTACTCAGTAACTGTGTGCAAATTGGAGTGAAGATAAAAATGATTCCTCTACTTTTTCCTCACAGCTGTGTGCACACCTACTTTCACATGAACCAATTTTGTTTTAAGTTCTAGACTTGGAAAAAGTGCTATAAGTGCTAAACAAAAATATATTGATGATATGTTTTTCCCATCCTTATTATAGTGAAAAATTATACTGAGCTGTAAAATATATAATTATTTGGAAAAATGTTTGTGAAAAGAACTATATTGGTCATTTCAGTGCATACATTGCTTGCAGTTTTTACTTTGGGTAATTATAGTTAGTAAGATAATTTAATAGTAAATAGTCTTACAGATTTTTTTCCTATCTCAGTGTAACTTGTTAATTTTCCAAAGTTCTTTTTCTGTAGCAAAATAAGGGAGAAGTAGTAAACTGGCATTTTCTTTAAAGAAATAAACAGCACTGGAAGCCTTCATGGTCTTGTTTTCATATCTCCTATAAAGCAACTATACTAAAAAGTCATCTGTTTTAGTCATAGTAAAGTAAGGAGTAGATGGGCAAGAGGTGGGAAAACATCAGCATCCATAGCTCTAGAAATAGTCAAGCAGTTATCAGTTTCCCCAAAGGAATGTTGGCATTATTTTTGAATAGGGGAGGTTTAATCACACCTTTATCATGTGGAAGATGCTAGATTTGTAACCAGTGAGTAATGTTACAAATAGCCATCTGAGCTGGAAAGATTTTCCATATGCTACAACCTTCATGAGGGCTGTACTAAGTAGACCTTCATAAACAATTCTGTTGATGCATAGGAATTACTCACCTGTGTTAGCAATGTAATAAAGACAGATGAAAACCAGAAAATACTTGCTGTTGCCATAATCAGACCTTAGATTAGGAGTATACTGAACACATGAAAAGATGCTGCAGAGTCAGAGTGTTGTTTGTACTTGTCACTATTAAAGTGAAACACTTAAAGAGCACTGTTGTCAATTATTTAGTTTGTGCGTGGAGTGCCTATTGTTGTAGCTGAATACCTTTTACTCAGGGGATGTTAAATCATATAAGACTGATGGGTCAATATATTACAAACTAGTACATGGCTCTGATGGAGGGGCTGGAGTTCTTCATGTCTTGGAACATTGTTTTGAGGATTTACCAGTAAAAGTGAGGACAATTGACTGAAACAACTTTGCCATAAGTGTAGAGTTGTAAAGGAGGATCAACAGAACTAAATACTCAAAAATACCTTGTGAAATGTAGAACAGTGTTAGGGTTTTTTTTTTTTCCAGACACTGCTTTGAAGAGCATCTTTTAAAAATTAAAAGTGCTTTTTAAATGCAAATAGTAAGAACTGTTGCTTGTATCTCCTAACCTTTTCCCATCATAGGAAAACTGTAGTGTTGATGGTGTCTCTGAAAAGTAATTGAAAAAAAATAATTGAAGTATGCAACTACCTACTCTATGTTCTGTTTTCCTAATGGAAGGAATTAAGAAATACAGCCTTTTGTACTTTCTTGAGTGTTCAATTTGTCACCTTTTTCCCAGCGGGAGAGACATGTGCTCGATGGAATATCTTGTTATGTTTGTTATGGTTTTATTTCATTCTTGCTGTAATCGGAGCAGCTTTTATTTGCCTTACAAGAAGATGTACACATCAGGATAGTGGAGAATGTGATGACTTCATATTTTGACTGACATAAAATATTAAGACTCGTAACCATTTCTGTAGGGCAAGAAATATGCGAAGTAACGGGGAGAAAAGCACTTACGGCGTGGTACCACTGGAACAAAGCAGAGGTAGATTAAAGGAGTGGGAAGGTACAGAAATGTGACCAGGAAGGCTAGGTGTGGGCCAAGTTGTCACTACAGGAGAATTCAGAATGGAAAGAGCTCCACACATATTACATGTTCTGTAGTTTGTGCATTATCATATGTCTTTGAAATGTTTTTGGCATAAGAACTTAAAAACCATGAGTGAATAAAGCTGGCAAGTTTCCCCTTTTGCCTCATCCACACAGGTTGTTAAATGATTCTCTGTGCTGTGGTAGCAGAGAGCCTGCCAGGAGTGCATTAAGCATCGTGATTAATGTCTGTCACATGTTCATTCTCTCATCATCTCCACAGCAGTGTATATGCAGTACACTTTGTTTTTCTGTAGATGTAAAAAAGACAAGACTGTTTGCAAAGGTGCATGTACGTGTAAAAGGAGACAATAAGGGAAATGTGTGCTTGGAGCAGGAGTTTGTCATGGCCCTAAGTTCCTGGTAGCTGGACTGAACAAGGAAGAAATTGCTTCTAGGAAGGTTCTACATCCATTGCAAATGATTTCTGCTCTCATTGCAGAGACCTCTTATGAGCCAGCAGTAGTAAAATCACAATCTTCCTCTCTTTAGTTTGGGTTGCCTTTTTAAAATATCTGTTCATGTTCAGGATGAGGTTGGGTAAGTCAAACTTTGAAACTCTGTGGGAAAGCAGCACTGACAGTAGCGGAAAGGTTTCACATGCTTATGGGAACCTTTTTTGCTTAAAGGGCGTTCTGGTCTACAACTGGAGCTTCCTCATATTGCTTAATAAGCCCACTGAACATCTGAATGCTGCAGTGATGGGGACATGCCTCCCAATTGCAGCTGGTTATCAGGAAGGCACTTAAATGTATTTATGACTGGAAAGAAGGCTTTTTTATATACAGTTGTAGAATAGTTTGGGTTTGAAGGGATCTTAAAGATCATCTGGTTCCAACCACTCTGCCATGGACATCTTCCACTAGACCAGGTTGTTCAAAGCCCCATCCAACCTGGCCTTGAACACTTCCAAGGATGGAGCATCCTCAGCATCTCTGGTCAACCTGTTCCCAGTGCCTCATTACCTTCATAATAAAGAATTGCTTCCTTATATCTAATCTAAATCTACTCTCTTTTAGTTTAAAACCATTACCCCTGTCACTACCTGCCTTTGTAAAAAGGCTTTCCCCAGCTTTCTTGTAGCCCCTGTTTAAGTACTGGAAGGCTTCTATAAGGTCTTCCCAGAGCCTTCTTTTCTGCAGGCTGAACAACCCCAACTCTTAGTCTGTCTTCATAGGAGAGGTGCTCCAGCCTCCTGATCATTGTTGTGCCCCTCCCCTAGACGTGCTCCAGCAGGTCTGCATCCTTCTTGTGTTGGAGGCCTGAGAGCTGAACACAGTATAGTATTATAAGTGCAGCAAAAAAAAGTTAACCACTATGTTACAGTATTATTCTTTCACAGTGTCCAAGTGTGGATTTGGTTTTTTCCTTAACATTTTTTTATAATAAATAGTAAAACTAGGATAGCTTTTTGTATAGTTTGCATAGTTCCTAGTTACTTCACCTGAAAAATATACTGGAATTGTTAGATCTTTGCATAATTCATAAAATGGTGGTAATGCCTATAACTGATAAACACAGATGTACAATTTTTCTATATCTAAACTATTTCAACAACTGTAAAACTAACCATAGCTTTTTCCCTTAATATGAACCTGTTCAACTCTCTTTGGCTATGAAACATGAGGTTGTATTTGAGTATCGTTACCTTGGAATTTTAATCTCATTTACACAAGGTCTTGGTTACAGTTGCTTAGTAACATGCTGTGGAAACAGATTTGTTGATTTATGATAATATATCTACAATATCCTTACAATTGAAGATGTTGTAAGTAAAGCAAGTACACAATGTGGGTGTGTATATCAACTGAACGTTTCTAATAATCTCCATGTTCACAGTATATCTTACAGTGAGTGTCTTTGTACAGGTTGATGTTTTATGTAACTCGCTGGACATCTGACACCGTTGTATGTGGTTTGGTGGTAGTTTTGGATAATGCTGATTTGCAATTTGTAGGCATGTCTGGAATCCTGAAGTTTAGCCTCTTTCCACATCCATGGGACTGCAATTCTGAAGTGGCAGTTATTTTGTAAGACTTGCATTGATATCAGGAATTCTTTATGAGGAAAGGCTGCAGGAACTGGGGCTGTTTAATCTGGGGAAGAGTGATGGGGGAATCTCATTAATATTTACAAGTATCTAAATGGTGGGTGTCAGGAGGTTGGGACATCCCTATTTTCTGTTGTATCAAGCAAGAGGACAAGGGGTAATAGGATGAAGCTGGAATACAAAAAGTTCCATTTAAACATAAGAAAAAACTATGTCAGTGTTCAGATGAGGGAGCCCTGGCACAGGCTGCCCAGAGGGGTTGTGGAGTCTCCTTCCTTGGAGGTCTTCAAAACCCACCTGGACATGTTCATGTGCAACGTGATCTAGGTTGACCTACTTCTGCAGGGGGGTTGGGCTAGATGATCTCTAAAGGTCCCTTCCAACCCCTACCATTCTATGATTCTGTGAATATATCAGGAACAAACTGTAAGAGACAGAGAGGCTCATGGTTCATTTTCACATGGTGTTACACTTTCATTCCCAGGAGAGAGAAGTGTGTTAGAAATTAGACATCATGAGGCTTGTAAAACATCTTTTTTTGACAGCTCAAGGAAGTATCTAGAGAAGTGTTGACTGTTGTGTATTGTATGTCTGGAACTAATTGCAGTTACTGTGTTTTAAGATTTCCTAAAATTTTTAAGATCTTTATTTTCTTTGTAAACAAGATTCAAGATTTCTGTTAACTTCTGTGATATAACGCAGAATTCAGAAACTGAGAAATTTCTACCATTAGCATGCTTATTGTATAAAATATCTATGAAAGCAAAAATTAAGCAAGTACCTGTGAGAGATGGAATGTTATTAGAATCCTGGATCTTGTTTTAAACAAAGACTCAACCTCAGGAAAAAAAATTACAAATAATTTTATCAAATGTATAGATAAAAGTAAACATCCTGTATGATAAGGCCTGAATTTAGCACAAGCACAAAAAGCTTGTGCTCTTCAACTCTGAACATTGAAATAACTCTTAGGTCAGATACCTGGATGTTTTGTGCAAGGCCAAACATGTTGATGTTATATGAAATAATAATAGTTTGACCTCTCTGCCTAGTATACTTTCCTCACTTTCTTTGTGGAATTAAGTTCAGGTTTCCATCAGGCTCAAAAAGTGTATGCTTTACAATTCTTTCGTAAAATCGAGTGTTCAGTAAATGGAAACCCTTTCTATAGTCTTTCATTAAAAAAAAAAACAAACTAGCTAAATCAGAGTCAGCAATTTGTCTCCTCTCTGCAAGTTCTGTATTTGTTTTATAACAAAATTTCCTGTGTGTTGTGTCTGTATTTTAATACATCTTTACATATCAAGGAAGAAACTGCAAATTCTTGGACAGAAGATCGACGCTCCTGATACTGTAGGAAATTTTAAATGTATGTAGTAAAGATGTGGTTTTGACTTTCTTGGGGCTGGAAATACTATTAAAATGTAACTTTCTTCTGTTAATTTCAAAGCTCAAGGAAACACGTTGGTGATAATTCTGTAGGCAATTCAAGCAGTATTTTCAGAATACCCCACTTGTTAGTCATGAGATTTTTTTTTATTTACCAGGTCTATCAAGGTGGTAGTTGTCATTAACCATACTTCTTAGCCAGCCCTCCAACACCAGCATATTCCTTTGACCACGTATCTCAGAGTGTGAAGTTGTGGCCCTAGCCTTACAGTGGCTAAATTTACTTCAGAAAGAAAGAGGAAACCACCTTGTGACACCCTACCTATTAGAAGGGCAAGAATCCTTTTCTCTTTTTACTCAGTGGAGTTTCTGTCCACAGCAAAGCATTGTGCTGCCTTTCACACCATAAAATCCATGAAGTGAGTACTCACTTTGTATAGCTTTATGCTTCCCGGATGTGTCAAAACACGGAGACTGCATTCTGCTGCTGCTTCTAGGCATTCGCCTGGGTCTGCTGGGTGACATTCCCTTACAACTTCTGGAAAAACAAGAATAAAGTAGCTATTATCTATATTATACTGGTTTTTTTTTAATGATTGACTAATAAAAGTGTATAATGACTGTTTTGAGGTGCTGTTAAAAAACGTTGCTTTTGTTTCTGTTTAGTGGTTGATGCTAATGAATTGTCCAACTAATGACATGGATCCAGATTTAACAGAACAGTTAGCAGTTGACCCATGTATGACTGTGACTATTTTTCTTGATTAGCAAACTTCTGAAAAAACCTTGAGGCTGAGAGCACAGTGACCTATAATCTGTCACAGTAAGAAAACCCACAGAATTGTTTCCTTTGTAAGAGGGTAAAAGTCTTGATTGAAACCTCTTTTTTCATAAGAATTTAATACTTACACTGTCCCATTAGTTAAAATATCTAGCTATGTAAAAATATCCATTTGATTTATTGTTACTTGTTCTTTTTTCTGAGGGACCCTTGCCTTACTCAAATATTTGTGGAGCTGAATATTCCATAAGATAGACGTTTAATATAAAAATTCTGACCTAGTTGTAAATGTACCCATAATCTCATAAATATTATTCTAACATTATCTTTGGAGTCAAAGGGAAGTTATGAATATGCTTCTTGTTCTGCCTTTATAATTTTATATGCAAGATGTATACTTAAGACTACACATAAATTGGGATTTTCTTTTTTCCTAGAGCAGCTCCTGTATAGTCAGAATGTATAATTTGTAGACATGTAAGTTTTGTTTACTTATAGTAGTTCTTAGCTCTTTGGGATGGCTGGTAGAAATATATCAGCCCTACATTAACATTCTTTGTAAATAAAATACATGGAAAAATATTGAATCTGTTTAGATGCTGAATGTTATGTTGGTCTGACGAAGCATTAAGTGCTAATTTTCATTGTGTCAGTTAATATAGTGATAGGTAAAACCAGAAGGCAACACCTCCCTAACCCCAAGCTTCCTTATTCCTGGGAAGACCCTGTTTACCTAAAACTATATGCTGCCCTTTGTGTTTAGATGTTGCCTTAGGTAATGATGGGAGTGAGCAAGCGCCATACCTGTGATGTTGAGTCTTATTCTAATGCACTGTTGGAGGTGTTCTGAACTGTAGTGAGAGAAAAAAAGATATAGGCTGGAAGGTGATGGGTGTGCTGTGTAAGGAAATTTCTATGGGAATGAGACTCTTTGCTTTTCATGTCTTTATGTTACTTCTTACAAAGAAAAAGAGGCCAAAGACTTGTACTTGGTTTAGGTGGCTCATAGGAGTTAAGACACAAATTTTTGTAGTAAGTGGCACATGTGGAAGTGATGTATCATATCTGAAACTGCTTCAGCTCTCTGGAATGTGTGACCAAGTATGTACCCAATGCAAGTCCATGATAGGGAGCTGTACTCAGCACACACTGATAAGGATATGCGGTAATAGTATCTAGAGGTAGAGAAGTGTCATTTTGTCTGCCCTAAGTGGAAATAAATTAATATTTATGAAGACACTCATAAAAATTAAAAGACAAATCAGTTAAATTATTCTCATTATTCTGTGTATCTTTTTTTAGGAAAATATAGCTAATGCATGCATTTGTTTTAGTGTAACGCATGCATTGAAGAGCTAAAGACTGGAAACCAATCTTAGATCATTTTAGCCCATCTTGCACTGTGGCAGGACTGTTTCCCTAAGTTATGCTGAATAGATGTTTGCCTAATCTGTTCTTAAAATTCAGTTTTCTTAGAGTCCTTGTTCTATTATCTCCTTGTAGTTCCTAGTTTTCCTGAAATTCATCTTAGTTTCTGCAGCTTTATCTTAATTGTTTTTCTTCTTTCTTAACCACTCTGACCATTAGAAATGGCCCGAGATACCAGGAGGATTAAATGTTTCAACAGCAGTCTTTGATAAGCATTCCAATTTATTTAATTTACTATGTAATCAGGGATCAAACTGTCTGGAAAAGGTGAAATGTCAAGATGCTTTCAGTGGCATCTCTGCTTCTAAGGAAGAGAACAGAACTCTGCCAGTATTAATGAATACTCCCATTCTGCAAAGTATGCTTGAGAACTTCAGTAAGAAAATATTTTTTAGTTCTTTAAACTTTCATGACTGCAAATATAATGGCATTTATATTACCTTCAGTATGCAGTTGCCTCTATTTCAGTAATGTAATTTGGCCCACTTGTTTCTGTTATGTGCTGACCGGTATAGGTTGATCAGCAAAGTGCCCAAGGCTGCTCTTAAAGAGTATGAAAAATTTTGATGTTGTTCAGCTTCTGGCTTCACTGCATTTATCAGTTTACATACATATGTATTAAATATTAATATGTGCTAATATATAATGTATGTGTATTAAGCATATTTTCCTCTTCACCCTGGTTTGCCTAGTATGTAGAACAAATGTGCATGTAGTATTTTATGAACTTCCTTCTGTGATTCTATGGTCTGCCATCAGCTGACTGTTTAGTTAATCTCAGGGCAAAACAGAAACATGGATTATCAGGTTTTAACTTTTGGCTTCACCTCTGATCTTTGACTGTACATTTGAACTTGTAAGAGACCCTGGCATATTAAGTACTTAGCCTGGCTTGTTTGTTTATGTATTAGAGAGCTAAGCATACTGACTCTCTGTGGTTTGTGTTCTGGTGACTTAGTGTGCAGTGGGTGCAAGAATGAGAATGTGAGCTCCATCCATAGTTGCCATCTAGTTGGAGGGCCTGAGCTGCTTGAAATTCTGTGGTGTGCACCTTGACTGCTGTCATCACTTCCCAATCCAGTAGTTTCTGCTTATCTACCTCAGGACTTGAACCTTCTCATCTTGCCTACCTGGACCAAGAGGAAAACAATGCCATCTGAAGCAATGAATATGGTCTGAGTCAGGAGTAATGTGTGCTGTTCAGTGAGAAGACACTGCCATCTCTACAGTCATCCTCTTGCCTCTTTTCCAAAATGAAGGCCTGCTGTCCTGGGATTAGTACCCTCATTTATGGTTTTTAGTATAAGCCATCTAGAGTCAGGTTCAAAACAATTACTGGATCTTGGGTATGGCTCTTATACTATGTGTTAGTCTTAATATCCAGGTAGCCAGTTACACCTGAGATCTGAGAAGAACTTGGAGAGGACCTAGAAATCATGCCTGGTTGAGGTAGTCATAGTAGTACCATTTGTTGCTACTATAGTGCAGATCCTGCAGCAGGACCATGCCCTGCTCTCTACCAGTGCATGTGAAACAATTTTGACTTGACTTTGGCTGAGGTTATGTTGCCTTGCACTGAAAGGTTTGCCTAGCGGGGACCTGTACCAGCACTGTGTCCAGTGTCTGAAATACACAGGGTCTGCCCATGCTGTGGAATGGCTTTAATGGGCCTGGGAGAACTAGGTGGAGTCAGAAGGAGGAAGGAAGCCTGATTTAGTGAGCTAATTAAGAATCGATGCTTTTGGTTTTAAAGGTACTTCTCTGTGACCTTGGAAAGTTCTTCAGTTGCAAAATGTTGCTTGTCTTCTAGAGACAGGAATGCCACAGAGGGGGCATGTTAGGAAAGCTTATTTTCATCTTTATTAAAAGGAAGACAATATACTCTCCCCTCTGTCCTCCTACACACCTCCAAAAATGAACAGGACTTTGATCTTCCCCTGACTGAGGTATGCAGGCTTCTTGTTCTCTGCAAACCAGGGCATTGCATCATCAGCATGGAGCAGAGCTTGTCCCAGTCCCTCAAACAGGGTGCTAAAGTGCTGCTTAGCAACATGCGCCTGCCAGAGCCAGTGCTCGCCCCAGCCCAGGGAGGCTGCCAGGGGAGACGAGTTTTCAAAGTGAGATCTTCTTTTAAAATATTTCTTACAGTGTACTGATAGCTGGAAAAGGAGGGCAGCAGGCAGAATGAAAGCAAAGAAACTGTGGAGGTGGAATGAGAATTAAAGGAAGAGTGTCAAGGCTCTGAGTAAGCAAGGATCCAAGGAAAAAGAGCGTAAAATTGGAGAAGGAAAACTGCAGGAAAACTGAAGGTTGTGATTAGAGAAATCAGCAGATACTGAGAACGAGAACTGCAAGAAGAGGGATGTCTTCATCTTCAGAATGAATGTTCAGGGATAAAATCTTACAAAAGTGAAATAATGTTGAAATAGTATGGTACAACAGTGGTGATGGGATTTCTGTATTGTTGCTTTCATTCATCTCTTTTTCAGGATGTATTCAGGAGCAGTTAATTGTATAAATACAATTATACTATTCACAGTGAAATGGCATAGTAGCCCTTATTAGGAGAGAATTAGGAAAAACAAGTTCTGTGTAAGTTTTTATGCTCCTAAACTCACACAGTTATTTCTCTTTGACAGCACTGTATTAGTCTGTATCGTTAGAAGCATGTTCTGCTCTTTTCTGTCTAGACACAAACAAGAGTTTCATTTATCATGAGAATTTTGTGGGTATGATAAAGCAGAGTTGGCAATATTGCCCTTTTCTTTCCAGTTTCTTTAGCAACTACAACTGCCCTTTCCTTCTCTCTTATAGAATCATAGAATTGTTTCTGCTGGAAAGAGTCTTTAAGATCATTGAATCCAGCCTTTGTCCCAGCCCTATCAACCACTAGACCATTTCCCTCAGTGCAACATCCAACCATCTCTTAAACCCCTCCAGGGACAGTGACTCCAGCACCTCCCTGGGCAGCACGTTCCAATGCCTGACAACCCTTTCAGTAAAGAAATTACTCCTCATATCCAGCCTGAACCCCCACTGGTGTAACTTGAGGCCATTCTGGCACTGCTTGAAAACACAGTTTACTCTCTTATCTTTGACATCCTTGCCAATTCCTTGTTTGACAGTGTCTTCTTCGGTCTGCTTTACTCCCTGGAAATTGCACTTGAGACTTGGTAACAACAGTTTTTACCTGTCTATGTTGTAAGGGGTATTTTTGCAGTTGTAGTGGCTGGGCATTTCTGATGACTTCAGATTCATTATTTGCCTATGTGGAAGATGCTTTTTTCCTTCAGACTTCATGATGTTGGTTTTTGTAATCTTTTTTTTTCCCCTGTTCTTCCACATCCCCCATATTTTGACATAGATTTTGCCAACATTTGTGGTATCTTCTACTGTCTTATGTACTACTTTATGTATGGTGTGGGAAACGAGAATTTCTATCAGACCTCTCCTTGTCTAATTTTTTTAACTCATCTGTGCATAGCCTCATCTTGTTCTGTGATTTTTGTACACCAGGTGTGCATAAGGGTTTAATAGGTCATCTTTCCCTCCCTATCTCAGACTTTTTTGACATGATATTCTGCCAATAAAATATAAACGTGGCAAAACCCATCTGCCTCTTTCCCCCAGGCTTTTGTACTTCTGCACTTCCTTGAAGACCACTGGCTTTGTTTTCCTCTCCTATGTAAGCAAAAGTGTGGTATATAACTTTCACACTGCTTCTTTCTCCCTCAGCTTGATACAATTTCCTACTGCATTTCCTACTTATTGCACATCCCATAGTGTTCTCCTTTTTGAAACTGTTGTCTTGGCTTTGGTTTGTCTGTCACATTTTTGTTATTTGAATGTCCATATCGCCATCTATAGTACTTTGCTTTAACCTTTCTACATGTGACCAGGAGCTCCCCTGTTTTGTCCATGATTCTGACTGTACCTACTGGATGATATGTAACTATTAATTCTGTTTTAAATCCCTTCACTTCCCTTCTTGTATTGATTCCATTCTCATTCAAATCCTTCCATTGTGAACAACCATTCAAAGGGACCTTTAAATCCCATCTTTTCTGTTGCGTCTTCACTGAGGCTTACTATAAGAAGTAAAATGTCTCAGAAAACACATAAAGTAAGCAGAAACTAACCTCTCCTAACCTTGAATGAATATATCTTTGCTTTATTCTATCTTCCAACTGCTTTGACCATCATAATGTATTCTTGTGTTGTCTGTATGGATTATAAACACCTGTATCAAGGATTGATTTTTACCTGCAAAATGCTGGCACACTGTGGGTGTTCTGTAAAAAGATGGTGACAGTGATTTAGCAAATTTAGTACACTTTGAAATTTTATTTTAGGGTTTGACAGATTCTTTTTTTTTTCTTGTATTTCATTAGCATTTTCTTCATCTGATAGAATGACTCCTGCATTATACACTTTGCAATGAAAGTATGTGGACTTTAAGCTCTTTTTATTGTTTATATCATTTCTATTCGAACCAGTATTTTCCAATCAGCTTGCTGCTGATAGCAGCTGTCAAGCTTTGCAAGCTGAAGTTTCCTAAATTACATGAAGTGCAATAGCTTTGTTATTGAGCTGAGATGTCCTTGTGTGCTACATAAAATACTATCTAACTTCCAGACTGTATCAAGAAAGGAAGACCTTCACAGTAAGTTCTGCCCATGTGAATGGCTCTCTATGTCAACATGACATTATAAGCAGTGTAATATGGTTGAATACTTGTGTTTGTTTCAGACAAATTAATTGTGAAAAATAAGATATCTGTTTATGGTTTGGGGAGACTGCTGTTGGAGATACTGGGGAAAGGCTGCTTCTACATGAAGGGACAGCATGAAAGGCTAGAATAAAGCCTGAGGAAGACCACAAAGTTCAACTGGTTTGTGAAGTGTGTGGAAGCTAACGAGGTTGACTAGAACAGGAAGGGTGATGCACGTGTTCCTCATAGGTGTTCAAATATGCAGAAGCAAGATGACTGAAGCTAAGAGATGCCTTAAAAAAATAGTGTGGGGAAAAAACAGGTGAAAAACCAGGCAGAAATGGAGTTAGGCTGCAGCAGGGTTGAGAGTGGTTGTTAGGATTGGTTGAACATACACATTTTTTTCTTGAACACATATTAAAGGCAGATACTTTACCTAGCCAGCGATCTTTACGTGTGTGTTGTGACTGTGAGATGTGTGCTCTTAAGAGTTACGAAGGTTTTCACTAATTCCTAAGGCAAAATCAAGGTGTTGATTTCACTTTTCTTTTTATTGGTACAGGTATATCAACTGAATTTCTTTTCAAGTTTTGAATGCTCTCCATGTAGAAGATCCAAGTTCACCTTTAAAATATGCAAGGAATGGAAATTTCCACTGTCAGATTTTCCTTGCAGTGAAATATTTTGCCTCCCACACACTGTAGTAGTATTCTGTTCACAGTCCCACGCAGGGTATGCCTGATCTGTTTCTTCATCTTGTCATGCTCAAACAGGGGCTGAGGTGTATCTTTAGATGTCACTGTAGAAGTACACGTAGACTTGCATCATTTCTGTGGCTCTTTGGACTATCTGTCTTGGAGGAGTAATTGAAGTACTGAGTGTCACTACCAGAACATAACTGTAGAATGGTGGAAAACAGATGTAGTAAGATGAAGTCCTGCAGAATTAATTCTGTGAGTAACTCTGTAAAATGTAGAACCTACTTACTTATAATAAATGGAAGAAAACTCACACCCAGAGGGAGCTGTCACAAAGGTAATCAGAATTTTCCAGCAGTGACTCAAGTAAACCGAGACGCTCAAAGTCTTATGTTTTATAGTTTTATGTTGTACCCCAAGGTAACATCAACTGTTTTAAAGATGGTAGAGAAAGCAGTTATTTCCACGTCAACTATGATAACAAGCATGGGTTTATCTGCAGTGTTTTGGGAACTTCTACATTTGATTTTTACCATTCTCATTCTGAAAGCAATTTTGAATTGGCTCAGAAACTGGGATAACATTTTTGGTTTTGTCTCCTAGTATCCTAGATTACTTACCAGAGCCTGGGGAGAACGCAAAGCAAGTTCAGACTAATGAATGGTTAACTCCACTTTTGAATATGATGTCTGTGTTGTAAGGTTAGATACTGCCTATGCACAGTGGAAGTTCTTGGAAAGCCTTGGCAATTGCTGAGCTGCTGTGAATGGTAAAGGTTTAGAAAATATGTGTATATCTATAGCTGACCTGCTATGAGAAGCTGAAAAGCTGTTGCTCCTGCTGGGTGTCACATACTGCTGGGTATGCAGCATTTGGGACAATAGGATGTATTATTTCAGTAGGGGCAGAGCATTTGTATAAGTTTCTAAGCCACTTTTATTGAAATGGAAACTGAGTTCCTTTGGTTTCATTTTTTTTCTTATAAAAATAGATGAAGACTTTTTTTTTTTTAACCTCATTTTGAATGTTTATGAATTTGAACTCTCCCAACATTTTGTCTGCCACACTCAGAACTTAGTCCTGTGAATCTTTAGAAACAATTCTGTCTGTAATTGTAATCAGCTGCATTGTTGGAAAACTTCTGTTAAGCACTGCTTGCTGCTCCACTGTGAACTGTGGTGACTGCCACAATTCATGACTTGATACTGGCTGGGGATATCAATGAGAAATTGCAAGGGTGGTTTTTTTTTTGACTGAGCTACATTTGACCATCTTCCAGCTACTCTTGTTTTCAACTGATGTCAGCAAAGTATAAGATTTTGAAGGCATGAGTTAATGTTACAGCCTTGGCATTGTGACTAGATGCATGGGCCAGACTGACTGCTGCATTTTGCCTGGAAAAAGTTACAAAATTCTGTCATTCCACATTTAACAAGAGTTATTTACTAAACTGATGGAAACTGTGCATGTTACTTGTAGGGCAAATCCCAATGAGTGTGACTATTCAGGGACAGCAGTGATGAGGTAGCATGGTTGTCTGTTAGTGTGAAAGGAATGTGCCATCACGGTCTCAAGTTTAATAGCTGCAGTTTAAATGTTCTCTCTGTATATTTGGCACAGTTTTAGTATTACCATTTCCAGCTATTTAGCATTGAGCATTGATTTTTGAGATTGTTAGATGCCATAAATTAGAATACTGTCTTTCTTGTTTGAATTGGTTACAGTGGAAATTAAGTCTCTCTACTGAGATGCTTGTTCATTAAGTTAATATAATCTAACAATACATTATCCAAAAGAAGACAAAAATCAAACTAGAGGATTATTTAACAATAAGTGAATCTTTCATGAGTAGACATTTGGAGAGACAGAAGAAAGATAAGTGTACTTCCCTCTCAGATTACTACTACAATGATTTTATGGTGATTTAAAGTATCATGGTCAAATCACTTCTTAACAATCCTTCTGATGAGTTTGAGAGAATTAAAAATCCAAGGAAGTTATAAAATAGTTGGTATCCAGAATAAACTATGCAGAAAAGGTCAGAGAAATTTTGTGTGATTCAGGGTATGAATAATACATTATTTTTCAGAGAATATTTTATGAAGTGATTGTCCTTTGTTATGTTTATGTGTGAGAATTGGGTTTTGTCACCATCAAGAAGAATTCATTTTCCTGTAGCTTTTTCTTAAATGCTAATGTATTGCTATGAAAGATGCCAAAGTGACAGATCTGAAGAATGAAGCCCTCTATTTATCTTCTGAATGGATGGTGTATGAGTAGCAGTGAAGCCTTTCTTGTGTGCTCTTTTGCCAGTGCACCACAATCTTTTTACCATGTCCTGAGCATATTTTTATCGGTGAGAGGTGCTTATTCATTCCATAGTTTGTGTGATGGACTACCAAGGGTATCAATTAGTGACAACTGAACAGTAGCTTTACAGCTTGGATACCTGCCCAGTAGGAACAGAAACTACTGACTCTTTCACATGGGCCATAGGACAAGCATCAGAGTAGTGAATTAGTGTCACTGCAGTTAGGAGCTGTTTGCAGTTGAGTAGAGGGAGGACAGAAAGATCCTGGTTTTACCAGCAAGTGTCTTAATGTGTGGAAAAGGATTCTGGTTTAACTCTCTTGTCTTCACATCACAGAATAATTTTTTACCTATGAAACTGAAACTGCAGTACTATAAATGCTAAAGTAAAGGAAGAAGTAAATAACAGATGAATTAGTTTTTTTGTGAGACTGCTATCTCAGTGCACTACCTCAGTGTCTACTCTATATCAGCTTAGTATGAGTGGTACCAGTGCTTTTAAAAACCTAGGACGAGAAAATAGGATTATCGTGGCTCAAAACTAACCTTTATATGCCAATTTTATTTGCAGTGCTGTGCTTTGTTTGGTTATGGGTACTGAATTTAATTCCTTGGACCTGCAAACATTCAAATAAAAACAAGAAAAAAATGTAGCAGAAAGGAGCATAATAAATTAGAATCTTGTATAAAACATGCATAAGATAAAAGCAACACTTGATTAGTTGTATTGAGCATTCAAGTAATACAGCATTTCTTGTTCTTAACAGTTATTCCTGTGCCTAACACCATATAACATCAGTTATTCTCTAGCAGGTTTGTTATTGAGGCTTGTCCAGGCTTGTCCAGACTTGCACCTTGAGTATGAATTTTCTCCTAATTCCTTCCTATTTCCAGCACCCCTGTTATCAGGACTGTGTTTCAAACACAGGCACAACTCTATCCCCTTGCACTGGTCCTGGTTTATGCAAAACCCTGTGCATGACCTGGGAGAGAAGCTTGCAGGGCCTGTGTTTTACAGGTCTTTGTAGAGTAATTGTATGAGCATACTCAGGAAAGTGAAGTTTAATTAAGGGGTGAATTTGTAACATATTAATTAGATCAGATTAAACTAGGCTACTTTACTTATGAATGAAGATGTCCACATGGGGGTTTAATATGTTTTAAATAATGCATTTTATACTCACATTTGAAGTTGATTTGGCACAGTGTTCACAATTTTTCCTGGACAGATATGCCCCTGAAATTTTAAATAAGAAAAAGATTTGATGCAATTTCTAATAGAGCTTTTTCTTTCCCCACCCTCAGGAAGCAGATCTGCAGACTTTATCTATCAGTGAGTGAAAATAGTAGAAGGAATGGAAGCTAGATATTAAACAGAGTTGGTGTGGCACTCCTTTCTCATGCTGCCAGCAGTTTCCATTACTGACAAGAAGGACATTGAGAACCAGATTCCTGTTCCAAAGCAGGCAGAACTCCTGTATTTCACTGCTTAGGCACTATAGATATCAGTAAATGAGCATTTGTGCTGTCATGCTTTCATACCTAAGCACTGTGTGTTTGTCATTTTTTCCAACCCTTAAGATTCTGTGACTTTGTGGTGCTTCTACCTCTCAAGTAAGAGTCCAAAACATCCCACTGTAAACTCATTCTGACTGTGACCTCTGGCTCCATGAATACTTAAATACTTTATGAAAAGTTTAGTGCCTCTGAGGAAAGAAAGATTAAAGGATTAAGTCCTAGAGTACTTAGTGATGCAACAATTGATGCAAGGTAGTGCCTCAGAATGATTTTGTGGTGAAGAAAATCACAGATCTGAGAAGGGTTTCTTAAACAAAAATATTTGCATTCAATTTGCTCAAATTATATTTAAGAAATTTGCCTCTTATTGACATGAAAAAACAATATTTGCAGCCTTCAGTTTTGGTGAAGAAGGTT
This sequence comes from Colius striatus, assembly GCF_028858725.1. Lineage (NCBI taxonomy): Eukaryota > Metazoa > Chordata > Aves > Coliiformes > Coliidae > Colius > Colius striatus. The sequence goes on from NC_084763.1 coordinate 52,891,447, forward strand.
TAACTGATTTAGAGTGAAAATAATGTTAATCATAAGACACGGGATGTAGTCCTAACAGAGTTTTTTGGGTTGTTTTCAAAGTGAGAGAGAAGGAACAATTAAAGCACATAAATCTGGAATAAGTGTTATATCATTATACAATGTCTGAATGAGCATGTCTTTGGGAGTTGGGGTTCTTTAGCTTAGAGAGTAGGAGACTGAGGGGTGGTGCCATTAATGTTTACAAATATCTAAAGGGTGGGTGTCAGGAGGATGGAGCCAGGCTGTTCTCAAAGATGTCCAATGACAGGACAAGGGGCAATGAATATAAGCTGGAACATAAGAGGTTCCAAAGAAATACAAGGAAGAATTTCTTCCCTGTTGAGGTGAGGGAGCACTGGAACAAGCTGCCCAGATGGGTTATGGAGTCTCCTTCTCTGGAGACATTCCAAACCCACCTCAATGAGTTCCTGTGTGACGTACTCTAGGTGGTCCTTCTCTGGCAAGGGGGTTGGACTTTTGGGGTCCCTTCCAACCCTTAAGATTCTGTGAAGTTCTTGCATTGACCTAAGCTCATTAAAAAACTGTACTCTTGGCCTAGTTAAAGTATTATCTTGAGATGAACGTGTCACTTGTAGTTCCTGCCCCAAATTCAAGCAGAATAGTAGTCCAGATACCTTCAATATATGTGAGGATGCTTCAGTCCAAGTAGAAGCAAATAAAAATCCATCTTACCATCCTGTGATCTTTTTGGCCTTCCTGCTATTAATTTCAACGTGCCTCTTAGTTATTTCCTGGTCAGAGAAAGCATGTGCTGTGTTAGCAGTAACTTTTTTTTTCAAATGTGCATGTTGGACACTCTACCACCTGGTGACCACGTTGCCAACTATCAAATTGCTTCTGGTTCTTTCTGAATTGTTTCCATATTAGGACTGTGTGGAGTGAGCAGATGGGATTGGGTTTTCTGGACAGCCTCACGTGTAGCTATGGGAAAGCACATACTCTGACTATAAAGGAGTATCATCTAGCCAGATCATGGTCTCTAACTGCCCTGTGTTCTGTTACTGATGATTCTGTGGCTTGACTTGGCCAGATGTGCATACCATAATAGTAGTAATTATAATGGAAAACACTGAGATGATGGCACTGCTTTGAGCTGTCAAGTTAGACACAATCCTCCTTTCTCCTCCAAATCCAATTAATTCCATCTGCAATTTCTTCAAATTCCCAGTGGTATTTATGAAATAAAATCTTAAGTTTCTAATCTAAGAACTAATTGTAAATTAATAGCACTAGTATGTAACAAAGAGAAGGATTAATGCAGGCCCACACATTCACTTTTCCTTTTTGATTACATTTCTGTATTGGATGGATCTCTTAGGACTGCTACTGAGCTATAACATAGAGAAGCATTTTACAGGGATGAGAGAAGTGTGGGCTTTTTTTTGTTTTGTGCTCATAGATAGGCTAGATTTCTATTTTTCTTTAAAAAATCCATGTTATTGTCCTGTGAACAGTCTTTTAATGGATTTGATGAATTGCAGTATTTATCATTGGGGATGTGGGTGCTGATTTAGAGTAACTGTAGATGGTTTTGCAAGGAAATCGATGAGGTTTGTGTTTTCCGTTGTTGGTTTGTTTTTGTGTTTAAGTGCTGCCAGAATTACTTGTAAAATGGAAGGCCTAAAATGTACTGTCCTTTTGTTATTGGAACTACATTCCTGAGCTGTATATTCAGTGTCCTGAATTTGTTACCTGCTATCATTTCTGTGTCTTTTATAGTTGCCTAACTGAAGCCCTTTCTCTTATTAGCTTTCTAAACGTTGAAGTGCATTTGCTTGCAATGCATGAATTTGCGTTTGCCTCATAAAGGTAACGTTTTCAACTTGAAGAGTGCTGATAGTCTGATGATGATTAGTGTCTTTTCTCATTAATCAGACTGTGCTGCTTTTCTCCTTGTGTATCTCTGCTTTTCATTAGCATAAATGCTTAGTACTCTATGCAAGCTCTATGTGACGCTAGAGGAAGTATCTTTTTCTCTGCTATTACTTTGGTCTTGTAGGGACTGTCCTTCATCGTTTCCTATGTTGTCCATATGTGTTCGACCATCCTTGATATTAGTAACAGATGACATCTTTGCTGTCTGCCATGAGATCTTCTAAACACTTCCACTGGGCTTAACTTCCTACCAAAGAAGAAAAAGAACTTTTAGGAGAGGGAGAAGGCTATTTAGAGAGCTGAAAAGACAACAAACCAAGATTGCTTCTTTGTGCCTGTCTCTGTGAGGTGTCTATTTCAGTATCTCTCTTCTTCACACAACAGACTTTTCAAGACAGGACTTCTTTATCTTTTCAGAATCAAAGGTTTTGTTGATGTGCAGCATAATAGTGTGAATGCACTATTGCAGCTGAAAAAAAACTTAATCTTGTTTGAAATTATTTAGGCTTAAGAAAAGTAAATGCTTCCTTGAACTGGAGATTTAGGATTCGGTTCACTTTCCAGCCCTTTTCTGTCTTTGTGCTATTTGGAGAGCTGTGCAAGTAATTTTTTGACAGGAGACCTGCTAAGCTTAATGACAAAAGCTGTTACATTTTCTCAACATCTGTATCGTGTGTTTCCTCAAAGGAGCTGTAAAAGTAGATGTAAACACTGGAAAACATTCAGTTGTTATCCAGTGGCTTGATTCTCACCCTATCAATTAATTTTTCATCATTCCACTGGAGCAAGGGGTCTTAAGCTGTCTGAACTAGCATCTGGTGAATTTTGCCTCTGTTAAGGGGAGCTCATGAGTGTTGGAGCATGGAGTTGTGTGTATTGCCCCTACTGGCTCAGGTGGCCAAGCTATGCCCAGAAGGAGGAAGGATTGGACTTTGTATTGATCATTTCCAATTAATTCTCATCTCCCAGACTGGCCCTTGGAGTGTCTGTACCCTGGATTTTTAAATTGTAACATCAGATAGGCCTACTAGGATAGTGAGGAGGAGCTAGACAACAATATTTGAGGCTTTTTAAGCTGGAAGTGAAGAGTCTGCTTTTATTAAACCAAGTTAATTGCCTTGTTTAGTTGGAAATGCTGTCTGTTCAGAAAGAGACTCGAAGAAAGGATTATGAAGCCTTTCCTGGGTGGAGGGAATACAGCTTTGTCTGCAATTGGTGACTCGGCCAAATGTCAAAACAGATTGGTTTCTAGTTGATTAGCAAACCATTCCTTTATGAGCTGATCATAGACAAATTGGTCAATGATACTCTTCAGATCCATTAAATTGAAGCTGGTATCCTTGGTCCTACCCAATTTCAGTTTAGATGCAGATTTGAGATTAAAAAGGTGTTAGTGTCATCGAACGATGCTGCCTGCAAATAGTTGACAAACATGTAACTACCCATTTCTGACTTGTTTAAAGAACTGGAGATACTGATGACTCTCCTTAATGGCAGTGGCAAGGACTTTCCTTTACTACTGCAGGAAAAGTAGAGACTGTTCATGAATACGGGATGGTTCGTTTTTACCTCTAAATAACCAGACTAACAACTATTGCAGCTATTAGGATTCAGATCACCCTTCTTCCTGGAAAGATGTTTTGCCTGATGTTGTGGCTAGGAGAGCAACTAATTAAAATAAAACTTCTGAGGAGGGAGAAAGCTTTGCTGCTGTTTCTGATTATAAGATGCACAACAGACAAATATTACCTAAAAAAAACTGATGGGAAGGCCTGGTATTGAATTGATATTCCCACCATACAGCCCATTTAATGTATGATAGAAGGAATGTTGCTGCTTATTTGTAACAACTGTGGTACAGCAGCAGTATACATAAGAAGTGAACACTTTTGCTGAGGTACACTAAACTGTTAGTTATTTGAATTGACTTGTAACAGGTACAATTCTCAAATATATGCAACTGGGATGTTTTGTAATACAAAGCAAGCAATAACTGCTTTTTAAAATAAAGATGAGGCATTAGCACTAGTAACAGTGTAATTGATAGTACTGAACAGATATAACAGGCAGTTACAAGAGATTTTCATTTACTTTGGTATGTTAAGTGAGTATACAAAAGCATTTGTCTAATTTAATGTGTGAAAACTTTAATCTACTGTGTTAAATTCTGTTTCACTACAGGTTGGTGTCTCTTCTTTCCTCTGTATCCTCGTACTTGGACTCCAGTTGTCAATGTTTTATACTGGATTATTGTTAGTGACTTGCACTTGCAGCTGTAAATCTCTGGTATGGACCTCAGTTTACTATTAATTAAGGATTATCAAAACACTGCACATAGCATCTTTGAACAGAAAAGTGTGATTAACTTTCCAAAGGAGAACTTTTATTTCTTGACCAATGAGGCTGTTAATGTTGATGCTTGGATCTTGGTATGTATTCCTTCTGAGATTAGCAAATTCTTATGATCCTTGTACACATTCAGAATGACACCCAAAATGACCATCTCAACCTGGAAATTAGCCTCTCTATCACCTCTTCTCTGGCACTGTTCCTTTTTCATGACAAAAAAAGCATTTGGAATTGAGTTTAGAGCTGGAGTTGTGTGGTTTTGTTTGTGTCTGTTTTAAGCTCTTCAGCCTTCTTTTCTAACAGAATTTGCTGTGTGGTTCAGGGTCTTTTTGATCTACTATCTCTCCTTCCTGCATCTTGATGATAAGGAGGCTGAAATTCCACCCCTGTCATTGGGCCCTTCATTTGGCATCTTCCACAACTCAGCCCCATGGCAGCTGTTGGGAGATTTTGTTTTTCTATAATAATGATATTTTATCCCGAGACCTTCTCCTGCTTGTGGGAATTAGATATCCTCCCATTATTTAAAAACCATGCAAATTGTAGAGATTTTATTCTCTGTGCTTTGGGCAGCCATACGTCTCACTTCATCAGTTAAAAAAAAGAAGAGTTTCATTTTGATAGTTAAAAGAAGCTGAGCTGCTGATTGAAGTTGCCATTTAAGAACTCTGTTTCCTTGCTTCAGCTTCAGAAGGCATAATTCTAGTGGTATGCCCTATTTATAGGGAGTAGGAAGGAAATTGCATCAGGAGAGACATAATTGTGCAAAAGGTGCAAATTATAGCTGGCTTTGGAGCTGTAAATAATTGCTTTGATTTGTTGACTTAAAATTGCAGAGGGAAAAAAAAAGCACTGCTGGTGTTTCTTCATGCAACATCCACTGAAAGCTCTTAGTCTCATGTTGTGTGTGTGTGTGTAAATTGACACCGTTCCAGTGCTGTTATTGTAAATAAGCAAACTTAAATCAGCTGAGGTTCTGCCCCTATATGTTTTGTGTACGATATTACTTTGTCTCTTGGTAAGAAAACAGTTGTTTTCTTCCTTGGTTTTGCACAATAGGGAGTGATTTATGCTTTGTTCCATATGAATGAAGATTACCTCTTGTACCCATTCCAGAAATGAACCTGAAAAGAGTTCAAGTTTCTGTGCACCCAAGGACTGAGATAAAATTAAGAACATCATGAGAGATAGTTTGTGAAAATATCTATTATACATATGTAAATAATTTATAGAAACTGAAAGCTATATCAAAACAGCAACCTGTGTCCAGGACTAGGGTATTAAGCCGCACCAATCCTCTTAACTGCCTGTTAGGGAAAGGGAGGCTGCATCTAGGTCCTAGCTGTATTCATTTTCTTCTGTTCACCTGTCACCTTGCAAAGACTTTTCATATTGTGTATCCTTTCCACTTGTATATTTATAAATGGGAAGAATTCCTCCAAACCCCTGTTTCTCAGCTTCTGTTTTTTACCAAGCTCTGCCTTAAGAGTTGAGGGTTATGGTCTTGCAGGGCACAAAAAGAATCATGTTGTTACTAGAAAAAGTTTTTCTCTGGTAGCCAGTACCAAAAATATTGAATAGACATCACAGAAACAGCCATGGGGGCTCAACCCAAGCTCCATATAGTGCATATCCTATCTGTAAGAGTGGCCAGTGACAGATGCTTGAGGAAGGAATGTCTGATTATGTCAAGAACATGTATTCCTGGTTTCCAGCACTTTGTGAGGTGATGCATCTCAACTTAAAGTTCTGTCTTTGAACTGTTCTGGATGGTTTTTTTTCCTGTAATTTGTTCAGTACCATTTAGAATCCAATATTGAGCTTTATGTTCTGTTGCAGATTTACTGCTATGTTACATTACATAGAAGCTGAGTAGTGATTCTTGAGAAAGAAGAACACCTAGTGAAGATTTTGATGTTTCTTCTCCAGCCTTTCAAGTACTGACCCTGTATTATTAATGGGGAGTTAGGGGTCTGTATGAAATTTTTGAGCATTTGCTCACAGGGTATCTTTATACTTTCTGCTGAGATTCAATGGTTGTTTGTTAGGCCTGCTTTTTTTTAATCTGGGGGTTTCCTCACCCTAATTCCTCATCTGCTTTTTAAGGATTTTGCACTCTACTGAAGCAAGAACCATAATTGTGATTATTATTTTGTATAAAACAAAGCTGAGAGTAGGCATTTTAAAAATGCCTAGAGGATGGATGTAGGCATCCAGCTCTCATTTAGGGAGCTGGTACACAACTTCAAGGTGCTTATAAGAATGCAGCTCTCTAGAGATGTCCCTGAGGCACAGTGCAGTGCTATGCAGAGATGCACTCAAGAGGCTCTAAACAAGCTTGTTCAAGTACTAAAAGCAATACTGCTGTGTTAGCACAAAGATTTGCCTGAGGCAGTTAACCCTGCAGAGGAACTAGGTAAAATAAATGTGGTAGAGAGCTATACTTATACTGCAGAGCAGGTTTAGTGGAAAAGAACAGGTTACTTGGTCATCTTTCTTGAATTACATTAATGTATGCCATAGAGCCATGCAATAGTAATAATGTAAAAAGAAAATCCTATTGCAAGGAATTTTATGAAATACAGTATCAAGTAATGTCTGGTCAAAGAGCAAAGGATACTCATCTTTTATCTAGACCCACCAGGCATGGATTCACTCATGAAAGAGGGCTGCTGGTAAAGCAATTTTAGCCCTTCCCCGAGGGTAGATTTAGATATATTTGATCTAAAGGAATATATAAGGATAGTAATATAAGGGAAAAGTTCTTCACAATGAAAATGGTGAGACACTGGGACAGGTTACCCAGAGAAGCTGTGGATGCCCCCTCATTAGCAGCGTTCAAGGCCAGGTTACATGGGGCTTTGAACAACTTGATCTAGTGGAAGATGTCCCTGGAGTTGGAACTAGATGATCTTTAAGGTCCTTTCCAACCTAAACCATTCTGTGATTCTATGCTGTGTGAGATCCAACATATGACATTGCTGTAGTTTTTCTGTGCCTCATCTGCTCCTTAGTTTTCATCTTCTCTTCCACACTGTGGTTGTAACTGGATCTGGACACAGTCTTAACTGCTTACTTTAAGGTGCTTTTGCTTTGTATGCAAGCAGAGTGGCTTATAATTGATTACTAGTAGCTTAACACCTACTACATTTCTTCATCTCTGCTGTCAGATAAGAGTTAAGTAGTGATGGAGAAGTTTTGAGTGTGTATATGCCAGCAGCGAAACCACAATCACACAAAAACGATGAAGTGTGATTAAAGTAATTGACAATTTTTGGTCTTTTCATGTGTTCTTTGCAGAGATGCAAAAAGAATTGCACAGTCCAGGTGCTGAAATACAGGAATTCTAGTGTTTGAAATCAATGGCAGTCTGCTTGCAATTAAGTGTTGCCTTGAAGTAGGCCCTCAGAGTTGCATTTCATGGCTTTTGCTGCAGCTCCTCTCTGTAATGTTCTGTTCAGAGTGCCAGAGATCCTCCGTCAGGAAGGGCTGGAGCAGGAGGGTGTGTGGGCAGGGGCGCGGGGGCTGCAGGACAGCCTGCCGTCAGCTGACGCACAGCTGCGTCGGGAAGCCCGGGGACATCTCTTTGTGGAGGATATGAAGGCTGCTGGGAGAAGGCAGAAGGGAAAGGCTCTAACAGGAAAAAAGAAGCAGCAGAACAAAATAAAGTCTGATTCATTACTGAAGTATTCCAGGATCCTGAAATCACAGAATTGTTTGATACTGCTGGCAACTGGCAGCATTTCAAACTCTAGGTAGAAGGGTCAAAAACCAGAACTAGAGATGTAACAGAGTTGTATAATCTGTCTTTCAATGAATGGGAAGGATAATGGTCACAAAACCAAATTATAATTTTGTTTCCTAGGGTTTTCAAGCTGAGTATGGAGCATTTGAATTAGTAAGTCTTTATAAATAAATTACTGCTGCGTTGAGTTGATGCCATTATAGTGACAGATGACCTGGATTGTTTTGCTGAGAAGGAAGCACCCTTCCCTTGAGAAAAAGTCACAGCTGCTTATCTTGGCAAAACCAAAACCTTAACTATTTATATATATATATATGTTACATGAAGAGTTGGGAGGGGAAACATAATGCCTATAATTTACAACAGTAGTGAAATTGGGTTTATTTTTGTTCTGGGGACATGCAATGGATAGTAGAAATACCAGTGATGAGTTTGTAGTGATCATTGATAGGCCTCCTTTTTTCGTAATAAAAGACATAGGGAGATGCAGATGCTAGTTTTCTGCAAATCACTAATAGCAAAATAGAAATAACAAAGTGATTATAATTTCTGAGCTTTCCTTTTGGGGCACAGTCACTTCTCCAAACCTTGCTAACAGAAAACCAGTCACGTCTGGCTGACATGTAGTGACTAATTTTAAGTTCTTTGTTCTTGTGCTTTAAACAGTGACATTCAGAAAGACTGGCATGAAAAAGTTTTACTTCTTTTGAGATCGCAGAAAGTAGAAAAGGAGAGAGAGCCTGTGTCTCCTGGTTCTGGATTGCTTCTGCATGTGCACAGGGCAGGGCTGCCTTCCGTGGATGCTAGGGGGCGTTTTCCCTCTTATGCAGCAAAGAGCAATAGAAGAAATCACTACAGAAGTGGGATATAGAAATTTCCCCCCTTCAATTTAAATTTAGATACATAAAATTTTATCTTTTGAGCAATGACTTATATTTATACAAATAGTTTAATCTTGTTCATAGGCTTGAGAATTTTTGTTTTCAATTGTGAAAACTTGTAATCTGAAATACAGAACAGTATATCTCCAAATCTCTCAAGTCCTGTCACTTTTAATATAACTTTTTTGATGAGATATAATCAAGCATGTATTAATCAAAGCAGAACTGAAACATGCCAGCAACTTAAAACAAAAGCAAAATATTTTTGTCTGTGCACATGCAGTGATGCCATGAGAAATACAACAGTTTGCTGGAACTGCATGCAAGTTGTCACGTTGGCACGGTTTTAAACAAGCAAGGCTAAATGAGGCACAATATGACATTTTGGAGTTCATGTGGGGATGTAAACATGCCACAACAATCAACTGCCTTGTCAAAGAACTATAAAAATAATTTATTTCCTCTCCAGAGCTACTTCTGGGGAAAGAATAGTTAGTGTATTAGCTGTCAGGGAAAAATTAATATCTAGATATGGAAGGGGGCAATGTTTGGGTCATGTGAAAAAGAAACATCAAAAGGAGATGTAGTTGAATCTGGTTTTTTGAGCACCAAGGTGAAGGGCTTACCATAATTTAAACCTGTTCCATGATTAATTATATCCTATCACCAGGATGTATAGATGAAACCGCTGTTTGAATATAAAATGCATTCCTGACTATTTGGGAAATTCTTCTAGTATTCTTTGATCCATTTGATTTGGTCTAAAACTGTAGTAAAGATACATACTTGTGTATTAAATATTTGCTATGTATACAGCAGATTTCTTTTTAAATGGTTGTTTTCTATGTAGTTGTTGAAAGATGTTTAGAATACGAAATTATATTTTGCATTTGGTGTCACAATAAGTACACTGATTTCAACCCCTTGAGGTATCATCTGAAAACAGCAACAGAACCTGCTTAGGGAAAGTTCCCATCAGAATTGTTTGAGCACGAAGCAGAATGCTGTTAGATACCATAAAGGACTTTTCTGAAAATTGCAGTGACTTTGCAGCCAGGGTTTCAAGGAATCTGCCTTTCTTGACCAGTGACAAATGCTGAGGGTCTGAGTCCTTTGTGTAGCATTTCTACCGTTGTGTTATTTTGTTCAAGATTTTATTGTGAATCATAAAAAGACTTCTGTTTCATACAAAAAGCAGGTCCTGAATTTAAGGAATGAAAGAGAGTCCGAGAATAAATTTGTAAACCTCATTCAGAGAAGTGTTTTAGCAAAACTTTACATCATGACAGTAAAGATTGCAATCTTGAGCATTGACATGGAGAGTTCTTTCTTTACAAAGTATTAAGGGATGACTTAGGAAATAGGCCACTGTCATGGAGCTATTTCTGGTAATGGGGAAGCGGCTGTAAGAATGGGTCCTGTAAGAAATTGCTCAAAACTCTCCCCAGCTCTGAGCAAGACCCACTTCTGGGGCTGAGCCAATTAGGCACCTCCACAATCACTTTTTAAGAAGAAGAAGAAGCCATAGCAGGAAGGTTCTTCCTGTTCCTTCTTGCTCTGTTTTTCCTTCTTTTCTGTCTGGTGGTGGTGCAAGGAGTTGGAAGAGAGAGAAGCGACCGTACAGACCTCAAGGTCAGTGAGGGAAGAGAGGAGGAGGTGTGTTGGAGCACAGATCTCCCTATATCCTGTGGAGACGGGTGGTGAAACAGATTTGTTTGCACTTTGTTAAAGACCCTGCACCAAGGGGCAGTGACTGTGGCCAGAGGAGGCTGTGTCCCATGTGAGGGACCCTGTATTCACAGAAGACATAACTTGGGAAAAGCCCATGCCAAAGAAGTTTAAGGACTGTGTCCCAGGGGAGGGACCTTGTGTTAGAACAGGGGAAGAATGCCAGGAGTTGTCCTCCTCTGAGAAGAGAGAAGTGTCAGAGAGCATCTGTGAGAAACTGACCATGTCCCCCATTCCCTACCCCTCTTTGATCTGTTGAGGGGGGAGGAGGTAGAGATATCAGGAGCAGTGAGGTAGGAAGAAAGGAGGGATGGAGGAGGGAGATCTTAAAGCTCTGGTTGTATTCTCTTCATCATCCTGCTCTCTCTTTGCTTTTTGTTCTGTTCTGTTTCTTGTAGGTTGGAGGGTGGGGGTGAATAGGGGGCTGTGAGCTAGAGACTGTTGGGCTTCATTGCTGACTGTGCAAAACGATGACAGACACCTAATTTAAGGACTGATTTTGAGATGAATCAAGACTACAAATATATACCATGTTCATGACATATGAAGATGCTATGGTAAGCAGACTTTGCCACTCTTTGGACTTACTGTTACTCTCTTTGTTGAGACAAATGTGATGACAGTCTGCTTTCCTCATTACACTGTGCACACACCACTGGTTTGGTAATTTCTCAGGAACTGTTAAGCCTTTTGCTCAGTTTCAACCAAATTTAATGAAAGGTCAAGTTAAGCTGATGGTTTGTGTGAATTTTCCAGAAAGGCACCCAAAGAGAAGAGGGAAAGAGTGGGTAAAAGTTTACTGAGATAAAAGCATGTTATAAAGCAAGGTCATGAATTCACCACTTCTGGGATATCAGGGTATCATCAGGGCATGCAATCCAAAGTTGTATCTACAGAACAGTTTCAATTGTTCTAAACTTTTCTGCCACATTTTATCGTCTCTTTTCTGTTAAACTCTCTTTGTTGCCAGCTTTTCCTTTGCTATCTTTTACACCAAAAAACTTTATCTCAAAAATGTCTTCTAAAAATATCTGCATTTTCTCCTTATTTGCTGACAAAGGCTTTGGTGAAATTCAGACTATAATAGGAAATGCAGTGACCTCATTTCTGAGATTTCAATAGAGATTTTTTTGGCTAATTTCTCTTTTTGGATAGAGTGATGGTGTATCTTGTATAACAGGTATTGCAAAGGGACAATGCAAAGTGTGTATGTGGTACTGTTTGGGTTGGAGGAAGATGCATATTAATGTAATTACTTGCAGGAGGAAAGATGGTGATTTAAACTGGTTCTGGCTTTAGACCAAAATTAAATTAATGGGCTGTAATGTTGTTGGCTTTGTTTGATGAAGTGCTTAGTTAATGTTATTCAATAAATATTCTTGGTACGGTTGTTGAGAGAGAAGAAAAAACATTGCAGCACGTTGTAACTTGGTGGTGTTAAGCATTCATTTAATCAGCATGTTAATCATTAGCTTTGGTTTAGGCTTTTAAGTTCTGGAGTGTCAAGGCTGTTCACAAAAATATGTATAAATGTGAGGTAGCCAAATTAGAGAGGCTTGATTACTGACCAGCTTTTGTTTCAATAATCATGTAGTGTATTGCAAAGCACTAGAGACTAAGAAGGGAGAGACCTGGGAAGAAGGAGGAGTGGGGGAAGGTGTCTTAAGGGTTTATTTCTACTTTCCATACTAAATTTTGATTGTTAATAAATCAGTTCTCCCCAAGTTGAGTCTGTTTTGTCTGTGATGGCAATTGCTGAGTGATCTCCCTGTCCTTATCTTGACTTGCGAGCCTCTTGTTTATATTTCTCTCTTCCCTGTCCTGTTTAGGAGGGCGAGTGATAGAATGAGTTGGTGGGCACCTGGCACCCAGCCAGGACTAAACCACCACATCTGTCAAACTGAAATATTGATTTTTTAAATAAAAGTTGTTATGTTTTTTCATGGATCTGGAGCCTGTGTGAAGCCCTGAGTAGCCTGAGTTAATGGAAAGTTTGGTAATGCCAATGTGGGTTTTTTTTAAGCTACAGTTAGTAAAAAAACCACCACTGGATGATGACTTTTTCATGAAAGGTCATTGCAAAATGGACACTGAAGAGAGTGATTTCTATTAAAAAAAAATACTTCAGTTGTGTTTAGGCCAATGATCCCCATACTGCAATGTATACCACTGTTGGTAACTGAACTACTTTAAATTGATACAGCATGGTGGCAACTGGAGGAAGATTCCCTCCTGTTCTGTGAAACAATGCCATGGCAGCTCCTGTGAGCAGCCTGGCCATCTGGGCTTTTAGCCTGTTCACCCAGAAGGCAGCAGGCATGAGGCCAGGAGTTGATTGTGGAGCCCAAGGGTGGTGGTGGTGGATGAGTTTTGCCGTGTGGCGGAATGAAGGGCTGTGGTTTTGACTGGGGGATGGTATGGTGGAGAATGAAGTTGAGTCTGCCATGGCACATGCCGTATCCCCTATACACTGACTGAGATAAGGGGGTGAGGTCCCAGGTAGAGCTTTGTAATGGATGCTGTGGATTTTGATGCTGTGGATAATGACAACTGCTCATAAGCCTGCTGGTTTTGAGTTGCATTTTTCTCTTCCAGTATTTCATTTGTGTAGTAATATACAAGATACAACTCTTAACCTTTTGTTTTAACCTATGTGGCTATTTGTTGCCAGTGTCACAAACAGGATAGCATCATAATGTGACAATGTGAACAATTTAGCCAGTATGTGTGGAAGCAAAACACTGAGGGATGTTGAAGGAATGCAAATAAGCCCTATATTGTTGCTCATATTTGCATCCGTTAACTCAGCAGCAGAGGGACTTCTTTGAAAAACAGGCTGGAAATCTCTTGTGTGCATTAGGGATATTAGTTGCTGTTTCAAGGCTATACAAAACTGTATGAATTTGAAGAGAGAATCCTGAGGTTTTTTTCCCCTCATGGGAAACAGATCCAGCGTATTCTGGAGCTGATGAGGTTTGAGTGCAGACAATACCTCTCCAAGAGTCAACTCTCTGGAAAAGTCCCTTTGTGTAAGTGCAAACTGACTCTCACTTATCCAAGGTATCTTTTCATCATAGAATCACAGAATGGTAGGGTTGGAAGGGACCTTTAGAGATCATCTAGTCCAACCCCCTGCAGAAGCAGGGTCACCTAGATCAGGTTGCATAGGAACATGTCCAGGTGGGTCTTGAAGACCTCCAAGGAAGGAGCCTCCACAGCCCTTCTGGGCAGCCTGTACCACTGTTCCATCACCCTCACAGTGAAATAGTCTTTTCTTATGTTTAAGTGGAACTTTTTGTGTTTCAGCTTCATCCCATTACCCCTTGTCCTGTTGCTAGCTACTATAGAAAAAAGGGATGTCCCAACCTCCTGACACCCACCCTTTAGATATTTATAAATGCTACTAAGATCTCCCCTCAGTCCCCTCTTTTCTGGACTAAACAGCCTCAGTTCAGTTTTTAACTTGTATTGTGCTTACTTACGGAAACTTGACCTAGTGTAAGTAAAATGTAATCCATTAATTACTTAAAAGTAAGGTTAATACTTAAGTAAGGTTCCCAACAAGTTGCAGAAAGATACTTATTGCCCTTATTCTGCTTGTGGTTGCCTAACCAGAGGTGAAATCTACTTGAAGCTCATATCAGTGTACATCCTCTTCTGTGAGGAAGGCAAAATGTCTTTTTCACTTTCACCTGGGTGGTTCCATCAGTGAAGTTCACATGAGCTTTTATCACCATTAACTGGGATTTATCATCATCTTGTGCTTTGGAAAGCCTCTACACATATTTCTTGAAACGCCAACAAAGTAGAAGTATTTTGGAGCCTGTGCTTTGGAGGGAAGTGAGAGGAATCATAGAATGGTAGATGTTGGAAGAGACCTCTAGAGATCATCTAGTCCACCCACCCTGCTAAAGCAAGTCTACCTCAAGTCACTCAGGAATGTGTCCAGACAGGCTGTGAAAAACTCCAGAGAAAGAGACTCCACAACTTCCCTGGAGAGCTTGTGCCAGGGCTCCCTCACCCTTACAGGAAAGAAGTTTTTACTTGTGTTTAACTGGGGCTTTTTGTTTTGCAGCTTACGTCTGTTACCCCTTGTTACTGGAGAAAACAGGAAAAAAATGTGTCCCATTGGCCTTCTTGGCCATGAAGGCACGTTGCTGGCTCATGTTTAGTTCCACCATAACTCCCAGGTCTCTCTCTGCAGAGCTGCTCTCCAGCAGGTCACTCCCAGCCTGTACTGGTGCAGGGGGTTGTTCCTCCCCAGGTGCAGGACTCTGCCCTTGCCCTTATTGAACCTCAGAAGTCTCCTCTGTGCTTAGAAACTTGGGGAGCAAGGAAGCTGATGCCTGTTTCAAAAGTCAAACTCTCTGGAGCTTTGTGATTTCTACCTTTTTCTCTTCCAAGGGATTACTATTATACCAGTTCTGAAAGGAAGCCACAGAATAGTTTCTAATTCCTTCCATAGTTGTATTTAATAGATGTTCTCTACAAATGTTAATTTAGTGCTTGTCCAGCACTTTGTATAGCAGAGCAGTAAAATAAATTGAAATGTTATCATGAAATGCTTGAAAGAATTACATTAATGCCAGGATTTAATGCTACATTTATTACATATTGCATTATAAAGCAGTATATTGTATTGCATTATATCATTGCTGTTTGAGGGAGTGAGTATTTGTACTAATAATGATTCTTGTGACCAAGTTTTGCTCTTGGAGTCATTCCATTTAGAGATAGTAATGACTGAGTGCATCATATGTTATTGGTTTTTATCATAAAGCCATTTATCCTGTGGAAAATGAGCATTTTTGATCATGACAATAGCATTTAATCACAGAATGTTGGCTTTAGAAGTATAGAAAAATACAATTGCAGCAGTACAGTTTGGTGCAAAGAGGGATCCCTCCTGTGTTTTCCCCATCACTCTCCAGGTGGCTGCAAACTCTCATACCACCAAGCACCCGTATTGTGGAGACAGTTCTTTGGCAAGCAAAGCAGCCTGCTCTCACCTGTGTAATTGCCAAGTTCCATGGCTGGGCCTATACTGCCTTCTCCCTCATCGCTCCAGATCTTTCCTGGAGCTGGAGCTCAAGGTGCCTAGTTACTCTGGCCTGTCACCTTTCTTTCCATCGCTTACTGTATCCTACTATTAAGGTCACAACGGAGAAAACCTCAGAGTCCAGAACTTTAGTGCTCAGGTGCAGGAGGACAGCCTGAGGTGTTTCCATTCCATCTTTTAGCCCTCACAATTTGAGTAATGCCCTCTCATCCCACCCTTATTACAGCTGCACAAGGAAAACGTAAGGGACAATCTGTTTCCCAAGTCTGTTTCATTTGGATGATAGTATAATGTGTAACACTGCATCTATGCATTGGAATAGGTTGTAAGGGGTGGTAGTATAGAATCACAAAATGGTAGGGGTTGGAAGGGACCTTTAGAGATCATCTAGTCCAACCCCCTTGCGGCAGGTCCAGTGGTAGAGAATTCCATGGGGCCTCCGTGGCTGGAGGATTTTAAAAAGTATTGTTTTTCAGAAACAGTCTGGGTAGTCATATTGTGGTCTGAAGCAAAGGATGAGCCAGATGTTATCTTGAGCTTTCTTCAAAGCCCACGTTTCAGGATGTTATATTTTTGTACTGAAGCAAAGCCAGTGACTTATCAAAGTCAGATTTGCACTATAGTTCAATTAGTTCAAACTTTCAGTTTGAAAAGAGTGATACTTTGTTAAGAATTAAAAAAACCATACCTAGACAATAGTTTTAATGGTCTCTCTCCATTGCAGGACATAATTTTTCAAACACCTGTTTTATATTTTACTGACACAAAGGGAAATGTAACTGTGGGGTTTTTTTTCCTCCCTTTCTTTTCTTGCTTGTATGTTTTTCCTCCCTCTTATTTGAGCCTATTCAAAAGCTATTTGATAACAAATGGTAAGGGAAGTAAGAGAATGAAAAAAGACTCTGAATTCAAGAGATATTGGAAAGAAATTTGTGGTTGAGAAATCAAGCACTTTTGCAAGAGGAATTATGCTAATTGGATATCCTTCTTCAAACTCCTTTCAAAAGAGTACCTTTACTGAGTCTGGGAGGCCACATGTGCACTTAGCAACAGTTATCCTGAGTCACTTGCATGCTTGAAACAGGTGCTCTTTCTATTAGCCCAAGTCCAGGTATTGATTTACAGATATATTCACCAGCTCTTCTGCTGCCACCTTCTTCCTCTTCCAAAGCACTGGGCTCATCTAATACTGGAATATGATCTATATGGCAAGCTGTAATTGATTAACAGAAGGGTTTGTGTTTTCTTCTTTTTGAAAATTGTGTTTCTACAGCAGTGTTAGCACCAGAACAGCATTTTTTTTTTCCTGCCTTTCAAGTTTATTTTAGGAGTTGAAATCACACATAAAACCAGCAAGCAAAACAAATAAGCAAATCTCTCTAAATTCTTTTCATGGCTAAATGAGAATGGAATAATTTTCAAGAGGTAATATTATTTCTTAAGCCTGTTTTAGTGTGCTTCAGTTTGGATTATTTGGTTGTTCTTTTTCTTTAACTGTTGTAATCTATTCCAAGGAGAGGTTTTTTGTTTTTGTTGTTTTTATAGCACACTTGTAAAGTAAGGTTTCCATACATGTTTCCATATTCTCTCTTAAGAAGCACCACAAATCAAAGGATGTCTTCAATTTAGGGCCCTCTGACCCTTACTTGGAAGATATAAAAACACAGTTAATGTATTATTTTGAACAATAACTTATTTCCAGTTAGCTACCTTAAGACATGCAGAAAGAAGATATAGAATGGGTATTGTATTTTTTTGTTAGTAGAATATTAGTGTGTCCAAATGTATGTTTCTGCTATATGCACAGACTTTGAAAATATGATTTTTAATGTTAAGTTAGGATAGAACATTGGATTGGGGTAGAACAAAAATTTAAATAAAAAAAAAGATGGTGTCTGTTATTAGTTGTTTCTGGAAGCTTTAATCAAAAGGTTAAATATTGTGAGTGTATTATAAATACAAAAGGAAAAACAGTAGGTAGGTAGGGACAAATATTGGAAGCAGAAAAATAGTAACAAGGAAGCTAGGAGTTAAAATGCTTGTATGTGAGATGGATGACAGGCTATTTCCAAAGAGGTGTTAGAAAGTAGAGCTTAGACAGTGAACTTAGAACTTTTACGTTGTGTAGGTATCAGTATCACCCGAAATGTGTTTTTAGTCAAGGCAGAGGAACAGTCTCATCTAAGATCTGACTCCTCTGATCTGTATTAGATATCTAGAAGTGCTTCTCCATTAACTGCTAATGGGATCTAGATGACTAGCCTCAGATGCAGACACATACACTGTAGATATCCATGTTTCATTAGATGAATCTGATTAGATGAGCTCCCTGCCTGGAGGGGCAGATCCTGACAGCAGAGTTACAGATGGAAGTTTTGGACAGAATGGAAATTTTCTTGCAAATTCAGGTTGTGAAGAGAGAGGGAGGGAAAAAGGACCAAAGTTGGAGCATTGCTGAATATCCACAAGAAAGTGGAAGCTGCATGGGGAGAAACTCCTGGAAGGAGCCTCAGTAGCGTGGTCAGAAGGTGAGGAGGAAAAAAACCTGACAGCTTAGGAGATGGTTCCAAAAGCGAAATCAGATGCCATAAAGTCTAGGTGACTGCAAGATGATGGAATCAAGGATGATTTGATTGTTCATTGTTGATTATGACACAAAGTATTTGGGAAAATCTCCTCCCATTCTACGATGTGCTCTCATTAGATGTTATAGACAGATTAGAAAAATGCTTCCACAGTTGCTTCCAGAGCTAGAACATACTGGCCAATTTCAGTCACAACATCTAATTCTTTTGTGTTTTGATACAGAGTGTGAGAAATAGAAGGGACTAGAGAAATTCTGTGAATATAATAATGCATTTCCAACTGGAGAAAACAGTTAAAAATATTATAGACTTCAGCCATATAAATGGAATTGAAATTGTAGTGACTATCAAACAATTTGATGCTGGAACAGAAATTTTGATGCCATGAAAAGTTTATAGTGAAGTGTGTGATGTTTATTGGAGGTACTGTGAACTTACAAATAGATGAATTTCAGTTAGGTTTAAATTTCAAGCAAGTTGTGCAATGTAGGCAACATGGCAGGACTTTTCAGTATCCCAGGAGCGGAGACTTCATGACTGTTCTGCATATTGGAATAAGAATAAAATAATGAAAAAAGAATGGATTCATGTCTTTCCATTCTGACTCTAGGACTGTGAGAGAAATTGGCATAACTTTTTCCTCTTTTTGCAATCAACAGAAAAAGAGTTTATTGGAGAAGAAAAAGGGAAATTAATGGAAGTGCTAAATAAAGCTGTAAGATACCGTGTGAAGTGCATGAGATAGCTTCTGTAATTCTATATTTGAAGCAATCATTGTCTTGAAAAGTGTCTTTCTAATTCTGTTTGAAGAATAACTTTATAGTCACCTATATTTGGTATGAAAAAAAGGTATTTGGAAAAATTTTGCCAGAAGTGTGATAAAGTGTGGCATTTTGATTTATTAAAAATGTCTGGATAAACACAGAGATATATATATATATATGTATGTATGTATGTATTAATCTTAAAAGGAATTCTTTGATACAAGAGAGGAAACAGTTACATGTGTTTGTTACAGGCCTCTGATGCCTTCTTGCTGATGAAGACTGTCATTTTCCCATGGATGGAAATTGGTATAGGTTTTTCCAAATCTGGGAATATACACAGTATTCCATTTTTCAGGTTTACTTTGCAACCAAAATAATATTGTGTGGTAGTGTTCCTTGGTAAATAGCAAAGGTAGGTGATAAGTTCCAATGATTATTGCTTAGGAAGGAGCGTCAGGACTGATTAGTATCTCAATTCAGGCTCAGTAACTGATGGGCTTCCCAGGGCAGCTTCTGCTAGATTGCTATTGACTTAAACTCCTTCCTGTGTTAGTGGGGAAGGTCAGTAATAGTTTGTAGCAGAAAGTACCTTGCTTGTTTTTTCTTCTTGTTGTAGAAAGCTGAGCAAAGAATCTCAGTTTTATACTACTTTGCAAGGAACTCTGAAGTGTTTGTTGCACTAAAACTCATTAATTGAAACCCAGTGCCTTTCCCTGCTTACCTAATATTTGTTTCTAGGAAGATGTGCTTCATTTAGTGCCTTTTTGATTTGATGTGTCTTTGTTGTGAGAGGTTTTCAGGTCACACTAGCATTTTCTAGCATCAATATTATTTTTTTTAAGTATCATACCTCTTAATAACAGTAATATTTCCAATTATTTCATGTGTGATAGCTCTGCAGCTACACTATCAACAACTATAATTTACTTCTTAATTTTTTAACAAATACTTCAGAGCAATGCTCTGAGGTTCACCATCACACTGGAACAAATATTACCAAGTGAACTGGAGATATAAATATTCTTTTCGCTTTTAATATATTTTTCACTTGTGAAGTACAAATATTATTAGAGGTTGGACTAGATGATCTTTTGAGGTCCCTTCCAATCCTTAAGATTCTGTGATTCTGTGAATAGAGGACTCTCAAGTAGGCTGAGGTTTGGGAAACTCTTCCACTTTATTGTACTTCAGTAATCTATATGCATGTTGCAATGCTGGAAATACCAAAGGATGTTTGAGTCTACTCTTTCTCAACTGTATTTTTCTGTGCTTCCAACCAGGTTGTGAAAATGTGGGTGAGAAAAGTTTCAGGTTTCTTTTAGCAGGATAGTTATTAACTTTGCTCTCCATGTTATGAAGATGACTTCATTAACTAAATGTCTGTTTCTGTCCACAAAGTAATACTTTTCAAAGAACCCATAGTATCTTTCAGTATCTTCAGTACTGTCAGTTCCAGGCTTCAAAGAGGGAAGAGGTGCATACAAAGATATTGGGTAGGATAAATGATGGCCTGATGACAATAGAAGAGGAAACTGAATGGTCCTTGCAATGTTGTGACATCAAATAGGATTCTCTGGGAGCACTGCTTATCTGCTGGGAAGTTCTCAAAAAGCTGAGTGGTGTCTATTGGCTGGTTTGAGCTACCAGCTTCCAAGAGATCCCATGGAGAGGTGGTGGATTGTGATTGCCTTTCACCTTGTCTCACATAAGCTGTTTCCAAAGGTCATTGCTGAATCTTTTATTATTTAATATAGTGTCTTAGCTCTTACAGAATGTGATGGATCACCATTTGGAGGTCCTTGTTTTTATCTGTTGATGTTTAGAGGCAATCTTGGTGGTTACTGAAATGAGATCACCCATTTAAATTCCACTGTGACAAGTTGATTGCAGTCTGTTCGTTCCTTTTTAGAGGAAAGCCTAATACCCATCCTATATGTTCCTGTTTTAGTCCAGTCATACAAATTGTACTATTAGTGATGTTAAGGTTACTGTGCTGGCCTCTCTCCAGGAGTTCCCTGTCCCTCTTGAACTGATCAGCCCAGAACTGGACACAGGACTCCAGATGAGGCCTCACCAGGGCAGAGGAGAGGGGGAGAAGAACCTCCCTTGACCTGCTGGCCACACTCTTCTTGATGCATCCCAGGATGCCATTGGCCTTCTTGGCCATGAGGGCACATGGCTGGCTCATATTTAGTTTATTATCAATCAGGACTCCCAGGTCTCTCTCTGCAGAGCTGCTCTTCAGCTTTTGCAGAAGAAAGTATAAGCAATGCTTATGCTTAAAGGTGGTCCTTACTCAAACACACAGCTATTTGTGGTTGGTTTAGACATTGACATTGTGGATCTGTCAGCAAATGTTACTTTATATAGCTATTGGCCTTAGGCTATAGCTATGTAAACTGTTGGTTTTTTTTCCTTGACCTTAAAAAGTATTAGTAATTTATTCAATATAGTCATGTTTGGACAGTAAACTAAGAGCATGTTATGCAATGCCTTCTCTGGAGAGGAGGCAGCTCACAGTTCAACTCAGCAACAAACTAACAGTTACTATTTACAATGGAGTCAGAACATCACTGTATTTGCATTTGACATCACACCTTTTATAGGGAGTAATCGGTTACCACCAGTCTAAAAGTAAAAAAACCAAACCCCTAACTCCCACCAAGCCAAAAGAGCTTTGTATGTTAATTTCTTCTCTTTTTGTGGAGCTGCTATCCAGTGAACTATAAGTCAGTAACAGTTTTCCATATTGACTCCTATTATGTGATCATCTGGAGGATCAGCTTTTGACATTTTATCTTATTATGGTTTTCTTGCTTTCCTTTTCTCTTTATATTTTGTGCTTGGATAACACTCATGTTGACATTAACACGCTTTCTTCTAGCTACTACTTCAGCTCTGGTGTTTATTAAAGATGATGAGTGTGCCGCCTTCTGTGTTTCCTTCCTGCAGATTTTTCTGATGGCAGTTGTGAGGGGGATAATTCTTCTCTCTATGCAGTTGCTGTAGTAGGGTTTTCTAACCTAACTGATATCTTGAGAGATTTTTAAAGTTTAGCAAGCTCTGGATGGGATGGTCCCAGAACACTGAGTCATTTTCTCTGAACTGCGGTAAAATGTCACTACTTTTTTGCTTCTGCTCTCTTTTTTCCTCTCACTAATTTTCTCAGTTCTGCCTTTTTTCCCTTTTTTACTTCATATTTATGACACTCTGTATGTGTGTGTGCATGTGTGTGTATATATTTTGTTTTCTTGGCCTGGCTGCTGCTGCCTCCTTTATTTTGCCTCCCACTTCAGTTTTCCTTTTTGTTACAGGGTTCTATGGTGACACTGTGTGCTGCTGGAAATGGTGCCTTTCCCTGCTGCTGGCTTTTGCCTGTTTGCTATTATGCACCTACACAAGTCAGGTTCTTTACCACAGTTCACAGCTCTGCCCCAACAAACTAATTAAAAAAATGGTTGCTTGGGATTTGTGTCACTAAAAAAGGAGCAGATTTGTAATTCCACACAGGATTCTTCTTAGAACCATTGAATAAAATGCATCTTGTTTCTATGTTATCTTGTAAATGAGAAATTCTTTAGATCCAATTTAATGTCTGTATTCCTGACACTTAGCTAAGGAGTCAGTGGGAACACTTCAGTTGCATAGGAATATGTTGAATCTGGTTTTGTTTGTTTTCAAATACCTTTTAGCTAAATCAAACACAAAATGTACCACTTGGACACCATATGGATTCATGATGTTTATAAGAATTACAGGGGAGATCTATAAATCAGTGAGTGTCTGCCATTGATCTGTAAAGAGTATTGTCTTTCCCAATGACAGAGATGGATAGTCATGTTCAGGTTTTTGGACATTTCAGGGTAGATTGTATGACAGAAAGCACAAGAGACTTGCATTGAATTGTTTATCCATTTTCCATCATTTCTGTAACTGTGTCAGTTAACAGTCCATTGGCAGGAAAGAAAATAGTTTGTACCCTGTTCTCCTGCTGCTCTCCTCCACTTCCCTCAGTTATGAAACTGGTTTTTTTGAGACCTTCATAATTTCCTCAGCTTCTACCTCTTTCCTTTTCTGAGAGACAACTATAAACTTCATCATAGTGCTAGCCATTTTCCCCCCATCCAGATTTTCAGGCATGTTCTCAGTTCAGATGGTTCTGCCTTTCAGTGAAAGATTAGTTTTCTAATCTATGTGAAATCTGTCTTTTAAAAAAACAGGCAAAGCTCAAATTGAATTGATCAACTCAAACGAAAGGAAATGGGAAACACAGAACTGCTTTAACTAGAAACTTGTAGCTAAGGCTAATGTGGATTAGGTCACGTTTGGCAAGAGTGTGCATCTCTGAGTTGTATCCATTAACTGTGTCCATGCTCTCAGACTATTTATTTTTCAAGAAGTAAATGGTAGAACTTAAAGACATAACATTGACCAAAGACAGAAGATGATTTTGTATTTGCTATTCTGTCTGTGTATACAGGTTTTAGGTTTGAAAGTGGTACTTTGTTTTGGTTTCTGCTGCATCACTATTTTCTGTCTCAGCAGAGGTCAGTAAATACAAAGTTATATAAATTTCCTCTTTAATTAAAAGAAGTCTCTAATCCACATTCAAAGCAGAGTACAACTGAAGAAGTCCTTCAGTTACATAGCTAATTGTTTCAACTGGTTGCTATCTTAGTATTTGCATTATTGATTACTTCTAATATTTTGCCTTTTGCTGGAACCTTGGGTGTGTGTCACAGGGAATAAATAATATCCTGTGCAGACATCTCATGGTTTAAGCTGTCACACTTTGAGGTCTTTCCTCAAGCACTAATCTACAAGGGAGACTGCAATGAGAAGCGTAACAGTCCAGGTTCAACTATTAGTGGGATGCAAACCCTTGAGAAGTTGTGTGGTGTTCCCATTGAAGTGTTTCTCAAAGCTATTTTGGACCTATGTTGTGGTCATATACAACAGACAGTTCACTTTCATCTGCTGACCTAGTTGTTCACTTTCTTTCTGTTCAAGTGACAGCTCCTGCTGCTCATGTGCATCAGGACCAGCTGCTGCTTAGCCTGGGTCACCTTTTGCTGCCTTCAAATGCAGTTGCAGCTTGAGTGCTTTTGGACTGATGAGAATCTCAGTAGAGTATTCTGTAGTAGATGTGTGTGCATGTGTATAATGCAGCATCAGTGTAAGAAAGGAATGTACTACAAATACAAGTTAGGTTATTTAGTATCAGAGTACGAGTAACATGGGAATACTTACTATAGCTCAGGAAAACAGGAAAAATGGCTATTACTCTGTAAGGGACCTTGTAGATTTTTCCCTGTATGCCCTCTTCTGCACTCAGTCCAAGGTTTTACCAGCCTCTGTGCATTGACAAGATTCCCACTGTGGGCTACTGAGCTACATGTATGCATGAGTACTCTGTAGCACATTTACTGAACTTGTTTTTCTTTATACAAAATCTGTTTTGTTCAACTTCTCTCCACCTGGGAAGGTTGAAGCATTTGCTTACACGTGTGCTACTTGTATGAATGCATACATGGATAAATTCTTGCTGCTCTCCTCCCAGATAAAGTCAGAGACAACTGAGGTGTTGGCACCTTCTAACTTCTGCACCTCGGTCTTTGTGCTCAGCCTGACTGTTGCATTCCCATCTTTTGAATCTGATGAAAGTCAGGGAAATCTTTGCTGAGGGCCAACATGCAGGCACCATACATTTCCTGTTCTGATATGTAGTTCCTTTTCCAGCCTGCTGGAGTATGATGCTAGCAGGTGCACTTTCTCCACTTAGTTTGAGAGAGAACTAAGACACAGATTTTACCAAGGCTCTAGAGTTCTGTTGGATACGTACCCCAATATCTGCAATGCAAGACCCACCTCAGTTCAAAGATACCTGTAAAGAGTCTTAACAATTGTGAATGGACTCTATCAGAGAATCATACAATAATTCAGACTGAGGGGACCTCAGGAAGTCCTGCTCTAAATAGTCAGTTGTGACCAGTCAAATCTTGAAAACTTTTAAGGATGTGGCCTTTCTAACCTCTTCAGGTAATCTTTTCCAGTGGTTTACTGTCCTCATGGTAGAAGAGTTTGTTCTCACACCCAGTCTGAACCTCTCTCATTTCAACTTATGCCCATTTTCTTTTGTTTCAATTTATGCCCTTAGTTTTTTGAGTTCTCACAAGGCATCACTGTGAAGAGCTAGGCTCCTTCTTCATACTCCTTGCAGGAGTTCTCTAACTCCTTGCAAGTGTTGGAAGGTTGCTGTTTGGTCCCTTCAAAACCTTATCTTACCCAGACTGAACAAGCCTTATTCCCTTCACCTACTCTCACAGAGCAAGTGTTCAGCCACCTGAGCATCTTGGTAGCCCATTTTGGTCTCCCTCTGGTTTATTGATCTTTCTGGTATTAGAAGTCCAGTATTGTTTTGCAGTATTGTAGATGTGGTCTAATGAGTGCTAGGCAGAGGGGGATAATTGTTTCCCTTTATTTGTTAGCTGGATTCCTGTTAATACAGCCCCAGCCATCCTCCTGTGTAAGAGAAGCCATGTTGCCCCATACAGGGTATGAGCAGAGGGCTAAGACTACTTAAATGAAACAAGGGTGTTTTAAACTGCAGCTTGCATTGTCATGCAAGTAACAAGAGGCAGATGGCTGAGCCTTCTTCTCTAGTAGTCATCAGTATGCCACCATGGTATGTTTCTGACTCCATCTGTTGTCAGGCTGGTGATAGAGTAACCCATGGTGGCACACGGGCAGGGCTGTTGTACGCAGCACCATGCAGAGGGAATTGTACACATGCTTAGCCATACTGCTGGCTTTTTTGCAACAATCATTGTTGGAAACAGAACCCTTTTCTGGCATATCAGAGTCTTTGTTCATTTGTTGCTTCCTGCCCAACATTTTCAGCCAAGAAGCAATAGGCAGAATTTTAGGGTAGAGATTGGAGAAGAGGCCAATCACAGAACAAAGGGTCAACAAGTGAAAGGCACTGAGAGAGTTGTACTTCTCTGGCCAGCTGCAGTGCTGGCCACTGGAAAGATTTTGTCTTCCTTCCACTACTGTTATTACTTTATGAGCATTTGCAGCTGTTTTTCTGGTTTACCTTACTTGCCAATTGTTGGCTTTGGGGAGAAGAAAATGATGTGGTTTTTGTGTATTGGAGTTTTCGGTAGTAGGAAACTTACTATTAAGGCACAGTGGTGAAAAGAAACTAGCAAACAAGCCAAGATTTGACTGTTTAAGTATTATTTTTTTCTCATTTAAACCACTAATGGAAAGAGAGGATTTTGAACCCAATATTCGGTTTTTATCCTGGCATCAGAGAACAAAGCTGGCAGCATCTCAGTTCACAAGTTGTGAGTAGGATAGATACCTATAGCTGTCACTGAAAAGCACATTATTATTATTGTAATCTCTGCCATTAATCTGTTGTTTATATGAGTAAATATTAAGGTCTGATAGTTCTTGAGTGCATTATATCATTTTCGTACACGTGAAATCAAACCCTAAACATTTGTGTAAGCAGATAGAAACTGTGAAGATGAGTCATTATACTGTCCTTCCAATGGAGTTTCAGATTATTTGAGGTTTTAGAAAAACCCAAGTGGAGAATGAAATGGAGATTACACAAAAGCGAATCACTCATATGTGCTTAACTTTGAGTTAAGAAGAAAGAGGAATTGTTCTAGCAACCTCATAAGAATATGCCAGTCAGTTTGGGTGAAAAAAGAAAAATATTACTGTCCCTAGTTCTTGGAAAAATTATCCCCTAAGAAAAAAAGTGTAAAATATTTCAGTGTTAATAATTTTCCTTCTTTAAGGAAGATTAGTTTTGTATAGAGTTTTCTAGTGCAACTTGGTGGCTCTGTGTGCATGTTTATTTCAACTTTAGTATGGCTTTTGAAAGTCTTCATAAAATGAGCATGGAGAAAGTGATAAAGTATGGACTGAATAAATATACATTGAGATGGACTGAAAACTGGCTGAACTGAAATGATAGATTGGAAGTTGTTCATGAAGTTTACTCATGGAGAGTAGAGAGGCTGGGAATCCAGTGATACAAGAATTGTAGCTCAGAGTCCTTGGCTACTTCTATACTCGCAAATTAAAGGTTGTTAGGAAACTCAGTTGACTACACTATTAAATTGCTAAAATGATGCCAGGCACAATGGCTTTAAGCTCTGCTAGTTATCTTCCAGGCGATTCCTAAGTATGGCTTTGTGCGTGACTCTTCCCAGGTAGTTTGGATGCTGCTTCATGCCAGTTAGCCTTAGTACCAGAGAATACTGCTAGATGCTTTAAAATTTACCAGCACACAAGTAGCCTTAAAGTCTAGGTGTCTGGACCCATAGCTGGCAACCTGAAGAAATATAATTTTTGCCAAAGCTCTGTCTCCCATGCTTTTAGGCTTGTGAATCAGTTATATTTTCAGGGCAGGACCTCATCAGTCTTCTCTAACTGATAGAGAACCAGGAGACTAGGTACTGTCTGAGCCAGAAGCCCCCAGAGACCCTCCAAATATCAGCTTAATTTATTAAAAAAATTAAAGAACCTTAAAGAACATGAGAAGGCATTAAAAGACATATTAAAAGACATGGAGGGAAAAAAAGGAGAGCTTAAAAGTCATTAAAGTATTTATTTTAAATTGTGAAAAGCAACAATAGCTATGCTGTTATTCCACTTTATTTCTTATTACAGCAGGAATTCTGTTCTTTAAACAGCACTACTGATAGTATTCCCTATTCCTATCCTTTGTAATATATCCAGCTTCCCATCAAAATAGAAGTCTTTCAGTGGTGAACAATGCATAACCTGTGTATTTTAAACAACTTTGACAAAGATTAATTCAATACATCCTCAAGTTTTGGTGTGTTTTGGTTTTTTTTCCTTTTTCCCCAAAGTATCTTTTGATTCCACAAAAGTTATGGCTTGTGAAACTATGGATGTGCTTGAAGTGTTGGAGGGTCAGCAGCTGTCACACAGATATTTTAGCTTTCACTTGGATAACATACTTTGCAAACTTGGTCTATGGTGTGCAGAGGTTTTCCCTTTGCTTTTCTTGGCCATTGGTCTGGTCCACAGATGTGTCAGCTTTTCGAGTGAGGTCTTGCTCACCTTGAGTTGAGTAGAAGTGATGATGCTAAACACTTGTGTTTTGATGAAACTGGAAACAGAGCTCCATCATCCAAAGGTTCATGTGTGCTGGTGCAGGAGGAGAGATAGATGGAGGAGTAGAGCAGAACTGAGTTCTTCTGCAGACTTGAGCAATGTGTTTTAAGTTTTAAATGTGTTCCAATTTCTTTTTTTTTTCACTTTTAAGCATATTCTTAAAGAGGTGCCTTAAGTACTTGGAAATGTTGTAGTTTGAACATTGAAGCTGTTTATATTTAGTGCATTTGTTCCTGTGTTAAAAGCTATTTGTGGAAGGAACGTTATGCTCCTGTCTGGTAGTAGACTACCAGAGTGTAAACATCCATATGAAGCCCCCAGAAGTAATCTAAATACAAGTAAGGAAATATAAATGTATATTCAAGAGACATTGTGGTGAAGTTCAGTTTTGGCAGAAGGCTTATGGCTTGTTAAGGTTTGAAGTACTGTTTTTGTTTCTGAAATGTATGGAAAATACAGTTTTTGGCATCTGAAGGATTTTTTTTTCATGTAAATCACAACAGACCTGTAGAGGAAGCCATGTGCTGTTTGGTGATTTGATTCAAGTTGGTCTAGACTATCAGTACATCTATAGGGAAAAGACATGTAACTCGCAATAGAGAAATTAGTGATTCTGTGGAGTTGAAGTAGTTTATAAATACTTAAATTATTTCATGATTGCTTTTGCCTTCATTTTTATAAAATAAGTATTTTGGTTTTGCTCTTGTGAATGGTTTTGTTAGTAATAATCTGTGTGGAACTTGAAAAAATTTGACTAGGAAATCATTAGCAGTGCAGTGAAGTAGCAGAAGGACAAAAACCGTTTTGGTCAAAAGAATAACTTACCAACTGAAATAAACGCCATCTGTTTAAAGGTCTTGCAGCCTTGATTTATTAAGATCATCGTTTCATGGTTTAACTTTCTTTTATGCTAGCAGGGAAAAGAGGTGGTACTGATCATACACTTACAGTACAAATAATAGCTTTTCAACCATGAGGCTAATTTTAGGTGTTCACGTGCAAGCTTCAGCTATGAATGTATTTCCTGCAAGTTATTGTGAACTTCCATACAGCAGCTGCAAATAGTTTGCTTTGCATTTCCTATCGTCTATCTCTTTATCTCTTACCTGAAGACACATAGGCAGTTTTATTCCAAATGAATTCAGTTGCCCTCTGAGGGTTCTGGCCATGAAGATCTATCTAATGAGTTAGTGGGAATGTAGTAATAGGTGTAGAAGGGGCTCTAACAGTGACACTTGACAGATTTGTGGCCTGCAGCATTAAGGAATAAGGAGGAGAATTAGGAGACGTTTCACTTTCTTTTTCAAGATAATGGATACCTTCAGAGATTTCCTCTGTTCCTGTGGTATAAATGCTATTTAACAGCTAAACTGTGTGATTTCAAGCATGAGCTTTTCATCTCATCTCACTTGGTCCTGTTCGCTGTGGCTTTGAATGAGAACTTGGAAATTCAGAAGCAATAAGAATGTGTCTAATATAGCTTGAGTTATAGTTTTACAAAAGAAACAAAGAAAAGCATGAAAAGTAAAAGCCAGTAAGCTTACACAGAAGAATTAGTCACAGAATCACAGAACAGTAGGGGTTGGAAAGGAGCTCTAGGGGTCATCTAGTCCAAACCCCTGCTGAAGCAGGTTTACCTCAGTCAGGTCACACAGGAATGTGTCCAGGAGGTGGATTTTGAAAACCGACAGAGAACAAGATTCTACAGCCTCCCTGAGCAGCCTGTGCCAGTGTTTCCTCACCTTCACAGGAAAGAAGTTTTTCCTTGTGTTCAAATGGAACTTAAGAAGCTCCACTGCCATGGAAGCTAGGACCTAAAAGAATAGCTAATCTGTATTCAGTTTCCCAGGTTTTAAACTTTTGACTCCAAAGATTTGTTAGTCCTTATGTGTAAGATGAGAACTCCTGGAGTCAGCCATATACAGAGATATTAGTTTATGGTAAACAGAGAAAGCATTTCTGTGACTCATTTTTTTTGCATTAAAGCTTTTCAGAATAGTCCAGAATTAGGGGTAAATTGTAAGAGCAGAATTTAGAAGCTACCTGCATAATTCAGTGTAATGGTACTTCAGGTGCTGATCCAGTGCTGGTGAAACAATTAATAGGAACAATTAAGAAATTTGGAAGGAAGTTTGTCACTAGTGGAGGCACCAGTTATACTATGGTTAAACCTAGAGCTTGAACAAACCTGCATTGTACAGGTTTGATATATATTTGTATATGTGGCATGTCAGGATTATACTCAAGTCGGCAGACCAAGCATTTGGACCTGTCCAAAACATACCATTTTTATGGTGTATCTGTGTACTGTTACTGACATTCTTGAAATAGGACAGCAGGATGCTGAAAGGATTGAACAATGTTGACCACAGCAGCTGTATGTTAGTTTACTGACTAGATCTGCTGCTGAAGTTAGTGAGAAACTGCTTTAGTCTGTGTTTTTTGCTGCTTGTATTTATGACTTTTGTCTCCTGGATATTTTGAAAGAAGTGATAATACTCATGCCGTAGGGAAGAAAACAAAAATAAAGTATTGAGACATCAACTTTTTGTTGTGCTACTGATGATCACTTTAAAATATTTAGAAGTAAAGTTTTCTTAAACATTTGTAGAGTTTTCTATGACTGGGTAATGTATAAATCCAGATGAGCTCTGGTGAACTGACTGGGTGATATCCTGGGAGCAGTCTAGCAGTGGCTAATAGTAAGATGTGTGTGTGTGTCTTCTCTCTTTTTAATTGATTCCTGGTGCTTTTTGACAGATTGTAGTTTTGTGTTGCCACAGTTGCCTCTTTTGTGGACCTTCCTCCAGCAGTGATTCTCACTTTCTGATCTGTTGTCAATGCCAATTAGTGTGCTGCCCATGGGTTCCTGCACAGCTCTGGGCTACCCTGTAGTTATTGGTGTGCTACTGATTCATTTTCTTTCCCCAAGCATTGGCAATCTGTAGTTCAGGAATAGGTAAATTATTGAAAATGTGAGTGCCTGGCTCTGCTGAAAATTCTGTCAGTTCTACTTTTGATATCCGTGGTGCTTGGATTTTACTTTTTTTAAAATCTTTTTGTGAAATCTGGATGCCACCTGGCTGAGAACTGTATTGTACCAGTTCTTTTAAGTAAATGATAAGCCCCTTAAATATGAACTGTCTCTTTTTCTGGTGCATTTTCCCAGATCTTTAAAACAAAAAGTTTTTTGGCCTGAATTTCTCAAGAAGCAAGACTCACCTGTCTCCTTGGCAATGTATCTTCCTATGTATAATAAATATTAAATTGCCAAAGAAACTTAATGGAAATGGAAAAAATGTGAGTATAACCTAAGAGGACTTTTTAATTCTGAAGTAGTTTTGGGTAGGAAGTGAGAAGGAAGCAGTCTTTGGCAGTCAGAGCATGCGCCCAGCTGGCTCCCTGACACAGTGCCTGATGACACTTGTCCTTCTGTCTTTACTGACCCTGCTCAGAGCAGTTTTCAGGGGAGCTGGTTGAAATAAAAATCTCAGTGTGGGAGCATTGCAAATTCAGACAACCCACTTATCTAAGCTGATTGATATCTAAAAATATGTTTGGACTAGGTTTCTTGGTCATCTTGATATTGTAAGTATGAAGCAATTTAATGTTGTTACCTCTACACCTTTTTCCTAAAACTTAGCCAATACTGGCCACTTGAAGGAATATTAATACTTTTGGATATAGGTTGTGAGAATGTTGGTAATTTAAAAGATTTTACTTATTTTGAAAAAGAAATTGACTTTTCCAGTTTCAGATCTTCTGTCTCGACCTGTTTTCCACAGCTGCTACTTCTGGCAGTGGTTTGTAAGATCAGATATAGTCCATTTCTCCAACATAAGAATCATGAAATTTGATATTAACACTGGCTACTCAATTTTTGCACACTTGTCTCTGAAGCATTAGCATCATTTTCTGCCTTGCTATTTTTCAGTAAATGGCTCATTTATTTAGCCTTTAGCAGAGGATATTAAAGCACCAACCTGTGTCTTGAGGACAGATAGAGCTGGAATATTTAATGTGACCCTCAGCCTTAGGCTTTGAAAGGAACCCCAGATATGGTTATCTTTAGAGAGGTATTTAGTGCAAGTCCAGTAGCACAATGATATGCAACGTGTCTGTTTCTATGATAGTGTGATATGTGGCCTTTCACTTATTCCAGGAGGGATGATGTTATGGCTTACCCCAACAAGAAAGTGGAATTATTATTACCCTTTTTTATGGGTCTTAACTGTTTGCTAAATCTCTTCTGAACCAATACAAACCACTCTCTCTAGGGGAGTTTTCTTTTAGCATTTTTATTTATTTACTATATTTTTTATTATATCTGAAAAAGTAAGTCTCTTGAAGGTGACAAAGATGGAAAAATATTTTCCAAAGGAAACCTGTTGCAGACAGAGAATCTGTTCTTAATACAGCAAGGTAGATACTGGTGGTAAAAAAGAATAATCTCTTCAAAATCACTTGTGAATAATTGTGAAATCTTCTTTATCCACTTCATTGCACAAGTTCTGCCTTACTGAAGCTGTGTTTTCTACTAGTTATATTATTCCTGCTCCAGAAGCCTTTATAATTACATGCAAATATGTGATCTTGCACAGAAAGTTCAAAACAAACCAGAAAACCCAGAGAAATCCCTCCCAGAGCTTCAGAGCAGAAGGTTCAACCAAGCAAGAATTTTGAAGCAAGTCAGCTGTGGGCAAGATTTCCCTCCTGCTGCTTCTTTCTCTGTTGTTGTGCATCTTGCATGTCTTTCTGTGAATGGCACAGTTTCAAGCTAATGAGTGGAAAGCAGGCCCATGCCCCTTCAAACCTGGTGGTAAGCTGTGAGTTTAAACACTTCCTGGCTGAACACAATTTAATACCTTGTCATCTTTTTTCCTGGCTAAACTATTTCATCTCATGTTTTTTATATGAGAGTTAATTGGAGAACTCCTGTGTTTATTCTCTGTGTTTTTGTGCTGTTTGTGGATGTAGGCTCCTATCACAATTAACAGATTGGCCCCTTGCAGGTCCAAGATTCAGCTTCCCTACATACCCAGCAGTTGTGAGCTTGGGTTGCATCCAAACAACTACATCATTATCTACTATACTGAAGTTGCTAGTTGAAAAAGCATAGCTAACTTTTATATATTTTAATAATTCCTTTAGAATTTGCTTTAATTGGAAGAGGAGTTATTAGAAGCAAAAATTAGGAGAGGATAGATGGAGCCTAATGTGCCAACCAGTGATTGTAATTGGTATTATGAAAAGATGTGGTGGAGCTGACCCACTGCTTGGGACAATCATTTTGATTTGTATAGTTCTGTTCTGTTGTTAAAAGATGTAACAAATTATGTGTTGCAGATGATTTACTGAGTAGGTATTCTGTGGGAGAGATAACAGAAATCTAGTAGTTCTGATAGGGATTATATTTCTCTAACTGTGAACAGTTAACGTTAGAAAACACACACCCACACGAAAGTCTCTTAGTCATACTGTAAATGTTGGGTAAGTTAGAAAGAGGTATGGGCAAGTTAATTGCACCATGTGCTTGAATTTATCTCAGGTTTTTAATCTGACCTTTTTCAAAAGAGGGAAAGCTGATTCTTCATCCCATTGTATCTCAAAACATGTTTTTAATTCCTTTTGTTGGTTTGAAAGCATGGAAAAGCTGATGAAAACCTTACAGCTAAACAAATAATTGGGAACAATTTCTGATAGTTGTTGGAAAAGCTTAGGAGACTTTCAGGTACTTTCCTGAATTCTTAGTGGTTACTGATACTGTTTCCAAACATCAAAAGTTGAAGGAGTTTCCTCATAAAGAACCAGAGATTAAGTTGTAATTTGCTTAATAAATCAAGCTGCACAGCTGAAGCAGGCGATACAGTAACCCACAGCAGAGGCACCATACTGTGTATCCTGATTTGTTCTGGAACTTGTATAGGTCTTTGTAAAGGATTAATCTTAATAGCATTAGTGTGGTAAGACATATTGCTAAGGAGACTTAGACTACTAACAAAGACTTAAAACAAACAAACAAAAAATCCTTTGGACATTGCTGTTAAATAACTGACATGACATCAATCTCTTTAACCAATTCACAGCTTTTTCTCAGACATCATCTTGGACAAAAGGGAAACTGAAGAATGGATTACCAGGGACCATGGTAGCACTGTTAGCCTTTTCAATTAAAGGCTGTTGCCATCCAGTTACTCATCCTTATTCAGAACATTATAACAAAACATAGTATAGTCTTAAACTGACAGTGAAAAAGCAGATGTGATAATTTTAACACTTAAGAAGTCTATTTCAGTCAAAAGTATCCACTGGTACAATGCATCTTAGTTTTCAAATAATTTAATGCCATAAATACTGATATTTTATAAGTACTGATCCTAAAGTCATGCTATTAGTAAGCTTAAAATAAATATGAATGGTGAAGACAGGATTTAAATTTAACACTGCTCTTTTTAATGGTCTCGAGGCAAGAATTTCCATAAATTAGAAGGGATGTATCCAAACCTGTGTCTTTCCACTTCAATATAACGTGTGGGTGGTTTCATAAATCAGCTGCAGTTAAAATGACAACGTGTAGTAGAATGCTTTGCTGGTTTAACTTTACTGAAGTTGTTGCTTTTAATCACTGTAATACATTGTTGTAAATGGTTAAGATAAGTTTAAAGGCTGATTTAAATATCATCATTTTTGTTTTCACTGCTGTTATGTGTATTGTTTACTTCCATGATCAAGTGCAAATATTTTTCATTGGTGTAATCAATTTACACAGTAATTGCAAGAATGAGGCACTACTTTCAAGGCTAAGCATATATTTTTACTTGAAGTATGGAGTTACTGCTTCTAAAATAAGTAATGGTCTTAGTTCTAAGGGTCATTGGTTCTTAAGTTTGCTCTAACTGTTGAAATGCCTGTGAACTTACCAATACTCATTGTGGAAGAAACTATTTCTTTTGCAAATGATCAAAAATAAAAGCTGTGTATGACAGGGACAAAGTACGTGTTCCTGTACTTCAAAACAGAGAAGAGATTTCATTTGGAAGACTGAGTTTATAGAAACATGTTTGCTGCTACTTTTCCTACTAATCCCTGAGGATTGTGCCTGTGACACCTGCCTTTGTGTTGTCCACATGTTTCACAAGGGAACTAGGACATAAAACTTGTCTAGGCTGACTCTCATTCTGTGTTCTTCATGTTAAAAGAAATGAGTACAGGTGATTGCTGTGATGGTAGTACTAAGGTCATGGTATGTAACCACACTGGAGAGCAGTGCTATGAAAGTTTATGGGAATATTTTTGTCATGTGCCAGCTGTTTGGTTTTTTTTTGGAGGTGGGAGGAAGGGACAGGACACCCAGAGATTCTGTCACCTACATGAGTTATTCATGGATGTCTGAAAGGCTGCTGTTCTTTAAGGTGTGCGTTACGTACCACTCATTGCTAAAGTCTTCATTGGGTATCAGGAAGCCCAGACTGTGAGGTGGCTTGTTGCCTTCCCCATCTGTCCTTTGCTGCTTTCCAAACAGGGCTTATGACCCTCCTTTTGGCCAGTCTGGCTTGTTTTTTTCCCTTCTCTATACAGAAGAAGGAAGGGTGAGATAGGATAAGTGAAATAGAGAAAAAAAAGAGCAGCCTTCTGGAAGTACTTTCCTTGTCCCAAGGTATTACACTGTGCTGATACCATCTGCTTCATGGAAGAGCCAGTTCTGGTTGATGTCTTCTAAGCAAAGCCTAGTTCTATTTCCTTGTGTGTTGCTGGAGCTGTGGCTAAGCTGTTTGAGAGCTCCCCTACCACCATCCCCCTAGAGCCAGCCAATGCCATCCAGCCAGTTTGAAAAGAAGACAGGCCACAGTGTATGTAGCACTCCAGTGGTTTCTCTGGCCAAAACTACAGCTTAGGTTGGACTTGGAAGGGTGGCTTAACTACAGAAAAGCAGACTGGAGGGTGTAATGCCTAGAAGTTTTGTTTTCTAATTTTCAATGACATCAGCTGAGACAAGGGTCTAACATAGTGGGTGGGGATGTATTTCACCATAAGCTTTTAAAATTACAGGGGCATTATTTGTCTGTCCAACAATATCCAACCTGGGATGGCTCTCGCCTGTCTGCCAGGAGAAGCTTCCTTCCATTAAAATGTACATCTTTGCTCTTTCTGTGCAGTTATTAGTCTTGGGGAATGTGAAATCCCCAGGTTGTCCCATATTTCTCCTTTATTTTGCCTGTGTACTGAAATCATAAATGAAGACAACAGTAAGACAATATGGTTAAACATAGTTTTATTCACTATTGGAAACAAATTTTGGCCAGTTGGTCTCTGCAGTTAGTGAGTTTGAATAGGTGAGATTTAAACCCATAACAGGAACCCGTTCATGTTGTTTCTGCAAGACATAACTGACACAATATTTTTAGAGTAAATACTTCTACCAAACCCAGTAAACTACAAAAGAGTTCTGTACGCTGCAGGAAGGAGTGCTGGCATACATATGACATTCTAGCATGTGTAAATATTTACCATTTGGCTTTGTGCTTCTTCTTCTAGACATTACCCAAAACAGTCCTTCACTACAGTGGCTGATACACCAGAAAATCTTCGCCTGAAGCAACAAAGTGAATTGCAAAGTCAGGTAAATCAAATAATTCATTTCTGTAATTAATATTACACTCTCAGTCCACTTCTCTATAGTTTTTTGAAGTAGTATTAGTATTTCTTTGGACTTATATGTAGTAGCACTCTAACAATTGTAAAAAGTATATGTAGGCTGGTATAATACTGCAAAACTCAGGGGCTTATTTCTGATCTCATTTTGACTAGTTACCATACCATGTTACATACTACGTGTAATTCCATTGACACAAATGAAATCCTTCATTTTCAACAGTGTGCAGAGTATCTAAGCAGTTTTTAATGTTTGAAATGTTACAGGTCAAACCCAGAGGATTCATTTGCCTTAGACAAACTGTCACTGTTAGCTTGCACCAAGTTAATAATTAAAGAGTTGCATGATTAGCAAACAATTTGTCATTAGTAAATATTTAAAAGCCTTTAAAACTTGTCAACAGTGAACTGACTGAATGATCAGCGTATAGATCTGTTATGTCCTCTGAATTCAGCAATCTGTAAGCCAGCTGTGATACAGCATCAATCACAATTTCCATAGGTTAATAAATAGATTGAAAGTAACACGTAAAAAGAAAAAGGAGGTGGGGAGAAAATGACCATGAAGACTTATGTGACCCAAACATGTTATTTGTTTTCTATTGTTACTTGGTAGTCCATAATATACAGTTCTTATTGATATTAATTTCTTAATATTTGGACAACCTAGCTCTTTCCCACTCCCTAAACCCTTACTTCTCCCTCCAACCAATATAACTTTCCTATTGTTTGATGTTATGTGTTGCTGGAAATTGGCCTGGCTATGTGAGACAGTTCACAGTATTTGATTACATTTTATTTTATGAAAGTTGTGGGGGTTTTTTTCTTTTACTATAGTGGTTTTACTCTGAATTTCTTTGCAGTCTCTCATTATAAATTGATAATTATTGTTGTCAATGTAATAAAACAGACATATCAGAAAACAGATAGTAAGCAACAAGAGCTTTCTTGTTTGGGAACTTCCCTGTAGGTTAATGGGTAAAATCAAGAGTATAAAGAGAAATGCTAGCCGAGTTATTTAGCATGATAAACATTTTTAATGGCCTTTTGCCATCACAGTTACGAATTATAAAACTTAGAGAAATTCTTTCATGCTGAAATTCTGCTGTCTGAAAGAGGAGAGTCTGTGCAATGTACATGTCCTTTTGACTTCAGTGAATTTTAGAGTGGAGTTGCTTTATTTTCTTGTAGTTGAGTGGTTCTGTGTACTATAGTTACCCATTCTGTGACAAAGTTAAGAGAAACCTGTAAACTATACTTTTTTACATGTCTGTTAATAACCATCAAGACTTTTTTTAGTGATAGTACTTCTGAGGGACTAGGAGCAGTTGAGAGTTGTTAGGAAGCTGTGGAGATCCACTAACAGGCATCAGTTTGAGTTAAGAGTTAATATAGCAAAGATAGAAGTAATTGCTGGTGTGCTATCTCTGTGCTATCCCAATACACGATGGGCTTGATACATCTCCAGTTTAGGTGACATGTCCTAAATTCGCCTGTATTAATTGTCTGTCTGGTTAAATGCTGAATAACCCAAGGAGTATGGTATGTTTCTAAAACCAGTAAGAGAAATGGCTTTCCCTAGCCTGTTTTAAACGTGCTGACATGGCACTTCAGCAGAACAAGTTTCCTTACTTCCATTGTCCTCTTTTCTGCTATTTCTAAACAGAAGAATTAGTATTCTAGGACTGGATAAGCAGTATCATTGAGAAACTTGGAGTTTTCTTGTGTATAAACACTGCAACTGTTCACAATGCACTGGCATAAAATGTTAGGTAAGGATCTACTCAAAACTTGGAAATGGAAAGAAATCCTTAATTTGTACAGTATCATCTTTCCAAGGTTCCCAGTAAAAGATTTGCAGTTGGTGCAAATATAGTTCTATGTAGTTCTAAGGGCACATATTTACCTAGCTGGAAGAATAATCATAATGTTTCTGATCATTTGCTTCTTCAGTGTTGATTCACATCAAGACTGAGTAAAGTAGGCTAGTCTGTAGGTTGTTTTAATGCTGAAATACAATTTCCAGGGACTTTTCATAGTCCAGCTTAAATCTTATAATAAAATAAACCTGTACATTCTGAATAATTTCTGTAATACTTTAAAGAGTATAAAGACATAGAAATTGCCATCCCAAATCAGCCCTTATTGTTGTCTAGTCCATCATCCTGTCTTTTCAGAGAAAGTTGCCAAATTCCCAGCTGAAACACATACATGACATATAATTTGC
Source organism: Colius striatus (assembly GCF_028858725.1). Classification (NCBI taxonomy): domain Eukaryota; kingdom Metazoa; phylum Chordata; class Aves; order Coliiformes; family Coliidae; genus Colius; species Colius striatus. The sequence goes on from NC_084763.1 coordinate 52,930,519, forward strand.
CACTGTTAAGACCTCATCCTATTTTGAAAGAGAAAAAAGTTTGTTAATGATTCAAGAAAAGCCTTTCACATGAAACCAAACTTGTTTGAGTGGAATCATATTACAACCTTCCAGTATTCATCAGAGATGCTTGAACCCTCTGCCAATCTGATGCCAATTTGGGATTGAACAAATCCCATGTTAGGTAATGTAAAAAAAAAAAAGTGAACTTCTGGGTAAGGAGAGATTCCTTTCTACAGTAACAGCTGCTTTCTGGTATCTAAGTAAACATCTTTAATGCTTTTAGTTCTGAAGAGGCATAACCCTATGTTTAACTGAAGCTTTAGAACTGTTTATTTTACTCAGCAAAGCAGGAGGGATTGGTAAAGGAAACACCATTAAATATTGTATGAGATAAAAGACACATATTTTGTAAATTTGTTGTTTTGATTTTTCAAGTAAGCAGCAATTGACAGCATTTTAAGTTGAAGTGCTGGGTCCTCTATCAAGAATCCATTAAGGTCAGCGTCGGGTGCCAGGCTGTCATGTTACAAAATAAACAAAGCCAAAATACTGTTTTCTGGAGGAGTCAATAGAAAATGAATTGCTTGGTGGAACTCTTGAAAAATGATGTTGTTAAGAAGTCAAAGGGCAACATTTAAAAGCTTTCCAGAGAACGTTCTCCTCCTATACAATATAATTTCAGAGCTTTTACCGCTTTTAGCATTTTGTTTCCGTGTGCTTTCATTCAACTCTGTAGTTTAAAGAAGGCACAAATGCATTTTAGGAGAGGCTGTAAGTTTGATTTCACATTCTGGATGGCTCCCCAGTTCAGTATGCCTCCTTGACTGAAGAAGAATGAGTTTGAAGGTCTTTCAACCTCTAAATAAAACGTATACACAGGGAATCAGTGTGTGGAACAAGATTTTTCTTTGTGCCTCTCTAATGAAAAATCACATTGGAGATTAGTGCATTTTCTTTCTCCATAGCATACAATGGATACTTACCACAGACTCTTGCCTCTCATGGATGAAGAAAACTACATATGTTACTGATACACTCATCTCAGCCATGTTAACTTGAGATTGCCTTCATGTACCTTAGCTACTGATGTCTCTCGCTTTTTAACAGTGTAAATTGCTCTGTGGCCTTTCATTCTTGTCTGTGGCAATGCCATATAGATTAAAAGCAGGAACTTGAACTTGCAGAAAGAAACAGAGATGTTCTGCAACAGTTCTTGGCAGGAAAGATATTGAAGTATCAGATCAAAGGGATGGCTGATGTTTAAGGTGGTTTCTTACATTCCAACACTTTCTAGTAAGTCTTATGGAACTTGATACTAAATTATAGGTATTGTCTCACCATCTTCTTATCCTAATCTCTGGTGACACAACCTGAGGCTACTATCCTTGGAAACTCCCCATGCTTAATTTCTTATGGGAGAAAATACTTTTCTTGTACTTCTCTTACAGCAGCTTGGATAACTGAAAGTGTATGGCGTATTTTTCTGTAGGAATAAAAGTACTTACAGTTTTCCTTGTAAAATCAAATTCATAAAATCTTGATTTTTCAAGGAGCACCATCTCTCCTTAGCAGACATACCCAACTCAATCAGGCTATTTATCCTAATAGTCTAATGTTAGATTCCTTCCTCTCTCAGGAATTGCTGCTGTCTATGCCTTTATCTGCCAGATCTCACCAGGATAATCACGGTAACGTTGAGCACTTGGAAGTGATCTCATAAAAGTGAATAAAAAAATCTTTATGGTCAGATGTTTGCTTCTAAGATGGCTGTACTCTGTTTAGGCTGAAGAGACAGGCTGCCTGGTGGTTCCCTGTGAAAGTACAAGAGACATTGAGTGTAAACTGAAATACAGAAAATTCTGTTCACATGTAGGAAAAAGCTTCTCCAGCACTAGCACTGGTTGCTGAGAGAGGTTGTAGAATGTTCATCTAAGGGGATCTTCTGAAGAGCAGTTCCTGAGCAATCTGCTGTAGTTGACTGTGCTTCGAGTAGGGCAATGCACTAGGTGATGTCCTGAGTTCTCCTCCACTTCAGCTCTCAGATTCAGTGGTTCCTCTCTGTCCTCTACTTCATCAAATTCATCTTGATTGTTTATATCTTCTTCCTTCTTGTCACCTTCTCTTTGCCTCTCTGTTCCAAGAGTATCTGTTAGCAAACTTCCAAGCAGATTCTTTTTTATTAGCTGTTTTTCTTGATTTTTTTTAAAAACATTTTCCAGTTTCTATGCTCTGCTTTTATGAAGTCTTTGGAATGAACTGCCACAGTGAATGCTATAGGGAAATGAACTGCTGGGTGGATTACTAAAGCAGACGTTTAATCGATTACCTGGGGTACTCTGAGCAAGCTCATTGGCAAAGTCATGGAGGAAATCATCCTTTGAGCTGGAGGCAAACATAAAAATATCTTCTTTCAGCTGAGGAAAGAGGGAAGAAATATGGGATAGCAAGCAGAGAAGGGCTAGTTATAGCTTTACGGGTGGTTTTTTAAGTTATGCTTAGAGGACTCTGGGATGGAATTTAGATCAGAGTTTTCCAGATAGTCATCAGGCACTGATTATTTATCTGTGCCTCTTTCCAGCTGTACAAGGATCTGAACCAATTCACCATATGTGTATGAAGACAAGGGTGAGAGAATGAAATGAGTGCAGACTTTTCAGTCATCTTCTTGCTCTTACTTGTGAGAAGCCGTGGAGTGGCTGATTGGGCTGTGCATTAAAGTAAACCCAGACTACCTGCAGGAAGTTTTCCCTTTCTCCTCTGTGAGCCCCTGCACAGTAGCATTTTGTAAATTGTGCTCACTTACTTAATATGATTCTTGTTTTTTTTCAGCTTGTGGTTTGTTCCTTCTTCCCCTCTGAATATTATTTAAATAACTTGTCTTATCTGCATGAGTCAAAGGCCTAAAAGTCATTCTTGATGTGAATATTACAAACTCAAGAGGAGTGCAGGAGGCAGAAGGGTTTTCAGTCTTCTGGGAAAATGGTCATCATCTCTTCTGATTCTTATCTTGCTGAGTACGTGAGGAAGTCTGTCTACATCCTGTCTGCACTGGACTGGCTCCTGTTACTGTGCTACTACCTATCTCCACTGTTTCTGGATTTTTTTTTTTAACTTTCCTACTGTTACTAGACAGGCTGTAAGATTCATAATGTGACAGTAGTGCTTCCTCTCCTTTACTGTCTGCTACTTCATACTGTCACAGAGGCTGGACCAGCACCTGGAGATAAACAAGTTGTACCTCTGTGGTTAGGAGACACCAGAATGTGAAACAAAGACACTGAACAGTGTGTAGTACTTAGTTGATAAACAGTTTGGTAGGCAGAGAGGGAGTTTCTCTGTAGAATATGTTTATTTATCTTTGTGTTACATTTGTAATGTCCTGAAATTCTCCAATTTCATGGGTGGAGATACAAATCTTCAACTGGAATATAATATAGATATGATTATGGTCCATTTTTTGAAATAGAAAAGAAGAATGGTTTTCTTTAGTTTCAAGTTGTTAAACCTTAAGTCTTACTTGGTTCCTGGTACTGGCTATGTAACTAACTTTTTTTTACATCTTTATTTAATTTCCTTTTTCTTTGTAATTATACAGAATTACAAACTAACTTCCAATGATAATGTACTGCTCAGTGTAAAAATACTGATTAGTACTTTCAGTTGTTTAAAAGATAATTTTTTCTTTTGAAATTAACTTTGGTTTTTCCTCCCTTTTTTTTGTGCTAGATCATGCCTTGAAAACCAGTTGGTTAAGCTGTGTAGATAAAAGCAGTCTCTCCTTCTCCTTCTCCTTCTCCTTCTCCTTCTCCTTCTCCTTCTCCTTCTCCTTCTCCTTCTCCTTCTCCTTCTCCTTCTCCTTCTCCTTCTCCTTCTCCTTCTCCTTCTCCTTCTCCTTCTCCTTCTCCTTCTCCTTCTCCTTCTCCTTCTCCTTCTCCTTCTCCTTCTCCTTCTCCTTCTCCTTCTCCTTCTCCTTCTCCTTCTCCTTCTCCTCCTTCTCCTTCTCCTTCTCCTTCTCCTTCTTTTTTATAAACCCATGTTATTATGTGTATCTGCATTTATTTCTAAAGGCACAATTACTGATTTTAGTGCCTGAGCAAAACAACTGTTTCAGACCATTCTTTGTGTACTATTAATTTCTCTGGAAAAAAAAAAATCTGCAAAGATGATGGTGGAAGGAGCACATTGCAAAGCTTACCCAACATTCAGAGGAACCTTTAGACAGACTTACATGCAAGCATCTATGGAGAATGTTCATCAATCTGACTTTTCAGCTTCCCCCTATTGATTTGACGATACAGGAATAAAAATGCTATGTTTTTTCCCGCATTAGTACTTGACCTGTTGTTAATATCCATAGTGACTTGAAAACCTTGATGTAATTCAATAGGGGAAAACCAGGACTGAACTAACTATATTTAAGGGAGTACAATAGCATCTGCAGAAACTCAGAAGCAAGCAGTGCAAACTGTTCCAGCTGGCCAAAAAATTATGAAGTCTATAAAATACACAGTTGCAGAAGAAAAATCACCTTTCCTGGTGCCAAGACTCAGAAGTAGGATACAAAATATATGACTGTAATGATATCATTTTTCTAGCATATGTTGATGAGGAAAAAAAAAAGGTACTGTTTCTTGCACATGCACTTATTTCAGAGGCATTTAATGTTTAACAGTAAAAAGTGATGGGATAATACATGTAATTTTGTGGTAGAATGAAGGCAGAGTGATCATGATTATTAAATAGAATACTTATTGAGCAAAACCATTTTTATAGACTTTCTTATGACATCGAATCCATGTACCACAAGTGAGACATCCTTAATGGAAAATCTTAGAATCAATAAAGTTGAAAGTGATTCAGGCCTCCTTTACTTGTACAACCAGCTGTAGTTGAAAGGGGACAGAAGAGAGCTACAGAATTCATAGCTGTTATTTTTGAGTTGAGTTGTAGAATTCTTAACTACATCAGCACGAATATTGAAATATCTGTAACTTTTAATAGGAATTGTTAATAAAAATGCTAACTTAAAAATTAAGAAAACAGAATTTCTATGATTTAAAAAATATCACTTTATCTCTTATGTTTTTTAGTATTGTTTTTTGTGTGGGAGAGGGATGAGGAACATTCACCAAGCTTCGGCCATACTAACATATGTGTTCTTTTCATGTCTCATCAAGTATATAATCTGATTCTCTTGAGCTTCTTTCTGCTCTTTATTTTTGGAACTAGATTTTTTTTAATAGTTGCTCTGTGCAACTCTGTGGCAGGAAATTGGATACTGTTAATCTTTTTAGTTATGGTTTTGTTGCATTACTGCATGGCATTTAAATGCACATGCCAGGAAAATGCATTCAGTTGTAGGGAGTTTAAAATGAAGAGCCAGAACAGTCATTGTAGAAATGAGACATCCAGGGACTGCAAGTCAGATACTGAGGACATATCTGTACTGCTAAGTACAAGAGGGCCAGGAAGAAATTAGTGATCCCAAAGACAAGTAGTGTCTGTCAGTACTGGCTGAAGTCTACACTGCGTATGGCTGCTCCACTTTTCCATGAAAATATCTATATATATTTTCTGGTTAATAGTGTTTGAGAAAGTGTGAGGCCACATGCTATCCTGTTAGAGTGGCACTTGTGTGAAACTGGGCATCCATGAAACCGGATGGCACATGGGATTTGCAGGGTCAGTGTCCTCTTGGCTATATGGAATTGCTGTTCAGCTCAAAAGGAATAAAACTGGGGCAGGTGTGTCCATGCTGTCTGTTAGGGGTGCTCTTTCATCTGGAATAGACACTGAGCTGTGCTTGGTCCTCTGCTAGGGATTCCAGTACAGCAGATCTGCGGAACATGCTCAGCAGTGTGGGATATCAAGGTGCCAGTACTCAGTTCATTCCCTTGCCCTGTCCTTTTTATCAGAGTAGTCATTCTGAGAAAGTCTGTCAAAGCCAGGAAATGAGAGCACATCACTCCTTTCCTTTCTGGGCTTCAGATCTACGTCTTTTGGAGGCTGCCATGTTTAATCAAAAGGGGTCCATGTAGCCTTGCTTGCTATTGCTGACACTGCTGTTTTTTCCTGAAACAGTTTGTACTTACTGTGATCAGCAAGAGGAAACTTGACTTGATAGCTGACTGGTCTCATCCCATGTGGAACATAGGCAATGTCAGCGTTAAAAGGAACAACAGCTAAGGAACATACCTTTACTTATTCACCCTGGGCTGTAAAAAAGGGAAGACTTGGGAATATGTTTTCAGTTGGTGTACTGAATTAGGAGAACTTGTTTTATTTTCTTAATGTTGCTAGTGTCTTCCTTCAGGAGTTTTTTAGTGTTTTTCCTGGCCTTCCATTTGTGTAATGGCAGGGATAAATTATCTCTTTTTTTTTTTTTCTCCCAGCAAATTTTAGTGGTTGGCATATTTAATAATTGGAAAGCAGTATATAAGAGTTTTTGTTAAAATCCTTTCAGCTAAAGTACAAGCTCAACATTTTCTTTTCCAATGTGAGATTGTAATGATGATTACAATGTGATTTGTAATGATACTTCAAAGCATTGGATTAACCCATTTGGCATTTCACGTTGTGACAATTAATGTCTTCCATTTAGTTACTCATTTTAAGCTCATATCTTTTCAGAAGTACTGACCTGTTTCTTACCAAGGAATGAAGCTGGTCATCCATCTTGTTCTAATGAAGCCAATTTTTATGTGGTAATTTCTTAACAAATTTCAGAAGTTCTGGACTGAGAATTTCTAGAGGCAAGGTTAATTTTTCTCTTCATTTTTTCTTGTCCTTATTCTTATGGCCTTACATTAATGTGTTGAAACATACATGACAAATTACTGTATTTCTCCTAATTGCATTGGTTCTTTGAATATGGCTTGAATTTGGTCCGTATTCCTTTGTAAAGTTTTATTCTACAAGGATTGACCCAGTTACACTCTTTAGACGTGAGTTTTTTCAGCTGCTGATGCTACAATCACAATCTGTCTGTTTTTCCAGTTCAAGGGGTTCCTGAGAGTGATCATTGTTTGCAGTCTTGTGTTGATTTGCAGATATGGATGATTCCCTTTCAAAGAAGAAAGTAAATTGAAACTTTTAACATATATTTGAATTTACCAAAAGATTGAGAGACTAAATCTTAGTCTAACATACCTCTGGAAATTACAGAATCACAGAATGGCAGGGGTTGGAAGGGACCTCTAGAGATCCTCAAATTTGTCTCAGTTGAATGGGTTTTTTTTTCCTGGCATAGAATAAACTTGTTGCATAATTCTATTGTGATTGGAGTGTAGAATTAGAGAACAATATTTCTATGACCATGATTATATTTATTTTTATTTGATAGATACTTTGTCATAGAATACCTGCACTCTTTAGATCTATATTGAAAAAAAAAGGAAAATACTGATTCTCCTACAGACTTCTTCCATGTAATTAACTGTGATGTTAGTCTGCTTTGAAGAGCCTTTATAAGAATGCACTTTGTTTAGCAGTTAGTTATATCTGCTAAAGTATTTTAAACTATTAAAGAATTCTTTGTAACTGTTGGGAGTGACTGGATTTCTTTATCTTTTTGGCTTTTTTCTGAGTGTAACAAAACACTCAGAAGACTATCCATGTGTGTGTGTTTGCTTTACATAAAACAGCTATCCCCTTTGTGTGGCAACTGATTAGTACCTTTTAAAGCCATTATTAATTCAGGTTTTGGTCACCATTTGTTCTGGATGTGGCTTTAAGATGACCAGCAAATCTGCTTAAAAGGAGAAATCCAAACCTGGTGAGAATGTCACATTCTCTTAATTGGAAGTCTTAACAAAATAGAACTTTTAAGCAAATGAAAAGAGATAAAGAGAGCTTTAGCTTTAATGAAGAAATTAAAAACTGAATAAACAACATCTCTCTTGTCCCCATTATTCCTCATCAAGATGTATGTAGTATGCTGGCTTCTGGATATTTCACAGTTGCATAAGGGCTTTGTCTGCTCCAGCCAGAGACACTTTTTTGCGCTTTGAAGCTTTGTGGATCTTTCTTTCTGCCTGTCTCTCGACTGTTTTTGAGTTCATAATTCTGACCATCCATAGCCAGAGCTCTCTGCTTGTGCTGCAAAGAGCACTTCTAATACACTGAGTGTGACTGTGAGGAGAAAGGAGAAAGTGGCCTTGGCTTGCTTGGTGGTGCAAGGCCAAAACAACACATGAATCAGAAATTGTCTGAAACTAGGCCTTTCAGAGTCTTTGGAAGAAAAAGAAAGGCAGGATGGTTTCTGGGCAGTCCTACCCCTTGACCCCAATAAAAGGCCATGAGTGTTCGTCAGCATTTTAGTTGGCCATTTTCCTGATGCTTAGGTTACTTATTGATGAGGCTGTTGTAGATCCAAGAAATATATTGTCCTCCTGATTTATTCTCAAATGGTGCAGGGACCATTCAGAGTTCAATGATTTCTTGTAACTGCTGCCTCACAGGATGGATTGAGGTCTATTCAGGGTGATAGTTTGTCAGGTAGTGCTATGCTTGCAGGAGATTATGTTGATGGGCTTTCAAGTGAAAGGGTCAGAAAAGAAAGGAAAAAGAGTAGGATTAGTATAATGTTTAACCTTGCCCAAAACAAAGCGAGTGGAAGGAAGTACTAAATGCTTTCATTACACCAAATGTTAGAGCTTTGAAGGTATTTGGAGGGGAGAAGATAGGTTATTTGCAGAGATTTAACATTAGAATCTGCCTGGAGCATGGCTTTATTTTTTTCCAGTTGCTTACTAGACTGTAAATTTTGAGGAGCAAAATACATAAGCTGTTTTGATTTTAAAAAAAGCAACAAGCCTGTTAAAAATAGTTGAGTTTCACTTGAAAGAAAATCATTTTACTGGGTTAAAATTAAGTATAAATTCCACGCTTTGTTGAGAGTTTTTTAGAATTAAACCAAGATAAATTGCTTGAAAGCTTTAGAAGAAAAGATGCACATGTGAATGAAACTGATCATGTGTATCAAGACCTCTGGTCATTTTTGCAACATAAGAGAACTTTTTGATAGTGCAATATAATTGTCACTAAATTGTTGGCATAAATGTAGATGTCGAAACAAGGTCAGAGTGGTCCAAGTTGTTAAGCTCTGTCAAGAAAGGGAGTAGGAGAACTAAGTGTGTTGAGGAGGGAATGATAAGGCTGGAATGTAAGCACCTATTGCCAGAAGCAGATTAAGCATGTGGTACAGTACTCTTTGAGACAGACAAGAAGTTGGATACATGCCTTGTTTTGATAAAGGAGAATGTTTTAATCACTGTTTAATAGGAGAATCAAAACCTCCAAATAATAGTACATTTGACTTGAGTAGTGGTCTTCTGTTACACCATTGACCTGTATATCCTTATGTTGTTAGCACTGTCCCTTGAGGACACCCTGTTCAGGTAGAGTGAGACCTTAGGGAAGCTTTCAGCACATGGAGAGCTGTGCTAAGCAGAGCACTCAACTGTGCTGAGAGCTGCCTCTCTGGACCATGACTCTGTCACACCTGTGCTCTGAATGAGTTACAGTTATGAGTACACATGTGTTGATGAATCGTGTTGGTAGGTGAAAGTTCCTCCTGTTTTTGTAGATGCTGAAGCCATAGGGCAGTGTTCTGCAGTCTGAGATGTAATGTGACCTGGATGGATCAGAATATCTAAAATAGGTTGTATGAGCAGTGCCCCTAAAAATGCCAATTTCTGCCCATTAATTATGAATGAAGTGTCACATGGCTGCCTTGGATAAAGACTTTAAAGTAGGGTAGAATTGAATGTCTTGTTGCATAGCAGGCAGTGTTTGAATACTGAATGATATAACAACCAGACCAAATTGGGATTTGCAGAGATCTGGAGTCAAATGTGAGAAAAAAGACCAGAGACAGATAGGGCATGTCAGAAGTCTAGTGAAAACTGTATCTGCTATCCTCAACCAGTAAGTTGTGGAAAGTTATGCTAGTCATTTTATCTTATAGCACCCAATAGAATATTTTAGTTCCTGGAAACACAGTGTAGAGGGCTCACCAAAGATTCTTGGTTAATGATTTACCTCTGCCGCTTCTTTCTGTTCAGAAAGGGTGGGAAGAAACCACCATAGGTATTGAAGGTATTGATTTCAAACAGAAGTACAGGGTGTGCAGACATACACAATCTGGGTGCTTACCTCTTTCTAAGGGAAGTTTCACCTGCTTCTGGTGAGTTGAGGAATGGACGTTTATAAAGGTTTTTAACAGACTTCTCTGCTTAGTTTTTGATTAGACTTTTTCAGTGCCAAGTGATTTGACACAAGCATGAATTCCTGAAGCATTTAAGTGTTTCTGATTCATTACTTCTGTCTACTTTAAATAAAATTGTGTTTTGCTAGTTAGGCATTTATGCGCGTTGGAGGCTTCTTAGTTTTTTTACTGATTTGTCTGGAGCCATTTGGGTTTTATATCTGCCTGATGAAAGAACTTCTATATCGTATATACAAAGAATATAGGAATATGGGTGCTTGTTTTTGTTCTGTCAATAGTGGACAATTTTAGTGGTTAACATTTCTATTTTATTAGCTTTCTGAGTAACTAGTTTGTTTAATTTTCTAATTATGACTCTGAATTGATCTTTATCTACTTTTGTAACTTCAAATGGGCAGAAAAATTCAAGACCTTCTCAGTATTAATGAGCCCAATATTACCAAAGCACAAAGTGGTGATATTAAAAGTGGCTACCTGGATAATCAGAAAAATGTAGGCTAAGATAAAGAAAATATTAGGTCTGTTTTCAGATGTATTGAGAAATTGGCAACTAATCACTGGACTTGCATTTATTCCACATCTGTCTGGTTGAAAGGCTCATTTGTGAATGACTCATTTTTTTGATATGCTAGAAATGACAAATTCAAAGCTTTGTTTGGAACGAGAACTTCAGTGTTTATAGCATGGAAATTAAATTTCCTTAATGAAGGTGATTATTTTTATTTTAAGGTCATCCAAAGGCTTTGGAATGGAAATTTCAGTTTTGAGGCAAAACACTAGCAACAAGAGAAATAACAATACAACAAATAGAACTTTTAGGACTCAGTTAAGTGTATTAAATGATTAGTTTTCTTCACTTTTAATAATTACAATATCAAATAAATAAGATAATTTAGCTTATTCTAAACAAATGTTGTTTTCACTGCGTAAATCATGTCAGCCTGAAAGATGTTAGTCCATTGAGTTATTTTTGATATTTATAAATCTTGCCTCTGATGCAGTTAAAATAGAAAAGTTTTTTGGCTGGAATGGACTGTTTCAGTAACAGTCAGATTTGGTTTTAACATATGCTGAAGAAAGCTCATATTTTATTTAAAAAGAATATGGTTTTAATTTTTCATTCATTTCCCTCTGCTTCAAAACTTTGGGTGCATCACTGATGATGAGAAGTAGAATTTGGAATTTAACTGAAATCAAAGGAAAATATTCCTTTGCTGAAATGAGCTGATAGTGTAAAGTCACAACAGGAACTTCCTCCACGTGGTACAGTCATCTCTAGCTACTTGGGAAGTGGATGCAGTATAGCCTCTGATATAGCGAGTCCTCAGCTAACTGAATTTATTCAGCTGAGTAGTTCGTACTACAAAGTTAAATAGCAGTACTTCAGTTTCTTGGATATCTGTGAGGCTGTATGGAGCTGGGTCTGCAAATAAATGACTGCAAAAACTTTCACTTGGAATCATAGTTAAATATTGTGTAGGAACTTCTTTGTATTATTGCTTATTTCGTTTACTAGAGGGTTGGGTTCTTTTTTTCAGTTATATACTGATGTACTACAAGTCTCTCATAAACACAGCACCAAACAAGTCAAGTGTATAGTCTTTGTTGTGTCAGTTAGCCATTAAATGATAAATACTAGCATTGTAAGGAAAAAGTCAATAATTGTAGCTTTACACTGGAACGATACTTTGAGGGGAAAAACGTTGGCAAATATAATCCCAGGGTTAAACTGGACATTTATGAATAATGTTGCTTTACAAATAAATAGTCTGTTTCCTTTTTGTTGTCGTTGGGATGACAACAGTAAATTATTCATCTGCAAACTCTGTTTCTGTACTGAATTGATGGCTGAGGTTCATTGTGGTTACCAGGCTGATTCATGTTCGCTATGTAAATGGTTGAATAGCTGGCTGTTGTTACTACCTTGATAATGAGCTACAGCAGCAGTGGGGAGATGTTGTCTGTCTAAGGGAAAAGACAGATATTTCACCTAGGAAAGGCTGGGAAAATGTATTTTCTTTTAGATATTTTACTGTAAAGAGTAAATCAGTAAGAAACGTGACTTAAAATTGGTTTATATCAATCCTATCTGCCTTTACTTACCAGGTTTTTTTTCTTTGAGGGCATGTGTTCTTTGCAGCAGAAATGAAACAAATATTAATAACTGTCCTGACTCTGATTTGGAAATAAATTACTGAAGCATATTATGTCTTAAGGGTGTTTGCTTTGTGTATATTTCAATTGTCGTAGGAATGTATGCTGTTGAAAAACAGGGGTTATTGCCCTAGTTCTTTCTTACCTCACTTTCAATTAAATCTGATTCCTGTTACCATAGCATTGCCTGCTTGTATGCAGCACAGCCCAGTACTGACCGTTTGTGCCTGTTTTCTATTTGACACTGTGTCTGTTCATACTCTTTCTGATCTGTCAGTCCCCATCCAGTATTCTTGGTCTGTGTGGGGGGTGGTCAGACAGCTGTTTTTCCCAACTGATGCAATTGCTAATATGTTTCCTATGCATGAAGGCAGACTTCTATCCAGTACCCCAGGGGACTGTAAACATCATTTTTATCATGTTGGGACTACAGGCTGTCAGCCCAGTGAAGTTGTTCTCAATTAGTATGAGGCAGTCCAATTCAGAAGGGAGTAGCTGCTCCTGTTCAAGCCCATTTTTCTTTGAATGTTGCCTACACTGATTTCCAGCTGTTAACTGTGCAGCTTTGGGGAGCTAATGGGATTCATTGGGAACATCTATTTCAAAAGGAAATGCCTGAGTCAGTGTCTGCTTAAATGATTGGAGATTTTCAAACACACAAAAAGTGGTTAAGACCCACTTAGCTAATTATCTCTCAATATACATGATCATCCTTTCCAGTCTCGTAATTAATTAAGTGGAACCTTGCTAATTTGCACTAAAGCTAGGAACAACCTATTGGCAATTACTGAATTTTGTGAATTAGTGCAAATGAAAACAGGCACTTTTTATAGAGTAATGTGTGCTGAACCGTATCCAATAATGCCACATCATTATTAAACTGCCACTAACTCACCTGTACACGCAGGAGAAGTTAAAAATTGATGACTATATTGAGTTCTAAAGTCATATAATACTTCTTTAATACCATTTTCCTGTTTTCCAATAGAGTTCATAGAGACCTTTAGAGATCTCCTTACATTCTAATGTAACTGAAGTTTCTCCTCTTTTGAAGCAGCTGTAGTTGTCTCCATAGATGTCAAAGCCAGGACAGCATCTTGTTTTGATTGTTATGAGCTGTTGCAAGGGGCTAAGAAGTCTGAAAAACCTAGTATTGAAAATCTAGTGCAAGTGAAAGATCAGTAACTGTTGTATATTCAAAATGACCCTGTTAACTTTTCCTCTGTGAAAGTAGTTTGGCTGGCACTTCCTGTGTGTGGCTGCATTACAAGTCCAGTTGAGATTTGGGCAGAGGAACCTCATGAGATTGAACAAGGACAAGTGCAGAGTCCTGCATCTGGGAGGCAACAACCCCACACACCAGTACAGGCTGAGGGTCAAACTGCTGGAGAGCAGCTCTGCAGAGAGAGACCTGGGAGTCCTGATTGACAATAAACTAACCATGAGCCAGCAATATGCCCTCGTGGCCAAGAAGGCCAATGACATCCTGGGATGCATCAAGAAGAGTGTGGCCAGCAGGTCTAGGGAGGTTCTTCTCCCCCTCTACTCTGCCCTGGTGAGGCCTCATCTGGAGTCCTGTGTCCAGTTCTGGGCTCCTCAGCTCAAGAGGGACAGGGAACTGCTGGAGAGAGGCCAGCACAGGGCCACCAAGATGATCAAGAGTGTAGAACATCTTTCATATGAGGAAAGGCTGCGGGAACTGGGGCTGTTTAGTCTGGAGGAGACTGAGGGGAGATCTTATTAACATTTACAAATGTCTAAATGGTGGATGTCAGTAGGTTGGGACATCCCTTTTTCCTATTGTAGCTAGCAACAGGACAAGGGGTAATGAGATGAAGCTGGAAAACCAAAAATTCCATTTAAATATAAGAAAAAATATTTTACTGTGAGGATAAGGGAGCCCTGGCACAGGCTGCCCAGAGGGGTTGTGGAGGCTCCTTCCTTGGAGGTCTTCAAGACCCGCCTGGACATGTTCCTATGCAACCTGATCTAGGTGAACCTGCTTCTGCAGGTGGGGTTGGACTAGATGATCTCTAAAGGTCCCTTCCAACCCCTACCATTCTATGATTCTAATCTTTCTTTCAGGAGCCTCCCCCTCCAATCCTGTTTAACCTTGTGTTGCCTGGACATACAGTTTTCTCTTAGATTTGGTTAGGTAGCCCCAAGAAAACAGGCTGCCTTCTTGCCTACGTTCTCTATACTAGCTCTACCCATCGCTTTTGGCATGATCATAGTCTAGATCCCAATAAAATCCCAAAGCCTCTGGTGACTGTATACTAAATAATTCCTGGCTGTTGCTGAAACATGTATCACTGAAACATGTGTCACTTGCAAACCTAATAATTGAAGCAAAAGGCTATTTTGGCACATTTTGAGATTTCTGTAGCATCCCTGACTCTCATCTGAACACCAAATAATGCCAATCTTTTCGTGTTCAGCTATAATTTATAATTTATTTATAATTTATTTTTGCACCTGATCCGAGACTTGGTGAGAAACATTTGAGACCAGCTCACACCAAAGTTTATTAGACTTCTGTTCACTAGTTTCACGCATCATGTTTTCATTGTTTTCTATTACTTTTGAAGATAACATCAGCAAATCAGAAGCAGAAGCAATTATTCCTATCTGTGTTCTCACCCTCTGCCTGTCTTAAAGAAACTTCCACTTCTGAAATGAGTTAAATTTATCTCCAAAGCCAAAATGATTCCTTGGCAACTTAAGCTTCACAGTGATCCTCTTTAAGAGCTGTGCATCTTTCCAAGGCCTTTCTCCATGCAATCCTAGGTGGTATCTGAAACTATTTTACTGGAATCTTTCCAGTCACAGTAACACAAACTGATAAAAGCCTTGGATGCCTGTAACTTTCCAGAGCTCCAGCTTCCAGATAGGAAAGTGAAATGCTGTAAGTAGAGCAGCCAAAAAATAAGTCTATGACCTAATGGTAAGACTATGACAATCTATTCAGATGACCTGCTTTTCAGCTTACACTAGCTTTTACTTTACTGTTGAGATATGTAGTTATAGGAAAGAACCCCTAAGCTGCTGGATCCAAATGCCTTAAGGTATTCATTTTGTGATGTAAATTTAGGAAAATGGAAAGTGGGAAATAAATTAAGATGGCGTTTCTTTGCTGGTATTTTACCAGCTGTGCTTTTTCCTGGTAGAAGAACATCTACTGGAATAAGAATGATGTTTGTTAACCTTAAAGTTATGAGGAATAAAACATAAGTTTTTCTTTAATCCTCACTTTTTTACATTTCAACTTTCAAACCAAAGAGGCAGTTCCCCCAAGTGCCTAAGCCCAGTTTATTTTCAATACAACTGGAACACCTGAATATTTAAATCACTCCTAGGGACTCAAATGATTATGTTGCTTTTTGAGACTTAGTGTTCTGTGTTTTTTCAAAAGCATGTTCTGCCCTAAGGTAATCACTCAAAAATAAAACTATCCAAACCAGTTCTATTAAGGACATTGTATTAATGGTGTCATTACCTTGTTTGGTACAAGTTAGCCCCTGTATTTGGTTAATTAGATGTAAAAAACAGTACTAAGATAACTGGTGCATAAAAGCAAGTGTCATTTTTTTGTAAAATTGAGTATTTTATATAATCTTCAGATAGATGATATCTTAAATACTCTGCCCTCACTGCTCTTGCTGTCTGCAATCCTCCCAGTCATCTCTCCATAGAATAATGAGCTATACAAAATTCATAATGCGCTTTTTTTTTGTGACAGAAAAGCAAAGAATTGAAGTTGAAGAATGCATACAATTCTTCTGCTGATGGCTTGCTTTTGTTTCTGATTTGGCAAATGTAAAGCCCCTGTAGTCATTTCAGGATAAGCAAGGTTGAGAATACTGTAGGTTTGTGGGTTTTTTTCTATTTGTTATAGGTTGAACACCTAGAAGAAATCCATTAAACTCAGTCACACTTCTGATCTATCATAGAAGCTGAAATTGGCTTATGAGAATTTCTGTGTTGGATCCTGTGACATTATTGTGTTCTCTGCAGAGCATTTTGTAACTATTCATATGTGAGTCAGCATATTTTAAAAAGGCCAATGCAGGGGAGCAGTTGTGCTCAGAAACACTGATGGCTGTGTCTAAACACTGTTCCTGTGCTCAGGAAGAAATACTATGAAAAAATTTCCCCGTGTAGACATCCCAGCTGTATAGCTTGGGATGCAAATTTAGCTGGAGTCATACAGTATGGACTATGTTGACTCTGGGTCTGCCAACATGTCAGATCATATGGCTTATTAAGAAAACTTGACCATAATGTGGTAATATGCTATATGACACACTATAGTTACAACAGCAACCTAGAAAATAAGGAAAATTTGCATTAATATAACAGTGTATGTGATTATCTTGTGTGTGTTTATGTTGCTTTGTAATACTGGAACTCATACAAAAGGCTTTTGGTTTTTATAGAGGTAGTGAGGTGGCACTGCAAAATCTGAGCTTGTTGGTGAGTGCTGGAAGATAGTGGGACTATTTCTGGGAGAGAGTTCAGTAGAAGGCCACTATTCTGGATTTAACTGCCAGGCAGCTAAGCAGCAGACGGTCTCAGTCCTGCCCTTGGCCCCATCCCCAGCAAAATGGGGCAAGACAAAAAAGGAAGAGTAAATGCAAGAATATCTTTTAGTTGAGATAAAAATAGTTCAGCAAGGGAGGGAAGGAAGGGAGAAAGGAAGACAAGTGATACAAAAGCAGTCTACTCACCACCTTCCATGAACAGATGATGGCCAGACGATTTGGAAAAAAAGATGGTTAATCAACCCACATCCTTTCCATTTTATTGCTTAGCATAACGTTAAACGGCATAGAAGATCTATTTGATTAGCTTGAGTCATCTGCTTGGCTGTGTCCCCTCTCAGCGGCTTGTGCACCCTCAATCTATTCACTGCTGATGCAGAATGAGAAACGGAGACCTTAGTGCTGTGCAAATGCTTTTCAGCAACAGCCAAGATGTTAGTGCGTTACCAGCATTGTTTTGGTCAAATGTAAAACCATATGAGTTGTTATGAAGAAAAGTAATTCCACTCCAGCCAGATCATAGTACAGCTACAAAGATGATAAAAGGGCTGGAGAACTCAACATGTGAAGTAGAGCAGAAGGAACTGGGTTTTCTCAGCCTGGAAAAGAGAAGGCTAAGGGGAAAGATAATCATAGTCTTGTAATAACTCAAGGCAAGGTGGAGGTTATCTCTTTATAATGTTGCATAGTGGAG
Source organism: Colius striatus (assembly GCF_028858725.1). NCBI lineage: Eukaryota > Metazoa > Chordata > Aves > Coliiformes > Coliidae > Colius > Colius striatus. The sequence continues at coordinate 52,948,139 of NC_084763.1, forward strand.
AGGCAATGGGAATAGTTGCTTCAGGAGAAATTCAGTCTAGAATATAGCTTTATAAGAAAAACTGTTGTCGTGGTTTCGCCCTGCTAGCACAGCAGCACCACAACAGTCTCTTGCTCTGTGCCCCCACTCTCCCCTACCCTCTTTAGGATGGCAGAGGCCCTAGCGAAATGGGAGTAAAAAGATAAGCAAGGTTGTTGTGGATTGAGACAAGGGCAGGGAGGGCTCGCTGCCAATTATGGTTCTGGGCAAAACAGACTCCAGTACTCGACTGAGAGAGGAAAGTAGGAATGTTTATTCTACAAGAAACAGAATGGAATAAAAGCAAAAAGGAAGTGGGATGATGAGAAAATTACAACCAGCATTTTAAGATCTCCCTCCTCCATCCCTCCTTTCTTCCCGGGCCCAGCTCACTTCTCCTGGTGTCTGTGTCTCCTCCCCATTCAACAGCTCAGGGGGGCAGGGAATGGGGGATGTTGTCAGTCTCTCACAGATGGGCTCTGCTGCTTCTGTCTTCTCAGATGAGGATGATTCCTGGCATTATTCCCCTGCTCCAACATGGGGTTCCTCCCCTGGGACACAGTCCTTAATGAACTTCTCTGGTGTGGGTTGTTCCCAGCAGCTGCGGCTTCTGCCCATACAGGGTCCCTCACACGGGATGCAGTCCTTGGTGAATATCTCTGGTGTGGATTCTTCGCCATGGTTGCGGTTTCTGTAGTTATAGGGTCCCTCTCTTGGGACAAGGCCTCTTCTGGGCATAAATTTGATGAGCTACTTTGTCGTGGATTCCTTCCCACAGTTACAACTGTGGCTATTGGGTCCCTTCCTCGGGACATGGCCTGCTCGGGCCATAGTGATACAAGGTCCCTCCCTTGGGATATGACCTCTTCTGGCCATAGTTTCAGGGAATAAAATCACTGTCCCTGGCTCAGGGCCTTCAGTGAAGTGAATCACTGCCCCTGGTCTGGGGCCAGCTTTAGCAACATGAGTCTCTGCCCCTGATACAGGGTCATTATCAAAATGAGTCTCTACCGCTGATGCAGAGTCTTAAAAGAAATGAAAATAAATCTCAGCTTCACCAGTCCTCTCTGCAGGATGCAGGGGAGTCTCTGCTCCAGCACACCTCCTCCTCTCTTTCATCACTGACCTTGGAGTCTGCATGGTTGTTCCTTTCACTGTTCCTACTCCTTGCACCACCACCAACCAGAAAAAAAAGAAGGGGTAGAAGAAGGAAGAAACAGGAAGAACAAGGAGGAAGAAGCTTCCTCTTCCGTCTTCTTCTTAAAAAGTGATCGTGGAGGTGTCTAATTGGCTCAGCCCTAGAAGGGGATCTGGCTCAGAGCTGGAGAGAGTTTCGAGCAACTGCTTATAGGAGCCATCTTTACAGCCCCTTCCTCCTGACCAGCAAAGACTGTCATGTCAAACCATGACAACTGTCTTCACCATGTGAACAATTAACCATTGGAATAAGTTGCCTAGAGAAGTGGTGAAATTGGCTTTGTGGGAAGAAGTAAAGATTCAACTTGACAGGACTCTGGATAACCTGGTCCAAGGCCATGCTTTCAACAGAAGGTTATACCAGGTGATACCCACCCTGCTTTGCAATGATTCTTCAGGGAAACTCTGAAATGTAATAAACATGTAAGATATCATCTTATTTTGAAACTAATTACATTCCTACAACTGAAAAGGATATATAATTCAGTAAACAGTGCATTTAGTGTGAATTAACATCTTATAAGGTTTGCTTCTCATTGCCATGGTAACTGGGGTGCTTAGTTTCTCTTCACGTGTTCTGTGATCTCTAAAACGAGGACACTTGTCTTATTCTTCTAGAGTGTTAAAAATAATATCCAGTAAGCACTATCTAACAATGAAAGTGCTGTTTGTGATGCTGTTTTGTCACTTTTAGCCAAGTGTTTCTTGAATTTAGCAGATCTTTGTCAGGGATGGGGCCATTGTGGGTTGAAATATACTAGTGTTTAAACAGTAGCAAGATTTCTTTCTGCCTTGTAAAATTATCTAATTTTAAAACTTAAATGAGGTACAAACACTCCTAGGACTTACATTGTAGGTGTTTATATTTCTGTTACCGTTCAAAAACATGGAAGCTGTTTATTTTTAGTTTGAAGGGAGGTTGCTCATATTATGCTTTAGAAAAGTTTCTTTTTGAAAGAGGCAATGAAACCAGGCAATAAAACCATATTCCTGATATGGATAGATACAGATGTTGGTATTTGTATTGCAGTTCCTGATAACACTGTTCAAGGGATCTAAATTGTGAATGCAACAAAAAGCCATCAGACAAATACTGTCAGTAGTGGGAGGAGGATTTTACTGGAGTTCATTGAGAGTGTCATGTGAAAAGATTTCCTTATGTTGATCTTTTCCTTTCTGAAATATGATGAGTATTTATTGTAGCATATATATAAAAGAATGGCATTACATGGCTTAATAGCAGAAACTAAAAGCAATAACTGTGGCAAAATGTTTAGGTGACAGTCAGGTGTTTACAAAAGCAACATATGCTGTAAACATTTATCTTGTTTTAAAATTTAAACTGAAAGCAGGACAATAGATCCAATTCTGTCCTTGATCAAAGGAAAAGTGTATAAAAGCATCTGAATTATATGGATGAAGCACAATAATTGTACAGGGACCCTGAAAAACTGTAAGGGTCACAGATGTAATGTTTCCAAAAGGAGGAAAGAAAAAAATCCTCCAGATTAAAGCAACTTCTTTTTTTAAAAAATTGTTTTAGTCATAAAATAGAACTAAAGAACAAGGAAGAGGGATAATTGTTGCCTTCTTCCCTCCTGGGAAATATATCAGACCATATGTTTGAAAATAAGAAAACTTTCTTTCAATTCTATGACGGCTGATGTTGGAAAACTCTGAAGATAGTGCAGTACTGACCTCCTGTGTTTCAGAATTTAACAAAATAAATGTGTGAGAAAATGTCTTGCAGTTATGAAATAACACATTGATGGCTTTTTGCTGATGTGTAGGAAGAAAAGAGGAACCAGTAAAGCTGTCTTCTGGTTGAGCATGTAAACATGCTCATTTGTGACTTCAGATTTATTGTGCTGGTATCAGGAAGTATAGGGATAGTAGCTTTTGCCAGAAAGCTCCATATTAGCACTTTTATATTCATAATAACAGGGTGAATTCATGAGTTTTGGATCCTACTTTCTTCTTCACATTATCTACTGTCTTAGCATAGTCCTAATCTTTCATCTGCAATCTAGAGAGATGCACAGGAAATCAGGTTAAATCACCGAATAAAAGCCCAAATTGTGATTTAGAAAAAGTACTTGTAAATGACGCTGATGCTGTGAAGTTCCTGAACATAGTCCATCTGTTATTTATTTCCTATTAATTTTTTTTTGTCTTGCCACTGTGTTCATTTTTTTCAATTAGTTTCCACTTGTTTTGAGTCTCCTGTTAATAATCTGTCCTTCATTTTTCACACCTCCCCCGTATCACGCTTTTCTGTCTCTTAACTTTTTCTGTGATCTCTTGTGAAAAGAATTTTACATGTACTGAAATGACATAGTTATCTGTCAAACTCGTAGCCATTCATCCCTAAAATTTTGTTCAAAAGTTCATGTTTGCTTTTGTAAAACAAATAAGGAAAGCTTTATGTTGGACTCTTTTTCTCAGGAAACCCTTCGTTGTGGAAAGTAATTGATAGTTATGTCAAGATGCAGTGGAATCCAGCCTGGGAAGGATTGATTATGAGCGTAAAGAAAAAGGCACCGTCTCTGTTGATGGGTTAAGGGGGGAAGGGTGATGAAAAAGAGAAGAAAAAGCACTGGAGTGCAGGAGAAAGAAGCGGTTGAGAAGAGACAACTTTAAACAGTTAGACCTCTTGAAAATGAGCTTTGAAGGATTGTGGCAAACAGAACTTTTTTAGAAGATGCTCTGTGTTCTTGCTAATTATTGTGTGATGCTTGTAATGCACTAGAGGCCTGCAAGATAGCTACAGTGAAGGTAAATCCATGTTATGTTATTGACTCAGTTTCTCAAGTGTCTGTGGCATAATGTATATTAAAAACGGTCAATAGGGATTCTGGCTTATTGGGGTGAGATTGAAGCCGTTACAATGTTAGTTTTAGGGTGGTGAATATCTTTAATAGTTGTAATTAATACTGTAATCAGTGCTCTGCAGTGCAATAAGGGAAGACTGAGCAATTGTGTGTGCATTTCTAACCTCTGCATTTAAGTCTTCCAAATAAGTAAGTGAAGTACAAGAAATGTGATTCAATAAATAGATGGTATTTCAGAATGTGTTGCAAAAAGGTGTCCAGGACTAAGCTATGCTCCTGCCTTCTGCTTTTTTCACATAGAGGCCAGCTGATAATGTGAGTGATGGCTCAGCAGGGGGCCGAGAAGCCTTTCTCAACCTCATCTAGAGTCCTTGTGCATCCCAATATGGATGGAAGTAGCACATCTGGTGGAATTTGCTTTGAAGCAGGAAGCATAAGTTTGAGATTGTGGCACAGTCTCTGTTGCCCTGGCTGGCAGAGCAACTTCAACATGTGAAAAGCATACACTGCATCCATTCAAAATGTGGTTGAGCATCTGTAGCCGTGTATACTCCCTTGAATTCCTGGCAGAAATTCCAGCTGAATCAGCTAGAGTTGCACCTGGCACTTCCATTGCTCTATGGTAAAACAAACGGACTGACCTAAACTCCAGATTTGTGTTGATTTAGTTATGGAACTGTCAATAAAATCAGCACTAACTTTAGTTAACTTTAGTTAGTGCTGGGTATCCCTTTGGAGTAGATATGTACTGTGCTTGGGCAATTTTTGCATTTTTCTTGAGGAGAAAGAATAGAGTCCTATTTTGCTTACTGGTTCTTTCTTGGTTGTGAGATATGTATGTAATTAGTGGAGTCATGGAATTGTTTAGTGTGAGCTGAAGGAATCATAAAAAGGTTCATGGGAAAGGTGGTGTTTCTCTGGGCTCTGCTGAAGCTTTTTTTGACGTTTAAAGCAGCAAGATGTGGTGTGGAGTTCACAGAGGATTTCAGTCTGTAGTTAAAAGTTGGAATTTCTTTGACCTTTTTCCCTGTACATTCTTTCCAGAGCATTAGGTGGCTGAGGTCAAACTCAAATGTGTCACTGGTCAGTGTCTGAATTTAATTAGTAGGCAAGGACTTGGAGAACTCTAAAGTACAAAATGCTTGATCACCTTCTACCCATTTCAAATAAAAACAGAACTTGATCTGTGTGTGTTTTTCTTCCATCAGCTGGTACAGTTTTCTTAATTTTGTTTGTTTCTAAATTCAAAGTTTAAATGTGGGAAATGCTACAGAAACGTCAGGCTACCAGGTGGATTACTTGGCCTGGTTTATGATATCTGCAGTGGTTTATGTGAACAGTCACTACTACATATTACACTTAATAACAGAAATTGTGAACAGTTACCATATTTTCTAACTGATTTTCTTATTTCCTAATCAAAATTGCAAGCTTTGTGTTGATTTATAGATCAATCTAAGAAAAATTAAGTTCATACATTTTACTCTTTAAGAGACCGAGACTGCTGTGATTTTAATGAGCTGTAATATAAATAACTACTGACACTTAAAAAAGCAACAATTTCAGCTAGTGGAATACAGCTTTCCTAAGCCAAAACACAGTAGTAACACTCTGCATCTTGGTAACAAATTTGTTTGCAATAGCTCAAACATTTTTATTTCTACAATTCAGCCTGCCTGATTTCTTTACAAACTACTCCCAGCCTTGAAGTAATGGCAGGCTTGAATAGCTCCAAGGGAATGACTGAAAACATTATGCAAATACTTGACTTTTTTTACACGTATTCTCTTAATAGTTGGCACATTGAAGAGAGAAGCAGCAAGAAATTCTAGGAGATTAAGTGTGCATGATAGGGAATGTTAGTAAAATAATCCCCCTTTGATGTGTATTGATTATTTCCCAGTTACCAAAATGACTCTGTATAAATCTTTGCTGAAATACAGTTTAGATATGGCCTTTAATTCTAAGTCCTGAAGTATTGGCCAACAGTCATGGCAAAACAGGTGTATGTCAACTTTTTCTCCATAAAACTGGAAGATCTTTTGTATTGACTATTAAAGAGTAATAGAAATGGTAATAAAATTTAATAGATTAGTTTGAAGTGTAGGATTATACCAAGAATGTTTTCAGTTCTTCATCTGAAGAGCTCCTTGCATCATCACTTAGTCACATATATGCTTGAAATGTTAAATTCTTGCCTCATTTCACAAAGTGCAGGGTGTCTGAGACAGTCATTGGTCTCCTGTTAACCACTCTTTCCACAGTTTGTTTTTGTCATGGAGTCAGAGAGTAGATAGGGTATTGAGGTTATAGTTATTCAATTAACACTGCATTGAGCATTTGATAAAAGATGCCAGGGCAGAGCCCTCAATACCACATTTGAGCCGGATTCTCCTTGGATGCCCCAGGAATGGGTCCCTGTGGCAGTGCTGCTGTGTTTTCAGGGCTGCTGATGTTTACCAGGGCTTCTTTCTCTGTGTCCGGTGTGTCCTTCGATCCCTGTTCAGCATGACTCCTCTTACTAGCCTGGACTAATAATAACCTCAGCTGGTATTTGCCAGTAATTAATAATTTCAAATAATTAAGTATTTGTCAGAAATGTAGCTGCTAGGTGTTTTCCCAATACAGTGCTGATGGAAAGAAGTTAGTGGAAATAACTCTTGACTGATATTTTTTTGTTTCATAGCAGAGATGTGTTTAATCTTAGTGCACAATATGGTTGTGATGACAAGTTTCTACACATACAGCATGATAAATGGATGCTATTCTTTTATGGAAATGATTATATTATACATGTTGGCATTTATAGGACATAGTTGCATTTTTTTTTTAGAATATTCAATCTTTTTGCCATATTTTCATCTATTGTTTTCTCTGACAGCTGGAATAAGACCATGAAGTCAAGTGGCAGAGGCCATAAGGGTCTCTGCTTGCTGAACTGCTTCTCCGCTTCAATTTTCAAGTTAGATTTGCTTGCTATAGTTGTAATTTTTCTGTTTCCACTTGATGGTTTATTTAACTTCTAAAATAAAGCACATACACATTGCACTAAAGTCCTTAAACTCTGTGTGCAAAATTATAATTAGGTATATTGTGGGCATAGATTAGTAATGTGCAAAAGCAACATGTCACATAATTGCTTACTGCATATGTGCAAGCAATATTTTTCATGGAGATAAATAAACCTGCAGATTGTCGATGCTCTCCCCAGCTGAAAAATTAACCTTGCATATTAAAGTAATAACTGAGCTTAGTTTGGAGCAGTAGTAACCATCTTGAAGCAATGGGACTTCAGAGAAGCCTTAAGTGCTTTTTGCAGTAACCACTGCCTTTGACAAAATAATTCCTTGTGAAATTCAAATATGGTTTCTATTTTATTTAATTTAAAATGAGAGATCAATATATGTGGTTTGGCCCTTTGGTCTCACCTGTAGTTCCAGCACTGATGCTGTTTCCCTTCTTCCTCTACTTTTTCTCTTTTGTCTTCTTTGGAATCTGAACATTTCTGGGTATTTCTGCAGCTCTGTTACTGGGTGGCATGTGGAGGGGGATGGAGGGGAGGACAATAATAAACTATTAGCAAAAATACCATACTTAAGGTGTAATATTACAAACATTAACTGTTTAGTTATAGTTCAGAATGGCCTTGCTTTTAAATATTTCTTATTCTAAAATTAATTACATTGCATTTAACACTGTAGTCCATTTACTGGATTCCTTCTGCTCTATAGTGTCTTTTATTTGTCTAATTGTGTGTATTTTTATAGTTAACATTTCCTATTTCTGTCTCATTTTGATGCTGGTACTATTAACAAAGAGAAAACTGAGACCAGATGGTTGCCAAATAGTGAAGCCACCTGGTATTTTAGCAATGCCAAATGTTATTTGCCCTCCATTTTTCTTTACAAAATTGCTAGGATAGGTTCAGGATTTTCTGAGGATCCCAAGAATGTTTGCATGCAGCCAGATAAATATCCCAAACCACCTTAAGTTTATCCTTGCAATACTTTTCCCTGTTGTTCTTCTCAGTTGACTCCATCTCTCACTTTCTGTTGCCCCACTCCCATCTCCCATTTGAGCTCTGTGCTTTGAGCTCTCAGGCACATGGTTTGCAGGTCTTGCTTCACTGAGCTGACTCTGAGGCTACAGGTGACAGCCTGACCTTGCTCTGCCACCTCTGCAGCCACCACCACTGCCAGGGTGAGATGAGGAGCTGTCATTGCAGGCAGAATCCAGCAAGGTGAACCTGCCAGGAGTCCTCCAGGAGCTTCGCTCAACCACTTGGGCTATTACTAGTGTGCTTTGGATGCAGCAGCCAACGTCTTGCCGTCTGATTCCTTGTTGATTTGGAGCCCAAATCTGAACTAATGCTGTTGTTAGAGGTGTGATGGTGTGAGCTGGGGACTGATGTGATCATAGACTGTGGGTACAGTAGTGCACACACTGTGTACAGTTTGCTCTGAGTCGCAGGAGTTAGACTAAACAAACCTAAAATATTTCTTTCTCTGGTGTGAAGTACGTTTCTGCTGTGCTCCCCATGCCAGTGCCGTATGCTGCTATGAGCTGCACCATGTGCATGGTGACAGACGAGCCGTTCCAGTGTGTGCTTCTCACACATTTCAAAAGTCTGGTATAGGCAGTGTCTGTGTCAGTATTGACACATCTTTGAGACGAGCAGTGTTAACACACCATATTGACACAGGTCTGGGTCACGGAATGAAGTGTAACTCCTCACTTAGCCACTGCCAGTCCTTCTCTGCCTCCGCTCCTTCCTTCTTCTGCCTTGGTAGCTGATTTCCTGGATGCTGCTGGTTTGTAGATCCCCAAATCCTCGAATAACAGTGATGTGAAACCCTGGGTGCTGTGGCTCTGTGAGTGTTAGGTGTCCATCTGAACACCCTGGTTGTGTTCTGGCAGAAAGAACGACTGTCACTACATTGGCTCTTGGCAAGTACCCTGAATACTGCAGTATCTAGTGGCTCTAGTTCAAATCCAGCACAAAACCCCCCAGTATCTGCCTGAAAAGAGATTAAATTCCAACTGGGAGAACCAGGAGGAAAGTGTAAACAGATGAGGAAACAATGAGTTTGGTATTCAACAGTGTAATAGATAACCGTCTCTTAATGTGTGTACGATATACCTGTATCTGCTAATTTCTTGTGATTCCTTTCTTGTGCAATGGTCTGACAGTGCTTGTGGCAGCACTGAACTTTTTTCTTGGGTTGTCCTCTGTCTTGGGCTGGACATATGTTGCCTTTATTCCTTTCCCCACCATCCTATTACCTGTTTTCAGCATATTGAGAAAATGTCAGAAGAATCCTTCATTTGGCAGGTGCTGAACTTCACAATCGCTCTACCAGTGATTGCCTTGTTGCTAACATAGTCTCCCTAACGTGGCTGCAAGCCATCATGCAGAATGTTCTCTTCAAATGCCAACTTTAATTGAAGCTGGGCTTCTAGAGGTTCATGTTCCTACTGGTTACAGTAGGTTGGACATGGTCCCATTTCAGGGCACAGACCTGTTCAGCAGCAGGGCACCCTTCAGGGAGAAGGCGTCAGAGTGGCCGCTCTTTAGAACTTCCTATCCTTTTGAAAAATGTTCATGCTTAAAATAATCCTTCATACCTTATCAACATGCAGCACTTACAATGTGCATTTAAACCTTTTGATAGGAAAACAACATAAAATCAATGTCTTGGTGGAAATACTGCCCATAAAGTGCCTGTGCAGAGTTACTCCTGTTTTGTCCCTTTAAGCAACAAGGCATAGTTATTCAAATTTGATTTACAAGAGCAGTTGCACGGAGTGAAAAAATGTTACTTTTTGGGGCTTTTCCATTGTGAAGAAGCAGTGCTTGTCTTCAGACCTCTTTTCTGTGTTATATTAGAACTAATTTTGCAGTATTTACCATTTCTCAAAATGTGTGAATGTACATTGAAGCTGACAAGAGACCCAAGCATCAAATGTACTGCTGTGAGTTACTGCATTTACCCACAGCAGAAAATATTAAAAACTATCAAGGAAAAGGACAATCATTGTTTGAAATCTGGGAAGCTTGTATTTAATCTCTGTAATTCAAGTAAGTATGTTGGAAAGCAAATTGTGCAATTGGCAAGTGTTATGCCTTTTTCTATTATACCAGCACATGAGACTCCTGTGGGCTTTGGATGAAATTCTCTACAACTAATGAATGTTTCAGTATATTGGGAGTGTCTTTTTTTCCAGCCTTTTTTATTTGTGCAGGCTGGCTGTATTAATTGCAGAAGTTGTGTTTGCCGTCTATGGAATATACCTCTCTGCATAAGTGAATGGAACAAAATCCCTATTGCATCTTACCTGTAGGATATTGTGTTTCCTGAGATATTAAAAAGATGCTAGCATGCTGGCTGAGTGTAGGCTGAGCCTTCTCCCTTCTAGATAAACAAATTGCTAAAAATATCCAAACCATTTCATATCTAAGAAAATTAGCATCTTTCAAGGGCTTTTAAATATTGGGTACTAGCCCTCCTATTTCCTTGCATACAGGTTGCACAATTTGTATCATTGCTCTCAGATTATCCCTGCCACTACTCTTCTTCCACTAAAATCAAAAGATTAGGTTGTCTTGGGAGGGATAAGCTCCTCCTTATTAGGGATGAGGAACAAAAGGAAACAATATTGGAAGTTATGACAAAGTTATTTTTGTCAATCTACTTTGTTCACAAGTAGAAAGCTTTGTGGTAATGATAAAGCTAATCTGTGTAGATGTTTTCAAAACCTAAAAGCAATCAGAAGGTAAGATGTACACAGATTTAGGAATGTATTTACTCTCTTTATAAGAGTCAATGCCCTCTCCTAAGTTTCCTTGGTCAGTAAAGCAAAAAAAACATGCAATCTGTTACCTGAACTTGTGGCTTTTCGCTTGGAGCTAAAAAATAGTTGTTTTTATTATATGTTTCCAAGGAAGTTTTGAAAAAGCAGCACAGGATAACATCTAATCAACAAAGATCCTTCTTTAAATTCCCACCTTCTCTCCACTAGTGGCCATTTAACAAAGAGAGCAATTTTTGCAACTGGAGTGATTTGTAACTGTTGTCTTTCTCTTTCCACCATCTCCTCCTGGTCATTGTTATTAGCTAACATCTTTGATAAGAAATAGAACGTATCTGCTCTTCTGGGATGCCTTCTTTTTTGAAAGTATCTGGTTTATCTTTTGTGGGTTTTTTCCCCTCAAGTTTTCAGTTTCTTTCTGAAATAATTTCTCTAATTTGTGGACCCTTCCTTTTCTCTCATTTTTTTTCCCTGGGTGTAAGCAGGCCCTGCTGCTACACTCCACTTCTTGCTCTGATCCTAGCCCAGCCAACTGTCCCTGTTTAGCCTGCAGGGAACCTTCTGGTACTAACATTCCTGCCTTGTTTTTATTAGAAGGGCATCTCTCACAACATATCCCTCGCTGTTTGAAGGAGAAATAATGTGTATTCTGTAGGAATGAATAATGGATATATTTAAAGGATACCTTGCCCTTCTCTTTCCTTTGCACATGATAAATAATGACTCATTTAATTTGGTTTTACATATTGCTCTACAGGCAGAGTTTGAAGAAAGTCTGGTGATGCAGCTCTCAAAAACCACTACGTTGCATGCAGCTCATAGTTTTTGCATCTGAAAGCTAATACCACACCAAACTCAGTACTGGCACCTATGTGCAGCTCTACAAGTCTGAAAATTTGGGAAGCTGGTCACTAATTTGTTTTGAAGCAGCTCACAAAAGTACAACATGATAGAAGATGTATAGACAACATGTTAGAGAGTGTTGGTGCTCTGGATGGGGTTCATTTCACCTGACTTTAGGTCTTTTAAAAATATCTAAAGACATTCTAGGTATTTTTAAGATGTATTTTGACATTTTAAAGTATATTAAAGGTTATTTTAAATATAGGTATAATTAAGGTGTTTTAAGTATCTTCTTCAGGATGAGCTGAGTTGTTCTCTGAAAATGCCTGTTTCCATTTGCTGTAAAATAGTGAGTTGATTCATGAGATTGTGTGTAGGTGTCTGTATTAGAGACCTCTGCTTTTTGTCCTATGAGCCCACTGTTCCTCACCACCCATCACCATCTGAGAAGCTCTCTGGGATAATGACTGTATTAAAGGATAAACTGAAATTACTTGGGATTTTCTTATTAACTCTAACAAACTTTAGCTGAGGGTCCCAAAGAAGATCCTAAAATTAAAGATCAGGCTTGGAGCATGATTTAATTAGTCTCAGTTTAAGGATGTTGAAATGAGCGGCAAATATTCCTGATGCATTTTTATTGCCTATTTTACTTGGTAACTGACAAACGGAATGGCCTAGTTTCCCTGTTACCATCAACACTGCAAAACTGTTATCATGTTCTCACTGTAGTGCTTTCCCTTGAGCATGTGTCTAAGATTTTTTTGGGTCTTGCAGCTTAAGGAGTCTAGAACTGCTATGTTCCTAACAGTTTCACTCTGCTTGTTGTTACCATGATTTTTGAGAGACTGATGATGTAGATATTACATTTGCATTTATAAGAGACTTCACACATACTGAATTCTGTAAGAAATTATTCCCTCTAAGTGATTCAGCTAACAGACTACTCCAAAGATTAACATTTGCAGTGATTCATTTCTCTTCACAAACACCTGTCCTTCGAATATTAGTTGGGACAAACCAATATTTTCTGTGGTTTTCCCCTCTGCAGTTGAAATGTCTTTAGAATATCTGACATTCAGACTTGAAAATACATGAAAATTGAACCATAGGAGGCTGAAATGTCTGCTTTCTATCTTCTGGTATGAAACCCCTTTTCTTAAATGTGAAGTCTTCCATTCACCCTCCTTTCCTTCCTGTTTTAAAATGAAGAGCAAAATGGAGAGTTTAGTCTCAAAAACTGGAATTTACTGTCATGCCCTAGTTAGAGTTTAACTAAACCTAATCTGTTGGTACCCAGCTGCAGGCAGTAACTGGAAATTGATTTTATAGACTTTCATTTTTTTTCCTCCATTTTTACTTTGAACTTTTCAAAAGAAAGTTCCTTCTAAAGTACTAGGGTAAATGCTTCATTTCTTTAATAGCTTGTGGTTTCATCTTTGTTACTAAGTGACTGAAAGATTTTAAGGATTTCAGAATGTACTTACTGGTAAATGAAAACGACAGGTAGTCTCTCTCCCCTGCCCCGGGTTATACAGTCAGAGGAACTAACTGAATGAGACAAAAGGGGGCTCTGGGTTTGTACAATGGGCATAGATCTTGCAACCAGAGTTCCACTTGATATGTCAATTTCCAAGAAGTAACCAACAAATGACAGGATAGACAATTGTGAGGAACCTTCGTCAGCACCTAAAGGCAAATGATCCATTAACTCCATGGAATAAGAGGCATGTCCTTAGGAAGGAAGTAGACAAGAGGAGCTGTAAGATAATGAGACATGACGATAGTCACTAATGTGAGCAGTATATAAGCTGCCAGCTTTGGAGTGTCACACATGAGAGACCCCAAGTTTGCTAAGCTCTTAGCAGAGGCCAGAGGGTGTATCTGCACTGTGTTCTGTTATTTTCTGCCATGCCTACCTGCACATCTGAGTTTCTCAAGTCTAGATTTTTCAGGTTCTTCTCCACTGCACTTTGTTCTGGAATGCTTTCTGGATGCTTTCAGTTGGACTCATTTCAGCCTCTTTCTTCTACTACAGCAGCTAATGTTCCCTGATTTTTTGGAAATTGTTCACAAAAGTTACTCAGATTAAAAAAATTAATAATTAGCAATTCCCCTACATGTCATGTGCTGGCTCCTTCTGCCTCTTAGTGTTTGTTTTGGTTACATTTTGTGCAATATAACTTGCACCCTTGATCTCTATCAGAGTTTTCTGAGGTCAGCCTTCTTTACATCCCTTCTGGGGTCAATAATTTTTACATCTGTAAAATGCTGCATTTTTTACTTCATTTTTTTGGCTTGATTCTTTGTGTGAATTTGGGCCAATATGGCCCTTGTGTTATTTGGAAATTTTATCAGATTTTGGGGGTTATTATTTTGTGGGATTTTGCAGGGAGGGGAATATTTGAGGTTTCCTTTTTCTCTAGCAGAATTGCTGTTGTGGCTGTCTGTCTTTTCTGTGCATGTGCATTTTTGGGTTCCATTCTTCTGGTACCCAGTGGGCAGATGCCTCTAAGCTCTGCAAGTGTACTATGATCCAACTAAAGGCTGCGTGACCATGGCTTGCATGGCACTGAGCCCAAGCTAACATATCCTCCTTCTCAGCAGGACTTACTAGCTCAGTCTTGATGCCCTAGCCAACCAGCAGTTATGCATTTTCTGTCCACCTTGGAGACTAGGCAGAGCAAGCTCACATGTGCTTGTGATTTGCTGTGTACTTCCTTCAGAGTACGCAGCTCATGAGTTTGTCATTTTCCTGGTGACTGCCTGACCATTTTCCCTTCTGATGGAGAGAACAGCAAGATACTAACTGTATCTTTAGTTCAGACTCTGGATTTAAAACCATATTCCGGGATTTAGAAAATATATACATTGTGAGGTTTTTCTTCTTACCCATTTTCTGTCTGATAATTATCTTCCAGTTTGGAGGAGTGTGGTCACTGGTTTTATTTTTGAGGTTATTATGAAAATTTGTGGTAATTTATCAGGTTGCATTGAGATTATATATATAAATCTTTCATTTTCCACCTGGAGATGAAGTATAGTAAAGGCACATCTGTTTCTCTTATGGCAGAGTTAGAAATCCTTCACCTCCTCAGACTTCTGTTCCTTGGAGATAAACTAGTTTAAACCCAGAATACACCAAGTGGTAGAGAATGGATAGAAGATCTGAGAGTACTTCTCTGACATGAAGGTTGCAACCTTATCTCTCCGCAGCTGCAGTTCTGCACAGAATTTGTTTCATGCTTCTAATATGTTGATGTAAAGTTTGTTTCACAAATTGAATAGATAGAAATTGCTGTTGAAGTGGGGAAAACCAGGCTGATCTGCTGTTGGCTTGTTCTTTATGTAGCCATCCCTATGTGTGCAGACTCTGGAGAATACTAGTGCTATGTATTAATAGAAAAGAATATGACTGATTTCTACTTTGCCCAATAGAAAAACAAAGTGTGTGGCTCTTGATGAGCATACTTAGTGTCATATAAATAATTTCTTGGGCAGAAGCACCTAAATAGCTTCAGGGGAAATAATTTTTGATGGAGTGGAGCCTAGGTGACTTGTCTGGAGGTATGCCTGTAGAAACAGTCTCAGATCACTCTCTCTTCAGGCGTAATTTTACTTGGATCCTAGCTACTGTTCACGTGCTGTTGTGATACATCTGAACAGAGGACTCCATCTTTTTCTCATTCTGAAATTGTTGATCTCTCACTGCCTCCAATTTCCTGTACATCCTGGGGTCTGGAACGCTTTTCCCAATGTTTTTTCTAAGAGCCACTCTCACCATCCTCAGTATAAAGAGACCACATTATAGAGACATGATCTCCAGAGTTACTATTTATACATTTTAATTTGCACCCATCCCACATTTTAACTGTTCTGACGCAGATTCCAAGAGTTTTGTTAATAGTAGTTTCCTGGCAAAACTGCGAAGGTCCTCAGGGAAATATGGTGCAGAGATTTGCTGATGGTTGGAAACTTGCTTGGGCGTATTCTATTGTGTAGCACAGACAGACTTGCCCAATGTTTGAATGATGTGTATAGGAAGACAGTATATTTAATGTTAGTGATGGTACTTGAACCTTTTTCCTCTGTATAGTTGCAAATGTTTTTGATAATGTTGGAGTGCTGGCCTCTTCAGATTTAAAACATCTTTGAATGAGAAACTTTCTTCTCTCAGAAAGTTTCAACTATTATGAATGCTTTAGAGCTGTGAGTGTGAAAATGGTTTTTTAAACTATTTTAAAAGGAAAAATTTCTAAAATATGACTGTGGATTCTAAAGGCTGTTGGAAAAAATTGCAAAATGTGGTCTTTTTAGTTTATTTTACTCCCTACATTTGTTAAAGTCTTTTAACACAGATTCCTCTATCTGCCTGAGGACAATAAAATGAAGTGGATGAAATCTTTAACCCCGCAGTTCCTTGTTCCAGTAAAACCCATTAATCACAGGCCTTCCATAGCTCCTTGACTTCCTGAATGCTCAACCTATGGCTTCCAGCTCATATAAAAATCTTGAGGACAGTTTAGTCTACCCTGTGGTGCATTCTTAGTTCTGGCATCCCAGATTGCTGTTTGAACTTACTGTGGACGATAGTTCTAATGGAGTGACAGTGGGAGGACCATGCTTTACTGCCATTAAGAGAAGCAATGCTTGGACAAATTGGGTATCCATTGTTGAATTTCAGATGAGAGATGGGTTGGATTTAGAGCTGTGGGCAGGGTCAGAAGACAGACTATGCTATGAAGACTGAAACCTAGCTTTGTCAGGTAGAATAATGTTAGGGGACCTTCATAAAAAGGGGTTGGTTCATTAAAAATTTAGTCCAGTATTTAGTCTGTTATTTTATCTTTGCTTTACCTGTAAACGTTTTATTTTTAGTAATGTTCATATAAACTTAGTTTACAGAGTAAATTATATCTGTGTCTTACTGTTAGATTTGTAAGAAACAAGATAAATTGAGGCAAAATCAACAATAGGTATCCTATGGAGGAAGCAGATCCAAACAAAGGCGTGTCTGTCAAGGTGCATCTCTGTACTGAAGAGGATTTCTTGGCAGTCTGAAAAACAGTGTATTAGCAGATGGTGACCTTTGGGAAGTAGTTGTGTGTGTGCTGGGCACAGAAGGAGCAGATGGCTCTGAGAAAACCTCTAACACAATATACTGAAACAAATTCATAAATCTTCAGGATGTGGTAAAGAGTGTAGGTCTATGAACTTTCAGGGCAAATGTAGTGTGAGGTGTCCCCTCCTCTCAGTCTACCTTGCTCACTCTCTCCTTTGTGGACATCAGATATGACAATGCCAGCCTGTGGGGCTCTGCAGTGTAGCAGAGTAAGGCAAGGAGATATTTTGGAAGCACACAGCTACCTGGTATGTACAGGGAATTAAGAAGGGACTGTACAGGACACCAGCTTGGACATCACCTTAGCTTTTGGGAATTTTAATGTTTGCTTTGTAGTGGCTGAGTGAATTTTGAGGTAGAAATGGAATGAAGAGTGTTTCTGAGGTGGTTATTCACAGCTCTCTAGTGATAAGAGCACGAGAATCTACCATGTTGAATTCTTCCATTGCTTTTATTTTCTTTTGGTGTTTTTGGACTCCTGTGTTATTTGTTCAACTGATATGTGCTTCTTTTATTGCAAACAAGTTTAGACTAAGGGTAGGTGCCAAAAAACCCAAGGGAATAATCAATCTTTTAGGCTCCATTTACATTTTCAGTGTCTTTTTCCCAGAAAAAATTAATCTTCTTTGTTAATAGGTAGCTTTGCTGCCAAGTACCAAGTATACCTGCAAAAAAAATGAGCAGCATTTTGTCTAGCATAAGATTTTATGTCCTTGGCTGCTTCATGCAGACCTCGTGAATGGATTAACACAATCCTGCTTTTGGGCCTCTCATATCTTGCTGATGTCATGAACCTGATATGTTTGATTTTTTCAAATATCTGTTGGATCACTTAGTCCTTTCACTGTGGATCTGTGCAGAATTACTTTTCATGAAGTATTTTCACTTAAAACTTTTTTATTTATGGTGATTTATTGCTACTTTATTTTTAATGTTTATGCCACGCATTCTTCCTCAAAGGGTCGGTTTTTTTTCAGGGCAGTCATCACTGAGAGTGCTCTGCACTTGTGAAACTGCACTGAATTTTGGAGCCAAGAGGGAGGCATTATGAGCCACTGCCTGGGATTTTGGTGATGAGTTGCTAAAAAGCATCTTCGTAGGAAATGACCATGTTTATGCTTCAGTCGTTAGGGGTTATAGACATTTCCATTTGAAAGCTGTATTTCAAGGGTTCCATTTGTCATGGCTTGACCTTGACTGACTGCCAGATGCCCACCAGCCAGCTCTCTCGCTCTTCCTCCTCAGCAGAACAGGAGAAAATACAATAAACCCCTTATGGGTCAAGTTTAATGGGGAAAAAAGCAAAGGCCATAAATGGATGCAAAGAAAAAAAGAGAAGGTTTATTCTCTACTTCCCATCAGCAGGTTATGTCCAGCCAGTTCCTGGAATGCAGGGCCTCAGTACACATAGCAGTTGCTATATTTACAGCTCCCATACAGAATATTCTTTTCTACTATAAATTGGTTTGAAACAATTAAATTGCATTTTAATCCTTGGGTTTTTTTTGTAAGAAAAACTTGAATTTTAAAATTATCCACCTTCTGAATGAGTGATGGCATCTTTATTATTTGACATTTTCTGGAAACTGAGAGGTTTTGTTCTTTTGAACTTGAGGGATTTTAGTGGCATCGTTTCACATCATTTCGTCATCGTTACTTTGTGATTTTTATAACTTAAAACTACTTTCTGAAGTTAGTTGGCAAAATCCAATAATACATATATTAACTCTGCTAATATTTTAAAGAATTTGTTCTTTTTCATTGTTTCAGAGTAGTTACTGTGAAGAATATAGTTCACTTTACTCCTCTGTAGCCATTTGTTACCAGAGAGTAGGACCACCTTTTCTCTGACTGAAGGATTAAAATAATCTGATGTTAAAAGTATCTGGTTCCCACCCTCTCTTCTTCTTCTTTTCCTTTGTAAGATGAATAAAGGTCATTTGAAGTTAATGACTGGTACATTTGGAACTAATAACAGGAAATGTTCTTTTTAACAATAGGTAATCTCTCTTATAGGTGGGGCTGAGCCCATTTCTTATTATGTGTTCACTTGCTCATAATTCTGGTAAACTTTAAGC
The DNA here is from genome assembly GCF_028858725.1 of Colius striatus. Classification (NCBI taxonomy): domain Eukaryota; kingdom Metazoa; phylum Chordata; class Aves; order Coliiformes; family Coliidae; genus Colius; species Colius striatus. The sequence goes on from NC_084763.1 coordinate 52,967,038, forward strand.
AGTAAGGCTGAACATTTTCATGTCAGCTGTCTGCCTCAGGCCAAATTTGGATTTTTTTAATGTAAAATACTCATCTGTTTCTAAGGCTGAGAGTAGGACAAACTCTTATTCTCTTGTTTAACATTCTTGATGCTTTATTTTATTTTTTCTCTGGCACAGCTCAGTTGTCTTAGCATCTAGAACTGAGGAGTTGAAGATTGCTGAGGTGGAAGGAGGTTTTATTTGTTAGATGTATGTCCATGGCTATGGAAATCTGTCCAAAATTGGTAAAGTTTTGTGTGACTTCAAATAAAGAAAGTTAACATATACTAGTAAGACACATTTTGAGTGCCAGACAATCCTGGAATATTATGTCCCCTGATATGTTCCAGGAAGCCTCGTGGAGTCAGTAGGAAGGCAGAGAGACATTTGGTACAAGTAAGATAACAGACAATGGAAAAAGTGTATTTGAGAAAGATATCTGAAGTGCCTTGGGTAAAGGAATTTAGCTATAAGACGTGGAGAGATGGACTAGCCTAGTTTAGAAGCTCAGAGGGAGACAAAGTGATACCTGATAATGGTGGTCAAATGGAAGGAAAGGAGCAGAGAGTTTGAACCTGGGAGAGGTTAACAGAGTTTGAACATGGGCTGGTGGCCCATGCCTTCATCAAAAACCTGTGTGTAAACACCACTTCCTTAGTCTCAGAGTGGCACGAAACGAATATACTCCTGTGAAATCTGCAGTCATATGTGTATGAATTACAGCTAGCCCTAAAGGTGGAACACAGGAAAAATGGTAGTTTGCTGCTGTGGTCATTTACTGCAGTGTCTCAAGGATTTGTATAATGGGCCTATGCATCAACTATATTATAACTATATACACTAGAACTGCATTTAAAGTAAAAGCAAAGGTTATGAACATACACATCAAGGATTAGGATGGACAAGACAAACTGTATCCTGTAGCCTTCTGAAGCTTTGCTTGTTTTTTATCTAGGGGTATTTTTTTCTTGTGTATCAACATCATAATATTAAATGCTTGCTGATGATATAAGCCTGAGTCAACCTTGAACTAAAAGTTTGGTGTCTAAGCTGGATGTTTTCTGGTTATCAGTCCTGTGAAGCAGAATACTGCTTTTTATGCTACTGTTTTCTCCTGTGTTGCAAACTCTGGACGTGTGTACTCAATAGAGCAGGGAATATAGGAAATAGAATGAAGTTGTTATGGATAAGGCAGCTGAATCCATTAGTGTCTTTGCTACAGAGTTTTATCTGTTGCTCAAAAGTGACTTAAGATTTTGCAAATTTCATCTTGTTTCTTATGTTGAAATAGAGATCCTGAAGTTAAGTCCTTCATTTGAACACATTCAAGTGTGAGGAATAAGAGAACACTCTGAGACCCCTGTATGGTTTTGGAAATTAAGCATTTTCCTCATCAGTTTGTAGGCTGCCTTAGAAAAGCAGATAATGCCACTTCTAATTTCCAGGGTGCATTATGAGGATTGATTAATGATTGTGATGAGAGCTATAAGAAAGCTCCTGAAGAAACTAGTACCTCTACCCTGATGGTAGGACTTGAATAGGCTGGTCTGAAAAGGATACAACCACATATGGAACCACCACTGCTGTGTACAGAATAAAGCAGGAGGTCTTTTCAGAGGCTAATATATGAGGATCTGATTAAAGACAATATCCTAATGCATATGTGCTAGAGGGACAAATTAAGCTTGTAGAGGCAGTAGGAATGTTTGACTTTGCAATCTTCTAAATACTGTTTTAATGCAACTTTTATTTACATGTAATTTATGTTTCAGCCAGGGAAGACGCTGGTAGACTCATCATGAAGAGAGGCTAAAATGTGAAGAGGTGTATTAGAAGGCCTTCAGATTTAGCTACAGCTATTTTTTTTTAATGTGTGTGTGAAAATAAGTGCCTACTTGATGCTATTTTGGCATCTGCAGTTCTGTGGTTACTACTGTGAGAATGAAGTGACCACGATGAGTGGTCTTTCCGCAGCTGCAGTATGCGTGAGGGGTGAGCCCATGGCACTCCCAAAGGAGACAGTTGCTTGGTCATTTTGTCCAGCTGTTCCCTGTCTCTGTGGTTGAAGGCAGGCTTCTCCTTTAAGGACTTTATTTATGGTAAAAAAGAATTACTACATAGCTAGGGATGCATTGTGGAAAATAAAAACAACCCTGTTCTTCTGTATTTTCTGTTCTGTAGGTAAAATACAAAAGAGACTTTGAAGAAAGCAAAGGAAGAGGGTTCAGTATTGTGACCGATACACCCGAGTTACAAAGACTGAAAAGGACTCAGGAACAAATCAGTAATGTATGTGACTGCCACCTAAAGTGATTGCAGGTGGAGAAATAGTGTGTCTAAGTCGTGTTTGTTGGTGTTGCTGATGAAGTCTGTGAGAGTGAAGAATCTGATTTTGGTGACTGATTTGTGTATGTCAGATTTTGAAGTGTGTGTAACTTCATACCATGGACTTGTACAGCACATTGGCAGTGTGTGTTCACCTCTCCAGCTTTCAGCAAGTATGCTCAAAGTAATTTTTATACTGACATATTTTGATGCTTTTTTGTTTTTTAAATAGATTTGCTGGCAGCTAAGACTACTTTTGTAACTTATTATTTACATGTAAACTAGATAAATGAAATAGGCTATAAAGTATTGTCTTTTTTTTAGCAGGGGCTGTCAAAATTATTGTAACTGGAAACATAGAGTTTTCTAGAAGCAGAGAAAATACATGCAAGGCAATGTTCTGGAAGATAAGAAAAGAATGGCAAATAGCAAAACATAACCATGTATTTCATTAGCTTAGAACTTAAGTGCAGGATGCTTTCAGGAGTGGGATTTTTAAAAATGAGATTTTTCCTGATGTGTTTTCACTAGGAAAGTTATTTATTTATATTGTATTCCCTTGTAGCATGTTTAACTCCTTGTATGATAGAATTTTGGCTGATATATAATGTAAGTTATGACTGTATGGAATAGGTGAGAACTAGAGGGAGCTAGAAAGGATACAGAATCAATACCACTAGCTTGTCGTGGTTTTCTTCCCAATTGTTCTGCTGTGACAACTTGTCTCCATAGATTATTTATGGAACTTTTTTAGAATAATTCCTTTTAGTAATAAGATGAGATGGTATCAGAGGTGTAAGTATGATCAGAAGAAAATGATGGGGTTTATTTATTTGAAAGTAAAACCTTTTTTCAGGTTTGGATGTTATTGAGAAAAAGAGAGTAATTGAAAAATAGAGGCTTATCACAGAAATGGAGATGTAATATTCTTGCTGAACCATTGGCTGGTTAATTTTTGGTATCTAGAGCTGGTCTTTGAATTGCAGAATTTGGGCTCATTTGCTGGAGCTTTTGCCAATGGGAAGGCCAGTTAATTTAAGAGCTGTGCAAATGCTCTTTTGTGTAGAGGAGATGAGAAGAAAAACTCATATCTTATGTTAGTGCTGGATCTAACTGAAATTTCTGTTTTGTGAGAGACAAAGATGTATTCTTTAGAGTGGTAAAAAGTACAGCCATTAAGACTTCAATTTGGGAAACCTCAGCAAGTCCCTGGTTTTAATCAGCTCTATTTTGTTTTCAGACCAGGAAGTTAAATTAGGTCTCATGACCTACTTAGCTTCCTCTAGCAAGAGTGCATTTTTTTTGCCGGGGGTTAGTTCTGGAATGCATCAAGGAGATGAAATGAGCAATGCTCTGACGAATACATCATCCCTTGCATGGGGCTGCTCTGTTAGGAGAGATTGAGAGGAGTACCCTACAGCAGGCCTATGGAACTCACTTCTGGATATTGGCATGCCAAGAAATTTAATTAGATCTCTGAAGCCCAGTACTCTCAACCTCAGAATAGCTCACTTACACACTCTTTTTCTCTCTCTCTCTCTTGTTCAGAGCAGATTGGGTGTCTTGTTCTGTGAAAGGGGGAACGTAAACAAGTAGTTCTATGAAATTATTTTCTTCCCTTCCCCATTTTTGCGTGAGACAAGGGAATCTTCTGGCAGAAGACCTTGGTACATGGTTTATGATGCTTTCTCTCTCCTGAACTTGTGAAATGTGAAAAGTATTTTTCTTTTTTTCATTTTTTTTTCCTTGTTGATTGGATATACCACTCCTGTCTCTTCATTCCTAACCACACAGGCTTAACAATACAGATTTGTTCCATCCAATCTTAACAATACAGAGTTGTTCCATTGAGTCTTAACAATACAGAGTTGTTTTCTTTTCTTGGTGTGTGTAGCTGACAGAGATTCCAAGTCATGGACTCTAGTAGGAGTAATGAACCTTGAATGGTGAAATGGAATGTTAAAATGTGCATGATAAAGGAAGTTGCATTTCATTTATGCTTATACTGAAGTAGTAATTTGATCTGTAGCAATATATCGTACAAAGAGAAATCTACATAGACCACAACTTGAATAGAATTAAAAAACCTCTGTGTTATAGAGATGTATTCCACACAGAGTAGTTTCTGTATTTATCAGATAAACAATATACATCCAGGACAAAGGATCTAATTAGGGTTTCAAGAAACTGAAAGGTAAGCACTTTTATAACTCTAAAAATAATTTTACTTTTCATTTATAGAAAAATAGAAGAATACTAATAAATATATTTAATTTTCAGTTTTATTTTGATTTCACCTTGAAGTGTTAGAAACTTCTCAAAGAGCCTATTTGAAACCAAGCTGTAATACTTCATTGAAGGGGTAAGTGAGCACAGTTAAGTGTATAACTGTGGTGAAGGTAAATAGAAAACTATAAACTGAAATAATTAATATATGTGTGTTTATAAATATTATAAAAAGTATATATGTTCATAAGTATTAAAAAAGTTTATTAGTATTGTCCCACTTAATCCAAATAGAAGATTTCCATCACTTCTGCTGTAGCTCACATAATCACAGAATATTAAGGGTGTCAGTTTCTTGGCATTGAATATGTAGTTAATACACACAAGATTTTTACTGTTCACACAGAGAAATGTGTTGATTTTGTTAAAAGACCTTGCAGTAGTTTTTTTTGTCCATATTGAACTTTGGCAGGATTTTCAATATGAATGCAAATATTCTCAAAAAGAATACCACACATTTGCCAATAAGCTAACTGTAAACTGATTTTACAAGGGAAAAGTTAAGGTGGCAAAAGGAACACGCTAATTAAAGAAGACAGCAAAAGTCTGTTTATTGATCTATCTTGATACATGCCTAAATGAAGAAGTGGGAAATCAATCTAATAATATTTCTTTTGGGGAAATGGAACACTTTCAGCAGTTTGCAGCAACTTACTGCCACTGCACTTTTATGTCTAGATATATGGCTTGAAGCATATTGAAGTAAGTTGCTCTTTCTTAAATCTGTTCCTGGTCAATGTCTACGAAGTATAAAGCAAAACAGTCGTCCGTACAAATTGATGGAGTGAGAAGCTTTCATTAAGATAAAGGCCAGTGCTTGGATAGTAGAGGTTGCTGGCTTGGTTTGTGGCTGGAAGTGTGCATGAAAGCTTTCAGAGGGGTTGCCCTCATTACACTGAGAGTCTGTGTAAGCATTTCTCACTTCCTCATTCATGCTGTTAGGAACTCCAGTCACGCAGGAGCGAGGAGCAGTGCACATCAGTGCCCTTCTTCCCTTTGAGAGCTAGAAAAGTGGAATCATGTAGTTCATTTATATGTATGTGACTTTGTTTTCCAGGAGGTCTGGATTGTATGAAATGAAAACTATACCTTAAGGTAAAAAAGGAAAATAAGAAGGCAGAATAAATCTGATTTACAGAGCACATTTCCAATGTCTCTTATTTTGTCAAAGGCCTTATCTTAGGAAGGACAGAAGAGTTAGTAAAGAGAAGGTCACCAAATCACCCTTGGGGGATAGGAGTGTCTCCCTCATATACCAGGAGCTGAACTGCTCACTGGAGTTAGTGAAGTCTGTACTGGATGCAGAGAGAGCGAGCATGAAAATCTTGTAACATCCTCAAAAGCAGCATATATGGATTGGGATGAGAAAGGCTGTGTATTCATTGTCTTTAATGAAATATGGTACATGGGGATTTTTTAAGTATCAAGGATTCCATGCTACCAGCAGTTAAATTTACACAGGGGAAGCAGTGGAGGGCAAGATTTCCTCATAATTTGAATCAACTAAACACCTGTTTTCTGGAGAGATACACAAATTATAAGAAATTGTGTACTATCTCAGATGTGTTATAAATATGTCTTCTTGTAGCAACTAAGGGAGGAAACAGAAGACATTACTACTGTACTTGTGCACATCTGCACATCTGAAATTAGAAACTGTCCCTAACACGAGCCGTGGCTCTGTATTTGGAAGGTATTGGTGCAGTTGTTCAACCTGTTTACTTGCTCAAACATAAAATGGTCTCTTAAGTTGCCAAAACAGATTATAGAGAAAATTGTCAGGAGAAGATGTTAATAACAGGACACAGAGCTCCATTTGTAAGATTCACAGCGTAAAGCCTGCAGGTATTCATCTCTGAGGATGTTTTTCCCTCTATTGAATTCAAGTGAAGGAGAAGAAGAGCATGAAAAGGAACAAGAAAAACAACAAGAAAAATTGACAGCAACATCACATTCTGCATTTCACAAAACCCACCATGGCACATAAATTAAGAGACTGGGTAAGTATGTTGAATAGCATACAAAAAGTTTATACTTTTATTGTTCTAAGTAGTACTGGGATTTTTACTGCTTCTAAAGTAATTTACTACTTATCTAACTGTCATTATATTCCTTAATGCAACTTTGTTGCCGTTGTTTCATTCAGAAAATACACATTTAATCATACATAACAACTATGTCTACTAATGTAGAGTAGCAGGTGCTAACCAGTGTATGGAGTGCTGCACACCCCTAGCAGGCATGGAACGCTCTGTGCACCTTGGAACTGATTGCCTTCTGCTCCCATTGGTTCCTCTGAAAGTTTAACATAAACCACAACTCCAAGAGCTATTCATTAATTGATATTCTCTAGGCTTAGTTCCACACAACTGCATTTCAGATATACTGCATATAACTCATGTGATGAAGCATTTACCAGTTGCATTCAGTGGCATTTTTTTCTGTCTGAAAGTCAGGAGTTTGAATATGTTATTCCTGTTGCTAATATAAGTGTATCTCTGCAAGAAAGTGGAGTTTGTACTGTGCTCCTGTGCATTAACAGAGTCATGTTTAACCTTGTCCCTTTTCTGGGTTTGTCTTTTAATCTTGCTTTGTATAGATATATACAAATGGAAATTCTGAGAATCCCCAGGTCCTTTGGCTTTCTAATATTTCTGTGTTGAAGTTCTTTTGACTTATTGGGTAAGCAGAAATAATCCTGCCTTTAAATGTAGAGTTCTAATAAATCCTTTAGAATTGGCTTAGTAAAATATTTGCATTAATTTTCAATGACTGTGAGTATTTTTTGCAGATTTTTATTCAACTTTCATATACTCTACAGGCTTCAGAAATTTAAAAATGACTGAACATATGCTTAAGAAATGATGAGTCTAATGAAATACGAGATTTTTGCTAGAACTTGGGCTACATGAGCAATGGGAAACATTTGAGAATGCATTTCAAACCTCAGTGTGATTGAAGTAGTCATACTAATGCAGTAAGTGGCACCTACAGTAAACCATTATCTTCTATGTCAGCCTTGTAGAGGTAAAGGGAGGCACAACCTTTGATAGGAAATTTTACAGCTGCTTCTTGGGGAGGAAGAGATCAATGAGAATCCAGAGCAGTGTGTCTGTGATTCATTGTCATCTTTTACTGTCTCTGTAACTTTTTCAGATTCACTTTGTTGGTCTTTATTTCTTAATCCTTGAGATATATACGTGACAGTAGCTCTCACCATGTGGGAAGAAACAGTATTTTTGGACCCAAAATGCCAAGCTGCAAGATACTTTTTGGCATATTAAATACTCATTACAGTTGTTATTTGTGAGTCAGTAATTCAGGTGGAATGTAATAATTTAGTTGACTTTAACTACTGGAAAAGTTCTGCTAAGTCAGGTGAACTTTCAGTTTGCAGCAATGTATATAACACAGCCACATTAGGCCGTATTCCATGGAGGCAGTAAAACAAATATCCATAATGTGCTGATATTCTTCACCTACCGAAGAATCAACTTCTTGATCCAGAGCAGGAAAAGCATCGGAGTCTATCAGTGACATTGTTAGAAGACTACATCTTTTGTAACACAGATGGAAAGATGCATAACTCTTCACTAGACAGAACAGAAGCATGTTAGCATTGAGATGCTGGAAAACCAAATCCTGCCCAAGAGAGGCAACTGCGTTTGAAAAACTGTTAGCATTAAAAATAGGGATTTGTGATAGGTATTAATGAGTTGTTTGAGGTACTATATCTCATACTGCCCTTAATAGCACTAGATGTGTAAATTCACATAGGCATTTGGGTAAGTCCATTGAAACACTAACCACAAATCTATGCTGAACTTCTAGTAAGCTCTAATGTGTTAGAGAAACATCAGCAAATTGTATAAAATGAAATGCTTGTCTGTCAGAAACAAGTCTATTTGGACTTGAATGGCACATGATGTTGGGACAATTACTGCTTGGGGAAGGCTCCCTTTAAGCAGCCCCACACTGAGAATGGGTAAGTGACCTCTAAAGAACCCTCACAAATGCTGAAACTGTCCTCAGAGACGCAGAGGAAATATTTTAGGTTAAGGGAATTTCTGTTAGTCAAAGCAAGCAGATGTGACACCTACATAGCTGCCTCTTAAATGGTCATATTCCATCTGTCCTTATTCTATAGGCTTGGTTAGAAAAAACTATTTTCTTCCTTTTTTTAGGGAATGTGATGGAAATTATTATGGTTTATTACAATTTTTTCCAAGGATTTCAGAAGTCTTTTTAATAAATTTGTAGAAGGAATTGGTGTATCACTGCTTTCACGTGAAACTAGTTCATGACAAATGTTACAGAGTTATAGTTAAAACACATCTCAAAGTTTCAAAAAGTTTGCAATGAAGTGTCACAGGGAAAAGTATAGTCTTCTTGATTCGAATTTAAATAAATAAATTTGACAGAATGACTGTAACCTTGTTCAATGTATTGACAAAATAAAATGAGTTATATGGTGGAAGCAAAACAAGCCATCCAGAAAAATCCCCAAAGGTATAGATTTGCTGCATTGTGTAAGTGGGTCAACTCATGCATGAGAAATGAATGCTAATTGTAAACTGGTTGCAAAACTGTAGACTTTTAAGTAGAATTGAATCAAATAATAACCTAAATATTTTGATAAGTATGTCCTATCATACTTCTCTTTAGAAAAAGCCACAAAACGGAGCATTACAGAAAAATAATTAGAATGTGAATTTGTGTTATGTGAGAACAATGCCATTGATCTCCAAAATCAAAGGCATTGTATTAATTCATTAATGTATTAATTTATGTCACTGGTGCTGGTAAATTTGAAGATGAACCTGGATTTGGCTTGATGGGTTACTTTGCATGAGATACACTTGAATTCAGTGAGGAATGCTCCGTTTCTCAGTGATCAAAACATTCAATCTGGTCTAGAAAATATTTTTGAGCTTTTTCTGGATAAAATATTAATAGAATAGAAATGCCTACTTAGGAGATACAAAAGAAAAGGAAATTTTTACTCTTCTATTTGTGGTGTAAGCCTTGCCTTATGAATGTTCTATGAACAGCAGCAGCAATTTGAGAAACTATTACATAATTTTCAAGTATGTAGCAAAACATTTCCTGGACTTCTTAATCCACAGGAATTACCATATCTTGTCAACAGAGGCATGTGGTACAGATACAAAAGTAAACCTCTAGGTCAATATGTACCTATTTAAAACTCTGCACATCCTAATTGGAGGCTGAAGCAGCTATGTAAATGGGAGCAATAAATTGACAGTGATGCTGTTTCCACGTCTTGCTGCAGTGTTGACTGTATTGCATGTGACTCTTGGTACTGTAATTTATAGAATGAAAAATTCCAAGCTGTAATGAAGACAACTGTAAAATGTGTTTTGTGGCAACTTGTAAACACCTGTCTGACTAAAGGACTTGAGTTTCTCTTTAAACACTAGTGACTTAAAGAAATAATTGGCTTGGAATGTTTCTGATATTTAAATATATGTCTTTCTGTTGTGGTACTGAGCAACTAAATCATGACAAAAACTCAACATTTTCTTTTTCCAGTGTCATTTGAATATATTTAAGCAATATCAAAATCACTCATTATTTATAATGAGTAGATATTTTTGAAACCAGTGCTTTTTATATATAGTAAAAAGGGAATGAAAATAAAACCTCTTCATAGTAGCTCAACTTGGGAGCTAATTAAAATGAAGTTTTTAGAATGAGAAAAAAATAATTAGTCAAAAAGTTGAGAAGCAGGAATTAGCACCTCCAGAGATTCTTGAGTAGTCAAATGTTTCCAAGAAGGAGATAATTTATAATTTCCTTATTTTCCTATATTGTCCATCACACACTTATTTCAGCTTTTAATTCTGTCTTATCTGATACCTCTGTACTGTGCATCCGTTGCTAGGGCACCATCTTAAACAGCAAACCTCCCGCTGAAGAACAAGATGCTCTGCTTCTCCTAAAGCTAATACCATTTTAATCTTGATCCCTGGAGATTTGAATCTCACCCCTCTGATGCTCCCAGACTTGGTTGACCTTGCCAACATGGATATCTGGTCCTCTGTGAGACTCGGAGGTTGGTTTTTTTGCCTGTTAATACATATGTCTGATTTCTTTAGCCTATTAGTTGATACGTTAGTTGTGACAACGACAGCACTGTGGTAAGTATAATGATTAAACTTTTCAAGCATCCTAACACAAGAGGGGAAGTAGTAAAATTTTGCATGTGGCATTTTTGCTTGTGTATACAAAGATCTTGAGGGATAAAAACAACACAATTGCTGCTTTCTAACCCTTTCTGCTCATTTAATGATTTGGTTACAGAAACGTTTGTGTATTTTTTTGAAAGGTTCTTTGGTTCACACTGATATCATCTTGCTGTTAGGAACCACAACTTTTTAATGGAGAACTTTTCCAGCCTTAAGAGGAGAAATATACTCTAGAATGTGTGCACATATTGCTGGGGTTAACTGAGGATTTATAGGGTTTGTCATATCGGGGCAGCTGCTCCCAGTTTCCAGAACAGTGAGTGGATAAGCAGATGAGGAAGGTAACGTGGCTGGTGTGGGTTTTGGCACAGCAGAGTTGATCTTTAGGGGAAAAGAGGACGATTTGCTTACAGGGAATACCTAGAGTCAGAGTATGGTCTTGGATGTCTTTGGATTGTGCCTCAGGATAACAATACTGAGCAGGGATCCTGCTCCCTCCTCAGTCAGTGGGTCAAAGATACTTTGTCAACTTTTGTCTTGAATGATATTGGCTACTACTTTGTTGCAGTACTCAACCCAGTGAGTAGTACTGCTCCCTCAGGCACTGCTAATGGGAAATGAAGGATTGATTCAGAGGATGTGGAAAGATGCCTTCATCTCCTCTCTCATGTTTTCTTGCGTGCTCAGCAGGGAGAGCTGCTCTGGTGTGGATTGGGCTACATTTGGCTGAAGTGTTGTGAGCACAAGAGAAATGGCCAAAGGTTTTCTTTGCCCGAGCCAGGAGAGCTGTAGATAGACCAGGGCAAGGGCAGCAGGCGTGGAATGAGGTAATTTGTTTGGCATTGTCTTTTGTTTAGCATTCCTTTCCATGCAGTGCATGTTTCTGGCTTAGATAATAGCTGGCTTGCTGGCTTGAATTGAGAATTTCGGTTAGCAGTCGAGTTCCTTTCCAACAGAAAAGGGCTGCATGAAAGGCTCAGAGAAGCTTGGTGGAGACAGAAAATTAAGTGGAATTATCAGTGAAGGTGATGGCAAAAAATTATAGGATTGGAGATCAGCCTGTATTTGAAGTGGATAGAAAAAAAAGTGAGAAGATGCAAATGAGGACTGAGCTTTCGGTATGAAAAAAAGACCAATCAGAATAAGTATGTAAAATCACAAGTAGCACAGAGCTGGAAAAGTGAATGTGATCCTCTCTGATACCAACAGGCTTCATTCATGACATCTGATTGTTTTCCTGGTCTTTCTGTTGCAAACCAGAAAGCCTTTCTGAGCCTTGAATGACAAATTTTTGTAGAGACGACTGAGGTGCAAAGGTGACTGTGATGTAACAGGTATTCCTTACATACATACAGGTGTTCTTGCATGGCCATGACAATTGGCAGACCAGGTATTAATCAAGAGCAAGATGGTTTTGGCCCTGATAGCATTTTAGTGGTTTTCAAGTGAATCTCCTGGTCATGCTACCACGCTTTGGCATTGCAGGACTGCCTTGGAGCACACAAAGAGAATGAATTCCAACTTAAACTAGACTGAATGTTGCACTCCAACCACCAAAGTGTATCCAGTTGATTGGACCAGAGTAGAGCTACACCATAGCTACTCCTCCCTGCTGAGGACCTTATGTCCTCAAAACCATTTTGTTTCAGAGCTCTACTGTCACTGTGCTGTGCTGCTCAATAATGGAAACATTGCTTATGTTATCCTGCTTAGGAACCAGTCTTCAATTCGAAGTTGTGTTCCTGTAGGAACAGAGAGTGACACTAACTATAACTACAGGCTTTAAAATTCAGCAAGTGGAAGAGTGGAAATAGTGGGTCCTGAAAATCAGATTGTTGCATGACCTCTGTTTGCCCTGTCAAGGGGTCACTGAGATGTGTCTGGTGTGTGCACTGAACTTCTAATTTATGCTTGTAGAGGATGTCAGGAGGAAGATTCATGTCTAGATGTGCAGGTGCTCCATTAGGACTTTGAAAGACATGGATTGATTAGGTGGTTATTACAACATGCAAAATTAGCCTGGTCAAAGATTCCTGACAGGGAATGTTGATGCATAACCGGTGAGCCAGGCTGCAACTGATACAGCCTCAAAAATATTATTGGTAGATAGCTAAGGCAACTTTGAGAGCTATTGTATTTGATATGCAAGGTCTGAACTTTTGAGGATGACATACTGCATCTGTCAGATGTGGGAACTGACTTTTCCCATGACTTCTGAATTTGAATCAGCATAAGATAGGCATACAATCCCTGTGTGGATGTATGTGTGATACAGAATGGAAGGCAGGTAGACAGAAATGTAGCTGTTCTGATTTCTGTTGTTTTGGGAGCGCTCTATAAATATATACCAGATGTGTAAATGAGACTTGGGAATTGAGTATATCCCGCAGGTATAAAGGAGACTTAAGAGTTAGCTGGCAGACCTTTGTCTGTAGGAAAAGTTATTCCTATAGTCCGGAACAACTTGAGGAACTTGGGCAATCAAAGGAAATCTGCTTCATGTTAGCAGTTTGTTTATATTTTGCAACACAACCTTTTCTGACACTAACTAAAAATAAAATGAGAGGATTGAGAGCTGAGGCACACAGCCCTTCTCTGTTAACCTAACAGAGCTGGCTGTTAAAATGTATCCTGTGGATCTAGCATTCATTCACCTACGTATGATGCTCTGTGTTTGGTTTCAGTTCTGAGATGTGTAGTGCTCACAGATAGGGCCCTTTGTCCAGTCTTAGTTTTTTACTGGTTTTCAAGGACTGACTGGACGAATATAAGGGTTTCAGGAAATGCTTCCTGTTGAATGAGCACTTTGACTCACTTCAGGTAGGGACATTGCATTGTAAGGGCCACTGAGTCAGATCCTCAGCTGTCATCAGCACTTCCTCACAGAAATCTGGTCAGGCATGTTTCCAGCCTGATCTTGAAAGCCTTGAAGTTCTTTGCCTTTAGTATCTAACCAGATATTTGTCAGACAATTTCTCTTGGACACGATCGAATGTATGGATCAACCATTGCTGGTTTGAACTAACACAAGGCAATACATCTGTTACATGTGGATATAGGAGACCTGCTCTTTATTCTTAACCTTGCTAATGGCATTGTTCATTGCCTCAGGCAAGCTACATCACTTATTTTTCCCTTTCTATAAAATGGAGATAATGGTGCCAAGTGCCTTTGGAAAACTGTTTAAAATTATAATGGAAATAATAGAACTCCTGGATGGTATGGCTGCTGATTGTTGTTACTTTTGTGTCCAGATTTTACTAGTGCTAACTTGGGAACACAGGAAACAGTACAAGAAGGAGTGTCTTGAGTCATCAGCTCTAGTTCTTTCTCTTGTGGACAGACACACCACATAAACTTCTCAAAACCACAGTGTCAAACACAATATTAATCTAATCAGGGCTTTAACTGTTCTTTTTGAAGATTGTTTCATAACTTCACCTGCTGGAAGTTAAAGGCCTCATCAAATTTCCACAACATATTTTTTCATGGCACAGCTATGTCTGTTTCTCTGCAAGCACTGTCTTTTTCTTTAGATGGCATTTCTATCTGTTACTTGTTTATAGAGAAATGTAGTTCTCAGACTTTTGTTATATGATGTTAATAAGTAAGTAGTGTTTGTGTTCTTGTGCAAATGTCAGGATTGCACTGCCTCTACTTGTTTGGATACAAATTTACTTTGAGTGTTGAGGACAATAGTATCTTTCACATTATTGTTAAGTGGGATTTCAAAAATACCTTGCCTGATTAATTTCAGGGTTACATTTGCTTTTCTTTGAGGCCATTTTGGAGACCTGCAGCACTGTATGATTGATTCAGATATGCAAGTATACTTCTTTCAAACTATCAGACTTACAAGTTACAGCAGAAATTCTCCAAAGAGCAGATTTGTGCATTAAGTAATATTAAATTCCATCCAATTTCTCCAGATTCCAGACTTGATCATTTCTTTCATGGATAATTTTCTCTGCAGCCATATTTCATTAATAACATTACTTAATAAAATTAATCTCAGTAAGGCCCTTAAGGTAGGTCCTCTTGGGAATCTTTCAGCTGTTCAGTGTCATTTTGTAATCAGCACAGCTCGCTAATTATTTGTACAATCAGCTGATCTCCTATCTCTCTCTGAATTTGCAATTCTTAGATCAGTTTCCACATATTCTAAATTAATACATAAAACTTTTTCTTCTATACTTCTCTGTGGTTGCCATGCTTGATTTGATACATTCTTAATAGTCCTTCTTATGAGGTTTGTGATTTCACGTGACCACAGAATTGTTTAGGTTGGATAAAACCTTTAAGGTCATCAGGTCCAACTGCTAACCCTGCCTTGCCATGTCCACCACTAAACCATGTCCCTAAATTGCAGTGTGCCAAGGATTTATTCACTGCTCTTGATTAATTATTTCCAGATTCTTTCAATATGGGCACATAAAAACCTGCATTTTAATTCCATTTCCTATTTGGGAGTTTCCTTTGCAAACTGTAAAGAATATAGTTCTGAGTTCACAGAATTATTTCTGTCTACTGTCTAAAGAACATGTGTTTTTACATTATTATTTTATTTCCATATATATGCATAACTAGGGGAGTTGAAATTTCTTGCTTTGATATACTTCCAACCGTTTTTTAACAATAACCTTTTCCCTTCACTTTCTAATCTCCAAGATGCATTTTTAACCTTTTATTTTCCCATTTTAGTCTCATTTGTTACTCCTACTTTCCTTTTTGAAACTGGTATTTGTAATGTTGCATGTTTTTACAATATTTACAAGAATATAAATGGTGGATGTCAGGAGGTTGAGACATCCCTTTTTTCTTTTGTATCTAGTGACAGGACAAGGGGTAATGGGATGAAGTTGAAACACATTTAAACATAAGGAAAAACTGTTTTACTGTGAGGGTTACAGAGCCCTAGCCCAGGCTGCCCAGGGAGGGTGTGGAGTCTCCTTCTCTGGAGGTCTTCAAGACCCACCTGGACACATTCCTGTGTGACCTGAAATAGGTGGGCCTGCTTTGGCATTGACTTTGGACTAGATGATCTCTAAAAGTCCCTTCCAACCCCAACAATTCTATGATACAGAGGCTTTCCTTTGAGATTTTTACTTTGGACAGAGGTTCTAGACAAAAGTATTGTTGATGGCTGAAAAGACATTCTGAAGCTATTCTAAATTCAAGTCAATAGGCTTACCCTTTCAGCTGATTTTACTATTCAATTTGCTTAATTTCTCATGCTGTATTCCTTTGGAAATGGAAACAAATGCCACAGAAATATAATTTTTCCTTTTAATTAATTTAAACTGAGCACACTGATAATTATTCAGTACTTATTTACTTTCTTGACCAGCTCTTCTTTCTCAAAATTTTCCTAAAGTAAACAAAAAAAATATTTGCCCTTTGCAGTGTGTGTGTGTGGGAAAAGTTACATCTAAAATCTCCTTACCAATCTTACTGTCTTTACTCTTGTTAGCATTTGTATTTTGAAAAGTAAAGTTTCTTTAGACCTGCACACTCCAGTAACAGGAAAGATACTTCCTAAACACAGTGGTCTAATCTTGTCACCTTGTGGGTTGAAGTAATTTGTCAATGTGTGGATATATAACAGTGCTTGTCAATTATGTGAGAATGTTCATGTAACGTTATAGATGAGCTGATGGAGTTGGAAGCTCAGTGGAACTAATGTCTCTGATAAAAGTCTTTGCATCTGGCTGTAGCTTTTAATGTATTCCACCTTCATGAAACTTTCTTCATTCATCTTTCCACTCTGCTCAATACCAATGTGACTGATGGATCTTTTAGATAGTGAGCTTTTCATTCCTTTCTGTGACAGCTCTGTTCCCACCAGCTTTTTGAGCAGGAGTACTGGATCAGAACTTCTCTATCATTGCCTTCTGCAAAAGAAATTGACAACTTTTAGCTCCTTTTATTAATTTCCATTGCTGTCTCTTAGTGTGTTCATGCAGCAGAGCCTACTTAGGAATGCTCTATCTCTTCCTGTTGTTATCCTTTCTTTCCCTACCTCTCATCATCTTTGATTGCCTGCCTTCATATTGGACACTGAGTTACCCCTAACAGCTGCTGGCAGGGAAGTCTGGAAAGCAAATATGGTGAAGAGGTGGAGAGGAAGGCAAAATATTAAGTACTAGTGCATTTTGCTACAGGCAGTTTGCACTTTTTTTTGTTTATTTTTTCTTTCCTAGATTTCTGTCTTAATTCAGTCAGTTTTGCTGGATTTCTGTTATGGGAATGCTGTGTTAGATAATAACAATCATGAGAGTTCCCTACTCCACTGCTTGGTAGGTTACCTACTTGGCAGAGTGTTAGAAAGTAGCCTTAATAAAAATAAATTAATAGTATTGATAAAGGTGCCAATGTGGTGACAAACTGTGTCATCATGAAAAAACAGTTTTAAATCCCCAAATCATCTTCTAATTCATACAAACCTTTTTTATTCTCAAATCTATAAGCAGGTCTTATATATTTATGAAGAGCACAATGTCACAGATGAATTTCACTTTGCAGAACGGGAAGGAGAGCTTCACTTTGAAAATGTGCTTTAAGAATAGAAACATTGATAGTGTGAGACAGCTCTGAATTGTGAAGAAATTTTTGGTGTGTTTTTTAAAAAGCATGATCATTGTTCATTTTTGTCTCCAATAGACCCTCACATTAATATTTGCACATAATAGTTATTTTTATGTAAGATGTGTAGGTCATTAAACTAGATGCATATAAGATTATGCAGAAAGGCTTCGTGAACAAAGTACCATTCATTGGTATTCCGTGGTAACTATCTGTGTGCTTCCTTCTGGCAGTTTTACTCTGTTTCCTTCTTAAAAGAAATGAGATCATTCAAGGTTAGGCTAGTCCTTGATGACAGAGGTATAAAATATATTTTGCAAAAGCGTTATTGTTTAAGAACTTGCCAGGGTAGCTTTCTATATCTACTTTTTATGACCAATACTAAGAAAATATTTTAATATTAAGAAAGATCTTAAGAAAGAAGTAAAGAGGAGAATAGAAAGAAAGAAAGACCCCCCTCCCCCCACATATATAATACTATGTGGAAATCCCTTTTTAATGATATGTTGAATAATGTTTTGATTCTGATATCTTCAACTTCAAAAAGTTTCTGTAAAGTCATCAAGGATGATCAAATTCAATGGCAGGAAAGAATGGGTCCAGGCTTAGGAGTCCTCAGCCTTCATAAAAGATATTTAAGAATCTGTAAAGATGCTGTAGAAAGGTTTACAAAATCATCATAGAGAGTGTAGTCCAGGGAGTGGCTGCTGTCTCTGCCTTCTGATGCAAAAAACATCAGAAGCACAATCAAACCAATTGAAAGGAGTTACTTCTTTGAGGAAAGTATTAAATGATGGATTTTGTAGTAGAAAACAATGTGAGTGCAAAAAGTTTAGATCAATTGAAAGACAGGGCAAGTGCTGAGGAAATTAATCCACTGTGGAATGAGACAAACCACACCAGACTCAAGAAATACACCACACTGAAAACAGTTGGAGTCAGGGAGTGTGAGGGAAATATCAAATATGTTTATTCTGTCCATACTGTTTCCTACTAATGGTTGTGACCGTTCTTGGATAAAGAACATTGGGTCAGATGGACTTTTGGTCTAAGCCAGTACTAGAAACTCTTAAATTCTGTCTTAATATAGAAGCAGTGATAAAACATTAATGTAAAATATTTTAATAGAATATGAAATTTAAACCATTTCTATAATAGATGGGAAGAAATTGATGTTATATGTTACTAAATATGAAGGATATAGAAAGATGAAAGAGTCCATTATAAGTGGCTAACAGTTAAAAATAATAAAGCCTGTAAAATAAAGGATCATTATAAAATGTAGTTTTAGCCATAGCCAAGATAAGTTCTGCCAATGTAATCTTAATTCAAATCAATGGAACACTGTTTCTAATTCAATCCTTTTCAGTTTGTTTTAGCATTTTGCATGTTGAATTCATATTTGAAATCAGTCATCTCTTATTTCACATTTGGGATTCAGGCTTTTTAAAGGTACAACTTAGGAGGTATATAAAAAGTTACAGTATTTTTGGAACAAAGCAAAAAGATGTGTACATCCCACTTCCTCAAAATATCTGAAGCTGGACCACTTAATGTGAGTTTGTGATCTGTGGTTAGTGAGACCTATGTTAGATGGCTAACTGGTAGATTTCAAGATGTAATTGTTACCAAAGAGGTGTCTCAAACGAGGATCCTTTTAGTAGTTTCCCCAGGGACTGGTCCTTGGTCAAAGACCTGAAATATTTTTATTTACGCTTTAGTGAGGTGAGACGTTTGCTGCTAAATGATCCAGATAAAAAGCTAAATAATCAGAGAATTGAAAGGAAACTTGGTGATCTTTCAACAAGTATGGTTATGGACTTATTTCAGATTCTGGATTAAATGGTCCAAGTCTGAAAATACTCATTATTAATAGTCAGATGTAAAATAGTAGGTTTATGAACTGAAAGGCAAATGATACTTGTCATGGGATGAGTTGGATTTGAAAACCAGAAAAATGTAGAATTCATTCAAGTTCCTTCTCTTGTAGAACTGGGGCAAACAAATGAGCTGATTTCCTTGGAGACGCAGTGAGAACAATGCCAAGTAGAAGGAGGGGAATGTACTCAGCTGAGGTTGCATAGAATTGGGACTGATACTAGAGTATTGTTTCCATGGTGGAGTGGATTTTAAATAATTGGGTAGAGTTTAAGGGAGTAAAACAGAATCAATCATGGGGATTGTAAAAATAATATTAAGCTATTGGAGTGACAGCTTTCATTCAGCTTTGAGAAGGAAGTGGGTTTAGTATCAAATGTAGATTTTTACATAAGGAAAAGATATCAGAAAATCTGAGACTTCTTTATCATCTTCACTGGGATAAATTAATGTAGCAAAGAAATTGTGAATAGAGAGATTTGAATGTTTGATGTTTCTATGATGTATTCTTATATAGGTATCACTATTTTATCTACCTTAAACAAGCAAAGGAGTCAGGTTATTGTGAAATGCCACTTTTTAATACACATTTTTAGTATTTCGGCTTATAAGTTATTAGAGCTATCCATTTCTCTTAATAAAGTCAGCTCCTGTAACAAACAAGCCAATAGAATCCTAATGATGTGATGCTCGAATGTGAGTTGGGATGTGGTTACTTCAGTAGAGGACATGCAAGATGAGCTTCAATTGTTTATGCAGCAGGGACCTGAGTTAAAATGATCCTTATAGGTATAAACTTGTAGATGTCACTATCTCCTTCACTGTTAGCATTCTTATTCCTCTGACAAAGCAGTAGTTTTGGTTCTGATGGATACACTTGAAAATGTCAACACACTAGAGCAGGTTTGGAGAAATGCTGAAGGATTGATCTAAGGCAAGATTTTAGTCCTTAGAGAGGGTAATCCCTATTTGGTTACTGTTGTTGTTGAATAAAATACAGAAAATATTTCATGACTTTGAAGCATCTCTTGAAGAAAGAGGAGAATCGACTGGAGAAAGGGATTATCTGTGTTGGAGGAAACAAAAGCAAGATTTACCATGTGGAAGATGGAGTTAGAAAGTACGGTGTATGTTTTCAAGTGTAAAGGATAATTAACCACGGAGACTGTCAGAAAAAGTTCATATTTGTTGCTGCTAAGGCTAAGTAATCACAATCACAGAATGGTTGGGGTTGGAAGGGACCTCTAAAGATCATCTAGTCCATCCCCCCTGCTAAAGCAGATTCACCTAGATCAGGTCACACAGGAACACATTCAGGTGGGTTTTGAAAACTTCAGAGAAGGAGACTCCACAACCCCCCTGGGCAGCCTTTGCCAGGGATCTCTCACACTTACAGTAAAGAAGTTTTTCCATTTTGTTTTTGTATTCCAACATTTGTCCATTAGCCCTAATTCTATGACTGGACTCTACAGAAAAAAGGGATGCCCCATCCCCTTGACATGCACCTTTTAAATACTTGTAAGTATTAACTAGATTCCCCCTCAGTCTCCTCCAAGCTGAACAGTCCCAGATTCTGCAGCCTTTCCTCATAAGAAAGATGCTCCGGTTAGTTTATCATCCTGGTGGCCCTGCACTGGACTCTATGTCTAAAAGTTCCCTGTCTCTTGAGGTGGGGAGCCCAAAACTGGACACGGTGCTCCAGTTGAGGCCTCACCAGGGCAGAGTAGAGTGGGAGGAGAACCTCCCTTAGCCCTGTTGAACAAATGCTTATGTTTCTTGGAGCAAAAGCTCATCTTTACAGCAGTTTTGAGTTTCATGGTGAGAAAATTAGTCAAAATGTTGTAGAGCAGGTAGATTCAAGAAGGGTTTGCCTACATTTCCCAGGAGTTAGGGATGGCAAAGAACAAACTTTATGGAAGTGAAATAGAGATTGTTGTGTATACATGACTGATGATTGACCCAAAGGGTGCAGTTCAGCCTATGATCTGACAGCTATCTTGAGCTGATCTATCTTCACATTGCTGTGTAAAGAGGTGCTACTGCTGTCTTCTGTGACAGTGCCAGTTAGATAGATTCCTATATGTCTGTACTGGAAGGTAACACTTGGGAGTTATGTGGGAAAATGGAGAGGACAGAATTGCCCTTTTAGGTGACAATGAAGTTCTGAGTTGGTTTAAGGAAATCACTCATGTGAAGGAGGAACTAGGAAGATAATGAAGGTGGGTAGCAATGGTACTCATACTGCTTAAAGTGATTTAAGAACCTTCATGCAAAAACTTTTAGTGATCTAACTAAATTAAGTTTTAATTCAGTTCAAGCTAATACAATTGCTGTGTGTCT
Organism: Colius striatus; assembly: GCF_028858725.1. Lineage (NCBI taxonomy): Eukaryota > Metazoa > Chordata > Aves > Coliiformes > Coliidae > Colius > Colius striatus. Next base: position 52,988,679 of record NC_084763.1, read on the forward strand.
GGAGACAATTTCACCACAGATGAGGCTGAAGATAATCTAATCCCTTTCTGTAGATGCTGGAAGGCCCAAGAGTCATATCAGACAAATAATTAAAAGTTTACAGCCATTAGTGCTCTTCCACACTTAATGTTCATCCTTGATTCTTTTGTTGCAAGAAATTGTATTAGTGCCTTGAGAATTGTGATTCAAGCTCTGCCAAAGGTGTGGTGCATTTCTGTGTGCAGAATTACTGCTGAAAGAAAAGCACAGCCTCGTGTATGGTATTCATCAAATTCTCCTGAAATATGGTGGGGTCCATTTTTCATTGGTCTGTACACAGGCTAAATGTAGATCCTGCTTATAAGGACTGTGAATTCGTAAGAGTTTTCTTGTGACCTGTCTCCTGTCCTTCTCATGTAGGCAAAATTCTGCCTTAGTGTGACATTGGAGTTCTCTGGTACATGTACCAAAAGCATGTGGAAGTAAAAGAAAACTTCCAGTTTTTGACATTTCTGCAACTTCAAGGGGCTTTATGGCTTCCCAGCACCTGCTTTATAGTGGGCATGATCAGTAGGTCAGTGAAATTGCTTCTCATGGTTACAGGAGATACATTGCTGTACAGGAGTTTGAGGTTGGAGTTCTTCAGGCAATGGAGAGTGGGTCATGGGACAGTAAAGGTAGGGCACTTAGAAGAAAATTGTCATCTGTAGCAAAGTCATTAAAGATTTCAGAGGATGTTAAAGGTGTGAGTACATTTTCAAAACAATTCAGAATAATAACAACAGAAATTTACTAATTACTCATTGTTAAGAAAGGCATGTCTAGTAAAGACTATTAAAATGCTACCTTCATTGTATTACATCTGTGCCTTTATTCACTTGTCTGTAGTATTAGCTTTTTCCATCCTGCTTGCAGAAAACACTTCCGTTTTTCTCAATTTTTAAAAGTACAGTTTTAATAAAAGGCAAAATTAGGAAAAAGTATCCCATTTCCCCTCTCTGGTGACAATCAGGGAGATAAGGGACAACAGAAATAGAGACTGAATATTTTTTCCATATTTTTAAGTGGTAAAACTGGAAATTTAAAACAAATGTTTGCCAAAGACTACACAGTTCCTTCTTCCATTTCTTTGGGTGCCAATTATAGTAAAGAATAAACCAGTGAATTTTAATGTTTAATTGGTCTGTTAAAAACCAATATGTGAGAGAACAGTGGAATTGTATTAAACTTCTTAAATGAAAGTTACGCTGCAATTTCGGTGCATTTTGCTAGATGGAAAAATTTTCCTATTATAATCTGTTTTTATGGAGATAAGGGATGAAAATTATTTTGTAGAGACTTCATAATTTTGTTTGGTATACAAAATACCACTTTGTATATGCCTTTTGGCTTTTTTTTCATGCCAATTACCTTTTCATCAAATGTGGGTTTTGTAGTACGAGCTCTGATTTTCAAAAGATTACCAGTCAGAATAAATGGATGCATAAGTGTTGAATTTGTGCAATTAAAATGTTCTCCAAGAAAAGAGAGGAAGTGTTCTAAGATTGTGCTGAGATGCTTATTGTGCTTATAACTGTTGTAATGACAATAGATGCTTATGTTGACCCTCTGTTACCAATTTAATTGCTCATAGGGGTATAAATTTTTCCTTAGAAAGCAACAAAGACAATGTTTTTATAGAATCAGTGGCAAACATTGAGTCTTGCATTGCATTTTGTCCATAATGCAAAACATTCTCTCATAAAGATTAACAACAAAAAAAAGAACCCAATTAAATCCCATATGTGATTGGAGTTATTGGTTTCTTGTGAGCCAGAATCAGGAGTGGGTATCAGACTATTATTTTCTGCACAGTCAGAGGATGCATCAGGTCCCTGGTGGTTGACACTCTGACTGGTTCATGTGTAACTGTTGCAAAATGCAAGTCAATATTTGGTGAGTCATATATAACCTGCTAGTAGTTGAAATAAGTAGAATAAGAGTCTTACCTTTTTAGAGAGACTTAAACCAGATCTGTTTCTATGCATGGAGCAATTCTGGATAATTCAAAATTATAGAGACAATTTCTAGTAAATAGCAACCATAGACATGCATTTTTTTCCTTCAAACAAGATGGATAACTTGCATTTATCATTTTCTATTGCATATAATGTTGATAATAGCATTAAGAACTGCTTATAATGAAGAAATTCATGTAGGTGCATGATTTTGCCTGTAATGTGAAATTGTTAGTACTTTGCATAAAGACAGATCATTACCTGTGTGGAGTTCATTGCAAGACTGTAGCTGTGAAGAGTGCATTAAAAAATAGGGAAGGTATGGAAACAGAAGGCTTATATAATTCCTATGAGAAAATAGTGTTTTGCCACCTTGTAAAAACAAAGTGGTAACATGCTTTAAGTTGATAGTGGTTGATAGGGCTAGGACAAAGGCTGGACTCAATGATCTTAAAGGTCTGTTAAAACTGAAATGATTCTATGAAGCTACTCTTAAGAGGCATGGGCTGTATTCTATTCTTGCATACTTTTTGATAGGATTATCTGGGAATCCCTGGAATTAAAGGTAATTTGATCTCTGCTGACACATTCACTTCTATATAAGCCCGTATACTTATATAGTGGTGGAAATCCCTAGGGATGTCAAAAGTTGTTACATGGAATTCCAAGCAGAATTGGAGCCATAGGTTCAGTTTCCTCTTTATGAATGTTAGATTTTTTTTTTGCAAAGAAAATACTGGAAAGTGAATGGAATAGATTGAGATTGCTGGAAAATATGAGGATCATGTCATAAGAAGTAAATTTCTCTTGCCTTCACCCAAGGAAAACCTCTATAGTAATTGAAATGGATAGAATGAATACAAGTTGCTCAAATCCTAGTACTCTATGTAGCAATGCCATGGTCCCTGTCACTGCCAGGTCAAAATTTATTAAATGCTGACAAAGTAAATGTAGATTAAAGCTTTTCATTTTCAAATGTAATTACAGAGAAGTGTGTATATTTGTGCTCCATGCTGCGATGCAGGAATTGATGATGAGTTTTCATAGGCCAAAAGTTACAAAGATGTATCACAGTGGTCTCTTAGCTGAAAATTTGTGATTTCAAGATAAGTTTCTGTTAAGTTTAACTGGGACTCTGAGTATTGTATGTTTATAGTGTGAGGTAATTAGAACTACTATTGTTAGGGGTTTTTCTGCATAACCTCCATAAGAAATGTGCACCAGACACAGCCCTAGCTGTTTGTTGCTGATGTTGATGGGATACAGGAAATGCTGCAGTAGGTCCAGAGGTGCAGAGATGGCGTGGAGGTCTTTGGAGAACTGATGTCGCAGCTGGCAGGGGTTGCACGTTCTAAGAACAAAATTCAGTGGGGAAATTGGACCTTATCTTTTCTGCAACTAGTGAAAGCAGTTAACTCCAGTTTAATACGGTTTGTCTGCAAACCTGAAGTTTTTGGTACTATGTTTCTTGACTTTTTAAGAAGTTCTGTTGTTTCCCCCTGCACTTCGGTACATTGACAGGGGCCTGAAAAAATATTGTAATGTTGTTTCCAGTAAGTCAGTAGCACAACCCTCACATAATATTTCTTTACTTTTATTAATGCATGTTGCCTGAGCCCAGGTTTAAGGCTGTGTCTTTCCTGTTGCTCTCGTAGAGCTTTTCAGAACTTGTTTAATTGCACAGTGAAGGAAAGCAATTGCTTCAAGATGCCTTTAAAACAACTCTATAAAGAAAAAGGAAAGTATAATATGTATTTGCTTGTTCAACGGTTTTAAAGTTAACCACATTTCTTTAATATTTTGAATTATGAATGAAATGGAACACATCTTTTGCAGTATTTAGTGACTTCATTAATATTGACCTTTCAGTTGAGTCTGGCAGTCTATGGTCAGTGTTATTTTGGCATCAGCTGGCATTTCTACAGAAAATGTCATTACCAATGGCTCTCTTCCATAAGAGAGATGCCTAGGGGGAAAAGTAAGCCTGCATCATAACTTAAAGAAATTGCAATGACTTCTACAGAGTTTTAGTATCAGCGTGTAATAGTGAATATTGTATATGGCCCAAATTTGTTTTTCTTGGAGAAAGCTTAAAACAAGTCCTATTAGTAAGAGGAAGGACTAGACTGCCTTTTGGGCAAGATGTGTTACTTACATATAACCAGTTCTGTGCAATATCTCCTACTTGGGTGTTCCAAAACTGCTGATATGATAGTCTGTGAAATGAAACATCACGTTTGAGACCCACAATTTACTGATCTTAATTTTGAATTTAACTTCTGTGACATTTCTCTGTTTGATTTGGGAGATGGTCTTTTATATATACTTCATGGGAAAAAAGAAATGTGGTGTTATATGGAATTATGAAAGAAGAAATTGGTTTCATATGCCACTGCTTGTATGGAAAAATCTTTCAAAAAAACCTAGTCAGCAGAGATATGAGATTTATTCTGACATTAGAAGGTTAAGACTATCTCCTTTTTCCCTTGTTTTTTTCCAAGGGCAACCAGTGAAATGCTGAGAAAGCAAAGAGCTGACAGTCGTTTTGTTCCATCCTTTAAAAAATTTTTTCTTTCAGAAGTTTAGAAATGTAAAAGGACAGTAAGTGAGGGGAAATTTGTTTCAAATTCAAAACAGAGTTAGGGCAATAAATCAAAAAACAGAACCCAAAGTTATATGTATTGAGATGCATACACATGGACTTTGTGCTCTGTCCTATTTTGAATACAGCTGGAACTTTGAATTCCAGATGCTGTTGGCCAGAAAGAATAGACTGGGAAAGAGGAAGTGCAGTCCAGTGTTCAAGGACTCAGATATGTTTACTGGACTTCCATGGACTTTTCTGTGACTTCAGACAGCTGATAATCTTCCTAGATGAGGGAAAAACATCTGATACAGAAGCTACCATTCACATCTAGGCATCCTGTTGGCATCCTATGACAAGGAATGCTATAGGAATGTAAATGAATCATTTCACTTTCATGTTCATTCTTAGAAGAACACATAATGTGAAAAACAATTACAGAGTACAAAAGATAGACAGTGGTGAGGTTCAGGATTTGATAAAGACTCATATTTAGAATATAAGCAGTTGAGGGGGAGGGAGTTTTGGCAGCTCATAGGACCTAGCACAGAGGAGATCTGATTGCAGATCAGTACCACTCAGCAATGCCTCAATAAAATCTGAAAGCATAGTTTGCAATTCAGCCAGATAGTATGATATCAATTAAAAAGAACATAAACATAATTAGGGAAATGGCTGTGCCAAAGTAGGAAAAATAACTATATCCGGAGATACTGTGGTGATGTTGTGACATTGAAGCATTTTTGAATCCTAGCTTTCAGACTTTTAATGAAAAGAAAGAAAAAGGAGAGTCATTGATGAAAGATTCAAAGAAGAAACAGAGAGACAGAGATGAAGAAAAACAAAAGCTAGTGAGTCCAGTGCAGAGCCAACAAGATGATCAGGGGACTGGAGCATCTTCCTTATGAGGAAAGGCTGCAGGACCTGGGGCTGCTCAGCCTGGAGGAGACTGAGGGGGGAATCTCATGAATACTTACAAATATCTAAATGGTGGGTGTCAGGAGGTTTGGACATCATTTTTTTCTGTTGTATCCAATAACAGGACAAAGGGTAATGGAAAGAAGCTGGAACACAAAATATTCCATTTAAACATAAGAAAAACCCATTTTGCTGTAAGGATGAGGGAGCTCTAGCCCAGGCTGCCCAGGGAGGGTGTGGAGTCTTTCTCTGTAAGTTTTCAAAACCCATTCAAACACATTCCTGTGAATCTGTGAATTAGAATTAGATTAATGTGAGTCTAGTCTCTTTCTGAACTAATGCTACATTTGGTATTGTAATAGAAGGTACCTAGGAAGCATGAGATCCGACTAGAAGTACAGTCTTCATTTTCTTCACATTGAGAGCAAGGATGTTGTTAACAAGAGAAGGCATCTTCTGGAGTTCTTTTTGTTTAAGAGTGCAGTGTGATAAATGAAATACTCCTAAATCATAGTGTCAGTTTTACTTTTTATATTTTAATATACCCAATGGTGTCAGGATTTTCTTTTATCCTCTCTAAGATTTCATGTGATTTACTAAAAGGCCTTGAATAAAGTCACAGTACTTGCCAAGATTTTATTTTTATTGGAAATAATGGCAGTCAGACAAAATAACATGTATTACTGTTGGAAATATATACTGGTTTGGATAGGAACAGACTACAGTCATTGTGTCTGTAGCTCAGTAAGAATTGAAGGCAAATATGAATTGTATTTGTTTGTTTGTTTTACTGGATGTAAAGTAATAAAATTTAAGTAGTATGTGTGTTCAAAACAATGGTAAGCGAGTTCTTTTCTAAAACCAACAACACAGATGAAAGCAGTAGAGCTCTTCAGTAATGGTGCTCCATATATTTTCCATGTCAAAAGTTATTGGTAGTTTGTAATTTCTCATCTTCGGTCTAGTTTTACTACACTTCTTTTTCCATTGCTGGTAACTGGTCCTTCTTTCATTTTGTAGAGAATTTCCCCACCAACTACAGTAGCTTTTCAGCTTTTTCCTGATAAGTACTACTTATCAGGGAGTTCAAGGATTAACTCTATGGCACAGGTTTTGCAATAGACTGGTTGGAGATGTCTGTTGCATTATTTGTGCAATAAATTATATCTTAAATGCTTACTTTTGTCTGACTTTGCTTGGAACCAAAAACTTCCATGCCAGTTGCTATCCTGGAACAGCTTTTTCAAAGGTTAAGGAAAACATACATTACTTTGTGTATATTTTTAAAATGAATATTATTTTTCTTTGAGTAACTTATCTTTTTTTTTTTTTTTCCTGCTGTATTTGCTATTGTCTGTCCAATTTGCTTTAGGAATACAGCATAGCTAGAATCTGCCTTTTGTACAACTATTGAGGATTACCTCTGCATTTGCTGCTGGATGTTAGATTGCTGTATATTGGACCAAGCTGAAGTATCTGAAACAAATAGGTAATTTCTTCCTTCTGTACCTTCAATGCCTTGATAGTAGATTGGCTGCAATTGATTTGTGTAAAGGAGATAGAAAACAAACTTGTAGGAAGGTGTAAAGAAATGGTTGAAAAAAGCTGAAAAGGAACAGCATTGAAATTGGGACTAGCTATTGTTCAATGGAAATGGAGGAAAGTAGGACAATCTGGACAAGGAAATTGGGACTAGCAGTTGGAAAAGAACTATTAGTGTTAAGGGAAAGATAAAGCAGAAATGTTAACTTTGACAGGGAGCTATTTTGAGCCTGGCAGGACTGGTAGACTGAGATGTGTGGCAAAGGACATGACAGTCTGTTCATAGTTTGTCAGTTCAGGTGGCAGAGATCTGTGTGATGGATTTAAATGCTGCACCTGGGTAGAGATCATGTGAGTGTCAGTACAGTGCTAATGGAATACCTACTTTCTTGGTTTTTAGGAAAACTAGAAAAGTGTATAGAAAACATTTCTATAAATGCATTGTCAAACGCTTGTAAGGTTAGGTAGGAATCACCAAATTTCAGTTTGTCTTGGCATCCTCACTGAGGACCATATGTATGGTGATATAGTCCTAAATTGAGGGGTTGTGGAGTCTATTTCTTTGGAGGTCTTCAAGACTTGCCTGGATATGTTCCTATGTGACCTGATCTAGGTGAACCTGCTTCTGCAGGGGGGTTGGACTAGATGATCTCTAAAGGTCCCTTCCAACTCCCACCATTCCATGATTCTAAATGACAAAACAATATCTTTATGTATAGTATTTTAATGTTTTTAATTGCTTAATTACTGTATGTGCTGTATTTTCATTGCCCAATGCTTGTTTCCTGCCATGATTACATGTGCAAGGCTGACTTTCAGTTAAAAGCATGAAACATGAAGTTCATTACAGCTTCTAACACATCTTGTCTCACCTTGGCACTTGAAATGTGTCTGTCATAAACTTCCTGTTCTTGGCCCATAATTGTTCATTTGACTCCTTACCTGGAAGACTGTTTTTTCTTAATTCTTAGTACTGATTTTGTATCATTTCATAGGAACCAATTAAAAAGTTGACCTAGACTTTTTAAAGTTCTTCACAATATGTAAATTTTCTGGAGAAGTATATTTTCTTTTCACACTGCTTTTCTGAAGGGCTTTTTCTGTGCTAAAAGTAGAGCTCTCATCTGAAGAGTGACAATATAAGACTGACATCCTGAGATTGAATATGTCTACTTTTTATGTACTCACAATCATCTGATTTAATTTGAAAATGAATGCTCACTGCTTCATATCTTTCATGGTGGTGTTGACTCTGTTTTATGAGGTAGAAAATACAAATTCAGCTGAACTCTATAGAGTATGTTTTTCATAAGACAGCCTGCTCTGGTCATGGTCACACATTCTTTGTAGCAGTAGTTCTCTTATTGTATGCCAGCATCTGCTTGTCAGGACCAGTTTTAAAAAGATCATTAATCAGAAAACAGTGAAATTAAACTACCTTGTTTGGCTTTGCACTGAAGTATATTTGATATATAAAAATATTTTGAAGATTGTAGTCTTTATTCTCTCGTGCTCAGGAGTGTACCCTAGCTCAGACATAAGGAGATGTACATTGGCAAGGAGGATAGCAGTGGGAGAGGAATGGGAATAATGCAGGAACAGATGAGAAGGTAGCTTGTGAGAACAGTTGAAAAACTAGTTTGCAGTTTTGACTGTGGCTGTCTTCATCTTGACAGTTTTGTGAGAGGTGGCCTTTCTTTCTCTTCACCCTTTTCATCTCTTTATCCTAGAAACTCTGTGTTCATGCAGACAGCATGCTCATGGTATTTACCATTGTGCTGTGTTAGACCAGCTCTGATTTTCACAGTGTTGTGGGATATGCAAAATGTTTCATGCATAGCTGGTCTCACCAAAATTGTCTCTGAACTGGTGTATGGAGCTAGGGTAATATTGTCTGAGAAGGGGCTAGTAAGATATAGCCCATGACTGATGTTCAGATCGAATGGACTTCAGTAAAGGAAGCATGGAGCTGGTGATTTTTGAGCTTCATTCTGTCTGTCTGTTCCTACTTGGCATTGCTTAGGGTATCTGGAGATTGGAGTCAGAACTGGAGGGCAGAGGCAGTGTAACAGTCACTCTGATGTCTTGGATTGCTTTTGTACCACGTCCTGTGCAAAGTTGAGTATATGGCAGAGGTCTTCAGTAAATAAGATCTAGCTCTAGGATTTAAGTAAAAAATGGTTTTAACTGCACCATACAAATACAAGAGCTTGTTATTGAAAGTATCAAACAGTGCTATATTTTCACAAATGTTTTCAGCTTTAGATTTTGGAAGATGAATAGATGTTCTGTGCGTCCAACTTTTTCTTCTCTTTGTTTCTTCCATAAATCTGAAACGATAGTAGGGACTTTGTGCAGCCAAGCACAGCTGGTGAATGGTTGCTGGAAAAAAAGAATGAGAATACTCAGTGGTATGGAGGAAATCATATGGCTATAACTATCTGTTGGAAAAATAAACACCCTTTTTACCACTTCCCTCAATTTTTTTTTTATATCTTGAAAAAAATAGGGAGCTAAGGTGATAGAATACTGAAAGAAATTAACATCTATACACAAATGACATTACCTGATGTAAATAAAGCATGTAATAAATTATTTCACCTGAGAGGAAAAATTTGTCATTACAGATGAGTTGAGACATAAAATAAGTCTATGGAAGGGAATATTACAATATGCTTGAAAGTTAAATGTAAGTTGGATTTCTTACGGTACTGTGTACAGTGCAAAAAAGAAGGATAATGTGTGGAAGGTAGGAGAAAGATCTGTACAATTAATGAAACAAAATTGTAGATGATGCATGGCTCAGCTAAGGACTGTGCCTAGTTAAGAAATATTTTCTAGGTTTTTGTGTCTGTGAATTCTTTATTTCTTACTTCTACTTTAAAAAAATGTTTGCTGAAATATCTTATTTACCATCCACATTCATCCTTGTCTTAATCTATCTGTAATTTGTATTTTTCAAACTGAGTTTCAAGAGTAGAGGTGCAAAGAGACATTTTCAGAATCACAAGCTGGGGCATGGAAAGCATGTTCTTTTAAGCTTACCATATGAAAAACTTATTCAGAACTTAAAGATGCACTTTAAAGATGTGTATCGTTGTAGCTACTACCAGCTTCTGATTCAACAGGGACATAAGTATGTCTCTTCAAGTGGAGCATGTTTTCCCAATAACACAGCATTCTGAATAAATATTTCATAAAAAACTGAGCAAGAGTCCCTAATACTCACTCAGAACAGAAGAGCTTTAATAATGTCAACTCTCATTCCATTTATAACAAACACTTTCTGGCCATCTTTCTGAACACTCATTCCAGTGGACTACCCAGGGTAAATGCAGAACAAATCCTTCCTACTAATATATTTTGAACAAACATATAGCTATTTAAAAAGACAAAGCATTTAAAAACAAAAGTTAAAGGTGGGGACACTTAGGTGTCCTGAAAGGAGGAGAGGGAAAACTGAGAAACCATGTGGAAAAACACAGAGCTGCCCAGTTAAAACAATGATATGTACAATGTCTTTGGTTTTTCAAATGAGTAACTTAGAAGAGATTTGTGCATCTTTATGAATCTTAAATACTGGCAGACAGTATTTGGCATAATTTGACTCAAACTCTATATAATCTTTCATAATGAGTAAAGACATGAAAATATTTTGTGGTTTTCGGTTCAGATTTGAATCAAGACAAATGGTGCATAGTTCAGTATTTAAACAGGTGATAAAAGAAAATTGTTCCATTCCAAATTATTTTTTGCCATGGACAGAGAATATATGAATAGATTTTTTTTCATACCAATCAGTACATGTACTGTTTTTAGTAGGATATAGTCTGTAATGCAGAACACACTAAACTAAATCATACTATGGATACCACATCCTGTACAAGAAGGAAACCTGGGTGCTAGTTAAAAACTGAGATTTACTTTATGATCTCGTGTCCTAGGTTTGGCTGGGAGAGTCCATTTTCAACAGAAGCCATGAAGGCCATGGCCAGGCTATTCCACACCACTCTGGTGTCACACTCAGTGTATGGGGGAGCTGCTGGGGCACAGGAACTGCGGCTGTTCCACTGGGACCGAGCTTCATGCTCCGGACAGTGGGTGCTGACTCTGGGTAGTGCTTGCTTTGTGTGTTCTTTTACTATTGTTTATGACTGCTTGTTCTCTCCTCATGTTGTTCTATTACATTGTCCTTAGCCCAGGAGGTTTTTCTTCTGATTGTCCTCCCTATCTTGCCAAGGGGAGTAGAAGTGAGTGAGTGGCTGTCAGCTGGGCTTAAACCATGGCATTTCACCTTCTATTTATACCTAGTTGATTCTAAAGTTTAGCTAACTTTAGTCTTTTTTTCCAAGCTCTTTCCAACTTCAAAAGAAATGAAAACAAACCCATTTTTTTACTGTAGAATACCTGTATTGATGACATTGATAATATCAGCTACAGTATGTCTCTCTACAACTTGCCTGAAAAGATCCCATCTTAAGGAGTTCTGAAAATAAGAATTATGTTTATAGTGATTTCATCAGTCTCCTGTCTCAATGCCTTAGATAAAATGACTAACATATTAAACAGGTCTCTGAAGTCTTGTGTTCTTCAGGTTGTTGTGTGCCAAGTGTGAGTTGTTTCAAAGCTCATGTGAAGTTACCCTGTTAATAATGAGAATTGCTTTTCATAGACAAAATGATTTTGTGATGAATTATTGAAAGCAGTTATCTTAATTCAGGGTAGCGTGTGAAAGAGGTCAGGTAGTGTTAAACTGAGTACTGAATTTGTGTTAAACTTTAATACAAAACATTTTCTTTGCAATGTACTACTAAATATTCATGCCCTTGACTAAAGCATAGATAGTGAAACACAGGAAACGATTAGACTATTGTTTCTTCATACATAATAGTGCTGATGCATAGCCAATGACTGTTGAGTGCCTCTAATATTTTAAACTATTTGCAGGTTCTGCTGTTTTAGTACAGGAGAATTGTATGTGGCAGAGAATTTCACATACATTAGGCCTTGAACATACTTGTGATTCAGCAGAGCTGGACCCTTAGGAATTGCTTTTGAGGTCCTTATTGATGAAAAGGTAATGACTATCTGCATGGAGTAAAATCTGTTGGTTTTTTTTAAGAAAATGTTTATTTCTAAACACTCTTCTATGGCTTGATTACAAGGGATGAGTAATGGGTTAAAGCACATGATTAATATGAGTCTACAGCAGAATGAATTATCATTTGTTCAGGAAAGAAAAATCTATGAAGAATGTCTATATTCTTGCATTGTCTGGAAGTCATTTTACACTAGAAGAAACAAATCACAACAGAAATTCTTCGTTTTTCAAACAAAAGTGAAGCAGCAAAGACTGAAGGACTTGAGCAGGAAATTAAGACAACCCAAATTTTGATGTAACAAAACTTGATTTTGATTAAATTAGACAAATTGCAATTCATGTAGATTTCCACATATGGACAAAATTAACTTATCTGTTTGCATAACTTGTATCTGTACGTCTATTAATTCATAACTGGGATAAAGATGACATTTTAGCAGTTAAAATGCAGATAGAAGCAGCCTTCAAAGAAAAAGTTAATTGAAGTTTATGAAGTTAAATCTCATTATTTTGTTTGACTCGAGATGAGACAGGGAACATATCATTCAGGGTCATTATGCCTGAGTGCAGATTTAAAACACTTAGTAGTTTTTCCAGGTTTACCTATCTTTTTGTCTTATCTATTCTTTTAAAATTTAAGAATGATTTAAAAATTCTATGAGATTCAGAAGTTCTGTCCTTGAAGTGACCCAATAGCTCCTTAAAGATGAGTCTCGGAAGCTGGAGTGTCGCTTCTCTAGCCTTGGTGTTCACAAAGTGGTAATTCTTTATTCTGCCTTTTGAGATTGTTGTTATTTCATGTAGGTAGATTGTGGTGTTCCTTGTGAAGTGGCTAACAGCTATATACAACTTTAAAAGCAGTTATTTGCCAAATGATTTAAACAAATTTAGCAAACTTCACGAGCTTAATTTAATCTCTTGAATTTTAGTCTTATAGTTTTACTTTAAATGCTGTTACTCTGATACCTCTATCTGCTTTTAAGATCTATCTTACGAACTTATCCAAATACTGTTCAGAAAAGCTACTGGGGCTGGTCTAGTGGTCCATTATTGTAAAAGCTTTGATATTAGAAATGTTCCATCTGCAGTCCTGTTAGAAAAATCAAGTCTGATAATCTGTCTTCTTAAATTAAGAAGTTGATGATTGTGGCACCCACAAAAGGTTTGGATTCTGAGGTGAGACATGCACAGAATGTTATTTTCAAAACTCTGACATGGATGAGCAGACTTTGTAGATCTGTTAGGGCATCGAGCGAGTATTCAACATCCTCTCTTTGAATGGTCCCTTGTTTGCCCATTGCTTATATCCCATCAGAGCTCACTGTCTGAAGTCTTTAGGTTGAATTTGTAGCCTGCCTGCCACTCTGCAACTGCAGTGTAAGTCACAAGCATGCTCTCTTAGAAACTTGGCCCAGTGTTTGTAGAGGGGAAGGCATATGACACACCTTTCTGTTAGTTGTGACATGATGTTATTCCTTTAGGAAACAGCATATGTTGCTACCAGCCCAACAGGTGTTTGAGCTGACAGTTGAGTTGCCTAATCCAGACTGTGATGGACATCGTGATGGGCATTTTACTGAAGTTGTACTATGGCATAGACAAGAAGAAAAGGTTCAAGGGCCAAAGAGGGTCTTGGGAAGGACCTCGTGCTGAGTCCTGAGGCTATTATGCAGTAGGGACAGAATGTCTGGGTTCTGGCCGCTGCTCCAAAAGCTGTATGTTTAATGATATTGAAACAATAAGATTAAACTCATTATTAGCCTCAAGACAAAATGGGATTAATGTGATTTATGCTTACCTTGATTTGATTTTTAGCTGTAAAAAAATCTAACATCTTAACCTAGTGCTACACTGGTTGTCAGTATCCTAGGATTTAAATATAAGCTTGGGGAAGCTGAGTCTGAAATATTTTGAATATCTACATACAACATATTAGAGCTGAATCTTCATCTTGCAAAGTGATGGTTTAAAATTGTTAGCAGGACGTCAAATGTGTACTTCTGGTGCTATAGAATCTGTAGGATTAGGCACTTCCCGCCCCCAGGGTTTGTAGTTTTGTACTACAGATTATTGTTATTGCATACACTTTTCTGATGAGATTGAGAAATATCTTTAGCTGTATTGTAAAGCTGCCAAAATACATTTACCACAGACCTGAAGGCAAATATAATTCTTCCAGAGGCAGCCTCGGGCTTTGGAGGTTTTTTTGCTGAAAGGCAGGCTCAGACTTCCCATGAGATCATCAAAGAGATAAAAAGTCTAAAAGCTCTTCAAAGCTAGGCCTTAGGCCCTAACATAAATTAATTCTCTGGTGATGGTTTGTGTATGTAAAACAATGAATAAATATTTACAAAAATGCATTTTAAATGGAACCTTACCCAAGTAGACTTGACATTAACTTTTATATTTTACCTATTCTTTTGAATTCAACTTAAAATAACTTTATATTCAACTTTAATATAACTTTAATTTAGACTTCAGAACGCAAGGACGGAACATGGTATTTTCTCTCACGATTTCAATATGCCAGGTTTCAAAGAGGTTATCTTGCTTGTTTCATGCCAAATAGTTACTACTGATATCTCAATAGACATTGAAATTACTTTGCATAATACGTAACCACAGTGTTACTCTATGCTGCACCTTAACCCAGTTGCTTTTAAGTCCTAAATGAAAGACTGCTCAACGTTCTGATCTCCTCCAACTTTTCCCTTTCTTGTTTTTTAAGCTATATTAACACTTAGAATTTGTTTAACAAGTAGCAAAATGTTCTGGAACAAAAACTATCTTCAGTGCTGTAAGTAGAGTATTATAAGTGAAGAGTTTATACTGGAAATGACTTAACAGAAGTATCACTGAAAAAGAGCCAGGAAAAATCCTACTGAGAAAAGCTCTATAATATCAGCATTAAAACTATAGGGCTGGTAGTCAAGAAAGCTTGATTTATCACAGGCTTCCTTTCTTACTACGGAGATGCCACTTTATTTACTTCAGGGCCCCGTGTTCTCCACCTTGTAAAACAGAATTATAGGATAATCATATAACTTTGAGTATATAGCAAGGATCAATTCTGCAGTTTTTTACCTTGGTCTGAATTCTCTTTACAAAGTTCCAGATGTTTGAAGGCGACTTAAGACAACTTATTCTCTGAATCAAGTCTGCTGCACCTCTCAAACCTCTGGCTATACTGTGATTGTCAAGTACATGAGTCAACAGTATGATATAGAGTAGGTTTTTTTGTTGGACTACATTAGACCTACCTGTGGTTGGTCTTACTTAAGCCTGACTCCAGCCTAGTCCTCAAATGCCTGAGGACAGGGAGAGGACTTTACTTGCTCTGTCTTGATATCCCCTGTCAAAGACTCTAGCCTTGTATTTGTAACATTCTTTAAAACCTTTTCCTTGAGAAGCTGTATGAATATGAAGCAACTAATTGTTCTTTAATGTTACAGCAACAAGTGGTCATGCCCAAAGGTTGTATTTCTGGATAACTTGTAGAGTACAAGACATTCCGATATTATTTCTTTTCTCAAAAGGTACTTACTGCATTATTTCACATGGTGTAGGCATTAGCCTTTGTTGATTTGAAGAACTGTAATTCAGTGTGCTTTTAATATGGTAATTTAGAAGTACTGTGTTATATGAAGAGCACTGTAGGGCTAAATTCTTATTATTAATACATAGGAACTATTTTTGCCTATAGTGATGTGTGAGAACTGATGTTTTAATAATTATTATGATGGTGCTTTCCAGAATGAGAAATATGCTCACCTAGAAGTACCAGTATGGAGACAACTGCAAGTTTAAGTTCCAGTGTCATTGGAATTCCCTGTTTACTTGGGTGACCAGGTCCTAGAAATGACTATATAGTAGCTGAAGCAAGAAATGACAACTTTTTATGTCCACCACTGTTTTGAGAAAACAATTCAGACTACATGACAATACTCTATTGTGAAAGCAAATTATGTAACTGATAAAGCAGATCTGCCATATCATTTTTTTGTTTTGTGAGTCATGGAGCAAAATGAAGCTAATGTAAAAATACAGCATTCTTCTGCTAAAATCTGCACTGTTTCTTTGGGAAATGACTAGGTCAGCTTTTATTTGATCTATGCAAAGGAGATTTCCATGGGGGAAAATTTTTTTCGAGCTGAAATTTGCAACTAAACTATGGACAATGAATAAAGTAAATGGTAACTTGCTTTTAAAGACTAAAAATACTAAAATAGTGAATCATTTTAATCTGCTTCAGATATTCAATTAAATCCTCCACAAGCGTGATATGCATTTCTCTGAATATAAAAATATGTTCCTAATGCAAGCTGATACTTCTAAATTAGGGTCTTACCTCTTCAACAGTCAAATAAGCAGAAATATGTATTTCGGTGGATAATGGAAGATTTTTTTATCATCTTGTCACTGTTGTCATGGAAACTTGTGTATATCATTGTTAAACAGAGTGCACGTAAGGATCTAACATTCCTATGACTTATTAATGCCAGCTATTATATTTTTAGTGCAGTTTCTTCAATGCTGTTGTCAATGCTTAAGAACTTGTAAGTTGCTTTCTTGAATTACAACCATGAACTCAATTACAGGATTAGGCTGTCCAGAGAGCCCTTAGTATAGGGTTCTTTGGTATAAAATACTTTCCAATATGGGGTTATTAATGATTGTATTTCCAAATCTATTGTAGCCTATTATAAGCACTTAAAAATAATATTTACTCTATTCAATCAGAGTCTTTTGCCACAGTAGGTTTTTTGAAAGAATGAGCTATCCATCAGTCTTTATAAACTGTCTTGAAAATTTTGGATATTTATGATTGTGCATTTTATATATCAAGAGCTTTGTCTTCAAATACACTGATAAATCCATAGTACAGCTCTAGTATTTAAAAACTTCTTGGTACAAAGTATGTGTAACTTTGTTTTCATGTTTAAATCTTACCATGGGCACAATTCATAAAATAGAAAGTGAGGCAAGCTAGTTTCTCCAATTGAGAACTGTTTAAGAATAAACAATTTTAAGCACAAGAAGGACACTGTATGTTTTACATAATTATGGGATTTTTTTGTCATTTTGAATCTGAGACTATTTCAACATATACCCTCTCTGTCGATTATTTATGACTTGAAATTATTTGTCTTAATCAGAAAGTGGAGCCACTTGAATGAATTTTTCATCATTGAACAAGTGACTTCTGTTACTTCGAGGTGTTAATTTATTTATTATTTTTATTCTGGCCTGTTTGATTTCATCTTTTCTGTTCTGGGAATTTTTCTAAAGACTACTCTGAAATGTAAAAGCTATTATTTTAAATAACTGTCAATGAAGAACTTAGTTTCTCTTTTAATGTTAGCTGTCTGCAGCAATTTGATGCAAATTTAGCTTACTTGAGAATCTGAGTAACATGAAATATTCTAGAACAGTGAAGTTATAAACATTTTTTTTAAAGGTGTTACTATAGTATTGTTCTCTCCAGAGAAAGTATGACTAAAGTTACAGGATAGGTCTATCAAAACACAAGAAGTGCAAAGATATGGAGAAGAAAAACCTTAATTAAATACAAATAAAATCAACCACTGTGGTTTTAGTTTCTAGAAAAATACATTCATTAGGTAAGTGAGGGTTATAGGCTGGTGGATGTAATCGCAACTGAAATGAAACTCACTGGGAAGGTCTAATTTTCTTTGGGAGATTCTGTCTAATTAGGTAGTTTATTTTGAAGTAATGCCACACGAAAAATACTAGGTAAATACACAAGTCCAGTCTGTATGACTAAGAAAAAGTATGGAAGAGTCTGTATATAAGCCAAATATAGCTGTTATTTCAGATTACAGTGAGATGTTTATAAATATGCTGGTAACTTCCTATAGCTACTGAAAGGACAAAGGGAGAATCTTTAGGTTTTTACGATTTATTGAGGAAAACCAAAACTCACTTATCACTGGCTTCATACCTCTTACTTTAAATCATTAATAATTTTAATTGTGATTTATAGCAAGGTAAAATTTCCAGATTCTTAGTTTATATAGTCCTGAATGGAAAACTCCGGTTTATTAGCTGAACTTTCCTCCAGTTGAGGGGTATTAAGAGAAAAGCTGTAACTTCTCTGTTGAACCTGTGTTCTGCTGACTGTAGTTTTGCTTTTATGGATACCTCACACTGTAACCCAGGCAGCTGATAATTTCATTTTCTACCCATCTTATGTATCTCTTTTATATTTCTCTCTCCCCAGTCCAGTTTAGGAGGGGGAGTGATATTACAACTTGGTGGTCATCTGGCACCCAGCCAGAGCTAAACCACCCCGAGGTGAAACGATATATCACAGAATCAGAGAATGGTAGGGTTGGAAGGGACTTCTAAAGATCATCTAGTCCAACCGCCTGCTAAAGCAGGTCCACCTAGATCAGGTCACACAGGAACACATTCAGGTGGGTTTTGAATACCTCCAGAGAAGGAGGTATTCACCCTTACAGTAAAGTTCCCATGTAGGAGATACCATCTTTCAAGGTTAAAAACTGTTGTGCAAAAATTATCAACATGGACAGAAAAATGAAGCCGAGGTTTTGGCTTTTTAAAAAATTACGTTAGTGTTTGAAAAAGCTTTATGCTAGTTTATTTGAATGTATTTGCTGCTGTTGATTCTACAATTACAGCCACTTGGCACAATCTTGTGCCCTGATACCCCTGCTTCTGAATGCATTCTGAATGGTTCTTAGGATAATTAATTGTATGGGAAAGAGTTTAACAGCTCAGGCAGTGTCATGCTGGTGTAGCTACAGTACTTCTGGTATCTAGATTAGTTTTGGAAATCGTTGTTTAAAACTAGTTGTACGATACAGATGTGTTAAGTGCTCCATCATTAAGGTCCATTTGAGGATATGTTTGCAAAATTGCCTATAAATGTACTTATTAGACATTGAAAATTTGTTTTCTGGGATCCATAAATCAGTGTTGTAAATCTCATTTATATTCATCTGTAAAGTTACCGTTGCCACTCTCTGCTTTACCAAAACCTTAAACAAAATAACTTTAATTGAATGAAAATCTTGGCTTAGAACCATGGGACATTTGCAAGTTTTGAAATGTTTATAAATGCAATGTTAATGATACGACAGATCCAAGCTCATGGGTAATCTTTTTGCAAAGTAGAACCATCTCTTGAATTCATATTAATTCATATTTCATGTTCAGGGGAGGCTAAAACAGGCAGACTGGGATCCCTTGCTTGCTTTCTGTTTGTGATTGTGGTGCTGATAGCCTAACTATGAACTTCCTTGTGCAGAGCTGCTAGTGACTTCCAGTCTGATGGATGAGTATTTCTAGAAATGAGAAGTAATTGAATCTCAGCACTTAGAAATGCCTTGTGTGCTTTTTGAGAAGAGACCACCAACTGTGTTGTGTTGAACTAAATGTACTTATTTCAGTGATCTGTGTCTCTGTCCAGTGAGACCAGAAAATAACATTTCCATTTCAAGGGTCTCCGTGTGTTGATTTTTAACTCACGGGAAGCAGGACAGTTAAAGCACTAAACTGTATCTCTGTTCTTACTATGTTTTCGGTCCAGAATTGAAAGGATTGTGTTCATAACAGGTACATACTTCTCACTATAATTCAGTGCAGGTTTTCTGAATGAAACACCTTGGTCCTTCACTTGCAACCTGTGTTCAAGTACTCTGTGAGGAACTCTGCTAAATAGGTTTGAGATGGTAACATTTCTGATGCCTTCTGTAGGAAAATCACCTTTTCTCCTGGTCTGTGAAATGGTAAAGAGGTTCTATCAGCTCAACAGTACATGTGGATGCTACATATCTCAGCAGGTTTTGAGAATTATGCCAAAGAAGTCCCATGGTATTGTTCAGTGACAGAACTGAGTGCAACTGCTAAATTGTTATGTGTAGTAGGGCCAAAATGAGATGAAACCTTTTAACTTACTGGGCTAACATCTCCCAATTGTACTACTTAAAAGATTAATGAAGGAACCAGGTGATGGCAGGGCTTTGGCCAGATGTGGCCACAACTGTGTGTGATCAAAGCAGGAAAGCTGCACAACAGTGTGCCTGAGGCATCTCATGCAGGGCCAACTTGTACCCATGGGACTGTGGACTCCTTTATACCCCATGTTTCTTCCCCTTCTGCCTCCTGAGCAGATATGCATGGAGTGTAAGTACTTAAGTAATGTTCTGTGGCAAAAAATAGTAGATGGACATGAGTGATGGCTGTAAGTGTTGGGAGATTCAACAGTCTCCTTTCATAGGATAAACCATATAGTTCTCTTCTTAAGTCTCTAAAAGTTCATACACAGTGAAAGTTGTGTACTGCAAATAACTGTGCTTCTGTGAAGAATCTAGATAATATACAGTTTTTAAAATTTTGTTGCAGCTTCTTCAACACAGTAGCCTCATTCTTAAGGCTAAATTTGAACTGAGATACAAAACATCCATGTAGGGTGGCTGGAAGTAGAAGTGTAGAGCATGCAGCACTCCTTTACGAAATTTGAGTGAGTTAAAATTGGGTACTTCTCTGAAGAACTCATTTCTCCCCTTCATGTGCATATTGAGGTATCTATAATGCAATGATAAATTCTAACTTTGTCATGCCCTTTGCCATGACACAGCTTAGCATTCCATTACAGTGTTTTCTTAAAATATTGTACAATTGAATTTTGTTTAATCTGTACTGTTTCACACCAGAATGAATAACTATGGATTATTCCATTATAGACAGTGGAAAAGTGTCAGTTTGGAGGTTTTGGGTTTGCAGGTAAAAGGTTATCTTTAATACCACATGCCTCATAGTCATTTTTGGGATCTAAAGCTAGGGATTTTAAACAAACTTTATTCAGATTAGGTTTAGTATTTTTAGAGTAGTTTTAAAAATATTTGTAAACATCCACAAAGATTTGCAATGCCTAATGTGCCTGCTGGTCCTAGATTATTTATTTCCACTATGAAAGTAACTTAAGCTTGTTCTTGACCTGCAGGCTGCTAATAGGATCACAGTGCAATACTTAAATGGTCGTAACAAATTATCCCCTGAATTATATTTGGACATATTTAATTTTCAGGCTTACTTTATTGCACAGTGAATGTTATCTGACAGTGTTCAGTGTTTTGGGGAGGATGAAAAAATGGGAGGCAGGTTTCTGTATTGTATAGTCTCTCACAGCATCTGTTATGGGACAAATGCCTTTTTAAATAATTTATGTATGGTTAGTTGAAATTGGGTTGAGTTTTTTTCCCCTTGTTCACTTTGTGCATAGTATTGTGTTTTTCTTTATTATTGTGACTTATAGCAGCTATCTTGCAATCCTTTTGTTATGGAAGTTACAGGAGACATAGTATATTTGAATACTCATTTATGCCTGACTGAGGTCATGTGAAAATGAGAAAAACTGAATTCTGTCCAAGCATTTAAAGATAATAGAATATAAAATAATGGAATGGAATAGAATAGAATATTTCAATTGGAATGGACCAACAATGATCACGTAGTCCAACTTCCTGATCGCTTCAGGGCTGACCAATAGTGATCATGCCAAAGAGAGGGCAGATCCTTGTTATGCAGAAACCATTGCAGGAAAACCACAATTAATATATAAATTTTGGTATGTCCAACTGCTGAAAAAACATCAGATATAATGTAAGCGAGTGAAAAAGCTGAACGGCTCCCTCATCGCCTAAACCTCAAACAGCACTGACTGTCATTTTGACCATGTTTACTTTCTGGTGCAAAAAATAGCAAAAGATTTTCCCATATTCACCAGGTTTTGCAGCTACTAATAGCTCTTCTCTACACTTTTAAATATTTTTCAATGTCTCCACTTAAGAGAACACCAATAAATGTAGGAAGGAAGGAGAAATTTACTGTGCTGGAAGAACGGTAGGATTTGCCGTATCACAAATATCCTGAAATGAAGCCTTGGTGCTGTAATTCTGTCTGGCACTTTTGTAGGTACACTGTCTTCTTAACACATGGTCCTTGAAATCATGCATGAGTCTGTTGTTTAGGAATATATTTTCTGTGGCAGTAATCTTAAAAAAATGACCTGTTACTGTGAATATCCATCTCAGAAGACTCAACTATTTGTTTCCATGAGGATGAAACATCCTGAGCTCCAAAAGTAGTGAGCATAAATTACAGGTAATTCTCACCTATGTAAAATAAACTTCTAGGTTTTAACTTGAACAGCAATGCAATTCCAAGTCTGAACTTTATGAGTTTATATTGTAAGAGTCTGAACTTTATGAGCTTATCTTGTAAGTGGAATGGAAAATCTTGAAGCTTTCTGTACTATTAACGTGTCCAGAATTCTGTCTCTTGATTGTTATAGAACTGAAGGCAGTTAGTGACTTTGTTCTTCAGTCAGACCTTAACTAAAGTCAAGTGCTCTATTTTTCCTCTTCTTTGAAACATTTCATTTTTTTAAGGAAAAGTATGTTTTAAAATAAGCTCTAAGGACATTGTATTTGTGCCCAAGTACTTAAAATTCTTTGAAGGTTTTTTAAGAGCATACGTTCCTTATACCTTTGCCTGATTACAAAGCTGTGTAGTAGTGAGTCATTTTGCTAGATGTTCAAAATCGTAACCTCTTTAAAATGAGAAGCATATAAGCTGCTGTTTGGAAAGAAAAAGAATTTTAAAATGCTTGTTAGTCCAACTGGTCCTATAATATCTGCTTGCTTGTTTTACAGAAGCAAACATTGTGATACTCTATCCCTCGCCATCATGATGTCTTTCCCTTTTATTGCAGCTGAAGTCAATGACTTCATACCAAAAAAAAGTTGATTTTGAGACTACAGACCATGACAGACTTTAACAGCGAGGGAACATTCATATTTGTGTAGATACATACCCATATATATTTGTAAGTATACGGATGTGTTTGTATATGTACAAGTTTAACCTTCTGACGTAACATCTGAAGCATTTAAAGGATTTAATATGCTTTGTGGAAAAAGAGTATTTCCTGAATAATATACTAGCAGTTACATCTACTGGCAAATTAGAAGACCATGCTTTTTTTATATCAAAAAAGCTGAATTATTGGACCGCAAAATAAAGGTCCATAGTAATTAGTTTTGGATTCGACGATGCCTTGAATCTTAGAACTGGGCAGTTTTCCCATAATCCTTGAGTTAATATTCCCCTTTTAAGCCTAGTAATTTTGTTAAATTACTTGTGTTATGAATTAACTACATCACAGTATTTTAATTAAGTGTGTTCATAATAATTTTAAAAATAGTTGACTGGGATAGGTCATTTAATTATATTTTATCTGTAAGAAAGCATTAGCTGTGCTGTGACTGATAGCTAGCAAGGCCATCTGCGATGCCTTTCAGTTCACTCACACTGAATTGTTCAGATAAAGACTGTCAAGTGCTGCCTAAATAAGGAAGGAGCCTTGGTAGAGTTAAGTGCAGTGGAGAACACAAATGAACCATTGATTCCAGGCAGACTACAGGGACTGAGCTGTTTCCTGCTTTTAGAGTTTTCATTTTTGTTTTCTGCAAAGTATTAAAATGCGAGTATCTGTCATTCAAGATCTCAGGGAAGATGAAAATGAGGATGAGGAAGGAGAAGAAAAGGTGAGTTAAACCCCAGTACCTTTGAAAAGTACTTATTTCCTTTTGTTGTTACCTTTTTAGGACAAAACCCTGGAATGATTACCTTTCTCTTTCAGGTCTTCCTCAAGCCTGTTATTGAGGACAGAAATATGGAACTGGCCCGAAAATGCAGTGAAATGATAAGTGATGTAAGTGATGGTGACTGTATCCTTGCATTTGCATTTCTCTCTTCAATTTGGTTTATATTTACTGTACGTATTTTTTTCAGATATGTACATTGCAACATGTGCCCATATGAGGCTCAAATGTAAAAGCACACAAAATAATACTAAAGAACAGCCTACTCTAGCACCTTAAATTATCAGCCACGGAAGGATGAGCTTTTCAGAGCACTTGGATAGTACGAAGCACAGACCTTAGGAAGGAGAAGGTTCCAAAAAGTAGGTCTTCCAAAAGTAGGACATGGAGGGTGCCTCTCATGGGAACATTTTCCTGATTTCATAAGGAAAATGCAGTATTTTTTCAAGTTATAACCTAATCTTAGGAAGTTTGATTGGTTAGAACAGACTTGGGTGCTAGTATAAGGAGCTGTAAAGGCGGGAGGATAAAAATCAAACAGATGGATTTTGAATGTTATCTATTGGTCTGTGGTGATAAATGCCCAAAACTGCTTAGCATATTACTGTAGACTTACACTTATGGGAAGAATCCACTGAAATGATAGAATGTCTTCAAAAATTATTAAGATAGAAAATTCTTGACTTAGTTACTATAGATTTTTAAAACAGTTGATTGGGTACAGATATTATATAAACCTCATAGATTGGATCCAAGATATTTTTAATTGGAGGAGATCCAATTGCTTTGATGTAACAACCTAACAAATACCTTGGTGGAAGTTTATTTCTGTATCCCTCTGGGAAAACGGGTTTGAAGAGTAACTTTCCCCCTTCATGTGAATGGCAATAAAGAGTGATCTGTCTCCTACAAGGATGGTGGCTGGCAGCAGTAGACATTACTGAGGAGAGAGTGACTTGCTTTAACAAGACTTCTTCTAAAGAATCAAAAAAATAATGTCTGACTCATGGTGTGCTGTAATTTGGTATTTAGATGTGGGATGTTACTGTTCGAGGTGAATAAGTACGTTGATTCCATGAGAATAGAACATACAGAATCTACTCTGAAGGTGTAAATTATTAGAGGCTGCATATCAGAAAAACAATATCTGGGATATGTAGATGTCATAGTGCTGGCTCAAAAGTTTCCTCTTTATGGTCTGGTAAAACTTCAATTTTCACAGAAAGAGTGCTGAAAATTGGATAGATCCTGGAGAGAAGCTACTGAGATGGCTCCCTTGTAATCTCAAACTACTTTAGAAGTAGTAGAGGTTATTAAGGTTTTTACTGATGGTTATCTACATGCTTTCTTTGGGAACACAATGGTGTCTGGTACAATAAATACCTGCCAATTGATGTAAAGGCCAAAATGCAAATGGACCTGGAGCACTTATCTGACCCAAAATACATTTATTGCTTCCATACAACTAGTTTCTAAACACAATTGCTGTTCTTAAAGGCAAAACTCCTTGAAAAATGCTGAAGAAATATTTAATTGAAAAGGAGTCAGTACTGTGCTGTGTACCCATTAGGAGTAACGCTGGATGTGGCTGTTAATTAACTGATAAATGGAGTGGCTATTATTTTCGCTGATTTTCTGCAGGGGCTTGAGAGCTCAGGTGAATGACTGAGTGAATCCAGGTTTGTGAAGCCTATAATGTTTCAGTAGGTGTTTCTTCATTGACTTGAAGGGAATATGTGTATTTATAGGGGATGGATTGCTTTTTGCCAGAATTTTTGGTATTTCTTATGACTGGTGAAGCCCTTTGTGCAGGGGAGTAGGTGTCTCAGCTGCGCACTGCATTGAGGAGGCAAATAAACTGCAAAGAGTTTTCATTCTTGCCTTTGATTTTTGACTTATTAGTGTTCAGAAATTTCTAAATATTCTTTCTCCTTCTTAGCATGAATTTCTGCATGAACTACTGTTTGTGTGGGATGTACAGGTGTCCATTTTATGTGTACAGTGGTTTTGTGAGGCTTGCAGTTTGGCCCTAAGGTGACCTTGAAACAGCAGCCTGTGTCTTTGCTGGCCATGAGACTGAGTGATTGTCATTTTCTACTGGTGGAGCTGTCAGCACAACTCCTCCATCAGAATGCAGCACCAGGAGTGCTTGTGACTGAGATACTGGAGTTGGATTACACTTGCCCTACATTCCTTGCAAGCTGACTTTAATTTGGCTGTATGGTTTTAAAAAAGTTGATAGCCTTGGACCATACAGAGGGGAAGTTGTGAAGTGTCTGTGCTCCAGCTCTTGAGGAAATCCCAGTTTTCATTTGAGGTTCACAGAAGTTTGTTCTATGACTGTAATACTCCTTGGATTGTTTCTCCTTAAAGCCATTTCATTTAATCACCCTCCATTATGCAATTTTATTCCACAGATGTTTTTAAAACTGTCATATGTCATGTGAATTACCTTCCTTTCCAGGCCTTTTCTTTTCCATATGGAAATTGAGCCTGTCCATTTGCTTGTGTTATGTTTTGGTACATTTTCATCTCTTTGTTTTGATTGTGTGGTGTGATGTTGTGAATACTGCTGATAAGCAGAGAAGGGAATTACGACACAAGTAAAATGATCATTGGCCAAACCATTCTAATACTAGTGCCTCTTTTCCCCTGTAGCAAAAAGTAGTACTACTTGCCATTAAACTGTCCTTGTATGGAGTCCAACTTTGCTTTAACATGTCTTTTTCTTACAAAGCAAGTGCCAGAGAGGCCTAGAGTCAAGTGTGGAAACAGAGTGCACCATGTTTCCACTCATACCAGCAGGATTGTGACCACCTAATTAAGGGTGGAGCTTTTTCTCTGGACTCACTATTGCTAGTCACAGCCTGTAACTCAGGAGGACTTTTGAGTACAAATTGCTGGAGACTGGTAAAATACTGTGGGGCGGTAATTCTATATGCTTGCCCTGTTTCTGTGTCCACAGAGAGAGGATTTTGTACTAGGTGGATCTATGTTCTGACACAGTTCTTAGTCTTATGAGAGATCATAAATTAAGAAAGGTAGAATTGGAAAGGAAATCCTTTCTGAAAAAGAAAATCCCTTTTGGTTTAACTTAACAGTTAGATCAGACGTTTTAGACCTTTTTGTGACTTTTCTAAGCTCAAATGGGTCTTTGAGAGTTGACAGGTCTATAATGGATTTTGGTATGTTGACCATGGCATGGGTAGGGTTACATCGTTGATATCAAAATATTGAGAACAGTTTTTTGAGTATATTCAAATTAAAGTTAGATTAATATGTACCCCTGAATACAAAGGAGAGGTGGCTGCTTGGATTAAGCTGTTACCATTGGAGCCTTTCCTTTAGCCCACAGTCTCCTCCGGTGTTTCTCCCATTAAAAAGTCTGATAGAACAGACACTGGGCGAGGTAAATTGTGGTGAAATAGGAAGCTTCAGCCCAGAGATTGGATGTCCTTGTTTCATAAGATTGATTTTGCCATATAACATCCCTTAAGATGAGAAATACAGTTTGAAACTTGCTGTTTTGGTGGTTGTCTAGGAATTTTAATCCACATTTACTGTGTAGCTGTGCTGCTGGTCAGAGTAGTTTTATGAAGAGTCAGAGAGAAGAAAGGGATCAGGAGAGAGCTATTAAAATTTGGGGCTTTAGTGTGAGCTACTGGGCTTCAAAAGTACATTAAATGAGCAGTGGTGGCTCCAGGCCGTAGTTAGAAAACTCTTCCTGTTGCTCTCTCCACCCCCCTCCCTTCCCCCAACAAGTCTTACTAGAACGACTCAACCTAAACAGTGTATTTTGGAGTGAAGGGTAAGTCACTCGTAGGCAAAATTTCCCATTCAATATTTTAGACATTTGAATCTGTAAGCTCAAATGCTGAAGAGGAATTTAAGAAGGCCAATGGCATTCTGGGATGCATCAAGAAGAGTGTGGACAGCAGGTTGAGGGGTGTTTTGCTCTTGCTCTACTCTGCCTTGATGAGGCCTCATCTGGTGTCCTGTGTCTACTTGTGGGCTCCACTGTTCAGGAAAGACAGGGAACTTCTGGAGTCCAGCGCAGGGCCACCAAGATGATCAGGGGGTTGAAACCATCTCTGTTGCATAGAAAGGCTGCAAGGCTGAGGCTGTTTAGCCTGGAGGAGACCGAGAGGTGACCTTATCAACACTTATAGATACCTAAAGGGCAGGTGTCAAGAGGATGGGGCAAGTCTTTTTTTCTGTAGTGTCCCGTGACAGGACAAGGGATAATGGACAAAAGCTGGAACACAGGAAGTTCCCTTTGAACATTAGGAGAAACTTCTTTCCTATGACGGTGAGGGAGCCCTGGCACAGGCTGCCCAGGGAGGGTGTAGAGTCTCCTTCTCTGGAGGTTTTTAAAGCCCACCTCATGGTGTTCCTGTGTGACCTGATCTAGGTGGACCTGCTTGAGCAGGGGGGTTGGACTAGATGATCTCTAGAGGTTCCTTCCTACCCCTACCATTCTGCGATACACAAACCATTGGATTTGTGGGTAAAACCAGGACATACAGTAATTTTACATCCTTTGTTTACAAAACAATTTTTATTTAGAGTAGACTGCAATCCACAAAGGCAGATAGTATAATTCAGTAATGAGATGTAGATTCCTTCACTAGTCCAGAAGTGGATGAATTAAATAGTAACCTAAATGATTTCCTGTGTGATGATTACGTAGTCATCAATTTGACATGAATTTGGCATTATCTGCTCCATTTTGTGGTGGACAAAAAGTTTGCATGAGAAAGAACAGAAACTGATTCTCTGTAAGCTGCCATCCTTCTTATGAATTTTCCAAGTCCTTGTAGAGGAGCATAGACTGGAACTTGTGATATCCATTAAGGATTCAGAGAAAGGAAATTAAGACCACATATTTCTGTAGTGCTCAGATGCAGATCATATTGCTTCTATCAATGCTTGTCAGCAAGTCTAGAGTGCATAAATGCAAGCTGCTGTGGGGCAGAATGTGAAAATGAAGTTAGAGAATGGTAGCAGATAATAACCATGAAAGCTTAAATATAAATAATTCAATTTGCGTTGAGCAAATTGGAGATACTATTCTTTGGATAAAGAAAGAATCACAGAATGGTCAAAGTTGGAAGAGACCTGTGGAGATCATCTAGTCCATTACCCTGCTAAAGATGGTTCACTTTGGTCAGATTTCACAGGAACACATCCAGGCGTTTTGAAAACCACCAGAGGAGATTCCACAATGCTCTGAAACGAATAAATTTCTGCAGGAAATGTCACTAAAAAACATTTAAGGCTATCCATGTAAAGAGCCTGTCTTTAAAACTTACTTAGTCCATCTTATCATAATTCACCATCTTTCTTAATGGAATTCTTACATAATAAATGTCCCTACGCATTCATGGTGTCCATAGGTCCCTTCTTGCAATCTCACTAATACAAACAGTAAACCAGTTAAATGATTGTTATACCTGCCCATGCTGTTTGCTTCGTGGTAGGAAAAAGGTTGATTGCTTAAGAAAAAGAAAATAAAAGGACTTGTGTGGGTGCTTCGGTGTTTGTTTGGGCTTTTTTCTTCAAAATATATCATGGTGTTTTGCTACAAAAATGGTTTCCTTTGTGCATACACATGACTTTAAAAATGGCTCAATTGAAAATCTGTTTGTTCTTAAAGAATTTCTATTATTACTTGCATGTCATGACTATTGGAGTGGCTTGAAGGCAATGATTTGGCAATGACTTTCTGAATTTATTCATGTAATTCTTGAATTCATAAAGCAGTGTTGGATTATGTTATACAGATTCCGTGCCTACTAGACCTGTGTTAGAAGTTAGTTTGACTATTTTGTCTTTGAGATCAAAGATCGAGGATATCAATTATTTGATTCTCTTTTCTTTAGAGGTACTTAAAACATCTGCAACAGTGAAAATGTGCTGTAGATGTAGAGAAAAATCATATCTATTTCATCTTTATTATTAAAGAGTTCTCTGACTTTTATATAGCCCTGGTACTGTCTGTAGGAACCAGGTGTTTCCCTTTATGGCTTAATATTTGCAAGCCACCCAGCATAGTACCCATGAAGAAAATAAAAATAGGAAAAAAAGTTTATTTTTCTGTGTTTTTCTTTTTTTTTTGTTAGAAAATTCAACTTCATTTTCTCCTCTTTGTAGGTACACTATAAAGAAGAGTTTAAAAAATCTAAAGGCAAGTGCATATTTGTACCTGATACCCCACAGCTAAAACATGTGAAAAATCTCAGTGCTGTTATTTCTGAGGTAAGACCTAAAAGACTGAAGAATTCTCTTTGCTTTTCACCCCTCCTAAAAACTATATTGAATATGGTGGTTTTTATCAGGGTAAGAATGGTTTACTTCACAATTCTGTTTAAAGCTGAAGTGACTTAAAGTGCTGTAATTAGTGTATACTGTATATGTGAGTAAAAATAATTTGGAATAACACTACACTGTTACTGTGAGATTCCAGGATATTTTATTAATGGTTATGAGGCAGTCCTAACTATCCCATTTTATGGATAAATAAACTGAGGAACAGGAAAAAGACTTCTTGTTCTGATTAGATTTGCAAGGTACACCTGTGCATTGTTCCCTGCTGTGTAGAGTCCACGGCTGGGTACCAAACAAGAGACAAGGAAACTATTACCCTGTTATGATCTTTGTCTTCCTTCAGTGAGGGGACTGGGGCAGACATCAGGTCAATGCCTTCTGCAGGTCACCTGAGCTCTTGTGTGCATATAAATGTGTACTCATGTCAGAGTTTTTAGGTATTTACATATGCAATAGACACACACACAACTGTAGTGACGGAAAAAAAGAATGGCAAATTCCAAAATACCAGAGCAATTTACTGCCAGCTCTTCATATCCCAGGAGCAAAGTGTCATAGGATTGCATCTCTGATTATTTTTTCACAGGTGACAACAGCAGCATCATTTTACCTTGATAGAGAGTTGCCTTTGTTAAGGAATTGCTGTTTCTGAGTGATTTTCTGTCACTGCAATGCTTGGAAGAGTCTAGATTTTTGGTGCCTTGTTTTTTGTGCTACCTTTATGATTATGATATAGAACATCTCAATATCCCTGTCTGCAGTGATGTAATTTATATACATTCTACATTCTCTTTCTGATATATCTCAGTATGCTGTGTGGCTACATTCAATATAAATGTACTTGATTAATGTATTTGTTATATTTATCTTCATATTTTATGAGAAGAGTGGCATGTCCCAAGGGCCATAAATGTAATGAAATTATACTTTCCAAGAAACAGGCTCTTTTAGTCTACAAAAGCACAACTGAGAATTTGTCAAACCCATCTCTTTGATTCCAAAGAAAAGCTGCTAATTATTAGTCAGATATTTAGTATTATAAAGATATGTCAAAATTTTAATCCCCATGGTTTTTTATCCTACTGGTGAGCACCCTGTGTGCTTATTGCAGCATTACCTGAAGGTAATGATGTGATGAATGGTTTTTATTGTAAATTACTGACCTCTAGTGTCCCGTAACCTGCTTTTGCAAAACTTGAACACTGCAATTCTTAGCAGCATGTCTAGAGCCATGAAAAACAGCCCTGTTTTGGGAAACAGCGACAAATGTTACGGTAAATTATTGCTATTTATTAGATATATGGGAAACTAGTCTCTAATGAACAGCCATATATTGCACAGTAAGTTAATGACTTTAGACAGTATCATTTAAGATATCTTTGCTATTTATGATTACTTTCACAACAATTCTAGGCATTATTGTTCCATGAATTTGAAAAACTTAGATCTGAAGTAAAAGCTGACCAGATTTTTAACTATTATTGTGGACTGTCTCATAAAACCCTTTTATGAGGAATTACTTGTGCTGAATGCTGAAGGAAGTGCAGGATAAATAAAAAGTAATTAAAAACTGAGTTTTTATTATGAGAAGATTATGTAGAAATGATGTCAGATATGCTAACTTCAATGTTCCTCTCCTTTCTGGTTACATTTAATTGCTATTACTTATTAAGCCAACAAAAAATTGCATGTGTTGTGCAAATGTTGGGAATACAAAAAGAAAAAAGGTAATTCTTTTAGATTATTTTAAAAAGATTAGAAAAACAATTACCTTCCTTAGCTTGTTTTATATTTCCCCCCAGATTATTGAATTTAATTAGGAAATGCTTTGCATTGTTTCACGGATTAGATGCGTCCATCTAAAGTATTAAAGTTGCTCTGGTTTTGCTTGAAAGTTTATGACAGCATCACATTTCTACAGTTTCAATGATCCATGCCATTTTATTTAGTGGAAAAAATAGGTTGTACTTACTGTATCTTAATTTTTGCATTGTATGTCACCTTTTCCCCCCCCTCTAGGTGAAGTATAAAGGAGCTGCTAAGAAAGACCTTTCCAACTCTCTTTATCAGCAGATGCCAGCCACAATTGACAGTGTATTTGCAAAAGAATTAACACAACTTCAGAGCAAGGTACAGTTTTAGAATGACAAAAACGATTTTTAGATTAATTGTGTGACAGAATGTGACCCATTTGAGCAGTATGTTTGAGCAGATACTTGATTGCCTGCTTGATTTATTTGGGTGAGTTTATCATCCAGAGTTTATCACCATAAGTTCTCAACTTCAAGAACCACTCATTTTTAAAATGTCAGTAATCCATTTTACTTGTTGTGTTTATTAAATAAATAAACATAAGTAAAAATATTGTTTAAAAAATTAAAAGACTACTAGTGCACTCTTCAATCCAATCAAATCCATTAAATATCCACAAATGCAATAATGAGCTAACAAATTTGGTGACATGGCACTGTGTAGAAGAGGTGTATCTTCTGGAACATCCACTTCAATTTGGATGTTTTATTAGCTTTATAAAATGTTTGATGCTGGAGGGGAAAAACCCCCAACTTTGATTTTTAAGGACGTTTACTGGTAGTAGTAAACCTGTTTCTGATGATCTGCATGCTACCTATCACAACAAACTTTATACAATTAAAAATACAAAATTCAGTATATTGAAAATAGTGTAAAATGTGCAGACAACCAGTAAAATAGTAAATTCCAGTTCTGTTGCCTCCAGGGGCTTAAAAATGTAATACCCTTAATGCAGGCAGGTGACCCTTCACTTCCATTGATCTCAGTGGAATTGTGAGTGTTAAGTACGTGTAATATGAATGAAGTTACAGATTTTCATTGTTACTCATGAGAATTACAGCTGATAGACAGTCAGTCATGGCTTTCTGCTCTCCGAGCATTTCCACATTTTTCTTGTTTTGCCTTTTCTCCCCTCTTGAAGATATTAACTACATCTAGTTTAATACAGCCAGTCTGTGAAGTGAACACACTCTTAAATCCATAGTATTGATTGTATCTCAATATACATTCTTCTAATGCAGGGATTTTTTGTCAAAGGAAAGTATTAATAATAAAAGGAAACACTGAAATCTCAGGTCAGCTTGTGGACAAATGTTTTGATTTAAAACAATGGGTTAATGAAGGCTATATTAAGCAAATATAATAACATCAAGTATATTTTAGTTTTCCTAGTTTGAAATGGAAACATTTATGCACTCAAAGCAGCACAGTAGCTGTAATGACATTATTGTGCCATTTCAATGTAAAGCAAGTGATTAGAACAATTGCAGTAGAAATAAATTGACAATGAAACTTGTATAACATTTTAAAATCATTTACTTGATTTATAAAACATTAGTTAACTAGTTTGCCACAGATTTACTCCTGGATTCATTCCAAATGAGTTCATTCTACATTAGTTTACACAAATGAGGTTAATAAACATCGATGGTATGGCACAAAAGATAAATAACTGAGAGTAGAAATGTAACCATTTGATTCATCAAAAAAACCCCTTTTAATGAAAAAACTGACATTTTCATTTGACATTTTTGAAAGTTTTCTTCATCCATCCAACAGTCATGGAGAAAAAAATACGCATATAGAATGAGTTACATTTAAGCAGAAACTTTTCCTGTAAAATTCATACCATCCCCTTAGGAATAGATACATTATAAATCATAATCTACCATAAAACTTAAAGATACGCTGACACATTTTTCCAACTTGTGGTTACTGTTGCAGTGGACCTGAATTTAAAGCTACTTTGAGAGAGATCCTAGGGGATTTTGTAGTGGAAAATCTTCTCTACGGTATTCAAATCTAATCCATATTGTGCCTATCACTGAGGTACCTAAGTAGCTAATACAAGTATTTCAGATTTCAACTGGGTCAGGATATGGCAGAGGGGATTTCTTCTGCATCTGTCTAGCTAGGATTGTGAATTTACAGGTCATCACTTTAGCAAGAGAAGATGATGCATATGTCGTAGGAAGGAAAGAGAAGAGCACTGTCCACCATTGTGCCAACTCTCCTGCAAAAGAGCTGTGGCAAGCACAGAACTGCAGTCTGTTTCTCAATTATAGTTAGTTGATTTTAAATAGGTGCTGATTTCCTGAGAGGTGGAAAATAAGAGTATGTGTCCTCATCCCCATTCACACTAGAACAAATTTACACCTTTGACTCCCTTTGCATGCTTATATGCAAGGCCAGACTTGAACTTTTTTGTAGCCAGATCGCGCAGATGCTTTCTTTTTCTTACTCTGTGATGCCACGCTCTTGGCAGGATCTGTAGCCTCATTTGCCAAGCAGGTGTGCTGGGACTAGGGTATCATGGTGTGGAAGAAAGAGAGCCACTGACTCTTTGCTATTGCCTGCTGGCACACAACTACTGAGGTTGGTACACCTCTACTGGGTGATCTTCTTACAAAGCTGTGTCCTTGGCAAATCTCTCCACGCTTTGGTGTTTGATCCTGAAATGGTGCTGCTGCACTGCTGCTGCCCAGCACCTTCATTTTCAGCCTACCTAGGTCTAGCCCAATTTATTAGTTCTATATACTCTTTCAGATCAAACTCATGATTTAAGAATTTGGAGGCAGTCAGGGGAAATTTCCCTTTTCTCACAAGAAATTATTCCTCACTTAGGGATGCCCTCCACTATCCCCTCAGGAGAAAAGAGACTACCATAGCACCATTTTACATGCTTTAACTGATGTGACTTCAGCAGAGCCAGGATCTCGTTCTATAGAATTCCAGTAATACAGTGTAAGCACTGACAGGATCTTACCATGAAGGAGAGTTCAACACATTTGTCAATATGATTCTTCTCCTGTGGAGGTTCTCCTCATGTTTACTGTATTGATTCATGCTCAATAAACCAAGACCATCTCTGCTAGCTTTTGCATAAAGCCCATGATTGCTTTTTTGCGTAAAGCCCGTGTTTGCATTTTTGTGTTTTGCATAGAACTGGCATGAAGATGGACAGAAATACCCATAGAACAGGAAATCATGACATTATTTTTGGGAAAAGATGTTTTGGGAGAATGAAAAAGAAGTTTCATAGCCCCATATACTTGGATGGCTTCTGTCCATTTCATTTTTTCCTCCATGCAGAAAATTTTACTTGTTGCCTTCTAAATAGCTTTCTTGAGAGTGAGAAACCAGATTTTCCTCCCTCTCTCTGTTTTGTTGTAGTTGTCTCCAGGGTAAGCTAGAGAGAGCAAGAGAAGTCCCTGACCCCACCAGATAGCTTTCTCTGCAATGAGAAAATGAAATTGATGAGAATATTTTAGACTGAAGCCCCAGTTTGATTTTACTGAGAGGAAGTGGGCATTTTCTGGCAAGATTGCAATTTTCCTGGGGAAAATATTTCTGAAGGAAGATTTCTGATCATTGCTAGCTTTGTGCCAAGTCTTTTTCTTGTCTGAAGACAAGTATACTGAGATCTCCCTTGCACGGAGCAAATTTTTTAATAAGGTGTCACCAACAACGATAAAGGTATTTAAAATTGCTTGAGGGAGAAACAATGTTGGGAAAAAGTATGCATTTCATCACTTTCTTCACCACTTTATTTCTGTCATAAGAAGAGATTGCACTGTTTTTCTTCTTATCTGAAAGGAATAATCTAAAGCAAACTGAAGGCAGTTTAATTTTCTCCTTTGCACTGGGCAATATCTCAAGTAGTAACTGTATGTCAATGCTCAACACTATTTTCTATTCCTTGTTAAAGATGATGAGCCAAGTGAATCTTAAGCAATGTTTTCAACTTTCAAAGAAAGTTTTTGGTGTTTTTCTTACTTGTGGACAGAATCTGTGTTTTACATCTATCTATCTATCGAGATATATATATATATTTACTATGATAAAGTTATTTTTTCATGGTTTACTGCCTCATTTACAATCATATTACATTTTCTGTAATTTTGTATGTTTTTTTATAACATCAAATCCCATTCAAGATGTCTGGGTGTTTTTTCATGGTAGCAGATATTAGTCTCCAGTACTTTGTTTTACACAAATACTTTGGGTAAACTACTTCTCTATCTTGAAATTAAAATGACATTTTTTTGTATTACTGAACATTTATTCCTATAAAATGCTCCAGTATGGATATTAAGTTCAGAGCTCAGCTTACCAACTATAAAGAGAAATCTAAAAAGAAAAGTTTAATTGTGTTGAAAGTATCTCAAAACAGAGGGTCAGTCAGAGGTAAGTTGAAGGAGCACAAAGCCTTCCTTAGTGCAGCTTCCTATTGACACAGTGGTGTACAAGGGAGATAAGAGAAATAAAAAATGAGTACTTACAAATTAATTCAATCTGAAGTCATACCTACATAAATAATTGCCTTCTATTCTCAAGTAAATAAATGGTACCACTACAAAGTAGAGGTTACGACAGTGACCTGTAATACTTGATCTCTCTGAGTAGTTTCATATGTAGATTTGATAAATTCAGTTTAGCTAACACTTGAAAAGTAACATGAAATGAGAAATAAATGTACATATGCTAACATGTAAAACAATACTCCTAAGAATACAGTAGAATCATAGAATAGCAGGAGTTGGAAGGGACCTCTAAAGATTATCTGATCCTTCCTGCTCAAGCAGGTCCAGCTAGATCAAGTCACAGAGGAACGTGTCCAGATGGATTGTGGAAACCTCCTGAGAAGGAGACTCCCCACCCTCTCTTGGGCAGCCTGTGCCAAGGCTTCCTCACTTTTGTAGTAAAGAAGTTTTCCTTTGTGTTTAAGTGGAAGTTTTTTATTCCAGCTTTTGTCCATTATCCCTAGGCCTGTCACTGGACTAGAGAAAAAAGTGTTGCCCCATCCTCTTGACATGCACTTTTTAAATACTTGTATTAATGATGTCCCCCCTCAGTTTCTTCTTTTCCAAACTGGACAGTCCCAGATCCTGCAGCTTTTTAATCTGTGTAAACTTTTTTTTTTCATGCTTCCTTGGAACTGATTTACACATCTGGAAATAGTTCTGCATTAAACTGCCCAAAACTAAACTGGACAGCTACTGAACTCTTCCTAGCCTGTGATTGCATCAAAGTTACTTAAGTCAGTTAATAATAATTAAAGATAGGAAGAACACAGCTGTCAAATAGCAAGTTAAATATTTCTGCATTAAGCTAAAAAAAGTCATCTTTTCCCAAGACAGTGAACGCTCAATTGTAATTTCTGTTAATTTTCTCATGTTGGGAGTTGATGTGCTTTTGTTTATTGCTATATTGGTTGCATAAACAGAAAAACAGAACCAGCAAAGTGACAATGTAATAAAATATCTGTAAATTGGCAGATATTGAAAGTAACTGTATGGATCTGCTTTTCAGAATGGTGTTAAGTGGGTAAGATCTTTTAAGTGACAATGTGAGGTATAAGTAGCAAAAGAGTTTTTATGGCATATATTTATGTAGAAATTACACCTTTGCTAGGAATCATTTGTGAGTGATGCTTCAGTCTTGCTAAAGATTATTTCCTTTGCCAGTTGCAAGATGTAGCCAGTATAGGGAGGTTAGAGACATTATTTTGTTTCAGTTTAAGTTGTGTTTGTATTCCCAGAGGACTGACCATGTTGTATTTATGCTGTATATGGAGATGGCGCATCTTAAGTGTCTGAACATGATACTTTCACTCATATAGTGGCCCTGCAAACACCCCTCTCCCCTCTGCCCTGTTTTGTCTTAATCTCTCAGCCTGTATATCATTTTGTAATCGGAGGTATTCAGGACAGATACTAATATATTGCCTTGGGCATCCTGATCTGTTACTCACAAGCAATCTCACTGCCTTAAATGCAAACAGATACAACACTTTCTCACAATTGTAGTATCCTGTCCTAAGAGTCTGTATCACCATAGTTGAAATTCCCATCTCAAGACTTTCACAGTATTTTATTGTTATTGAGGGTTTTAGTTTCAAATCCTACTCCTCCTGATCAGCTTTCAATCTTATTTAGTATTTGCTGTTTTCTTAGGGATTATTTTAATGCTTGCCTCTGAGAGCTGTTAGAAAATGAATTTTCCTGACACTTGCTGCTTCTTCAGGCCTCAAAACCTGGTGAATTTTCATAATGTAAGCCTAAAAGCTTCTGACAAGGATAAGTGCAAGATCAGCTTTTCAGGCAATTTTAGTACGTGAGTGTGCGTATACGTAAGTACAACACCGTGCACTGAAAGCTGGATGAATGCCCAACATTAAGCTCAGTTTCCATTATAAAAATAAATTTGTTTATAAACTCACAATCCAATTCCATTTTCCTTTACTGTGATGACAACTGAATGTAAATATTATATATCTTTGTAAACCTGGAGGCTAGTCAAAATGTGTATTATGCTAGTAATTTCCTATCAGTGGAAGAAATAGATGTTTGGGCTCTGTTTATTTCATGTAAACCTGTTTGTTTGAGGAATGCATGAAATTCTGAGTATAAGAAAAAAACCCCTCAAACCCGGAATAGTTACTTAGCTGATAGATTCAAGTGTGTTTTGAGGAAAAACCGCTTTCTCTTATGCTTTTCCTTGGGCTCTCTTCCCACCTTGTTAAGGTTAATTTTCTGTTTCTATATATTTCTTTTTTTTCCACCCCTGTGTACTCACACCTCTGGAGCAATAACAGATGCAGAGAAATCTTTCTGCTGACTATGCCTCATGTCTCTGTCTAGGGTGAAAGCTGTTCTCATTTCAGGGTTCTGGTTCCATAAAAGAGCTTAATCATTTATTACATTTGTCCCTGAATAAAGGCACACGATGACACTAGTTTTAACCTAGTTCATATTATTAAACCTACTCAACTGAGGTCACAAAAGTATAATGTTGCTCTTTCAGGTTCTGTATAAACAAAAATACGATGCTGAAAAAGGAACTTCAGATTATGCACATATGAAGGAACCTCCAGATATTAAGCATGCCATGGAAGTCAATAAATACCAGAGTGATGTAAGTATACCCCCATCTGAAATACGTTTACTTGTTTTAGATGGGTACATCTATTATAGCTCACTGAATTGAACTGGGCATGGAATATTTTCATATTTCATGAGCTGATAGTTTCTTACATTGTTTACTCAGAAGTAGTTTGGGACACGATGTGTGTATAAAATATGCTGTGAGTAATGATATGTGACTTCTGTTCTCAACTGCAGTGGAAAGTGGTTGTTATTGCTGATTGGTAGTAATGGTTATTAAATGCTGTTGCTTTGAAATAAAATAACAAACACAGGTTCTCTGAATTCATGTGTACCCACTGGTACTGTAAAAGTGTATAAAGCTCTTTGTTTACATGAACACCAGCATGATTTCAGTGTCTTACACTGTCAACATTTGGATAATTCTTTAAAGGAGTCTGTATAGAGAAGAAAAGGAGATTGTTTCAGCTCTGCTCCTGCACACTTTTATACACATGAATAACTTTGTTCCTATCTTGTGAATACATATGAAATGAATTTCAAAGAACTATGTATGACTTATTTTACAGAATCAGAGCCATAGTATTCAATTCGATGCTTTTTTTTTACAGCTGCTTATTATCTACTTTAAGTTCTTTAGGTGTTCACAATAGAAAAGCTGAATCATAATATTCACATCATTTTTAGTTAGTATGAAGCCAGGTTGGATTTTGTGGTTAAACTTACTTATACTAACTCTACAACATTGCTGGGAGAAGAAGTGCTACCAAGACTAGTGTCTTGAAGGAGACAAACACAACTGTAAAGAAAAGTGTGTGTTTTAGGTTTTGTAAAAGCTGACTTATGAGAAAAGTAGGTTTTAGGAGAAGATTGGCTAAAATAGTGAGATTCTTTTAAAGGATACACACACAAATCCAGTAAGAACAGCTGACATGTAAATACCTTTAAAGTTATGACCCATTTTTGTTCTTCTTAGGTAACTGGGTCAAGTCAGGTAGGTATGTGATTTTGTAACTACTGTTTTTCAGATAATTGAGAAAATTTGTTTCCTGCTAATAATGTAGAAAATGAAGCCTGTGTGTGCATTTTGAATTATCTTAAATTTACCCTATCTTCCCTTCTGACAGTGTGACAAACACTCTTAGGTTATGTGGGCTGAAAACTAAATGTCAATGTTAGATGTATGTCCGTGTGTGCAGAATCTTGACAGCTGGCTGCTGATTAAAAGGCTGCTGGAAAACTTCAGGGAAGCATTATGTTTGAAGAATAACAACTTCTTCTGCTGGGAAATACCTGCATTGGAACTCCCAGTAGTAATTTGCAACCTGCCTTGATTACAGAATTCCTTCTTCCTTTCAAAGTCTATCTGTCTCTGCTGTTGGAAGCATCCGGATAGGAGATTGACGGAGGGTAGGAGCTGGGAACGTGAACTTCTCTCCCTATTAAAAGAGCGTTTTTTACCTAGCAGTAGGAATGGTGGCCTACTAGGGAAGAAAATAATGTTGGGGAGATGGGAAGCTATCTCAGAGAAGGTATTGGAACCAGGAGGAGCATGAGATGAGTTTTTGTGTCAAAATTGTCATGATCTGAGGATTAATATGCTAATGCAAAACCCATCCCCTTCTACAGCTGTACATCACCTGCTAACAGAATTAAGGAGGGCAGGGTATAGATGTGAGAGTAAATGAAATTCAGTTGTTTCATTCTCTTTCACCCTTAAAGCAAGCAGAAAAAAGGAAATGAAGGGAAACGGGAGGAAAAGGTGTTTTGATAAATGAGAACTTTTAACAGCATGTTAAAAATAATGAAAAAATATGAAGGAAATTATTTTCAGCCTGAGAAAACTTAAAAATCAAACAAATGCTTCAACATAAAGCTCTGACCAGTTCGTTTCATCTGTTTAAGAACAGATTCTTTCTGGTTGTGCATGGGGAACTGCAGTGCAATGGGGACATATCTTTATCAAACATAAAGGAGCAAGTTATGTAAGTCCTGTTATTGTTCAGGGGAGGTACAGAGCTCCTGTGAGTAATTGTTTGGACAACATGGTGACTAGCTGCAGATTTCTTGTTTTAAGTAGAGGTTTAATTAAGAGCCAAGTCTTTCATATTTGAGTCAGAACGTGGACTAGTGAGCATCCCATATTGTATTGTTTTTGTCTTTCCAAACTATTTCAGGCTATCTGTAGAATCACAGCTTTGAAAGTACGGGGAAAAATGAGGGAAACTACTGGGGGAGTGGAAGGACAAAGCTCTTTTATCCACCACTCAGTGCAGTATACCTAAGGGAGTAGAATGCATGTTTACCTACAATGCTCTGCCAACTCAATTCAACCTTTACATGCAGGGTTTGCATCTAATAGGATTAGGATGTGTTTAAGACTATTTACTGAGCCTTAAAATAAGGCTGACATTTATACTCAACTCTGTGAAATGTGCAATTTCCTTTAAAAATTAAGACTATATTCAACTTACAATACATTTGTGCTGACATTTTGAAACTGTCATGTGCTGTAGGCCTTCACACCACTTTGAATATCATTAACACGGTCTATGAGTGTGGGCTGAAGCTGTGTAATAGGGAAGTACTGTAAAGTCTCCTGAATAATGTGATCATGTATAAGAAAAACATTTTTATTTTCTTCATACTTATCACTGAAGAAAATTGTTCTCAAAAGAACAAAAGTGACTTTTTAAATGGTAGAGAATTGTACTGGAAAATAATTTAAATACTACATGATGCTTGAACAGAAGCCTGTTTATCCAAACCCAGAGCACTTTTCTCTATACATTGTTTATATTTTGTAAAGTGAGTGTTCATGGTAGTACACGAAGGCATTTGGAGAAAAGTGAAGTAGAGACCATTGCAGTCTGAATGGTGTCAGTAGTGGTAATTTATGTTTCACTGACCATCTAAATTTGAATATTTAAGAAGTGTGTATTGTCTTAGGAGTAAGCTTTTTTTTTTTAATGTTCAGGATACTGTGCAGTCACAATCTGCACATAAGATCTTAAACTTGATGTGCTTAAACATCATCAACAACATACCAAAATGTCAATGTTTGTTTTGATGCAGATCATGTTAAAGCCAAGCTTCTCCTGGTTCTCTGTTCAGCATCTGCATTAGAAAAATCACCTTTCATTGACTAACTTTCTGCTGACAGTGGTTGTCAACAACAGATCCCCCTGGACCACTTCCAAGTGGTGCTGAAAACGATGTGTTTACTCCTGATGTAATTGGGACCAATCAATTTCCAAGCCCATTACCGGAAAGGATGCCCGCATCAATCTGTAATGGGCCAGAAATGTGTTTGTCTCTTCTACATGAGCCGGGAAACACTTTTCAACACCGTTTGAGTGGGGATCAGAAAAGCAGTTGCTGATGATGATTGTCACCAGCTAGTCATTTTCTTAGTGTTGATGGACCCCAAAGTGCAGATGAGAGAAAATGGGGCAGAGACACAGCTGACAGGCCATTAGTTAGTAGACTTGCAGCTCTTAGGAAATACTAAGCAGGGGTGATCAGTAAGAGACAAATTCTCTTGTAGATAGCTGTGCCCAACTCCTTACTGACTTCTGTGTGTGCATCTCAAGAGGGCAAAATGTGTTCCTAGCTGCTTGTGCATGTTCTAGTAATTTATTACCAATAACATGGAATAGTTTTGGAATTGAAATAGGAGAGAAGACAGAAGATTGTAGGAAAGGTCTGAACCCTTTAAACTTAGGTGTTCTGCACCATGTAGCAGAAGTTTCAGTTTGTTGATTGACAACCTGAGACATTTTAAAGCATTATTAGAAGTCTGTCTGCTTTGCAGCATCGTTGTGCATTCCAATGCACTGTCACCATCATGAAAGGTGAAACATTTTCAGGACTCTCAGCTGAAGTAAATAGATCAGCATTTTTATCCTCAGTGGACCTTTTCCCTTTTTATAAGTGCTAGAGGTTTGGCCATATTAAAATTAGTCTACTAATTATGAGCAAGCCCTGAATATTTTGCATGCTTTGCAAAAACTCGTGGCAATTCAGAATATATAAGCACATTTGGGATTAAAGATGAGAAATGGCTTTTGTTCAGATCATTGGTGTTTTTAAGAAATATTCAACAATGTAACCACTGTATATTGTAAATTCAAAGTGGATAGGAAAACACTTTAAATTTGGTTAAAATTTGAAATTTACCATTTACAACTTCAAAACTAGAGATGGTATAATTTTTTCCCACTTTTTGTCCCTGCTTCTTTCACACTTGCGTTTCCCACTGGTCTGCTGTAACTCTCCATTTAGGTCTTTCTCTGCTGCTCTTAAGTTGTCAGTATCTTGGTTACTTTTTCCTATGCAAAGGACAGTTTGAGCAGATGTTTTCTAGACCTGTGGTCCGCATAAAAAGGAACAGTTTGTTGGTGATGTAGAACCTGAGCAACTCTTTAAAGTGGAGACACTGGGTATTGTGCAATGCATGGAGGTGCCAGGCAGGGTTTGAGCCTCTCCAACTCAGAATAAACAATGTCCTCTTCCCTGAGTGCTTTTGCTGTTTCCATTCTCTTGCTTGACCAGGCCTTGTTTTCTTTTCTCCTCTCTTGCAGACTTCTCCACTTTCAATTTTCTTGGTGCCTACAGATGCACACACCAGCCTGGTTGCTTTGCCCCTTCTAAATCTGTTCTCCTGCTCTCTCAGAATAGCTCTGGTTTTACTGTTCTAACATAGCACTATAAAAAAATAAAAAGCTAGATGGAACAGAATAGCAGCTGTGTAATGGAGGCCAGCACACTGTCCCAATGGGAAAGGGTCAGCATCCAGGGATTGAGGTTATTCAGGAAATGGGAAACATATTTTTTCTTTCTTTGGCCTACCTCTGACAAACTACTGTTCTGCTGCATAACATTTTTATTCTCACCGGAGTATGACAAGCTGCAGAATGGAGCAAATATATATTGCAGACATTTGTAAAATGCTAGATGACTTTCCCTCAGACATAAGTAATAGGTATACTGGTTTAGGTGCAGGAAGAATAATAATTCACTCAGGGAAAGCTATAGCAATTGGCCTTGCATCGAATATAATTGGAAATGGTGAAACATAAAGGACTGTCACTGTCTTATCCCCTTGCCCACCCCCCCTTCCCCCTTGAAATTAACCACAATCCATTATTTCTTGTATTATATGATCATGTCATTTGGGAGCAATAAGTGACCACATTTCCTTAACTTTATCACCACTATTCTTGATTCTCTGTTGTTAAATTCACTCCATTCCTAATTTCTATTTTGAGCACATATGCTGGCCTTTAATTTGCAATTTACATGGATGATAGGGTGCTATTCAGAAACCTGTTTCTGCTGCCATTGTGGTTTTCACCTCACCTCATGTGGTCATTAGTATGAACAGCATATAATTAACTAAATTCATGTAAAGCCCTGAATTGCAAATGCTTGTCTGTACCTATAGTTTCTTAAAAAAATAGAGGAAACCTAAACCTAACCAAAACAAAACCTGAGTGGTTTAAACAAGCTGTAAGAGTCAGTTTCTGTTTTCTTGGTTGGTGATACTTTGGTCTGTGTTCATCCAACCTATTTATTTATTTATTTAATCAGCCATTACTTTAGTGTGTCACTGGTAGGTTAAAAATTATAAGGTCTATTTGTGGGCAAATGGCCAACAGTGAAGCCTATTTAGCTTGTCTACTTAGCTGAAGCCATATGGATGCAAAATGACCTTCCTGTAGCCTGTAAAATATTTGCAAAAAAGCAAGATGATTTTTCTTTTTGCTTTGCATTTTATAATAACATTCCTACAAATTGTATTTGTCATTGAGTGCTGCAGTTCCTGACTTGGTTGCATTGTTCCCAGAGCGAAACTTTTACGTTGGAAATAAGAGCTAGATGAGGGGGTTATAAATGAAGCTTCAAGCTCAGGACTTGCTTGATGGT
The DNA here is from genome assembly GCF_028858725.1 of Colius striatus. Classification (NCBI taxonomy): domain Eukaryota; kingdom Metazoa; phylum Chordata; class Aves; order Coliiformes; family Coliidae; genus Colius; species Colius striatus. The sequence goes on from NC_084763.1 coordinate 53,033,624, forward strand.
GAAATACTATCTCGAGAGGTTGATTAACATTGTTAAACATGAGAAGAAAAACTATAAGACTGTCCAGTAAAGCAGGAGTTATTCTGATACTTTCTATTTCCTACAGACTTTATTTTGTTTTCTAACTTTTGCCTGAAACTTCAATTTCTCAGGAACTTTTGAACACCAGGGATGATTTTCTTAATCATTCAGAATAATTCAGCAAGACAGCTCTTGGAAATTTACTTATATTGGCACGTATGTTGTAGCAAGAGAGAGGAAAAAGTCTACAGACCCTGAAGAGGGAGAAGAAGGGTAACTTGTGGTCTCGGAGCTCTGTAACATCCCTGGGGTCTATGCTGTTCCTATGATTGCTTTGCTAAATGGAGACTATTTAGACTTTCCTATGTGTGGTTTAGCCTCCTGACCAAAGTTTTCTCAGCCCATTTGTTATAGTATTGGCTTTTGCACAAACATAAAGATCCAGTCTTGCACTCCACATGCTGGAACACTCAGCCTTCTTGTTGCTGTGATTGTGTAAAGGAGCAAATAACTGGAGTTGAGGGAGTGGGGGATACTGAGGTTGGAGATATCTTGTTGAATTACATACCAGCTACACGGCTACTTTTCACTGAGAAAGACATTCACTGTGGTAGAATTACAGTTTCTGCTCAGTATAGGCTGCAGTGCTCAGTATGATAGAGAAGTTAGTTGATTTTAAAAAAGGGTACAGCATAGAAAAAAATGTAATGTTAGAAGTCCTCTGAAATTTAATGATAAAACTCAATATTTGGGTCTTTGCACTGCTTTCCTTTTCTCCTAAGCTAAACCATTTTTCATTTTAATATTGTATTTCATGCTTCTGAATTTGTTCTCCTTATCCTGTTAACTTTTGTGTGGGTCTTACTGAATAATCCCTGTCAAGCAGGACTGTGTTGGAATAAATTAGGCACAATTCTGTTGAATTTGATGGCTGAGTTGATAGGTCATTCAAAGCTTATTTATAAACTTCAAACGTTTGTTTGTTTATTTTAAACAAAATTGGTTTTTTTTATTTGACAGGTATCCTATAAGAAGGATGTGCAAGATATTCATAGATACACTGAAGTGCTGAACAGACCAGACATAAAGATAGCAACTGGGATAACAAAGATAATAAGTGATGTATGTTCTCTTGTTGCTCTGTTTGTATTTTTTTGACGTGTGTCATGGTTTAGCCCCAGATGGCAGTTAAGCACCACTCCTCCCTTTGCTCATAGCCTAGATAGCAACAAGGAGTTCCTGCTGTAGTAATTCCCATAACATGCAACTCAAATTGTGGGTTACAACACTTTAAAGGTTGTTTCTCCACCCTCGGTCCCTTTGGGCCAGACCATCAGGTTTAACATTGCAATGAACTCCTCCCCTTGCCTCTGCTCCAGCTTGGATTTATCTGCAGACTGCAGTTCCTTAGGCGTACCTGCTCCAAGGGGAGCCACTCTCTAGAGATAAATCTGCTACAGCATGGCCTTACCCACAGAACAGACAAAATGAACATGACGTGTTATTTCATTTGTTCTGTTCTCAATCAGATCCTTTAGAATGCTACTGAAATTCTCAAATGCCACAAGCAGAAAATGTGCAACCCTGAGTCTGGCATGGAGGTTTGATTAAAAAAAAGTCTGAAACCCATCCAAAAAACCCCACCCCATATTAACTGTATGACCTTTGCAATCATTGGTCATTGATCTAAAGACAATGTTAGGCTTACCCAAGTTGGTTTTGTTTCAACTTTATTCAAGATAACCATTCTCAAAATAAGTCGTGCTCATGTGCTATGCTGCACATCAGAAGACATACTAAGCCTTTTTGCAGCTCAGTAGAAGACGACCACACATCCCAGGACTCCCCCTCCTCCTCCCAACTTGGCCAGTGGTGACAGGGAAATGCAATTCCCCTCTGTCTTTTGGAGAGCTGTGCAAACACGTTGCTTCTTGCACGGGGGCTCTCTTCCCTGAACTCGCCTCTCAAATTCTTTGCCCTCCCACCGTGACATCCGCTAATGGATAGGTCAAGGAGCAGTTTGAGAAATGAGAGTGTGTCATGCAGTTTAATATTTTATCATAGACAAGTTAAACAATATATATATTAAAAGTCCTGAGCCAAGATTTTAAGTAACTGCTAATAGTTTAATGTGAGACTGACTGGGCGCCTACAGAGAGACAATTTTAAGAGGCTTGAAATTCACCTTTTGAATATTCAGGGTTTTCTGAAAACCAAGAGTTTCTCCTAAATCTTGTGTTCAATACTCAGATTTATTATTTGTTGTTGAAGTCCCCTTAGAGTTAGAGTGACTTTGGGACTTTTGTTTCTCTCGGTCTGTTTTTATGACGTGTCCTTGCTGATTCACAGTGCCTGAGTAATGCAAGAAGCCTATTTTAGGCAATGGGTAATTTAGTTTGTGATAAAGCAAAGCACCTATTGTTATTCATCTGTGCTATTTTCTAATGCATTGTGGAAAAAAATTGCAGCAATTTGCATGGGAGGCTATTCAGATGGAAAATCACATAACATCAGCCTTGAGGGACTAATTCTGCTCTGTTACACCAATGCAACCTCACTGACATCCAGCAAGATGGCAGTGGTAAAACTGTGAGTGGAATTTGACCTTATGTTTCAAAAAAGCTGCCCCACAGCTTAGTTTTGTTTCAAGACTGTTTTCAGCTGCTACAAATAATCTTGTGTAAACTGCAGACCCCTGTCATAAGAAATGCTGAGCCACTGTAACTCATTCTGTCTTGATTGGGAGAACATATTTCTCAGGCTTAAGCCACATTTGGTCAAAGTTGAATTTTGTGAATGCTGTACATTGTGTTTTACAGTAAATAAATACTACATTGTTAAGGAGCTGAGCCTGAGAAAGGCTTTTTTTTGGAACTGACTAGAACAGTAGTGTCAATGCAGATTGCTAAAATATATCTTTTTGTAATAGCTTTAATGCTTACATTTCTTTTGATGATAAAACAAAAGCAAACAATTTAATGGTGATTCATATTTTCTTTTCTTTTTTTTTTAAGGCTGAGTATAAGAAAGGAAGGGGAGAGATGAATAAGGAGCCTGCTGTACTTGGAAGACCAGATTTTGAACACGCTAAAGGAGTTTCAAAACTGTTAAGCCAAGTAAGATTCTCTGTCATTTTACAATGACTTCATTCAGATATCCCATTCCTAGTAGTGCAAGAAAATATTTAGATTTTTAGATGATTGTCTCTAATTGCATGAATATTATGTTCTCAAACTTTTTATACAGAATTGCAATGAGTGGTAAATTTAAGATTCATAGGAAACAGAACATACATTTTTATGCAAAAATACAATGAACTTTGACTGTTACAACTCGTCTCTTGTGGAGATGGTGTATATTTATACAGATTATCTAGGATTTCTAAAATATTAACTGTATGTAATTTAGAGGCAAATTTTGCTACTCATTCATTTTGAGTGGAAACTTACCCTGTGATTAATCCCACTGAAGTTACTGGGGTCTTTTGTGTAACTGCTTGTTAATGTGAGTAATGGGATCTGAATTTGGCCTGACATGTAAACCACCTGCCTTCCCTCCCCCTGAAACTGAACCTTTTATGTACTACTTTCTGTAATATATTAACCTCAAAAAAAAAAAAAAAAGAAGAAAAATGTGGGGATCATATTAGTCCATAACTAAAGAGAAAGCTGGAAACACCAATATTTTCTCTTTTCCTCTTACGAGTCTTCTACTTGTAAGACCTATGCATAAGACTCTACTACACTCAGCTTGACATTGTGAGAAGATATTGTGTTGGATTGTTTGATTTTTGGTTTGATTTCTTTTTGTTAGTTTGGGAGGACTTTTCTTTTTTTTTTTTTTTTGTGGGTTTTTTGTGTGTGTGTTTTTTTCCTTCACTTTTTTTTCTGGAGTAGTTCTTTAACAATGCCTTGCATAATCCTCACTAGTAATCCTGTCAGGCTACTCTTAGAGCTTTTGGAAACTCAGGAACAAATTCTGTTCTCCAGTAGGTGGAAGATTCAAATCCTTTGATTGGAGAAGGCCATGTCTTTTGAGAGCTAAAAATCCCCACCCTAGTAGTGGAACAGTCTGAGTTACCAGTGTTGTGTAACAAATACTTGTGATTTGGCTAGATAGTAAACATCTTCCCTAGAACTAGAATAAAATGAGAATAGTGTGTCATAGAGAACAAGCAGCAAAACAGTGCAGTGTCTGTTTGCAACAGGTTGAGCTCCTTTTGCTGTCACCAAATATTTTTCTTAGATGTGTGGCTTCCCACTGGACCATCACTAAATTTGAAACATTAATAGTGCACAAAGGAATAAAGAAGAAAATACATGGTTTTTCATTGCTTTGTTAATGATATGTTTAGAATCAGAATTAGTTTGTGTTTTACAAATAGATTTCTTTCCTCCATTTTGTAATGGAATGTGCTCATTCCTCTGCTAATGGGCAAGTCTACTAAGCGATTCTTTTGTGTTTAGCATCATGTTGGCTTGGAAGTCAACCTGTGGCTTTCTAGGATGAGTCAGTGTGATGCTGTGTCAACCTTGGAGTGACTTTATAGGAAAGGGCGCTGTCATTTAGCAAACATCTGTAGTGGTTTTTAAAACTGTTTGTACCTCAATTTACTGCTTGTTATCCTTTATTTCTACCCAGTGTCTATCTACACACCCCTTTCCTTGCTGCTTATTTCAGAATCTAGTGGGGTTTCAGCTGCCTGTCATTGCAAAAGGAACCAAAGTGAATCCCTTTCCAATAGGCTTCTCAATCTCACTAAGGCTGGTACCATTGAGGTCATGGCCAAAAATTGCAACAATCAAACAATACCAGCTGGATCATGGGGTCCTGCTGGCTGATGCTGAGCCAGCTGCATCATAGGCTTCATCAATGTACTTTTTATCTCATTTTTATTAGATGTGCTTTTCCATTTGGATAGGATGCATGTTGCATCTGCAAAAACTTTCTAATAGAGTCTCTTCACTGCCAGGGACTGGGATGGCAGCAGTTCTATCTCAGATCTTTCTACAGAAGAGAGCATTTGGTGTACCATTTTAACTTTATAGAGTCCAAATAGTGCAGAAGTTGTGTCAGGAAGAGAGGAGTAGTTGACAAAATGTAGCTTGCTTACATTTTATTTGTAAAGAAGATTCTTGTTAAACCTTGATGTGCCAAACTCTGCAGTCACACTGCCTGGATCAAAGTTTTAGTATCTTTCCTTCTCTTGTTCTTTCCTCAGCCTGCACTGTTGTAGCTGCTTGCAGGGTATGCACAGGTGGCCAGGAAGACCAATAGCATCCTGGTTGTATCAGAGATAGTGTGGCCAGCAGGACTAAGGAAGTGATTGCCCCATTGTACTCGGCACCGATGAGGTCACACCTCCAATATTGTGTTCGATTTTGGGCTTTCACTACAAGAAAGACACTGAGGTACTGGAGTGTGTCCAAAGAAGGGCAACAAACCTGGTGAAGGATCTATAGAACAAGTCTTATGAGGAGTGGCTGAGGCAACTGGGGTCGTTTAGTGTGGAGGAGGCTGAGGAAAGACCTTATCGCTCCTTGCAGCTACCTGAAAGGAGAGTATGGTGAGGTGGAGATCGATCTCTCCTCCCACGTAACAAGTGATAGGACAAGAACAAATGGCCTCAAGTTGTGCTACAGGAGGTTTAGGTTAGATATTGGGAGAAATTTCTTCAATGAAAGACTTGTCAAGCATTGGATCAGGCTGCCTAGGAAATGGCAGTGCCAGGTTGACAGTTGGACTTGATCATTTAAAAGGTCTTTTCCAACCTAAAAGATTCTATGGTGGGCCATGTGCTTTTAGGAGAGGGGACAATGCTTCAGTCTGATACTCTGCCACTAGCCATCTACATGCAGCAGCACAGATGATGTAAATACCAGGCTGCTTTCAGTAGTGGGGAGGTGTGCTCAGCAATTCTCCCCCTCTGAAGGGAAGACTTCGGCCATGAGTTGTCTAGGGGTTTTATATATTATTTGAATCATTATAACATTTAGACTCAGTGATCATAAATCAAGAGCACACTAAAATGAAGATGACCCTTGTGTCCAAAGAGCAAGGCAGTGGGGCAGGATGAGGAATGCACCTGTGCAGTAGGAGAGGAAGAGCCCTAAATATGGGTCAGTCATGTCAGTGCTATTCATGGAAGGATCATGAAGCAGGCTTGTAACAATTACAAGATTAAAAAAATAGTAGAGTTAATGATCTCTTTATTATCTCCAGACTTTCTGGCTTTTAGAGTTTCCGTTTGTTTCTCAGCAAATGGGAGCATCTAAACTTTTTTGTGGTGAAAGTTGATAGTCTCCCTGAATAGCATGAATCTATAAGCTGCGACATACGGAGAAATATCATTGTTTTACACTCAAAATAAATTTGCAAAGTTGACAATTCTGATGGATGTAATGGGAAGAGAAGATGATAACATGTTTTAATGTGGTGCATATGGGTAGGTAATTGAGGGAGTATAGAGAACAGGAGAAAGAAGAGGTCAGGCAGTGTAGGTGTAATGGAGAAAACAATCAAGGCAAGCAGGAAAGCAAACGAAGTGAAGAAAATAGTGTTAATGTTTGACTGGCATTCAGGCTCTACAAAATCGGTGTACTCTCTATCTCTCCCTTTTTTCCCATTTAGTTATTTTTTTTCTTTTTCTTTTTTTTTTTTTTTGTGAATTTAACAAGGCTTTTGTCAACAGCAGCAGCAAAAATAATAGCTCCCAGGACTAGTATATTTACCCACAGCACGTGGTAACCCCTTTCTGTTGATTTTAAACCAAATTTCAAACAGAAACTGTGTTAGGCCTTGTAAAAACATGAAGCTTGTGAATTTGCTGAATGTACATTGTATAATTTGGTTTATTTTTTGTATTTTGTATAAAAACAAGCTCTTGTTCACATATTCTTTGTCCTCTAATGCATTTTATTAGCTTTTTCAAAGAGATGTTGACATGAAGTATTCCCCTTCTGGTGTTTGGTCATTGGTTTTATGATGAATAATTTTGGATATTAGTATTTTATGCTGGATCTGGGGCTTACTGTTTCAGGGATAAAATTGTTACTGGTAAAATGTTTTTCAAACTGTACTGTCTCTGAGATTATCAGTGGCAACACAAATAGGGTTTTTGTAGTGTTTTTTTTCCCCCTTCAAACTCAGCTAGTGTTCTTAGCAACCATTATTTTAATAGCTCCTTATGTTACATTTCCTTCAGTATCTATGTGCTTTGATAGGATTTTCATTTATTTTGGACATATTTTCTGATGAACATGAGGAAATGCTTTAGCTGTATCTGCTTCATCCTGGGATCCTAGTGGTTGAATGATTCAATTTTTGTAGTTTCTTTGTAAATCTGAACAGTGGGTGATGTCATTCACTTCTGAAACTGAACACTCCCTATGTGAACAGCTTTGAACTACAGATTTGATTTAGGAATGTTACTGCAAAGCTTCAAAAGACACTGCTCTGTCCAGCTGCAGTTCTGACTTTTATAGGTTTTGTGCAAGGCCGATGAGAAGTTTGTTTATTCAGGCCTTATTTAATTCCAGTTTGGTTTTTCAAGGATGTTGTTGTGGTAAAAGCCTGCAAAATCTGCTTCTTTTTTCAACACAATTAGAGAGCACATTTCTTTTAAATTAGCCCCCACTACATACTCTCTAAAAAAGTAAACAGACTTAAGACTTTAATTAAGATGGTAAATAAGTAGCCATCATTTTCAACCTTCATTAAAGTTTTTGATTAAGGGTGAAATTTGTAGATAAGCTTCCACTAACAACCATCATCTTTACTCTCATGTGTTCTTTCCTCTTCCATTATGTTACAACATTGCTAAGACCTCACTACTTCACATGTTCTAGAATTCACTGATGAAGTATTTATCTTCCTTATTTTTTTTTAATCAGAACTCTTTCTTTCAGGCATATTTTCCTCCCTTAAGCTGCATTCATAACTTTCTCCTGTTCAAAAGAAAGATAAATACTGTGTATCTTCAGAATGACTCATCCATGGGCTTGCTCTTCTTTCTTCTCCTTCTCCCACCCCATGCTTCCTTTCAAAAGAGAGAAAGAGACAGGAAAATACTGATAAAAAAGGAAAGTGAATACGTGTGTAGCTTTCAATGAGACAAATCCCCGTGACAAGTCAGAGTTAAATTACTGCTGGAAGTGCTCTTGAGATACTGCCAGAGTCATCTGATATTATTGTGTGGCCTCCGTTTTGCCCTGGAGCGACATGTGCAGTGATGTTGAGGAGGAGAGCAAAGGTAATAAGGAGATCAGCCAGATAGGGCAGCTGGGCCTACAGGTACTGAGACATCCTTCACTGCATCAGGAACATTTACAGTCAGATGGGTGGGTAGTCTCCTTAAATTTGGGACCTTCTTGCACATTGGCATCCGAACACACAGCCTTGTGAAGACTGGGTTCACTGGCTCCCCCTCTTTCATTCACTTGCAGTCATGTGATCTGAAGTGACACTAATGAAGATTTATTACTGGAATCTGTAGATTGAAATGTATTGCTAAAAAAGTCTTTTAAAGAAATGTCATGAAATGACTGCAGCTGGAAGATGACAAACCAGTTGTGAGGAGAGATTCCTTTGGCACTGATGCTTTTACACTTAACAAGAATACCAAGGACCATGTTGTTCATTCGGCCTGAGTGCACAGTTTGTGGCCAGTTTTTGATTGGGCAGAAAACAGTCTGCAGTAGCTGGATAATTAAAACCTTAGTGCATGATGCTGTTATGATGTGAGCTGATGCCCTAGGAGTAAAAGACAATTTTGCTCACCATGTTGACTTGGTCCCTGGTTTTAGAGGCTTTTCGAATCCCATCTTCCAGCACTGCTTGGTTTGTATTAGAAGGCAAGTTTTGACTACACCTTTTAAAGGAGAAAAGCTGTCTTATTTATTCCTCATTGCTTGTACAGAATGTGTGTTTGCCTTTGACAAAGACAGTATCTTTGTATTCAGATATAAGCTTCTGCACTTGATCCAAAGCCAAGGCAAATATCAAATAATATAAACCAGATGAATCTACTTGAAAGCAATAGATATTCTAGAGTTAGTGTGAAAGGTTATGAAGGTCATCATGTGTTCAGGTAAAGTTTTCCTTTAAAAGAAACAATGTTTTAGAGTTTTTCTTCCTTTACAAAAATTAAATGCTGGAATCATAATATAGTTCTTGAACCTATACAGCTAGTTTCTGTTTGGGTATCTTAGTTTTGGTTTCTTGTTGTCCTGAGTAATGAAGTATTGTGCATTGTGGTCAACATAAGGGGGTTATGTAAGATAAACCATGTTGAGAGTCTTTTGAGACAAGAAAGAACTAAAAATTTAAAAGAAAATTCTTCCCACAACTAAAGCTGAGAAAAAGTAGTTTTTGAAGGAGATTGCTTGAGGTAGTTTAACCACTTTATCAGATATTCACATGGGAATAGAGAAAAAGGAATAAGGAAAAAGCCACATATTTATTTAATGTTGAGCGCAGTAACTGCTAATGGATGTTGCATAGGCTCAGATATCAGATATCTGACTACTATTCATGAAAGCAACGTAATTCAGACTGAATCTTGTTCTCCTCTTTTATACCCGGCTGTTGGAAAGACGCGTGATGTGTGCAGTCTTCAGATGTTTGATGATTGTGCACAACAAGGGGAGCAAAGGAGGGAGATTTCCTATTTGTTTGATTTCCTATGCTCAGATTCTGAATTCAGTTCTTCATCACATTTTATAGAATTTCTGTGATTTATTTACTTTTAATGTCATTGCCTCAACATTTATGCATCACTCATTCCATCTTCTATGTGTTGTCATTCCCCCTTTTTTCTTTTGAACAAGAGGAAAAAAGAGTGAAGGTGATGGCAGACAGTTATTTAATTATGCTAACGCTGCCATGAGGTGGGCATTGTCCCCAAGAAGTGACTGTAGTACAGAGAGACTCCTTGAAGTCTCATGGGAAATTCCAACCAGAATTAAAAATAGACCTAAGGGCACTGGTGACAACCTAGCGCAGTGTGAGTGACATGTGGACCTGGTGGTGGTGAGACAGCTGAGTAGGAAGTTTGATTCTGACTTCCCACTTGCAAGTGGTTGAAAAATTTACAGGAGATTTATTTGACAAGTTTTACATTTTCTTAATCTCATAATTTTTTTTCATCAAAACCACATTTTTAATTATGAATGGAACAAGTAGAATATTACAGCTGGCTGAACTGTTCTGGTTTATTTGGTTACTTAGGTGAGTCATATGGTTTTATTTCTGTTTCCTTTTTGTAAATCCTTCAGCACCAATCATGGCATATGATAATCTTAATTTTTTACAAAAAATGTTAGTAAAATTTAGATAAATAAAAATTACTTTCAAACTAGCACAAGAGTCACAGGTGTGGCTAAACTGAGCTTCTTTAAACATCTTCATTGTTTAAAGATTTATGGGTAAGGCAAATGTATTTAAAAAGCTCCTTTGTAGTCTGAATTCTCTGTGCCTTCTTTAAGTGCTACATGTTAATATTAGATATGTTTGTTCTGGTGGAAGGTGAAATACAAAGAGCAGTTCAGTAAGGAAATGAAGAGCCACCAGTACAATCCTCTTGACAATGCTTCCTTCAAGCAAGCACAGATTGCATCCACCTTGGCGAGTGATGTAAGTGAATTTGCTTTGTATTTGACATGCATCTACGTCCTGAAAAACCTAATGTATGTTCTCAAGCAAGGGTTTTTTTTTCAATTCTATGAATTAATTTGAGCATCAGTCTCTGCTATCCAGTGTGTCTGTGTAGCAAGTACAGTGTTATTCATTTCTTCCTGTGCATCTGACAAAGCCCTTCTCCAAGGGCCTGTAGAGTTTTTCATCACCATTTTAGATAAGATTCGTTTTTCTTAACTCTATGTGTTAAAAGGTAGGACTGTTTACTCTGAGCTGATAACTTTGTACTTGGTTTCTTTGTATTTGGGAAAGAAACAAGTGGGTCTAGAGGACAGTTCTTTGGACCTGTTGTAGATGCCTCTCTTTAGAGCAGGAAAGTGCTGGCATCTCTCCAGTGGTTGTAGAAGGAGGCTGTGTGAGTAGCTGAGTTTTGGATTTCTACCTTTTATACTTTGTTCTGCCAGCTGATCTTCTGAATGGTGTTACAAAGTACAGCAGTCAGTAGATTCAACAATGGGCACCTGCTACTGGAGCCAGATTGAAGAAGACATCTATATTGAGTCATAATGCTGTTGAGATGGTATATTTAACAGTGTGTCTCATGCTAGAAATGTGAGTTCTTCTTTGAGGCTGTGGCCCCACATAGGCAAGAGACAAGCCTTTATTTTGCAGTCTGGCATCTCCCAAGTGTTGGACACCACTCAATGGAAATGGGAGAGCTGGCACTGGGAAGGATCCAGAAAAATATGTAACTGTTTCCAGAACCTAAATGTTTAGTACAAAATTCACTGAAGTAATTACTAAATGAGTGAAGAACACGACACGTATGTGAATGCAACTAAAGGTGTTGTTTTAAAAGATTTGGTATCCAAGATAGGTAAGGTAGATAGTTTTCTTCCTCTAAAGATGGGCATCCAACTGTCAGAAGTATGAAAAATCCTACTTATAGGCTGATAAGTAATTATCTTCTGCTATTTCATTAAGTGATTTTCTTTTGCCTTAGATGACTATATTGCCTATCCTTGCTGAACGCAATCTGTATTAAATAAAACACTCAGGAGCACTTCAACTGTTTTACGTACAACTTTTTAAGGGTGACAGTGTAATTCCTAAACTAAGATAAAAAGAACAAGAATCAACATTATTTAAAATATTGTTGATTCAAGTTTTCAGGGTCGGGGGTGAGATGGGATGCGAGTGGGTGTTGAGGCCTAGGGTGGAATTTCTTTCTAGTCAGAAAAGCCAATACAAATTGTGAATTTTACTGTGTCTTTTTTGGGGGAAAGGTTTGAGTAATTCCCAAATACTTGCTTGATAGAAGGAATAATTTCTTGTTTAATTCCTTTTTCTCCAAATAATAGTAAATGACCACCATCTAGTGGCTGGTAGAGATTGTTCAGGCAATCACTTAATGCTTTCTGTTTCTGGATGGTCACACTACAATACAAAGCTGTGAATTATTTTGTTAATCTTTACTTTATGTAACCTGAATTCTCTTTCCAGGTAAATTACAAGAAAGATTTGGAAAGCCTACATGATCCAGCCTCTGATCTACCAAACCTGCTGTATTTAAACCATGCTTTAAATATCAGCAAAACCTTTAGCGATGTAAGTTGCCTTTACAAGAATGATCTGAAAAATATATGTAGAGGGAACATAGTACATATCATCAGTGTAGGATGCATGAATTTTTGGTAAGTCTTGTAACCAGTGTGGTGGGGAGATGTAGTGAAGAAAAAAAGGCTTTTAGGGAGAGATATTTCAGCTATTAGAACAACTAATATAGTGGGTTATAGTCACAGAGACTCCTCATACTTGAGGATTACTACTTGTGTGTCTGTTTTCTTCATTTGTTCATCTAAAACACTTCTGTCCTTGCAAATCTTGTTTTGGCCAAGTTCTAACTGCTTTCATTTGCAAGTCTCTGTACAGAAGTAATCATCATGCTAGTTTAATATTTGGACTTTTGCCATAAATAGTCTCTTGAGTACTAACTTCTCTTAGAGCTTCTTTGTGTTAACCTTTTTTCCCTTCTTAATGTCTGAGGGTTTGTACATTGGTTCAGGTAATGAGCACATAGTCCATTCTGCCACATAACAAGACATGCCCCTTGATGGGGCTGATGGTCTAACATAGGACAGTGATGGAGGTTAAAATGAGGGAAAAGAAGTTCTGGCTTCTGAGCAGTGCTGAAGCTTCTCTCTTACTCCAAGGGCACCTATGTTGTAAAAGTGCTGCTTGTAGACTGGTTAGCTGCATTTACTCCAAAAACCATAGAGGCACCACAGATCTGCTGTGGAAAGTTATGAGTGGGTGGTGTTGGGAAGGAAAATTGCTCACTGTTGGCAGGACAAGAGTGTTTCACACACAAAAGGTTAGCCCTAATGGCTTGGAGCATACTGTGTCACCCTGTGAGTCAGTGCTAGCTTTATGGAAGCTTATGTCTGAAATAATTAAATAATCCAGCTTTCTCATCTGCACTTGATTTTTCTGTGTTGCTTTTTAGTCAGTCGAAGCTTGCTTTTATGTGTCTCTCTCTAGTATGTGAAGCTAATACTGACTATGCCCTTTAGTATGGCTAATAAATGAGTTGATAGCTTTCACTTCCTGCATTCTTCATATGCATTTTGGCTTAATTTTAGTTTCCTTCAATGTTAAGGTAAAATTGGCATTCTTTTTGATGATTAAATGAACATCCTCAGAATGAACTTAATCAATTTGTCATTTCTAATGAGGTAAAAACCTGGACATAACCTTAAGGCAGCTCACTTGTTGGAAAATTTATTACTTTGTTGCCCATGAGGGATTGATTCATATTGTCTATGCCCTCTTCTGAGGACTCTGTAAATACTAAGTGTCTGATTTTTGCATTGTCCAGACACTAGTGGATATATTTTCTTGCTATGAGCCAGAGGAGGAATGCTTTCCAGTCCCTAACACCTCCACCCTTTATTTGTCTTGTAGAGAAATCCCATTTTCAAAATCCCTCTCAGATTTTATCTCCCCATGTCATCTCTTTGAATTTAACGTGACTTACTCTCCAGCCTTTCTTCATACTTTTCCGATACCTTCTTTGTGTTCTCCTCCATGTCTTTCTATGGCTCATACCAAAGCTTTAAGTCTGCTTCTATCTTATGAAACAGATTTCCTAATGGTGCTGTTAACTAATTTTCAAAGACTGATTGTAAGCACTTCAGTTTGTTTCTAAATGTACAACACAGAGCTTCTTGCTTATTGCCCAGTTTTGCTGTTTCTCTCTAGTATACCTTTTTCCCTTGAACTTTGTGCTTTTCCATGTCTTTTGTATAATACAGCTGCACATGCCTTGATGTGAAACATTGGAACCTGTATGGTTAATTAAACTCATAAACTATTATAGTTGATTGAATTGGTTTGCTCATTGACCTAGAATATAGAAGTGTGTGCAACTTTATGAAACACATACACTATAATACCAATGCAAAACTGTTACACAAGTAAGCTTCCATGGGCATAAATTCCAACAGTAAGAGGAAAGTTTGATGAGTATGTTTGAACATGAATAGACTGATTTTGACAGGTTGAACTCAGCCTGTTTTTTATTTCAGTGAGGAAGAGAGTTCACAAGGTGGAACTTTTCCCTCATATGGTATACATGTAATTCTCTTTGACCTGAACTCTGGAGGCACAAAATGATAAAAACCTGATACATGTACCCAGCTAGTTTATGGGTTTTTTGCACATTTTAAAATATTATGTTCCTGTCATGGTTTTGTGTGGAGCTGTTTCTGGTAACAGGGAAGAGACTATAAAGATGATTCCTGTAAGAAGTTCCTTGAAACTCTACCCAGCTCTTCTCCACAGGATGCAGGGGTTATCTGTGCTCCAGCACAGCTCCTACTCTATTCACTTGCTGACCTTGGGGTCCGCATGTTCACTTCCAACTCCTTCCAACTCCTTGTATCACCACCAGCTAGAAAAGAAGGAAGAACAAAGCAAGAAGGAACAGGAAGAACTCTCCTCTTCTGGCTACTTAAAAAGTGATCGGTGAGGCGCTTGAGCCCAGGCTATGCTGCAGTGGCTGTTCACAAGTGCAATCCCTCTACTGACTGGCACGGGAGCTTTGACCTGCTCTGTCTCAGACCTGAGCTGGTTCACCCTTCCTTAGTCAACCCGGTAGGCCACGGGGAGCCAAGTTAACCCTATGCCTGCCAAATCCAGGACAGAGCCTAACTGGCTCAGCCCAGAAGTGGGTCTGACTCAAAACTGGGAAGAGTTTCAAAATTTAAGACCCATTGTACAGAGAAGCTATCTTTACAGCCCCTTCCCCATTGCCAGAAACAGCTCCACACAAAACCATGACAGTTCCTTTCATACAATTTTTTTTTTTAAAAGTTTTGTTCCATGAGTTGAGGAATGGATTAAAAGTGTGAAGGCAGTACCTGTAGACTGAGACAACTTTCGTTTTTTTCTGCTACAGAAGTGATTTTTGTTGTGTGATGTTTCTAATGATTTCCACTAGGAGGCAAACCCAGACCATCATATGTGTTTCTGTACTCTTCAAGTGTAAATAATAGTCTTTATTTTCTAGTGAACGTAATCATTTGACTTTTGGATGAGCAGGACAAACATTTTTTCTAGGAACTTAAAAAAGTTGTTTACTATAATATTCTTTTTTATGTCATCACAATATTTTAAATTCTAATTTAATAGTAGAACTGAGTTGGGACAACTAAAATATAGTTGTTTCTCCTATAGTTATTTTAAATTGTATTTAAATTATAAAACCTTCTGAATTTTGTTGGTGAAAATGTTCTTGGGTATTTTGTTTTTCAGTAGGAATATACGAAATTATTTAAGCAAAGCATGGACTTCTATCATTTCACCCCAGATACAACTAACCCAATCCACCACAAAAAAAAACCGCAGTACTTCAAACTCAGGTATACACAGTCATAAATGCATCTTGCAAAGAGAAAAATGCAGCATTCTAATGATGAAATCAGGCACAAAACTGCTTGACACATTACTGCGATGTACAGTACATTGAAGTCCTGTATGAGGAGAGTGTATTTTGCAGGACTAGAACCTAATGCAGAAGCCTGATTGGGAAGAAGGTTTTTTAATACTTTTCTCAAATTCCAACATGACTAGTTTTGCAGATAGTGCTGAATATGATATATATTCTGAATATCATATTTGATTTGTAGCCATTTGCATTCCTTTATGGCTTTTGTGGACTATTCCACCATATCACAGGCTGATTGATTGAGCTAAATAATGTTTTCCCACTCTTTTAAAATGGGCATGAAAAAGTTCAGAAAACTTCTCCAGGTTTCCAAACATTTGGTATTTGCTTTGTGAGTCAGAAAAAGTTCCATGTTGGTATCTTAACCCTGTGTCCTTCAGTGTGGTTTTGCTGCCAGCTTTAAGGTCATGGTCATTAGTAGCTGTGAGGGTAGTGTTGGTGCAAGATGTGACTCTACTGAGGCAGTAGTTTTCCTTCCCAGAGGTATAAACAGGTGTTTCAGAATGGTGCTCCTGAGCCTGAGAGACCTGTGGGGACCAAGTGTGAAACGGATTTTGTTGTTACAATAAATGTGTTGTTTAATGGAAACATGATAGGATCCTATTGAAAAGATGGCAACTCTTCCAGGCATAGTTAATTCAGCCAAAATCATGCAATTAGGTTAAGGATTGTGGTTGATGCTCCTTACTCCCACTGTCTTCAAAGTTCATTGTTTTTAGGTCTGACACTTTGTAGCAAAGGAATAAACGACTGTAGAAGTTTCCTTGTCTAGCTGCCCTACTTCTCCAGCATGTGTTCAGGAGGAGTCTTTGAAGTCAAAACCTGTAAACACTATAGCTAAAACAAGACTTGTTTCTGAAGCAATCAAATCTCACGTTCAACTGTTAACAGCGTTAATTTTCTTTTTCCTAGGTCAAGTATAAAGAAAATTATGAAAAATCTAAAGGCAGATCATTGCTGGAGTTTGTGGATACACCAATGTATCAAGTTTCAAAGGAGGCACAGAAGATGCAAAGTGAGGTCAGTGAAAATATCTGCTCAAACTAGCAAAATTTAGATCAACAGAGAAGCTAATGGTCATCTTGTAGTCAGGTTAAGAAAATGGATAAAGCTGATTGTAAAGGTTTTATAAATGGAGGATATGGTAGAATTAGTACTAAGGAGCTCTCTCTGCTATTCTCTAGCTCAGTTCTTCCTTCAAATTTGTGGTTTATTTTTCAAATGTCTTTTGGTGTTAACACTACTCAGAGAGCATCATTTAATTGAGAAGCGGTTCAAGTGGTCATCTAGATCTGAGATTACTAACTTTTTAACCTTTTCCCTTCTATTCCATCTTCAGTGAGGGAGAGTTCTCAGCTGAGAGTGAGTGCAGTTTGATTCCATTGTTTTTGCTGCGTGTCATGGAAAGTAAATGATCTTATCCTCTTGGTAGAATATTTTTTGGTGTTTATACACATTTCCTTGTGTGCCGTTTGTCCTCTCTTTTCTCTACCAAGCAAATTATTTCATTCATAGATCAGGTTAAGCATTCTCTTTGGAAATATCATACGTATGTATATTTGTCTGAATTGTGTGTGTCTTGCATAGATAACGTAGGTAATGAAATGAGTAATGCAGTTGCTTATTAATGTGATAACTAATTTATAACATGACTCATTTCTTGATCTCTTTACAGTGTTTTTTTTCCTGACATATACTTGGAAGTGCACAGGCATGTACCACTAACAGTTGTTTTTTCTTCAATAGAAAATGTATCGCAAAGATTTTGAAGAAGGGATCAAGGGAAGACCCTCAATGGATTTAGACAAGACCCCAGAGTTCTTGCATCTAAAAGAAGTCACCAATCTTCTGAAAGAGGTAGAGGTTTTCCATTTATTTTTATTGTTTTTAAGACTTAAATGAGTAATAAACAACATCACTGCAAGCCATTGGGTGCTGAGCAACTTAAAGTAAACTTAGTAGCTAAATATAAAAGTGATCTCATAAGTAAAAATTGCAGCATGTCATTTTATATTCTGACCAGTCCTGCAGTATGACTCGGTACTGTTTGAAGTTTTGTTATCAATGTAAGGAAATGAAGCTGAGCACAGCTGAACCAGAAAACCAGAGTTATATGAACAAACCCGATATCTCCATAGAAAATGGCCTGTTGGTAGGACATTCTCTTTGACGACATCAGGTTTGGAATTTGTTCCCATCCACTGTCCCCCACCCCTGAGCTCAAAAAGCCCAAATTTGGTAACCTTCCAGGCATGCTGCAAAAGACATCTGTTTGATAGGGTTTTGGAGAGGGCCTGGAGTTTGCTTTCCAGATAGATGAAGGGGTAGAAAGGAGGATTGCTGTTGGTGTCCAGATGGCAGTTTTTCCTGTTGAGTAATTATTTCAGGTTTATGATAGTCTGTTGTGTCTATATGGATGCCTCAAGCTGTGTGTAGTCACTTTAAACTAATTTAAGTTAAATAATTGTCTGTCAGTCATGTTATGGATGAAAATAAAGAAGACCAACATTTCTTAATATAGCCGTGATATTACATTATCTGCTTTAAGTAAATTTCGTTCTAAGGTGCAGGTTTTCTGTATGCTCACTGTTTCTTTAATATTTATCCAATGTTCTTCAGTTCCATGTGGATTATAAGTTAAATCACTTTCTTCCCCATAACTGAGAATCCTTCTATCTTTGATCTTTTGATATTGTTATTTAAAACTCTTTTCATGCTAGATTTTGATAGGTTGTATAGATTAGGCTTACTGTTTGACCACTTGGACAATTTAGAAGTAAATGTATCAGCAAAATTCATAGTTTGAAATACCAGAGTTGCTAGATAGCCTCTGTTTGATTTTAGACCCAACATTATCTTGTTTATATTTATTGTATTAAGAATTGATGTTTTTGCTGTGGCCCAGATGAATGAATTGAGGAAGTTAGATTTAAAAACCCTTGAACCTTGTTCCTTTCTTTGTCCTTTAAACAATCTATCCCAGCCTATGTCAGATTTCACATGGGTAAAGAAAAGATTTTATTTTGAGACATTCTTTATTATTCATCCTTTGATAAATAATTTATACCAATGAGCTTGGTTGTCAGGTAGACAAGTCTCATACTAGATCTAGCTTGTGCAGCACTGTTCTGTGCATCCATGTGCCTACTGATTAGGGAAAAATGTAAATGCTTGCATTTCATTGACTTAATCTTGCTTCATGCTGAATGGCCACAGAAGTGGTTAGTGCATGTATAGTGACAAATGGACTGTAAATGTTCTTCTTTGAAAAATTTTGGTGTAACTCCTAGTGTGACATGCATGAAGATGTTTCCTAATTCTTACCTCCCTCAAATTTTATGGCATTACTTAGGGAGTAAACCATGCTTGTAAGCCACGGGGAAAGAGTACGAGAAAATGGAAATGGTATTTTAATGCATAACTGCATGAACTTTGGATGATTTAATATCCACATTTAAGGAACAGATTCTAAACCCAGAGACTACATAGGTCAAATTAATTAATAAGTACTTTTCAGGATTCAGCAAAATGATTGAATTTCTTTATATTCAGGGACATAGCTCAGTGTTTTTGTGTGAAGGTTCATAAAACTCAATATTTTTGTGTGAAGGTTCATAATAAACTTTAGATAAAAGCTATGTGGAACAAGGAGAACCTGGAGTTACTAAAAATTGAAATATTTGTTCAATTACATTTTTTTTTAAAAGTGTCAGCTATGTTCCAGCTTGTTCTATTGACTTCCCACTATAGAAAAAACTGCAAATATTTTGCATTTTGTAACAATAAGAACTTTCTTCTTCGGAACATTTACAACTCTTTCAGAAGAGATAGCTGAATTTAATAATTCTAAATTAGCAGAAGTTGTTTGCTCCTTTTGTTGAAGGCAATGCTTCTGATGTTAAAGATAAACTTTTGTTTTGTATACAGAGGCAAAGGAGCTCACTACTGCTTATGAAATTTAATAGATGATTAGGAATAGATATAAATCGTTCCAAAGAAAATATTGTATTTAATGTTTTTCTAGTTTCCTTGCTTAAAAAAACCTAATCCAAACCAGGAGATGGGAAAAGCAATTAAAAATCCTTACAGCACTTAAGCTTCAGCAGGGTTACATCACCTCTGTAGGAGTTGGGAAGAAAAAGAACCAAATGTCCATGAGCACATCCTAATGTGCTTTAGTTTTGAGTACTCTGGAGGCTGCAGTTGCTAAATGTTGATAGATCATATCAGTGCAGTGTCTGAGTGGCACAGAAGTGATATGGTAGGAATATTGCTTCTACATAATAATTTATCAGCCACTCATTTTAAAAGGTCCTAGTACAGTGTTCAGGGTATATCCATCCTGATTGTTATGCCATTAGTGGAACACAGGTAAAAGCTGCAGCATAGCTTGTGTTGGTGTATAAAAGCAAATGCTACTGCAGTTAAAATGTCTGTAGCGAGGCAGCCGAGGTCCCTAGCAATATGCTAGTGCTGTATAGGAGAGGACTCTTTTTCAAGTGCACAACAGGAAAATACATGACTACATTAAAACCTTTCCACTTTTTCAACATTGTACCTTTGATTTTATAATTTCCAATTCCATTTTAACTCTGAAACTTGTACTTCAGCTAATTCATATTTCATAGAAATTTCAAAGTGACCCTTCATACATTTAATAAGTGGCATTTCTTTTCAAGATCTTTTGCACAATATTAAGCGGAGAAATCTCTCTCTCTCTTTTTAAAAATCCTTAGAAAGAGTATAGAAAAGATTTGGAAGAAGGGATGAAAGGAAAAGGAATGACAGTGTTTGAAGATACACCAGATTTGATTAGAGTGAAAAACGCAGCTCAAATACTAAACGAGGTATGTCATGCTAGTCAAGGTCATTGATATCAAAGAAAGTTCACTCTTTATGTTATACTCTACTGATTTTCTTTTTTCTTTTTACATAATCTGCATTGAAATACATAAATAGTGAAACTAAGGCTGTTTCTATTTTGTCTTAAGAACGTGAAAAACCAACTTACAACAGATAATTCATAGTTTCAAGCAATAAAAGATCAATGGAAATTGTTAATGAGGTCAACAGATACAGGATTTGAAACTGTATTTGTTTGCTTAGCTACTATAATAATACTGTAATGGAAAGAGTTAACTGTTAATGGACTTGAAAAGTCAATTAGATAATTCTGAGTTTTTTGAAATGTCATACCTGCTATCTGAAAATAAATATTGGTAATGACTGCCAGGCATCTTGGGAAGGTCTTTTATCCAAACTATTCTACTTGTGAAAACCTTTTCCACAAGTAGAGTTGCTCCTGATGAAATGAATTTTCTTGACCTGCAGTTCATTCAATGCAAATAAACATGGGGAGGCTTCTTCTAGAATATGTTTTTATTTTGATATTAACTGCATTGGTCTAAGTTGCTCTGGACAGTGTGTGGAAGCATGTGTGAGACCTACTTCCATAGTGAGTGAAATTGGAAATTCCTAGATCTCTGTACTGGCTCTTGAAAACCATCTTGATGAACTCATGTGCTTGAGAAGCCTGTGTGCTCAGCAGAGATGCAAGCACCAGTGCTGGCATGGCTGCAGCTCCTGGGGGTGAGCTTGCCAAGGCTGCCTGAGAAGCAGTAGTGGGGCTGGAGGGTTTGGGGAGAAAAGAGGGATAGCAAAGCTTGTGCCTGGACTTCGAGGAGTCAGTCTGTCAGAGCAATAAATATATAGATTTAATTTATTAGTTAATATATATACAGATGTCTATCTGCACACATATACACACATAGCCATAGGAACCAGAGGGAATGCCATACATAAGGCCAACCTTACAAGTGTAAACAAGTTCAGGAATATATAACTGTAACTCCCAGGACTATCTTTTCCTTGGTGTTTTACAGAGTAGAAAGCTAGGTGGAAACATCTACCATTGCACCTTCAGCAGAGAGGAATAGAGAGATGATATCTTCTCACAGATTAACTTACACTTTTTTTTTTCAAAAAATTGGCTTGAAAAGTAGAGAGTTGTTTTATCTGTTTTATTTCCACATAAGAGTGAGACGGAGATAGAAGTATTTGCTCTTGTTCTTGTAACTTCATGCTGTAAGTCATCAGGCCGTTGCATTGAATAGGATGTTTTTCTTCTTCTTTCAAATTAACATACAGCCTAAAAAAAGTTAAGAAACAGAAGTTAAAACAATATATTAAACTATATGTATTTATTTTGGAAAAAAATCTAAAACTGTCTTCCACAGTCCAACTGTAATAGGAAAGAATGATTACCTCTAGAAAGAACATTGCCCGAGAATCTTTGAATTTTTTAGTACAGAAATACAACTGTTGTATACAATAGCCCATTATTATATTTTATATCATTTACTGATGAACAAGACACATATCTTTGCTTGGATAAGCTGAATATTATTTTTTTTCCCTAGTTATTGGTGATTTATAATTTATGTATTAGGGAAAAAAGCAGCAGTCATGGATGAGTACTGCCACATGCCTCATGGCTGTGGTTCAAGAAGGACCAAGTAAATGACTAAATTACAACTTCCTGCTCTGAAAAGTCACTGGAAACAATTCTGGATGGTATGAAATTTCTAACATGTAGTCTTTTCATAGAGAAAATATTTTCTTAAAAGTAAAATGTGTTTCAATTAGGCTGGCAACCAAGTACCAGCTTATTACACTATTTTCTGACTAGCCAAACTTCCCCTTTACTTCAGAGGATAGTTGTTGCAATTTTTTTGACAGACTCTAAATCTTAAATTGTGCAAAAATCTGCCTATAAATCTCTGTCTATTGTGAATATGATGTAAGAAGTTTTATCTTCACAGAAACAATACAAGAAAGACTTGGAAACTGAAATTAAAGGAAAGGGCATGCAAGTTGGTCCAGATACTCCTGAGATAAGACGAGCCAAGAGAGCTTCAGAAATTGCAAGCATGGTCAGTACCATGATGTAAGATTTTTATTTCATAGACTGCAATAAGTAATTGTCATTGAGAATTGCAGGTGATGACCAATCTGGGCAGTAGCACCACAAATTGCACCAAGTACCTATCTGTTGAGCTGCACGGAGTTTAAATGTTCCATAATCAGTGTATGGGGGAAAGTTAAAACTTCCCAAAACTCTGATCTTTCTGTCATCTTTTACAGATGACACATGTTCCTCATGAATGATGCCTGGCCTCAGCTGTGTTTCATATCTGCAAGCCCAACTGCCTTGTTTAGCTGGGGTCAAGTGATAAACAGAGTTAGAGAGACACTAAAGCTGTACAGCCTCAGTTAAGGTGGGAATAATTTAAGAATTTGCCTTACAGACTTGTATTTCCAATACTATTCTTTGCAGAAAGAATACAAGAAAGATCTGGAGAATGAAATTAAAGGAAAAGGAATGGAAGTGGGCATGGATACCCCTGATATACAACGAGCCAAAAGGGCTTCAGAAATTGTGAGCCAGGTGAGTACAGAATAAAATTCTTAAGATTATTTTGGAAGTAAAAAACAATAAACTGTTAAAAATATAAAATCTCAAACATATTTGGGCTAGAATGAATCAGCACTGCACAATAAAATATAAACAATTTTTTTTTAGTATTTCTATTTATTTCTAAATATTTTAGTAGTATTATTTACTATTATTTAGTATTAAGGTCTGATCAGTGCTATTAGAATAGCTTTGAAGACAGCAGGTACAAATATAGTTATGTTTTGGGGTTTTTTTCCTTCTTTTTTCCTTCAGAAAGAATATAAAAAGGATCTGGAGACTGAAATTAAAGGAAAAGGAATGCAAGTTGGCCCATATACTCCTGAAATACAACGAGTCAAAAGGGCTTCAGAAATAGCAAGCCAGGTAGGCATAGTTCAAAGTCTGAATCTTTTAGTTCTGTGTAGCAATGAGTGCCTGACATACATTGCTCAAAATACTTCTGTAGCTGCTTTCATACCCATGTTAAATTCATTTATGTGTGGTAAAAAAATCTTACTGCCTGATTCTTAGTTCTATCTAGACCTGTCCTGCCATGTAAACAATTAAAGTCATCTTACTTGCTCGTCTTTTTACATTGCCTAAAGAGAAAGATAGATATATATGTATCTGTATCTCATAGAATCATAGAATGGTAGGATTGGAAGGGACCTTTAGAGATCATCTAGTCCAATCCATCACCCTCACAGTAAAATAGTTTTTTCTAATGTTTATATGGAACTTTTTGTGTTCGAGCTTCATCCCATTACCCCTTGTCCTGTTGCTAGATGCCATAGAAAAAAGTGCTGCCCCAACCTCCTGACACCTACTATTTAGATATTTGTAAATATTAACAAGATCCACCCCTCAGTCTTCTCTTTTCTAGACTAAACAGCCCTGTATCTATATATCTCTTAACAGTGAAGGGAAATGTGTATGAGAATATACCTAGGTAAACCCTATTTTCACTTTGAGACATAGTGTCAGATATACCCACACAGACAATGTTAATACTCAAGGATGTTGAGGCTTATCAGCAATAGGCACTTCTTGTTGCAGTTTGGATATTCTGTGCCTAAGAAAGCAAGAAAGAGACATTTTAAACTGTTTTTTTTCAGAAAATGTACAAAGATGAAGCAGAGAAGATGCTTTGTTATTATTCTGCTGTCCCAGACACTCCAGAGATGGAGAGAATAAGAAGTACTCAGAAAAACATCAGTTCAGTGAGTAATTGTGCTTCTTGCTTTGTTTGTGACTTTTCAGATATTTTTCAGTTTAAATAGGCTCTCTTGTGCCACAGCATGAAACTGGGAGTTCATGAGTAAACGTCCTTTGAACCATTTGCATAATTTTCCTGGCAAAAGCTGTATCACTCATGTCTTTCGGTAAAAAGCATACCCAGCTTTTCTAGGTGCGACACTGTTATTTTGAATTGCTAAACCACTTACACCACCTTGCCAAGCCACAATTATTTTTAAATGAAGGTTTTTTTTTTCTTTAGTTCTTTCTCAATCAAATCCCAGGAAGTACTTTAATTAAAAGGACAAAAATATCTAAGGCTTGTTACTCTGCATCTAATATTTTTCTTCTGTTTCCTATTGTATGTGCAGAACATCAAGATTTGTCTGTAAAATTAGAACAGTTCAGGTTTCATAAATATATCTGATGATTTTGTGTTTTACTGGAGGTATTTTATTTTATGCTAAATTTACGTTTCAGTTTATGCCTAAATGTGAGTAACAATGTTAAGATTTCTAAAATTGCCCAATTTGGGGTATGTTCAGTTCCCTTTCTGTTTTGGGCCCATTTATTCTGCTGTTTGTTATTCTGCCTTTGCTTGTAATGTAACAAAGAAGAGTAGTAAATATAACCTCTGGAACCAAAGGCTGTCCAGTTAACATTTGGTTTTTATGGCAACTATGTAGTACTAATAAAGGTAATGATTCGAGAGAAAAGAACATAAGTTACTGCAATATTTTAGTATTACCTGTCACAGATGTTGATCTCTAACTTGGAGATATTCTCAGCTTCTCTAACTCCACATGAGTACAAGGTCAATTAGTTTATCTCAAAGGTGTTCACCTGCAGCTATCCCATATGAGTGCAGCTTCACTTGAGGAGCAAGAGTCTGTGGGGATTGGAGAGAAGAAAAGTCTCTGAGGCTGCTCTAGGCAGCGATCTCTCCTGTAACATCTTCCAGCCCTTACCTGCTCTAATTCTCCCCTCAGATGAGAGCCACTTAAAGTTATATCTTTCTGATAGGAGCTGTTGACAGGCCCACTGGCCCCAGTTTTGTTTCCTGTGGTCTGTTGCCTCTTGGTTTTGAATGGTGCATGTTGTGACGGTGATTAGCACAATATCTCGTGTCACTGGCATCCTAACATGCTAGGATGAAACTCTATGTAGCAGAGGGGATCCAAGCTGGCATCTACTGATCTGCTTTCCTCTCTGCTCCAGTCTTGGATAGCTTTTCATTGAGTCCTCAGGTCAGCAGGTCTGGCAGTATGGACTCACTAATGGTTAGATACTGGGCACATAATAACATTCCACTACTTAATTAAGCCCTGCCAAGCCTCTGATGCATCTGAACCCCTTGCAGCCCTGTAGGTCAGTTTGAGATTTCAGTGCCAAGGCCAACAGTCATCCTTTTAGTGTATTAGATAATAGGAAATAAAAATATTTTGTCCTTGAGGTGATTTGTTTACTTTATTTTGTGATCCTCCTTTTCCTGTTTCTGAATTGTGTCCTTCAAATATAGGAGAGCAGTTTATAGCTGTGATTGAATTATCATTTTTTTTCTTTCTCTACATTCTAATCTTTCAGCATTCTGTTCATTTTACAATATAACATTAAGTTACTTTTTAGTAAGTTCAGATATAGCTGGGAACAGCCCTTGTGTTAAAAAAATTAACGACCCTTAATAGGCTTCTGATTTTTGAGTTTTGTCTCAAGTATTTTCCTGCCTTAAGGGACCAAAAAAATAACGTGGCTTACTCTGCAGATAAGATCAGTGCTGCTTTTAGCTCACCAGCACGTTTGGCAGATGATTTACAATAGGATATTTACTGCATAGTCATCTCTTTCATAGAAAAAATACTGACTCCAGCGTTTTTTATCACTCCTTCCTTGAAAGAGGAAAAAAGTATATTTTAGTTCAATCCAATATTTAAATCTTTCTCCCTTGTACTGACATGTTGATGCAGAAGAATTTTCAAGTTCTTACTCATAAATTATCTCTCTTCTTACATGGTAAACCAAAATTCTGAATTGTTGAAGATTTTATGAATATTTAACAATTGAATTATGAGTATAAATAATTAATTCTGCTCTAGAGTTTTTGGCAGTACTGGTCACTCTAGGTTACAGAGGACTTCAAGGAAGTAGAACTATGTCAAGAATGATATTCCACTGTTTAAAGTTTATTGGTAGGAAAACCTAAAAAAAGTTAAATAAAACTTGTTTAAGAAAGGGAGAAATTGTAAATGGTAAAGATTCACTTTACAAACTCCAGGATCAGACTTGTCTTTCAATTGCATGGTGGAATGGCAACAGCTGTGACACCAAATACTAAAGTTAAGGTTTTGCAGTGTGAATTGGTACTCTAATTTAAAAAAAAATTATAGCCGTGTGTGGAATTTGTGGAGCAGTTATTTACTGTTTCTTTCAGTAACTTTGAATGATTAGTTCTACTGATGTGCTTTATGTTTTATCCTTTATTGAAACAATTGAAATAAACATGTGTGTCTTTTCAGAAAAGAACTTTGTTTTTAGTTGCAGTCCCCAGCTTTCTGGCTTGAACCCAGAAATCAATAAATTATATGACTTGGATTGTAGCTCTGGTTTATCTGGTTATTTCATCATGAATATGTAAATTCTCTAGTTTGCTAAATTAGAAACAGTATCTGTTCACTTCTCAGAGCATTTAAAGACCTGAAGATTAAAAAAGCAATTGATATCTTGCATGTACATTCACGTTTCAATACACTGAAATGAGTAAGATTTCTCAAGCATAAAGTTAAATTTGTAAACATTGATAGATTATGATGTAAATATTAATATTATTTCCAAAGTTAAAACCATTATTACAAATACCTAAATTTTTTTGAGGTCAATCTAAAGGTTGAGAATAGATTATCCAGGCTACAGTTGAAAACAAATAGAAAGTTATTGTAGTTATTGATAATTGAACTGATTTATGAAAAATTAAAGTGTTTGCTTTCTTAGCAACATTTTCAGTCAGACCAATTTGGAACTTGGATAATTGCCCATCCTTTTTATGAGAACTTGTAGTTACATTGCTAACAGTCTCATAATTGCTTTTTCTTTTGGGGAAATGAAGGTGTTTTATAAGAAGGAAGTGGGAGCTGGCACGGCTGTAAAAGAGACTCCAGAGATTGAAAGAGTAAAGAAAAATCAACAGAATATTAGTTCGGTAAGTGTTACTAATATTAATTATTCTCGTGTGAGTTAATGGTAGTCAATTTCTTTTCCATCTTGTTTACTAAAAATTCTATATTTTCATATTGCACATTTAATTCAAATATGACTCCACTAGATTTTGGATATAGAGCTCCATTCTGATAGAGTCATTGCTCCACTCTAGTGTAGTTCTTCTCTGTCCAAAGGCAGAGGTTCAAATGGAAGCATGATGAAAAATAGGAAAAAAAATTAACTAAATATTTGAGGAAAGAGTTTTGTTTCTCACTCTTGAAAGACATGAAATGTATTTCTTGAAATGACAGATTGAACAGCAATTATAATTTCCAATTAAAAAAAATCTTACCAGCAAGATAAGAAAGTAAGTCTGTAAATTTCTTGTAGAGTCCTTATTTATTACATGGAGATTGGTACAGTTTGGCCTTCAAAAATGGAAATTATATGTCTAGACTCAAGCTATGTGAAAAGGTCTAGTTTCTGCCTCTCTACATGCTGTTGACAAGATCTGTGGAGCTGATGAAACTGGTTCTGAATTGATGTTGTTTATCTATGGATACCCAATGTCTTTGGCACTTTAATGGATAACTAAAAATAAAACATCAAAATGAGAGTTTCTGACAAATAGAACATACCCTTCTGATAAATACATGGCAAAACTTGGAAAAAAGTGAAAAAGTGACTGCCAAGCAGGAAAAAACTTGTAGCTGTGTTGCTCACTTGTTTGGAATTTTTGATGTGGAGTCGTTGAGGACCATTTTTCTGTTGTGACATGACTTTCTTGATGATTAGATGTTCTTTCAAAGATAAATTTAAAAAGTAATGCATAGACATGACGCTAGATTGTGTTTAAATATTAATTAGAAGTTCAATTGAGGGACTCCAGACATCTCTTCTAGAATTTCCTTGCTTACTGAGAACAGTTAAATACTATATTTCCCACCAAAATTAGGTCAGGTAGGAAATTTCCATAACATTTTTAAAAACTCATATTTTCCTTGGAATTTTTTCTGTTCCATCATCACTTTTTATCGTGTTATTTTGGGTCACAGTGTAATTTGAAGATTCAGTGCAAACCATCATGTGTTGTGAGTCCTGAAATAGTGTTCCTGATTGAGAAGCTGTAGGTTTTCTTGATTTGAAGGTGTGGTGGTTGTTTTTTTGGGGATTTGATTTGTTTTTTTTCCCCCATGCTGTGCAATTATGGTTTTGGGTTTTTTTTAGCCAGATTTGTACTCGTGTTCTAGAAACAAAATCCTACTCTGTTACCTATTTTATTTTCCATTTACCACAGACATAGACTTAGGAGTATTCTCAATACCTTTCAAAGCGAAATGGGAAAACAGTGTAAAATGCTTTTGCTGTTTTAGAAATCCTAAACAACGAGGAGAATGGATCCGTGGTGAAAGGTGGATTAGTATGGTTATAAATAGACTTGAACAAAAGCATATAAAGAGAAACACAAAATGTCTTAGTGGTTTAGTGGCATGATATGAGTAGGATGGCCTTTACCTTGCTTGTCTGTGCATAGAGTTAATATTTTACAAAAGGTGTTTTATTCTATGTAGTGTACTTGAGATTACTTAAGTTTTTTTACAGTATTTATTAAAACTGTAAAATCACAGAATGGTAGGGGTTGGAAGGAACCTCTAGAGATCAGATAGTCCAACCCCCTGCTAAACCAGGTTCACCTCAAACATGAATGTGTCCAGACGGGTTGTGAAAACCTCCAGAGAAAGAAACTCCAGTCTCCCTGGGCAGCCTGTGCCAAGGCTGCCTCATCCTCATGTTTGAGTGAAACTTTCTGTGTTTCAGCTTGTACCTGGTACCCCTTGTCCTGTAACTGACCACTACAAAAAAAAGACTGGCCCCATCCTCTTGCTGCTTGCCTTTTAGGTATTTATAAGTGTTGATAAGGTTCTCTCTGTCTCCTTCAGGCTAAACAGCCCCAGGGCTCTCAGCCTGTCCTCATAAAAGAGCTGTTCCAATCCCCTCATCATTTTGGTAGTCCTGGATTCTCTCCAGAGGTTCTTTATCATTCCTGAACTGGGGAGCCTAAAACTGGACACAGGACTCCAGATAAGACCTCACCAGCACAGAGTAGAGGGGGAGGAGAACCTCCCTCGACCTGCTGGCCACACTGTTCTTGTGGTACCCCAAGATGCCATTGGCCATGAGGGCACATTACTGACTCATATTGAAATGGAAATGATATTGTGTAATTTAGAGGAGTCCCAAAGGAAGGGTAAATTACAGTTTTGTGTCCATTAGATTTAAACATTTTACACATACCTTTGAATTTAGCCAGGAGGACTTAGGACAGCTTTAAAACTATTTGCTGAGCTAAATGAAGCTATGGAATATGAAGTACATCTGCAGTGCAAAAAATTCCATAACACCAAACCAAAATAACACCCACTGAACAACTAAACCATACAAAAACGTCAATTGCATCATTTTCTGAACGTGATCAGATTCCTCCAGATGACATATGTTGTGAGACAAAAATGAGAGTCATCTGTTTTCAGGTCCTAAAAAACAAGTTGGTGACAGCCAAGAGGGTTGAGCTCCTTTCACCTGTTGTGATGATTGATTTGGAAGAGTCTCCTAAATAAATGGAGCCAAAATCTCCCAGAATTTTAAAAGTAAACATCAGACCCATGTAACTGAATCTGAATTGAGGAGCTACAAATAACTAAGGAGTTGCTAAAAAAACCCCACCTGTTTATCTTGAGGGACAAGGAGGGCTGGACACAGTATTGGGAAGAGGGCTTTTGGGGGAAGATTGTAATTATGTTTTTGTTAGTGTGAAATACATGAGGAAACTCCTGTGATATATCAGACAACACCACAAAGCTAAGGTCTGATGAAAAATGGACGTTTTGAAGCATTTTAAGGACTAATAGCACTGCCAATTCTTAAGCTTACCTAATAGTCTCTATTAAAAGATGTTTTTTTTTCCCCAGTGGTTTAGTACTTCTGCCAGTCCTAAACTGTCTGGGCTGAAATTTTCCATTCTTGAACTGTGCTTTGGGCTGGTTTTGCTTTATTTATTTATTTATTTATAAATTTCAGTGAAAGAAGCTTCCAAGTATGAGCTTAGAGAAAAACAACTTGTTTTGTCTGTGTTAAAAACTTTGGCACTCCTCAGAAGTACCATGTCATAGAGTTGAAAATTATCTACTGAGTGACTTTTGATCTGATGGATATGGGGTAAAAAGAGGCCAGGGATGAGAAATTGAAAGTGTAGAAGGGCTTGGTCAAAATGGACAGGCTAAATGTGAGGAAAGATGATCAGGATGATGTGCTCCTGTGCATACGTGTGTCTTGCCAGAAGAGCTGTAACAGAATCCAAGGTTATTTACATTCATCACTGCCTCACTGTCAGGGGTCTTAAGGTGAAGACACATGAAGGAATGTACATTTGTAGTTTGTTAAATCATGAGAAATTGCCTCCCCAAGAGGTACTTTTAGGGTATGTTATTACGGTCACTAAACCAATACTCAAAAGCAAGAACCTGCCAGGCTGCCCAGAGGGATTGTGGAGTCTCCTTCCTTGGAGGTCTTCAAGACCCACCTGGACATGTTCCTATGTGACCTAATCTAGGTGAACCTTCTTCTGCAGGCATGTTGGACTAGATGATCTCTAAAGGTCACTTCCAACCCTACCATTCTATGAATCTTACCTGAATTTAAGTCCCTGTGTCTAGATCTGATGTTCTGTTGTCAAAGTATATGATTTCATACTTTGCCATGGAGGTGAACCTGCTCTGGTTTTTCAATTTGCAGACCACAATTCAATGGGAATTCTCATTTGAATGCAGATGCTGTATAATCCCATGGTTCAAAAAATTGTTTAGCCATATCAGTTGTTACTTGTCTGTGCTGTCTAGTAAAATTAGTACTTCTTGTCACAATTCCATTTTCCCTCATTTTACAGCAAAATTAGTGAATTAAAGTGTTTAAAAAAACTCAGATGCTTTAGCAAGGAGCAAGGTAGAAAAAGAAGAAATCAGTAATTCTGTCATCAAAGCAGGACCTTATATCAGCTAAAGAAATGACCATCAGTCATGATCCACATGCAGACTACTCACTGGGTAAAGGTCATTGATTATGTGTAACTAGTGAGGCAGAATTCTCAACAAAAACAGCTTTTGGTAATAGATAAAGAAGATTATAAAGAACTTAGGAAGAAAAATAATGAAGTAGTATAAAATATATTGAAAGCTGTATATGCAGTGTATTTGTACAAGGGGCAAAACTGAGGATGCATTTAAGTTGTGTTGCCTTCTGATTTTTTTTTGTCTTTTATTTTGCATCCTTAAAATGTATTTAATAGAAGCTTTGTACACCTCATGAATACAAAATTGTACTGATTAATTCATTATGCTGTTACCTTATTCTTGAAGTACTTTTTCTTCCTTCAGCCTTGCTAATGAAAAATGTTTCCAACTATTATGTGTCACTTCACAAAAATATTCAAAATTGTGTATGATTTTGCTGTTTTATTACCTTTAAAAAGAAAGCATGTCATATCACTGTAAAGGGTGACATGGTCTACAAGTATTGCTTATTTCATGGTGGCATAAGAGATTAGAAGTTGAAAGTGCTGAATAGTGGACAGATATTTAATAGAGACAGTAAGATAAAGGCAATGCACAGATTTGTCCAAGATGACTCATTTGGGTAGCATATGGAAAAACGGAGACTGTAATGTCTTTCTTTTTAGTGTTGTATCCACTTAACCTTCCAATTCTTTCTCATTAAGCTGAATTTCGATTTTGAAACATATGGTGTATAACTGAATAAATTCTAGCTCTGTGGATCTTTTAAATTCTGGAGTCTGCCCTATCAACCATAGTGCAGTTTAGAAGAGATTGCGTTTATGTAATCTGCACTCTGCATTCTCCCTGATGTGTCTGTTGTGTTTTTAGAGAACGTAAATGAGACTTTGAAGTCGCTCATTCTCTTCAGAACACATTTGTGAAATGTTTGGTTTCTGAAATGAACTGGTGGACTTCATAGAAAGATAATAGCAAGACCAGGTCATTGTCAGACTGATGCAGATCTCCAAGTTCTATACGCAATATCTCAATTATTCTGAAGATAGCCACAGTCACGTCATATGTTACTCCTACTGTAAGAGTTTTAGAATACTAGGCTTATTACATGAACTCTCTACTGCACTGTGTCAAACCAATATACCTTGGAGACAACCTATTTCAGAAATTAAATACTATTCCTATTCAGGTCTATAGTGTTGATAGGTGTGGTCTAGCTGAGCTGTGTGTGTAACAGTTTATTGTGTTTAAGTGCTGTCTGTATGTTCTTTAAATTGCTAATATTTTGTAATATTTATTGTGCAGATTAAATACAAGGAGGAAATTCAGCATGCAACAACTATTTCTGATCCACCTGAGCTAAGGAGAGTTAAGGAAAATCAGAAGAATATTAGCAACGTGTGTCCCATTTTCATTGCTTGCACACTTTTCTCTGCTGTGTTAAATGTGTTTTTGCCTCAGTGAATGTCAGTGGTGTTTGTGCTAGTTCCTGCTTGTCCACAAAGACTAATTCAGTTAATTAATGGTAGAACTCCTTAGCCTTGCAGTTTGATTAACATTGAATCATAGAATTGATTATGTTGGAAAAGACTTATAGGATTATCGAGGCCAACCATTAACCTAGCACTGCCTTGTCCACCACTAAACCTTAAGTGAAGTATTCCTGTTGAACTATCGATTGTCTGTGTCTGAAATAGAAGAACTGCAAGTGGGTGAGTACCAAGTATCATGTGGAAAGATGTGGAATTTTAGTATTAACTACTGGTATTTTTCATCCAATTGCAGTGTGATTTTTTTTTAATGATGTCTCTGTTTTATATCTGCTCCTTGGAAGTCTCTGTTCATGTCTTCTGCAATGTTTGTTAGGTTCAGTACAAAGAACAGCTCTGCAAAGCTACACCTGTGAGTGTCACCCCCGAGATTGAAAGAGCCAAGAGGAATCAGGAGAACGTCAGCATGGGAAGTTGCTCTCATTTAATCAGTTGTATAATTTGTGGGTGCAAAGGATGAGTACAAATTTCTGGCTACAGAAGCTGCTGTGACTTTTCTTTGGTTAGGTGTAGGCTCAGAAATGGTGTTACTTGAAAACTGCCTTTTAGGAAGCAATTGTAGGAAGCTATTGCTTCATTTGGGAAATCGCTTGTGAAGCATCACATATTAAATGAAAGAAATGGCTGCACTGTTTTGAAATGGTACTCTTCTGTTGTATATTTGCAGGAAATGTCAGATTTTAATTTTAAAGGAATATCCTTTTCTAGCTTTTATTCTTTTCATTTTTTTTTTCTTTGCTTTGAAAAAAAAATGGCTAGAGTTGTACTCTAACTCCAGCTCTCTCACTTGTCTCTTTCTGGTTCCTTAGTAACCTTCCTATGAGAGTGTAGTATTTAGTGGTTGACCTAACCACTAGAATGTCATACTATTTGCAGGAGCACAGGGAAGAAGGTAAGAGCTCTTGGAGGATGCTGTTGCTTTCCTGCATTGCTAAAGCTGTTAGTGAGTCTTTGAGACATCAGCCATTCTTCTCACTGGGAATGGCCATCAGCAGCTCTATTTCATGTGGGTACAAAGAGCCGCAGTGTTTCTCTGACTTTTTTTTGCCATGTTCCTCAAAGCAATATAGAGTTACAATTTTCAAGAAGACTGTCCCTCTGACTTAAATATATGCTATTTATTCCTGGATTTTGTTGATATCTCTCTCTCTCTTAAAATGCACACTGTTCAAACAAGCGATTTTTACAATTGATTCAAGCTGATCTGTGTATTTGTTCTCCTTACATTGTTGTTTAACTTTCAACAGTTTTTGTATTGTGCAGATTTCATTGAAAAGATTAAATTCTCTTTCAGATTACTGCAATAGCTTTGGGTGAAGATTCTTTAATTTCAGAGATTTCTAGAAGCATCAAGTCTTGAATAATCATTTTATCTTTACAAATTTCAGTTTGCAAGTTTAATCCATTTAGTAGTTTACAGCTGTTTTTATAAGATGTTAATTTTTAACTTGGAATATGTTGATGTGGGCAGACCAAAACTATGTTGTGTGGCTTACCCTAGTACACATACAAGATATTTCTCTATACTGCCAAAGACCAGTGTGGTAAATGTCAAGATCCGTGCATATAGGTGTATATATCCACACAAATACATTAATAAGAACAGTGTGCAGAAAGAAATCAAAGTTATGCTTCAAAACCCAAGTTTTATAAGCTTTAATAAACATCAAATGCATTTTAGCTTTTCAATTGTTTCCTGGATGACCTTTTAAGTCATACATTTTAATGTAATACAATGTGATATTGCTTTAGCTGAATTAGTGTGTGCCATTTTATTCTGTCAAATAATAGGTTCACTACAGAGAGCAGCCTGGAAAAGCTACTGCTGTGAGTATCACTCCTGAGATAGAGAGAGTCAAGAAGAATCAAGACAATATCAGCTCGGCAAGTTGTTTAAATCTTTTTGTCATTTAGATTTTCAGTTATTGTAGGAATAAAACAAGCATATACCTTTGCATTTAGATTTGATGTGTCAAATGAATCCAACTGCATCATCCACTGATAGACTTTTTTTTTTTTATCCTTTGAGTACATGCACTGCACATATGTGCAACAAAAATATCCAGACTTGCCTTATTATTCTTGCAAAAAAAAAATGCAGCTTTGTTGGCACCAGTATTTTTCAAGGAGAGAGTCAGTAGAGGTCAGTTGTCCTTTCAAGAATCTTGCTGACTTGTTACCAAGTTTTATTTACTAGCTTGCAGAAGAAAATTAAAGAAGGAAGGAAGTTAGCATTTAGTGTTAGTACAAATTTCTTTTTTTCAATGATATAGTCATCCATTCCACTCTGTGACTTGCCACCTACGTTAGAGCAGAGTAGTCCTAAATAGATCTAAAACACTACAGAGGAAAAGATTGTATTTTTCTTGCCTTTTATAAGACTTAGCCTTTATTTCTTTTTAGTATGTCACACAGTACTGTAAGAAGCAGCAGACAGTTCTAATAAGAAACAAGGAAGAAGTCAAAACAGGATAGTGAAGTAAAGGACCAGACTAGTTACATTACAGCCTGTGTCCTCAACACTGAAACATCAGTGACAAAGCCCCTGCAGATGGTAAACAGAACAGTTTTCATGCAGAGCTGTCTCAAGGTGGCAGAAGAGAATTAATAGTAGAGATTAAGAATGTAGTGGAGGGAGGAAAAATAAGATAGGTTGGGTTTTTCAGAGGATTCCTCTAAGGACGAAGGAACAGCATTGACCTTATAACTATATACATCTTAAATATGTTCTTAAAATGCTCATGTATGTTTGCCAAAGTCAGTTAGTTTTGAGATGTATGGTTTAAAATGAGAGGGAAGCTTGCTAATAGTTCTAGACTTTAAATAATATTTTTAGTTCTGAAAACTAAGCTTTTTTTCCCCCCAAGTGACTCCACTTAATTTCTCAAGATTTACAGGGATAAGCACTGCTCTATGTTAATGAACAGCAGGTGAAACCCAAACTATGTCAACTGTAAGAATTCTGTCCAGAAAATGCCTTCTATTCAAAAGCAGATGTAGCTGAACATATATGTTAAGAAAATTTATTGTTTAATTAAGAAGCATTTGAAGAACATCAAGTACCATATATTTCTGTTTCTCTGTACATTGTTTCAAACTTACCAATGGAATCTAGACACCAAGGCTCATCTTTTCATGGGTATGTTGTGCTTAGCTAATATGTAATTTTAAGGAGGTTTAGACAATTTCAGTGCTTGATTTCTCTCATTAAAAATTCATGTTGAAATAATTTGCACAACTGATTTGAGAGATAATAGTTTGGGTGTGAGTGTAGGTAAATCTCAAATATTTACTAACACTCAGTGCCCAGGTTACAAAAGCAATGTAGAAGCTAAGAGTATTAGTAGAAGAATCCAACCAGCTGGAAGAAACTGTAAGAGTACTCACTCTAGAACCAAAGAAGTAGGATCAAGTACTTTTGCTGTTTTAGAATTTTGAATGTGTATGTTATTTTGACCCTCTCCCTTTTTTAAAGATAATGAGCCTTGTATTTTTACAGGTCTGTAAAATGCCACAAAGCAAGCTAATTAGGAGAAATCTGGCATAGGAGATTCTGTACTTACTAATGCACAAAACACAGAGCCCAAATTTTCTCTTGGAAAACAACATTTTCAGCTGTGTCCAACACATTTTGCTTTTGTGCTGCTAGCAAAGACTAGCTGTCAAATAGGTGGAAGAGGGCTGCCAAAAGACTAATCTGTAAGAGCTGAATTCCCTGGAGACCCAGGATTTCTTAGCTAATCCCAACCTGGAAGCAAACTGAGGAGAAGATGTGGGTCTATCTGGGTAATAAGAAAGTAGTTTATCATCATCACTGCAAATTTGTTTTAAAGATGTCAAAGTCAAAATGGTACTTTCTTCTTATTTATCATCCTTTTCAGTGATAATTGAATTATTTTCACTTATGTCATTTAAACAGTAAAGAATTTCAGCTTTCAAGTCAATATTAAGTGATTGATGGAATAAATGTGCCCTTTGGCCTTATCAGTATACTAACTCATCTGTATCTTCTGTCTGAAATAAGTGTACTGACTAGAAAGTAAGCATAAAGAAAGAAACAAGGACAACTGGACATTGTGCTTTGGAATAGATACCTTTGCATGGT
This sequence comes from Colius striatus, assembly GCF_028858725.1. Classification (NCBI taxonomy): domain Eukaryota; kingdom Metazoa; phylum Chordata; class Aves; order Coliiformes; family Coliidae; genus Colius; species Colius striatus. The sequence goes on from NC_084763.1 coordinate 53,070,891, forward strand.
GTGATTCTCATTGTCCTTTCTACTGAAAACAAAAACTTCATGTGTGCTGTTGTTGCTGTTTTTGCAGGTCAAGTACAGCAGTGATCAGAGGCAGATGAAAGGTAGACGTAGTGTGCTTCTAGACACCCCTGAGCTAAGGCATGTCAAAGAAACACAAAACATCATCTCAATGGTAGGGTATTTTCTTCCTCTAGCTATACTAAGGAATGGCACTTGACTTCCACTGGATTTTACCATCCATTAATATAGGTAACTGATCAAACTCTGCTCAGCTGTGGAAGGAATGTTTTCTTATGCCTGTTGAGGGAGTGTTTGCTAACTGCATATGACTGTAATGAACATTTTCAAATTACTAATAAACGGTTTTCTAACAGCTAAGTGTCTCTTCTTTTATTGTTGTTTTTTTTTCCTTTAAAAAAGTACACACTTCATTTGAGCATCACACAGTTTGGCTGGATTAGGTGACACACTTCACCTTGTGCCTGTGCACGTTCCTGGTTTCTGTGTGACTTGTTCTTGGAATGAGCTGTTTTGTGTGCATTTGCTTGTGTGAGAATGTTTGTCAATTTAATTCTTTGATGATTAAGACTATTTAGAAAGTAAATATTCATAATCAGGGATACTACTTCATAACTCTTACTAATACTGGTTTTGTTCCAACACTTGGTTGTATAACAATTTCTACCTTAATGTTATTTGATTTATTTTTACTTTTTTAAAGCAAGCTGATTAGAATAACTGCAGTTCTTCCTAAAAACCTGTGTTGAAAGCCAGCTGGCATAAACTAAAACAAGAGAGCACCTTTTGTATGAAACTCTGCATGTAATCAAAATTCTCAGTGAATAAAAATACTAAAGTTCTTTAGAACTGTTACTGGTGGAACATTTTGTGCTGACAGATGTAGTTGTCTACATCAGTAGAGAGCTATCCTATGTTAGAGAAAAAGGGGATAAACCAGATGACCACCTGAGGTCTTTTCCTGTCCTATGTGACTATAAGATCATGCTTTGCACCTTAAATTAATGCCTCATAAAACAAGCACATATGCATTCTTGCAGGGAATGACTATTTCTGTTATGGAATAAATATGTAATTTCAATTTTTTCCTAGGTAAAATACCATGAAGATTTTGAGAAGACAAAGGGAAGAGGCTTCACCCCAGTGGTAGATGATCCTGTAACAGAGCGGGTGCGGAAAAACACCCAAATTGTGAGTGATGCAGCATATAAAGGTGTGCATCCACATATTGTTGAGATGGATAGAAGACCTGGAATTATTGTTGGTAAGTTGTCAAATACTGTTGCTACTGAAAACACTGTGGGGAAGATGAAAGCCTCTACTCGTGTTCTCCATTACAGCTGAGAAGAGGTGCTCCCAGATTTCGTTTTTACTCCTGGTATGAAACCTGTTTTGAACTATTAGTTCAATGCCAGCTTCTAGTGAAGCAGTAATGGGGATGAACAGGAGGTACATTATTTGCTGTGTAATTTTTTCAAATATGCATATTCATTGCTATTACTTTGAGTTTTGACTCTTCAAGAAAGGTGGAAATAACTGCAATAGTCTTTGTTTTGAACAGAGAGAAATTATTAAAGTTGTGATTCTGAAAGATTTCAATGTTTAAATGTTGCAGGCCAGTTGGATATTTCCCCTTCTGTCAGTCAGCAGTTTCACCAGAGCTGCACATGCTCCATTTACCTCTTGTTTTAAAATTTCACACATCTTTCAGAATATCTCAAGCTGTAATTCATTAGCTACTCATTAGATCTCTGGTAAGCCAGTGTTGAGAAGTGATCTTCTACAAGGTGGTCCAAGATAAGACCAGGTATTCAGGGGGTAGAGTACAGATTGTTTTTTTTATGTAGTGACAGAGTATTGCATTAAGATGTCACTTGGGATATTTGTAATAAACATGATTTCAAAATCAAAATGGATATTTGAAATCTCCTAAAAGTTAGTGAGTCTGCTATGGAAAAGGAAATGGTAGCCTGACACTTTCATTTTTTGATCCTTTTCTTTTGGTGTGTCATTTTTCTGTTGTGATTTTTTTGTTTGTTTGGTTTTTATGTTTTACAACAGTATAGACCTCAGAGGATCTACATGCAGAAAAACATTCTGACATAGCACTCTAAAATCCTTCCTACATAGTAATAATAGCAAGAGTTGACTTTAAGTCTGCTTCTGAAAAACCAAATTGCAGGTCAAATGGACTAATAGGTGGGTCATGTAGTCCATTCTCCTGCCTAAAACAAGGTTAATTATATCTATGTTATTCCTGGCAGATGCTTCTTCATCTGTTTCCTTAAAGTCTCCAAATGAGTCTCCACTACATAAAGAGTTTTTCTGTCCTGTTTTTGTAGCTGTCTTTTCCATGTCTGTAGCTACTTATGTCAGAAGGGATTTCTTGAAACTGAGTGTTTAGAGAGCTCTGCCTAGGAAACATACTGATGCTTTTAAAACCAGAGGTCTCAGAGGGTCACACATTCTGGATCTAGGGCAACAGCTTGTTCAGAAAGTCATTGTCTCTAGTGACCCAAGCACTTGAACTCACTTCCACAGCTAGAAATAGTGCAGCCAAAGAGAGAGAAAAAAGCTCCTGCAAAATTGCAGCTCAATGCATAGTTTGCAATATGCTGTTTACTGCACACTTCAAACCTACTTTTTACTGCATTGCATATATTCTGTAGCCTTATATAAGAATTGTGTGTGCGATTCTGTGTTCAATAACTGAAGACTCTTGAGTTGTAAGTAGCTGAAATATTAGTATTGTTTATCACCTTAAAATACTCTAGTATCAAAACATACAGGAGTTCTTAACTCCTCATCCTGGCTAAACAGCAGAAATAGCACAACTATTTAAAGGAAAGAGGCCATGACAAATCTGTGACAGTAACATCCAGTGATATTTCAGCAAATGGTTTTTCGGAGTGAACTGCAATTATAGTACCTGCTTATTTAAAAAGAAATGCTGAACTCCCTGCTCATGGAATGTCCTTGGTAAATAGAAAAACAAAATCACAGACTGAAAAAACCAATTATGACTCTCTTGAGCTTTTTCCTAGCTGATATTTTTTTCAGCCAATCAGAAAAAGCACCTCTGTGTCAGAGTCCATTTGGTTGTTTTTTAAAGTGTTATTGGTGTGAAGATGTAACAACTCTTTCAAATGCCTGATTGCTAGAATTAATGCCTCTGCTTTAAAAAATAGATACTAGTTGTAACCATACTAATGCCATTCTAAACCCATCAAAATAAATTGATCTTTAGATCTGTGACTAAAGAGGGCCCACGATTCTCTCATGACTATAAGGATATTTAAAATTGGCAAAAGTTACCAGGAAGCTAAAATTAATTGGTGCTATAAATAGACAAGGTTCAGATTCTATGTATGTTATTTCAGGTTACAGAGATGGATAAAATCAATACAAATCAATGACTGCTTCACTGATGCTGCCATGAACCTGTATTTACTATGTTTTTACTTACTGGGGCATGATCAAAGAGGAAAAGTCAGGCATTTGCCAGTTCCCCCACCCCTCTCATACCTGTCAGTACTTTATGTAGTTGCATAATTTATTGCCATTTGGACTAACACACAGTTTTGAGTTGCATTTTATTCATCTTGTCAAGAAGGAGTTAGCACTGTGCCTCACCTTATGGGAGTTGCAGTACCTAACGTAATGTAAATATATTGAATGTATTGTAAAGCCATGGGATTTATTTTAATAGTTCTGCCTGTTCTTTCAGTTGCCTCTAGGCTATTAATCATTTGAAACATGACATATTTGGGCTCCCCACAGTCTTTACCTACCAACCCATTATTTATCTTGGTACCACTCAAACCAACAAAGGACCAAGTTGGAAAGAGAATTATTTTCCCTCTTCCAGTGCATTGAGAAAGTCTTGCAGACAGGTTTGCCCAAGAAGCAAACCACCAGTAAAAATGTGTGATCTAGCAGGATTGTCCTTTAACTGTTTGTACTTCCCACCTGGATTTCATTTTAAACTGATTTAGAGAGATTAAATTATCGTTATATTTTTAGAGACAGGAGATATGAATTGTGTATATTAGACTGATGTGAGGAGATCAAGAATTTATACTGTAGCAGCTTCTGTGTTTCTAGCTTCTTTTTTTCTTTCAATACCCAGTTCAAACATGTGAATTCAAGAGATATTATTAACTTACTTGTATGAATTAAAGCTGAATATCTTACTATTACTACTGTTATTGAACCAATATGTTGAATTCCAAAAATGCTTTTCAATACCCATGTAGTGGACCAACAATAAGTCTCTGTCCCAAGAAACTTAGATATTTAGAGGACAAAGGGAATTGTTAGTTGAGATCAAGAGTGAACTTCATTTTGCAATTTGAATTTCTACATCCAAATTTGTCACTCTAATCCATTTAAAAAATATCAATTAAGATGGATACTTTTGAGTTTATATGAATGGAGCAACTTGTAGGAATTTATTTTGGATTAGATGAACTATGCCCCTGACTCTGCTTATTAGGCTGACTTGATCTCTACTGTACACAAAGGAGGGCCTGTAACTCCTCTGCCAGCTGTAGAGATGTATAATGCCAACTGTCAGCTGTAGGGATATATATTGCAGCATCTCCATGGAGTAGGGATACTGTTGGTGGCCTGGGAAAATAATCTTATATATATTACTTTGGCTTTTCTAGTGGAAAAGAGCTTTAATACAACATACACACACAAAATCTCAAGGACTGGAAGGGACCTTGAAAGGTTATCTAGTTCAACCTTCCTGCCAGAGCAGGACTACCTAGAGTAGGTCACACAGTGTGGTGGTTTAGCCTTGGCTGCGCACCAGGTGCACACCGAATCATTCTATCACTCCCCTTCCTAAACTGGACAGGGGAGAGGAACAAAACCCAAACAAGCGGTTTGTGAGTCAAGATAAGGACAGGTTGATCCATCAGCAATTAGCGTCACAGGCAAAACAGCCTCAACTTTGGGAGAAAAGGGTTTGATTTATTAATAACCTAAAAGAACAAGGAGATGAGAAGTAAAAAGGAATCTTAAAATTCACAGAGGTGTTACCTCAGTCACTAATTGACCAGGCCTTGGTCAGCTGTGTGATCCACCTTAGAATTGACTGGCATTAGCCCTATCAGCTACAGGGGAAGCTTCTGGTAGATCTTAGTTTGAAGAAGCCACCCCTGTAGCCGCCCCTGGCTACCAAAACCTGACCCACACAAAACTGCTACACACAGGAGCTGTAATTTGTTTCCATTTATTTAGACTTAAGAAAATGCTTTAGAAAAGGAAAACAAAAATTGGGAGGAAAAAGTCTCCTTAAAATAATGTCAATGCTTAAAATGAGTGCACAAAGTTCAGCAGGAAATTAATGCTTTCTGGTTCTTTCAGGTGAATATCTAGATCTTTTGGTTAATTTCTAGAGGAAGGAAATTGATTGCTGATCATTAAAACTCATTCTTTTCATGCTTTTACTTACTTTGTTGTCTGTCTTGTAATTTCTGTGCTTTGGGAAAGATCTTAAAGTTTGGCGCACAGATCCTGGCTCCATCTTCGACATTGATCCTCTGGAGGACAATATTCAGTCTAGGAGTCTGCATATGCTTTCTGGTATTGCTTTTCCCCAATTCAGCTTTTTATGTTTATGAAACTAAGTTGATACAGTACATTTTCAGGTCAATGTGCCAGCCATATGTTTTATAAGTATGTTTTCATGTATGTAGAAAAAAAGGGCATTATTTTAAACGTGATGTTTTATAGAAACTGTGGCTGTAGTCACATGTGCGGATAGAAGGAGTGAAATAAATCTGAGCCCAGACAAGAGTTATTCATACTACTTACAAGTAGTCATTTAAAAAGCATTGACCTCACTGTAAGTAGAATTTTCAAATAGTTGGACTTGACTGAAGTGCCAGAGATAGAGAAGGTGGCCGATTTCTGAAACTGATTTCTTTTCTATGCACATTTTGCTTGTACAGCACAAAATAGGATGCCTTGTGCTATTATTTGCAGCACCGTGTTCATAATTTAAGGGTACATGGAAAAAGAGAGGAGGTAATATAATACTAGTCAACAGTATTTTGACTCTCCAAGGTTTTGGGATTTTTTTTCCCCCCTAGAAATGTTTATTTTAAACATTTACTTTTATACATGTATTTTCTTTGCTCCTAATAGTGGAACTTCAGTCTTTTGAATGTCATTCAATTTTATTTCCATATGCATTTGTATGCACACTGGGGTAAGGGAACATTTTGATTTTTCCAGTGGAAATTTTAATATGGTTCATCTTCATTGCTTTTTTTCCCCCCAGTATCTCAATCCTACTTTCCATCTCTGCTGTTCTTTTGAAGCAGAGAACAAGCTTAGTGGTGTCTGATTTTGAAGCAACCATTTGAACTATTGGTGTTCAAAATGGATACAAAATTGTGCACAGTTCACTTTTATAGACTGTTAATACCCTAAGTTTATGGATATCAGTATTAGCACTGCTGAGGTTTCTATTGTTGCTCATCTTTGCACTTCTGTCATCTACTTACTGTGATATTCTTTTTTCCTACCTTTGTAGAAAGAGCAAGCCGTTACAGTAAGCAGTATTTACATTCTACCACTTTGGGAGATTATAAATCAGATGGCTCTGACACGAACCCTACCTTTTCTTACTGCAGTGAGATAACAAGGCCATCTGATGAAGGAGGTACCCCCTTATTCCCACCTTTTTCACTAACGACACTATCGCAGTGTGTTGAGACCTCACAGACCTGTATTAACTCCATATCCTTGTATAGTCACAAATCGTTAGAAACCGTGTAAGCTAATGGCTGACTGATTAAGGAAGCAAAGTAAAATCTCAAGACTGCACAGTTTCTTGCATGCCATATTGCTTTATTGTGTATTCTTTGTCATCATTTTGGTAATGCAGTCAGTCCGAGTGCCCTGCTGACTCCCAGTTACAGTGCTTCACAGAAAATGTGCTGTGGGTGTGAAAAATGTATATGAACCTGTTGTTTTTTCTTGAAAGACACACTGCAACTGAAAAAAATAAACCTCTGAACTGATAAAAAGATAATTGGGCAAATCAAGCACAGAATAGTGGTTTAGTGACTGAAGTACTTTGCCCCATATTAGACTGTGCAGGTGCTTCTAGGTGTCTGTTTCCATGCTCAGCCACTCCCACAAAAAATATGGCAACTTTCTCACATATAAAAAGTATCCTAAACTCACACTCAGCAGTTTGGGAACCAGAGTTAACGTTCATCTGGGAAGCTTATATAGTTTGATATTGTTTAATGTAGATTAATATTAAATATTTTGACAATCCTGTATTCCCAGGTACAAAACCACATGATGCATCTGTTTGATGTCATAGGTGAGACCAAACGATATGAAAATGATGAATAAATGTTGAGTCATCCTAGTGGCATTATAGTATGTACTACTTGACTGGTGAATTGTAAATATTCAGAAATGTTGCTTTCTAAACACCTGTGTTTTTAAAAATAGTGAATTCTACTCCTCAGTGTTGAAGGGAGATGCTTTGGAAAGATGGTGCAAAAAGGTTACTAGTAATTGGGGAATTTTTAAAGAAATTGTGAAAGCTACTGCTACCATTCAGTTTTCTGGCGTCCTTGAATTAATTTTAAGGCATCTTAATCGTAGACTGCACCTGTTTGTGTTCTCCCACTCACCAGAGCAGTTGATTAAAATTAGAGTGGCTAGCGTTCAGGGAGTCTACTTGGTGTTAAGTGCCATATAAACACACACAAGCATTTCTGATTGAGATCAGGCAAGAAGGAAAGTTTTCAGGCCAAAGAACTAACTCTGAACAAAGAAACAAACGTTTTAGACAGAACTATAATTCTTTCTTACATCTGTCCATCTTTATTTGGTATTTTAACTATTTTGCCAACTCTTGTAGTAGATGACAGCAAAAATGCACATCAAGCTGGCTCTTATGTCTCTTCCTATAATGATGCAAAGTCCAGTACATATTGTCTCTCTATGTCTGTACTGATCTTTTTTGGCTCTATTCCAAGCCATTTGAACATTTGCTTCGTCAGATTGATTTGATTGTTTTCAGATAGTTTTTATTACTTGCCATACTGAGAGTAGGAAATGAACTTTATTTTCCTGGTATTGGCAAGCTTGCCTTTTGTGTCTCTATTTAAATCTGTTGCAGTGATGTGTTGAATAGGTCCTTGCCAAAATCAACATATTTTAGCAAGATTTTGTTTTGGTGTTTGACCCAGCTAGCTAGCCAGGGTTTGAACACTTGCAGACAGTTCCCATTGCAGGGGAGAAATAAATGCCAAAGCAAAATAATTTGACATAATCCTAATGATTGACAAGAAAATGCCTTCTCTGTGAACACACTCAGGAAAAAAACAATGGGATAACATCTTTTGTCATAAATACCAACCTTTTTATGCAACATCCCACCCAAAATGTCATGTAGCACATAGCCACGAGGTAAGTTTACCCTTGATTTTTATACAGTATCTTTTATGGCATACCACTGTAAATGAGAACCAAATCTGTTTTGCTGAGATTTCGTGGCTGTTTCTGATGGATTTTGTACTTTCACTGGCAATTATTTAATCTAGTATCATACCAGCATGACAGATAGTTAAAGACCTGTGACCAATTTTACAACTTCTAAGTATCTTTGGTCTTGTCTCATCATTTTTCAGATGTTTCTGTGTTGTTCTAACTTATTTTAGATACATTTACTGATATTTGACCCACAGTCTGAGTCTTCCACTGCCACTGCTGATGAAATTGTTCTTAATCACCTCTCCCAACCTTTAGCTGGGTCCTGCCCTTCATACAAGATGTTAAAGGCTTATTCAGATCTAAATAACTCTCTTGACTTTAGGGTATTTCAGTAAGAAAACCATAGGGAGGCTACTGATATTATTCAGTAGAATTACTTTTTGCTGTTTGATTCCATGAACATTATTTTAGATGAAGTTGGACTGAGCTAATACTGACTCCCAGAAAGTTTTCCTTATGAAATCAGTAGGTTTTTGTATGATGAAAATTCAGGAAAATCCCTCTTGTCCCTTTTAGACTACTACAGGTAAAACTGGGTAGGAAACAATTATTAACACTCTGCAGCAAACTTGATGTAGTGACGAACTCTCATTTTGATATTCCTTTCGAAATTGCTTTTCAGCTTTGTCTGTCCTTTTGGCAACTTCTGTCGCTTAGTGTTGCTCAAGGTTGACTTTATTACTTCATATTATCACTGAATTTTTTTGCAATACAGGACAGAAGGTTTTGCACTAGAGCTTCTCAGTCTGCCTAAATGCTTTGTAATTAATTACTGCCATAACAAAGTTTTGCTTTTTACCTGTAAGCCATTCTGTATCAATTCCCAGAAACAGTTGGGTGCCACATTAGTTCTTGCAAAATGCTCAGCTGTTTTTCAAGTAGTTATTTTCAGCTTGACTAAAGAGGAACAGAAGCTAATGATTTCTCTCTTTTGATCCTGGTTTTAACACTGCTGTGGCAATTTCTCAGACATGGAGCTATTAATTCATTTTTTAGAAGATTTTTCAGATAGTTTTCATCAGAAAGTTGAGACGGATGGATGTCAGATTTACTTCTGTTTATAAAGACAGACCAGAATGTTCCTTCTTCCCAGAACACTGTAGAAATAAAAACATCCAACGTGAGACAGTTCGTTCGCTTTCAATTTGAGTCTTTCTAGTTGACATTGTCTGACAAATTTCTTAACTCATTTTTTTCTTGTATTTCTTTTTAAAGTCTTTTATGTCTGTCCTGATTTTCTGTGCAATTTTACACAGTTTTTCTCAGTTCTTTTCACACTTACTGTCTTGCTCCCCTTCCTCTGCGACAAGTGATGTCCCATCCTGTGGGTTTATGTTCAGGCACTAGGAGAGGCAAATCCAGTTCGTGTGGCAAAACATCTGTTCCAGTCTTGCATTATTTTGGACATTGTGATGAGTTTATGTGGAGCCACTTGTGCTTGGTAACAGGAGTAGGGAGCTCCAGTGCTGCCCCTCTAAGCAGTTCCTGACACTTGCCCTGGCTTCAAGTTGAACCCACCATCAGCTTGGCTGGGCTAATCTGGCACCTCTGCTATCACTATTTAAGAACAGAAATTTGTAGTGTTTAGAAGGAGATGGAAGAGTAGGGCAAGATGAAGGCAACCACAGGGACCCTGCAGTCAGTGGAGGAAGGGAAGAGAAGCAGTACTGGACCAGAGACTTCCCCGCAGCCTGCAGCAAGAATTCAGGCTGTGCCCCTGAGACATATGGAGGGCAATGGCAGGACTAATAGTTGCCAGCAGCTGTGGGAGAACTCCGTGCTGGAGGAGATGAGTACAGAGGACCACAGACCAGAGAAGATGAGAGTTGAAGGCTCCATGTCAGAGGGGATGAGTGTTTTGGACACTGATCCAGAGGAAGTGGAGGGGAGCTGCAGCCCTTGGGATGAATGTACATCAAAGCAACCTGTGCAGGGCTGCCCAGCGTGTGAGGGGCACTGAGCTGGAGCAGGGAGGACTTGTGCGGAACCCATCTGCCCTAAGAGTTGTTTTTACATCTGACCCCCATTTGTGTATAATTATGGGATTTTCAGTGTCTTATGACAGAAAGTAACACAGGTACCACCTAACTAGACTTCTTGTATTCACTGTCTCTACAGTTTTTCTCAGAAGTTGTGTTAAAGCATGTGTTTTTATAAAGATATCTTGTCTTTTTTTGAGATCTCCATGTAAAATCCATCTACTATCTTTTGCTAGTAACTTCTGTAAGGGAGAATGACATTTAGGTCAAGACTCTTTTGTTTAGTTCCATTCTCCCAAAGGCAAGAGTAAAAATGCTTGAAAGTAGCACAAGTTCACAATATTGGAGAATCTTTTTTTTAAAGGCTTATTATTTTGTAACACTTCATATATTCTTCTCAGTATTTCCATCTCTGGAGACTGAGGCAGGGATAGGACTTTTTAACACTGGAATGTTAATATGTAGTACAACATAAGATACGAAATTAATTTGTGGTTTATAATCCAAGGGAAACCAGCTCATTTGCTCAAAGATGTATATGTGCACATTTAGACAAAGGATGGTAAGATAAAATGAAGACTGCAAATAAACTTTTAAGATTAATTAGTATTTTTCTTCAAGCCTGTTGTTTGTAGTAAGCAAAGAAACAAAATACTACAGGCAGAGGAAATTCTAGTTTAGGATTAAAGTGTCAACTTAGTCCTTAAGGGAGCTGACCTAGTGTTTACAGGAGTCACTCAGCTACTGCTGGAACAAATTCAAGGCTTTGCACATTTGTGTGCTGCTAGAACACTGTCTTGATGACTAGCCAGATAATAGCACATGAGCCATAATGCTACTACTAGGGCTACTGTTTGTGTCACTTCTGTTTTGCATCAATCTTTAATTCATTTTGAGGTAAAGAATTCCTCTTAGCGTATTTGGAGTGAGAAGTCTCATCTGCACTAAAGAGTAGCATTGTTACTCTCATTTCACTGTTACTTAGTAATTTTTTCTCTCTCTGTCTTTTTATTATGCAACAATTTGTGTACACATGTTGTTTTCATTATACTTCAGGAAAAATGTTTTCCGTAAGGTTCCTCTCTTTGTTTTGGTTGTTGAAGTCCTTTTATGCTGCTTTCCTCCAATCCTTCTTCAACTGCAAAATGCTTTCATTTCAATTTCTAATACTCTTCCTTCTCTCACTTTTTACTTTAATTACCTTTTCATTTGTTGTATCTCTGTGGGATTTCTGTTTAGCTTTCTCCTGTTCAATTTAAATAAACAGGATTTTATTTAGTTTTACCAAGTTTTGCTTTCAGCCTGATGATTTCTGCTTTAGAATGATTTTAATGAACATCCTGCAATAGATGAATTTAACTGTTTTTGGCCTTGTTACACCCTTTTTTCAGTTGAAACATTTTAGGTTGTTTTTCTCTTTTGCTTTTGACCTTCCCTTTGTCTTCCATATCCTGATTTATTTGGTATACCTCAGCATATATACGATACATACATTTTTCCTTACCACGAGTTTAGAATTTTTCAGTGTATTTAAGTGTCCCTTTATTCTCATTTTAAAGTGTTTATACTGTGTAGATGGAGAGTCAGAGTTGAGCATCAATCCCTTTCAGTTATGGATATATTGTTATTTTGCTGGGAAAAAAACCCACCACAACAACTTGGTTTCTTGGTTGTTTTCTAAGTCATCATCGTATTATCTTAAAAGGTGTTTGTAAGTCAGTCTACAGGAGACGGAAATCAGATTATCTCAACTCCCAAAAGCTCACATTATGTAGGAGACCTTAGTGGATATTATGACAGAATTTTCAAGTGTCTTTTGTTGCATTTTAAAAATGAGTACTAAAATGTCATGTATTTGCTTGGAGTTAGTGTGTTACTGATTGCTGCACATTCAATCTTTACACTTGTGTCCTTTAGCCAAATTTCTTCAGATTTACTTGCTGCCACAAGATAAGTGATAAGAATGAGCATAGAGAGGCCTTGATCTGAGGCTTGAGGTCTTCCTTTCTTTATTCTGACAAAAAAGTTTCTTCTGCTAACACTCAGGTCTCACACTTTGCCTTTGCCTGGGATGTTACTTTTACTCATGCAGTCAATCCAGATGCAAACATTTCAACAAACCATGAAATTCGATTTATGTCTTGATGGTCTCAATTTTTATTATCAGCCTTAAAGTAACCTGTAGGCTGTTATGAGATAACTGAAAATTCCTATTAGCTGCTTCATTGAGACCACAGAACAATTGGTCAGATCCAGAACAGATTACTGCAAACAACCTTTAAGGAATAAATGTGGCAAATGGGGCACGCTGGCAGTTTGACTCCAAGGGTATGAAGAATGCAGAACACAGAGTATTGCAATATTTTCCTGTGGGATATGGGTACTGAAAGTTTTGAAGTATTTTTATAGTTTAGAGTGGAAGTTAAGTCAATGAGAAACAGTAAGTCTTTTTATCTCTTTCCCTAGTGATGTGTCCTCCTTGTGTGATATGAGCCTTCTGAAGTAGAAAAGCTCCAGAGTAGTTGAGCCTATTCCCCTCCCTTTCTCTAAACTCTAGAGATTATCTTTCTCCTTGCCTCACTAAAGCAGGAACATGTTGTAGGTCATTAGAAGTACTAGTGTTTGAAGTGCAGTGTGAACACAGCCCTGCAAAGAGCACATGTAGACTTTCTGTATTATTGTGTATTGCTGGCAACAGCCTCTCACTGTGTACCAGCTCATGGAGGGGGCTTTTGTTCCTCAGCCTGACACTACCATTTTAACCATTGGTTTCTCTCCCCTGAGCACACATCAATGTCTGTGGCTCTATATCTAAAGTGTCTATTTGTAGTATTTCCCTGACACTTCAACATCTACCCTTAAATACCACAGAAAACCCTAGAATGAGGAACTGTGTTGCTTCTACTCCTGACTAGTGTGGTCAGAAGACAAACTAGTCAGATGAAATGGAGAAAAAAACCACCTAATTCCATACACTGGTATTGCAGAGATGCTCCCTGGAACACTGACCAAGGAGTAATACTTGTTTCTTCTGCCAACAGACCGAATAAGAAGGGGAAAGGAAACAGCATTTGGTTCTCTTACTTGCTCTGTCCTTCCCATCATTTTTTACAAAAATGTATCAGGTTCTGAGAATGACTTATCTTTTAATAATGTTGATTTTTCCCAAAGAGAAAAAGAGGGAATAATACCTGACTACTCTTTGTATTGTAATGTAGAGATCTGTCATGCATCTCCAGGTGCAGGTGAAGAATACAGGGCAGAAATCCTTTGTCCCTTTTCATATCCATACTCAGTTGCTAAGCTCTGTCATTTTAAGGAGGTCAAGCACAATGACACAGCAGTTATATTTTCTTCTCTGGCAGCTAAGGAAGAGTGGTTCTTTTATGCTAGGTAGCTGAACTCAGTTTCCATAACATTTTTCCCTAGAGTCCAGTAATCAAATATTGCATTTGGAGGGAAAGGAACTGTAGAGTTCACAGGAAAAATACAGACTTCTGTGGGTTTCTTGTCCTCTCTCAATTGTATCAGCAGACTACAATAACAGAAAGCTGAACACATCAAAACAATGTTCTGTGTACTCTCCTTTGGTGAGGGTCACATCAACACTTATACACTAGACTCTTATATAAGTTTCTTAGTTTGGGTTTTTTCTTTGCTTTGTTTTGAACTAGATGGTGCTTTCATTTTGCTTATTTTATATGCAAGCCCCCAGCACATTTGCCAATCTTAAAGCTAATGTGTGGGGGGAAAAAATAGTCTTCTTCCACTCCACAGCATCATGGCAAAACAGTGCTTTTCCACTTTGGTAATCAGATGATTTTCTGTTCTTACAGGTGTAATTTAGTACAAAGTGCAGTCAAATAATAAAAACATCACCCACAAAGCTCTTGTATTTTAAAACTTAGGTAAAAACTTAGGTAAATGGTTCTCTATGTAGGTAATAGAGGCACGAGTGCATGCATATGTTTGGTACCTACATGGTACCATGAATTATTTAACATTAGCTTTCATTGTTAGAGAGCTTTCACTGCTTCAGAAGTAGTGACTCCTGACCTTACATTCTCAAGTAGATTGGGTTGTTTTTCTGAAATGTTATAGTTTGCTTTGTAAAGATTTCTTTAATGAGTGTACTCTAAAAGGACAATACATGTTCAGGCAGCAAGAGAGCTTTCTTCCTTCTGAAGACTACATCTTTCATTTGAAAGAGATAGTCTTGCTTTTTCAGCTTCTGCCTCCTGTTTTGCAGTGATTCCTGATACTCAAAAGGATACTTTTTTTCTCTGATTTAAAATAATGACATTGCAGACAGAAGAATTTATGAAAACAGTGAGAGGTTTCCTGGTCTTAGAAAGGTGATACTTTATCACCTCTAGATTTGAGGCAAGAAGGAAAATTAGATACAAGGTTAGTTGTGAGAGTTTAGATTTCAGTTAGAAACAGAGTGGGTGTGTTCACAGCACATGCTAATTTCTGTATGAATTTCTGTGAAAAGAAGATTTCTGACTGTTTAATATATCATTTAATCTCCTCTGAATAATTGATGTCTTCTTTTTAATCCATGTAATTGTATAGGAATCCAGAACAGCAATTGGATCACATTTATGCAGTAGCTCAAGCATTATCAAATCAATCTCTCCTAGTCAGGACTGTCCTCTGTGAAGTACTTTGTTAATGCAGAACATGTGAGAAATTAGTTCAGAAGGTTTGCTTCTCTTCCATTACGAAGAGGTATGAAGTATCTGTAAATTCTTAGGTTTTAATGTAAAACTTGAAACTTCATATGGTGTTCCAAGTGAGAGTTAAGCTTTGATTAAGGTTCGATTTAGGACTCTGGGAATAAAACTAAGTATCCCACACTGGTTGTAATACATTAAGGTATAAATTGTGATTCATCTGAAAGCACATTTTCATTCAGTGTTTGTTCACTGAGGATGAGTTAATGTTCCAGGGAGAGCTTTACATTTCACACTTCCAAAATGTTTCTACTTAGATTCCCTCTGCCTCTCTTGGATTCCCATGCTTCTCTCCCACATCCCACATTTGGTGCTTCTTGACATCTGGCAGCACTAACAGGCAATTCCCACACATCCAGATGCAGGAAAGTCCAGAAGAGATACATTTTTCAATTTCTGTAGTGTGGCAGCAGTTCAGGGGATCCCTCTGTTTTACCTGGACAGCTGTCTTGAGTCTTATGTTTCATTTCCTTTAAGAGGTTAGTGAGCAGAAAGCGGAAGCGACATTTTCAAGTGATTCAACAGTTGGAAGTGTTGTTTCAGTTATTCATTGTGGTCCCCTACGACAGCTTTTGATATGCTTCAGAGGATTTTTTTATCCAGTAGACAATAAATATCATTAGTAAAATTATGTGCACTCTCATACTTGATCCTGGTTGATGCTGCCCTTCCACCATTGCTCAGGTGGGTTATACTCACTGTGCAAATGATAGCTGCACAGGAATCAAAGCATAGCTTCTGTAAGAAGATCTTGCAGGCTTCTCTCTTTAATGCAAATAGGTAACAGCTGATGCTCAGTAGTTGTGAGTTCAAATTCTAATGAAAGGTGTGTGGTAGTGTAACATGTTAACAAAACCTTCATTTTACTGTTTCAATTTATGAGGAAGCCTAGAGCAAAAACCTGCCTACTCACAATTTAAGAAGGAATTGCAGCATCCTGTGGTACACTGTGTCCCCAGCAGGACTGAGGATGCCTCAGGCTGACTTTCAGACATTTGGTGCCTTCATAAATAAAAGAATACAATGCAGTGGGTGAGGAAGGGAAAGGCGTATTGTATTGCTTTCTCAGGTGAGACATGCTGCATCTTAGGTGGAATGTCAACCAAAAAATATGAAATTCGTTTGTTAGTGCCACCAAACGTTGACTACAATTTGTATTCAAAACTCCAGAGCAGAATGCTCTGTGGTTTGGTTGTCTTAGTTAAAATACCAATAGAATAAATGGGGATATGTGTATTATGATACACATCAGTTACTAATATATAGACTAAACTCTTTGGACTGTGCAATTACCATTGAAGACTAATTCCAAATTAATATTCATAGCAGTTTCTGCTATAATCCATATAATCTGAGTGGGGGCATCCCTTTGGTATTTGAACTCCTACAACAAGCAGTTTCCAAGTGTCAGATATATGTTCTACATGACATTATATGTGGAAATACACACATTAGAGGTTGTAGAGATGACCTGAAGACCTCATCCTTTAGAAATTATAGTAAAAAAAAAATCATCGTCACAATCCAGATAGGTCAGTGGTTCTGCCAAGGCAAAAACAAGCAGCCAAACCCCTCCCCACTCCCATAGCATCTGTATAAAATGCTCCAAATATACAATGCGTTCTCCTCTAGTCCCGGTTAGTAATTCTTTCATCCTTAGGTTACAATAGAGCATTTGATGGATTAAATCTACTTTTGTGAGAAAGATGAGTTAAACATCTATAAAAGATTTTGTAGTTTGATATTCAAAACATGATTTTGTGTCAGTTGCACTACATTTAATTGGTTTAGAATATTCCTTGTTCATCATCATAACCCTAATGTGACACTTGAAGAATGAAAACTGGAGAAAAATAGGATGCCAGTTGGAGAGTTATAAGCCTAATAGTTGAGAGAGTTTTATTTTTACAATGCTATGTTAAGAACTGGTCAGTGGGATCTGGAAGGAGGATAGTGGTTTGTGTGCTAAGTGAATTAAATTGTAAGTGAAGTAAATTGCAACTGCCCATAAATGTCTGTCAGATGGAGATTTCATACAGTTTTTAAAAATCTCATAAACAGTTCTTCTTAGAAGTCTGATGAAGACAATAATGATTGTAATTCATTCTAAATTGTCATTTTATGTTGTGTTCACTTCCATTTTATCCTGTTTTTTTAATTTAAATCCACAAGAGTGTGTCAGTATGAGTGAATGTTATAAACAGCCTCTTCCTATATTTTTAAAGATTGGTTACCTTTCGAAACATTTTATTTCTGAATTTCTTGGGAGATCATTCAACACACTATTTCATCACAAATACCTTTTAGCTTTTGTGTGAAGAAGCTTTTGTTTTTAGGGGCTGCTATGGAATATTTCTGAAATCTGTTCTTCTGAGTTTTTATGGTCTTACAGTACTAAATGGCCTTTCCAAAGACAGTCTCATGAAGCTGATGGCATTTTCTGTTCATCGAAATCATCTGTGCTGCCAGGACAGGACTAGCTCATGCTCTTTGCCACCCACAACCTCACCGTCCCACAGTCAGACACAGTCACAGGCAGAGACTATGGGATGTTTGATGTCTGTCTTCTCTCCTGTTGGTAGAGCACAATACTATGTGTATTTAATGCTTTACAACTCTGTGATGCTTTACAACAACAATAATGTGTTAATGATGGCAAAGGCTTTTGAGCTGTGGCTTGGTATCTCCCAACCTCTGTTCTTCAGTAGAAATGATGTTCTAAGGAATACCCAAAAGCACTTGCTGGCAAAAATACTTCCTGTGTTACTGTCTTTTATGAAGAGAGTAGATATTCAGTTGACTGTCCTTTTCAATGCTGGCAGTAGAAAACAAGACATCCTGGGTTTTTCATTTCAGGACATCCTTTCATTTTTCTCTAGACTATGACATTTAATACCTGCTTGCAGACATGGCTTCTGGAGACTGTGCCTGTCTCAACTTAATCTGAGTATAGCCCTTTTGTTCAGTTCCTCTGAAGGAGAATGAGTGCTGTACTACTTAAAGTAAAAAACGTCCATGACAGACTGGCTTTTTGCAGCACATTTAGACCCCTCAGGGAGGCCAGAATGGGCCTCAAGAAATGGACTGCACTAAAAAAGAGTATAGTGGAATTGACTGTTGACTGATCCACTCTACCTCAAAATATGAAGAATTAAGGAGAAGGCTTGAAAGACCAGACACACAGACCATGATGTACTCAAGAGGCAGTTTGCCAACTGTTCTTCCACTTGACTAGCTAAAACTTCCCAAATCCCCAGTCCATCTGCTATTGGATGCATTATGGACTTCTACAACAAAGACCAATGTATTAATGATACTGGATGTTCATACAAGTAAGGAATGTTGGAACAGGTGATTTTTTTTTATATGTTTGCTAACTGAAATATGAGATGATTGCCCCAAAAAGGAAAACAAATCATGAATAAAATGCAGAATTCCATGTGGTGTGAGCACTTCAGATATTTTGTCATTCCTTCAAAATTTGTTTTCTTTGACATAGGCTAAATAACTATGTGTGATGTTCTGTTGTAATTTCATTAAAAAGAAAACGTTATTTTTTTAGATTGAAACTACTTTAAAGATTTATAATGGTATGATTCTACATTTCTCCCAATAATCTGCTTCAGTTTACATGGTGGGTATATATAGTTAGACTGAATTATTGCTAGGTGGTGAAATGATGTTTTAAAATAATGGTGCTTAAAACAGCCTAATCATGACATTGATGAAGTTTAGTTTAAAACATTTTAATCTGTTGGAGTATGTCAGTAAGTAGTCTTGAGAGTAGGGATATTTTGATTTTTTTGCATCATGAATGATTAAATACAAGAATACTCATTTTACTGAGCCCCCTCCTATTTTTTTTTCCCCCAAGCATTTGAAGATTGCATGATGTATTTCTTATATCTCTATAATTTAAGTTATGGAAACTTCCTAAGCTTGTAATGTTGTGAATTTGCCACTAACTCCAAGTAGTTCAGACCTTCAATTCTAATGAGGTCAGTGAGCTTGGCATATATTTATTAGCATCCCGTGTGAATTAGGCCATACTTTCAGGTTGTTATTTCAACAACCTAATTATATCTGGGTTTGATATTCCAATTTGCTAACTAATACTGACTCCTCTAATGGATAGTATGCAGGCAAACTGCTGCTTCTGACAGCACTGCTGAGGAACAAGCTTGGTAACTCCGACATTGTGAAAGCAGCCTGACGAGTAAGGGGCAAGTAAAAGAGAAAAAAGGAAATGAAGGGAAAGTTACTGTTACAAGAAAAAGTGCCAAGATGCTTTACCATGTTGTTTTCTACTGTTCTAAAAACAGCACTGTTCTGTATCAGGTCTCAGCATCTGCAGTCTTCAGGTTAGTGCTTTTTATATGCTTATGCAGTCTGACCTATTCCCAGTAAATTTGACTGTGCTGTGCCACTCTTTCTGACTAGAAAATAAAAAACCCTCTATAACAGGTAAGAGTTATAATCAGTTTAGAGAATGTGTTTTCATTTTCTGTCTTATTGAAAAGATAATGCTGAGCAATTAAACCTTAGAGATGGCCAGGAATTTTTCGCTCTTAAATGTCATCAAAAGACTAAAATTTAATGCCAAACTTCTTTGTAGGAGTGGATCACTTGTGATTAATGTCTCAATGCCAACCCCCCCCAAATTTATTTAGTTTAGAGATTGTTAAGGTTGTAGCTTGGCATTCTTAAAACAGAGAATTCACTTTTGGGTTGAAATATGTTTAATTTTGAAGAATCACATAAATGATAAGAAACATTGGGGATTATCAAAATTAAACCTAGGTATTTTGAAATGATTGGCATAAAAATGGGTTTTTTCCCCTGATTTAAAAAAATTCCTTTTGCATGAACTTTGAGGATTTTTTCTTTTATGCTATTTGGGACAGAAGCACCCTTGGCAATAATTTCCACACTGGAAAATTATGACTGAGGTTTTCCTAATGTTATATGTATTTAAAATATCTGCACACTTCTTGTTTGCTCCTGTGACTGCTTTTTTTTCATATCCTATAGAGACTATTCCCTTGTTCTATACCACAGAAATGCTGTGGAGTTCTGTACCTTATCTCAGCCTCTTCACTGTCTCTATCTCTGGGCAGTCCTTGCATGCTCATTTAAGTCCTGAATGTCAGACTTAGTCTTCTCTAAACTTTCACTATGACTCTCTTAAAATACTGTGGAGACCTAGGATACAAGTAGTTGACCAGTACATGCTGCCTGCTAACACACAGGAGCATTCTGCATTATTTAGGATGCATTGTTTGGAGCTGCATGCTGGGAAGTATCTGAGAGGCTTAGGTGTTTTGTGGTTTGAACTCAGAGGGAACTTGTAAAAAAGTGAGATGATTAGGGAGACATACCTTGGGACATCTGAGCTGACAGAGCAGTTTGCTGCCTTCTGCTGCCTGTGGCTTTGGGTATGTGGTCCACCTCCTCCCTTGCACTGCGTCTATTGGTGGTCCGATTTCTTGTTGAGCTGACTTATTTCACCAAGCCAACAGAAAAACAACCCATCAGAGAGGAAGAGAAAGGGTGGTAGGAGTGTTAAATTGGCTCAGCTAGCTCATGGAGTATCAACTTCAAATATCCAGCAAGAATCAGGAATGGACTGCCTATAGCCTCTTTGAGATTTATCACCTCATGACTCCTGCTGAATTCTCCTATCACTCTTAACTTCAGCAGAGAATGATTTTTAGCACATCATCTTTAAAAGCCTGCTAAAAGTTCATCTGTCATAGCAGTCAAATTACTTTTATTCTCTTTTTATGTCTTTCACATCTTAACCTCATCATATCTATCCTACCTTACTTGCTGCCAAAGTATCAAGATTGTTGTTTCTGATTATCTTTCATTAAAACTCTCATTCAATTCTTGGCTGACAATGATTATGTTCCATTTATCTTGCTGTTTATGCTTGGGCAGGATGTGAACTTAATATGTTAACCTTCTTGAAATGTTTCCTTAAAACTGTTTTTCTAAGGATGCTGGTATGGTTAATGCAGTTCTGGGCTGAACTCGTCTCAAGAGTTTGTACAGGAAAATATACAGCACAGGAAAAAAACAGGAGGAATTAAAGGGTTTGTGGCTGCCCAACAAGGTGTAGTGAAATCTCCATCTCCAACTCAAAATTGGCAAGACAAGGGCTGAAAAAACCTAACCTAACTTCAGGTGATTTTAAATGGGTGATGGACTATGTAACTTCTAGAGATCTCTTTGAACTCAAATTCCTTACAAAGTTTTAATGATAGTGAGCAGCAACCAACACCTGAGGAAAGGAAAAAAGTACCAAGCCAGAGTTTGTAACCCAAGTTACATCCATGACACTTTCTGGAGAAGGATTTAAAAATGTATCAGTTGCATTATCCACTATCTTCAAAACAGCAGTAATAGTTTCCCCTAAAGCTGTATTTCTGTAGCTATGTATTCGTGTAACTTGGACTGAGAACTGGTTGAGGGACTTGTGCAGTTTGGGCAGGGACCCATAGACATTGATGACGTGGAATGTGCCCAGGTGTCCCAGAAGTGTACTGTAGACCCACACTTCTCCACAAGTGATTGTATCACTGCTTTTACAAAGCTTTCTGCTGCATGGGACAGAGCTGAGTAATCTCTAAGGGAAGGACAAAAGGAAGAAGGAACTGAAAGCTGTGGGAGAGGCCTTCTGAAGTAAGCCTACTCTAGGTGATGTAACCTGTAGAAAATAAGGCAGCAGAAAGGCAAAACAGCGAAAAGTACTTCAATACATGTGGAACAATGTGATTCCCATAAGCAGCTTCATCTATTTTGGGGGAGCTAGTTATAATGTCAGTAAAACAAAGACATATGATGATGCTGTATTCTGGCCCTGTTGCAACTTTTGTGCTCCTTACAAATATCTACAGCTTGATTACTAGTGTCTTACAGATATTGGAATTAAGCCCATAATAATGTTTTTACTTTCTGCTCTCTCTCTTCTTGTTACTATAAAATATTGCCATATTGTTTATGAGTTTTCTGAAATCTTAAGAGTGAAACTGAATTGAGATAAAATCAAAATATAAAATGAAAGAAATGCCTAAATCTGCATGATATCTGTAAATGGTAAAAGTACAGTAGTTAGCAGTGGGATACATTGTTTTACATGTTTGTCAAGATTCTGCTGTACAAAAGAATGAGAGACTTTAAACATGGTTTTGTTAAAATACCTATTGGAACTGACTCTTTAAATTGTTTTTCTTTTTCTAATGAACTTTTTTTTTAATCTTCTAATTACTCCTTTCCTTTTTCCAACAGTCTGACCTTTTTCTTTCCCAGTTCTTTTCAGAGCATGTCCTGATCAGTACATACTCTGCAGACCTCGTTTTCTGCTGCAGCAAGTTGATACTTGCTATCATTCTTTCAGCTGCTGCTTTTTTTGTGTGCAGGCTTTCTCTCTCTTGCATTTTGTCATATTAATTAATTTTCCTGTCTCTTTTTCTTTGAGGAAGCCTATAAAGATATAGGAAGAGATATATGGTAAATTTTGAGCAGTTAATGTAAAATGCATACTTTGCTTGCTTAGTAAGTGGGACAAGATAAAAAGTAAGTTTTGATACACTAGAATGCATCTGGTAAAGTCTTAATGCAACAAGAGAAAGCATACACCTGTATTTCTGGGAGCAAAAGTCAGCCCTCAACTCCCTCACCAATAAATCTGGCTTCAGCTAAATGAATTTCATGTTCTACCACTGTGTTTTATTGTTCCCTTAGGTAAACTAAAAGTACTGTTTTTGCTGCTGCTGCAGTCAGTGATGTTATAGAACTTTATACTTTGGTCTGAGCCAAAAGACTGCAAAAAAGGGTGATGATGATGAAGAAAAGTAAAACAGATCTCAGTGAAGAGATCTGTTGTCTCTTCACTAATCTGCTTATTTATGTGATTCACAAATTATCCTCCAAGTAGAATCATAGAATGGCAGGGTTGGAAGGGACCTTTTGAGATCATCTAGTCCAACCTTCCTGCAGAAGCAGGGTCACCTAGATCAGGTCTCACAGGAACGTGTCCAGGTGAGTCTTGAAGACCTCTGAGTAAGGAGACCCCACACCCTCCCTGGGCAGCCTGTGCCAGGGCTCCCTCAACCTCACAGTGAAATAGTTTTTTCTTATGTTTAAGTGGAACTTTTTGTGTTCCAGCTTCATCCCATTACCCCTTGTCCTGTTACTATCTACTATAGAAAAAAGGGATGTCCCAACCTCCTGACACCCACCCTTTAGACATTTGTAAATGTTAATAAGATCCCCCCTCAGTCTTCTCTTCTCCAGACTAAACAGCCCCAGTTCCCGCAGCCTTTCCTCATAAGGAAGATGTTCCAGTCCCCTGATCATCTTGGTGGCCCTGTGCTGGACTCTCTCTAGACTCTCTCTCTGGACTCTCTGCCCCTCTTGGGCTGGGAAGCCCAAAATGGCACAGGACTCCAGATGAGGCCTCAACAGGGCTGACTATCCTACTGTCTTTGCTGCACTGGACTCTCTCCAGAAGTTCTCTGTCCGTCAGGAGATTTCTTCAACACTAATATATGTGCTCATTTATATGATACCTAAATGAAGTGCTCGAAGATAATTAACAAAGCTAATCCTAGATATGTCTTGATTTTGTTTGTATAGAATATTTTTCTGATACCTCAGTTTCTAACACTTTCCAGAATTTCTTTTGCTTTAAAAGAAATGCTTTATTTCCCCATGCTTATGATTTCCATTGTTACACATTAATCAACAAACAGGTTTGCTGAGACAGAATTCTCTCAGCTTGTGAGAAGCCGATTGCAGAAGAGGAAAGCACATCTCAGGCCTGCTGCTGACAGTTGTCACAGAGGCAGGAGGAATGGCTGATCCTCTCAAAATAAGCATGGTGATTTAGAGGCTGTGATAAAGCTGACCATCATTAGGCTTGCTGCCTTATACCAAAAGGGAAAATTAGTAGGAATTGAGGAAGATCTGTTAGGGGAGAATGAATCAAGAATAAGTTTCTACCTGTGTCTTCACTTCTGTCAGGGTGTCTGCCCCTGACAGGGACCTGGGAATGGCTCCCAGCCCTTTGTGGCTGCAGAGCGGGCAGGGCACTGACTGGGCAGTGGCTTATGTCAGCTTCAGGTGCGACTTCCTATTATGTTACAAAGTTCAAACTGTGCTTAGTTTTCAACCCACATAACCAATTTACTGCTGGTATGCGGAGATGAGACTTCATTGACTTCTATGAACTGACCTATGGTTACAATGGTGGTGAATTAGGCAAAATGTATTAATTCTGGCTTGATCAGAGAGCCTTTGATTAAATTGTGGTTTTCTCTCTTTTCTCTTGAAAGGCTACATCTGGTCATGTAGAAAAAGCTTGTGACAACACCAAAATATAAATTATTTGATGAACTACTCTAGGACTATTCACTTAATGCATGATAATCCTGTGAACATGTTAACTAACAGCAATTCTCTGATGATTAAACTGCTTTAAGATGTCTTTGTACTCATATATCATTAGAATGAACTTGGCACTTCTAAAACATCCATTATTCATCATGTTCCAGTGTTTCAACTGACCGTGTATCACTTTAATTTCACTCACTTAAAGCAATCTATTAATTACAATAGTTTGAAACATGTTTTCAACATCAGAAACTCTGTTAAATATACAGTATTTACTTATCTTCACAAGTATAGCAGAGCAAAAGTGACATTGCAAATTGTGATTCTGTACTTAGTTTTTAGTTAGCATATTCAAATGCACTAAGTGAATGCTTTAACCTTTGTAGGAATCAATGATTTTGTCAGCTGGGGAAGCAGGGTAGGTAAACACTTACTGAAAGCACAAGGGCAACTTTTCATTCTGAAATACTTCAGCAAACATTTTCCAGAACGTGTTTTTTCTCATGTGCATTTATTGTCCTTGATCACTCAGAGAAAAGAAACAGGGAAGAACTGAGTATTACTACTGTGAATCTGAATACTTCTTATATATATTTTTAATGGAAATTCTCTGCTTTTCCCATGTTGGTTTTTTTTTTCTTAATTTTACAAGTCGTGGGTCCTTCTGTACATTTTGAACCCCATTGAGCATCTCCCTTATGAGGAAAGGCTGCAGGAACTGGTACTGTTTAGTCTGGAGAAGAAGAGAATGAGAGAGGGTCTCAATATTTACAAATATCTAAATGGTGGATGTCAGGAGATTGGGACATCCTTTTTTTCTATGGTATCTAGGAACAGGACAAGGGATAATGGGATGAAGCTGGAACACAAAAAGTTCCATCTAAACATAAGAAAAACTATTTTACTGTTCAAGATGAGGGAGCCTTGGAACAGACTGCCCAGGGAGGGTGTGGAATCTCCTTCCTTGGAGGTCTTCAAGACCCACCTGGACGTTTTCCTGTGTGACCTGATCTAGATCGACCTGCTTCTGCAGCAGAGTTGGACTATAGATGATCTCTAAAGGTCCCTTCCACCCCTACCATTCTGTGATTCTATGAAATCCTACATCGACTTTTGCTGCTTTTTGAATCTTTGTGATGGCTGCTTCAGAAGTGGTTCTTACTTCCCTGCAAGCCCAGGAAGTGTATCTTAGAATGATGAATGTCTCCATGTTTGAAGATTTTCGACTCATGGGCTGCATGGGCTCCATCTCCTGCAAGGGAAAGACAGTTCTCGTCAGAGGAGTTAGAATACTAGCTAAAGGGTCCACTTGGAGAAGTGTTAACAGAAATGTATTTTCAGTGTAGCTAAATGAATTTCCAGCTGAACTAGTAAAGTTATTGTAAATAACAGTAGAGATGGGCTACTACCCTCCATGGAAACCAGAAGTCTTTATTCTCAGAGTGCATGAGTCTTGCAAGACATACACAAATATGTGGTGATTAAGCTTTTAATGTTTAGATCTTGAAAACCACTTCTGTCTCTTAATTTGGCTTCAAAAGTACTTATCTGGATTGCTAGGAAAACAGGGAATAATCACTTACACTGTTAAAACAATGTGAATAAAACATGTGTCAAAGAGAGAGAGTAACCTCTGTGTTGTAAGAGGAAGATACTGGAAAAGATGGATTTGAAAATATTTAAGTAACCATTGGTCTCTCTGTGTTTGTCTAAAAATGTTGATGAAATTGGAATAAACTAAGAAACCCAGCTGCAAGCTCACTTTTAAACATTTCTACCTCTTTCTGCGAATCACAGTCTGCTGTGATAGCCCAATAAACGTTAGTTTGCAATGAGTTAAGAATTAATTGCATGGAGTTTTTCTACTGAAACATTTAAAAACTGTATTAGTAAGTAGATTTTTTTAATCCATCTTTCCTTAAAAAATGGCAATTTATGGCACTTGATATACAGTGCGTCATGTATGGCTCTATCAAGATTGACTAAGTAGTGTCTCAAGCATTCATATGCTTTTATGGTCAGATTTCTTACAGGAAATTAAAGGAAGTTTTCCTTCCAACTAACATTGATAACATTTTTGGATATATTGCTATAGCTTTGCCTATGTTTATGTGTAGTACAACCCGTGAAAAGCTGTATGTTGTAAACAGAAATAATGCTGAACTATTTCAAACTGAGGAACTGTTACTTACAGTGAAAATAATCAAAGTTTCTACAAAATGCTAGAAAAGGACTTAAAGCTTATTAATGTATTTGTATTTCTTTAATATGCAGCCCCTGTTCTCCCTGGGGCATATCAGCAAAGCCAGACCCAAGGATATGGATACATGCACCAGACCAGTATGTCATCCATGAGGTCCATGCATTCACAGCCTCATTCAGCAGGTCTGGTGAGTATTGGATTTAAAGAACATTTTATTTGGTAATCAACACAATCAGCTATTGTGAAATCTCTTAAATATGAGTGAATTTATTCCCTTGAGTTCTATAGTTGGACTATTTGACTGTCCTAGTCCCAAATATAAGTGATAGTCCTCATATATAAAAAAGATTGAGTGGCTGAAGGTAGTATCAAGAACTTTAAGTCAGAATGCATTAAAAAAATTATCTGTGATCTCCAGGAAGCAGAAAAAAACTCACTCTTCTACCTGCTCAAAACAAATAGTAAATGCATTGACAGTATTTCACTGGCTGAACTTTGATGTTATGCTCTGACATGAATTCAGACTCCTAATGCTGGATGAAAACCACTGACCTCTTAAGATCACTCTGTTTGTTTAAATTTGTTTAAAATTTTTGACTTACTGTTTTTGTACTTGCAGGCTTTGTATCTATCCACATTCCTCATCTCTGCTTGTATAAAGCTATCTCAGACTTTATATTGGTGTGTCCTTTCTGTTCAACAGAACAGTCACGCACTCATTTGTGCCTTATCCAAATCAAGTTATACAGGCAACTGAGAAGAAGCTTTGTAGTGAAACCATGGCCACAGTCATGAAATTCTTAACTGTTAATTGAAATTCTTAATTGGGAATGTAAAGTTGGAGTGAATATTTCATTTCAGAAGTAACTGGTCATGGAAGGAGAGCTGAATGGATATTCAGCTGTGGTTTTTAGGAAATATAGCTTTTTTCTTTTGGAACTCTTTGTCTATAAAGGTCAGTTTTGTTGGTTATCATATCTTCTTTAATCATGTCACTGCCTGGAGATTTGATAGTTCAGATCTAATCCCCTTTTATGTTAAAAATACTAACTTGTAGTTCTGAATTTTAAACTATTTTGAGTGGATGTACATTTACTACCTCTGTCACTTTTTTTTTTTAAGATGATGAAGCATTTAGTTATGAACCAAACTCAGAGACTGCTTAGCTGAAAAAACCTGTTTTCAAGATTAGCTGAAACTCCATGGCATTTTATATGGTAAAGATCATGGTGTTCTGTGAGCTTTGGGTGCTTTCAGGCCTACATGTTTCTCAGTTGCTTGGGGGTTGAGGGGACTAACTTGCTGGGAAGTCTGGAATCCAGATACCTGAATCTTTGTGTGAGCCTCTAACTGAAATGGCCATGAGAGGTGTGAGGCAGCTGATACTGGAATCAATAAGTATTTTCCAAAGATATTGCAAAGCACTTAGGAAAATATCTACTTTCCAAAAGAGACAGAGTCTAAAAAGTGGGACGCTTGTTAGCTTGGACTTTGCCAGAAGATTTGATGGTCAGTGGGATGCAAAGCAATGCAGCCTTCAAATCCAGCAGACAGAGAATGGAGATGCCTGTCAGTCTCAAAATGCACTCAGCAGCCTTTGCAGCTATGTGATCATATAGATGGCTGCTATTTTTCCAATATCTCTGTCTCTCAGTGGCTTACCTGGTGGGCTACCTGTTGAAAGGATATAATTTCAATCCTCTTGAGAATCATCATTTGCCTTTCCCAGAACTGGGAATGTGATGGTAATAGGAAAAGGAAAGGAGTGCTGTTAAAACACTTTAAAAGT
The DNA here is from genome assembly GCF_028858725.1 of Colius striatus. Lineage (NCBI taxonomy): Eukaryota > Metazoa > Chordata > Aves > Coliiformes > Coliidae > Colius > Colius striatus. Next base: position 53,099,547 of record NC_084763.1, read on the forward strand.
AAAGGATTTACTGTCTCCTTTCAACAGGCTTTCTTATCTCTTTTTTTTTTTTTTTTTTGAGATTGTTGTAATTTGCCATTATTTTGAGTGACTACAGCTGTTTATCATGGGGAAAAATGAAACAGTGAATGTCATGGTTTCAGCAGATCTTGTTGCTGGTAAAAAGTGAGTGGGTTTCCTCGAAGGCAATAAACCTCAAACATTTTCAGAAGGAAAGAATCAAGGACTGCTGTCCTGATGCTGACTGCTAACTTGCCAGTCTGGTGAGGAAGGCAGAGTGTGATCTTTTCACCCCCGGGGTGATGATTCCACTCCAAAAGAGGCATCTCTGATGCAGCTAGAAAGCTGGCATGCTCCCTTGTCTCTCTGCTTTCACATCAAAAGACTATCTTAGCCTGTGCAGCTTATTCAAGTGTGCTGGGCATGCTACACTCAGCTATTAAGATGATGCAAAGTGGGAAACTCCTGGTTGGAATGTGTTTAAATGTAATGAATTTGCTTAAGACTGATGACAGCCTTGGACTACTTCATTGTGGCCATGCCATGGGAAACGTGACAAACTTAATATTAAGTTTATTGCTTTCAGCTCCTTGTTCAGTTCTGAGCTTGGAGCTGTACTGCTAGAGATGCAGCTTTGTCTGGGCAAGCCAGGCAAAGGCAAAGAGAAGGGGGAAGTAAGAGAAGAAGGTAAGAGGGGAAGGAGTCTGGAGGAAAGAAATCCTAGCCTGAATACTGATTGGAAAGCACAAGCAGTTTTTGAGACTTAAGAACAATGAAGGTGACAAAGTCACTCATCAGTGCCTGGGTTTGGCCAAGGCATCTCTAGGGTGAGGATCTTCAAGATGCTCTGGGTTTTATCAGGATGGGGATGACTGGAGAGTCAGTTGCTGTAGTAAAACCTACCCCTTTCTGCTGTTTTGTTGCATTATTATCAGCTCAGAGTCCCCCAAAAATATGAGTTCAGTTTTATAATCATGTCCACCAATTTCCTGTATCGGTAAACACAAATGTTGGAATTTCCAAGTTGTCAAATTTTGGTTCATTAACTTTGAGCTGTGTTTGGCATCAGGCATGATCCTAACACAGTCCTTATCTCTTTTTTCCCCTCGGATAAATTGCATTCTTTCCTGATTCTTAACTTTTTTTAACTTTCTATGAACAGATCTGCGTAAAGGGCTGAATTAAATTGTTGCTTAGAGTACAGAATGTTATATAACAGACTTCTGAAGGCTCTTGGCTTCTTTGGAAAAGAACAGAGGGTGTTCTCATGCCTTTAGATAACTGAAAGGAGTAGGAAAACAAAACCTAGGTCACAAGTTGACTATCCTTGATAGCTGCTGCATGTGAAGGACGCTGCACCAGGTAGTGCTCTTTGTGAGCGATTCATGGAATAAGTATAAACTGGTGGATGAAGTGGAAATGTGCATCTGTCAGCTCACATCTGGCTGAGGAGCTGGGAATGTGAAAGGTGGGCTTCATTTCTTTATATGCACAAGACTTACTGTTCTGTCTAAGCAATAGCTTCCAGTTAGACCTTTGAGGAGATGGGACATAAGTGAGTATTGGACTGTTTTAGAAAACTCCAACCTTTTCTTGCATTGTGTTGTACTCTTAGTACTTATTAAACTCAGTACTGATAGAGGAATAATTCACTAAATTGCATTAAAAAAAATCCCTGCTTTGAGTCCTTTAAGCCTTGTAATTCTCAATTATATAGCCCAGGCTACACTCTGAAGTGATAATTAGGCGTTAAATACTAACAGGATTACTACCGAGATTTCTCCTGACAGCCATTTAGCACCTAATTAGGTGTTAAGCCCCCAAATTTAGGTTTCTCTGCAGCACTTCGGGCTTTTAATACATTTTTTTTAAACTTTGAAATTACCAGTTGTCTTCACAACTGTGCCAGAAGTGATGTAGTCAAGCTGTCTTAAAGGAGACAGCAGTAGTATGTTCTACACCACGATGCTCTAAGGATGAGGGAGCATCCTTCTGAGCAAGCAAAAAACTTTTGTGTTTTTCCAGTTTTAGGTTAGTTTAATAAAACTTTTAATCTCTTTCCCCAGCCTTTGTCCTTTTAAGAGTGACATGTAACCATGGTTCAGAGGAACTCTCTCCCTGACATATGTCAGATACAGATTTGCTACTGTTTTTCTTAAATGGACCTGTTTTAGAAACAAATTGTGTAAAGGACTAACTGCTGCTGAGCTTGTTGTAACAGCGCTCTTTTTTTCTTAGTTTCAAGGCTCAGTAGAAATAGTGGAAAAATCAGTTGAAATAGTTGGAAAAAATGATTCTCAAAGGCAAAGACCATTCCTTAGGGTCTCCCAACTGCTAGTTTTTGAGTTTGTGGAACTCTAAGGAACTTTTGGTGATGATAGAACCTTCCAATTAGTTGCTTGGATGTAATACATAAACACTTATGTTTTTTTCATCACATTCCATGGACACTTGGAAGGCATTAAGGAACCAACAAGAAACCACATACTTCTAGTTGGAAATTGCTGTTGTTCATTACATTGCAAGGCATGGTGGAGAACAATTGTACAGAGCAAGAGTAGGCTTGCCAGGAAAGGTAGATTTCTCCAGAAATTGATTTCTCTGTAGTGTTTAAACTACCAATGATTAGATCAGAATAAAAAAGTTATGTTTCTAGCATGAGAACAGTAATAATGAGTTGTCCTATAGTGTTTGGATTAGATGACCCCACATTTCCAACATATGACTTGCTGTATGTAGAAGAATCTACATTTTTTCTGAAAAAGAAGTCATTAAAACCCCTCAGAAAACATATAAATGGTGGACTAAAACTAATCCAGAATTGTTCTTAAGGAGTAAAATTTGCTGTTTCTTAAAAGGTTCAGACAATAGTACTAGGCATTAAATCAAACATTGACTGCTTTTACTTCTTTTTTTTCCTTCTTTAAATCATTGTACCAGAAAAAAATAATCTATATATTGTGATATATCAAAAATTACTGGTAGGGAAACTGAATATCATCAGTGTGATGCTTGAACCGTTCTCATCTTGTGTCGAGAGACAAGGTAAGGAAAAGAAAGTACATCTGGGACTTTTAAAATGACATAGTTTTGTTTTGCTATTAAGATACGAAGGGAGCCTATTCCCTCTGAGTTTTAAAATCCCCTTTGAATTCCACTAAATGATAGGATTTTATTGGTTAGAGTGAAAAGAAATACTTTAGGAAGAAAATGGTAATCTTGGCTTACTGTTGACAGAGGTGTCGAGAAATTTCACTTAGCTAATGATAGGACCTGTTTTTTCTGTTTAGATCAATCTTTTGTCTTGATGTGCAAAATTGAATATTCAGAAAAATTATTTCTGCAGACTTTGAAATCTTGTTTATAGATGTATATTTTTTTTAGTAACTATTTTAGATAGTAACACATTCCTAATTCTTAATTTGAGGTAAAATCTTAATGAAATCAAGGATATTCAGTGAGATGGCAAAGTTAATGGCCTGCCTAAAGACTACATTTCTTTTCTGCAGTGAGCATACAGGAGAATTTATTTGCATGATTCTCTAATAGTGAGCAGAAGCTCAGCTAGTCATGGTTGAATGTAATGAACTGTTGCTAGCGAATATATGAAACAGCAGTTGAAATATTTCAAGAGGCGGTGAATGACTTGAAATCTGTTTGTATCAGGACTTTGGACAATGTGAGTTAACAAAAATAATTATTTTGGTACTTAAAAAAGACTCTGTATCCAATGTATATTTGACAGGATGGAGGGTGTACTTTTTCTTTTCAACAGGCAACTTGTGATTTTCCTGTCTGCCTTACTCTGTTCTTTTTCCTGCTCTTTTCATTTTCCTTGTGCAAAGAAGAGAAGGAAGCTGTCTCTGTTTAGACTTGAGACTTTACAGCCTTGTTTTCTTTCCTTCAACAGAGAACATACAGAGCTATGTATGACTACAGTGCTCAAGATGAAGATGAAGTTTCCTTCAGGGATGGTGATTATATCATCAATGTGCAACCAATTGATGATGGCTGGATGTATGGTACTGTTCAGAGAACTGGGAAAACAGGAATGCTTCCAGCAAATTATATTGAGTTTGTTAACTAATTTTTGTCTCTAGTCCTTTGAGCTTTATTATGATTTACTCAAATTCTAACCTTTTAGAAAAAGTCAGAAGAATCTTTTAAGAGTACATGTTCATTTCTTTATCACTGCTATAACAGTCTGCATTCTCTCTCAGAATCCAATTTAGAGTCCTTTAAAGAGAAATAATCAACAAGAATCTTGGAGCTTTGAAAACAGCATTGCTTTTAGTAATGCTCCCTCAAAATGAAAACATGTATGGAAGCCTGGTGCTGCCCATTCTATAAAGATTTCAGTCAATTAGCTCTAAAGGGGAAATGTTTTCCCTACACCTCAAAGATATTATTTCTCTGTAGAGTAACAACCATAAAAACAATTCACATCTTATGGCACTCTGAAATCACAGGAGGTTAACACACTGTGTTTGAACAGTGTGTTTAGATATTAGGGAGGTGTTTAATGTTTGAGCAGTTAGCATCCTAATAAAAATAAAACTGTTGAACAGGTAATAATTCGAAATAATGACAAGTAATATGCTAGTACAAACCAACCAGATAACCCCCCTACTGTTTAGCAGCCTTACAATAAGCAGGTCTAATTTGACAGCAAAATTTTCCTGACTTTTGCATACCCACATGTATTCCTGGATTGCCCATTTTATCCAGTTTTCAACAGTGACCTCTTCTATCAGCTTTGCTTGCATCCCAGTCCGTCAGTTAGATCCATACTTGGATTCATGATTCTTCAATATCTTTTTCACAGAAAATTCCTTGCAAAGACTATCTAGAGTATAAAACCTGTCAACTCTTCTGTTTCCTTCTAGTAATACCTAGCATTTAAATAGAAACTTCCGTTAGGGCAATGTACAACTACTACTTCATGTTAGTTCCTTTACCTTCACCTGTACTGCTGTAAATAACTATCCCGTGTGAGGCCCCAGTGCTGTGCAGTCACACAAAGCCTGCGGTCACATCCCTTCTCCTTACCACAGGTAACTTGCTTAATGGCTGCTTTGCTGATGAGCTAATGTACCTACCCCTGCTGCAGAAATACTTGCACCTCCATTGAGGAGTGGGGGAGAGCTCTGGTTATTGTAGTGCATTTCAGCTCAATGGCCTCTTGTTTCAGTTTCCTCCAAAAATCTTGGTGATCCAACAGTGGGTTGTACGCTTGCCAAATGATTAATGATGGAGAAATAATATGTTTTCTTTCACTGATTTAATCTTTCTCATAACTGACACTGAAGGGAAAACTAACCAAACAGAAGTCAAGCATACTGTATGCCATTATGCTTCAGTTTAGCCATCTGTAGGAAACATGATGTAAAAAATGTACAAATATTTTGCTGACAAACCTTTACATATGCTATTTGGTGTCCTTTAACTTACAATCAGAACTGGAGATCCAGGTCTCAGTCTGTGAGGCTGAGGAGAGGATCAATTAACTGGTGACATGGACCTGTAAGACGGACTGTGTCAGCAGGCTCGGGTCACAGGGAAATGACTTTTGCTTTGACTGGATGCCAGGAGAGTGCCGCGTTCCATCCCAGGGAGAAAATCTGGGAGGAAATACAAGAGTGAAAGGTTCATGTGGAAACTTATTCATGTGGATACATACATGTATAAGAAAGAAAATGTTTTTGTGGATAGTATCATTTGCAGTATCTAGCCATGTACCAGAGCAGTTAGTTTTGGAGTAGCTCACAGAATGTTGAGCCTATGCTGACTTTCTTCCAATTTTTAAGGTAGAATTAAATACAGAATTTATAGACAATTTCGTATTTTTTGTTGCACAAAGTAACCAAACCTGCAATATCTATTTAAAAAATAAAGAAGAAAGGCAGTATGGATTTGTTATGCCAACTGAAAGTTGTCAATGCTAACAGCTGCTTGTTCTATTTTTTCTGTAAAATTAGGAATTGGAAAGCCAATGCAGTTTTTTCTAGATGTCACTGGTGCAGGGCTGATATCAGCTGCCAAATAGGGTGGAATGACTCCATTAAGCCCCTTTCCCCCGAAAAAATGTCCATACTTTCTTGTCAGCTACCTAATTTCAATGGTAGAGCTGACCATGAGCATCTGACTTGAAAGAATCTGGTTTAAACCCAAGGATGTGGGATAGACATACGCAGTCTGTACGGGTGACACCACTGTCTTGGAAATGTTGCATATAGAGCTGCTCCTGCTGCAACAGAACCTTATGCAGTACTGGTGACTTCCACATTGAATTAGCAAGCTTTGCAAGTCAAATGGATTTTTCAAAAGGCTGATGGAATAAGGTGAGTTAGAAGCCCTGGAACAAGCCCTCTGCTTCTGCGTTGGTTTTAATCACCAGCCTTCAACAGCAGGGAAAAGAATCCCATCTTAGGATGGGTGGTAATTTTTTTCTGATGATGCTTGAGACAAAATTGGTGAGCACTTGATGCTATGTTGCTCTGTTAACTGTGTAATGCTGACAAGAAAAACAAATTGTCAGTTTCTTAACCAAATATGAATATAAAGAAGTATAGAGAATAGATCCATTGGATCATGTTGCAATTTTTAATGACCTACAAATAAGAAAGTCTCCACTGATAAATACACTAGAGTTCTTAAAAGAGAAGATGGCTTGCAGCGTTGAACACTGCATGTATAGTGAAAAGTAAATCAGAAAGTGAGCATCTGATGACATTAGAGGACTATGATATGCTAAACAATAGAAATAACATTTCGGGTGTGAATTTGGAACGTTCATTAGCCTGGCAGAGCAGATAGAGCAATTTGCAAAATAAAAAAGGTCAAGAAAACAAAACAGTATATGAATTGTATTTCTCTTGAGAATGGTATGTCAGCAGAATCATTAAGATCTGATTTAAGTTACTCATTCATGTCAGTCACGTTTCTATGTTGTATACGCTCAGTAATTTGTGGTCATATGGAATGGTTCCTGCTTTTTGATATAAACCAAACTTGAGTGTTGTTATACAGGTTTGTTCTAAGCAATGCTAACAAAGGCCCACATTTACCAGAGTGCAATTATAAAAATGGTTTTCAATATCTAAAATTTGTATGGTAGGGAAAGTAAGTGAGCAACCAAATTGTGCTAGCACAGCTTTTATAAGGCATATGTTGAAGCCTGTTACATGCAGTGGGATGTGAATAGGGGTGAATATACTGTCTTTTCATCTTTAAAGTATATATTGTTTTTTAACACAATGTGTTCCCTTCTCTGAACTTTCCTCCTGTAGAAAACATTTTTTTTTCTGGGGAAAGGAAAAGACTTTTAAGGAGCCAGATTTCCTAAGATGTTTCGAAGTTTGGGTTGGAAGTTCATATATTCCCATTTTAAGCATTTTAGAAATAAAGAAGATACAATGTGCTGTAATTCTTGCTAACATGAGTATAAATGTAGGAAACAACATAGAGCATATTCATGCATATATACAAGAACAAATGAGTGCCTTGCTTTTCATTACTCTTTCTTGCCTGGCTAATCTTCATTTTCTAAACAAAGCTACTTACAGATACTACAGTTGTAATTTCTCATTATGGAACATTAGCATTTAATGTTGATGAAACAGGGTTTTCTTGATTATGTTTGACATACCATAAACTACTTTGGAAGATTGGGATTTGACAGAGAATCACCTCCCATGGATTATATTTTTGACAAATGTGTCCCTACCGAGTGTTCCTCAGGGATATGGAAGGTTTCCAATACTTGGGAAAAGTAGTAATTCTAGGATTTTCTTTTTGTATAGTGACTGCATGTCATGTCCAATGCAAAAGAAATTACAAATACAGAAGTCTTTGGCAGAAAGTAGTACAGGGTATAAAACGTTAAATTTGAATTGTGTTGATTAATACTCCATTTAAAATACAGAATAATCTTTAGTTAGCAAATGATTAATTAATATACTGAAACAGACAAAAGATGCTGTTGAAAGAAGATCTCCAAACTGATGTGCTGGCAAATGCAAAGTACTGTTGAGCTGTAGAAGAACAAACCATTTTGCCAACGCTTTAGTGATTTTCTCCAGCTGTATGCCATAGGAACCCCATCTCTCCTTTTGAAAGAAAACCTAAAAGCTATATTTCCTGAACTGCCTGCACTACAAAAGTATATTCAAAGGAATTTCATATGCTTCTTGTGTCTGATCAATAGAATTTGCAAATTGTACTTAAGTTGTAATCCAGTTGTTGTTGACATTTGTTTAATTATTATTATTTTAGGGGGGAAAATAAGCTATACTGTAGCATTTCAATCATGTGTATTTAATATTACTATTAGAAATTGCTAGACCATTGGAAGACAGCACTGACTGTATTGACATTGATTAGCATGATGTGGAAACTCTCTCAGCTGTTGGTTTTTGCAGTGTGATATAAAAAGCAAAAATGAACCGCTGTGCAGTTTGGCTTATGTTTGCTTTAAAGTGTGTAAAATTTGAGTTATTTTGCAAAACTGTACTGTATTTGGGAGTATACAGTTATGAAGGTAACAACTGTTTTTCAAAGGACAGATATACTTACTCTTGGATCATATGATGTATCATCTTAATTTGGCGTTTGTTATGCAGAAAATTAACACCAGCTATTAAAATATATTTTAGTAGAAATGCTTTAATTCCTTTTTCTTCCTCTACACTGTGAATATTTAAGCCTTGGTGGACTAGAGCAACATCATGCTGCCCAAAGTACTAACCTATGCAAACTAGTTCACATTTTAGTTGATGTCACAGTGGATGTAACATAACAGTTTATTTTGCATAACATTAAACATCATTCAAATAAAATGTTAAACCCAGCACTATGTATGTATTATATTAATAAACAATACCCTGCAAAGCTACCATACCCATCCATATAAGCTCTCAAAGAAAGATGCTTATTGTTGGAACTAAAGAAGCTTTGAGTTTTCAAACTTAAGTAGAATATTTAGCGCTATTATCCTTCAGGCTTGATCTCAGAGAATAGTTTCCTAAACCACCATTTTATTTAAGAAGTGCCCTCTCCTCATTTGCTTTCTGTCCATGTGCCTTGGTTTGTTTAAATAAGCAAAGGTAGTTATGTGAAGGAGGTCTTGCTGATTTGACCGATACTGGTTTGCTGGTCTTCGAATGGGCATTTGGTTTGGCCACTCTCAGTTCAACACTAATAAAAACGGATTACTGGCCTCTTTAGGACTGTTTTATATACAAATGTGTTGTTCTTGGGTTATGTTTATTCACTTACACAAGTAAATTATTTTTACAACATGGTAAGAAAGTTCAAGTTAAAATAAAGTCCAGAAGTATTGTGGAATTGCTCTGCCTCTACTTAGAGAAGATTATTGTGCTTAGGAACATGTTTTATTTTTCTATGTTAAGCATAGAGTCCAATGGACTGCGTTAGAGTCTTTCTGTTTTTATCAAGTGTTAGTTTGAAGAATGCTGATAACAGTGAATGATGACAAACTGCAGCTACAAATAGAGCTGGTTAATTCTTTCTAGGTAAGTGACATACAATTACTGCCTTACTAATTTCAATTTTTCAATAAGAAAAAGGTTTAAGAGCTGACAGAATGGACCTGAAGCACTCTGAATGTGTTTTGTTTATAAGTCACTTGATAATCTGCTAGAGCAACTGGAGCACTTGATTTTCTATTGCTATCCCAAATGTATATTTCAGGTGAAGATTCTCCTGAGAGCCACTGATGTGAAGTTGGTAGGAGTCATGCATTTGGCATCTGAAAGATTGTGTCCTTATTCGATAGTAGTGTCATATCTAACAAATGACTGAAATGAAGAAAGCCTTCCTGTGTTTACTGACCCTAGAGAGTGTCACTATCAAAAGGACCTATGTACTGGCACTTGAAAGTCCTGTGGAGGCTCTCCACATTGTGTATTAAATAAGTTGAAAGTCGGTAGCTTTTGCTGCTTTTAGGATGTCATGATTTCTGCTCTGTCAAAGAACTGGGTATTTGATTTTCTCTCTTGTGATAGTTATCAAGAGTAAGCTGATTTTATGGAGAGCTCTCTGTACTGAGGGAAGAGTTGCCCAATGCATTGGCTGTGACATGTATTACCTGCCCTCTCTCCTTCCTCTCAAACCACCAAGCCCAACCATGTTTCCAGTGCTGTCCTGTGGTGCACCTGTCTCTTCTTTCTATGAAGCTACCTGTAGGACACACTGAAATGACATCACCGAATGATCCAGCTTTGTTTTCTTCTTCCAAATGATTTCTTTTAGTGATTCTTTCAGTGGTTCAGTTCACTGCCAGTGAACTTCAAAGCCAGTAGTGTCAGCATAAGGAAAGAGGCAGCGTGGTATGGATGGGAAGATATGGCTGAAGTGAAACCCCACAGATTTCTTAGTTTTTGCTGCAGCATGTAGTACAAATCAGCTGTATGTCTGAGTGTGCCAGTTGAGCAACTAACCTGTAAGCTGAGCAGTACTGTGTAGATGTACTTGAGCTGTCTCTGTGTATGTCTGTGCTGTAGTGTTGGAGATGACTGTGGGTTAGTGTGCACATACCTATTCTAACTTTGAGCAGTTGGTCTGAATCCCAGTGGCAGGCCATCCACTGGCATTTGACATTTTTATTCTTGCAAGGGCAAATTTATTCTTGCAGAAAATGAGACTTCATATGGTAGAGAGAGGATGGCTTGTCAGTTGGTTTAAACTGCACGTTCTTGTGCCCTGGGGGAAGGAAGTCACTGGTATATAGTTAGGAGATTGAGCTCTGTGGCACAGAACTGTGTAAGTACCAGGATGTGATGGTGTGCTGCAAATTTGATACTGCATGACGTGCTACACCCCAGGGCACATTGTGTTTAACAATGACAGCAGAAACTGGACATTCAGATTTATGCACTGTGTCCTAACCAGAATCTAAGCAGTCCTTGATTTGAAGTATTTAAATTCTGAATTCTTTCCTACCTGCCTGCTGTTGATAAAATCTGGGTATGAAGAGGCCTGTTCTCATGCGGAAGACTATTGGCTTTTTTGACTTCTTGTGTTTACAAAAGAGACACCTCCAGGTATTAATATCTGCCTCTTAAAAAATATCATGTGGCATATAAATATCAGTTCTCAATGATTTCACAAACAGCTGGCATCTTTTTTTATTGTTCTTCAATTCAAGCCATAATTTTTCATGTTTTTTCCTCCTCCTCCATCTTTTTTCTCTGGACATGCTTACAGTCTCTGGGACTGTAAGCAGCTTCTCCAGGACTCAAGAGAGATATTTTAAAATATTTATTTCAAGGCACTGAGAGGAATTTAGATTGCTTGAAAAATGCTAGTGTTATCTCCTCATTAAACTCTTCCTTCTCCCACAGATGTACAGTGACTTCACTATACATCTTGGCCTTTTGCCTCCATCCTTCAGCCAGGCTCTAACATCTCTGTCACTGAATCCAATGGGCTTGGGGCCTCTCCAAGTCAGACCATCAGATGACTCTCTGGCCTCTGTATAGTTCCTGCATTCAGAATTGGGACTTAAGTGTGGCTCACCTACCTATTGTCCTGTCAAGACCTTTGAGTAGAACTCAGAGAATATTGACATGTGCCTGTTTACCCAAGGGGGTGTTTATATTGCTGTTGACTTAGCTATGAACTCTGTGAAGAGTCGTTTTGGCTGTGCTTTCACTGTCCCTCCTTGCTTGCTGGGTGCTTCTGACTTCTGACCTAAGCTGCTGGTTTCAGAAAACAAGGAGATCACATTTTTTGCTGTCTTATCAATACCCAAATAATTTCTTATTCATTCTTTTCTTCAAAGAATTAGCATCTTCATTCTATTATCACTAATATTGGACTGGACTCTTGATTCAGGAGTCATTCTCCATCAGTGTTAGAGTGAAGGTCTCGTGCTGTGTAGAGGGTAGTGTTTTGCTCACTGTGGAAGCTGTGTTGATAGGCTTGATCCTGCTTCTTGCAACTTTTTAGTTCCCAGCACTGCTTATTCTGAATTCATCAGATAGGATGTCTGAGACACAGGATTATCTATACCAAAAGACAATCTTTCTATAAATAAATATGTCGTTATAAAATAAACACATTTTCCTGACTTTTATTTCCTCTGACTCAAGATGACACTGACATCTTCCAATTTCATGGCTTGTACTGACCCTAGGAAGCATAGCTCTAAAATGAGTTAGATGAATTGGGCTCTAAGGGACTGTTTGGGCAGATCTTGATGACTGCAGCTGTTACACAGTGTGGATATCTCAAGTTAAATAACATATAGTTGGATAAATAGTTCAACTGAGAACTGAGTTCTTGTATTTATTTGAGTGATCCAGCTACTCAAGAGACTGTCATTTTAATTTCTACTCCAGCAGTTCATAACAAGTGCAAGAATTAGATGACATTTATAATGAACTAAGTAGCTGTGCAGCTTAAACATTTCCTGCATCAATATGGAAGTAGAGAAAGTGGATGGGATAGTTTTGGTAAACCACATGCAAAGTGGAGCAAACATACAGGCTGAGCATCAGGGTAGGCATTTGGATTGACATTCAGCATGCTTGCACTTCCAACTTTTATCTTTCTGCGTTCAAGGTCTTTAAAAAACAAGTTATGGGAAAGCTCTGCCCCTCACAGCATGACTTAGTGTGCTGTTAGACAAGTTAATCTTTAATGGAAGAATAGACTTGGGGCGGGTGTAAGGTCGTGGAAGACATTTTACAGTTATGCTTTCAAAGCATAACTGTAAAAAAAGCATAGTTACTTAAACTTTTCTTTGATGCTTTGCATTTTCTTCTGGGCCTCAAAACCCACTAAAATGATTTGGCTCTGCTCTGCTTTGACTGTAGCATTCCTTGTGGCAGTTACCTTCGTGAGAAGGGAAAAAGATCCGAAACATTGGAGTACTTTGAATAACTTTTTCTTCCTACAGTTTTCCATTGCTATGCTAAATAACATCTGTGAAATATCTTCCATTCCAAGGCTCTTTATTTCACCCTCAAGCAACATATCAAAACAAGTTAACATATTTCCTGTCTAAATGCCACTGGCCATGATGCTCTGTTGCACAGCTGTGATTATTATGAAAGGGAGAACGTGCTACAATGACAAAAGCTACAAGCTTGACATAGAATCATAGAGTCAGTATGGTTAGAAAAGACCTTTAAGATCGAGTCCAACCACTAATCTAACACGGCCAAGCCCATCACTAAACTAAACCATATCCCTCAAAAACCCATCTATGCATCTTTTAAACATCTCCAGGGATGGTGACTCCACCATCTCCCTGGGCAGCCCATTGCAATGCTCTTGGTAAAAAAGTTCTTCCTAATGTAAAATCTAAACATTTGCACTTTAAACCCATTTCCTCATGTCCTATCATTTATGACTGGACAGAAGATTTGACCTACACCTCACTACAACTCCTTTTTGGGTAGTTGTGGAGAGTGATCATGTCTCCTCTCAACCTCCTCTTCTCCAGGCTAGACATTCCCAGCTCCCTCAGCCGCTCCTCAAAAGGCCTGTTCTCCAGACCCTTCACCAGCTTTGTTGTCAGTCTCTGGACATTTTCCAGCACCTCAGTGTCTTTCTTGTAGTAAGAGGCTCAGAATTGGACACAGTATTTGAGGTGTAGCCTCACCAGTGCTGAGTACAAGGGGACAATCACATCCCTGGGCCTGCTGGTCACGCTATTTTTTTATACAAGTCAGGATGCCATTGGCCTTCTTGACCACCTGGGCACACTGCTGGTGCATATTCAGATGGCTGTTGATTAATACCCCCAGGTCCTTTTCTGCAGGACAGCTTTCCAGACACTGCCCCAAGCCTGTAGCACTGCATTGGGTTGTTGTGGCCCAAGTACACGACCTGACACTTGGCCTTGGCCTATTGATCAACCTGTTCAGGTGCCTCTGAAGAGCCTTCCTCCCCTCAAGCAGATCTACGTATCTGCCCAGCTTGGTGTCATCAGCAAACTTACTGAGGGTGCTCTCGATCCCCTCTTCCGAATAATTGATAAAGATATTAAACAGAACAGGCCCCAGCACCAAGCCCTGAGGAAAACCACTGATGACCAGCTGCCAACTGGATTTAACTCCATTCAATATGACTCTCTGGTCCTGGCTCTCCAGCCAGTTTTTCTTCTCCAGGAGGATGCTGTGGGAGACTGTGTTGAAAGCCTTGCTAAAGCCCAGGAAGACTCCATCCATAGCCTTTCCCTGATCCACTAAACAGGTCTTCTTGTCATAGAGGAGATCAGATTGGTCAAACAGGACCTGCCCTTCATAAAGCCATATTGGCTGGGCCTGAACCCTTGATTGTCCTGTATGTGCCTCAGGATGAGCTGTTCCATAACTTTCTCTGGCACTGAGGTCACTAGAGCAAGCATCTAGCAAAACTGATGAGTTTCCCCAGGTCCTCGCTCCTCTGAAAACAGTAACCATCACAATGGTACCAGTGCACTGTGAGATCAGTGCAGTTGCAGCTTTGCAACTCGGTTTATTTTCCAGATGCTATCAAGTAAACACAGCTGCAGCTGCTTTTGAACAGATTGATTTTAGATGTTGTTTTGACTAGTTGCTGCTATGTTTTTGTTGGTATTCTGCTGCTTGCTTTTTCTGTTTCCCATGGTATGATGGCCAAGCCAGAAGAATACATCATATCTGCTCATTTGAGGGCCTTCTGCCAGTCTAGAGATATATTTCAAGCCCTTTTTCTTTTTTCCCAGCACTGCCAAACTGTTCTCAAAGGTCAAGGATATGCACATGAGCATAATCACCCTTCTACAAGAAGGCCAGAACCATGGTCTAAGCTGATACAAAATAAAACAAGGGCATATTCACTGATCACAATGAAACTAATTTGTTCCCTAAGTTGAATATGCAATCCATGAAGTACACACACAGTCCTGTGCCCCTGAAAAATTTTCCTCCTCTATATACTGCTGGTCTAGTGTCAATATACTTTAGGATTATATGAGTCACATAGGAGGAACACACTTAGTTTGATAACTACAGGCTTTTCAGGTCTTATTGCAAGATGCTTTAACCTCCATGACTGTAAGGAAGCTACAACTGGACCAGAGCTTCAGAGCTTAGTAAGGTAGGTAGAACAAGCTTACCTAGTCTCTATATTGTTTATTTTAAAAAGCTTTTTCTTGTTTGAATTCTGTACTGATATGCAGTGAAGGGTTCCATACGAGCCTGAACACTTTTATCTAGTTTCAGAAAGCAACATTGGGAAACCATGGACCATATCAGCGTTAAATGGACCTTGTATCTTGGTCTGCTTCTTAGTCTGCTGTATTTCTATGTCTGTATCATCCTGAGTGTTCACCTGAGACAAAAACAAGGTTAAAGAGGCAGATTTTGTAATATAGTTAGGTTCAGAACCAAGAAGATGAGATGCAAATGAGATTTTCAAATCGCATCTGAAATCACCAGCATTGATTGCAGAATGATGTTGGACATTTGACCCAATGTTTTAACACCCCAATGTGCTTTAAGAAATCATCCCCTAATGACTCAACTGTAAATAGTGAAATATTCACTGAATTAGGGATTGTAAAAAATTTGTTTACCCTTAAAGGAAGTATCTAACAACTAGACTAGAGCTATGTTGACTCTTCCCATCTCTTTAGTCTAAGCAATGTTTAATTAGGGTATACAACATGGGATATCATCTGTGAAATTGATATCAGTTGCAAATTCTCCATTGGTTTGACACTTGGTGATACTCTTGCATGAGATACTTACTCTAACCCCCTTTGACAGTAAGAAGAACAAACAAATCCTGGAGGAGGTAGTTATGCTCTGAATGACTATCCCCTCCCCCCTTTTTTTTCTATAATAGGACTGAAATATCCCTTCAGCAAAGTGTTCAGGGCTGTGAAATATGAGTAGGAATGGATGAATGCTTGTGCCATCCAAGCACGTGTTCCATCTTGGAGTTATTTGAGATGTAGTTTTAGCCTCAGCACTGTCAATAAGTTGTGAAGGGCTAATACCTGTCATAGGAAATCCTCAAGCAGAAACAGGCCACCAGGAAAAAGTGAGGGCCAAATCCAAATCTTACGTTGCAGCTTTGTTAAGGGTATGGATACTCCTCAGAAAGCTCCATGAAAGTGAGGGATTTTGTCCCTGATGAGCTGGTGATGCCTCTCCTCTGTGAGGTCCTGATCACAAACCTCCTTGGGCCAAGTTACTTGAGTGGACATCTTGTGGACACTTTCCTGAGAAGTGCAGCTTAGTCCTGCCATGCAGCATTGACTCAGTACCAGTGGATTTCTGAGGCCTTCTTTCTAAGTCTTTTTTCTCTGTAATTTATTCTTTCTACTTTGTTGCATATTTTAATCTCAGGCAGCAGGACAGTAGGTGTGACAAGGAGGGATGTTGGGATGTGTTACGTGGAGGTGGGATTGCAGCTATGGAGGAGGTGGAGATGGTGTGCTGGGAGGGGATTCAGAGGTGGATGAAGCAGGAAGAGCTGCAGAGCTGGAGGTACCCCAATGGGCTGCCATAGTCTGAGTTGCCTCACTGGGAACTGAGCCTCACTACTGGTTCCTGCTTATGAAGGGCAGGAAAATGTGGCAGATGTTCAAGCACCATTTCTTATAAGTGGATATCATAGAATTGTTTTGGTTGGAAAAGACCTTTAAGATCATCAACCAACCACTAACCTAACACAGCCAAGCTCATCACTAAACCATGTCCCTTAGCACCTCGTCTATACAGCTTCTAAATATCTCCAAGGATGGGGACACACATCCAGTGATATGTGAGCACTTGTGATGAAGATTTTTACAGTCTCCAGGCCAACTATAAAACATAGAGGAACAGAAAGAGCATTCCTGGAGTAAATTTTTGGTTTTGCTTCAAATCAAATTATCCATGAAAGTAATTGATGGCTCCCATGGCCTACTGTTTTCCAAGCATGGTAGTTTCTACCATGAAAAACTGTCTTCATTGTTTCCTTCTTTCTTGTTGAAATGCAGAGCAAGCCGCTTCTTAATGCTTCTTTTATTTGGGCAGTTTCCTGTTGTGATGGAACAAAGGCTTCACCAGGTGCAGTGAAGACATTCAGGGACTGCCACTGGCCGTAGTGTTTTGGTGGCAATCATTCTGATAGGCATGCCAAAGACAGCTATGTACTTGTGTGCATTTACATAAACGTCCCTGCATTTAAATGTCCAGGAGTTGAGATGGAGATGTACGACAATATCTGTTTTCCCCTTTCTATTGTACACTGAAAGGGAAACTGTGGAGCAAAATTCTTGCATGTGAGTTTTGAAAGGGCCTGACAGAGCTGTCTGAGCTGTAGTTCATTAGAAATAAGAAAACCCCCAAACCAACGGTTATGTGAAACGGGCACAAGAGGGCAGATGTGCACCATCAAAAATCTTTAGCGTTTAAAATGGAAACGGTCTTTATGAATGAATGAGCTGCAGGACATTGTCGGGTAACTGTCTTGTTATGTGCATAAACATCTGGTTTTGTGTGTTTTAAGAAAAAAAAATGTACTGTGTATTTAATTAGAATGAAAACTCCTATTTCTACATAAAATCAAAAAGGTCTAGCAATACAAATTGATTTCCCCATTTGATTTCCAGTGCAGATGAATAGCAGAGATAACTGAGGAATAAACACGTGTTTCATTAGTATTTTTTACTGGATCAGCTGAGATAAGCCATTCAACTATTGTTATTCACCACTCAAAATATAAACATGTCGGCATCATATTTTTATAGTCCTTAATGGTGTCCTAATACATACAAATATATATATGCTTCCTAAACAGTAATACTTAGAAGCCTGTGGTAGTGTCTTATGAGTTTGTAGAGTTAAATGTATCTACAAAATGCTGTATATGACTGCAAGAAGAAAGCCAGTGCCAGAAGCATGATCAAGGAAAAGCTGCAGTAAGAGGTGCTACAGCTGCAGAGGTTTTGTTATTAAGATGAATTAATCTGCTACAGAGACAACTACTCATGCAGTGACAGGATTTTCCTCCCCAAACCTCTTCTTGCTGAGATATGCACTGCATCTTCATTACCTGATCTGTTCCATGTTTCATCCAGAGCAAATTAATTGGTTTTATAGTTTTTTTTTAATGAAAAGACAAAAGAGCTAGAGATAAAAGCAGTATTTTTATGTTATGTGATTCCATTAAAATGAACTTTTATCACTGTCTGGACTTGGACTTGGCATAGAACTTTGTTGCTCAAGCAACACCAACTTCAACATTGTCTCCTACTTAGATACATCTGAAATGTTTCCATATGCAGTACACAGAGATGAAGCTTAGTGAGAAGAGGGGTATTTCGTGAGAACTTCACTGTATCTGAGTTGAAATTAATGGAATTAATATAAAACAGTATGCTATTTACACTTACAGGGTGAATCTGCAGCTCAAGTGTTCATTTGGGAGAATTTATTCTTCTGTGAAAGAAAAAGGCACTCAAAACTGTTTAAAATTTCACTGGTTTGTTGTTATAATATCATTGTGCCAGCAGATGATTAAAACTTGCCTTGAAGCAGTGATAGCTCTGCTGAGCTGGAGACAATGCACAGGTGAGTAGATGATGTTTCCCTGATGCCTTTCATATTTCCAAGCACATTTGTTGGATTGTTGCAGGCCAGAAATGAGGATGTTCCTCTCCTCCATCTTGGATACATGTGCCTGAGTCCTCTCTTGACTGTTCCTTACTTTTGGGTATATTGGTCTTGAAGATCCAGCTGATGTGCTCCAAACTAGAGTTGGATAACATAGCAATGTAAAAATAATGTTGATCATCAGAGAATTTGGGATGAAAGGGAATTCAAACTCAATCCAGTGTGAAGGCCTAGATTGTCTGTGTGGCTTCACCTCTCTTAGTAGAAATGAAGGCTGGCTCCAGTTCTTGGAAATAGGCCTCTGGAAAGCTGTGCATTGAAGTCCACCTTCTTCTACCTTTCTGTGTGGCACCTTTATTTGAGAGTGTAATAAAGTGGCCACTAAACGGTTAGTTGCCATGATTGCTGTTTTCCAAGCTTCAAGTGTTGATGTTGCAGTTACTTTTAAGGAATCTCCATGGTCTTGAGTTTTCAGTTGCTTGTTTTTCATTAAATTCCATACTTATGTCCCTAGCTCCTTAGCCTGAATGTCACTGGGATGCATTTTTAAACACCTTTCTGTGCATTCTCTTTTCTAGTCATAATAACTATCAATTTCTACATAATTTTTCTTGTAATATTTCCAAAACTCCTTTCAGCTTGTATTTTTGGTTTTTTTTTTTTTTTCCCTCTACAGGCAACAATTTACCTAATTAATTCTGACTACAGAATTGCTGGATTCCTCCATGGTATTTTGTGAATGTAATAAAGAACAGAGCAGAAAATATGAGAGCTTAAGTTTAATTCCAGATGTTTATAGCTAGATCGTTGCCAAGATGTTACAGGGACACTTTGATTAAAATAAAAAAACCCCATTACTGAAAGCAGGAAGACAGGGTATTAAAATAAAGCTATTTAGCATGTCATAATCTTTTAAATTCTAGTTACCTGCTGTGTAAGCCTTGGCTAAATGTGGTTTCTTTGCAATGTGATCCAGTCCCACAGGAAAGGTGCTAACATTTCAAAAGTAGTTTTAAACTTTGTATGTTTTTTGCACAATAAGATCAAGACCATTTCCAACTACTTTGATGAAAATTTATGATTTGTGGAGAGGAAATGTCTGTCGTTGAAACAATTCCCTTGCTCCATCTTTCAACCAGAGTTTGTTTTCTTTCTCGTGTTTTAGTTGATATTTATTAATCTGCATTTGACAGGACTGCTGGCTTCAGCCAATCTGTTCTTGTAGGTTGATCATCTTTGTCCTGGGGCATTGTATAAGTTGTTTCTGATCTCTGTCCTCTGAAAATAAGGAAAACAGTATTTCCCAAGTTTTAGTGGAAGGTTTGTGTTAAACCTCCCCGTATTTAACAAGTGTTTGTAAAACACCAAATTATGTTCTGCTAATGACTATTTAATGCTGAAGTTTGGCATATGTCACAGCTGGACATTAGCTAATGAACATAAGCTGCTCTAAATGTAATAACTGTTTGTCCTCTCAAGAGAAAAAAAAAAAAAAACCCAAACAGTTTTATCACAGAACTTCTGGGTGAAGCTGTTAAACCAGACAGTTTTACAGACATGCTGTCATTCTTCAAATTGAGAATATTTCTGCACTGCCTGTCCATGCTGCAGGAGCTATGAATGGTGGCTCAGAAAATGACCACGTTCCATGGCTGATTTGTTCAAAGGTCCTGATGTGATGCTGTAGAGCAATCCTATGCCATGCATAAAATCAGCTAATTTAAATAATGCACATGCTCTTAACCTACATTGTATAACAGGAGGAGTACTATTCCCTGTGTCTTGGCCCAATTTCTGTTTGCATCATTATTTTATGATTTCATAATCCTAATTATTTTCCATGTTCATAATTTATTGGTTTCAGTGGAGAGGATCCTGATTTTGTTGGTACAAAGTTTTGGTATACTAGGTAGGATCCAGTCTACTGAACCACCCACATTTTCCTGTTACAGAGTTGGGCTGCTGAGCTGTCTGTTACACTAGAATAGCTGCTGCTTCTCAAGATGGCTTGTTGGGACATTTTGTTTCCTGACTGTTTCTTCTGGTTTTATATCTGTGCTTTCAAAAGCTCTTCCTGAGAAAGCAGACAGGTGATCTGCTCAGTCAGCTTCAGCTTTAAACTCAGAGAAGTGACAGGAGGAAGAAAGGACAGAAAACAGGACAATAGAACATGTATCTGTCTTACACAGTTGAGAAGTTCTCCTGATGTTTTTTCTTTTTTGCCAGATCTTCAAACATCACCTGTCAAATAGTTTAGATGAGTTCATTCTGTAACCCTTGTTGACTCCGTGCATCAGAATTCAATGAGGATGTGACAGGTGTTTAGAAGTTGCACCATAAAGTCCACCTCTTGCTACCCTGGCTGAAAACATTGTCACTGCCAAACAACTATCAGAGGTGGTAAATAATTTTCAGGCTCAGAATTGAAAAGAATATTATGGCCTTGTAGATATCTCTTCAATTTCTTGATTCCAAATATTCAGTGCTTCATTTTGCTCATGGAGTGAATTTGTTGTGAAATGAATCATATATTTACATTCTGACTGAAATCTTACTAGCAGCACTATTCATCAGATGTTAAATACAGTATCTAAAATGGCATAAAAAGGTAATCTGTTGTATATATTGAGGTTCACGAATGCTTAATTTCTGTCCTACCTATAACAAAGGTGATCAGTATCATCCAAAATGAAACCTAAAGTAGTGCCAAAAAGTAAAAGACAATGTCAAAATATGTTTGGATACTTAAGATCAGGAGTGTCTTATATCTTATAAATGCTTTATGACAGCTCTTCTGTGGAAGAAATACGGAGAAGAAGCACAATTAATAGCTTGTTAGTGGCTGAGTAGCTTTTCTTGGGAGTAGGTCATGGATGCAAAACAAATTCCTCAGCCACTAATGTCTTTTAGCTCTCGCTTAAAATCCTTTGTTGAAGGAACATAATGGTGTGAAATGTTGACCTTTCCTTACTTTCCTTAGGTTCTTGTTCCTATCAGGAGTTTGTATACATCAGACTAGTTACTTACTTTTGCATAAACTAGTGGAGAATGATGCTCAATGTTTTTATTTCTAAACAATCTTGTAGTAAAGATGGTGCTTTAGTTGCCATTTACAAGCTCTCACTTCACCTTTTTTGAAGTATGTTCTGATATATATGTGTGTCCATATAGACCTACCTCTCACCATTATAATAGATAAATGAGAAGTTAATTGGGACGTTACCATTTTGAATTTTGGTTATGTAAGACAAAGTGTAAAGCAGAGGTAGCTGCAGCTCTGTGGATTGTTTTACCTGATGTAACCTATGTCAGTGAGAAAAGAAACCAGCCCTGCCTGACCAGCTGTTTGTTCTGCCCCATACCCTTCTCAGTATTACACTAGCAGAAGTGTCTGCACAGACATACAGTGAACCATTGAAAAATCCATTGACTAAGCACTGCTACAGCTAACCCACAAAGTAACTTAACCTTTATCAATTCCCCATTGCAGGTCCTGGCATGGCTGATGAATGCAAGTTGCTACTCAGTAGTAGAGTTCAGCCAAGAAAGAGCAAAAAACCTGTCAGGCTTATTTGTAGAAGATGAATTTCTGGATAGAGAATCTCTTTCAGTGACATTCTAGCATTGTTTTTGCTGCTGTTTCCCTTAGATTTGTGTAGATTTTTTTTTTGTTGTTTTTTTCTAAAAGATTTTTCTTTCCCATTTCTTATGGTACTTACAATAAACAACATTGAAATTTCAGTCTAAGAATCACAAAATGGTAGGGGTTGGAAGGGACCTCTGGACATCATCTAGTCCAGTCTTCCTGCTAAAGCAAGTCCACCTCAATCAGATCACACAGGAACATGTCCAGGTGGGTCTTGAGAACCTCCAGAGAAGGAAATGATGCAGCCTCCTTGGTCAGCTTGGTAAGGAGCTGTAATAGAAATAGTAAAATTTAGACAGCCTACCTTGCTAATAGCAGTTTAATTTCATGAGATGTAGACATACAGGAAGATCTGATGTGGTGTGGTGTTTCACTGGAGATTATCATGTTGCTGTCATGGTACATTTGTCTAATGTTGATGAGATTTGAGCAAAAGCATAGCTGATGATTCACATAGTCCAAAGTCTGTAAGAATTTTAAAGTCAAATTTTGTGTGAAAGCAGAAACAAAACCATTAGAATTTCAATTCTTCTGACAGTGTTTTTAGCTTATTCCTACTTGATAAGCCAAGCAGGCTGCTGTTTGAAGGAAATTTGCTAAGATTGTTAAGCTAAATATGGGATGTTTTGCTATGCAGCTTGGCTAAATGTATTTGAAGTACGTTAAGATAGCTGTCCTGGATCCTACCAGCTGTGATGCCATGATGTGCAAAGTAAAACCTCATTAAGGAGCTAGGTGAGAGCTTCAGTGTTTTGCTATGTTGAACTCTGTGCTACCTTAGCTGACAGTACTGAATTAGCTACATCAAGGCTAATTTGAACATGTTTACCTGAACCATGGGGACTCCAGCAGACGTGCCCATTGTGTACTTCCAGCAAATATGAGAGAAACTATAATGCAAAGTACTCATTAGAAGATAAACAACAATTCAGGTTCTGGTGTCGGCAACATTTAATGGGATTCATGGGTGTTAGGGAAAGCATTGCAATTTGAGGTGACAGTGTGCTAGGAAAAACAGAGACTATGTGTGGGAAATTGTGCCTGACTATTTTGTTTGATTATATCCAAGGGGAAAAACGGAAACAAAGATCTAATAATCCCCAAATGCAGGATAGTCTGGGGCTTGATTTCACTTGAACTATACTGTTGTCAAATACTTCAGAGTGACATTCAGACAGTACTCACCGAGGAATATTAATTTCTGCCCTTGATTTACTGTGTAAAAGTAATGGATGCTTAGGCGAGGAAGACTGAAGGTGTTTTGTTTTGTGGAAAACACACCCATTTTTCTTACTTTTTAAAAGGGAGAAACTTCCTGGGCTACCTGAAATGTCACTGCCCTTCCACCTGTCAGTCTTCAGCTATATCTTGAGCAACTTGTCAGGCTGTTACAAGAAACAGATGGATATTTTTGTTAAGATCTGTCATTACTTATTTATCTATTCTGCATGTGTTGCCTTGCAGCAGAAAAATGTTCTATACCAACAATATCTACTCCTTTGTTTTAAAAATCCCTATAATATTAGTGACATAACAGTAGACTTATCTTTAAAACTAAATAATTGATCATCTTATGTTAGTATTTCTTTCTTTCAAGGTCTGTATTTAGAAAGAAGCATGTAAACCTCCTCTGCTTGGGCTAACAGAGATAAGAATAGAAGAAAATGATAAATATTGTCTTGCATGTATCCTCATGTCCTGTGCAGACCCAAAAAATAATGCAAATTATAGAGCCACGTCCAGAGGTGTTGGCAAACAGGTAGGGCTCTTCCTCTCTGATGATGATTCTTTCCTTTCCTTGTTCCTAACCTGTGGGCATAAACTCATTAACAATAATAGACTCATTACCTTCAGTATTTTTCTCTGCTGGAATCTAAATATATTTTCTTCATCAAAGAAATGATCATGAATGAGAGTGACTGCTTTATAAAATAAGACATTCTAAAAGGAAAGGAAACTGTTTGAATGCCTAAGCTTTCTTCAGGCAAGCCCAATTAGCAAGAAAGGAGCTTTGACTTTATGGGAAAACTATGATGGTAAGTCTATTAGAATGAAAAAAGACAGACTATTTTCAGTCTTTATGCCTTCAAAATTCTTATGGCCATTTGCTTTTTTTTTTTTAACTATTGAATTTCTAACCTATTCATCAAGAGACAGACACTTTACACATTAAATTATGCTTTTGTGTGTGTATATTCAATAGGTCTTTTCAGTCCTGTAAATCCACTATTAGTCCTATTACAGTGTTTGCTTATGTCTTTTCTGTGTCAGGTAGCTTCTTTCTATTCAAGTCTGCATGAAGTAACAACATTTTCTAATTTCATACAGTCATAGTATACCAGAGCAACCCACTGAGCAGTTGTTCAACTGGTGAATTAGCTGTATGAATTCAGTCCTTCACCCATTGTACATGCTCGGGTGCTCAGTGTGGGAGAAGTCCCAACTTTCCCATCACAGCAACCCTTTTCATAGAATCATAGAATGGTAGGGGTTGGAAGGGACCTTTAGAGATCATCTAGTCCAACCCCCCTGCAGAAGCAGGTCAATCTGGATCAGGTTGCACAGGAATGTGTCCAGGCAGGTCTTGAAGACCTCCAAGGAAGGAGACCCCACACCCTCCCTGGGCAGCCTGTGCCAGTGGTCCATCACCCTGATAGTAAAATAGTTTTTTCTTATGTTTAAATGGAACTTTTTGTGTTCCAACTTCATCCCATTACCCCTTGTCCTGTTGCTAGATACCATAGAAAAAAAAGGATGCCCCAATCTCCTGACATCCACCATTTAGATATATGTAAATATTAATGAGATCCTTTTAGGTGCCCTCTTCTCCTTTCTGCTAGACAAACAACACATACCTAAAATGTATTTGGTGATGCGGAAGGCTGCCTGTCTTAATTTTAGACCTGACATACTCAGTGTAGTGGTGTAATTCAGGTCTTGTCTATCACACATCTTGTGGTTTAGGATACAGGAGGGTAAGACTTTAAAAAGTATCGAGGAGTTTTTCCTCTCCCCTCTCCTCCACCATCCTGGCAAGGAAGTCCCACTTATTCATGAATAGTGTATGTATGATTTTTTTTCCAGTTAAGGAATGGCCACAAAAGCTTGTAAATGCATACATTGAAAGAATTTGAAAACCCACTTACATATACAAAGACCCTTGAGAGGGATTGAGTGAGATTCTCTCTCTGGGACAGACTGCAGTTTAACAGAAACACCAGGACTCCATAATAGATTTTATGTCTGAAATGTAAAGTTCAAACTTATTGTGCGTCCCCAGAAGGACCATATGTCATCATTAAAACTGGGTAGATAGTGAGAAATTGTTTGTAAACATGACTTAATTGGATGTACACTGCTGAGTCATTCTTTTATTTTAAAGATTTAGTGAGAGGCAGGCAGCTAAAAAGAGACTGAATGAGCTTTGAAGCCTTACATAATTTTGTAAGGTAGACTTTTTCAAATGGAGAAAAAAAGAATGAACAGCCTATGTCTTTACAAACTCAAGATATGTTGTCATGATTCCTCCAGTTCATCATTCTGATATTCACATAATATAATGGAGTCTCGACAAAGTTACCATCTCTTGTCCCACTGTCACTACCAGCGTTTTGTGTTGTATTGGGTGAAGTTCGTTCAACATAACTGCTGGCCTTGGAGATCAGGCAGCAGCTGGCTATTCCAACAGCTGTTAGTAGCAGAGTTAAAGTTTACAGACCACTCTAAAACCACAACCTTAAATCCTATGCACTTTGGAAGGCTGACATGAGGCATAGTGTATGAATCAAAAGAATCTGTAACCCCTTTTGCAGCAGAATGAACCTTTTGAATGCAGCAGGGGGAAAATTCTGGCCTGAATTTCAATTTTGTGAAGTCAAAATAATTGTCAATAGCTCTAGAAGCACAGCACGCTTTAGTAAGATATTTGAACTACCATAATGACAACATACTTTTAGAGACAGTGTAGGTGATAGAGTCTGCAGGGTAAACAAGTGTAGGAAATACCATAATCTGAGATTTGATGCTGCAGTTTGCTCCAGGAAAAGAGAATTTAATTAAGTTCCAAGAGCTTCAGAACCAAGCACAATCTAAGGCAGAGAGCAACTCTGTCACTATTTTCTCTTCTGCTAGCCAATATTTCATGACTTCTGGCTAAAACATTAATATTCTAGTAATAGGAGGAGGAAGTCTTTTCTGGACAGCTGTTTCCATAGCTTTTGATTCATTGCATCCTCTTTTGATAGTAAATCCAAATGGATCTTGGAAGCAAGATAATTGACATAGTAGTTTAAAAAAGATAAAATAGTAATAATGAATTTATTTTCAGACAATTGGATAATTTAAGCAATACTGTATGATGGTCAGGTATCAGGTTTCACAATGTGCTGGAAATACAAAAGGATCAGCAGTATTGTAATGAATCATAGAATCATAGAATGGTAGGGTTAAAAGGAACCTTTGGAGATCATCTAGTCCAATCCCCCTGCAGAAGCAGGTCCACCTAGATCAGATTGCATAGGAATATGTCCAGGTGGGTTTTGAAGACCTGCAAGACAGGAGCCTCCACAATCTTCCTGAGAAGCCTGTGCCAGGGCTCCCTCACCTGAACAGTGAAATAGTTTTTTCTTATGTTTAAGTGGAACTTTTTGTGTTCCAGCTTCATCCCATTACCCCTTGTCCTGTTGCTAGATACTATAGAAAAAAGAGATGTCCCAACCTCCTGACATCCACCATTTATATACTTGTAAATATTAGTGAGATTCCCTCTCCTCCAGACTAAACAGCCCCTGGTCCCACAGCCTTTCCTCGTATGAAAGATGTTCCATACCCCTGATCATCTTGGTGGCCCTATGCTGGACTCTCTCCAGAAGTTCTCTGACCCTCTTGACCTAGGGAGCACAGAACTGGACACAGGGCTCCAGATGAGGCCTCACCAGGGCAGAGTAGAGGGGGAGGAGAGCCTCCCTTGACCTGCTGGCCACACTTTTCTCGATGCATCCCAGGATGCCATTGGCCTTCTTGGCCACGAGGGTACATTGCTGGTTCATGGTTAGTTTGCTGCCCACCAGAAACGCCAGGTCCCTCTCTGCAGGGCTGCTCTCCAGCAGGTCAATCCCCAGCCTGTACTGGTGCATGGGGTTGTTCCTTCTCAGGTGCAGGGCTCTGCACTTGTCCTTGTTGAACCTCATGAGGTTCTTCTCAAACCGGTCAAGATCCTGCTGAGTGGCAGCACAGCCTCTGGTGAATCAGCCAGTCCTCCCAGTTTAGTGTCATCAGGGAACTTGCTGAGCATCACTCTGTGCCCTCATCCAGGTTGTTGATTAAGATGTTGAACAAGATTGGCCCTAGAACCCATCCCTGTGGAACTCCACTGGCCACAGGCCTCCAACTCGATTCTGTGCCATTGATCACCACCCTCTGGGCTCTGTCATTCAGCCAGTTCTCAACCCATCTCACCATCCACTCATACAAGCCACACTGCCTGAGCTTTCTGATGAGGATGTTAAAATTACTGTTTCAGCTGCTGGAAAGTAAAATCACACTGAGGATGTTACCTCAATGTTACATCTCTCTGACTGTGGTGTTCTGGTTGGTCAGTGTACACTAATAAGCGAGGATCTGTTTTATATTGTCACTTTGATCCATCAGGCAGTAGAGAAGCTAAGATTTTTTTTTTTTCCTCACAGGACTATAATATAGTGGAAATAGCTGAGTGTACATAATGAAGTGTGTTAGTAATATTACAATTCTCTTTCTCATTCTTTTGGCAGCTAGGTTTAGGCTATGGTTACAGCAGGGTGACATTTTGTTGTGACAAAGCCATTGGAAACAGAATATGAGGAGGGTGCCTTAATTACTAGGCTGAGCTGCAGAAAATCAAGTTCAACTCTGTTATCAATGTTACTGATTTTAATGATAATGTTAATTAGATTCACCTGACAAGTATTTTAAACAAGTACAGGGGCCTTTGGTTCCATTTAGTAAAATCCATCACTCTAATAATAACACATATCAGTGGGCCAAAGCCAATTGTTTGAGGTTTGACAAGACTAAGTGCTGGGTACTGCACTTGGGCCACAACAACCCCAGGCAACAGTACAGGCTTTGTGCAGAGTGGCTGGAAAGCTGTCTGTCAGAAAAGGACCTGGGGGTGTTGGTCAACAGACACCTGATCATGACCCAGCAGTGTGCTCAGGTGGCCAAGAAGGCCGATGGCATCCTGACTGGTAACAGTGTGACCAGCAGGACCAGGGAAGCGATTGTCCCCCTGTACTCAGCACTGGTGAGGCTGCACCTCAAATACTGCGTACAGTGTTGCGCCTCTCACTACAATAAACACAGTGAGGTGCTAGAGCATGTCCAGAGACAGGCAATGAAGCTGGTGAAGGGTCTGGAGCATAAACTCTGTGAGGAGCAGCTGAGAAAGCTCCAGCTTTCTTCCTGGAGAAATGGAAGTGGAGGGGAGACATGATCACTCTCTACAACCTGAAAGAAGGTTATGGTGAAGTGGAAGTCAATTTCTTCTCTCAAGTAACAAATGATAGAATGAGAGGAAATGGCCTGATTGTAGCAAGGAATGTTTAGATTAGGTATTAGGAATAATTTTCTTCACCAAAAGGGTTGTTAAACGCTGGCACAGGCTGCCTAAGGAGGTGGTGGAGTTACCAGCCCTGGAGATATTTAAAAAAAATGTGTAGATGTGGCACTTAAGGACATGGTTTAGTGGTGGACTTGGCAGTGTAAGGTTTATGTTTGGACTCAATAGTCGTAAAAGTCTCTTCCAACCAAAATTATTCTATGTTTCTCCTCCACAAATTGCTACAAAAGTGGCATAGCTAAGTTGAACATGGAGATCTGGTCTCTGCCACTTCCCAGAAGGAGAGAAAGTTTACTTTACTTTAGGACTTGATTCAAGTGCTCACAAAAAGCTCACATTCCCTGGGGTTTCCCAGCTGACCTCCAGCTTGCACTGCAGTGAGGCATGAGTCTTAGATCCTTTGTCTTATCTATAGCCCTAAATAAACAAACTCTGCTCTAGGAACCAGCAATGCCAGCTTCATCTGAGTTGATCACCATAAATCTCTCTTTATAGCCAGTGCAAACAGTGAAGCTGTGGAGTGAGATTTGTCTTACCTATTTTAAATGTCTACCTTAGGATGAGAAGAATTGCACCCTGGAGTCTACTGATCATTAACTTGTTTTCCATTGATGAAGCAGACTGGGAAGATTGGCTCTGGAGACATGAGGTTAATCATATGAATTTCATTGAGTGTGACTGAGCACTGACAGTTTGGGGCAGCTGATCTATCACCTTGTTATTGGTTTCTTGAGATACCACTTCGCACTACACTTGAATTTAACTGCAAAATCGCTTCTGCATCCAAGCTGGTGTGCAAGGAGGAGACTTGCCATAAGATTCCCCAGGTACAGCATATTCAGCTGCTCTATAGGAAATTTTCATTCCTTTTTGACCACTGTAGAACCAGATAAATCTGTAGGACCAGATAAATTTAGAATCAAGATAGTTCTCCTGCATAAAGTTGGCAAGAACTTACTATCAGTTCAGCTGCTGTTTTCAGTCAGAATTTGTGCATCTGTACTACTGATTAATATGGCTGCTGACTTAACCAATATTAACAGGCCTTGCTGAAGACATGTTATTACATTAGAAGTGATTAAACATATATTCCAAGAAGCAATGATTCTCAGAACTGTACTTGCTATTGAAATGTTGACAACATTGATAACAGAATTTTAATATCCTGCTTGATAATTAAACTACTATCTGGCTAAGAATTCCTCTGGGTCTGCTCTATGGGAACCAGATATGACTTTGGAGTTACTGAAGAGAATTATATTCGTGTACTAGTCAATGAAAGATTGCCACTAGTCCTTTTCTCCTGGTAATGTTTTGCAAAGATGAGCCTCAAATTACAAAGAGCAGCTGAGGTGAAAAATTTTGTTTCTCTAGTCTTTGAATCTTCCAGCTTGTTTTCATTTTCAGGCTAACATGCTTTAGGGTACTCTGTGTTGTCAGATTTTCATTTGACATGGGGGAGTGGTTAAGCTAAAGAAGGAGGCTTTATAAAAGAAAGCAACATCTAAGAATGATGAGCTCCTTTGCAGGTGTCAATATTCTATGGCACATTTCACATGAATTATTGGTGTTGACTCTCTGCTGGAGTGCAGAGAAGAATGGGCCCTGCTTCAGTTCACTACTCGGTTCTTCACTTAAAATAAATGAAACAAAAGACAGCTTATTAAATAGGAGCTGTTATTTGGAGCCTATGGGGAAAGAGGAGTCCATGCCAGAGCAGGTTTGCTGTCAGGACTTGTGATCCTGTGAGGAACTCAGGCTGGAGCAGTTGGTACCTGAAGGACTGTTTTCCCGGTGGATGACCCACGTTGGGGCAGGGTGTGAGGAGCTGCCCCTGTGGCAGGCCCCATGCTGGAGCAGTTTGTAAAGAACTGTAATCCATGGGAAGGACCCATGCTGGAGAAGTTCATGAAGAACTGTCTCCCATGGGAGGGACCCCACGCTGTAGCACAGGGAAGGGTGAGGAGGCCTCCCCTTGAGAAGAAGCAGTGTCAAAGTCCATCTGTAATGAACTGACTGCAACCCCCATCCCCTGCACTGCTGTGGGGGGAAGGAACATCTCACTGTCCTTATCTTGACACGTAAATTTCTTGTTATATTTTTCTCTCCCCGTCCAGTTTAGGAGGGACAGCGATATTCTGACTTGGTGGGCACCTGGCAACCAGCCAGGTCTAAACCATCACAGCTAGCTGGATTATCTTGGATGAGCATTTTCCTTGCCTGCTACACCACAGGACAGCAGTTATATAAAACTTGTAAACCATACTAACTGAAGTCCTATCCAGAATCCTTTCAAAGCACAATTAGCAAGCTATTGAATAACTGTCTCTAACAGACAGAACTTTATTGGAGATGGAAGAAAAGGAAAAAAAAAAACCCCAGCTATAAATATGAGAATCTGAATGGCTGATGACATGTAGGATTACCAGAGTCTTTGCCCTGTCCCTCACTGTGCTGGAGAGCTGTACTCTTTGGTGTGCTCAGCGCTAACTGGGCTCACCCTTAATTGTGCTGCCTAATGCTGTTCCTCACCAGCTTCTCCTGCCTGATTGCACTGGTAGCTGTTTGTGGAGCAATGCACATAGCCAACCCCATGGTTTGTCAGCAAGGTAAGAAAGGAACAACAACTGGCTGAACAGAATCTTTCTCTTCCCATTTACACCTTCCTATCTACATACCCTCTTGGCGCAGTGTTACTCACCTGAAGGTCAAGGTGTACCTTTCACTCCACAAGAACACACTAGTCATTGGTTAGGTGGATAATCTTAACTTTAGTGAAGCTACTATATATACATGTTTATATACATCAGAGCCAGCAAAAATCTGTCAGCATAACTCTTCTGCCACTAGGCAAGAGAAAAAAAGTCGTTTTCTGACTCCCCAGTGAAACTTGCACAGGATTTGAATGTTCTTTCTCAAACATCAGTACATACCCAGAAATGAGATTAGATACCTAATTCCCATTGATTTCCAATTGGTTTCAGTGCAAGCTTAACTCCCAGACAGAAATTAGATTCCCAAATACCTAAATGAATGTGGACCTTATTTCCTGCTTTTATGAGACCAAGTTGAGAAGAACAGAAAAGGAGAAAAAAATAACAAGTTAAGATTTTTGTTTAGTAACATAAATGTGTTTCCTTAGTTGATTTCCAGGTTATTTTGATTTTTTTTTTGAGGCATTTTAGTATCTACATGTTGAAAATGGAAATCTAAGTGGCTAGTGTGAATTATATTATTCCAGTCACGCATGGGAAAGGCAGTATACAAAAAACTATGCCTATCATAGTTTAAATCTTAATATCATGTTTCTAGAGATTTATGAGTGTCCAGTTTTAATCTTGAAATTGAAGTTCTAATGTTCTCTATGTAGATCTTATAGGTGATTTATAAAGTGATGTATTTTTAGTGGATTGTCAGGCTGGGGCTTTGTAGGATAGCTTGGCCATTATTGCTCAGAGTGACATTGCATAGTTATACAAATTTGAATTCAGAAGGACAAAGTCCATTTTTTTTTTGTCCTTTGATAATAGCATATTTAACAGGTGTGTTGTAGGCTATTAATTCTTTGACAAAAAAATGCCTTATAGCTTTATCTAGTAGTTTTTATGTGTGGCTGAAAATGAATGGGTAAAATTTGAAAGTGAAAAGGATAATGGAGAATGATCATAATTATGCAAATACAACTTTCCAATGAAAGGAGGAGTTTTTTCTCTCTAGTGGAGTCTGGCAAGATTTTATGTAGCAGAGGTTTGGAAGATTGTGTAGATAAATTATAATGATCTCCACACTTCAGTATTTAAATTTGCAGCTCATTCATTTTAACAAGATTCTTAGGATAGAGGACTCTTTTCAAACCTTTGTTTAGAGTTCAGAAACTTGAATATCTGAGCCAAGGTGCCCCATGGAGCTACAGAAAGGCCAGTTCTCTGTGGCTGACAGCACACAGAAAACAGTATGGCTATCACCACATCCATCTGCTTTTGATGCCTCAGTTCTATTAACTTTGTATTATTTATAGCTTCATAGAGCAGGTTTGCTTCATCATCAGTCTGGAGGGAGGTCTGAACTCTTGCCTCTTAGTCTATAACAAAAGCAATTAAACTGCTCTGTCATGATATCTTGTTCTGGGATTAGTGTGTAAGTATATGTGCTATGTGTATGTAAAACTATCAATGCACACATTGATAATTTTATGTATCATAATATTATGTATTATTTTATGTATCACAGTATTATGTATTGCTTGAATAGGCCATGTGTCATGATGTAGAGAGCCTGGAAGGTCTTTTTGTTTAATATATCATCATAGAATGAAAAAAATATTGTTTTCAATGACAGTGGATTTTAATTTTTAAGTTGTTGATGTTTATGAATGTGTGTTGTTGCAAAAAGTTCACTCACACAAGGATGCATCCAGTGTTTTGAGGAAAACTAAAAGAAATGGTATATCCAGGGAATATTTAGTGAATTCAGTTTAAAGAGCTCAGCATACAAGATCCTCCCAGTGGACTTTATTAACTATTTTGACAGAATTGAAAGTCAGGACTAACACTTCCACTTTGTTACCAAAAGAACGCAGAGGATCAGGTTCCTTGGGCAGCTCTGGCAGCTTTGCACTGTGTCAGCAACACAAAGCAATAATAAAGCTGGTTTAACTGGTGCATTAAACCTGGTTTACAGCTGCTTCACATCACTGGAGTGGTACAATGTAGGTACATTCACAGGTGAGTCTGACTCTACATGCTTAGTAGTCTGCTGATGGTGCTGCTAGTGACAAGATGGTGGTGAATTACCCCAATGTCAGCTGCATGAGTGATGTCTGGTAATGTTAAGAGTTGGACTGCTGGCAAGAAGAAGTTGATACATTTTATTCATTAATGAGTATGTTGACTAAGCACCCTTTCTGAATGGCTGTTTCTCCTTTGTTACCCTTTGAAGCAAGGAAAGGTGTGAAAAGGCAGAGAAAAACTTTTTTGAGTGCTAGTGCTGAACTGACTTGCAGTGAAACTTAAGGTCACTTTTTTTCTTAATGTTTCTTTTGTCCTGTGCAGTGTTTCTCTGCTTCACAGAGCTCTTTGCTAAGAATCCCTTTGGACCAAGTTTATCATGAGATAGAGCATTTTTCAATAAAAGTGGAAAGCCTCTGTCTCTAGTGCCCCTGATTTCTTTTTATGGCTTCTCTTGTCTGAAGTGGCTGACACAGCACCCCTGTGCACATCAGCCCTTACCAAAGTGCTGTTTTGTTCTTTCATGGCATTTCCATGACCTGAAATCACAGGTATGGCAAAGCTATGTGTGACTTGGGGCCAAACCCTTGGGTTCCACTTGTGACAAGGACAGGTTGCCTTGTTTGCTGTGCCTGGAGATTTTTTTTAGAAATATTTGCTTCCTCATACAAAACTACATGGTCTGTTTTTATAAATTCTTGTGCAGTGAACATGTCTTCGTTACAGGAAGGTTTGTAGGCAAAATCTTTTAAGCTCATGAAGCTGAACTTCTCTCAAGTCTCTGTTAAATTACTGTTTTGTGAGCTGAGGAGGTAGCCTTAAATAGTGGCTTCAATAGGCTTACTCTGGGTGGAAGATGCTGATGGTTGGAGGCTGTGCCCCAGGCTGGAGGCTGGTAACATATCTTTGAAAAACTTTTGCAGGGATCTGCAATCCCAGAACATGCTTTTGTTTGTTTAAAGATTGGGTGAAATGCAAGGTACTTGGTACCTGCAAATGTTGTCAACCTTCAGCTATTTGCATATTCACTAATGAGGCAGCTAAAAAGTCACTTTGGCTTTAAGAAATCATCTTTTATCTGAGCAGTGACCTCTTCAAGTAGATAGAATCAAAGCAGAGAGAGAAGGCACTGGAAAGCTACCCAAGACCTTGTTTCTCTTCCTCTGAAGCTCCCATTCATCAGAGCACACAGCATCTTGCTGCCCTCCACACTCAGCTGGGGTAACTGGGAAATGTCAGTGTTTAAAATTGCCTTTTTCTCACCTCCAGCTTCTCAAGAAACAGCCCTTCTTTTTGAGCAAAGAGCTCTCCACAGCAAATACTGAATGAGCACATTTGTCACAGCGAGCCATTTGTCAGTTCCAATTGGGATTACGGTATAATGCTCTTCCTGCTGGTACACAATATGGCTCAGGCTGCCACATACTCTAGTTCCCATAGTGATTGCTGGACTCCTGGTGACTGTTTAGTCTCCTGGTTTGCTCTTCAGAGCTATTGGTGCAGCAAGCCTTGGATATTTTAAAGGGTCTTTTCTAGTTTGATTTTTTTAACTGTCATAGCAGACCAAAAAGTAGGCACAAGGTTTACAAGTACCTGCATTGAAGTTTTCTCTGTTGAGAAAAAAATAATTAGCTGTGAAAACCAAATTTTAGAGCAGACTAGATGAATCCAGTGTCTTACTGTTCTCTAGAGGTGGCTGCATAATGTTCTTCTCTCTAACATGAGGAGAATGATGCTTGGAACCTCAGCACTGGCAGCCCTTTATATCCCCAAACCCCCTCAAACAAGAAGAAGGAAGATATGGCAAGCCAAAAGAAAGCAACACAAAATATGGCATATAAGGATGCTGTTAACAGCATTTTGACAATGGAAACAGGAAAAGTGATGGATACTGCACAGTCATCTGCATACCTAGACATAGAAAGTGTGAGATAGAGTGCTGATGAGCAGCAATGCAGTGCAATAGGTTAATAATTCTGGTATCTTTTTTGTACATGTGCTGTCTGTTGGCTAGGCTGTTTGTGTGGGTAAATACATGTGGAAGAAAGAGAGAGAAAGAGAATAAAGTGAGGCACCAAATCTCTCATGTTAAAACAAGTTTGCTGACAAGGCAGAGAAATGTGTGAAAAGCCCCGCAGCAAACATTGAGTATGCTACAGCTTACACCAGAGGACAGCTGGTACACAGATGGCCTGGGATCAGAGGAGTACAAAGCTGCTTTAAGCTACACATGCTTTCCCCCGTGAGTCGGCATGTGTGTGCATCGTAGCTGTGAGCAAAGTTTTCTCCTTCCCAGAGGGGTGGGATGAGGTAGGTGGGTTGCAAGGAAGGGATTGAAGTGTTGCCTAACAGTTTGACCCTCCTTGTTAGTTATATCAGGTTTTGGAATATAGTTATCATTTTGGAAAGTTGGCTTGTGCTATCAGTATTTCAGAAGAGCTTTGTCTTCTACAGATCATTGTTGAAGTAGGCTAAAATGTAAATTATTTTCCTTACTAGAATTATATTCCTAAAAATGTTTCCAAAATGCAAAATCACTATTTTTGATGAACAGTCCTAGCTGAATAAAGCTGACATCAATCTCATTCTTCAAAGAGCCTCCAAAAAGAAAAGGACCACGCTTATTTTCTTTATCCCTAAGTGTTGCACAAGAGACTTTCTGTACTGAGATTCTCTGCAGAGACTACTAATCCTGAGAGACTGCAATGTGCAGGAAGAGATTTCCACATCCTGTGTATGTGCCAAGGATGGATAAGTCAAAATATTCAAGTTTTTGTGTCTTAGGTTTTCCTGTGGGAAAATACTTACCTGACACACAGTAAAATTTGTAGGGCAATGTGTCCTGTTCAGTTCTTACCTGGGAATGATTGCCCTGCCCTGTTCTTTGTGCTTTTATAATATCATTTTTGCATATTTGGTGAATGTATCTCTTTTAATGATTAGAGGCAATGGAGGACAGGAGGATGGACTGTCAGTAGGCAAAAGGGTGTCTCTGAGCAGTGATCATTCTCTCTATAACAGGCTTTCACACCAATGAGTTAAAAGGCTCATGAGTTTTACAGTGGAATGGTAGTAATAGACAATGATGTGATCCATACTCTTGTCATATAATGCCAAGCTCTGTGTTTTTGATTTGACATCATCTGTTGCTTTCTGCTGGCCTATCTATTCCAAGAAATATGGACAGGAAATCCTGTCTCTAAATACAAAAAAATGGAAGTGTCATTTTCCATGTATTTTAAAAATATGAAAGCAAGGGCACTTGCAGTGGGTAACTGCTATTTTTATTGAATAATCTTGTATTATTAGACAGCATGTTGGTGACATATCCAAGGAACTCTAAAAAAACCCCAACCTTCATCTGAAATTCATCTTTTGTTCCAAAACAGGTACAGCTGCCACTGTGGAAAATGGATTGTATAGGATATGTTTCACAGATTTATTATCCAAGCCACAAAAGAACAATTTTTTCATGTTGTTGTTTGTTTATTTTTATTTTTTTTTCCCCCAAAGATTTGTGATTGCTAAGGAAAAATGTCTCTCTCTGATCTTAATTCTGTCTCTTTGCAGCGATTCACGCACCAGCCTGGAGTCGCAATTGTTTCAATGGAAAATGGGTGGAGAATGTGTTATCAGTTGTAGAATTGGTTCAGTGCATCTCTCTTAATGAAAATAGTGGTAATAATGTCATATTCATGCTCCAGTTTTTAGTTTTAAACTATTTAAGAATTTTACTCATATTATTCCTAGTGGCAAAAATATATTGGAGTGACAGTTCACTTTAGAAACGTCACTGAGTCCACTGGAGTAGATTTTGAAGTGATTTTTATCAACTGCTTTGTGCTTTGGAGCAGCTTTTTTGGTTCATATCTCTAAGATGATAAACCACTTGATATTTAGACAGATAAATAAATATTTGCATATATTTTTATGACAACTGTGTGAAATGATGGTTAATATATTTGTTAATGTAGGCAGAAGGCATATTTCATACAGAGTCCTAGTCATACCTGAATAATGTATCTGCACAATTTATTTTGCATAATGTGTCTCTACAGTTTTTACAGCAACAATACAACAGGAGTCTCTTGACTGATTAGAGTAGTTGTGTTGACTGAAACATAAAGAAGTGAAAATGGAGTAGCTAGACTTCTTACCTTATAAAAAATTTAACCAGAGGAAAATAATCTGACTGCAGCTTGGGAAGACCTACTTGTATATTACCAAAATCAAAACAAGCTTCAAGGAAATGACTTGCTCCCTGGAAAAAAAATTGTAAATGGAGGTAGTTTATATCTTCATTTTGTGCCTCTAGAATTTTAAAATAATTGGCAGTTTTTAACTTATGTTTCACCTTCCCTTAATGAAAACAGAAGCTTTTCTGTTACTTCTGCTCTCTGCTTCTAAAGCTATAAAATCATCTATGGATATGACATATTAGAAATGTTCCTTCATTGATTAATTTAGTTGCTTTCTCTCTGCCTGAATTTTGCCAATAAAAAGAAACTTATATGAGGTTACATGAAAGTGACATTGGGGAAACTGAAGTGTTACACATGAATTGCAATAAGTGAACGTTCAGAGTGGGATTTCTCTCATCTGAATTTAGAAGTCTATAATAGAAATGTATGTTTACGCTAGTGATCAATGAAGAGTAATTTCTGGAATGTGTTTCAACTGATCTGTTTTAGAATTCCTAGAGTCTTAGATCTTCTGGTGCTATGAATCTGAATGTAGTTCACCATTGACATGAAAGTTTGGCAGTGAATGCCAGATGTTTTCACTGAACACTTTGACTTTTGGAGACAGGAGTCTCACTCTGTGCTTCGTACTTTTTCCTGCCATTCTGAATTCCCATCCTCTTGCATATTTACATGTTATATTGCACAAATTATGGCTTTTATCTTAAATCCAGCTAGGTGATGAGAATGCTTGTTGTATTTTAGGTAAGGCTGAATATGAAGCTAAAATACCAGGCTTGAGTGTCCACAGTGGTGTACAGCCTTGTAAAAAATACTGTTCAGGAGAAGATATTTCCTCAAATTTCTTCCAAAATACACCACTAAAATCTTCCATTTCTGAAAACACTGAATCCTATGGAAACAATTCCTATGTTGTTGTAATGTGTTAGGAATGTAAAATAATTGAGCTGTCTTTTGTCAAGAACAAACATATTATTATTGCAAAAGTAGTCCTTAAAGTTTTGCTTTCTCAAGAAAATGACAGAAGTTCTTTCTGTCCAATCAATTAGAAGGGCTGTTTACTTTTTATGGCTTCCTATTTGTAGCAGGTAAATGCTTCCTCAGCACAAAAGAGAAGGATACGTTGTATAACAGGTGAAGCGCACATGGAATAAAAAGCAAGAGGGTAGAAATAATTCAAAGTGTTAAACTATCTAGAAAACAAAAGGTCAAAATAAACATTTCAGCAAACATAAGAAAATGAGTAACAAATGTGAGAAAACTGGAGTAATGGACAAAAGGTGGAACACAAAATGTTTCACTTAAACAAAAAGAAAACTCCTTTACAAAACTTCTTTACAAAAACTTCTTTATTGTGAAGGGTGAGGGAGCCCTGGCACAGGCTGCCCAGGGAGGGTGTGGAGTCTCTTTCTATAGAGGTTTTCAAAACTTGACTGAATACATTCCTGTGTGACTTGATCTAGGTGGACCTGCTTTAGCAGGAGGATTTGACTACATGATTTTTAAAGGTCCCTTCCAACTCTGTGAGTCTGTGAAACGGGGAAAAGAAAAAGGTAAAGAAATTACATGACATAAAAATTTATTGACCAAGATAAAGGAGGTTGACTGACTTGAGTAACATATAAGTAGCTGAGCCACAGGTTTACAACAGTAACCAGTCTACAGTTTTCTTATGCATATTCCTGGTGTGAAACTGATGTCTAATTTAACATTAAGTTATTCCAATTTATCATTAATTGAGATGTTGCTCTGATAATGCTTTCATCATAACTCCAACTAGAATGTACAGCTTTCCCAGGAATGGTATTTAACTTGATTAAATTGCAGCTCCTACTGGAAAAAAAGGAAGATTATTAAGCCACTATTTATTAAATGATAGCTTGAGCTGAGAAGAAAAAATGTAATTGTGCTTGTTTTTTTGAACATGAGTCTGTTTCTTTGTTGTCTGTCATTAACAAATCTCAGTTTTTAAGTGGAGGTACTGCCTTTAATATGGGGAAATAAATAATAAATGGAGAATTCTCTCCTAAGGGGAATCCAATTTATATTCTCCTTTAACTCAATGATAAGATTTAATTGAGAGAATTTGGATTAAAGAACTTCAGTTTTAAAAATTACATCATGTGGCTGATGGCAAAGAAGCAGATTTCTGCAAGGCATTTATGTTGTCCTAATGCAACCAGAGAATAGCAGAAAGATTTGAGTTGGAAGAATCCTCTTGAAGTCATGAAGTTCAATCCTCTCTCAAGGCAGGACTAACTTCAAATCTAGATCAGGATGCTTAGGGCCTAGTACAGTAGAGGTTTGAAAATCTCCAGGGATGATAGTTCCACAGTCTCTCTGTGCATCCTATTCCAGTGGCTTAGCCACTTACATCATAATGTTTTCCTATGTACAAATAGAACTTCTCCTGTTGCAACTTGTGACCATTGCCTCTTGTCTTCTGGCTGTGCATTGAAGTGGAAGTCTGTGTCCTCTGTAACGTTCTTTCAATTCATATGTAAATGCAACTAGATTCTGCTGTTCATCTGGTTCAGTGTCCTGCACAATGCAGGCCCTACCATCCTCAGTAACTGTGTGGCTTTGGCCTCTTGTTTTCCCAAACAATTCTCCAACTTGGTTTAGGAGCTAGGTCAGGCCAGGGATCTTTCCCAGCTGGCCGTATTATTTTGTAAGTTAGGAAAGTTTGGAGGCAGAGATGTGTATTGTTCCATGCCACCTGACCTCAAGACCTGGTGATGATCATGAACACATCTAGAGACAGATGTTTACTAGAGACATCACTACTGGCTTAGAGAAAGATGGTGCATGTGAGACACAGCAGGATTTAGTCCCACTGCCCACTGCTGAGATTGTCCTGGACTTGTCTCTCTCTCCTGAGTTTCCTGGACAGTATGGAATGGTTCTTCTCTCTGGGTGTAGAAGCTTATTAAACCCTTGCTTCCTACTGCCAAGATGAGCACAGGAGCAAGTAAGATCTTATATGAAAACATCAAGTGGTATGTCCTTCTTGATGACATTTTAAAGGAAAGTAGAGGAGACTATTGAAAGAAAGTTGTAGTGAGGTAGGGGTCAAACTCTTCTCCCAAGTAATGAGTGATACAACAGGAGGAAATGGCCTCAAGTTGCACCAGGAAAGTTTTAGATTAGATTCTAGGGAAAAACTTGAAAAAGGAATGTTAAACACTGGCACAGGCTGTGCAGGGAGGTGATGGAGTCATCATCCCTGGAGATGAGTAGAGACGAATAGAGAGTTGTTGAAGGACATGGTTTAGTGGTGATAGTGTGAGGTTAGTGGTTGGACTTGGTGATCTTAAAGGTTTTTTCCAACCAAATTGACTCTGTGATTCTATGGCCCTAAAAAGTAAGGTGGCTATATCCATATCTAGTAATCAACAGGATCAATTAGGTTTTGAAGCCTTTGCTTAGGTCCTTGCATACAAAAATAGTTGCCTCACTCTCTTTAGGATTTTACCTTCAGAATCTTGGCTGGAGTCCCATATACATATGAAAGAACAAACTGAGCGTTCTAAACATGGCAATCAGCCATTACCAGTTGCTGAAAGCCCATGCAGCAAAAGTGGTGCCAAAAGCCAATCTGTGAGCTCAGTAGTAGTCATCACAGGCAGCTGCTTGCCAACTTGTTGATTCTAATGTGATAATGAGAAATGCCTCAGTTTGGATATTAAATACTTGTGCAGGCATACAGGGAAGGGACGTTTAGGGTGTTTTGAGATCAGAAAACAGAGATGAGGAATAGAAGCTGGTGGCTCCCAGCAAACTTCAACAAACTGTAAGGAACTGACACGGTAACGATTGGGTAACAAATGATAATGAGTCTATCCGGTATTACTGAGCTGTACAGGCTAACAAAATTAACATTTTCTTTTGACAGAGGTATGTGGCTTTAGAAGACTGTTGAAAAGTATGGCTCTTTGGCATGCAGACTGAGTTCTGCTATTTTTACAATCCAGATCTAATATAGTGCCACTAGAAAAACATGAAGTGAGAGGGAACTTGGGTCGTTTTGATTTAAATGACCATCTGATCAACTAAAATGACATGATAGGATGACGTGAACAGAAACTACCCAATTTAGTTCTCTTTTCCTTCAACATAACATTTTTTCTGACTTTTGCATTTCTTGAAGTCTGATTGGTTTTTTTTTCTGACAAGTTTTCTTTGGGAATGAATAAAAGAACTTAAATAAATTCTTTCAGAGTAGAGTGATCACAATGAAAATGAATGAAAATGACACTTTTTGTGAGAAAGCTGATTTGTTATAGGATAATTAAAGTGTAGTCTTGAATTTCCAGATATAAATGCACCTTTTAGCACTTCTGGGTTTAGTTTAAAAAGATCTGGAAAACAAATATTTTCCAAGTTTCATTTTTAATGCTATTACAGTCAAACAAAACCAGCTGGTACTGCACTATTTATTCT
This sequence comes from Colius striatus, assembly GCF_028858725.1. Classification (NCBI taxonomy): domain Eukaryota; kingdom Metazoa; phylum Chordata; class Aves; order Coliiformes; family Coliidae; genus Colius; species Colius striatus. The sequence goes on from NC_084763.1 coordinate 53,141,762, forward strand.
CTTTAGGATGGTGAAAATGTTTGGAAACTTTTGTTGTGAGATTCCCAAAGATCATGTCACAAAGAGCAAGAAATCTTACAAGAATTACTAATGAGATGTCAAGCACAGGTATTATGGACTGGATTCACACTCACACACAGAGAAAATTACACATATGGCTAGAATTAATGCACACTCATCCCTGGCCATACACCTATATGGGTGATACCTACTTCTGATAAAATTCCTGGTAAGAAGATTTCTGAGATTTACATGCTGAAACTGTGCTAAAAACCATATCTCTAGACACCCATATACATATGCTTTTAATCTTCAAGCCATTTCTCCTCCAAAAGCCACAGCTGTAGCATGTTAATGACATCTTGAAAAGACATGGTTACTAAACACTATTTACTCTGTCTAGGCTATTCTCATTGTATTGAGTTTAATTTCTTTGGGTTTATACTAACTAATTAAGTAGTAATGAAAATGATTCAAAATTGTGCATTTTCTGGATGTTCTATGAATTTGTAAAATTATGAATAGATACTGCATATACTGTAGATAGTTTTAATATCTTTTGTAGTTGATTAGTAGTACTAATAATTATTATATCATTTCTGGAAGTGTTTACAATGTGTTGTTAGTTTGCAAGCAGAGCAAGAAATGCAGCAGTTTCAGCTACAGCCCTTGAAAATCTCCTGTGCTCAGGATGTTGCTAACAAGCTACAACCTGGCTGATAGAAAAAAAGCATGTTTGATATTTGATGTGAGAGAGAGAATACAAAGCTAACAGGAAATTTATTGGCTTCTGTTCACATAGGTTTATAGTCTGGCATTTCTGAATGCTCTTGGGATTTAAACAAATCTCTACACACAAAGTAAAATTCCACTGGATCCATAGAGCTATTTTTTTCAAATGTGCTTTCAGGTCCTTGAAGCTTTGATCTGCATTCATGTGAAATTTGAGCCAACTTTGACATATGGTTTCCAAACTCTTGGATGAACCTGAGCTTACATTCTGGAACCTGATAGTAGAGCTGCAGCACTATGAAAACTCACTTAGGACTATTCACAGCATGTAAAGTTAAGCATGGCTTGAAGCCAAGGAATGTTGCATTTATTTCAGTAACAAATTCTTCTACTTTAAAAAAAGATAATTCTATTTAGAGGTAGGAGAGCACTAAAACATTGCACTAAATGGGGTATCTCTAAATTGCCTGACTTATCAGTTGTGTGAGATGGGAGTTGGATAGTCACTGTTTGGCTGAGGCTGGATGATGTTTTTGTTTATATGCACTGATTGCTACTGATAGACAAGGGAGAAGAAGATTACATCACAAGAAAACAAAAGGGAGATTAAAATGTAAGAAAGTGTAAGGGAAAGTAGTTTCTTCACCGCGCTGTAGAAAGTCAATCTACCTCCAATCCCTGTAAATTCACTCTAAACCAAGCACTAAACATATGGTGTGTGCAGATGGCTCATGCAGCTGCTTATGCCTAGAATCCAGGTGGGTGTTTCTCCACAGTTGTGTCATATTTTATTTCAAAGTTGTGTTCTAAGTTTTAATCAGGAAGTTTGTGAAAACAGAGTAATAAAAAATGTCTCAGGTTAAGAATGCTGAGCAATATACAGTAATCTCATTTGGGGTTACCTTGTATTATTCTTAGGTCTTGTGCCCTTGATCTGAAATAGTGATCCTCACAGCATTTTTCCCAATAGTTATTTCAGCATATTATTCAGGCTCTTACACATCTGCTTACTTTACTTACACATCCTGTACATAGGTGCTGGCAAAGATACATACACAGAAGTAGCAATTCCAGACTTATTTCCCTGGGATACTAGTGATGAAGTGCTCCCAACAGGGCAGATGGCCAGTGGGAGTTCTTTGGATCAGATAAGGTTATTTAGAGATTTTTTAAATGCTAAGTCTTCATCCCAAGACTAACAGTGATGCCTCTGGACAGTGGTTTTTTTCCTTTTGCAGAGCAACATACTGAATCAAATATGTCTTGAGAAACACACAATCACATAGAGTTGTCTTGTCCTTCCTTTGTTAATAGCTGTGTTCTGTTCTCAACCAGTGAATTACTCAATATAGAGAATTTAGTATTGATGCATCCACTATCATCACTCTAACTTGATTCCTGCCTTCTTCTGTAGCTCTCTTTGTCCTATTTAGGAGTGTGTTTGAAGAGGATCTGTAATTGTACTGTCTCTAGATACTGGTGTATTGCTTATTATGTTAGTATTGTCTTTTATTACCCTTGCATGGCTTATGTGAAAGAGTCATTAGTGCCATGCTGTTGGAACAATCAGAGTCTCACAGAGATGGATTCAAGCCGTTCTGTTTATGATGGGCTGCAATGGACCTGCCTGGAGGGATGCTGTGTCACAGTACACTGAAGCACTGTGGACTTAGAGTGGTAGCTGACTAAAAGCCTCAGAAAAACAATTAAATAGAATGTCTGATATTATTGAAATAAAGTTGTAACTTTTACTGACTATGAGACTGTGCCTTGTTCAGATACTGCTCTTAGGGTTAAAAAAATTGAAGTTCAAAATCACAGTCCTCAGGATCTCACCAGGTGGTCTCCTGTTTTCACCCCACTCTGGACTTGATAGTTCAGGGCTTTGAACCTTGATCACAGGAAGGTTTATTCCTTGAAATTCAGAAAAGGTGAGCCAAGTAGAGTTGATCTAATAATTTAGTTCTAAAAAAAGGGTCATCCTGATGCTTCTTCCCTCTCCTGCTCTATGTGCACACTCCCATCCTGTACCTGGCACAGAAAACTAAATGGCTAAGTTACAGAATTCAGTCGATCACTGGAGGACCAGGTAACAATCAAAATGGCAAGAAGGGCGAGGGGAAGAAGAAGGGGAAGAGGGGTAGGATCCTCATTCATGGGATACAATTCTCAGGTTGTCTCAGCTGCCTCACTAAAGCTCATCTTATGGAAATGAAGCCTCAGATGCATGGAACTGAGGCCTTAATGCAGTGCTTCTCTGTTAGCTAACTTAGATTACTTCGTACTTTCTTTTCAAGGATTTAATTCTGAGGTGCTTTTATCCTTCTACTCATTGATTGCATATAGGACTGTGAAATCTATTGTGTAAGTCAATCTGTTGCTGATCGTTGCAGTCTAACTCCATCCCAGATTTGTGCCTACCTTCTCTGTGGGATGAACATTGATATCTTCTTGGCTTTTCTCTGAGGAAAAATTCATATAGATTAAAATTCAGTTCATGTTTTTTCCTGGATCTGCAGGGGCTTAGTAGAATGGGAACAAAAAAACAAAGAGAGGGGAGATTGCTTGATATAAATTAAAAAAACCCTATTATCTAAAAGCAATGGTGTTATCCACCAGCTGAGGATCCTGTCTGTTTTATTTCCTCTTGGCTCAAACCATTCAGATTGTGATTTTGTTTACCTGTGTTTAAATAAGCTCATCTCCACTGCAATGTTAAACATCTGTTTGATTGAAAACTAAAGAAAAGCCTCAAGATATGGGGTTTTGTTAAGATATTATAAGTCTTTTTAAATGAAAATGCTTCAAGACACGATTCCTTTCTGCTCTTCAGTATAATTTGAGTGTCTCAAACTAAAATATCGGTTGTATTTCTTGCAAACATTTTGTTTATCCCCTTCAACATAAAACATTTCTCTAAGGAAAAAAAAAATGAAAGATTACTTTCCACTGATATGGCTACAGTATAATAATAATTGAGGTGATTCCCAGGGTCTCTGTAAGGAATGGCATTTTTCTGTCTGTAAGGTTTCATGTAAATACATTTTCATTGCCTGCAAAAGAAAGCCTTCCCTAACTGAACTAATCTAGTTCAGTTGAGTCAGGAGCCAGGGGAATATGTGTTATAGGAAATCTTCCAAACCTGGAGTCGTCGGTTATGAAAGAAGTGAAAGGTACAGGGGAGCGCTTTAGGTGAAATGTTTTGCTGAAGAATAATAGAATCCAGGTTCTGTTGAGAGTATAAGACTGCAGATGATAAGCAGTCTTGTTAAATTAGAAAATGGAGGATTTATTGGTTTGGTTTTTTTACAGCAATGTTGTAATGTGCCTTGGTGCAATATTAATCATAACATTTTATCACAAATAAGTATTGTCATCATTGATTCATTTCTATTTATGACACAGTTGAATCAATTTTTTTTTTCAGGAATTTGGATATAAAAGAGTGGTCCAGGCTAGGAATCTGCAGTGTGTAGGACACCTTAGGAACAGGTATGTACTAACTGTTAATGTATCTACGGTGAGATGAAAGGATGAGGTATTTAGAATGTTATAGCCAAGGAATGATTTCAGATTTTTCTTTGGATCTGTACAGATTTGAGTTGAAAACAACATAAGAGTGTTAGCTAAGAGGACCATAAATATATACATGTGTATGTTGTTGAAGCACATACATATGCATACTGAGTTTCAGGAAAAAATGTCTCAAAACATACCAGTACTGAACATTGAACAAAAGCCTTCATGTAGAAAGTAAGTTCAGGTTTTTTTGAGTCTTTGAGACAGCTTGGCTGATTTCTCCTTATTATATTTGCCTTTAAATATATCTGTTCTTGGGCTATTTCCAAACAACTGGAAACATAAAATACAAGCATGTCTTCTCTCCTGAGGTTTCCAGCCTGAACACACTACAGAGTGTAACAGGCCTCTGACTTGATTTTTAAGATTAATAATAGTTTAGATGAGCAAACATATTTTTCTGTGCCTATAAAAATGAATTTCAACTTAGTCTAGGGCTCTAAACACATTTATTCATACAGAGTATGAAAGGAATATAAAGTGGTGATTGTACAAAAGCCTTGGGGATCAGTGATTCTAGGTATACCAATGGATTTAAACTAGATTTTTAATCTCTCAGCTCTGATTTAAAAGCAAAGTACAGCGAAACAATTATATATTCATTTTTAATTGTCTCTATGCTGCCTAGTCATATTCTTTAAGTTAACGTTGGTTGAAAAATACTGCAAAGCGACAGACCTTTTGGATTTACTCCTCACAAATTTTCAGTTATTGAGCTGAGGTGGTGGTGAATGGCTCAGCATTTTTATTTTTTATGGTCAGTGAATGAAGTCTGATGAAACTTAGCAAATAAGAGTACATGACAAGAGGGTGCAGAGGGACTATTAGAGCTGGTGCCAAACCTTGAATGCTGTCACAGGCTTACGTGAATGCAACGCTCGCAAGTGCTGCTGTTGGCTAGAGAGGAATTTCTAATCCCATCTGAACTTTATTCCAGAGCCTCACAGTAGAATAACAAAATGACCTTCTAGCAAAAGGGCTAATCACCTTTGGGACCAAAAAATGTAAACAACAAAATGCTCTTAAAAATTATGATTGAAGCCTGTAATGTTTAATGACTTGGCAGCTAGCACAGTATTGCTTTACAAACAGGCAGAAACCAGTACCAATGTGTCTCTTAGGCTGGGAAGTAAACATATAATCACTTATATTAAACCCTTTGCATTTAATACAAATGTGAAGGCTGCATAATAAGGTATACTTAGACTCAAGCTGCAGTGTGAACCAGTGGAGCAATTTATTGGGTCACTTTGCCATGGAGTTAACGAGCAGACAAGATGTCCTCTGTGCAGAAAAACTGTTATATTCTCTGTCTTACTAGCTACTTCAGATCTTCTGACAGCTAAAAATGTATTTGGAAACAGAGGCACATTAAAGAGTGGCAAACATTGGAGTGAAGGATAGTATTGCTAAATTCCCTGTTGCAGTAAAAGAGACATAAATTGTGTGATTCTATAACATTTGAGGTTGCTTTCTATAAAATACACATAAGCAAATCAGAATAGTGTTTTATGGAGTAGACTATCAAATCTGGTTACTTCATGCACATATTTGTTGATTTCCCCAGTGGAGTTCGTTTTAGATGCTTTAACTGAGTGACGAGGGAAGAGAGAAAGAATTCCATCTAAGGGCTGAGGAAAGGGTTTATGTCTGGTATCAAATGCCAGGTCCCTCATCTGGGGTTTGAATCAGATATGAACCAAGGTAGGAGCTGTAGTGTGGTCGGTTTCTAAGGACAGCATTGCTCAGTAAAGGACAGTAGGATAAGAGGGAAAACACAAAAAAAAGTTAGTGTGTGTATTAAGAGAACAAAATGATTATCTGAAGACATGTTCTGTGGCAAATATGTATAGCACTGAAAATATATGATCCAACAGTATTTTCCAGAAACTTAATAGAAACCTTAAGAAGCTATACAAAATACTTCACTGAATGATTTGTCTCTTGCACAGTCTTTCAAGCCTTTTATAAAGTTCCTTAGCAGCATCATCAGACCAAGACCCAGCAGGTTAATGGTCTGGCTAAGGTATGCTTTTTTCTGAATCACGTGTAAAAGAATAATATGGCATGATGTCTGCCTACCTTTTATTCCTTAGCTCAGCAGACAACTGCACACTTACAGCTTGCTTGCTTGGAGCCAGCCCTCAGCAACAGTTCAGAGCAGGACTTAGACCTGTTCTGGAAGTTCTTAGTGAAACTTTTTGACTATTTTACTCCACCAGTTACCTCCACCAATGAACATATAAAAAGTTTTGGAGATATACATGGATTATAAAGATACATACATGTATGCAAATACAATTATACCATGCAGATATACACAGAGTTGATCCATCCTCCCAAAATTCTAGAGGATGTCTCTGTAAAAGGATAGCTATTTCAGATTTGCTGTCACAGTGGGCTTCAGAAAGCAGCAAAAGAGATGAGGATGTAGTGCATACAAGGTAATCTGGAACTCTGCTGCAAGGAAATACTAAATATAACACCAGTAATTAGTTATTATTAAACTCCTGTCCAGTCTAATGATCAGGTTTGAAACAGAAAAATACATGGCAGAAAACTAGTGCACTTGGGAGGGAAAAAGGTAATAAAGCAGAAGACAGCCTTCATTTCTCAGAATGCTGTAGAGAGCAATGCTAAAACAATGTTCTGTATAAATGACTTTGGAAAAATTGCTTTTAAGTTAAGTCATAAACATTTTTATTGCATGAAATAAGATTGGAGCCTGTAACCTATTTCCAGAAGTGACCTAGATAAAATTTACACTAAGGAAATACAAATTCCATGCAACATTGTAGGATTTTTTATTTGAATCGTGAAGTATAGGCTTGCTGACCTTATGGTTAACCTTTCTTTGTAAACAGCTCCTGCTTATCATGGACCACCCTACAAGACTATGGAAAGAGGTATCATATAAATATTTGACACAGAAAGTAAATGACACAGAGTCCCCTTAGAGTGTGCAAAAATTTGCCTTCTGTTACAGTCATCTTGCTACAAATGGCACCAGCTACATGTTCCTTCCATCCCCAGTGATTCTTTTCTGTCATGTTAGACTTTGAAGGATTGCCACAACAGCTGAATTTTTAGTATTTAACTTGTATTTAATGGAAATATAGACTTCATACTTTTACTGTGTCCTCAGTGGTTATAAATTGTAAAACTTAAAGCCCAACTCTGCCCATCTCATCTTCTTGCAAACCCAGCACTTACAAATGTGGCATTATGTGGGACAAAACTTCTGTACTAAAAAGCTGGTGATCTCATAAAGGTTCTTAAAAGCTTTTCCACTTGAGGAAACAGATTAATAGATTAACAGTCTTTTAGTTTTAATAAAGCTATCATTTAATAAAATCAGTTTAATCCCGAATGATATCCACATGGAGTTGGTAAACTGGGGTGGTTAAGGGGAAAAAGGAGAATACGTTATTCTGTTAAATTACACTCAATTACAATCAATTTCCCCAAGTAGACCTGTTATAATGGCCTGATTATGGGAGACTGGAAACGTATCCTTCAAATCTTATTTGCAGCAGTTCATATGGCTTTTAATTTTCTTACTGAAAATTGCATTTCTAATTATTTACTTCATTGCCTGCCAGATGATAGACATTTCTGGACATAGATAGTAATGCCCACACTAATTTATGTATTCTGCTCTCAAAAGAAAATTTTCTAGATAATAAATTAATGTAGAAGATTTACCTTATCCAGACCTATATATATATTTTTTAAGCTGAATTCAGTTTGGTTAAGTTATAAACCTTTCTAGATGTGCCATGGTAATGGAAAAGAAGCATAGTCTAAAATTAGAAAGAACTTGACAGGTGTGATGGCAGTGAATTGTGGATCCCTTTAGAAAGGCAGGAAAACATCTTCATTTTCCTGTTATAATTAGATGAGTGTGTCTCGCTTTGTTCTGCTTGTTACTGTATTTGTTCCCATTAAGAAGGAGAAGGAGCCTCTATCTGCCTCAGTTCCTTATTAACCACAAGTACACAGGACATATTGGGAAGGCAGCCACATCCTCAAATTTATTGGACCTTGTTGTTCCCTCTTGGTTCTTGTGTCAGCTGGAGGAGATCAGAGGCACTGAGAGATGCTGGCATTATCAGCCATCCTTGTTCTGGCTTGGAAAGCCGATGTCAAAGTACTTGGGAGATGTAATCTCCTTGACCCAAGTCAAGGGTCTTATTGTCTTCTATCAAAAGCAGATGGGATTGCCCAACATTTCATAAGGTGTGACAGGAGGAAGGGAAGTGACTGATGGCTGCTCACACACAGTCTTTGTGCTCTTTTTTTCACCTGAAAGCAGGACAATGAGTGTGTTGCCCCTCTGACTGGGGATGGGGAGGAGACACTTGGCAGGGTCAGAGCAACTCTATATAATGAAAAATATAGTATAATAAAGAAAATCTTCAAGAGGAACAATGCTTTCTTTGCGGTGGGCTTGATGTCAGTGACTGAGATGCAATGCTGTTTCAGACCTATGGTACCTCTTGCCTCTGGCAGGAGGATCAGCACAAGGTGCTTCAGGCTGCAAGGGAAGGCAGTTATTAAATGTTAAACTTTATGGGGACATCTAAAAAGTTCTGATATAAAAAAAAATTGTTTCTCCTGCAATTGCCATTAAAATGAATTACTGGCACTGTGGATGTCCCTTTTATTTACATCTGTGCCCTGCCTGACTCTGGACTGTGGATAATAATCTGTTGACTTCTCAGAAAAAGTCTTGTCAAACCTCTCTCTGAGATGGTTTGGTGTGCTGTTTCTCATCTCTGGGGTATCTGCTCAACTTCCATGAAGAAATAATTATAGTAAAGTTAATTGGGTTACTATAGACTTATACACTGGAATAGGAAATACAGTTGCCTTTTGTTTCCCAGGTTTCACTTTTTATATTCTGGAGGGGGATGATCTTGAATCCCCGTCACTGATCCAGAGCATGTTCATTCTGTCTCTCGTCTTGCTTGTGTTAGGTGATTTTTCTTAAAAGAAATGCTATTTTTCTCTCAAAATAGACTCAATTCAGCAAAATATGAGAATGATATAAATCACAATCTGCAAAAAAAATTAACATACTGTAAGTGGAACTGCATTCCTTAGTACAAGCTTTGTTACTGGATTTGTCAAAGCAGCTCTGTAAGTGACTGTGATCCCCTAGCTCCTTATAGCTGAGTAGCTCCCAGAACTCCGGAGTCTGTGATGTATAAAGCATCCTCATCTTCTATAGAGTCTGATGGGAACTGAAAGTCTCTACAGGCCAGCAACTGTTTCATGGGTTTATATCTTGTATTTCCTTTTTCCCTCTCCCAACAGCAATGAACAAACCATCTGAAGTTGCTACAGGTTTTGTGTTGCAGGCAATACAGTGTGTCTAGAAGCTTCTAAACGCACAAGAGTAAACATGACAGCTTCTGGGTATGTTCCAGGACTGAAAAACAAACCCTTCTGCATCTCCTCAGTCTCCTTCTGTTTGTAGACATGAACACTGTCAACTGCACTTGCTTTGCACAGGGGAGCATATGCATCGCAATATGGTCTTTAATTACTCAGTCATAAACTATTCCTCAAGTAATATGGAACTGTATCCATATTGTTCTGTAACCTCACATCACTGTTTGCTGCTCTGCATGTGCCAGGCAAGCACAGGCACTGGAGCCCCTTGTGTATGGAGAATTGCACAGTAATACGTAATAAAATATTTGCACGTATTTAGATGGTGTCTGGAGACTACATTAGTTTTCAGCTAAAAAAAAGGCTCACTGTTGCAGGGATACTGTTTGCAGTGTATTTTTCTCAGTACAGCTTTGGTGTATGTCCCTTTTCTTGGAGGAGAGATCCTCACTGAGCTCTCAAGAGCTGCAGCAGGTACTGTATGACCTAAGAAAGGTTCTGGGAAGCAGTAGTGAATTCTGAATATGTTTCCATTCTGATGAGCATACACCTCATTTTGGGTTTATGTTGAGAAACTGCAAATGTTATCTTAAGGTCAACTCCTCCTGGAATTCCTAATGACTGAAGTTTCTGTTAGTCTGTGGATTTTAGTGACATTGTTTGAAACACAGGCCTTCATTCTTCCAGTTAGATATGCTTGCACAGACCTACTTAGGTAGAATTCTGCAGGGCTCAAATCTTACACTGCAGTAAGCTGTGGGATTTTGGTTGTTTTCTTTCTTTTCTTTCTTTTTTTTACCTGCTTTTTAAATTAAGAACAGACACATTAAAAATATTTAAGAATCAAATGCATGACCTAAGCTGTCATGTGCCGACTGTCGAGCTGTTGCAGTGTGTAATTTTAGGGACAAAAATGAGTATTGGTAAAAGGAAAAGCAGATGTATCCAATACTCTGCAGTCCCAAAGGATGCCACTGTAATATAATTTCCTAGAGGTAAAAGCAAGAGGTGAAGGGTCTCTGCTGCCTGTCATAATGCACTAACAACAAACACAGCACACTTAAAAATGATTAATGGTGAGAGGATAAAAAAATATTAATTTAAACAGATGTTAATAAACAGTATTTAATAGGAAGAAGGCTGTGAAGAGTGTCTGATATTTATGTCTACTCAGGGGTACGGAAAGTGAAGAGCATAAATTACTGCTGACATCTCAATTCTCAACAGAATTCTGTTGCATGTAGAAAAGCTATGCACTATCTTTATTATAAGCTGTGTGACCTGTGTGTGTGGCTATGAAATTAAGTGTTGACAAATGCTTTCCTCTAAGCAGAAAACAGTGCTGTCAGCCTGGAAATGTGGAATTGGTGAGCTTCAGCTAGCACTGAGTCTTAGGCTCTGTTCAGTCATTTTGAGGTGATGGCTGTAATGCAAAAAAAAGCAAACTTAAAGACTGTGCATGGCTGAGGATAAAGTAAAAGGGTAAGAAAGGCAGGGAGTACATGTCTTTGGCTCAGAATCATTGTGCTGGTATGGAAAAGGTTTATGGAGTGGTGTCCCAAGAGAAAAGACAGCTAAAGATAAAACCCAAAATACTGTACATGGACAGAAGGAGGAAAGTTGCAAATGAATTGTGGTGTGAAAAGGAAGGGGAAACTAGATCCTTATTAGTGTAAGTCAACACAGCCTTGTGTGAGTCAATGAAAAAGTACTAAAGGAACAAATCTAGAGAGCAAGGTGTCTGGTTGTTCAGTGTCCTTTCAGAATCGTGAGGCAAGGAAGATGCTGCATCTACTGAGGGTGTGGGAGGGGATTTGGAAAGAAGAGATAGAACCAAACAAAAGCAGTCAATGTGATGAAATCCCCTCTGTTCCTTGCCCTGTGTGTACAAGACACTGACTGGTAGACCTTAGGAGCAGACCTGGCTGCAGAGCTGTGGGCTGGAGTATAACCTGTGGACTGCACAGTAGCAGGTACTATTCAGTGAGAATCTGTCCCTGAAGAGTTTAGTTTTAGATGCTTCGTTCTTGCAACCCTCTATGGTTGCCGTAGAAGGAAGCTTTCCTTTTTTCTTTTTGGCTTGAGTATCTCCTTCCAATTGACTTCTTTATGAATTGAATCTATTTGCAACAAATGTCCCACTCACAATACATATGCAAGCCTTAACAACTGCCATGCTCTGTGTAAAGACATCATGCTTACATTCATGAAATGAATAAAATAGTATGTTCAGCTATGTTATTAACTCCAGAACTTGCTGGGAATAGTAATGTTTTAAGTAGCAAAAGCAGGAAGAGATTGAGATGGGACCAAGGGGATCCTGGGTAGATGTCCTGGGGTGGAATTCCTATGTAATTCCAGAGGACTTACTGAAAATGTATTTCCCTGCTACAAAGCAGCTTCCTGGGAAGAAGTACCTAAGGAGGAAGATGCTCTGCATTGTTTTCCAGTTTTTGATTACAAAACCTTCAGCACTTCCTAGTGGAGACAGAGCCTCAAGTTGTCATACTTGCTCTGTCAAAGATCAAGTCTAACTTCCACTACAATCTTGTCACCACAGTGTTTACACAATCTCCTCTCAGACTTTTGCTCCTTTTTTCATCCCAAAACTATTCTATTTTCCTCAATAATCTATTTCAGGGCACTTTGTGTCCTCCTGATCCTTTCCAGTTCTCCATGGTTCTCCCATTCCCCCAAACATCCTCCTAATGAAGCCCTTTTGTCCTTTTTTCCTCAGACTCTGTCTTCTCATCTCAGGCACTCCACAACTGCCTATTCTGTTAACTCTATCCATGGCTGCTGGCACTTCCCATTGCTGTACCTGTTGTGGGTTTTTTGGGAAACGGAAGAAAGAAGGGCTTACACTCCCCCAACCCAGAAGCAGACAGCAATTATTAAAAAAAAAATATATCTATATAGAAGAGACCTTGGGGATATATCCAGGGATGAGTAGGCATATGGTAATCTCAGATGCAGCCGTGAAGTCCCCAATACTTGATAAAGTGCATTGAAGCCCCAGAGCAAGACAGCTGTTGGAGAGAGAAGGATGTGAGGAGGAAGACAAACTGATATAGGACCACCTTCTTACCCACTTGTTGTCTGTTACTACTAGCAGTTAAGCTTGCTAGAGTGAATCAAGGTTTCTTTACCAAATTGTTAAGAGTGCAAAACTGTTAAAATATTTGGCTTGCTTATTTTTAATTGCATTTGTTGGGAAAGAGAAATCTTAGAGAGTCTGTGAAGTCCAGCACTCATCCAAAGGAACATCACATAACACTTCATTTGGTTTGCTGATGCAGTCTGACAAAGTTCATTTAAGTTCTACCACTGGGCCAAGCACTAGGTGCATACATGATGCAGTTGACCTATTGCATGACACAATCAGCCTCAGTTGTTCCTCAGTTCTCCATGGGACAGAAAACAGCTGGGAGCAGACTACAGCTGCCTCGCAGGCCAGCTCATCCTGGGAGGCCATAAGTCAACCTCAGGCTAGATATAAAAGAAATTGATCGATATTTAGGTTTTATTTCTTGTGATTTGGGTCTTCAGTCCTTGGAATCATCTCAGCCACTTCAGTTTACAGCCTGGCTAGGTCTGTGCTATCCCAGAGCTAATAGAGCCTGAAGAGCACGACTGTTTTCAGATCTAGGCTGATACATTTACACAGCCTGATACACACTTTGAAAAGTCTTTTTTTGATGCAGGTTCAGAGATCTTTGTGCCAAGTTCCCTGGTATAGGTGCTCCTCAGGAATAATACAATATTTGACACCTGGGACAAGGGATAACCCATTATTCATAGAATCATAGAATGGTAGGGGTTGGAAGGGACCTTTAGAGATCATCTAGTCCAGCCCCAATACTATTCATGAGTAACACTTGCGCAGCAGAATATTGTAAAATTCTCTGAGAATAGCAAGGAACAGACAATCGTTACTAGCCTGGGGTTAGAAAGAAACTTTCTCTCAAGGGTATGTCATTGTATGTTTGTGTTGCATTTTCTTCTGAAGCAGGAGGTGCTACTATTGTTAGAGCAGGATATCAGATTTGACAGCCCCAGGGCAGTGTGTGCTCCTTTTGTTCCTCTTCTTTCTGCCTCTGAGGCAGCTGGAGATGGAGTACCTGTTTTCCATTCTCTCCTAGGGTCCAGGAAAGGTCTGTAGCATGTAGAATACTGCTCTTCTCTGTAGTAGGGTTACTTATTTCTGTTGCACACCAGTCTTGAATTTTTTTTAGTGAAAAGTATTGTAAGAATTTATAGTGCAAGGGGACCGCCTGAACAGGGAGACTTCAAAGCTACGTGACCATTACTTTTCTCAATGCTCGTGCATCGCAGCATGCTGGGAAGAGCAGCCATGCACATGAAAGCGGCTGAAGTATAGAATATTTGGGGAAAGGAGAAAACTGTTTTAATAGAAAAGGCACAGTGGTCTCCCATGTGGGAAGGACAGGCAACAGGGAGGACATGACTCTGCTTCTGCACAAAGTTTGACTTGCAGGCTTTCATCTTCACAAAGATCTGAACATGTGGATGGCTTTCAAAATGAACCCATGAGGCCCCCATCTACCAGAACTTGTGTGGCCATCCTAAGAGAGGTCAGGGCTTGGGTGTTGCATGCCATGTGGCTGTGGTCCTGTACAGAACAAAACCATCAAACCAAAGGCCACACATAGGTTTTGTCCAGAATTCCCTCCTGAGTACAAACCTGCATTACTGAGCCTTAATTCTATTTTCACTTATCATCTCCAGCTGTTTCAGTTTGCAGTACTAGCTCTTTTATTAGTAACAGCTGTACCAAATTTCAGAGGCAATGCTCTTGTTAATTTTGCCTGAAGCAGATTCTGAGTAGCTTGAAATGTCTCTAATGTATTTATGTGCATTTTATGTTTGTGTTACAATTCAACAGTGGAAGTGAAGACCAGAATTATACCCAAATACAGAGAAAGAAAAAATCATTATTAAGTAAGTGAGATACCTTTAGCTTTCATCTTTCTGCTGTTGTATTTGTTTGGGAGTTTATGAACATAATAAATTTCAGGGACTAAGTGGAGTCTATTCAGTCTATTAAGGTTCATTTTCTTCTAATACTCTAATCCCCTCAGGATGCTATTTGCTGTAATTGTTTCTTGAATGATCCTCCAGTGTTTAAGCTTCAGCCTCTGACTCATAAGCTATTCTGCATACACTTGTGACTCTCTGCAAAGAAAAATGGGACACATGACATCTGTTTCAAATTTTTTTTCTTTACTTTGCAATTATGCCCCTTTTCCTCTTATCTGTCTCCCAGCATAAAAAAAAATAGTAAGTGCATTTGGCACTAACTATGCTGTTTAAGATTTTATATACCAAAATTAAATCTCCTCAGAGTGTGTTTTTATAGTCTATAAATTCAGTTTTTATGGTCTCTTCTCGTACTTTTTTTTTTTGTCCTTGGATCAATAGTACTGCCCTTCTTCTGAACTTTACAAACATTACAAACATTAGGCAGGCCCATGAAGTTGTGTTGGCCAGAATGATAGATTGCACTGAAGGGAGAGTGCAGCCAGACTGCACTTTTTCCACTCACAACTGATTTTGACTTGTAGCTTAAATTCTACACATACTTTCACATTTGGTTCTTTTAAAATTCCTTTGCTTTATTTAGATTAATTTGGGTCACAAGTATAACTTTTAAACTGTTCAATATTTTTAGAATAACATCTGTAATGCTCAACACTACAGTTCTATTTCCAGAGAAACCTTACTGAAAAGTGACACAAGATCTTTTAAAAAAATCCCTTCTGTATTCCTGGGAAATCAGCTTTCTCTGCATTTCCTAAGTGTTTTGTCCTACCCAACTTAAAAAGTCTCCAAGTTTATCTGGTTTTCTTTGGAAGCTTTTAGTCTTACAGAGCTTAATATCAGGAAGGATATTTATCCGATATTTGGTCTGAATTTCTCCTTCTTACATTCATGTCATTGCTGAGATCTCTATTTTAAATGTATCATACTAAAGGATGCCTCACAAACCTTAGCAAGCCCCTGGGCCCTTGCCCTTTAGTAGTCCACTTTCCCAAGCTACACATGCTCAGCTCTTTTAATTTCCACATAACTCAGTCCCACTGTGCCCTGAACATTCCCTTTTCTGCTTTCTGAGCTTCCCCCAGACCTTGTTGGAGATGAGTGGGCTACTGCAGTGCAAAAGCACCATAACCCACCCTGCAGCCATGTGAGCTGCCAGCGACAAAAGAGGCAACGGAGCCATCACAGTTTAAAGTAGCCACAGATTTGCTCCCATGCCTCATGTCGTGCACTCCTGCTATTGGATTGCAACATGATGCCTTCATGGAGGCACTCTAAATTTGCTCAAGTATTTTCTGTAGTTACATCTCCTTATGAGCGTACAGGTAGTGCTCTGTCATTCAGGCTTCTGTTACATCGTTGACATTTCCCACATTTCTCTCATATTGGCTATTTCATGTGTAAGATTAAGTTCCTCTCAACAGCCATACAAGTTTATTTGTTCAAATGTATCTACTTGTGGGATTTTTTTAAAACATATTTCTAGTATTGCAAGATCTATTCTGCATGATTTCTTTACCACAAGCAGTTTTTGCTGCACTTTACAACCTATTACATGCATTTTTTTTCCTATACAGTTTTCTGCTGTATCTCATACATTAAATATAAATCATATTTATATCTTATGCTTAGATATTGTGTTTCAACCTTTACATTTCCTTAACTTACATTTCTTTCATTTTCTGAGTGATTGATAAAAATGAAGACATCAATATGTGCAGAATTTTATCAAAAGAGTATTTCACCTGATTAGGAACCATTGTTTTTATCTTTCGTTTACATTTTTTTGGCAAAAATTTGAGCTTATGATAGTGTTTTTACTCAAACTGATGATTCTTATCCATAAGCTTTAGTGAGACACAATCTTTACAGTAGACAAATATAGAACGCAAACTTTAAAATGTAATTCACACAGGACCAATTTTCTTAAGCAACTTTTTAACAAGTACTTTTGTAAAATAATACAAAAATTCCTATGTTCTGGTTTTGTACTCAGTTTTTTTCTACTGAAATAAAGGAAGAGGGAAGGAAAAGTGCTCAGTGGCGTGTGGTGGAGAAAAGTCTTTCTGTCAACATACATTTTCTTCTTTGGGAAATACAGAAAAATAGGGAAAGGGGAGAGAATTTGAAAAACATTTATCTCCTCTTTCATCTTTTTATTGCTAGGAAATAAGGAAAAAAAGGAGAAAATTTGAACAGTTGAGTTTTTCTTTCTCTCTTTAAAAATGGTGCTTCCGAGATTTCATATTAAAATAGGAGGATTTAAAAATGGAATTTTGTTCTTACTGATGAAATTTTGAGGACAGTGTGAAAAATACTAATGAACTTTCAGTAGGTCCTACTGAAGCTGTATGGCAAATGCTATTTAAGATCTGGTGGTATTTCTGTAAAGTGTGTCTGTATGACTGGGTTCTTCCTTTCTCAGGCTCTTTTCTACTCCCTACCCTTTTTTCCTAAAACGTTAGTGTGACTGTTGATGCCTGTAATCCCTCATTGGCATAGTTACCAACAAATGAAAAGGAGCTGTGCCTTTTTGCACAGTGGGGGCTAGTTAAATGTGTCTTTTCAGATTGCAAGTGGTGCAATGGTCATGAATGTGTCATCAATGAACTACACAGCAGAGACTAAGTGGAGTGGAAAATATGGTTCTGGGACATTGCTTTCGCAGCTGCACACCTTCATCTTGAATTGTTCAGTTTGCTGAGTCTATGGGGATGACTGCAGGTTCTGGATATAGAATTTTCATCCTGTGCTCTCAGTTGACAAATTTGTCTGCTGGCAGGTGTAGTAGCCTGATAGACTGATGGAGCTTAATGGGAATGCTCTATTGCCTAGGGACTGCTCTTGGGCTTTCCAGCAGCTGAGCACCATACTTGACTCTCTGTGCCTTGCTCTGCCAAAGTGCAGGATTAAACCAAAGCTTATGTCTCAGCATCTCCAAGCCTTTTTCATTATTGCACAAGAGAAAAACGATTGTTGTAGCACAAAAACGTGGGTCATGAATGTATGTCCTTTTTCCTTCTCCTTGAAATGACAAGCTTAGATGATTAACATCCATGCTATCACTTTCCAGCTTTGACTTCCAAACAGAGAGCACCAGAGAAAGTGGTGCATATATTTTTTAAACTAAGTGATATGAGGCAGCAGCAAGATAAAGAAATATCTTCCATGTTCAGAGCTCTAAGCAGTAATTACAGTATGACTATGTGAGGTACGTGAGCTCATATGGATTAAACTATAGTGAGGAAATACAGAGCAATTGCTGGGAAAGCTTTGTGAATAATGGGAAGATCTTGCCTAGGTGGCCCTATAAAGTGAAAAGCAGCCCTTTAGGGAGTGTAGGATACCTTTGTAACGGAGGGTTTTGGCTAAACACAGATAAAGAAAATAAGAATACATCTAAGTGAAGGGAAAGGTGGCTTGCAAGTGCCATACTGAAGGTACACTAGTGAAAGAAGAGCAGAGAGATGAAAAAACCCTTTTTATCATCAAAAGGCAGTGTTCAAGGAAGGGAAACAGCTGGTAAGGGCAAAGGAGAGCAATATCACTGGTGATCAATTGTCTTTACAAAAGAGAAGTCAGCAATCACATACTGGGGTGTTTGGCATATGAGGGGAGGACAGGTGGTGGGTGAAAACACCTCATAGACATCCTACATTTTATCCCAGCTGCTGTGTAGCTTAAAAAACACCTCTTTGACTGTTGCTCAGTTATGCAGGGAATTTGAGACTCAAGTCCACTCAAGAATTTTCAGAGTGCTTGTTCGAAATTCAATGAGACCGTGAAAGTTTCTTTTCAGATGCAGCTTTTCCAAGACACTAAAGAGATTAAATGCTCAATTACTTTTGACTTTTAATGTGAGTTAGGCATCTCACTTCCCCTTGTGCCTTTGAAAAACTCCTTGTTAATCTTTGCAGTTTACAGTTTACCCTCTGAGACATCTTAAAATAAATAAACTGTGATCCCCTGAGAGATTGAAGGACTGCACATCTTGCAAGCCACTCCCCCGCCCAGGAACACAGTGTGTGTGGTGAGGGAGAATTCTTGTTCATTATTTTGCTTAGAATCTCTTAGGCAGCTTCATGCATTAATCAGAGAACTGGAACATTTTCCAGCTCAATTAATAACTGAAAGTAAAGGTGCAGACCAAAGTATCTGAGAATTGTGGTACACTGTGGAACACTTGCTTGAGACTCCTGCTTAGAGAGAAACTAAGCAGAGAGATGGCTTTGCTTAAAAGCCACATATTATGAAGAACCACTTCTGTTGCCTCTTTCCAGACTTACAAAGCCACATATGTCTCTATAGTTTTTAAATAAGCTGCACTACTTGAGCTAATGCCCTGAGAGTCTCATCTACAAACATCTTTGCTGTTTCAATAATTCACGTAGTTTTATTTCTCCAAGGTATTTTACTCATGTCTTGATTAGTAGCCATATCACATCTTGAAATACTGTCATCCTTCACTAAACCATAAACAGATGTGTGTGCTCTGCACTCAATAGACTTTGCTGTTCATGTTACAAATAAGAGCAAGAGCAGGTTGAAGAGGCAGTATATAGGAAGCAGAACAAAGAACATGGGAGCACCAAAGGAGGAAAAGAACCAGTAAAGCAAATGTACATTCTCTGTGTCAAATACCAGCAGAACCAAAGGTAAGGTAAACTGCTAAAGTTAATAACCTATGAAGGCAGTGAAGCAAATAATCTCAAAGTTTGAATGATAACAAAAATGAGTGAAGACACAAACATTCCAGACTGGGTGAAAGAAATTCAATCTGATTGTCCTTGGGCTTGGCAAACCTGGATGAAAAGTGCAATGTCTTTTCCCAATGACAGTAGACAATGAGATTCTTGGCAAGAAATTAATTCAACACCTCATATTTTATTTAAAACCAAACATTTCTGTGTCTGTTATTCTGAATTTAGAAACAGAGAATATTTTATAGACACAGATTGTATCATTCCAACTTATGCAGGCTTTGCAAGGGGAGGTAGAGACAGTCCTCTTGCTGGTAGATCAGAACTGCCAGCCTCTCGTAGCCTGGAGTTTTTGTTGGCACCTGAGGAGCAAGTGATTCAGTGAAAGCCAAATTTAGATTTGTAAGTTGCTTTGATTTCCATGGAAATCTGGACTAAACTGATTTTGCACAATTTTGCATAAAGATTTAACAAGATTCCTTAACTGTGATTATTCTTCTGGATGTCGTATCAAGGAAAATAACTTCACAAACACTGACAAATTTGTATCATTATTTCTGTTTCGGATTAGTTTGTCTAGAATGAAGACAAGGTTCTCTTTGCATGCCTCTGAAGTTATGAATCTGCCTGAGAAGTGCTGTTTTGTTTTCAAATGTGTGACTGAGTCCCTGGGGAGATAGTTGCTGTCTTGTGTGTCTCCTAGCCTACCAATGAAAACAATTGTCCTCAAAAGAAGGTGTTCATATTCAGCTAGCTGTGTTTAGCACAACTTTAACCTTTGCAAGCCTTTTCACTATTTACTAAATAACAATTCTTGTATCACTATTCATGCATTAAATATGGGTTTTGGCAAACCAGATTAGAAAGGGAAATGTAAAACAATATGAAAAATACTTTAGAAGCATAGCAATGAAAAAAAAGTACAGTTAATTTTATCAGTAGTGAAGATTCTCGCTTGAGGCATTTGTACATCTGCTGATCTCTTTAATGGTGAACCAGAATAAAAAAATCTAGAGCAATAATTATACCTTTGCACTGGCAGAAGTTGTTGACAAATCCCGTTCCAGAAGACCTGAAAAATCCAGTATGCACCTTATAAGACTTCTCTGGGATTAAAATATTACAACAATGAGTAGACATTTAACATTGCTGATTTGTAGTTAACTCTTCTGGGTAGCTCACTGTGCATACATGCAGCACAGTGCCAAGATACTCAAGTTAGCTCTGAACTTGTTACCTGGGGCACTATAGGTTGAGTAGGTACCTCAGAACTTGGCTTTGGATGGATTTCTCAGCATATCTAGCTGCCCT
The DNA here is from genome assembly GCF_028858725.1 of Colius striatus. Classification (NCBI taxonomy): domain Eukaryota; kingdom Metazoa; phylum Chordata; class Aves; order Coliiformes; family Coliidae; genus Colius; species Colius striatus. The sequence goes on from NC_084763.1 coordinate 53,162,542, forward strand.
GCAAGGTGTGCTCATAGCTATGCTGCTTCTGGCATCACAGTAGTTCTGTGTGGTACTGGCTGGATAAGTACCCTTCTACTGCTGCACAGCTTGATTTAATGAGATGAGCTTACTTATCCTTATGAAAGAACATTGATATGGTAACATTTCTCAGTGGCAGCTGGTTTCCACTGAATTGTTCTGCATGAGATTTGGAAAATATACAAGGATAATGGGTCTTTTCTGCAGCGGTTGCCATAAAAAATTGTCATCTATTAGCAACTACCACAGATCAACACTACAGTGCCTGACTTGCTGGGCTATAGCAACTGTGACTGTAATAGGGACTGTACTGCATGGTTAATTTAATGTAATCATTTCAAGCATCTGAATACTTGTAAAGTTGCAGCAAACTTTGCAAAAGTGAAGAAATTAGAAGACAGTGAAGAAATATTTTACTGCAGTGGGATACAAAAGGATAATATATGTCAGTGGAAAAATTTTCAACCAATTATTCTTACTCTTGCTAATTCATTTTTGCACTTCAAGACAACTGTTGCTGGTATGTTTATTTTTGCTTCAAAAGTTTGTAGGAAGTGTAAGACTGGCCTCTCAGAGTGCCTACAGCTGCAGTTAGAACTAAGACTGAAAATCCTTTTGAGAAGGGAAGGATCTTTTGCTTGTTAAGATATATACTGAGTGCATGGTTACCAGTTATACTGCAATTTAGTTTTCCTATAGCAGCTGGAGCCAGATATTGTACTTCTGCCAATAGCTGTTTTCATAGGGCCTCATTTTACTCCTTAGCAAGGAAGATTATATTTTGGATTACGGTCCTCCCCTGACATATCAGAATAGTGTAAGGATTGTTGACTCATATTTATCTTCTGTTAGAAAATAAGCTTCAGCATTAGAATGAGTTTACACCCCTTTTGCACCTATATGGTGCACCTCAAACTCAGGGTTCTGAGTTACACAAAGAACATAATGCTGGTGGAGAGTGGGAATGTGCTGAAATTATCAAACGTCCCTTACTGCATGATTTACATAAAACATATTTTACCAAAATGAAATGCTTTCCTTATCATAACTGATTGTAGGCACAAATGTGGCTTGGATCAGCCAGCCTGAATAAAGATGGTAGGGACAAGTTAATGCAGCTGGCAAGCTACTGTCAATTATCTGAAACGGATGCTGCAAGTTAATCAATTGGGCCCTGGGTGATCACATGGGCAGAAGCAGCATATAAGGAAGTAGCTAGCAAAGGAAGAGTGGCTTTAAGTCAGCTCTGTTGGTTGTACTATGTTGCCTGTGTACGTCTCTGCATGTGCATTACCTAGATTCTCTACATCTTTGAATGAATATTGCTTGCACCACTACAACAACTGATGTCATTAATTGGAGCATGTCTTTTATGACTCTCTTGCAAACTTTTAAGAAAGTATGTGTACACTCTTGGACTCAGGCTGAGTGCTTTGTTAACTTTGGTATTTTATTATGTGTTTTAGGACAGGTAGAGTAAAAGGATCAACCAAAATTTCATAGGACGATGTGTTATAATGTGTTTTACAAAATATCATAGGTGACCAGAAAATACTAGAAAACATAGTGTGGTGTACCATAACTGGGAGTGGTTTCTAGCAGTGTTTTTTATAGAAAATGAATCTGATGGTGCACAGAGCTCCAGTGTTTTCCATAAATGGATTATTACAGGGCTGAAGCAAAATAAAAAGAGTCAAAAGAAAGATTGCCTGATATAACTCAGAACTCAGCCTTAAATGGCTCTTCCTTTGACTACAAGTAACAGATCATAGAATCATAGAATAATCATAGAATGGTAGGGGTTGGAAGGGACCTCTAGAGATCATCTAGTCCAACCCCCCTGCAGAAGCAGGTTCACCTAGATCAGGTCGCACAGGAACATGTCGAGGATGGTCTTGAAGACCTCCAAGGAAGGAGACTCCACAACCCTTCTGGGCAGCCTGTGCCAGGGCTCCCTCACTGAAACAGTGAAAGAGTTTTTTCTTACGTTTAAGTGGAACTTTTTGTGTTTCAGCTTCATCCCATCACCCCTTGTCCTGTCACTAGCCACTACAGAAAAAAGGGATGTCCCAACCTCCTGACACCCACCCTTTAGATATTTATAAATGTTAATAAAATCTCCCCTCAGTCTCCTCTTCTCCAGACTAAACAGCCCCAGTTCCCGCAGCCTTTCCTTATATGAGAGATGTTCCAGTCCCCCGATCATCTTGATGGCCCTGTGCTGGACTCTCTCCAGAAGTTCTGTTTCCCTCTTGAGCTGAGGAGCCCAGAACTGGACACAGTACTCCAGATGAGGCCTCACCAGGATCAGTACTTTCTGTTATAATTTCAGTTTCATTCAGTAGTCTAAAGACTGTACTAAATGCAAAGTATTTCCTCCTCTACTGGACACTTACAAAGACCAATGGGGGCTAAAATTCTCATCATTCTAAAGTTTTCAGATTTTTTCAGGTTTATCTCAGAGACACCAACCCAAACATTCTGTCAGAAGGAAAAGACAAGCAAAGAGGGAGTCAGTTCATATGCTCTGACAGTAATAGGTATGACAATGGGGTAATTCAGTGGGAAATACTATCACAAGTTGCTAAGGGACTTTCAATAAGACTGGCTCATAGAAAAAGATAACAGTCCTAAGACAGAAACACTACAGTCTTTGATCAAGATACTATTTCCCCTTTAACATATGGATATAGGTGGTTCTGCTATAGCAGGGGAGATTGGACTAAATGATCTTTTGAGATCCCTTCCAACCCTTAAGATTCTGTGTGTTTGTGTGTGTGATATGAAAGTTGGAAATGACAATGGGATAACCACATATCTAAATGGCTTGAAAGTGAACATCTCAGGGAATTACGTTCTGCATTTCTCTCTTTATATTCCTATATTGCTGTTATGGCTATTTTTTCTCTCCTTGTATTGTTCTATTACATTATCCTTAGCTCAGGAGGTTTTACCTTTCTCTCATGATTCACCTTCCATCCCACCTGGGCAGGGCAAGAGTAAGTGAGCAGCTATGTGATTCTTTGTTGCTGGCCGGGCTTAAACCACAACACTCTGTAGCTGGTGAGAGATTTTCAAAGCTGGCATTCACAAGGGGTTTGTGTCTTTGTGCCAGTGCAGATGGTGTTGTCAGAATATGTCTAGAAATTCATACTGAATCGGCACAAATTGTCTGATTCAGGGGTATGCAGGTAGTTTTTATCTGTTTAAATTAAGGATCTCCCCAAGCAGTGAATGACAATTTCAGGTTTTATACACTCAGAACACCTGATGCAAGTTATTGAGGTGTACATTTTCAGTGATTTGAGTAGCCTTTGTACCAAGTGCTTTGCCTTTGTCTGGCCAGTCCAATTTTCAGGGAACAAATCACATTCTTTTTTAATCTGAGCAGGAAGAGCCATAGGAATTTCTTACAATCTCAGAGGTCTGCAGTGTACTCATATAAATGTGAAGTGCTCTCCTAAGGAACCATTTATAGCTGAATTTTGGGGTGCAGTTCCTCTTACCTATTCTATGTGTGTACTTAGGATAAGATGACTCATGTCTCTGCTGCACTGACTAGACAGATTTCTGTTCATCCTAGACAAAGACTTGGTGATTAGCTCATACAGATGTCTGCATTAGGCAGATGAATGTCACCACTTAGTGTTCAAAGTTGACCCTGATAATTTCAAACAAGCTGTCAAGTGCCATAGATAATTGTTACTGATACAGGATTAAATTCAAATGATTGCCCAGAGATTTGAAGATATTTGTCTAATTTTCAGTAACTTGAATTAGTCAATATTCCTGACTGCTTTTGTGAGTACATCAGAATGCTTCACACTAAGCATATTACTTCAAACATCTTTTAAAACGTCCTTAACTTTTGTGGAGCACTGCAGTCCTCTAATGACAAGTGGCTCTTCTTGTGTGTTAAAATTGATTGCTGACACCCTGTTTTTTAGTAACCAGTTTATATTTCTAGACCCTGAACTGATGACTGATCTCCTGGTTTGACCTCAGACCCATCTCAGTGCTAAGGACGAGCCTGGTGAACGCTGGGCTGTCTGACTCTGATCATGCACGCTGGTCCAGCTCTGCTTGCCCCTTACCAGCCTGACTGATGTCCATCTCCCCATGTCCCACTTTCTGCACCTTGATGCTCAGGATAGAGAAGAAAAAGTCTTTAAAAGATTCTTTACTTGCATCATCAAATGTGAAGGTAAAGTTTCTGAAGGGAAAAACTGCTGCATCAGAAATACTGTCTGTGGTTTTCAACCCTCAACAAGAATACAATGAATTATTTCTTGGATAAGTGAAGGGATGCATGCATTATTGCAATTTTGCAGTAGTATGCTCTCATTGTCACATCTCAATTCAGAAACTGCCTGCAGTCCAGTCCTCAACAAGGGCAACGGATATCCCTTGGTTTTCCTCTTCTTGTGTAAAGGTTTCTTGTCCTCTCTTCCTGAGAGAAGTTCTGTATACTAACTTTCCTTCCACGATGAACCTCTAGTCACCTATTTTTCACTTTTCAGGAACTCTCTCTAAACTTTGATAATCTATTTACTGATGTTTCAGGGCCCCATGCCTCCCTGAGGCAGTTCTGTGCTTCTTAAAGCCCAGGGTCCATTTGCACTGACCATTCCTACTATACTGTTGCTTCTGTATAAATCCCCAGATTATTTTATCACTGAAACAAAATTGCCATATTCTGAGAGCAGATTACAAATTGATAGTGGAAATATATAAAAAACCACATGGTAACATGACAAACAGACATATGTAAGCATTGAACTTCATGCAATGATTTGGAAATAGGCCAGTTTCAGTTTTCACAATCACTGTACTGTGTTTCCTCATCACTGAGGCCTGACTTCTTTCACAGCACAAGTGGCACATATACACTGTGCTGGAAGACAGTGTTTGAAGAGTGAACATCTGTTTCTAAACCTCTGCACAAACTGTATGTTGAAATCCTGCCCAAAATTTATGCACAAGTTCATCTTTTCCCAGCCAGGCTTAATTTACATTCTGGCATTTTATAATCATCTGCTTCCCCTTTACAGTTACTACATTTTGCAGGTTCACTTGGGGAACATCTCTTATCTTGTTGACTCTGCTTTCCCTGTGCTTTGTTCCTTCCAGGGTTTAGTTGTTATGAGTTGCTGTGAGTTTGTTTCTGAGGAAGAACAATTGTTTAATGAAGTTCCAGCCTTTTTAGTATGTTTGTGATATCTTGTTTGTGAGAGAAAAAGAGTTGAGATGGGAGAAAACCTCTACTTTGGCAGACCTTACACTAGCTCTCCAAAGTTTCAAGCAGCCTAGTATGTTTTGCTTATGCAAAAATCATACCAATCAGATGTCTATATTACTCTCTTATAAAGTAAGTATATTTGTAGGAATAGTTTAGTAGTTGATATGAACTGAAAGAATACACTACTGAATGCCTTACACCAACATCTTGTTTTACTTCTCATAAAGCTTCAGTTCCTGAGAGTATATTTGTTACACCTGAGTTTTATATTGGTGATGATTTTTATTGCCCAGTATGGTTGTGTCTGGGGATCTGAGCTGCCTTTGATAAAAAAGGAGTAACAGCAATTTGGGTGAAGCTGCATGCCTAGAAGCAGAAGAAAGAGATTTTGGAGGATTTATTTTTTCCCCTCTTCTCTAACTCTGACTGTGCATGGACTGTGAAATGAAACCTTTGTTTTCTATGTTATTCTCAAGTTCAGTTTTTTCCCCTTCTCTCCCTCTCTCTCTGTCAGCGGGAGTTTGACATCTCTTTGGGCTTAAGGACTTGGGTTACTGACCATATTTTGTCAACAGAATTGCTATGCCAGACTGAAGAAATATTATGAATTACTGCCACATGAGCACTGTTTTTCTACTAATCTTTGCAATATCTCATATTCCATATATTTTGAGACTTTAATTGAAAAAAAAACTTATTGCACTTTGTTATTTTTGTTATGTGGCATTCTCACTACCACAGGTCAGTCTGAGATGTAGTTTCTTCCCCATGGTTGCCTCAGCAAACCTTAGTTCGTTGTGTGTGCTTTTGTACCTTGGAGCAGTGGCAGCAGTAACCAAAGCTCAGCAATCAGCGTGAGGTAAAACAGAAGGAAGATATTCCATCTCAGCAGAAGCTGAACTCTGAAACTGTCCTACACCTAAGCTCAGCAAGCTTTGGAAGCCCTCCAGCTCTCTGACAATACCTCAAATCAGGAAATGAGTCTAGATTAGTGTTTTAGTTTTGATCAAGAATGAATTTCTGAAATTAGTCTCCTATTGAGCTCTCTAAGGATTCTGCAGAAGCTCAGCTTCCTGTAGGGTAAGAGATGATGCAGCTGCAAGAGGATCAGTCCAATTTGTTCTGTGCTGGTTGAAGACTGGAAGATCAGTCAACTCATGAAGGTGAGAATTTGTCCCCTTATGGGTGTTATGGCTTCTGTAAACTCAGAATTTTAACAGGAAAACTCACACTGGATTCCACCAAACAATTCTAATGGAGCCTTTATCCCTTGAAAGCTAATATGTGTCTGTCTCAAAACTAAGAAGTCTCAAAGCAAACAGACCAACAAAAAGAAAAAAGTAAAAGCTTAATAGTCTTCTCTATGCTTTTGCACTTCAAACGTTGCCAATGACATGTAGCCTTTTAAAAGCAAAGTATTGCTTAGTTAGAACCAAGAATGACAGAAAAATCATATAACAAACCACTAATTAATCTGTATGATTTTTGCCTCCTTCCAAGTCTCGCTTTTGTTTACTTCAGAGAGACTCTTTTTTTCTCACCGTTCTTTACTCTTATCAGCCCTGATTTGTTTTATTCCACCATCCTTCTTTTGAGCACTCTTTGAGTATTTTTAATGTCTTATTCTTTGTAAGACTGTTTCTAGAGATTAGGAATGGGCTAAGATGCTTAGAGACATGAGCTTTAGCTGTCATCCTTCAGGGTTGATCCTGATTATTTCAATCTGAGAAAGTATTGCTTTCTTTTTCTTTTTTCCCTTTCTAAAGCTGTAACTGAAATGAACAATACTAAGGCATATAGGAAATACTGCACTATAAACAATAGCTGATGAGCATTCTTGATTTATTGAATAGTAAATAGTTGTATCTGCAATAGCATTATCTTATGAAATATGAACCAATCATTTGAAAAAGGAAAAATAACAGATGTGTAATGTTTAGCTATGCTATTCCATTTTTAGCTTCTTTATGTAAAGTTATTGGAGTCTCATTCCACAGACAATTTGAAATGTGGATTTAATTAGTCAGTTTATAGTAATTGTAGACTGATAGTAATAGAATTTTTGTTGAATTTGCTGCAGAATAAAGCAATGACAGCTGGGCAGTGCATAAAAAGCAGGATGCACAGTGTTCTGTTATTAGGATCCACTGTTTGTTATTCCTAACTGTGTTTCCTGAGTGAATTGTACACAGTTGCTGTAGCATAATACAGGGTTTTTTCCTCATTTTCCTTTATTTTTTTAATTGAAAAGTTCTGTATTTAGACATACTTAGACATATTTTAGACATACTAGCTTTCTGGAACCTAAATCTGTTGAGATACATTTATTGAGACATTGAAAATCTTGAAATCTTTACTGTCTATCATGTTTTGACTGATCTGCGTGTGTGCAAAGCCCTTCATTGTCTTTAAATCCAGTTGCTCAATTGTCTCAATTCAATTGCTGAAACATAGGTGTCTCAAGTGTGCCTCTGAGATGCCACAGGAATCTTGAAATCTCTGTTTATGATGAAGAGGTACAGTGTCTTTGGATGACTTTCAGTGCCTACACAGGGGCAATAGGATTGAGTTCAGTGATTTTTGCTAAGCTGACAGGTCTCAAAGTGTAGCACTATCAGAATCTTCTCAAAACAGCACAAACAAGCATGGGTGGAACTGCTTAATGCATCTGAACTTTTAGAACAGAACAGAGTAGGATAGAATAGGATAGGACTATTTCAGTTGGAAGAGACCTACAATGATCATCTAGTCCAACTGCCTGAAAAATTCAGGGCTCACCAAGTTAAAGTCTATTATTAAGGATACTGTCCAAACACCTCTTAAGCACTGACAGACTTGGGGCATCAACCACCTCCCTAGGAAGCCTGGTCCAGTGTTTGATCGCCTTCTTGGTAGAGAAATGCTTCCTAATGTCTAAACCTCCAGTCTAAACCTCTCCTGGTGCAGCTTTGAACCATTTCCATGTCTCTTATCACTGAATACCACAGAGCTCAGCACCTCTCTCTCCACTTCTCCTCCTCAGGAAGCTGTAGAGAGTAATGAGGTTGCCTCTCAGCTTCCTTTTCTCCAAACTAGATGAGCCCAAAGTTCTTAGTCACTCCTTATAGAACATTCCTTGCAGTCCTTTCACCAGCTTTGTTGCCCTCCTCTAGATGCATTCAAGAACCTTCACATCCTCCTTAAATTGCTGGGCCTGGAACTGCATATAATATTCAAGGTGAAGCTGCACCAACACTGAATACAATGGGATAGTTGCCTCTTTCGACCAGCTGGTTATACTGTGTTTGATGCACCTCAAGATGTGATTTGCCCTCTTGGCTGCCCAGTCACAGCAGTATAATAAAACTAACAATAAAGAAATAATCAATTACTTCCAAAAAAACTTCTCTCCTCAAATTTTTAGCCTTAGAATAGGAGAAGGCCACAAGTAGTGTCAATGACATACGGATAATGAACATCAATTAACGATTCAAACTGCATTCACGTGATGGTTTTTTACTTTTACAGACAAAGAAGATATCATGTTAAGTGTTAAAATTCTTTATAGAATTTGACAAAGCTTGTAACCTTAAAAACATCAACAACAACCCCCCTGTCCTCCAGGAAGAAAAATGCTAGCAGTGTTTCAGTCTGGAACTTTATTAAATCCCCAACTTTTTACAATGACTAGGTTTTTTTAGGTTTGTCCTCCAAAGATTTGTCTCATTGAGTTGAATTTTCAATGTGGAGAAAAACAAGAAAAGAATTAATCTTTATTGTTAATATAAAACTCAGTTGGGATAAAAAAATTGATCTTTTCTGGCACTCTTGGAGTGTTAGAAATGAAATGAATCACAAGTATCATCTTGTAGAACAGCTCTGAAGGTTGTTTTAATATAATTTTCATTCCACCTCAGCTTAATTATAGAGTCATCAATATGGTTCATTAAATACCTGTAATATTCCTGACCTGACAATAAATATGGCATGCAGAATTTCACTGGCTTACCTCCATTTGTGAAATATTACTTTATACATTAAAGTATAGCATCATCTATACTTAACCTTGTGTGTACACGCCTGGCCACACACACATTTTGTCCAGTTAGAAGTTTGTCTCATGTAATATCATTTATAACTATCAAAATCATGTTTCTTTCTAGTTAACAAAAATATACTCCGATTTTACCAGATTGGTGCATCACATCAATACAAAAGCCTAATATATTAATAAAGAGACAAGCTTTGTGTCTATGGTAAATTATGTTTTCCTCTATTCATTAACAACTTGAGCTTTGTTAAGCGACTTTGTTTTTAAATCCCAGTCCTTCCTTTAGTAGTTTCAACCAAGCCACTAAAATTTATCTTTGTATGAGTGCCACAGAGCTTCCTTTGAGATCAGTAGTATGATTATGAATAATCATTACCTGGTTATTTCTATTATCTGGTTAATTTTCATTACACAAAATCTTTGCATTTCATTAGTGGTCTAAGCTGTAAATTTGACAATGTCTTCTTTTAAATTCAAGGGTATTAGCTTCAAGAAAAGTTCAATATTTAGGATAGCCTGTAATATTTAATTTTTAAGATCAGAAACAGGGAAAAAGTTTACACGACAAGTTATATTGGAGCTTGTCATGGTTTAGCAAGGAGCAGGGTAACAGGGGGAACGGGTTGCAGTGAAGACCCCATAAAGAGTTTTTGGACTCTTCCCCAGCTCCTGAGTTCAGACCCACCTCTGGCCTGGCTGGGCCAGTCTGGAGCCTCTGCCATCACTGTTTAGGGACGGGAATTTGAAGTGCTGGTAGGAGGTGTAAGAGTGGTACAAGATGGAGGTGATCACACGGACCCCACAGTCAGAGAAAGACGAAGGAAGGAGGAGCACCAGACCAGAGACCTCTCTGCAACCCATGGTGAGAACACAGGCTGCACCCCTGCAAGCCATGCAGGGCCACGGCAGGACTGAGAGCCACCAGCAGCTCTGTGTGAGTGCACCCGGACAGGTGAGAGACTGTGTGAGGAGGTGGCCATGGTGCAGGCTGTGCTGGAGGGCCTGTGTGCTACAGAGCAGACCCCCAGCTTTTGGGATAAATGCACATTGGAGCAGCCTGTGCAAGGCTGCTGTGTGTGTGAGGTACCCCATGGACGGGCAGAGAGACTGGTGCAGAGCCCACCTGCCCTGAGGAGAGACAAATGGCAGAAGCTATCAGGAATAGACTGAATGAAACCCCCACACCCTGCCCCCTGGACTGTCCCACGGGGAGGAGGTAAAAACACTGGGATCAGGGCTCTGAGCCCGGGAAGAGGGGAGGAGTGGGGAGAAGGTGATCTTAAAGGGCTGGTCAGAATCTTCATTATTGTATCACTCTGTGTTGTTTTATTTTGGTTATGTTTTGGGGTTTTATGAGTTTGCTTTAGTTGGTGTGGCATGAAATTATTTTCTGTTTTCTTCCCCAAGCCGACTAGCCTGGTCTGTTTTATAATGGCCCTTAGCAGCAATTAAGCTTTCCCTGCCCTTTGGCAATCCTCAGGTCTTTGGTACTTGAGGCTAATCGTGATCTTTTGTTCCCTGATGGGCCAAAACCATGACAGATCTAATTCCATCTATGGCAAAATGTTACAATACTCACAAGTAGGTACTCACACAGTACTGAACATTTCTGCTGGCTATAGCCCTGCTGTTGAAACCCATGGAGTTATGAAGTGACCTTCCCCAAGTGTGTTACAAGTGAAGGTCACCATGATTGTGGTTGGCGTCTTTGCAAAAATTTATGTATGTTTTTGCTGAGCTTAGATGTGTGGGTGTTGTATTTGGCAACTTTAGCTCAAGCATTTTAGCAGCCTCACAGGAAGCAAGTATTAATGGAAAATCTTCAACATATGTATTTGAAATGTCAACATCTAGGCAAGCAAAACCAAGAAAATACTTTTGTGCATTCTTACTTCAATACTTTCACAGATTTTGTTCTTCAAAAACTTTTAAGTCGCTTTTTGTCAGGTAAGTTACTTTCCCAGCTTTTAGCTAAATTATCATCTCAGGAAAAATAGCCTTTGCAGTGGAAGTGCTGATAAAATCTTAACCACATTATGAGGAAGCCTATGCATAGCTAATAAATGTCACCAACTTTTCTAAAAGCTTGTTTTTTGCATATTGTAGATAATTATCAAAGATCTATGTTCTTATTCCAACAAGAAATTCCTAGATGCCTTTAGTGATGGTTTCTTGTGCCAAAGTACTGAATGATTTGCTGTGGTCATGACAGGTATAGCATGTCCCAGGCTGATAGATTTCTACCTGGAGTTTTATAACAGAGATAGAAATGAAAGAGGTAATCAGCTCCCTGATTTAGCACCCATAGGCACCTCAGATGTTGGGGATTGCCTGCAAGTGTGCTCAGATTAGCTAGCAGCCTTCAGCAAGAATTTTGACATGAGTTAGAATCTGGCTTGGAGATGTGGCAAAACAATGATTTACTGTCTACCCTAACAACTACTTGAAATACTATCATGAAGAAACAGGAGGAGTGTAAGCTTCTGTTAAGTCCAGGGTTCAGGAACACATTTGCATATCATGTTTACTTACAATAGAGAGCACTGGCAGCTATTGTAATGTAGATACAAACCCGTGGAGGGACATGTGTGTGATGTCCAGTTAATGGGCTCCAGGCAGTGTATACACCCTTTAGACAATCCTGTCACCTCTGTTGGGGAGGATGTGAAGTCTCATTTTCCAGAGGTTTTCAAGAGCTGCCTGGATATTTTCCTCTGTGACCTGATCTAGATGGCACCTGCTTTGGGAGGGGGATTGGACTAGAATGATCTCTAAAGGTCCTTTCTAACCCCCCACCACGCTATGATTCCATGATTGAGATGTGTGTATGTGTGGTTGCTCTTCTTAATCACCAAATCTCAGTAACAAGTGTCTATTTAGTGTCATGTGTGCTACAAAATATAGAAAGTATTCACTTCTTGCTTTGTTATCTATTTGGAGTGACATAACCTGGTGATAAGACCTTAATTAGGCAGTTATGCTCAGCTGAGTATGTCTACATGTTACTGTCAGTATTCCTCTCAGCTTTGCTTCTTCTGATCAAACCCTGTTTTATGGGGACACGTTTCTTTAAAGGCTTAGTCATCTGCTTAACATCATTTCCAATTAAAAAATAATCTCAATCAGGAGGGAGATTTAATGTGAATTCCTTTAACTGGAAAAGTGGTGGAATGCCTGCTAAGTATAAATGGACTGGTCATTAAACTCTTTGGGATTGCTGGCAAAAAAACAGAAGTTCATTTCATCATGGTGCTTGTACAATACCTTTTCTGCCTTTCCTATGAAAAGGACAGGAAAAAAGGTAAATCACTTCATATATTTATATTAATCTGTTTACATTGTACTTCAGATCTATCTCCAGAACACGTGTCTTAGCAAAATAAAATGGATGAGCATGATGAGAAATGGAATAAAAGTCACACTTATTTTTTAATCCAAGCTATATTTATTTTATTCTGTGCCTTCTTTTGTGCTTTAATTTAGAACAAACAGCAGTGGGATTATGGCTCTAATTCTCATTTTCATTGTGAATGGTTTGGAGGCACTGCCTCATCTGAGCCCAGAGCTTTGACCATCTATACACACATATGCTGGGCTGGTCCAGCTACCTGGAGTTTGGTGTTTGATTTTGTTGTGTTCTCCTTCTGTCCTCTCCCTGCACTATCAGGGAGGACAAGACAACAGATACATGGTAGGCACAGTTTGAACAAGTGGTGCAAGGAGACCCTGGGATACACAGACTTGAAGAAGAAATGGTATTTCTTTGATGGGACTGCATTTAGGCTTTGTGCCACACGAGTATCACATGGTCCAAAGGACACCAGGAAACATGAAGGGATGTGTACTCAAGTCTCATTCTAAAATGTAGAGACTATACAACAGGGTAAGTGACCAAGGACAAGGACACCAACATTCCATAGCTGAGACATGAACAGGAGGTACATTAGGCAGTGCATGCTCAAGGATGCAATGCCACATGGTCTGGATTTATTTGTCTATCCAGTTTATGTTACCTAAAGGAGTACATCTAATGTGATGATTGCTCTTTCCTTCATTATGCAGTGCAGAATCATTCTGTTTCGGTGAGCAAGTCTAACATTTTGGATTGATGTGTGAGAGTAGGCAAAAATTATGTCCAGTGTACCTAAAACCCTAAAAATTGTTTTGGATGGAAAAAATTCCAGCTGCTTCACATCAACAGAAAATCAGAAGACTGACAGTCCATCTCCATCAAGCTCCTGGGACATCTGGGAGCATTAATTCCTGGGTGAAGGTGTAGAGCTTCGAATTCTGTGGTACCCTATCAGTTGGGCAGTTGTTTCCTCAGACAGACCAGAAGATGGAGGACAACCAGAAAAGGTAATTCTGAAGTGTATTGTTATCTTGTGCTGTCCTTACCCCTTCCTAATTACAATGTAATATCTGAGTGAAGCTAGGCCCAGACAGTTGTGTTATTTTTTCTTTCTGTGGCAACTAAAGCATAAGTAACTTGAAAAAGTGTGAGCCTGGCTTTTGTATGTTAGGAAACTTTATGAAACTTGGTAACAAGGATGTGCAGAAACAAATGACTTAAGAAAGTGAAGAAGTGAAATAATATTTGTTATTAAAAAAGTATAAAAATAGCAATAATGGAAAGGAAACATGGAAGATTTTCAGTTTAATGAGAATGGTAAGAATATGAAACACAAGTTCAGGATGTGCAGTAGCATTATTACACATGTGTTTTCAGAGTCAGTAGAAAGGAAAAGTCTTTGCTTGAATTCTAATGAGAAAAGTGACATTTATGTTATGAAGATATTTAAATTTTCTAGAGACATTGGGTGAATTTCACTATGAAAATTTGGCAAAACACTTGCAGATGAAAGATTGGTTTTATTTAAAGAGAAAGATGAGAGAAAAGTGTAGACTTTCTAGCAATCTTTAACAAAACCCAAGAGCTCCTTCCACTTTTGAATTGGTTTCTATTGAAAAGAGAGAAAAGGTTTTGCTTAATGATGCAAGAGAGCCTGAGAAGAGAGAGCTGGTCAATCAAGGCACTTGTTTCATTTGAAAAAAGCACACTCTTCACATTTTAAAAAAGTTTCCTTTAACTTTCAAGATGTAAGAGAAAGTCTCTATCTGTGTGTGAACAAGAGATAGTAATTAATAGATTGTGAAAAGTAAATATTTCCTTTATTTAGGGACTTTGTGTTTGTATGCTCTTTAATTAGCTTCAGTCCAAAAATGTTAACAAGAAGGTCTGTTGAGCTGGGAAAAAAAAAATACTGCTTTAAACATGGAAATTAGATGACTTCTTTCACTTTAAAGGAATCTTTCTCCATCTGAGACAGACATGACAGGTGAGCAGAATGTACTGTATATTTAAAGACCATCTCTTAAAACATCACATTCTACTTTCTTCTTGTTATTGTATTAAGTAGCAAAGGAGATTCTTTACTATGGTTACAAGAATTTTAATATAAAAGAGATGTTCATGTTATGAATAGTTGAGTTAGAGGGAATACTTTGCACTTGGGAAGCAAATAAAAAATTCTCTCTATATTTTTTTTAAGAGAATACTGGCCATAGTGAATTGTCTGTATTTACAGAAATAAAATATCTTGACTACACTTGAATTAATTATTTAGGAGCCTTCAAACAGGTTAGAGCCTGTTCCTTCTCACCTGTAACTGAATTGTATCCTGAAAAATGTAGGAGGCTGCCTAATTGGGTTTGAGATGGCTAAACACAATACATAAAATTAGTCCTTCAGCTGATGAGTTGAACTAAGACATAGCCTTTTGCTGCTTATGGCTTACTTGAAGAGATTATTTCAGATAAAGGTCCTCAGTTTGTTCCTAAAGTGTTTCAAACAATCCTGAGAAGAAATTCAGTAAATCACACTCTGTCTATTGCTTATCAACTAATAGTATCAGATAGGTTAGCAGAATGCTTTTGCAGACATTTTCAAAGGACCCTAGGGGAAGGAGAAAAAGTCAATAGACTACCATACAGAAAACTCCAGCAAATTTCTTCCTCAAATGCCTGATACGAATTAAGTCTGATTTATGGGATTATGCTTTGGCAAAATGGTTAAGAAACAATAGATGTATTTTTAAAATCTGAGTACACGTGCCTTGACTAAAGTTTAAGTTCAAGGGAAGATATTTTGGAGTGAGTATTGCATTATACCTTTTCTGTGGCAGGATTAAAAATGACAGATAATGAAGAAATGGGATAACCGTCTGCTTCAACATAGAAATTTCCTGAATGGAAACAGATTTGACAGTACTGAGGGTGTTTTTAGAAAAAGAAAATCGACATACATATATTGCCACAGACATACTAAGGGAAATATTCACATTTTGATCTGGGAGACAGTAAAGATCCTTCTAGATCAGACATCTGTGGTCATAATGAAATACAATGCTCTACAAGTCCAATTGTAGAAATGCTTAAAAACTGTAATTGTGTATAACTACTTCAGGATTGTTCTAGTGTGATTATACAAAATAGATGTAATTCATAAATACATAATAATAGAATCACAGAATGGTAGGGGTTGGAAGGGACCTTTAATGATCATCTAATCCAACCTCCCTGCTGAAGCAGATCCACCTATATCAGGTCACATATGTCCAGAAGGGTTTTGCAGACCTCCAGAGAAGGAGCCTCCACACCCTCCCTGGGCAGCCTGTGCCAAGGCTCCCTCACCCTCATAGTAAAATATTTTTTTCTTATGTTTAAATGGATCTCTTTGTAATGGGTAAATATAATATACATGAAACATAGAACCACAATGGTTTTTCTTTTCATGTAAGCCACATTTGCTTTTATAGGATGTCACTGTTGCAAAAGGAGCCATTCTGTGAGGAAACCATGTTAAAATGAACTCCAGAGGAGAAACACCCTACTGCCTCCAAGTGCTTGACATTTGTTCTTTCTTACCTGACTGCTTCACTTAATCTAGAGCAAAAGGACTTACGATATACGACATTATTTCTGTATATGAGCTGTAACCAGTCCCATTAGCAATCTACAAGTTAAATGGCCATTGCTTTATTCCTGAGAACTTTCTGAACCTGTAAACCCATTTTGCTTTGTGACACAGCTGAATTTTCATTTTTCACTGAGAGCCAGCCACAAGGGAAGCTGGAGGCATCAGTGTGTTGTCTCCAATTTAAAACAATGCTGAGCAGACAACATTTGATATTTATTAACCCTAGACAAAAACCTCACTATCTTAAACTGGAAGACTTAAATGTCATCCTTTTGTTTTTTACCTTGAAGTGGTAGGAATTATATCTTCCACAGATTAACCAGCAGTTTGCAGCAGGCAAACAAGTGAGGTAGAGTGCAAGGGATCTTTTGTCATCATTATTAATGGTACCTAATATATTTTATCAGCCTCCAAGACTGATCTGTTCTATTACTGGACATAGTTTATTTTTTTAATTCTGTTTTTGTGAAGCTTGGTTGAATATTAAGCCATAACAAACATAAATTACATTTAAAAATGATGCTAAACATGCATTTAAATCTGTCACCTGACAAGCAGAACTGAGAAGCATTTTAAAACACTATATAAATTAATTCTAAAAACCTTGATGATGTCTTACATCAGCTTAAAAATGGTGTGTTGAACAATCCTGAAAATATTCACTAAACCAAGGGAGAAAGCCTTTTAGAATTGTGAAAGTTATAAATAAGAGGAAGCTATGGCTTTGCACACCAGATTGTTGTATATGAGATCCTATGTAATAAAGAGATACAAATACCAAATGTGATGTACCCAGCTGAAGGAAACAAGCAGTGTGATCAAATTAAAGTCTGGAAAAGTAAATATGAATATTTATGAGATATCTGGAACTAGGAAAGAGCCTTGTAATGAAAAATATGCTACTTTAGTGGAATAGATTTTGTAGGTTGGTGTCACTTAGTGGATATTTACTTGCCTGTTGAATGCATTTGTCTGGACAGGACAAATTCTCCTTGGCACAAGAACAGAAAGATCTGATGCTTTTGCAGAGACATTTCTCATGGATGAGCTCTGAAAAACCCACATTGGCATGCTCTATGGCCACAACTGTAAGAAGCACGGGAAATCTGCAGACCAATAAAAACAAAGACTGGGGAGTAGAAAGAAATGCTTTCTCTCTGATATGACACAGTTAAAATTGTGTCAGAAAGTAAGTAAAAATCTTAGATTTTCCCTCAAAGTTTGCAAGTAGTCATTAGAGCTATATGTAAAGCATTTGCTTTAGAAATCTGCAGAAGAGTACTTAATGCAGACAGTAGCCTGAAAATGATAATTTCGAGTTAATGATAAAATAGAGGAGCTCCAGTCTTGAGTGTGTTTATGATCTATTCATGTCCTCGATCATAGCATTGCCCCACGGTAGTGACTCATTGGTCTCCTGGAGGTGGTAATTTATTGTCAACACCAGATGGTTGCTTACCTAAGAAGCCTAAGTGACTAAATAAAAATCTCTCTATTTCTGTATTTTATGACTTTATAAAGGATTATCTGATTCCTACTCTAACAATAAGAAAATGTCTTCACTGACAAATTTTGCCTATCATGCATTGTTTTTACAGTTGGTTCTTCAAGCCAGTGCCACAAAGTAAGAAATGGAAGTAGAATATTGTTTATATTTCCACTAGCTATTTAGATAGGTAGGTATGAGCAGAGGGTAATAGCACTTTATTTACAACACAAACAAAAAACTTAAGAGAATAACAAACAAGTTATAGATTAACAAATTATGGAAGTAGGTTTAATGCTTCACCAATTAAACACTTTATGGAGAGATTAATTATAGGAATGTATATAATTTTAGTCATAGGATTGAGCTCAGTGTTAAGAAACTTTGCTCTAGACTAGGCTTTGCACTGTTGTGATAAAATAGGGTTCCAGCTTGCCCTTGCATCCTCATATCTGATTGTCTACAGTGCCTGCTTATTGATTTATACTCCAACTAATGTCTGGAGCAAACCAGCCAATTTACCAGGTGGAGAAACATACACACAGAAAATTGAATCCTACCTTTATAGGCTGGGACAACTCTAATCACAAACCACACGGCATAAACCTTGAGTTATTCTGTGTCACAATTGGCTAGTTAGCACGGATTAGAACAGCATAGCAAATTTCCCTCCAAATCCTCACCAATTGTGTCTGATATTGTGATTTTTACTGGGACTGTAGCTGAACAATATGCATTTTCCTTTTCATTCTTTCTCTGTTTGCACGAATGCTTTTGATTTTTAACAAGACAGGAAAGTGACAGAATAGAAAAGACATGAAGCTGAAATATTGACTTCTTTAAGTACTTTAGAGCATTCAAATTATGCAGGAGGACAAAAAACAACCCTCAGGAATGTTAAAACCGGTATTGTTTTCTTCCCAGATGTTTCTACAATCATAACATTTGATCCTGGACAGAGCCTGAGGTCAGCAATGTTTTTTTTCATTTCAGTTAATTTCCTGTATTCCAGTAATTTGCTTCTGATTCCAGTTAATGCCACAAAATACAGTTGTGCAATTTGCAAATATGAATTTATCTGTACTTTTCCTAGCCCCACAATAGAGTTTATCAGTCAAGTCCATTAATTTTTTGTTATATAGGTCTAGGGACCATCAAGAATATTTTATCCCTCACTGATAATTTTCCCTTCTTTTTAGTTTTATTTTAATTTTGCTTTTCTGACTGCTACTGCCAAAACATTTCTCAAAATAATAGATATTTTCTATGTAATCACTCATGTATGCATTAGAATTTGCATCTCCAAAGTAATCAATGCCTTTTATTCCAGATTGACATGAAATTATTGAATTTCCAATGCATGCCTTCTTGTTGAACTCATTCTACTCTGACCCTTGCAAAAACATGAGGACTGAGAACCGCTGCAAGTGTAATCCCATTTCCAAACAATGGCTCAATTGGTAGTGATGTTAGCAATACAAGGTGTCAAATTGATCAGGCTACCATATTACATATCATACTCCAAAAGAGTTAAGGATTGAGATTACTTCCACTTGCATAGTTATTAGGAAAGTTTTCTACAAGGAAGTTTGTAAGAAATTCTCTGTAGACCAACAAGCAAATATATTCCAGACGCTATGTGTCATTTTTTATGTATATCCTCTTTAATGAGAGATTGTTTCTATCCCTGTATGTATGTAAAATGAAACATGCTCTGTGCAAGTGTAGCGTGCGATTAGAGATTTCTGGTTTTTAATTTAAAATCTGTCCTCCCTGACCTTTCAGCAGAAATGAGTTACTTATAATGCCTGTTTGACTCCAGAGGCTAAAATACACCTGTAATATAGATCTGGATTACAGAATATATGGTGTCAAATGAAATAATATTGTCCCCTTCAGACTCTATTCTGTGAACAAAAACTGAGTAACACTTCTTTAGCATCCCTGTTAAACCTTGGGCCTGATCAGAACTTTCTTTTCCTATGAATAAATTTTTTTCGGTGTAAAAAAGGACTATCATTCAGTGTTGTTTAAAAAATCACCACTCCTAAATCTTTTAAAAGTGAGGGAATTCAGAAAAATGCTGATACCTTCTTATGTTAATGGAAGTGCTTGGTGAAAAGGAGGCAGGAGGTCTCCTTGCATGAACAAAGATCTACTTGGACAACTCAGGGAGAAGGCAGCCGTCTGAGAGGACCTGATTTCTTGGGAAGAGTATAGGAACATTGCCAGGGCATGCAGGGGTGCAACCAGGAAGGCTAAAGCCCTTTTAGAATTAAACCTGGCCAGGAAAGTTAAGGAAAACGAGAATATGAGGAAAGGCTGCAGGAACTGGGGTTGTTAAGTCTGGATGAGAGGAGACTGCAGGGAGATCTCATTTATACTTACAAATATCTAAAAAGTGAGTGTCAGGAGGTTGGGGCATCACTTTTTTTTCTATGGTATCTAGCAACAGGACAAGGGATGATGAGATGAAGCTGGTACACAAAAAGTTCCATTTTAACATAAGGAAAAACTATTTTACTGTTGAGGTGAGGGAGCCCTGGCACAGGCTGCCCAGGGAGGGTGTGGAGGCTCCTTCTCTGGAGGTCTGCAAAACCCTTCTGGACATATGTGACCTGATCTAAGTGGACCTACTCTGGCAAGGGGGTTGAACTAGATGATCTCTAAAGGTCCCTCCCAACCCCTACCATTCTGTAATTCTATGAATCTTTCTACAGATAGTTTATTCCAATGTTCTAAACTGTATTTTGTTTTAACAATAATCTTTAATGCAAAATGGTCTTCTTTTATAATTGTCCCTAACTGTCTTTGTGCCAGTTTGTCCACTATGTGTAATATACTTTATATTCAAGATCTTCTAAGCTGTTCTTGACTATTTGCATTGTAAGCTACATTAAAATTGTGCTTCCTGTTGTGAATATTGATTTATTTAAATGTATTAGCTAGAAACATCCAAAAAGATAAACCACCTAATTGAAAGTGCATCTAATGTTCCTTTGAATTTTATCTGGTTAAATATGATAGGAATTAAAACTCTGCCCATGCTCTGTGTAGTGAAACTTGAAGTCTATAATTTAAACTGAAGTTGTTAAGCTGAGTTGCAGAAGTGCTAAGGATAAATAAACCTCAGCTGTTCATCATGAAACCAAAAAGCATGCTACATCAGGAGAGATGAGACAGAAGCAGGAATAAGTGAAAGAATTTCTTGTGTGCTATTTGCTTCTCCCTGGGAATTTACAGAGACCTCAGTTCCTGGCTTTGGTTTTTGGCTTCTTACTCCTAATCCCAGGTATAAAACAAAACAAAAAAGAATATACACTGCCTAAAGGCCAGACTGAGATCTTGACAAATTCCTGGGCTTTGAAACCAGGATGTCTCAGCCTGATGCTCAGACTACTCAGACTGTTGACATGCTATAGCTACACAGCAGATATAATTTTACTTTGAGCTATTATAGGTATAAATCACAATGACAGAAACCCTTTGTTTAAAAAAAAATGATGACAGGGATAAAACAAAATTTCACAAAGAATGACTGATTTGATTAATATCTTTGGGGGGAAAGAGGGGATAATCACTACTATATCAGCACTAGAGATATCTACCAAGACAGCTTGATTAATAGAACAAATATTACTTGAATGTATAAATGCAGATATAAGATGAATTTTTATAACTTTGAAGTTTTATAAAATATCACCCAGAAGATTAGAAAGATGTGGTATTAGGTTATTTAAAAAATATATGTACAAGGAAGATTCATAGTCAGTTCTGAGTGAAAATAAGTCAGCCATATAATATTCAATTTGTAAAAGATAACATTTTTAAACATATACAAAACATCTTAAGCATTATGTGAGTTTGTGCATAATTCATCAGGACTTACAGATAAATTACCTTGTTTGATTAAATAGATCTTCTGTGACTATGATAAGTTATTACTGATTACTTCTTACCTGGTGAGACCTTGTTAAATACCAAAAAATGTAGAACATGTAGCATTATCTGGAACGTTCTAAAACAAACTTAGGAATGTTATCTAAATTTATTTCTGTTCACAAATAGGGAAGTTGGAAATTAAAGAATTTATGATGTTTGGGAGTGGATAGTTGTCTATTCTAGGCATAAAAGTTTACAATAAAACGACCAATTTTGCTTATAGGTTGTGATGGTTACTTAGAAGCTATCTGCTATAAATATCACCTTATCTATAAAGCTGTGCAATATCAGTCTATATTCAGATAATGAATCATGACATGATTCTGAGTACTTAGCTCCCACATCTGTTCACTGGTACCATGGAATGCAATGCCACCTGCATGCTTGGTGATTTCCAGCTCCTAAACAGTGTTTCGGTATGAGATGAGACACAAATAGACACATGTGCACTGTCAGTAGCAACTGAGACAGATGGAAAAGCTGCACATCAAATGCTGTAAAATGCATGCACAAGTTGGTGTGAGTGTACCATTTTGGAGGAAAATGAATACATTTATTAATTCTTTTGAGCAACTCATCAATAAGCTGGTCAATGCAGCTGGAGAAGACTAATTGTTTAGCACCTGCTCCTTCTGCTGGCTATCTGAAATTATTCTGTTTATGAAAATCCTAAACCTATTAAAAATTTACCTACAGGCCTTGCTTTACTGCTTTGCAGCCACTGAGACCTGCCTGATGTGACTAGAGATTGTCTTTCCCTGTCTCATGATATACTTGTAATCCTCCTGTGGTTTGGCACTTTGTACCAAGAGCCCCTCCACGCACACAGCCAAATGCACATAGGCTGTGTTTAAATCACTGCAAAGATATTGCTATGACAGTACAAAGTTTTGAGGAATAACAATAACTATTTAATTTGATGTTGTAAATTTAAGCTGTATGCACCAAGAACTGGTTGAATACATTATGATGCATACTGCATAACCAATATTTTTATTCTCTTAGCACTGTGTATGTTTTTCTGGATTGTTTTAGCACAGGGCAGACTGTTTGGTTTAATCACCTGGAAAATTTTAGGTAAGGTGTTCAAGAATTTTAGGGTAATATGTATGCAAAATGAGTGTCATAAGTGGAAAGAAGTTTTTTAGGCTTGCAAGCTGTGGCTAAACATCTATGGGGTGAGTTACATTTGTAGGATGCTCTGTTCAAGAGTCTAAATCTCCCAGTCCAAACCAATCATAATTAATTGCAAGATTAATATATATTTAAAGAATAACCTCTGTTTATGCTAATTTCACTCCCTTTTCATTACTGTCATCTGCTGTACTGTACCTTAGAGAAGTGATTTTTACCACAAATATCCTTGCTTTAGACATAGCTATGAAGGGCATGACAGTTATCAGAAGCATGGTAATACCTTTTTGATATAACTGAAAGCATTTTGATTTACCTCTGATTGGGAGTGGGGTGGGCAGAGGGGCTTGGCAGTGGTCAACAGCTTGTGAACACAGTCTATGAGTGAAATTCCAACTTAAAGCTAATGAGAGGTCCCTGATAAAGAAAAGCACATCTCAAAAGCAAGTGAGAAATGGAAAGCACTTGCAACCTCTTCCTCTTTTGGGAACTGTGTGTGTATGTGAAACCACAGTTTGGTCGACTGTTTGAAAAGGTCGCCTGGGGTTAAATTATACCATAAGATTTTGGCATCTGATTGAAGTCAATGGGAGTCCTCTGAGTACATCTGAGGGCACAATATGACCCTGCTTGTTTTCACTCACTATATTTTTATGCTATGGCACCTCTGAGCTGGGACAGTCTCAACTGTTCATTCAATTTAAAAGCCATCTGTAAGGAAACCTTTCCTTTCATTCTCTGAGCAGTCTTTAGCCTTTTTTCATGACTTCCTTTCTTGTTGATTGATTAAGCTATTAATGCTCAGGTCAGAGTCTATAAAAATTAAAACTTCAAAAGTAAAAGTATCTGATAACATAAGTACAAGATAACAAGCACCAGTAGGTACTGGTAGACATAGCATATTTTGTTTTCAGCTGTTAAATAAAGATAAAGGACAATTCAATCAAATTAAAAATATGGTGAGATTTTCCTCCAAGTGACACTGAACAATCTAAAACCCGAGCCATACTGTGTTCCTGAAGCAGATAATAATATCAGTGATGAGGTATTACTATTAGAAGTAAATTAATCCTGTAAAATAATAAACTGTTCTAATTGGTCAAATGATGATAGGGTACTTTTCATGGATATGCCAGAGCCAGGAATTATTTCATTGGGATTGGATCCCTAACTCAACATTTTTATTGTAGAGTTCCAGAAGACTTGAAGCTGACTGCAGTCTCATGGTTACCATGATGGAAACTGATGTGGGAGTCTGAAAGCTGAATGGTCCACAGTTGGTTTAAGTATTCTTTAAGATAGACAATACTTAAAGTTCTGCCTTTTGTTTTGTGTTGAAGCTTGTGTGATTGCAGGGTCGCTGTGCTCACGACTGAGGCTACTTCTGAGCAAAGCTCCTTTTGACAAAGGTACAAGCTTAGCACATTTATGAAGATGATTCATTAAATATTTAATATAAAATACTAAAAATCTTGCTTTTCTTAGGATTTTGTTTAACCTTTTTTCCCTGTAACTATGAAGAACACAAGAACTCCTTTTCTCCCTTCCTATAGAGATGATTACATTCTCTGGAGTCTGATCTGAAGACACGTCCATCTGATAGCTTTGCCCAAGCCCTAGGTTTCTGTCCCTTTTCTTGAATATATTATTGTTCATTTAAACTACCTTCTCTCGTGTTCAGACTTTCTGATAAATCCTCGGTTTTAGGAATCATAGCCACTCAAAAACTGGGTTACAACTTACTCCATAATAGCAGTGATATATTCAAATATGGTGTTGTTGTTACAGGATTCCAGTATGACACCAGGTTTCATTCCACAATAGAAGAAGAATTAGACACCTTGGAAGAGTTATCTGTAAGGAGCACGTAGCTGTGTGCAGGTAGCCCACAGGGAATTATAAACAGAAAAGGAGTGTCAGCACCTCTGTACACCTCCATCATTGGAGCACACATGAACAAGCTAAGGTGCCAGGGAAAGACCTCCATCCTAGGAGACAAAGCAAGAATCAGGAAACTTTAGAGGAGAAAGGCTTTCTCAGTTCAAAATGCACTGGTGCCTCATGGATGGAAACTGACCTTGGTGAGCTGTGAACTCTTCTTTATTCCAGTATCACTTGTTCCTAAATACACTGGATTCCTGATTAAGGAGAATGCAGGAGGCTATCTACTTTGAAGAATAGCTCACCTAAATGAGCTTTTAGGCAGTTGTAGGAAAAGTCAGTATGTGAATGTTTAGACACTTATGTCTTCTAAAGAGACCTCAGATTCTCGTATAAGTGAAAGTATTTGTCTTTTATTTGGCAAACATTAGCAGTAAATAAGCAAGAGGGTAAAACTGTCATCTTTGCAGTGAGCACTTCTCTTATTGTAATTTACTGTTATCTGTACCATACTACTGAGCAGAATTCAGTTTTCTTTCCTTTGTCTCCTTGGAAATATTCATCTCTGACAGGAGAAGTTCATGCCAAGATTGCGAAAGGAATTTTGGACTTTCCTAATTGTCTGGTACCACCTTTTTTTTGGCTTTGCTCTTTTTGCACAGGCAAAAGAAGAAAACAGTCACAGTAGGACACTTTACTAATAATATTTTAAAGAAGATTTGTCTCCCAGGATAGAGACTATAGGGAAATAAAAATTAACATGTTTCTTTGAAGGACATGCAAATACTATAGATGCAAAAAGTTTGGTTTATGCAGAGGTGTCATCAAGTTCAGCAATAAGTCAAATAAAATGTTTTGGTGTCCTAAGAAACTTTATTGTGGGAATCAAAGATTACTCTGAAACTTTTTTAATGTCCTCATATATCTTTCTTACTATAAAACTAATGAATTTGCAGAAGCAAACAAACAGGTGAAAAATATTGTGGATGCAGTCTGGAGAGTCCAAAATAGATATGATGGATAAACCTGCCTTCTATGTATTAGTAAGACAGAGGGAAGAACAAAATGATTTACTCCCAGTTTTCAAAATGAGATAGAAAGTATAAAACCATAAAGAACTTAAGGATGTATCACCTCACCTTTTAATCTTGAACTTTGTTTTCTTAGAATGACATTTTGCAACTAAAAAATTGCCCAAAAGACAGATAAAAAGCAATTCCTGACAGTTATTCTAGCAATTTATTATCTCATGGCGGGTGCACCATGCAATTGCTATTAAGTTATCTTTCTCAGTTTCTCCTTTTTTTTTTTTTTTTGGTTTTGTTTTGGTTTTTTTGTTCCCCAGTTTTCAGTTTTGGATTTAAAAAATAAAATTCTCTGACTTTTCTGGCTTTTTAGTTAGAGAAATGTATCATGAAGATACATATAATCCCACAAGAATATGAAACAATAGCTGAAAAAAGCTTCATTTTCAAGGGAATATGATGTCATATGAGAACACACGAGTGCATTTTCAGAGGCACATTTCTGATGTGTTTCCATTAAAATTTCTTGAATATTTTGTGTGTTTTTTGTGAGACTGGCCACACACAATCTCTTTTCCTTGCAAATCAGTTTCAAAATATTATCTTATCACTGCTTAGTACTTTTTTTGATGGGCTCAATTGTATCTCCCTGGCAATGTTAAGTGTATGCATAACATAATGTTATCATTTATCAGTAAAAGCTATCTATTTAGGCAAAGGCACTAGGGAACCATCAAGAACCATGTTCTGACAAACAGGCATCAGTCTAAATGGCTCATATCCCAGCAGCTGTTAGAGGTATTACATGGAGGGTTAAGGTATAGGAAGAGAATACAACCTCTCCTTGGTTAATCATTGCTTGGAGGAAGAGAGCCTTTTCTCTTTGGAGATTGGAGTGTCTGAAGGTTATGTTAATTGTTTAATCTCTTTTGACAAAGATCTGATTAAGTAATGGAACAAGAGAGAAAATGCACGTTTGGGTAAATTTCATCAAACTGATTGCTGGAGCTCTAGTCTAGTAGAAACCCTCCATCTGCTTTTCTCTGCATAGTTGGAATACTTGAGCAGTGATTATGTTGAGCTTTCGGTTCAGTCATGCAGGGCTTCTAGGACAGAACAAGTCTCCTTGGTGCATAGAAATGCATTCTACCTTTGAGGTTAGCTCAGGAGGGTCCTTGGATTCAGCATGTTTACATGGGATTTTCCACTGTGAGGGTGAGGGAGCCCTGGCACAGGCTGCCCAGAGGGGTTGTGGAGTCTCCTTCCTTGGAGGTCTTCAAGACCCGCCTGGACATCTTCCTATGTGACCTGATCTAGGTGAACCTGCTTCTGCAGGGGGGTTGGACTAGATGATCTCTAAAGGTCTCTTCCAACCCTACCATTCTATGATTCTATGTTTTTTCTCCCTATAATATGACTGAGGTCTTCTAGGGGACTACTGAAGATGAATGGTCTGATAAGTACTTTCACCAACTGGTTTTTGAGTTTCTATAAAGGATTTCCTTGCCCACATTACCTGAAAAGAAAAAAAAATGCCATTCTAATAATCAGTTTTCTGTACACCTATTGTTGACATTGCCACAACAGCAACACGTATTTTAGTGCTGTAAATGCTTTTCCATCGGTCATTACATCTGAAAGCAGAACAGTATAACTTCTTTTGCATGCTTACAGTTCCATTCTTGTTCTGTTAGCACTGATAATAGTTATGACTGCATAGATTAATGGAATTCCATAGTCCTAATTAATATACTGTTTACACAAATGGTATATATGTTTCTAACTTTTAACATTGCTTGAACTAAAAAAAGATGTTTATTGGTCAAAGATCTACCCAGACATCCTCCTGTGATAATTTTTTTCCTGTTGACTCATTTCTAACACATATTTTGAATGATGTAACTTGAAAGATTGTACTTTTAAGGCATAACTGTATTGTCTGTAGCAAGTTACCACGTTTCCTAAATGGAAATGACACTATTTTTAGATGCCAGTGCAGTTGGTGTTTTTTGTGGGTATTTTTTAACACTGTTCTCACCCCATGACTCTACATTTAGGAAGTGTGCAATGATTTCATTGATTAAGAAATTCAGAAAAGGTTCTATCTGCCTTTTTTTTCCTGAACACTAGCTCTTCAGTCTTAGCAGTGATATCATCCATTTGTTGATCTGAATAAGAAAGGATGCCGTCTTATATAAGAGTTTCATCCCGGCACTTGAAAGTTAAAGGGAACTCCTTCCTGAATTGAAATGGGGGCCTCTGTAAGGTTATCCAACACTCTCTGCATACAAATTACCAAACTTTTGTTTGAAAAAAGATGAGGACAGTGAATAATCAGAAGCAGAAATAGCAGTAAGGAACAAAATTTTTACTATTGGTAAAACTTATATATAGCTTCCTCTCTTGGGTTTGGAAATGGGGAAAAATATTCCCTTACACTCTGTTTTCCAGAGGTGGAAATACTGCTGTAACTGACATTGTCCAATTCCCTTTTATGAAATGGTTAATAAATACTTAGAAATTTTGCCAAAACGTTACTCAGTGGAGTCAATGTATTCCACGTCAGATGCCTGCCTAAGCCGCAACACCTCCGTGTGAAGCAACAGGGCTGAGGAAGTACATTGTTTTGCTAGATTGCCTTTGAAATGCTTCAGCTCTGTATCAAAAACTGAACAGGACTCTAGGTTCATTCTTTATCATTAAATCCATGCCTTTATGTGGAAAGTGTAAAGAGGAATATGTTTCTACTAGAGCTCATCCAAAGACAAGTGATACTTTTTTATTTTTAACCTGGCCTAATGCATTGTAGGTTGATTGTGATTCTGCTTTTATTGATTTAAACAGTGGATTTCTGTGCTTCAGCCAGTAAACTAGTAATATAGTAGTGTACTTTGCAAATATGTATAAAAAAATATGAATTCCTTCAGGACAAGAGAAGGATTTTTCTCTGATCATTGATTTCTCACTTTTTTAAAGTAATGAAAATAAACCACAACAGTGAAAAGCTACTCTGGGCCTATAAAAATTATTGCAATAACTCCACTTTCTATGAAAATACTACTGCCTTTGAAAGGTGGATACTTTTTCTTCCAGTAATTGAAAACAATGGAATTTTCTCACCAAGTTAACTCAGCTGGCTGCGTAAGGACATTTCATCTATGAGACTGATAAGATAATGAAGGGGCAGAATTACAGGATTTCCATAGTTCAAAGGTTTTGGCTTGATAGGTTGTCAGGGAGCTAAGTTGATGGGCTGGTAGGAAACTATATAAGTTTAAATAACCTTATAAAAAATCTTTCCAAAGTACTATTTATCTTTTGTTTCAAAAAGTGCTCTGTTTTCAACAAAAGAGAAATTTCTGAAGGAAAATATTTTGTAGATATTTTTCTCTAGCCAGCTCTAAAATGTGAATCACATTATGAAGGTGAAATTCAAGATGATGCAATAATGAAGTGTTCCTATTGATGCTTTAGGAGAACGAGTTTACCCTTAAATATTGGAAGTTATTTAAGACATTGTTGGCACTTTTCTGCTACACAGAACTTAGCGCTGGCCGGAGAGTTAATGACTTGTTCAGCCTTTTTAGAGCCACGAATATGAATGAGTTGGTGTCATTGTTGCTCAATGGATTTTACAAAATTAATACTAGGAAAATGTATAGCTTTTAGTATGACTGATGTCGTGGCATGAAGAAAGGATGAGGAATGTATGGAGTTATTTGCTTTCACTTGAAGAAAAATAGAGCTGCATTGAAAATCTATCAGGAGAAAATTAAAGAAAGGCTGAAATAAACAGCCATGTTAATTGTCTTCAGTAGCAATGCTGAAACTGAAGAAGTGAAGGTTTGGAAAATTTTAAGTGCTAATGAACAATAGGAAAGAATAGCCAATGCAATTTAATTTTGATGCCATATGTAAAATGATGCTCTGTCTTAACCAATAGACCAAGTGACAATTTCTCTTTTCATCTTTACCATAAGATTGCTTCTTTCCCTTTTACAAAAGACTGCTGTTTTTTTACACCTTAGCAACCTGAGATGCAAACATTGATCTCCCATTTCATACATATTTCATAGATTTTGAATTCAGGTCTTAACTACTTTCATATGAAATACTCTACATACAAGAAGGAAGGAAACCTCAATCTATTGCCTCAGAGATTCTACTGCATAAATCTACTACCATGGAAGATCTAAATAGATTGCATTTTTAATTTGCCATGAAGCAAAGATGAAAACTAAGTATGAAAATAATTTTTATGCATTTTCAGACTGATATTAAAAAATAGAGGCATTAATTTCTCATGAAAAGGCAATAATGGCTGTTTTCAGCAGGAAAATGAACAGCAAGTTGTTCTTTCATCAGTTTAATTATTCTTATTTTAAATTATATAAATTAGCAGGCTTTATCAAGCACATTTTGTCTATTTTCATGCCAAAGAAAAGGAATATTTAAATATGAGAGCACAGTGCTGAATTTCTGACAGAAGCAGGGACCACTTGAGTTGCATCTGCAGAGACTGAGGTGTGTGACAAGGATGAGGCTGCCTAAGCCACTCTTTAGGCAACAGCTCTGGAAGTGAAAATTGTGTGCCATTCCCAGGCTCTCATTTACCACTGTTAGAAGAACGTATGTACCTCAGAATAGATGCAAACACATTGCCCTACTTCAGCAGGCAAAATTGATGCTGAAATCTGTGCAGAGGAGTGTCAGGCCAGTCAAAAGGAAACACTGAGTACAGGGTTGTTTCTGCAATGTCATCTCTTTCCACAATGTGGATGCCTCTGGTCCCTTTGAACCTAAAAGCCAGAAGTCCAGTTGAAGATAGATTTCTATAATCTTTCTTCCAAAGAGGTAAGTTGTCTCCTCTTACAGAAAGTAAAGGCAGTTATTTCTACAGCTGCATACTTCTTCTAGCCTGATCTCTTAGAGCAATCACTCTGCAAGTGCTACTATGAAAACCCCCAAACTCTCAATGCTTGCTTTCTCCTAGGCATTTTTGTCAGGTGAAGACATTCAAGATGCCTTATGAGAGGAAAAGAGAGAAGGAGAAAATAACTACAGACCTGCAGATTAACACTTATCACAGTCACATCAGAGAAGAATATCCAGGTTTTTAGACTGTTATCATTAATCACTCATGGTAAGGAAAAGTCTGTGCTTAAGTACTTTTAAGTGTTAGTATACTTGCTGGACAGAAGTACATTTTGATCTTCACAGGCCAAACAAGGAACTATCCAGTTCCTCTGTGAGTGCCATAATAACTAATTAGCTGCACAATAAAAAGTGACTTCAAGCTGTAGGGAAACAGTATCAGTGGTATATCTTCTGTGTGCATCTCAACAACGTCTATAGAGCAAGCCTCTCAAAAAGCAAAGGTGAAGGAAGAACTAATCTATGCAAACATCAGCTGTGTCTAGTTCCAGGTCAGAAAATAAAATTTTGACACTGAAAACCCCTATTTTTGAAACTTTTTTCATTTTAGGAAAACTTGTAAGCTTTGGGATTGGGCCATGGGGATATCTGGTACAAATTCTAGATAACACTATAGCTTATTTATCCACAAAAAGTATAGTGTACAAAATGTGATAACAAAGATCGTATGTGTCTAGGTTTTGACTAATCTTGAATTTGTATTATTGCCTCCTTACAAAGTATTTTTTTATTTCAATACATATCTATATGGACACACAATCTAGCCCATTTAATTCATTGTACATACAACTGTAGTTTTATTGTAGCACAACAGTACTTATAGAAGTTTATGGATGTGCTGACAGCATGAAATGTAAGGAAAAACAGGGAGAAACTGTAAAAAAATCTCTTTTGTATTGTTTGCTATAAGCTACACTGATATTTTGATTTCTAATTCTGCATGTTACTAATGCTGCAAAAAAGTATCCTTAGAATTAACTTTGCATGAATGTGTTGTTCCATTGACATTAATGAGAGAATTTAGGCACATAAAATCAAGCACAGGCATGCACATGTGCAGAACCTGAGTATATGTAGTTATGTTTGATCACTTGATAATACTGATGAAGATGATTAATTCACATGCAAGAGAGCTAGCTACAGTACAACAGTGAATCTATGGAACAAGTCTCTATTTCATGGGTATTTTGAAGTTATCTAAGGTGTGTCTTTATTAGTTGTAAATTTATATGTGGTATGGATTGTTTTACTATGTAATATTCTGTGGTTTTCTATGTTATAGTGCTGCAAGTGATAGTGATGGATTGTCTTTTTTCTGCATTTGTGGGTTTTATTTTGTTTTAAAATGTGTATGAACTGAACACCTTGTGTTTTCAACAGGTCTTTTAAGTGGTACAGCAGATATTTTTGGAAAAAGCACAGAAAAACTTTGGTTTCATAACCAAATAATAGAAATTCTTATTGCCTGTCCATTGCATTAAGGTATCTGCATGAAACAGATCAGACTTTGTAATAAAACTCACTTAGATTAAGCCCTTTCTTCAAATTACCTTATGGTTAGTGACTCTTAGCTCATTGTTATTCATTTCCAGTATTTACCAAGCAAAGTTACCTGGTTAGTTTTTGAAATTGTTGATCTAGATCTGCCCTGCCAATTAGCAAAGACCTCAGCTGTACAATTTGTAAACAGACAGAAAAGAAACAATCCTATGTCTTGCAGGAGATGAAAAACTTTCTTGAAGATGCCATGTAGCAGGAAGAAACTCAACCGTGTCTGTTATATGGCACAGCTTACATCCACAAAGTCAAACTATATTACCCTTAACTCATTTTTTTATTAACTTGGTTTGTGTCTGGGAGTTTTTCTGAGAGTGCTAATTGGTAGGACCTAAAAGTATAACAGGGACTATGTTAAAATTAAATGATAAAGATAGTGGTAGAATGGTGACTGTGGATTTTGTTTGACATAGTTATGTTTGCTGTTGGGCACAAAAAGTATTGAAGAGAAACTCAAAGCCTCAGTTGAACACCATCCCATTGATAAGTTCCTTTGTCCTTTTGTCTCTGTTCTAACCTGGTCTTTGGTATACCAAAAAATAGTAAGAACAGATTGTGTAGGTCAGGCCAATTTATAACATTTTTAACCACTTCTTATCTGCTTAACAGGAAACTTTCTATCCAAGTTCTGCAGTGAATTCTTCTGTATTTGAGCAGATCTTGTGCAAGTGTGCTTGACTGGCATTTAATGGTTTGAAGGGCTATGTTCTAAATGCTGAGCCTAGATTTCCAAACTTTCACTCTCAGTCATGCTCTTAAGCCCAAAGATACATTTGACCATTTCTAGTCTTACCCTCTAAGAAACAAGAAATGTTTACCCCTGCAAACACTGTCAGTCCTATTAACTCACCACATCTTGCAGAATTTAGCAATAAGCTGAACTCTGCAGCCACTTCTGTCTGTAACATTACCCTAATCCTAGCCTTATCTTTTCTCTGATTAGTATTCATACTACCATCTTAAATTTCCTAGTTCAAATCACTTAATCAACCTGTCTGAGTGCTCATTATGAAGCCCTATAGATCTTGAGATTACTATCTGGATTCAAGAAGCACATTCTGCTGGAGGTGAATGTCATACACTGTCAGGTATAGGTCACAGTGATGGTGTAATGCTTAAGCTTGAAGTTAGCTTAGTATTAGGGTGTGGGGAAGAGTAACTACAACTTGGCTTATTGAGACTTTCTTTAATGTATATTTAATCTAGGTAGGCTGGTGATCAGTCAGGATAGCTGGGTATGAGAAGTAGAAGAGATGTTTGGAAGAGGACTGCAACACTTTTTTGATTCCCAAGTTCTTCAAATCTGATGATATCAGGAAAAGGACTGTTGCTGCCAGAAGCTTAAGATCTCATTAAGATCTGATAGTATTGGGCAGTTGTACGTATCTAAAATGCAATACTAACAGAAATCCATGATCAGAAATCTTACGTTTAACCTCAGATAATGATGCTTTTGTAATGATTAAGGCTGGCTTTAGGGTTGCCAAGAGAGTTTAGGATTCAGAAAAAAAGCACTGGAGGAACTGACTTGTTGCTGTTTTCTGCAGAAGTCACCAGACTAAGGTAAGTGTGATAGAGTGGCCAATATTGTCTGGTGAACAAGGTCTTGTTGCATTGGGATCATAGAATCATTGAATGGTGGGGGTTGGAAGAGACCTTTAGAGATCACCTAGTACAACTCCTCTGCTAAAGCAAGTCCACCTAGATCAGGTCACACAGGAACATGTCCAGGAGGGTTTTGAAAACCTCCAGAGAAAGTGACTCCACACCCTCCCTGGGCAGCCTGTGCCAGGGCTCCATCATCCTCACAGTAAAGAGTTATTCCTTATGTTTAAGTGAAACTTTTTATGTTCCAGATCTTATCCATTACCCCTTGTCTTGTCACTAGATACAATAGAAACTTTACTCCTAAGGTAGAAAGAGGCAAATAACTGTAGTATATGTTGTTCTGTTGCAAGATTATGTCCCATTTCAGTGGGAACTGGAGGCACTCAGTATCTTGAAGGATCAGTAGTTTAATATCCATAAATGGGATGCTGAGCTAAGTAAAGTGTATCTTGTTCATCAGGGGAATTTCAGGACCATTAAGCACTCCTAGGCTGAGAACCTTGTTTTTCCAGGAGAGTGAAGTCACCCACGTTGCTGAACCATTTTACACGAGGCTGGGCAAGACCTTCCTGAGAGCAAGAATTTTGCAATGAAGGAAATAGAAAAAAGTTTCTTAGCTTTTCCCTGCCTCTTATGGAGTGAAATGCTGTCCGCTGGGTAAATGACATGCCTTTGACATTGGTGTATGAGATCTATGTAAGAAGACAAGTACAGAAATGAAACTTGTCAAAATATTTTGGACTGATCCTGCCTGTTTGTGTACAAGAAAGATTCCTGGAATAGTATGAGCTTGTGTCTTTTGACTGAAAACTCCACAGATCCATAAATTGCTTACACAGATTTGCTATTAGACTGCCCATTTAAATAGTTTTTTAAATCAAAAGTTGATAATACATTCATAAAGAAATTAAGAATTTTGTTTTTATTAAATATTTTGGAATATGAGATCCTGGAAGTATCAAATGTCAGTTATACTGCCACTAGGTTTGTGCTCTTCCAAGCTACCTAATTCTCAAGTGTGGAAAAGCTAATCTGATGTCCATTCTCGTTATTTTTAATGTATAAGTCTTTCTATTCTGGAGCGTTACAAATCTCTTGGAGGGAAGTCATTATCCAATATGGATGCATATGTGAATACTTTGTTTTCCCTCTGCAAGCATTGTTTCCTCTTGATGGACATTATTTAGTGACAATAACCAGGCAGCACTCATGAAATTTACAGAGAGATTACGCATTCTGTAAATTGAGTGGACCACAGGCAGCGTTAGGATGCCACTAGGGAAATAAAGACAAAGAGGGCTCCTCTTTTGTTCCCTCACTAGTTGTTTAATATAAAATGCATTACTTTTGGTATTTAAATAAATTAATTGGCAGCTGTAAGAGATTAGTTTTGTAACATTCAGCAAGGTGTTTGATATTTGCAATCATAAAGGTCTTAGTAGAATAATCCATTAAAAAATATAAAGATGAATGTGATACTTCACAGTCCAGTTACTTACTTCACAAGTAAGACTAGTGGGGAGATATAAAACCTTTTACAAGACCAGCTGATATAATTAGAAAGAACAGACAAGTTTCAAGGCATGAAAACCTTTTGATACTTTTGAAACCTAAGGCATCAACCTTCAAAGCTCAGTACTTGTAGAGAATAATTGCTCAGAATTCAACTTCCTTGTGTTTAGTTAGAGACTCTGAGAAAAAAAGCTGTATAGCATTGATAGAGTAAGGTGCTCCAAGGGAATATCATAGCAAGGGAGGAGCCCAGGTAGTGCTGAGGGAAAGAGAAAGGAATTCTTTTCTGATGAACATTGAGTGATTAGTTAGAAGGTGAAAAGGGAGAAAACTGCAGTCTGACACAGAAGCAGAATCTTCTTTTGTGTCTTTGATTGTTAAAGTTCAGGACAATTAAAAAAATCAGTTTCTGTGCAGTAACTACCTTATAATACAAAATACTCTTTCTGTATGTTCCTGTGCTACAATATATATAGTGTTTGTATATAGCTAAGAGATAGTTTTAAACTGAAAAAGATGTCATCATCGATACAGTTAAGAAAACAAGCTAAGTACATGTCACATTGTGTACCCCCTAGAGGTTATGCCCTTTTGACATAGACACTTCTACAGACTGGAAGAATCAATGATCACAGGGTTAAAAAAATAATTGTCCATGATCAGTTTTATTAAAGAACTATCACTGGATGCATGTCAGATAAAATGCATCTTTCCTTAGAGTTACTGAAGAAGACTTTTTGTGAGCTGTGAATACTATATAAAAGAGTTAGAAACTCCTGGAAAGGCTATTTTGTTTTCCTCTCTGAGTAACTCCTTGATGAACCATTCCATCAGGTTTTCTGTGTGACAAAAATAATAACTCTGTAAATAATAAAATTAAAAATGGTCTCTGTTTCTACCCTGAATTTTTACCTGAACTGGACTTTTGAACTGTTCTGTGTGACACCAGGTAAGTAAAGCAATGGCTCAGACAGAACACTAGGTCAAAAAGGTACAATGACTAGTTGTGGTTTACTATTTATTTTGTGTATTTACAATGGTGTAGACCAACAAAAGGGAGTTTTACTGCCCACCCTCTCCCCATCTTTTTTTCAAGTCTACAAATTAAACAAATATTAGGTCATAGGTACATATAATTGTCCATTGTAGTATCAGAAAGTTGTTTAGCATCTGTGCATGCACACGTGAAAAGGAAGGGGATGCTACTTCATGAGGGAATAGAAGAGTGTTCAGCAGAAAGTTGTGTGTTTAAAGGAATAAAGGATCATTCCTGAGAGACTGTCTCAGGGAGGAAGGATTTAAGCCTTGATTGTGTTCACATTCTACCTTATAGAATTAATACTTGGTCTGATATATTGAAGTTAGAGTTTTCAGGAGAAAGGAGCAACAGCTGAGAACTGTCTGAATTTTCAGCTCAGCCTTAAAAACCCCCTCCAAGTGTCTTAGAGAAACGCTAAGCACAGCTGGAGTGTTGATATACTGGGCTGAGGGAGTTGCCCAGGCTGTTTGTTGTTACAAGTATTTGATTTTGTGAACAGCAATAAAGCCTTTTTCACCAAACTCTGAGGGATTAATTTCTTATATTAGCACCCAGTGGCAAAGAAGCCTGCAGAAAAAAAAGACAAGGGATGTGCATATAATGAATTGCAATGTTTATAGTTTGTATAAGCATAAGCATAATCTGCTGATTGCAGTTGAATTTGAAAAATGCTAATTCATGAGCTTTGACATTCCAATTATTCTGTTATTAATATGTTCTACATCCACCTGTACTGCTGGCTTAGCATCATTTCAATAGCCCTGCTAAACGACCCTAAAGACAGACAGTGGGAAATGCTACCTTGCTATCCATTTTTCTAAAGGAGGGCATGGGAAATTTAATGAGATGTTTATTTGATTTAAGGTGGCTGCTTTTCAAAGGAGAAGTACAAGGTGTTGTTACATTGTGCTGACAAAGGAAGGTAGAAAGTGCAAAAGAATTAAATTTCATGGAAATTTTAGACTTTTTGAACCAATAATTTCTGTGCTTGGCATATTTATCAATGGCTTGCTGCAAATGGCTTAATGCTTCTTAGAAGTGTTGCACTCATTTTTAGAGATTACTTTTTCACTCAGCTGGATGGATTTAACTGCAAAGACAATTATCCAAATCACGTTGTCCTAAGCACCTAAAAGGGAAACAAGTATAAAGGAATACACCTGAAAGTGCTTCTGAAGGGGTTTTTCCTGGTTACAGTGGCATTCTTATTCAAAAAAATTAGTGATAATAGTGATATGACTTTAATATTGTGACATATGATAATTGCAAACCACCTTTTTCAGGGTGACTGAAAAAACCAATGCATATAAAACCAGACAGGCGTTAAGACCACACAACTGCCTGGATTTGCATCTTGTGGGACTGTCAAAGAGAATAAATAAATTCTCATATGTGAAACTAAAAGCACTTCTGGTAATGTGATCCAGCCACTCTGCTTGTGTCATACTGGGGACCAAACGCTCTCGGGCCCTAGGATGCCACTCTGTGGCACTGCAGTGTACCAGGAGAAGGACTGCAAGATGTGACCCCTCTCATAGTCCTGCAGCCCTCTTGGGCAGGGTTTACTTAAATACTAAATACGATCTTGTTAAATCTAGGTTTTGTTTTCTCTGCTAGACAAACCTAGGAAAGAAAGAGATGGTTTTCAAAACACCCCCAGCTTGCCCTGTTTTGCCACTTAACACATGAAGAAAAGAATGGGAAAGCATCGCCATAGATCTCAGTGACAACACTGGAGCTTCTGGAGAACCAGCCCCTCTGACTAAAAGCTGTAGCATATGAGCCTTCAACAAAAAAGGATATGATTTTAATGCTGCTAAGAATTCCCCTTGGTGGCGTTAAAGATGCACTATTTGTGGAAATTTCTATTCTGAACACATCAGAGTACATCCCTTCAAGGTAAATACACTAACTATGCAGATGGTAATAAGCTAGAACATATACTTTCATTCTCTTAATAAACTTTTAATGCAATTTAGTGGCATTTTTTTAGGTTGTTACAAATAATGAATCTGGGTGCCTACTTTATTCCATGGACTTTTTCTTAGTGCATACAGTGATTACACACTCTTTCCTGAGGCTAGTTCACAAGAAATTGAGTTGTCTTTTCTTCCATGGTCCATGTAACATAAAGATGGTTTATTTCTACTGATGAAGGAATGCTCGTACTGCCAAATGTTTTCATTAACATGGGCTAAAAATTAGATGTGTTAAAGGTTAATGTCAAAGCTTAGTAATCACTTTAGTAATTGTTTTTCTTTTTTTCCCCAAACAAAGTCCTTTTTGAGAACTTTGCTGGTTAGTTTTTAAATGCAAAATTCGATGTCTCACTTCAGTGGAAGGAAAGAACTTTTTGTCTCTAGGCATAATAATGCAGTAGGAATTGAATCATTAATATCAGCATTTGTGCCTTTGCTACCACCCTATCCTGCCTGTCTGTGAGTGACTGTAATAACCTCTTTTCTGACATTTATATGCATATTATATCAGAGTCACATATTTAGATTGCATTCGACTTCTTCAAGAGCTGGAGATGGGGAAAGCAATTATCATAGATCTCTGAAAACCAACTTTTGTCTGCATTTGCTCAACTCAGGCCTATTTCTCAAGTTCACAACAATTTAGCCCTAGTGAAAACTAAAAATTCAGAGCCTTAAAATTATCCAAAACTAATGTCTAACATAAAATACAGTGGACAGGTATCATTTACAGATATTTTCTCATCATCAAAAGTACAAGTTTCTTGAAATAAGTCTGTTTGTGGGTTGTGAGCCCCTGTGATAATTAAAAATAAGTAAAATGATGAATATTTCCTGACTATATTGAAGTTATCTGTTATTAAATACAAAGGATTAAAAATTGTCTGCTCTCAGGTTATGAAAACTACAATGCAAATTATTATCACTTTGTAGCAATTTTGATAGGCCCCATCCAAAAAGCAAAAAGTAATAGAAACATTCATCCCCCACAGAGCTTACAATCAAAGGTAGAAG
Organism: Colius striatus; assembly: GCF_028858725.1. NCBI lineage: Eukaryota > Metazoa > Chordata > Aves > Coliiformes > Coliidae > Colius > Colius striatus. The sequence goes on from NC_084763.1 coordinate 53,201,923, forward strand.
ATGAGCTGATACAAATGATGATAAATCAATAGTAAAGAGATGCTTGTGTACTGATGATGCACTTTAGAAAATTATTGACCATTGTGCAGTTTAGCCAGCCCAATTATAAAGCACTCTATTACCCAACTTAAGTGCCTCATGCTCCCTCAACTGCAAAGCTCTCTGAAGAAGCATCTTTTACTGTGTAGCCCAGACACGCCACATTGCAGTGGGGGGTCTCATGCACTCATAGTTGGGAAAGAAGAATTGAGAATTGGCAACTGTAGTTTCCCAGTGCATGAAACTAAAGGCTGTTAATGTTGATCAGTCTTTCCTGAGTGCGGCTGTAGTTTCCTCCCTGCTTTTCTGCTTACATTCTCCAAAACTGGAGAAAAAAATGAGCCCTTTTTAAGAAGGTGACCTTTCTTCTAGATTTTCAGTGGACTGCATCTTAGTAAAGTTTGATATATTTTTGACACAGTAAAGTCAGGTGTGAGATAATTTATACTTTTGCCATAGTCGATTAAAAGAAATAGATATGTCTCTGATGGTAACTTTCATCTTTGGAGGTTGAACTGTCTTCTTCACTGAATAGAAGAGCTAGACTATGGAAAGACTAGGATAAATGGGAGCTAAAGTGTTTAGCTGGGGTTTTTTTTTGACTTTCCAGAGGTCACATGAGTTTATCATTCAAGGCAAATATTTTTTGACAGAGGGATGACAATCCTTGTTGCTATCTCTTTTACTTTGTGGTAGAACTGCACAAGCTAACAAAGTAGGGAAGTATTTTAGTTCTCTTAACTGACATGTCCTTAGCTGAGCCTGGAAATAAACCTATGTACCTATGAGGAAAGAGATATGTCTGATTTCTGTTGTATGGCTATATCTAGGTAGACAAGCATTTGTGTTTACTTTTTATGTTTTGTGAGCAAAATGAATGTTCTTCTCTTGATCCAGAGGGCTAGTGAATCCTGCCAAGTATAGGGCCACACTAAATACCAATAATGTGGCCTTGGTCTGGAGCAGTTCCTACCAAGTTCAGAACACTGCTAGGCATGGGAGGATCTCCCTTCTACACACGGCAAGGCCTACTGGTCACTGTTCTGGACGCTGAGGGTGAGTCAGTCAATGCTGCTGCTTATGAAAGCAGAAAGAGGCCGGGGATCTGTGGGTAGTGCTCACGACGAGAATTTACCCCTTGTAATTTTGAGCACCAATTGAAGCTGAAAGTGTCAAATGAAGGAAAGGAGCAGCACAAGGAAATGATTGGTGATAAGCTTGGAATATTTTTTATTCTGTCACACACAGCTTTTTATAGCCATTCCAAATAAGCACAGGAAGATAGATCTGATTATCCTATCGACAGAGTAAATCGATGCACATTATGGCTGTGAGAACACTCTGTCCATACAGAACAGTCCCAGCTTCATGACAGAAAATCAATAAAAGATCCACCAGATGTTACTGTCCATTCCAGACTGGACTATAAGCTCTTGAAATACTTCAAAAGCATTTCTCAACAGGCTGCAAGGAAGTTTAAATTACTTTGCATATAGAACCAGAACTTGTAAAGAAATAGCCTAGAGTACTAAGAAAATAGAAAAGAAGACATGTATTTCATTAATAGAAGAAATAATCATATTAGGAAAAGACTCCAAAAACATGACTGTAAAAGCCTTTTTTTTTTTTGAAAGAGAAGTTAAATAAACACTTTCTTACACATAGCAGAGAAGATGGTGATACTTTCATGAGTTTCAAATCTCCACTTACAGGCAGATAAGAAACTTAGCTAAGGACTAGTACTGGCAGAAAAATGCTTTAACTCAGATGTAATTAAGAAAAACTTCCAATGATTTCTATTAGTTCTCAAGCCTGTTAAATCCAGCTTGGAAGATTAAATAAAATGTTGGCTGTTAATGTTCAGATGAAAGCAGGGAATCTGTTAAAAGAAAATATAGTGTTAAGAATCACAGTAGAAAAGATAATAATGTTTTATACATTTAAAATGATCATTTAAAAAAATGCTGCCCAGCATTTAATCTAATTCTTAACTAGACCAAGATACTGTGTATGTGGTTTTTTTAATCATTAAAATTAAGGAATGTAGTTTTATGAAGATTAAATAATTTTAGAAAACCAGATATACATTTTTATCAAATCAGTTTCCTCCGTGGCTTATGCTGTTGATTACAAATATGAGTGTCAAAGAAGCTAAATATAAAAATTCCTTAGCAAACTGTGGATTTACTTGGTAAACAGCAGACCTATACTCATCAAAAGGAAAGGGTATTTTCTGGGAAGATTTTGATGGAGATATGCTGCCTTTAGCACTTGAGCTTGTCTGATGTTTTCTGTGTCCCAGTTGTCAAGCAGGTTTGCACTGTAAGAAATTCTTCTGGTGACTGAAAGTTTCCTCAGATATTAAAGGCTGTACTTCATCTGGATATACTCAGTATAAGGTGCTAGTTTTCTCAAAGTCAATGACAAAACTTCTACTGGCTGTCATCATCCAGATTTCATCATTAAATTCCATTTTCTTAATAAAGCATCACTACCAAATATGTATGAAGAGTGAAAGTTTCAGTAGGAAGAAAAGAATGGAAAGTTGTGTCTCCAGGAAAGTGAAAGACAAAGTCACCTACAACTTCAGTACGGTTGGACAGAAGAAAAGAACACATTTCAAGCCACAGTAAGACTGAAATTTTCCCTTTATTTTGTTCTTGTCAGGGGGTGGGTGGGAGGAAGGGCAATTGGATTTTTACTTATCATTTAATGGAATCAAGATATTCTGCATATTTGTATATATTCTCCCGTCTACTAAAACATCAATTAGAGGCCTATGACATTCCTGTTGTTATGCACAATAGAAGCACAACCTCCTGGTCTGTTAACTTATTGAAAAAGGACATATCTAGTATGTAAAGGGTAAGCAAGAAAAAAACAAAAGCATCCTGATTCATATCAGAAACAGCCAGTAGTACCAGGGAACTGATTGTCCTCCTGTACTTGGCGCTGATGAGGCTGCATCTCTAGTGCTGTGTTCAGTTCTGAGCCTCTCACGACAAGACAGACACTGAGGTGCTGGAAGGTGTCCAGAGATGAGCAGCCAAGCTGGTGAAGAGTCTGGAGAACAAGTCTGATGAGCAGCTGAGAGAACTGGGACTGTTTAGTCTGGAGAAGAGAAGGTCGAGGAGAGACATGATTGCTCTCTACAGCTACCTCAAAAGATGTAGTGATGTGGAGGTTGCTGTCTTCTCCCAACTAATAAGTGAAAGGACAAGAGGAAATGGTCTCTAGTTGCACCAACGGAGGTTAAAATTGGATGTTAGGAAGAACTTTGTCACTGAAAGGATTGTTACACACTGGAACAGGCTTCCCAGGGAGGTGGTGCAGTCACTATCCTGGAGATATTTAAAAGACATGTATACAAGGTGTTGTGGGACATGGTTTAGTGGTGGACCAGGTGGTGTTAGGTTGATGTTTGGACTTGATTATCTTAAAGATCTCTTCCAGTCAACGTGATTCTATGATACCATAAAGAAATGAAGAGACTACACGTACATTGTAGTTGTACCTGGTTCCCTGAACTGACAGGTTTCTGTCCAGGAAGCTGCAGTTCTCTTCAAGGAGGACTTTTTCCTTTTGAAATGTAGTCCAGGGATGGCTACTGTGAATATACTGATAACAACGAGAACTTGAACTATTGATTTTTTTTCTGTGATTTGAGATCTGTTTGGAGAAAATTCTTGCACAAAAAGTCCTTTGTTAGGTACCACATCTTTTACTGAGATTCACTGACTGAGATAAATAAGGAAACGGAGATTGGCAGCATTTGTTACTAGCAGACTTGAGCCGGCTCCTGATGTCTGCAATAAAAAATCAATGTGATGATCTGGAAGAGAAAATGAAAAAATTAACAGGTAAATTGATTCCAGCAGATCTACTTGCAAAAACATTTCTCTCTTCTCAGGCCTGGGAAGAGCTTTGTTATTATTACCCACAATTTACATTGTCTGATGCCATTTTTTTACTGTATTTTTAGAGAATGAAAGTATATAAATCTAGTATGAAAGAAGCAGAAAGCAGGTCTGTTTTTTCTTCTTATTACAATTATCAGCAGTAAAAAAATACCTATGTACTTCCTATGTTCATATACTATGTATGTGTCTGAAACACTAAGGCAGTGGAAAGGACATGTGCTGGAAGAATTTGTGAAGAGCTGCTGCCTGTGACAAGGAGTCATGTTAGACAGGTTTGTGGAGGACCATCTTCTGTGGGAAGGACACTATATTGGAACAGAGGAAGAAGGTAAGGAGTCCTCCACCACTGAGGAGGAAGGAGCAGCAGAGACATCTTGTGATGAACTCACTGCAACCAGCATTCCCTGCCACTGGGAGATGGGGAGAAGGTAGGGAAATCAGGAACAGAGCCTGGAAAGAAGGAAGGGGTTATATCATCATCTTACTCTGTTTAGTTTATGGTTTTGATTGGTGGCAAATTAAATTGATTTTGTTTTTCCCTGAGTTAAGTCTGTTTTGTCTGTGACCATAAGTGGTGAGTGATCCCTCTCTGTCCTTGACTCACAAGACCCTTGGTTATATTTCTCTTCTCCATTCTACCACTGAAGGCATAGAAGTGAGTGAGTGGCTGTGTTGTGCTTTGTTCCCAGCTGTGCTTAAATCATGACAGTTTGTCACATCCATAGGTGTCCTGTTCATGTGAGAAACATATGCATTGTTGGCTGTGCAGCATCCTCAGCACCAGCAGACTGGGATACCTACATTGAAATGACCTAAGAAAGCAATTAAGAGGTGTGCAACCTTTTAAGTAAAAATCCTAGGTGAAAATAAAAGGATCTGGGACCTAAAACAGCTCTGGAGAATGGTGAAGTCACACTATATATTGAAGGTATATCAGGTGAGAAAATTTTTCTTTGCTGAAGGGCTGCATTTTTATGACTCTTTTCAATGTTGGCAAGGTGGAAGTGGGAGGAACTTGTAACAGAGATATTTTTTCTGTGGATTATTTTAAACCAAGATTATTTATTTAGCCTTTTGACTCTGTGACTTCCACAAATCGCTCTCTCTGAGGATGCAATAAATGTCAACAGAGGAGCAAAACTAGGTTAGAGGAGTAGGAAGGCTAAGATTTCCTAAGAGCTCCTTAAACCAGATTTGCTACCAAAGCCAGTATGTTATGAAATTAATAATAGAGTGGTGTAAATTTCTGTACGTTAAAAACTAAAAGAGTTTTGACAGTGTACAAGTTGCGTTTATAAACTGGATCTGATTGATTAGCCCTTTTTTTTTCTATTGATGATGTGTCCAGAATATATTGGCCTTATCCTAAATGAGTTAAATACTGGGAATGAGTTTATGATGTAAAGAGATGCATAGCATCATTCTGGTTTGCAAGTTGCCATCAGAAGCTGTTTTGATGATTTTTTCTGACCTCACGTCTTTCATCCAGTAAAGAGTATCTGTTCTAGTTTCAAGTGAGTGATGGACGATGTTGGGTTGTTGTGTCTTAGTCAATAGGGTTTTTCACCTGATTTAGGGAATAATTAAGACTACTAGTTGTCTGACTGAAGTTCAAACAGTGACAAAGAGAAAATACATGCAGAATTAATATTGAAAGGGCAATAATTGTTGCAGAGCAAGAAAATGAGCTGACATTACATATGCTGGCAATTACTCTTTTCAAGACTCATCTGTGAGACTGGGCCAGGTAACATCACATGCTAAATTCAAGCCCATCTGCTTCAGGGATTAAGATGGCAAAGAGCAAAATATACATAAGATCAACCATACAGAGAATCACAGAACTGTTTAGATTTGAAAAGACCTTTAAGAATATTGAGTCCAACTGTTAACCCAACACTGCCACATCTACCACAAAACCAGGTCCCTAAGTGCCACATCTACTAATCTTTTAAATGATTAAATAACATAAAAAAGATTAGAAAAAAAGATAAAAAAAAAAGATTAAAAAGTTCTTCCTAATGTCCATCTAAACTCCTCTGGTGCAACTTGAACTCTTTTCCTCTTGTCCTATCATTCATTATTGGAGAGATCGACCTCCGCTTCAGTACAGCTCCCTTCAGGAGTATCCCTAAGTGCCATGTTCCCCTAAAATTCCCTAAGTTCCATGTCCCTAAATGCCACATCTACTCATCTTTAAATACCTCCAGGGATGGTGACTCAACCACTTTCTTGGGCAAGCTGTTTCAGTGCTTGATAACCCATCTCATTTGTGGATTAACAATGGATTTAGGTTGATTGGCTCCCATCAGCCAATTGCACAAGGTGATGACCAGAGTGATGATGACCCTTGTGTCAGCACATGCATGGTACATCGGAGACATTTCACAATGATGAACTCACTGTCTAGCCACTGTACTGCTCTTGCACACATCTTTCAGTTTCAGAAATCCCAGACAGAAATATGTTCCCCTGCAGGGTTGCAAGTAACCATTTTCTCACTGAACCCTAAGGCTGATGAAGCTCCAGTTGGCTTCGTGCCTGTACATGAACAATGGCGAGGGTTGGGCTGTGGAAAGTCTGGAGGTTTTAAACAAAGGTCTGAAATTGTGGAGCTTTCTGTGGAGATTTCAGGTGTGGGAAAACGTGCTAATAGAATAATTTACCACATCACAGGTTACCAGTACCATTTGGAGATTAAGTGTTGAACCACAAGTATTGATAGGTAGGCAATCCTTTTCCCATCTCATCTTATCTAGATAAATCAGGAGACATCTCTTCATTTCATCCCCAACTCACAAATCTTCTAGATTATATTCTTTCTCAAACAGAAAAACTCCCATCTCCACATTCCCAAATGTAGCGTCTTTCAGCCTACAAAAATGAATAAGCCACCTCAGAGCACGTTACCTTTTCTCAAAGTGCTTATTGCCTTTTTAAACTGACTAAAGATGGATGAAGAATGTTTGGGTTGGTTTGTTTTGTTTGCTGTGAAACAGCTATACTGCCAACAACTTGTTTTTCTAAACATTTTGTTTTTCCCCCCGCCATGAATGTGTCATTTTCATTCTAAAGAAATTTTGCTCATTATTCAGAAGCATCAAAACTGAATATAAACTTCACTACTTCTAGGAATGGCATGGAAATATAAGTTGTATTAAAGTTTAATTTTATCTTTCATGCTTCTCAGAAAAACAGTTCATACTATTTGAAGAAGATCAAAGAAAAGAGCTCTAACTGAAATTTCACTAGAACTTTTGTTCCATGAAAAGACTAGGTGGGGAAAAAAACACAAGTTCAATACTCAGGATCCACTGCAGCATCACTCACCACCTCTGCCTGAGAGTGGTGTTTCCCTCATGATTATTAAGATTATATGAGTTCTTCTTCAAAACTGCTCTATGTGAACTAGAGCTAAGTATTATCATAGAAGGGAATGATATTGGGAAAAATACTCATAGCTTCAAAGTTATGAGTACAAAAAGAGTACTTCTATGCTGTTTTTTGCTTACCCAAATAGCCACTGCTGGCCCACAGCTGAAGAAGTCTGCATGATAGTCTTCTCTACCAGAAAATGTTCATTAGAAAAAGGCAAAAGAAAGCAGTAAGTTCTTCATCTCAGCACAGCTGAGCGTGTTTCTCATGCTTTATCCAGCTTTATGCAGCTACCATAGCACTTTGCCTTCTGTCCATTTAAAGCTTTAGGAGCATACTTGAAACGTCTTAGCAGCTGCAAATCAAAGATGAGCTTTTCCCTCAATAAATCTAATTTCTGGTTAAAGTTGCCCCACGTACTCTTAAAGAAATCACTCTTCCTGGTGCTGAGGAGACATACACAGGCTGATGCATGTCACCTATACACTTAACCACACCTGTTCAGGACTTGGATGCCTTCCTGCAGAACAGAAACCAAAAGAATGAGACCAATAACAAATGGAAGAGAAGCCCAAGTCATCAGACAGGGAGAGGAAAGACTGCACTGTCCCACTCTCATAAAACCATCTGTCTGTGACTTCCAGACATGTGTCTTTATCACAGAAGCCTTAATCAAGCTACGAGACTTTGGTTTTATTATGTGTAATGAACTGTCAGAACCATTTGCTTGGTAATTTAAACCAGACTTGTAACTAAGGCTTAAAGCTATGGATTGAGAGAACTGACCTTTGTGTTTTTTATAAGGTGACACAACCATTCATGGCTTTAAAAGAAAAAAAAATTCTTCTTCTTCAGCTCTAGCCATCATGCTTTCTGCAGATTGTATGGCACTCTCCAGAGTTACTTGTTCTGCCTTACAATGTCACTTGCTATTGTAAGATTTTGGTTTTGGTTTCATGCATTCTTCTGTAACTCTAAACCCAGGGATATATCATATAGTAAAATTTTCCTTATGCACTGAGAGGTTGATCAAAGCCAATCTAACCACTTTAGTAAAAAATCAAATAGAAGGAAAATACTACTTGCTTATAAGTGCTTAAGTATTTAAATGAGAAGCATTTATTATCTGTGTTGAGGTACAATCTGTAAGACTGGCTCATGTCTGTTTCTCTGTTGCCAGGTGAAACTGCCTAAATATGCAAATTCTGAGTATTTAAATTTAAAATCTTCTGTAGAAACATTTGCCACATGTGAGACAAAAAGACCAATATTTCTTAACTTGTGGTCTGTACCAGAAAGCTAGTCTTAAAGTGACTGCAACTCTTCTTTTACGACATGTACACATCCACACATAGAAGCAAGAAAATGGAAACAATATTGGTTAGCTGCCTTTGCCCTCCCCCCAAGCTTGGGAAACACTGCTAAGGACAATAGTTGTATTCATGGCATGTATTCCTGGGATACTACTTCTCCTGTGCACAGAACGAAGCAGATATCCCTTCGAAGAAAAGTGTGGGAGCTGATATTTAAAGACAGAATTGTATCTGAGAGCTCAGTCACAGCATGTAAACACAAATGTGCTGTGACAAGCCATATGTTTCAATTCTTGATTTCTTCATTATAAGCAACTTGAGAAGGCAGTAAAAACAAGTTGCCTTCTATATATTATCCATCATTCTACTTGATATCCATTTTTTAAATGTATGCTAAATTCTTCTGGAAAATATTAAGTCATAGTGTAATTTGTCAGCTCAATTTAGATATACAGTTTTCCATTAATACTGCATACACAGATGGCTCTGCTCCACTCCTACTCCTCTTTTCTTTTATTCAGTTTGAAATCAGTGCAATTTTGAATATTCTACCTGTCAAATTAGATGCATTATATTACTCAGAAGACACATTAAAGAAGTTAAGCACAACATAGAATGTAATAGCATTAGGTTTGAGAAAGAAGGACTAAATAATAGGAAATAATCTATATTTCATAGCTCCAACTATCAAGAAAATAATAGATACTACTAGATTTCCCTATTGGTGATGTGGCTGTTTAGAAATAACAAATTAGAAAATTAAAAATGGCCTCTTGTCTCATTTTAATATATTTTACTGGCATGAAATTTTATCATGTTCAATCAGTCATCAGGAATGGAAAAAAGAAAGATGAAAAGCTGTTGCTCAGAAAAAAGCAGGAAGAGCAGGCGATACTTTGTCTCTTTAATGGTTTTCTGCTGATTGTACAACTTTGTCTGGAGAACATTAATGAAATAGCAGTGTGAAATATATGTCTGGTGAGACTAAGGAAATGTAATAAGCAACTTTGTAGGTAACATTTTGTGACTTTTAGAGAGTACTTTTTGTTTGTTACTGCCTTAAGCTTGTGCAATATGCTCAATTTACATTTGTCTTTTTCCTCAGATATGCCTTCTATAGTATGGGTTCTTTCAAATAGAAAACAGTGAAGATGCCAAAGCTTATAATAAAAGAGGGTTTAGAAACAAAGTTTTAATCTGAGGCAGACAGATTAAGGTCCTGACTTTTTCCAAGACTGAATACCAAACGGTTCCTGGTGATTTAAGAATAACAGTGACTTGTTCCTCTGTGAAAGGGTAGTTATAATTTTGTTTTATACCTCTCCTGAGTGTTTGTACCTAACCTGGTTCACCAAGGGGACAACTGGATAGCAAACACTGGCAGTCCACTTACCTGGAGGGTGGTCTGACTATGACAAGACTAGACAAGTGGTAAGTATTAAACACAAGATGTTTGCAAGCAGCTTTATTTTTGAATGCATCTACTTTTTCTGCTGCTCCTTAAAAGCAAGCCTTCCCACTCCATTTCCAGTACCTGTCAATCCCTCTCCTATAATGTAATGTTGTACCATGACGGATGAGGCAAGGTTCAGATATTCAGGGCTGTTACCTGACACGTCTTCATCATTTTCTCCAGCAAGGGCTCCTGCCTTGCTCCATGGGGAGATAGAGAGGATCAAGAAATAAGTTCCTTGCAGCACTCCTCCCCAGTAAGATCATACCAGATACTCATATGCAGTCCCTCATGCAATGGAAGGGGCATTCTCATTCATAAAACTTTCCTCAGCTTTGTTCCAGGAAGCATCACATAGTGCAGTGCCAGACCATTCATTTTGGCAGCCTGTAATATATTTGCACTTAAACATCTTGCCCATGGCCTTACAGCTCTATTCCACTGAGTACATTTCCTCCAGCAGGAAGACCCATGGTATTTTGTTTGCACTTTGTCAGTGGGGAAATTTCATGAGGGTTGAACATTCCTCACTTCTGGGCTTGAATTACACTGTTATCCTGCTCTCTGCTGTGAAGAGCTTTTAAGTGGAGTGTTTGTCATTAGAGCCTCTCCATGTGAATTATTTACTATCGACAGTGGTAGCTAGTAGGGAACATTTCTGTGGGATATGGATTTATAATTACACTGTTAGCTTAAGGATTAAAGCTTTTTTTGATGGCTCAGAGAGAGGGGTTTTTTTTGTTTTGAAACCATAGGAGATGTATGAGGAATCTGACCTATCATGTTGTCTCTGGCTCGGGAGAGGGGATATGGAATGAATTATAATAATAAAAATAAGGCAAAACATTATTTTCTCTAAAAGCAGTTTAATCTGATTCCACAGACAGATGGCCAAAGCAGAAATTGTTGTTATTTTGAAAGGTTTGTGTGGCTGCCTGGAAGCTATTGTCCCTGCAGCAGGGCTGGCAGAGCGAGCTGAGCAAATTCTCCCTGTGAGCTCCTCTGAGAAGCCAGCCAGATTCAATCAGAAGCCAAGGAACAGTAACTTAAAATTATGGCAAAAATAATATCAGCATGTACATTTCTACACCACCTTGACTGTCCTGTATACGTGCTGAATGGCATGTCTTCAGATATCCTGGACTAGGAGTGGATGACTTGCTGCCATGCAAAAAGTGTGGCTGTGTGGGGTCCATCTGCAGAGTGACTGTTGGACCTGGGCCAGAGTGAAGGGTGCTGCTGGGGTGGAGGTTGGGCTGCTTGGCTGGTGAAATGCTGCTGCCATGATGCTGCCCTCAGCTTCTTCACCAAAAAAGGCATTGAGTTCAGCTGGCTCTGGGTAGGATCAGAGAAGTGTTTGCCTAGAGTGCATCTCAATGTGGTTATATATCCCACCTTTAACTTTTATAAAAAGCTCTGACTCTAACCCTGGTTGTTAATATCTAAACAAAGATGCTTCGACAGAAGCTGGAACACAGGAAATTCTACTCAAATATTAGGAGAAACTTCTTTCCTGTGAAGGAGAGGCAGCACTGGCACAGGCTGCCCAGGGAGGTTGTGGAGGTTTTGGAGTTTCCTTCAAAACCTGCCTGGATGCATGTCTTTGGAATCTGGTCAAGGTGAGCCTGCTTTAGCAGGGAGGTTGGTTTAGATGCTCTGTAGAGATCATTTCCAACTCCTACCATTCTGTGGTTTTGTAGAACATATAACTCCATTAGATCCTCTTAACTTTATTTCTCCTATCAACTGTAATATTTTTAAAGTATAGGAGGTTTTTTCAATGCTCATTTAATAAAGTAGGACAAAATGATAAAGTTCCCAATAACCTTTGAAAGGCTGCCCAAGAAATAGCATCCAGCACCAGGTGGATATGCTTCTTTAAACAACTAGTCTGAATATGATTAGCTTCTAAGAGTCAAAAACATTGGCTATTAGTTTAATTCCTAACTGAAATAGTAAAGGGCCACAAGTACAAATGTAATTTTCCTATAGGAGAATTCCAATTGTCCTTGCTTTTGTAAGCCAATGTAACTGTCATAAAAGGAATTTAAGAAAACCACAGTCCAGAAAATATAAAATTGCCTCAGGAGGAGTGCCATGTGCCAGAAATATATTACATTGTTCCTTGCTAGTGATTATAATGAATACCACTGGCTGTCTCTAGCCATGTTACAAGCAGGTGTCATGCAGCCACTGATGGCAGTGACAGTGCACTGCTGTGAGTGAGGCACCTCTCATGGCTCAGGTGAAGCACCTGCTAGGACAGCTGCCACCAGCCAACTGCTAACACATAGGTAACACTACTCTGAATTTTTCCAGTCTATAGTATTTTCCCCCAGCTATGGTAAAATGATTCTGACAAATACTAGACTGAAATCCCAGTAAAATTCTGTTTTTCTCCCAGCCTTACTCTTCAAAGTCACATAAAATAATGGAGTTACTCTGTCTTTGTATTCAGTGACTAGAGCACATGTCATCAAACTGTTGAGCAGATTTTAAGCCCTTCTACCTTTAATATTGTATTTATTTTACAATGGCTTTCACAGTGAGCTGACTGAAAAAAACTGTATGAAGTGTGATTTTGTTTAAATATTCAGATAAAAACACCATTCTACTGGAATTTTAGGTCACAAAGAAATGTGGCAACTGGATCATAAACCCTTGACAGACATTTACATTAAAAATGCTAGTATAGTAGTAATTGTAATGCTGTGGCCAAAATTGATGTAAGTATTCTACTTTCCTTTTTATTTTTGCTTGCTGTTAACACTTGTGAACTTTAACCAATGCATTTGAAATAAGCCACAGTCATCTCTTGCTCTTCTTCCCAGAAGAGAATTCTGTAGGCACAGAGAAAACTTACTAATCAAAATAAAGTTGTGAGCTGAGAAAATAATCTCAAGATTATCACAAACACTGCTTAACTCTTTTCTGGTGAGGTTATGGCTAATTTTAAGCTTGGGCTTTTGTTAAGTGTTGTTTCATTGAGACCCTCACAGTCTAAAATCTTATTTTTTTCAGCATGAATTAATAATAACTATGTCAATACAGAGAATTATATAAAAACTATCAGCGGTATGACTTCATCTATTTACAATACAATGTTCAGCATAGCTGTAGTTACATGATAGTGACAATTTGTGTCCAAAAGGAAAAAAAGTCATGAAAGAGAGGAACAGATTTGGTTAATCCTAGTTTATAACAGCTCCTACTGTTTTGAATAAGCCCCAAGGCACTCTAGATGTTCTAGAAACATGGCTAGAAAGGACATAGGACCTCTGCTTTAGATTGGTTCACATCTAACAAGTCAACATGTGAGATTTGAAAGATGTATACTAGTGGGTTACTGAGATGTTAAATCATTTAATTCTGACCAAATTAACACCTAGGCTTTCGCCTCTGTATATTGGAAAGATGGTGTAGCTACTGGTCATCCTAACATAAATTAATACAATTACAGAAACAGATCTCTCGGTATCTAGATCACTGGAAAATGTAATCTTGAATGTGTTCTCACAGAAATGTACTTGTTAGACTTTAGTTGTCCAGTGTTGTGATGATGTTATTTTCATTTTGATGTAGAGGATTCTTTTTTCATTTATGTGAGTGAAGATTGTGTGATGGATGTGGATTTTTACAGTAATTCTTAAATATAGGATTCATAGATGCGAGGAGTGGAATGTTGTGATTTTGTGTGGCCGGGTTTTGGTAGAGGGGAACTACAGGAATGTCTTCTTTAAAAAAAAGAGTTGCTAGTAGCTCCCCCTGTATCTGATAGAACCAGTGCCAGCCTGCTTCAAGATGGACCCACTGCTGACCAAGGCTGAGCCAATTAGCGATGGAGGAAACTCCTCTGTGATTAACATATTGGAGAAAGGGAAGGAGTCGCTATGCAAAGAAGTGCAGAAACTGTAGCAGCAGAAGGGAGTGAGAATGAGAGAATAATATTTCTGCAGACACCAAGGTCACTGGAGAGGAGAGGGAGGAGGTGCCCAGGCACTGAAAGAGAGATTCTCCTGTGACCTGTGGTGCAGAACGTGGTGAGGTAGGCCCTGCCCCTACAGCCATGGAGGCTGCAGTGGAATAGAGATCCACTCACAGCATGTGGAGGACCCCATACTGGGACAGGTGGATGTCTGAGGGAGGCTGTGATCCAGTGGAAAGCCCACACAGTAGCAAGTTCCTGGCAGGACCTGGGAAGCCATGGAGAGAGGAGCCCATACTGGAACAGGTTTGCTGTCGGGGCTTGTGATCCCATGGGAGACCCATGCTGGAGCACTCTGTTTCTGAAGGACTATTCTCCCCATGGATGAGACTCCATGCTAGAGCAGTTTGTGAAGAACTGTAACCTGTGGGAAGGACCTACATTGGAGAGGTTCATGAAGGACTATCTCCTGTGAGAGGGATCCCACACTGTAGCAGTGGGAAGTGTGAGGAGGCCTCCTCCTGAGAAGAAGCGGCGGCAAAGTCCATCTGTAATGAACTGACTGTAACCCCCTTCCCTGTCCCCCTGTGCTGCTGGGAGGGAGGAGGGAGAGTTCTGGGAAGAAAGGAGGGGTGGAGAGAGGTGTTTTAAGATTAGGGTTGTGTTTCTCATTTTCCCTACTCTGTTTTGATTGCTCCTGCCTTTGTCTTGACTCACAAGCCCTTTGTTATATTTCTTTCTCCCCTGCCTATTTGAGGAAGGGGAGAGATAGAATGACTTTGTGGGCACCTGGCACCCAACCAGGGTTAAACCACCACATAGACAAATGGGACTAAAGTCACAATGTGAACAAGAAGTCACTCAAATACAATAGGTCTGGCTGTCTTACAGGCCTTTGTTGACCTTTTGTCTGGATTTACTGGATATTCACAGTGTGTTCTGAATTTATGGAGTCTACTTGTAAAAAGATACCCAAAAGATACCAGAGAAAAAAGACTGATAAGAATATTTGTGTTTATAACATGCCATGAACCAGAAAGGCAGAGTGGATGATATTTGTTAACACAATGAGGATTACTACATCTGCATAATATATTGACAATATCAGACTAAAGCAATCCCAGGATCCTGGGTTGCTTTTCACATGTTACTAGATCTACCAAGGGACTGACTAGATTTTCTGTGGTTCAGGGGAAATTCTTATTTGAACTAGTTATTAATGTCCCTTCCAACCCCTACCATTCTTTGATTCTATGATTTAGTTTTGAGGATACAAGCATTTATTTGACAACAAATTTAAAGATAATTAATTCAACAAGATGTTTATATTGATAAAGCCTTTTCCTGTTGCAAATGCTTAGATATGGAAAATACTACAAGGGACAACTGCCTCTGCTGTGGGAAAGTGCTTTGAGTAGAAAGACCTTGAAGTTCTTACAGCTTGTCTCAAAAAACCTGTGGTCTAATACTTCAGATTGGAAACCACTGCCCACAGAATGCAGATACTGGGATAAAATGATGGAGGAAATTATGACTGTGCTGATCAAACTTGGAGCAATACAGTTCATCCAGATTGCCTCTGCAGAGACCCAAGGACTGTTAACGGGGATCTGCCAAGCCACTCACTAGGATGCTGAGCAGCCTGCCTGTTCTGCAGCTACTGGGGAAGAAAAGACAGTAGAAAGTGCTCCACGTCTGGAGTGTTAATCAGTGAAAATGGGACATGCAGAGGAACTTAGTTGTTGCATATCATTAGCTGGCATTCAAGTCACTTTCTCTGTGGGATTAGTTTTTGACTCTATTGATGCAGCTGAGCTGGGCACATTAATTCAGCACGGTTGCATGTGTAGATAGTAGCTCTCATGCTGGCTTGAGTCCTGAGAGTAGTGCAACAGTGTTGACTATAAATAATACAGCAGGGGATGTGCAGGCAATGCTGTTTTCAATATTCATGTTAATGTGTTACAAGTTTAGTATCTCTCCCTGACACAGTGTTATGCTGCTTTGACTTATCCTTCATGCAAGCAGTGAAGCTTGCTAGTTACCCTCTCCTTAGGATATTCTGGAATACAGGTATTCTCCCTGTATTCTGGAAGGAAGAGGAAGAAAAGTTAGTCTAGAAGTGATCAGTGTTAATTAAAGGAAAATATTAAGTTTCTTGTTGAGGTTTAAAAATCCAAAGGTGGAAAGTCCTCAGTTTATTTTGGTTCAGATAATCATATAAAAATGAATACTAGAGCATAGTTTCACTGAAAGACTGTAGAAGGAGAATGCTGGCAATGGACAACAGAGAGGCACAGAGAACTTTGAGGCAGTGCAAAAAGTTTAAATCTTGATAGTATTGGAGAAAGAATGGCCAGTCTTCAGGTTACAGGCACACTGTATTCACTCAGACATCTACCTGTGGACTGGAGGAGGCTTGGCTGTGCTTGGAGACATGAACCACCCAGGCAACAGTCTTGTAACTCCAACAGCAGATGAGATGTGGCTGAACATAGGGCTAGCAAACACCTACACTATATCCATTATGGTTGCCACCATAAAAAAACCTTTACTGTTCTCAGATTTCTGATAAAATATAAACAAGGAGTTCAGAGTGATGCCATCAGGGAGCCCTTCTGAATGTCTTTATTGTCTGTTTTTTTGTAGTACTTTGTGCTTGAAAGAGAGGTAAGTCCTAGTTGTGTACTGTGTGCCCACATATATTATAGTTGTTCCTTACAGTTGGTCAAAAAGATCCCAATTTCTATAAAATGTATTATGAAAAAAATGTAGCAATATTAGGAAAAAGGCAATGACTTTGCATAATTTTGCACACAGTGCAAGAAGAGATAAAGGCAACAACACTAGTGTATGAGGAAGGATGAAATTTGACAGTAAGACTGTAATGTTTGACCAGGCACATGTATTTGACTGAAATTTTCAATTATGATTTTTCCTTCTCAACCACAGGTTAAAAAAATCACTTATTTCTTCTCAGAAGCCTTTTTGGAGTCAATAGCATCTTGTGGAAACTGATGTACTGTCACGGAAGTTTGACACTTGAAGAAAAGGGAGGGCAGACTTAGACAGGTCTGTGTGTTTCCAGGCTGCCTATGAGCTTTGCTGGGAGCAGGTAGAATGCTCCACAGCTCAGAGGAAATCACAGGATCTTAAGGTCATAGAGTCAGTTACTCTGTATACACCTCTTCCTTAATCCATCTGCTTAATAAGCTTTACATATTTTCTTGTGAATGCTTTTGAAAGTGGTCCTGATCTATTTTTGCATATGGATGCCAGATGATGATGCTTTAAATCTTCAAGCTGAAGTGAGTATAAAAAAAAAATGCTCAAATGAAGCAGAGAAATATTACTGGTCAAAGCCACAGATAATATTCCAGATGCAAAATTTACCCAGCAAGTTGCTGGAATAGAGCTCTCTTGAGTTTTGCAGGAATATTCTTAGCATTTAACTTTATAAAATCTTTCATTGTCAAAGAATAAGTGAGAAAATGATAGGCTAGACCTTTATAAAGACCTAAAATCTATCTAGCACTAGAAATCGGTGATGCAATGGATTTTGACTACAAACAAGTTATGGTTATCATTGATAAGTCTGTTTAGAAAAAAATCATTCTTGAATGTGTAAATTCACATTGCTTCTCAAGTCACCTGAGACTTAAAGATTATGAGGATGTTATGCATGCTTTCTGATGATAATATAATACATTTGATGTGCCATATTTGACTCTCTTGTGTCTGGCCATGCTTGAAGAGCTCTTTCTTAAGGGTGTTTTATCACTTCCAGTACATAGCATTACTCTAAGCATTGGTGTGTGATGGCTGAGGTGATGGTGTGCTACAAATGGGATTTACATTATTGCAGGCACCAAATAAGCCTTGTCTGTAAAGCCGCTGCTTCCTGACTCTGCAAGATTTTGTTTAGTAATTGCAATAATAGATACACACAATGTTTGGATTCTCTACAGAGAAAAGCCTCTTTATCTTTAAAGAAAAAAGTTTGAAATTTTCTCTGTCTTTACTGTTTCATTCTGGGAATTGTGATTTAGAAGCAGATAGCTTGACTGTATTAATAACTTGAGTACTACAGATAGCAGGCATGTTTTTTCTTTATGAAGAACCAAACTTCTGTTTTCAGTATTAGTGAAATTACAGGGTGTCATCAAAATATATGGAGTTGGGCTGGTCCTCAGATCTTGGCACTGCAAGTGTAATCCTCTTGCTTTCATTCCTCTCTGTCCCAAATTCTAAGCAGAAGACTTCAGGACGTGGAAAATGTCAAGCAGGTATAACTTTCACATGTTCTTTCACTCATGATTCCACTTTACTTGTACCATGAAGTTTTCACTGGAATTTATTCTTTCCCTGGGCCTGCATCTTTCTCTTTTCTGTGTGAGATATTCTGCTTGGTAAATATATGCTTACTAGTGCTAGAATGTATTTGTATTGCTGCAATGTTGTAAGTGAATGACACTTTCTACTGAATAACTTTTCCAGCCTTGCATATCAACCATCTGGAAGTCAGATTAAGTTGTGCCTTTTTTCCAGAGACATAGGTTTAAATTTATTAGCCAAAGTTTTCACTTGCAGTTGTTACGCAAGAAAAGGAACTGATGGGATAGATAGTGCTCATCGTTCGATTTCACACTTGTTCTACAAGCTTTAAGCACAGCAAACCTATTTCAGATTTATTTCATTGCCAACTCAGGTCTGTACTGTACAGGATAAAGACGAATGCCTGCAAAGAGATCTTTGAATTCTTTCTTTTAATTTCCTGCAAGAAGGGATACTGGAAAGGTATGTAGCACTCCATGTACTTCATTGCTATCTATGCCTGAGGGTGACTTCTGATCAAAGAAGTATTTTTAAAAGAAGGCTGGTGAAGATCCTTTAAACAAATGCAAACTTCCTTGCCCAAGGGCTAGAAATGAGAAGGAGTAAGTCTATAAAGAAGGAACTGGACAATATTATTAGTAGAAGTGCACTACAGCCAATTAAAAATATTCCAAAAAGTCCTGTTTCCTCAATGGAAAAGGTCTTTGTTTCAGTAATTCAATATAGCTTTGGGAAATGCCTTCATTTTTAGACATTGCTGTGATAAGCATCATCAGCTAACATGGCTATACGTGGAGTTTTCTCTTCTGTTTCTTAAAATGCTGTCTAGTTTTGGAGCATTTGCAAAGTGTTATCTCTTAACAGAGCACCAGTGTCTGGGAATTGGAAGCTGATCCTGAGTTAACCTTCCTGTGAAGTAAGTGTTAGCCCACATGTTGATTTGTTGTCTGATTTCAGAATTCATATGTGTATATGACGCTGATACAATAGGATTATTCCCAAATTCACTGTCATTAATGTCTTCTTTCCTTCATGAGAAGCCAGTTCCCCGCCACTTGACAGCAGGTTGTGTGGTATGAAATTAGTAAGAACATATACACTGTGACATACCTTGTATCTTTCCATTAATAATATAGCCAAAGTTTCTCCTTAAAAGTAATTGTTCCTCATTTATTTACTTCTAGTTTGAATTGCATAAATACATATCTTAAACTTTCTATTTATAGTAAAAAATTGCATGCAAATGGATTTATTTTAAATACTTTTCAAGAATCCTAGTCTATAGTAGATGAGATATCCCAGAAGAACATCTATCAGGCACATCCAGATAGTCATGTTCTGCTTGATATATAATATTTTAGTTGGACTAGATGATCTTTAGACGTCCCTTCCAACCCCTACCATTCTGTGATTCCATGACTCTGTGACTCACACCTATGGCTACAATTGGAAGCTCTAGGTTAGAGCCATGTCTTAGTGTGCTGTCCTGGGAAGAGAAGTGCCAAGCTTTCCTCTGATGTCCATAGGTGTCTGAGGCTTCAGAAGCATGAATTCCAGCAAGAGACCTCATTCAGATTCAGTCTGTCTTATCTCTCAGAAGAGTGATGGAGGTTTCAGCTGTCACTCAGAGGAGAAGTCCCAGTGCCCATGGGAATCTCCTTATCCCTGTGATCCCTGTCACTGCCTTATGAGAGCCAATGCTAGTTCAGTGGAAGTGCACTAGAGTGAGGCAGGATGGAAGGGCTAAGAGAAGGAGGGAGCCTTGTGCTGCTCTATTGGTACACAGGAAGTGCAAAGGTTAAGCTATGGTCTCTGCCCCAAATGATAAAGTTCAGGAAGGTTCCTTGTGGTAGAAGACATTGGCAAATTTTATGAAAAATTAGTTTTGCAAAGATGTGTTGCACTGTGAAAGAATGTTTTCAATAAAATAATTTGATGATCTAGTAGCAAGTGCTCATTGTATCATATTTGTCATGCCTTCTAGCATAACAAATTTAGGATATACTGCAAGACCCAATGGCTGCTGTCACAGAAGGTAACGAGATTGTTTTAAAAGATGGACAGCATATGGAAAAAAAATCACTTTGGGAAAGGACACTGTGCTACGGTAATTAATAGAAGAAGAAAATAATTTCCTTGTATAGAGAAATCTAATACATTGAAAGTACATCCCTGGAGCAGTTTGCTGTGCTTCCAAGCCTAGGTGAATTCTCCTAGGTGCAGTAAACTTCCAGTGTAATTTACATTATGCCAAGCAGGCACACATAGCAGATGTAGCATAGAATACATAATAAGCTAGAACCTTTGCCTTTCTCTGAAATCTGACATTTTGTCTTGATGAACTTTTGTACAAAAGCTTTTCTCCCTTGAAAAATAAAGCAGGATATATATATATATATACTAGAGCTACAGTATATATATATATATTCTAGAGCTGAATCTAATGGTAAGTGTTGATTTCTTGAAATTCTGGCTTGCCTAGAAGTACAACTGAAGTGGGAACGTCGCTGAAAAGTTACTGCACTTTGGTTGGGGAAGGGGAAAACAATATGTACATGGATTCATTTAAAAAGTGGCTAGAACTTCTATCTCTAGATGGTGGCAGTGGCAAGTTCTCTTGGATGATTATGGCAAAGGAAAACAAAAAATAAAGACTCCTAAAGAGGTGAGTATTGTCTGTTTTTCCAGAAGATAAGGAGAGATTAATTCACTACTAGAAGAGAAGGAAGTTGAGCTGCTAAATCTTTGCTTTTAAAGACTTTCAATTTCTAGAGAACAGAGAATATGGGATGGAATAGGAATGGATGTTTCACTTCATAAAACTCTGAAGTGTGGATTTGGCATAATGCAAACAAGTGGAGAAGTAGAGTGCTGTAGCAGTTTGCTGGCAGGCAAGAGAGATCTCTCAGGCAGTAAATTGTTTTAAGTGAGTGGCTCAAACAGGCTAATCTGTGCTGATTTCTGTGGACAAGCTGCAGATAGTCCTTCACAAACCTTTTAGACCACATTGGTTGTGTAAGATCATGTCACGCACACAGCACCAGCTACAATTGCACAGAATGCACCCACGAAGTCATATAGACTGGGGAGCATAGAAAGAGTCATATGCAAAGGCTATGCAAGTTATGTATTTCCCCATCTTCATACCAGGGATCCCTCTTGAGAGTGTTCATAAGGCAAGGAAATGGAAGTAGTTTAAAAAAATCCAAACCAAATGAAAAAGCAGCAAAACCCCACACTTCTGAGAAGTTAACAACATGGTAAAGTTTTCTAAAGGGAAGGTACTGTCTAAGGGATGTGACACTTTACTGATATGGTCAGACTACTTGGGGATTTTCTCTTAAAATAAATGAAGAAATGAGTTGCATAGACCTGGGGGCAACTTATCTCTTTCTGACATACATCTCCTCAGTTTTCCAAGCCCTCAATTTTTCGACAATTTCTCTGAAATACTGATAAGCTTTTTAAGCAGGGATTGGGGGAGTGAAGAATGATAACTTTATGAAAATGTATTTTCTTTCTGCTTCATAGAAGATAGCATAAAGCGAGGTAAGAGACAGTTCTTGTTTATTAGACTGCAATAATAAGAATCGAGTCTCTCAGTTTATTATTAGTCATGTTCTGGCCAGCCTGATAAATAGACTTACAGCATTTGCATTTCATGCATAGTACTCAGTTGAATGAAAATTTGGTTTATTCTCCTTTATAAAATTCACATAAAATAATTTTTTTGAGATCTGAAAAACTGCTAGAATGAAGTTGCTTTGTTTATGGAGTGTTGTTTTGCTTGTTTCTTACTTTCTAATAACAAAAAGGATAGTGACTTCATCCTCCAAACAGTATTTCTTTAACCTAATCCTTTTTGGAAGCAAAAATCTCACAAAGCTGCTTTCAATAACAAATAAGCCATCAAGAGCTCAAGAAAACCTGTTTTCTTCTAGCAGCCTAGTACTTCACCTTCAAAGCAAAACCCACAGAGACAGTCCTTCTCTACATAGCAAAGTCAGACTAGTAATTCCCTTGGATGATCTTTAGAGGCCCCTTCCAACCCCTGCCTTTCATAAATGTCTGCTAAAACATCTGTATCGGTTTGTACCAATCACATCTCATTGACACCTGAAAGCACAAGCTGGCAACAGAGAATGAAACTGAGATGGTAAAGACTTTGTATTTACATTTTCTTGCTTTTCAAGAGAGTTGCAGCATAGAGATGGACATAGGCCAAAGGATGAATAACTTCTTTTGTATATATTCTTTTCACATATCTGTTAGTGGAGTAAGAGAAATCTATGTGAACTCTCATTAGAATGATTCATAGAATCATAGAATGGTAGGGGTTGGAAGGGACCTTTAGAGATCATCTAGTCCAAGCCCCCTGCAGAAGCAGGGTCACCTAGATCAGGTCACATAGGAACATGTCCAGGCGGGTCTTGAAGACCTCCAAGGAAGGAGCCTCCACAACCCCTCTGGGCAGCCTGTCCCACTGCTCTGTCACCCTCACAGTGAAATAGTTCTCCCTCCCCATCAAAAGCACAGAATGAGGGACCTTTAAGCATCTCTCAGAGGAAATTTCCATGCCAGTCAGTTAATGGAGCCTGCTCAAGAGTGCTGTATCTAGAGGCATGATGGTGTTAGAGCTGAAAGTTGTTGGGAACCTCTATATTTCACTCCGTGACTTACAGCTGCTACAAACTGCCACAGAACCCAGGGCAAGGACAAGATTGCT
Organism: Colius striatus; assembly: GCF_028858725.1. Classification (NCBI taxonomy): domain Eukaryota; kingdom Metazoa; phylum Chordata; class Aves; order Coliiformes; family Coliidae; genus Colius; species Colius striatus. The sequence goes on from NC_084763.1 coordinate 53,225,009, forward strand.
GAGGAGTTACCTTGGCTATGTAGGAATATAGCTGAACAGAATAACATGAGAAATAGCTTTGGTTTGATGCAAAAAACATTGCTCATTTAGTACGTATATCATTTTGAGGAGTGCAGTAAATAACGTAACAATGTATTTCATGGTGGAACTCATTCACACAACCACAGCTAACTTACAGGCCTGAAGACAATGGACAAACATTTTTAGGATGGGATGAAAACATTGAATTTATTTTCTTCCATTTATCAGAGGATTCAGATTCCTTTTTTTTAATCTGGGTTTAGATGAAATGTTCCTGCCATTCGTGCTGCCCAGCGATAACTCCAAAGCATTCTGAATATATGACTATGGACAGCAATATTTTGAGTTATAAGTCACGGATCACATTAGCCAGGCCATCCATAAACTCAGTAAGTAATAACAAATGGAAAGCCAAATTTGTCTTTCAGCTGTGCTGGTGTAAATCTGTTATAACTTTGACATCCACAGAACACTCAGTTTTATAAGAAACTCTCTATTTGCAATATTCCCAGGGACCTGGAAGTTAAAGGGCCACTTTTAGAACATTAAGAGCAACAAATCAATTGAGATAAAAGTTTAAAAAATCCATAGATTTTGTGGAATTCCCCACCCTGTTTTTTAAATTTTCATGCCTTAATAAATGTTGTCATGGTTAAATAAATGGTAATAAACTTTCTGATTAGCAAATCTTGAACTGAAGAGGCTATAGAAGGCAATAAACTGAAGCAGCGTAGTAATTATATCGGTTTGGATACATTCTGAGTTTGTGTGGATGTGTCTATACCTCTTCGTTTTTCTGCTCAGGACTGTCAGGAAGGCTCTGGTTCATTTTTTTTTCTTGCTGTATTGCAGAACACAAATCTTCCTAACCTCAGCTGGGAGGATGCTGTAGCTTATCCTCCAGACTATCTGGTGAACCATTTCTAGGTAAGCCTTTCTCCTTGCTTTCCTATAGTAATATACCTGGTCCAGGGTCTGTGGTACTTAAGTCTAATCATGGTCTTTTGTCCCTGGATGGGCCTAAACCGTGATATCCTTGCTTTTTAATGAATGAGGGTCTGGTTATTATGTTGTTAATCGAAAGTTTTAGTTTATGGGGACACCAAGAATAACTAAAATGAGATGGAGAAGAGGTGGTATTGCTCTATGTAAAGAGAAAAGAAAACAAGGCCATGACATCTCTCATCCTTGGACTTAAGATGCCAGAATTATGGCAGTTTTTGTCACTGTGCCCTGTCAGAGAGCAGGAGGGCCAGCACTCTGGTGTTTCTCCAGGCACGTGTCTAAGATAACAGGATATGGGTTTTAAGAATTAAGTCTATAGCTCAATTGTCAGAGATTTCTTTGCGAGGTTCTGTCTACATGAGTCTTGGAGGACTTTGTGCACAGATGCTCAGTAGAGTAACTTGGAGTGTCTCCTCATTTGAATGCACCAGAAGCACAGCTGGTAAAATACCAGTGGATGGCAGTTGGATGATGAATGTATCAGATGTTACCTTGATGTAAAACAAGTATATGAAGAGGTATCTGTGGAAAGTTTGTGGTGTTTTGGGATGAATATAGAATATGGATGTCTAAACTCCCTTCAAATATGGATTAGTGTCCCTGTTGCCTAATTCATGCTCAACTGTGAGTAAAGAATCATGGAATCACGGGAATGACAGAATTACAGAATGGTAGGGGTTGGAAGGGATCTCTAAAGATCATCTGGTGCAACCCCCTTGCTAAAGCAGGTCCACCTAGATCAGGTCACACAGGAAGTGTTGGACTATCCTGATATAACACATCTAAGCTCATCCACACGCTTCCCTTGGTGTGTGAATATCTATAAGAGGCAGTGCATCCATACTGTTTGGTGCACCAGACAGGGAAGAAGTTGTCAAAAATCAGATGTAAGCTGGAAAGTTGTTCTACTACAAGGATGCTTGGCTCTGGAGTAGAGAAGAAGGGGAGAAGTGTTTGAATTATGCCTACTGCTAATCTGTATTAACAAAAAAGCAGTGCAAGATGTTTTTATAATTCTTTGATGGCTTTTTGCAAATAATTTGCTAGTCAGAAAAACAGCAGCAATATTTTGAAGGCTTAAACTTTCCAGCATCTGTTCTGTAGATTTGCAAGTAGTAAGGAGCACATGCTTAGTATATTACCAGTCCAGGCGTTAAGTACATTCATCAAACTGAAGACCACCTGATTGCCTGAATGAATTCATATTAAATAGCGTTAGTTGAACTGTTTCTTCTGTTTCCTCTCCTGCCACCAGATTTTATGGAAAAAAATTAATTTCTCAGAGAATCATTCAGCCAGAACTTTTTTATATTGGAATAGAGCAGCAAAGCAGCCTCTCATTTGTTGCCAAATTTCTTGTGTGAACTGGTAGCACTAATAAAAAAAAATAGACACCCAACATTTACATCCTCATAACACTTCCACAGAACCCAGACCACCTATCAACTCCAGCTTGCTCAGCTGCAAATGAAATATTAAGGATTTACTCAAGACATCATGAATAATCATATCATTTCTTCCCCCCCATACTGCATTTTCATCATTACAATCAATCGTCTGACATATTGACTTTTTTAGATGTTACCAGAAGTATATTCAATTTGATTCTAGCATAGGGATATTAAGTAATATTTGGGCAAAATTTTCCAGCTCAAAGCAAAAGCAACATTGTGTATATTGACTGTAAATAACAGGAACACTCCAGGGTTTTTTTCATAATGTGTGAGAAGTAACAATTCAAGAGGAAAACTGAAAGACTTTATGAAGATAAAAGGGTACATAGGATTTGGAAAACTCTTAATTTGAGCAAAATGTTTTAATCCTGCAGACTTTGAATTCTACTGGCAGTACGCAGAGAGCCTCACAAAAAAAACATATTGTCATGTCAGAAAAATATCTGACCCAAATATCTGAATTTAGAGTTGTTTATTAAATCAGAAACAGAGAAACATTCTTACTGAAAGACATGGTGATAGTTGTTTGTAGCACAAAGGGAAAATGAGTCGCAATACACAGAAAAAGAGAAAGCTGAGCCAGAAAAAGGCATAGAGGAATGAAATAATAGAACACTAATGGGTGGCTATGACACGGATGGGTTATGAGCTCAGCTTTGACTGATCTTACAAGGTACAAAAAATGTCATTTCCCTGAGCTTTCTCCTGTTCAAACTGATTCATCACACTATTTCTATTTTTCTGGTCTCAGATAAATTTTGTCTAGAGACTGCTTCAAAACATTTGGAAGAATTCCCTCTGGTGAGGTCTTGAAACATGTCTGTCTCTTTTTCCTGGAAAAGGCTATTCTGCCCTGCTGGTAGGCCTGCCTTCTTTCCTCAGCCTGTATTTCTCTGATAGAGGAACTTGATTGCTTCAAATTGTCAAGTTTCTGCAATGACTTTGACTGGCTTTTAGCTGCCAAGAAAGCCTTTTTACTCCACGGGCTAATGCAGGTTCATTCCAAAGGGACAGGCAATATGACATCTCTGTGTCATGCACATTCTCTAGGAGCATCAAACCTGCATGTGAGCCTGTTCTAGTGTAACACATTGTTCATCTTTTTAATTAACTGAATCCTTCCTGCCATTATCTAGCTAAACAGATATTTTCATAGCTTCTCAGATATGTAGTTTGAATTGAGACTACTAGTTCATAAAGCTTATTAGCTGATAATCAGTGATTCTGTTCTTTTTCCTGGTGCTTTCAAATCAGGTAATTTTCTCAATCTTTTTTGCACTTTCTTTTCTGTGATCTGCTCTTCACTTTGGTTAATTCACATGTTCTTTTTCTCAATCTACTTTGCCAAAGGGTTATATGATGCCTAACATTCCTGTTGCTCTTTCAAAAGATCAGTCATGCTTAGTTCATTTGTCACTGTATTCTTCTCATCTTTCTGCCTGACAGTTTGAAAGATTTCCTCTGTTCATCTCCACTTCAGTGGTAATGGTATTGTTTGTGTGTGTTATCCGTTAGCTCTCTTGCCTGTGTCAATAAGTTCACCTTCAACTCCACTTCAACTTCTGCAATGTTATCATATGAGATTAAGATTTTTTTTTTCTGTGATTGCATTAGTATTGATCTACTTTTCAATTTCCCTTTCATGTCACCCAAGTAAAAGCTGCTGTCATTACAATGTTCCCGTAGACACAGTGGGATGGGGTAGATATGAAATGGAGACTTTAAATCAGTAAATGTAATTTTTTTTACATGGGAAAGGTTTGAAAATGCAAACTGTACAACATCAGGCCTATTTAGATCTGCTTCTTTTTATGGCTCTGTCTTTTAAGGTAACTCTGTGCAATAGAAATCTTTCATGCTTCTTTACTGATTCCCTCAGGAATTGTTAACTCCTTCCCATACTGTTTGAAATGCTTATTGCATAAATGCATCTATAATGCTATTAAGAGTGAGCAATTAAACCACAAAGTTCTACAGTGTATTCTGTCTCTCTCTTTACTCTCCTGATGGCTGAAATAGGAAAGAAACGTGGCAGAATTCTTATGGATTTCCATTCAAAACTTCTCTATCTCCTGGAAGCTGGGGTTTCTCAGAGTGAATGTTATAATCCTATCTGAAGAAAAGTTCTAGAATCTGAAGAACAAATGGTGTAGTGTTTGGTTTTCCCTTCTTCTTGATGTTAGAGGATTTTTTTGTTTAATTTGGAAAAATCAATATTTTCATTGTGCTTTGTCTCTGAACTAGGTAATAACATTTAAAACCTGTCCTAGTGAACGACAAACCATGTGGTTTAGGTCAAGTTTGCCAACATTATGGACTGCCACTTGTCAGGGAACCAGTTAGACTAAATGTATTCTAGTAAATCAGTCAGAGAGAGAACTGTGTGTGTTCTTTTGACACTGGTTTTCTGTGCTTTTTGATAAGCGTTACCCCTATCTACAGGATGGTAAAGGACCTGTTTTACTTGTTAAGTGGTCACTCACCATTCACTGTAAGTAAAATATGTTTTCTGAGATCTATGCCTTGATAGGAAGCATAGGAGTCTGTTCTTCCTGTGAAAACAAAAGTTGACTTGCATACAACAGAGAAACACTAATTTAAATTTTAAATCTGCTTACTGGAGAGAGGAATGTTTTGAAGCCACAGTTTCATAATTTGGAACTAGCTAGAGCATCTGTTCTTTTGCAGATAAAGAGCAAGTGTAGTCTGAACCAAATTACATCAACTATTATTTTATCTCTGTGTTCTGGGTATCCTTGCACTTAGCCTCATCACTTCTGTCTAAACTTTTGAGTATTGCAAGTGACTTGGTAAGAATATTTAATTCTTGCTTTAGGATTTAACTTGTTGCCTACTGTTTGTTTTCATTCTTTCTTCTTCCCATTGTTATGTTACCTTAACCTGCTCCTTTGTACAGGTGAAACATAATTAAGGAGAAATAATTCTACAAGGTCTGACATCTACAAAGTACCCACAGTTCAGAAGAAAACTCTGTTAACATACTCTTATTTTACCTTTTTCTTCATTGCTTCCTTCCTCTATGCATTAACTGCATTAACATGGAGGTATAAAAAAGTCATAGCACTTACTGTGTTTAAAAACTTCTACTTTATGCAACCTAAGAAGCACTGCATATGGAAACAGCAAATCTGCATCACAGTAATTCTTTCATATTGTAGAGTCAGCACAAGATTCTCCTATAAATTCTTGTCCATCATAATTAAGTAGTGCAAAAACCTTTTGCTTATGTGCTTTCTAAGCATCCTTTCTCTTAGGCTAGAAATCTTTGGTGTATAAATATAGCTTGGTTAGTGATGCCTAGAGTAACTTTGATATTGCATGGTAGCACCTTTGTCAGCCCCCTTAAGAAGTTCTCTGGGCTTTTAACCACTATACAGCTTATTTCTGGGTAGACAAAGTCACAGAAATTAGCTAAATCTTTTATAATCCCTGGATATTCCCACTGATTTTGAAAGTCTAGTATGAACAGTTCCACATCTAAAATATCTACCTGGAGAGCAGTCAGCCATTGGAAACAAACTACAGGTGGATAGTTTAATGTGTAAGGTACCTGGGATGAGCTTAAAGCTAGTCTTGACTGTGTCAGTATTTCTAAGATTTCTTTAAGAAATACAGTAAACACTCTCAGGCTCAGCCCTTCCAGTGTAAAATGGGATTTCTAGCACTCCCTGTTCCTGTGTGTCTATACACATATGTACACATACTGACATACACACACAAGGCCATATCAATCATTGTCCTTTGTTTTGTGAAAAGGATGATGAAACTCTTAAATATTTAACAACCATGATAATAAAAGTGATATTCTTCTCACTCAGTGAGTCTTCTGAAAATTTAGGCATCTAAGATGTCCCAATAATTAAGAAAGGCTGAAAGCTTCAGTCTGTATTGCCTTGACCCATTATCAGCAGGTAGAATGAATCACTATTCCGAAAGTACATATGTCTCCCCAGGGGTGACAGAAGTTGTCAGATTAAACCATAATTCCTACTTTTAGAGGCTATATTTGATTGAGGTTTATATTCTAAATGGAAATCTGTTATGACTGTAAGTAGAAAATACTATTTGTTACCTCAGACTGAACTTGGCATCGTTAAAAGTGATGGTGATATAGCAGGAAACAGATGTATTAGAAACTTCTAAATGCATAGATTTTCTAAACTCAGAGAGAAAAAGATAAATCTTTAGAAACTGAAGTTAAAGGAAAAGAAAGTAAATAAGTGAAGTTCATTTTTAACTCTGTTCTTGATCTTTCTGTGTTTTCATGCTTTCTGGGATGTGACAACATTCCAGAGAAATCTTGCCAAATATTTTATTATTGACAGCATCAATATTGGTGTATCCAGCAAAATATTCTGCCCATGTGTACTGAAGTGTATTCACTTTGGAAGTTTGCTTGCTTAAAGGTCACTCACTGCTGCCAACACTGGATAAATAACAGGCTCTGAGAATCTATTTATCATAACAAAAGCCATTGTATGAAAGAACAGGGTGGTAATGTTCCCTTTCAAAACAGCTGTGCTGCAACACTGCATCCACTTCTGAACACCTTGTTTCTATGTAAATTATTGGTGGAATATCCCAGAAAATAAATTAAAATGAAGAGAGAGACAAAAGGACAAAGAGACTTACTTCCTAGAGAAGATGAAGAGCCACACATACATATAGCAATTTGGACAAGTGATTAATGGCTATTGGAACTATGACAGAGGTCTTCCAAGATTGAATGGATATGAACACAGAGTAATCACAGAACTTTTTAGGATTATAAAAGTGAAGAAAAGAGGAAATCTTTCAGGATAGGAGACTGTTGTGTAGCAGATAGTCTACTAGCTCTGTTGAAATAATCACTGTCAGTATAGCATTGTTCTGCTGTGAGTGTGTAATTTTTGCATGACTGCTAGAAATTTGCTTTAATAACAAGGAGAAGCTCACTCCTAGGAAGTGTGGGGCAGTTGCTGACACTACTAGGCCTGGGATGGACACCCAGTGATGCCAGGTGACGTCAGGATGCTCCCCAGCCATACCGGTACCCATCTGTTTGCCTAGGGAAGCAATCTGCCTCCTCAATCTATCCTCCTGATTGCAGAGACATGTTCAACTGCAGTCAGGTGGTCAGAAGAGTGTGTTTGGTTTATTTTCCTGCTCTGGCAGTCAAGTACAGGACTGCTCTACAGGTACCCTTGAATGGCACTGGCTGCACAACTTTCTTTTTGCTTCATTATTCCTTCCTTTCTCCACTCTTGCACCTTCATTCCTATGCCCCAATCTTCTCAGGGGTAACCAATCTGCTAAACACTACTTTCCCAACATTTGTGCCAGTTTTGGGACATTCACACCCAAATTTGGTGTTTCTGTTACCATTACTTAGGTAATCTTAACCTTATACAATGTTACTGATCTGGTCACCCAGGCACTGTTGACCTTGTAAGACTTGATTGCTACAGAGATCCCCAGTGTTTTTCTCTAGTTATCTCTGAAATCTGGCCATTTCACACATAACTTTCCCTATCATTTGTCTTCTGTCTCTTAATCAACACATTTTATGCAAATGACCTATTTCAAGCAACCATAGTGAGAACTGCTCTGCTGCTCTGTCCTTCCTCTTTTGTCAGGTTATAGAATTCATAGAATGATAGGGGTTAGGAACTTTTAGAGATCATCTAGTCCAAACCCTCTGCAGAAGCAGCTCCACCTAGATCAGATTTTCCACTTTATTCATTGAGAATTCATAAAAGATACTCCATGTGGAGCTTTTATACTTCTCCTTCTGCTTGGGTTTCTCTTCCTGTTGTCTAATGACTTATTTTCAGAAGTAGTATATTCTTCAGATTGTTTTGGTTTTCATCCAGTAAGTCCATCTCTCATAGTTTCCTGTCATTACTCATTGTATTCCCCGACATCCTTCACTGATCTCATCTTTTCTTCTGCACACTTCATGCCAACATAAAGTCACTTCAGGTCAGAGTTCATACAGCACTAACTTCCTCCTGCTGCTCCTGTCAGCTTCCCTTAAATCCACTTTTCATCAAGTCACTAATCCCAGGCATATGATCTAATTGGGTGGTATGTTGCAGGCCCTGAAATAAGCCTAAACATTACTCAATTTCCATTAAAAATACTCTTATTTTTCTCAGTTTTCTTCTCTTGAATTCCTGTATAAATCTATGTCTACACTATTGGCCAGTGTTTTGAGTACCAAAACCCACAGTTAAATCTAAATACTAACTTCAATCTCAGAAAGCTCTCACTAAGGAATACATGCATCAAGGAAAATATGCATATTTTTTTGTTTCTATAAAACATATAGACATTGTTCTTTTCTTCTTAGTTTTCCAATAGCATTTCCTAAACATTTCAATATTTGCAACAGGGAGGAGATAAGCAAAACCAAATAAGGCCCTTTCTAAACAATTTTCTTCCTGTTGTGTCAATCCATTATTTTCTCCATGCACATAGTCTAACAGGTAGCCTTGAAAGAATTACCCATAATGGAAATTTCTGTCAGTGTGATACTGTTGTACACTGCAGTGTGGTTTTAGAGTCCCTTTTTTTTCCCTGGTTGCTTTCCAGTTAGATAATTGTCTCTGAACATCCTCATCTGTGATCTGCAGTTTATTTTGATTAAACACACCATGTTACTTATACTTTGTTTTTAATATCCACTTCTCAAAGTCTTTGTTTCCCTTCAAAAAAGAAATCAAGCATACTTTTAATTGAGCAGTTGTATTTTTCTTATAGTTATTTCAATTATCTGCCAAATTTCCTCTTTTCATTCACAGAAAAACCCTTTTCTTGGTGGATTCATCATTCTTATGAGCAAAATCAATAGCAATCTGGAAAGTTGTTTCACATGTAAGCTGCAGTAAATACAATAGTACTGACTTCAATTCTTGAATTCTTCAATTCTTCAATTAAAAATTCAGTTCTTGAAATTTGATATTGAGATGAAAGCTCTGTGGTAAGAAAATAATATGTCATTTTTCAATTTGGAATCCTAAAGACTCCTCAAATCAGTTACCAAGAAATTATTTGTTCAAATTTAGACAGAAATTACCTTCTGTCATTGTTTGGGGACATAGTAAATATATGTCAAAGATAATCTTGTCTATTGATGCTGTTTATAAGAAGACACAGACATAAAATTCATAGTTTCTTTAAGTAAAGGTATATGAGAACATTTCAGACTCTGAATATTGGAGACATTTGTTCCTCTGCCAGCTTCACAACTACCAAAGAAAGGGATGGGTTTCCATCCTAATGCCTTAGTACACAAAAAGACTACATGACCTGTTAGCACTCCTGTCTGCTTACTGAGGAAAGTGCTCTGGCAAGAAGCCTTAGATAAAGTTATCACCTGCTAGGCCTTTGCATTTTCTCCACAAGGCTCCTGCTTTCCACAGTCAAGTATGTATAAAGAAATTAGAACTGGCCATGCTTTGACATTCCACGTTGGTGTCACAAAATGAGACCACTAATGACAAGAAGAAATGAGATTTTGGAAAAAACAGAGGAGCACATGATTCTGAGCTTGGCTCTGAAGGATGTGATGAGGAGCACATAATTCAACACAAAAACTCTTAGTAATGTAATAACTGGCCCAGAATTTGCTGACTGCTTGGTAATTATTAATGAACCCAAACTGTCTGACCAAACACCTACCCTACGTCTTTTCAGCTGCTTGTCCCAGATGACTAATAGCAACTGTTTTTGAAAGGGGTCCAGGAATGTCTTTGTAGTGCCTTTATTTTTCCACAGTTGTAGCCAAACATCTATGTACCAAGAACCCTGAAACTCTGAGCCAAAACCTCTCCCTCTTGATACTTCTTCCATAAACAAGCTCTCTGTTAGATTTTAAATACAGCTGACACTGAAATATGCCAAAAAGGAAGCTTGACCAGGAGGATTTTTTAATTAGAAATTCTCTTAAATATGGCTGCTTTGTTGTTATTGTTAGTGCAAGTAACGTAGGGATGAAGGAAAAATTACAAAACATTAACTCCTTAGACAATGAGCAAGAGTTAATAGTCTCTAAATCAAGCAGTGAATAATAACAACAGCAAAAAAGTGTTTTTTACACAAGATGATTTTCCTGTATCTCTCTCAGTTTCCAGAGGAAATTGAGGAACAGAGACTAATTATTCTGAGATGAATTTTTAAAGGTGACATCTCTAAAACTTCTTCAAATACTTTTCCTTAGAAGCTTGTATTTACTTTTAACAAATAAGAAAATGATGGTTAGCTGTACAAAATCAGCTGCAATTGAAAGTGAAACCACAGCAAAGATTCATTTTTCTGAACAGGTATCTGTCTGTCTTTTGCCTTACTTGGCAAACACTAATGTTATGAAGTCTGTAAATGGAGAGTAGGATTAATCCTTGGTCAACAATGACCTGATATATTGTCTGAAGAATGTATTGAATGGGATCCCTGGCTAATTTAATCAGAGATCTATTCCTTCGATGTTGTTCAAATGCAGGCTTTATTCGTATTCTGTGTTTTAACGATAGCACATGCTAGCCCTCCCAACACAATTAAGAGACTTTTTAAGAAAAGCTTTTCTTCTATGAAGTCACACCTACTACTTAAGCCAAAGGAAACATACTTCAAATCTTCTTCTTCAGTATAATAGAACTGAATATATCTCGTCCCTTTTCTGTCCTTAAAGTCACGGGAAAGTGTCCACATAAGTGACTAAAAAGCACTGCAATAGTTTTTCTTGCTATGTCTTACATATTTATGTGTTCATCTGGCTGGTAATCTCATTTGCTTTTCCTATCTCTGTGTGGAAAAGTTGCCATTTCACCTTTAAATTCTGTTGATTTACTCTTTGCTTGGGAACTTGGCCAGTAAGTATCTTAGACTTTTAACAAGCACTTTTATGCCACTCTGTATCCTCTTTACCTGCACAGACATTTTCATTACAATTTTGGTACCTTCAGATGGAACATCAGAATATGTGGAAACCAATAATTTTGTCTATATCATACATAGCAACGTGCTTTTTTCATAAACCCTCTCTTCAGTTTGGTTATTTGCCATTTAAACATGTATTGCTGCTCAATCTGCTGAAGTATGTATGCTAGACTATCCTTTGGCTCCTTGGTCTTCGTACTAAATCAGAAGCAGTCAGTAGTGACCAAAAAATTGTGCTCCTCTCCCTGTCTCACTCCAGTCTCCTCTCTTAAATCTTCTACCACATCAGAGAGCACTTCTTCAACTCAGTTCCTGTGGAGGAATCCAGAACTGTAGGTTAGATGGGAAGGTGCCTCCTACAGTTTATAGAGAAACTAGAGACATCAGGATGAGACTGAAAATGATGAATGGAATGAGTGCTCTAGCACAAGTCAAATACTGAGGATGGGTAGTTCTCTGTTTCTTTTTCCTAAGCATTTTCAGGGCTGTGGCTTTACACAGGGATTTACAGCCTAGGATCTCCTCCTGGTAAAAGCCTCAAATAATGGTACTTCCTATAAACTGAGCAATGCTCATTCTTTTTCTTTACAGGGGGGAGGTGATACCATCACCCATTTTCTGTAGTAAAACAGAATTCCTATGGACATGATGAAAAATGGAAGAAAGCTCAGTGCAGCCAGGCTGCTGCAAGTTGTTTATATTGCAATTTGAACAGTTACCTAAATCCTTTGTCTGTTACTAAAAAATATAATCATCTGCATCTACCCTGAAGACAGGTCAATGTGATAAAACCCAATTTGTTTTAAATGGTCTTGCTATTGGTGAGAAAGTTGGAATTAAATTAGCTATTCAGGACATTAGACTGAAATGCTATTGCTTACTTGATTTAGAAAATGCAGTTTGTACTTATACATTAAATGAGCTATCTTTAGCACTAACAATTCATGAATTTCTGGAATGTATGAATTGTAGCCTGCATTAGGAAGGCTATGAAGAGAAAAGGAGGAAAGGTCAAATAACTCTACTGCAATTTGTATGTCAGAGTTGAGTTTATACCAAGATTTCTAAGAATGAGATATAATATCCCTGTGCCAGAATTCAGACAATATATCTGGGGATTTAGAAATGTGCTGCATTTTGATTAATGTTATCATCATAACACTTGATTTTTCATTGGACAGCAACATGAGTAAACATTAGGCAAGTCTCAAGAGGTACATATACTGTGAGACAGTGAAAGAAAAGGTCCTAAAAGTATCAGCACTGAGCTACACATATTTCTCTGAGCTATATGCCATCCCCCATTCAATTTGCTGCACATAAGGTCAAATGTAACCTGAAAGGGAAAAGTTTATAGTTTTGCAGCAGGCCTCTTGTAAGAATGCCTGTTCTTAAATGTCCAGTTGCTGTTTTTGATGACTATGAACATAGGCAAACCCCAAACACTTACCAAAATAAACTTTTGTGTCTTTTATGCTTTGGTAGTAAGATAAAGGGAGAAACAAATCCAAATGGTTTTGGTTCTGCAAAATTATGCTTTTTATGATGTGGTTTTGAAAGATCAGATCCCAAATCTAATTAATTTATCTTGACACAGTTAACTTCAATAAGGAAAACCTGAGCAAAGTTATACATACCAGGATTTTAGCTATTTATCTGCTTTAATATCTGTCATCATCTCTTGTCTCGCTTTTCAGTATGACAGTTTCATCTGTGACCTTAGGTTTCCTTCCTGTTATAACCTTCAAGTCTGACCTGCTTTTTTGTCTTCCTCCTCTACAACCTTTATTCCACACAGACTTCCCAACCATGCTGCTGAAATGATATTTCACATGAGATACTTCAAAACGGACTCTTTACCAGGCCAAGGAACATACTGTGTGTCTTTTTTAATATATATTTTGTTTATATCATGTCTCTGTGCATAAAGAAGTGGTTACAGATTCTTCCCTAGTTTGCCCTTGGAAACTATGACATGTCTGTAATTGTGTCTACTGTTAAAGCAATAATAATCCACTGTTGGCTGATAGAGCTCAGGACCAGGAACAGATCTTCATGCTTGGGCCCTGTTAAGACTAGTCTATTAACTAGATACTGTCCTTTGTGCAACCTAGGCATGTCTTGTTTGCTTCTCAAAGTAGATGAAAGGCTGCCATGCTGCTGCACTCGTGCCAGGTATGAGTGTCATGTCTGAGGCTGGCAAGATAGCCACTAACTGAGTTTAATACACACAGGAGACTTCACAGACCAGCGTAAAGTGCTGGCTGGGACTTCTTTTTGATGCATTAAACAAGTTAGGCAGCACATATTTAACAGTTTCACAGGATGCTGGACATTCCTTATGAGGAAAGGCTGCAGGAACTGGGACTATTTAGTCTAGAGAAGAGAAGACTGAGGAGGGATCTCATTAATATTTATGAGTATATAAATAGTGGATGTCAGGAGGTTGGGACATCACTTTTTTCTATTGTATCTAGCAACAGGACAAGGGGTAATGAGAGGAAACTGGAACACACAAAGCTCCATTTACGCATCAGAGAAAATATTTCACTGTGAAGGTGAGAGAGCAGTGGAACAGGCTGCCCAGGGAGGATGTGGAGTCTCCATCTCTGGAGGTCTTCAAGACCTGCCTGGACATGTTCCTATGCAACCTGATCTAGGTGGACCTGCTTCTGCAGGGGGGTTGGACTAGATGCTCTCTAAAGGTCCCATCCAACCCCTACCATTCTATGATTCTATGATTTAACTCACTTTAAAAAACAAGTAAGCACATATTTGGTTGGCATCTAAATATTTCAGAATAACTACTTCACAATGACCAGAAGCAGTTTGTCCTTCAATTCAGTATAGGTAATGCTGCTTCTGTTTAATAAGGCATTTTTATGTGCCATTTATTCATTTATATTCTGTATCTGTAAGTCTCCATTCAATCAATAAAAACATTTTGTACATTTTAAATGTACTTCTAGTTTCCACCAGAGTATAGAGTGGCCCAAATCCTAATTAAAAAAACCCACTTTTGACATGCCAATAAGTATCACAGCATATGTTGTTTTGAACAAAATGGAAAAAAATAAAAACTTAAGAAACTGGCTATTTTGGATTAGGATGAGTCATCCTCTGGAAGTGCATGTCTTGTGCAACTAGCTAGAGTGAATGTAATTCAAATTAGGTGCTGAGTTTCTAGATGTCTGAGGTTAAGTTACATGCAGCCTGGATAGTCTATAACTACAAGTGAAACAAAACCAGATCTCCTTTATTGACTGATAAACAGGGATTCACTGTTTTAGAGGAAAAGAGATATAAACATGAAAAAAAAAAAAGATAGTTAAAAAAATTTCTCATCAGTTTAAATCATAACTAAATAAATGTTTCACATCTCTTGGCTTTAAAACAACTCACTAGAATGATAATAGGTGATCAAAACAATAATTTAGCTTTCTAAGCTACTGGACAACTTGAAACACATAGTGGTTGCTCTGTTGATACAAAGCAGGGTGTCAAAGGCATGAACCACATGACCAAGTTTTAGTAAGAGGTTCAAATATTTGTTGTGGAAAGAAAATATTTTTAAAAAGTGATTTGTGACTGGGCACCAATGAAATCTGGGGTTGGGTACAAGTGTTCTGTGCAACACAAGAACTTCCTGTGTATGGTAAGTCACTGCTCATTTTTAGGTTTGTATTGATTTCACTCAGCATTATGACTCAAATTGTTTTTCATGTAACACCTAGAAATGAGCAAACATTTAGATAACTTTCTCTTTTTGGTTCATTGCAGGCAGTGCAATTGGGAGAGGTGTGGTGGGAGAGGCCAGTCATTGGGGATCTATTACCTCTAGGTGCTAGGAACTGGAGCAGCTCAGAAAAGTGTCCGTATTTTTAGATGTTTATTTGAACTCTCCAAACAAGCTAATAATTTTGTGAGGTTCATGTGTCTTTATGCATTTTAATGAGCATAAGTGATATTTCAGATCCTATCATTGTAGACATATCTCAGAAACTGAATATGCTGATCTTGATCAGGTAAATGAGAGAGTTTCCATTAAAGAAGGAAGACTGTTAACATAATCTGATCAAAGTAAGTAAATATACAGAAAAAAGTAAGAGTTTAACCCTGTGAACCATGAGACTAAGTGTCCAAACAGAAGCATATATTAAAAAATGATGATAAGAATTATTTTACAGATGTGTAAAATAATGGATGTGGATTTGGCACACTGAATCAGTTCATAAACTATAACGATCAACTACTAAAAAAGGATATTTCAAAACACATAAAAGCAGTGAACTGAATATTAATGCTTATGAAACTACCTGCAGGTGTGACTAAGTAGATGGCAGATTGGCATGTATTTTGTCCATCTTATACATGTAGAATTTAAAGTTGTCATTTTGTCATGTGCAATAGTTTTTGCTATGTCACTTTCTCTACCTTTTGCCCAATTCTTTTGGTGAAGAACATACCTCTGATAATAAAGTGGGTGTTACTTCTCCATTTATCAGTGTCATTGTGACCTCATTAATGTTTACAAATATGTAAAGGGTGAGTGTCAGGAGG
Source organism: Colius striatus (assembly GCF_028858725.1). Classification (NCBI taxonomy): domain Eukaryota; kingdom Metazoa; phylum Chordata; class Aves; order Coliiformes; family Coliidae; genus Colius; species Colius striatus. Next base: position 53,240,986 of record NC_084763.1, read on the forward strand.
ATGCAACCAGGCTCTTCTCAATGATGTCCAAGGATAGGACAAGGGGCAATGGGTATAAACTGGAATACAAGAGGTTCCAAAGAAGTACAAGGAAGAATTTCTTCACTGTTCAGGTGAGGGAGCACTGGAATGGGCTGCCCAGATGGGTTGTTGAATCTCCTTCTCTGGAGACATTCAAAACTCACCTGGAAAGGTCCCTGTGTGACCTACTCTAGATGGTCCTGCTCTGGCAGGAGCGTTGGACTGGATGATCTTTCGAGGTCCTTTCTACCCCTTAAGATTCTGTGATTCTGTGATAGAATTATGTTATAGGCAGAGCTATGTTGGAAATGAAAGATTTCCAGTGAAATGTGGCTCTATGTTTTACTCTGCTAAGCTTTCCAGTATTCAGTGGATTGCAGAGATACTCTATACATTTCATATTTCTTTTCAAGATAACTTGGAATAAATGAATGAAAGAAATGCAAGTATGTGGCACTGACCTTCCTTCCCCCTCTTTCTTTTTGGATGATTCTGTAAGTCTGATCACATAAATTCCTTTGTTTCTCATGTTTCAGGTCTCAATTGCAATAAGAATGGACCTGCTTCTGCAGGAGAGTTGGACCAGATGATTTCTAGAGGTCCCTTGCAACCTCTACCAATCTGTGATTCTGTGTGGTTCTGTGATTCTGTGAACACTTCATAGGTAGGCAATGAATCATTTAATTGCAGGTTCAGAGTGACTCTCATAAAAAGATGCTAATGAGCAATCTGAACAGTACAGCTTCTGAAAGCATCACTTTTGCTCAGTTGTACCTCGCTTTATAAACAAGCCTTTGAAAGAGTGAGGGTCATTTGTGGTATAAGGGTCAATTTTGCAGCATTGAATTTATCATCATTTTCTTAGAATATGGGCTTCAGAGAGCGCTTTATGTTTTTCTGGTCATGCTATTTTCAATCCCACAGAACACAGGAAAAAATCCAGCCTCTGCAGTATTTGCATTTTTTTCCTTAAAGAAATATTTAGTACTTAGCAGCTTCAGAAGAAGATGCATGTTATTATGTTTTGTCATCTGTTTTTTTGCTAGCAAAGAAAGGAGTCTTATTAAGAACTTTGGTCATGGTGCAAAAAGCAAGTTATTCTCATTCCATCATTTTAATGTTATTTTCTTCTTTGCAAAATGCAGTATTGTCCCAGAAGAACATATTGTGGTTTCTAAATCCTCATTTGTAATATCACTGCTCACTCTAAGAGCAAGAATTGAGTATAACTTGTATTTTAAATGAAGCTGGTTGTGTCTTTTATGTCAAAAGAAATGTGACAGTAATAAAAAATGGAATGCAATGCAGATTAAATCAACTAAATTATTTAAAAAGTCATATGTTAGCTACACAACAGCAAAACATCCACTTTCTTCCTGATTACATTTCCCAGAATACTGCACGTACAAAGAGAGTTTGTAGCTCCTATCTGCACTTCAGTAGGTGCTAAGCTCTAAGATCCAAACACAGCAGTATACCACTGATAAACAGCATGCAGACTGAAGGAATCCATATGTATGTTATAGTCATTTAAATATATATTATTCCAAAGTTAATCAGAGTACAAACCTTTCCAAACATCCTTATTTTCTCAAGGAAATTGTCATTTGTAATTACGTCCCTCCATAAACCCACAGCTGCTTCAGGCAGACTAGATTACCTTTTCACTCTAAGTATAATGGCATCAGCTTTGCTGGAGAGAGTGTATTTACTCAATCTTTTCTCATTAAAGTACACATTCTGATAAAGATGATGTCTGAATTGAAACAGACACAAGTTTCAGAAAGCAACAAAAGTGTGAAGCTAGGAGCTCATTATAAGCAAAAAAAAAATTCTATATCAGAATTTACTGTGATATTTAACCTGTGACTATCACAAATTGCAAGAGGCAAATTGGAAAGCATTGCCTGCTGTTACATTTCTTTTTAATGACTCACATTTCCTTTCTGTGAAAATGAAATCTTATACATCAATGCCCAGTTGATCATGAATATAAGAAACTGAAAATCTGAAATATGATCTGAAACTTAAAACAAAACATAGAGGCTTTTATGCTTATTTCAGAGCACAGAATAATATAATTGAAAGAACACAGCATTTCAAAGTTTAAAAATATGCATTTTTTTGGTCCAGTTCATAAGCTTCAAGCTATTTGTAGTTGAATCTCGCTGTCTAATGAAAGTTCCAACGGCATCTTTGTGTCATCTTCTCAAATAATAATATGCTGTTATATAGAATCATACATTTGTCCCTGGTAATAGTCTTAAATTTGGGCATGTAACTATTTGCACAGTTAACTCAGGACATTGAATTGTCCCAGCAGGACTGCAGACTGTCTTAAAACCACTTATTTAAAACAAACAGCAATGTTCCTCCTAATATCCTGTGCTGCCTTGGTTGAAAAACATATCACGTCTCTCTTCAGTAAACAGAAGAGACAATGTTTTGAAGAGTCCTTCCCTTTCCCTTGAGTACATTTTATAGGTGAGTTTATCTGGATGTGAGTTTCTGGAAGTAATAAAACTTCCTCAGTCTTTTAGTGCAATCTATAGATGTTCAGGGCTCAAGTGTATCAGTGTTCACAGCCACCTTCAACTTATGCCTTTATGTAAGCCAAAACTTATCTATAACAAGTGATTACAGCTGTCTCAGTGGTCCTTAATAATTATTTTTAGACAATACAACCTGATAAAACAGACACTGAGAGCAAGAACCAAGAGCAATGTAAAGCTACATTTTAGTACATAAATTCCTTGATTCACCTCTTGCTTTCTTTGCATCCCAGAATGATGAGCTAGATGTCAAAGATCATAGACATTGCATGGATAGTTCCAAGGGAACAGATTGGCAGAGCTCCTTCCTTAATTACAGTGTGCATCCTGCCCACTGCCCAAAGTACCCTATCTGCAAGCTGAAGGCAAGCAGAGCAATGCCTTGGTAGCTGATTTTAAGCCATGGTTCAGATTTCAGTTCTGAAATGTAGTTTTGCAGTGAAGTAAGGAAAAACGGAAAGGAATGGGTGGTGAAGCAAGAGTACAACGGGCACATCAGTCTAACGGAGAATCTCAAGGGTTTTCACTTCCTTTGCTCAAACTCAGAGGCTGAGATCCTGGTATGGATCAGCAGAATTGGCTAGATAAAAAAGGGGTAATATTGACTTCTCCAGCTGAAAATCAGGTCTGCAAGATATTTCCCATCTCCTCTCTCTCAAAGTCTCCAAGCCTCTAAGCTCACATGGAGGAGAGCTAGAGAAAAAGAACTAGAAAAACTTCTCTGCTTCCACCTTTAATCTAACAGAACAAATCTGTGAGTTTTCTTCTTTATGGTGTTATGGTCTGAGAAGTGTTCTGCTGGAAGTCTGCCTTACAGCTTAATAGTATAAACTTTGGATAACTCCTTTCTAAAACCAGCTGGTCTATCTGGCCTTGCTACTGATGTATTTGTAGTGTGTGCATGTTAGCTGAGGCTATACTTCTGTTTACAGTGAATTAGCACAGCTCTGAGAGAAATCTTATGCTATCTTACTGACCCACGACTCCACACTGATGAGAAGAAAGTTTCACCTTTTCCTGGAACCTAAGGCTTCTCTTTCAGCTTATTACCATCATTTTATTCTTACAAAGTATTTGCTTTTGATATTCTTTTGTAGGATCTTTTACAGAGACTTATGAGCTCAGTGACATCTTATTTAGACTTATATTTTACTTAAATGCTTTTTGATTCATTGCACTAGTTTATATTAACTATATAACTTGGAGTGTTTCTCATGATAATGAATAACTGTCACATTCATCCATACAGCTGATGCCAGGCTAACTCTGCCTTACATATAATGGAAGCCGTGGGCTTCCTGGTGTGTGAGGGACCCTGTGGTGGAGCAGAGGAATGACGAGGAGGCTGCCTGCCCTGAGCCAAGACAAACAGCAGGAGCCATTGGGAAAGGACTGACTGCACCCCCCATCCCCTACCCTTCTGAGCTGCTCATGGAGGGAGGAGGTAAAGACACCTGATTGAAAGGATTGAGTACCTGAGCCTGGGAAGAGGGGAAGGAGGAGGGGAAGGGGATCTTAAAAGTCTGGTTCTGCTCTTTATCGTTCATCCTACTCGGTTTTGGTTGGGTATTTCTGTTTGTTATGCTTTTGGGTTAATTTAATTAAATTTTTAAATTAAATTGGTTTGGATTAAGTTGAATTTTGTTTTCTTCCCAAGTTGAGTAGTCCTTGTCTATTTTGCCTGGGACCATAAGTGATGAGTGAGCCCTCCCTGTCCTTAAGGTGTTCCAAAGGTCCTTGTTATGGCTGATGGTGGCTCTTTGTTCCTGGATGGCCTAAATCATGACAAAGTATTCATAATCTTCCTTGAGAAATATAGTGTAGCAATAATAAAAGTAGTTGGCTGTAAACAACACTTTCCAATGAGCTCATGGTAGAGATCATTGTCATAGCATTAAATACTGAAATTACAGCAGTTATTTGGCAAGTCAACTTGAGGTTTCTTTTATTTACAGCGATCTACAATAAGACCATCTGCTGCTACTGTTATCATTCTTTATATATTCCCTTCTGTGCAGCATGGTTTTTTGGCTCTGTGCTCAAACATAGCCTATGCAGAAGACCATAAACCAACAACTTCATTGATGTGTTTATGCTTTCTTGGATCCTACTTTTCTTGGGAACTTATGAGCCCAAACAGAATGCAGAAATTTGGCATGCCATAGGTGTGTGAAATGTTTGAAGACAAAAAGACAGGAAATAACACCTGGAGCTAATGATAGAGAGGAATGAATTCACTAGCTTGAAGGCAAAATAGACACATTAACTGATAACAGTTAAAAGTAAATAATTTTAACTAATTTAAGTCAGGGCCAAAGAAACAAACCTACCTTAGTACTGATAAAAGCTGAGGGGAGCTTTTTCTGGTAGGAAGGTATGGGTAAGTGTACCAAGACGGAGGGAGGGACAGAGGAGGTATGACCTCCATCCTTCCATCTTGTTGAGTGTTGGCTGATTTTGTTTTACAGACATTAGACAATATCTCAGCTGAGAGAAACACAGAAAACAGAGGAAATTAAATGCTATTGTAATAGGAAGAAATTCGGAACTCATCTTCCAGAGAGGTTACAGCTTTTCACAGGTGGTTGAAGCTGCCTGGCTGGCAGTCCTCATGTCTTATGCCACAATCCAGGGAGCTACAATTACCTACAAACAAATTGCTGGTCTTTTCATGTGGCTTTGTTAGCTTGGTTTTGCTAGCTGCTTGTCTTTTTTTTTCCAATATTTTAAAATTAATTTAGCATTCCCTGTTTTTAGAAGGATAATGAAAAGTAGGATATCACGATGTTAAATCTCTTCGCTAAATTACCTTTAAAAAAATGCCTCACTATTTAGCAGTATTCCTTAGATGATGTTTACAGATAATGATACGGGCAATGTAGTTTGTTCTTTCTTGGTGTTGACCCTGTCACAACCATTTTGCTGCTTAGTACTTTCATTTCTAAATTGGTGATCTTTTTTTTCCTTGGAAAAGCAAGAGAAAATCCTGGGGAGGAACTTTTCATTTCCCTTGCTGTCAAACTGTTAACTTATCTTTCATCCACTTCAAATTTGTCAGGAACACAGGGAATTTAAATGTGTTGGGGAAAACACACAGCCCACAATTTTAGTGACTTTTAGTGCTATAGAAGTGCTTTGTTTTTATTAGCTACCCCTTTTATCTATATAGTTGCACCTCCTATATTGCAAATGGAAGACAAATTTTAATGGTTTAAAAAAAAAAGCAGTGTCTGTCAAGGCTACTAGATTTTGCATATTTGAATGCTCTTATTTACTAAGAACACACTGTGATCATTTATCATAAAATCATTAGTTTTTGATCTGTCTATGCATATATGTTTTGAAGAGTGATTTTCAGCCAAGGTTGCATCTTTTGCAATCAGCAGTGGAGAGAGTGTCTGCGTTCCACTAAAAGCAAGAAACTAATAGTTTATCATTACTTAGGTTTGATTACTTTACACAGGGCACAAAGGAAAAAAATAACCTCTTTCCTGAACATTGCAGAACTTAGACAGCAGTGACTGCTACAGACAGCTGCTGGGCTCATGACAGCTAAGCTTCATGCAGTCAACTGGGCCATTCACCAGCAAGGCTTATATGGGGGTCCAATACTCCTTCTATAACTTTAAAAGAAATTGAATATCTTTTACCCTTGTGGCATATCTGAGATCTTATCCAAATTCTGTCATAAAGGAATGGTAATTGATACAACTAACTAAAGAATAATGCTAATGACAGAGTATGTCCCCTTGTGAGTCAGCTAGCCAGTAAGTAGTGGAGGTGTAAAGCCTCTCTCTGGATTTTCTTCAAAGATAACAAGGTTCCCTGCAGCCTAGAGAACAGAGTGCAAAGTGAGGACCTAGTATTTCTAATCTGAATGGGAGACAATGCATTAAAAAGTCAATTACTTTAAAAAATAAGTTTTTGAATGCAATTCATGCATGATAAATAAACATGAAAGAATGGAAGATGGATCTCCAGCTCTTAAAGTGCATTTTGCCTTGAAGAATCACAAATCTACTGGTTTTAATGGCTTCTTTTCAGACAAAAGATGTTTTAAATTTTGCTCCCAGTGGGAATGCATTGGCAAATTTGTTACTGGACATAGACAGCAATCATAAACAGTATTTAGCAAAGGAAGGGAGAAAGATACTCAAAGGGTGGTTGAGAAGGAAGATGAGAGGGTTAATATCTCTTCCCATCAGGTGTCTACCCAGAGCTGTGTCAGGTGTACTGCCAAAATTAGGTGTTTTACACTCTTCTCTCTTCAATTTCCTGAGTGGGAACTTTAAGCCTTGCTTCCACTCTGCCTGTTACATCAAATTATTAGGCCCCAGAGTACATGCAGGTAAAGCATTATGAACAAGTTGGGATATTTCACAGGGGCTGGTGAAACCCCTTTCCTAAAGCAAGCTCCTAGAGTTAAGATGTTTCTATCATCACAGTATGACAAGGACAGCATTTCTGTGTCTTAGAACTCCCTTGGGAGTCAGAAGCACAGTGATTTGCACAGGGAATTGCAGGGAAATCTCCCAGATTTGTAGTGGCCACCAAACGTGCTGCTTGTCATCTGATTTATCAGCTATATGTGACTCTCCAAGGTAGAAACCATCATGTTAAAGATGTTATCAGAGTTGACAAAAGTAAAGGGTGAATTTCCAGACAATTCTCATTCTCTTTATAAAACAAAGACAATTCCCTTTGTCCCATGCAAAAGAGGCTGATAAATATACCTTTTTCCTCCTCTTTCACTTTGTTTATTCAGGAACGTGTAGGCACTGCATGTGCAGTGTTTTAATATAACTTTTGAGGGCGAGGAGTAAAAAAGACCAAGGACAACAAAATGCTTTTCCTTCAGTTGCTCGTAACAGTGCTGATGGCAAGTTCTGCTTTAGTAACAAAAGGTACACTGCTGCTGCCTGATGAAACACAAAGACTATATTGCTGAAGGAATAAAAAAATCAATGTAAATGATGTTAAATGTCCAGCATTCTATTACTCTAAGTCAGACAAAACAGCTGAAAACAATCCAGCGTGTGATGGAGAAAGCATGCAGCTAAATACAGTAAGGCATAAATGTATTTAAAGGCTAATGGATGACAAAAACAATTAAACACAGATGCAGATGACATCATCTGAGAATCTGCCTTACAAGATAAAGAAGAGAAGCAGTTGGGAAGTAATGCAGCAAGGTGATGTGAAATGGTAACGCATGAGAAAGAAAAGAAGCGAGTGAGAAATCAACATACATGCACTAGGTTAAAGGCAGTGCCTCTAGCAAGTCACCTTTTCAGCCATAACCTTTTTAGGAGGAGGCATTGATAGATCCCAAACTGTGGGCCTCTGAAGTCAGTCTAGCTGAGCAATATATACCATGGGGTTCAGTTGCCCGAGGACACTTCCTTGGTGGAGGATTTTTCAGCTGCAATGTAGTGCTGGGCTTTCCTCCTCCTATGTGGTCTGCAGTCCTTCCCCATCGTCTCTTGCCATGTGAGATGCCATAGCTGAGCAGATGAAACTGGAGGCACCTTTGTAAACAGTTGTAGCTTTGTTCTCTCACAGACTTGATGATCTTGAAGGTCTCTTCCAGCTGAAATGATTCTATGATTATTCTAGGATTACTGTTACTGTTGAATGATTTAGCAGCCATAAGCTACATGGAACTGTTTTTGTTAGAATGTTGCAGTCAGCACATCCAGCAGGTAGACTGAAATGGAAAAGTTGTTGCCATATAAGGCACCTGCAAGGCTGCTGAAAAATTATTCACACAGCAGTTTTTGGTGGGGGGGACCTACACCCTGACAGGAGATATGAGAGCTTCCTTATCACCAAGACATAAGCCTTCAAAACTACATAAGCCCTTCAGAGGGTTGTGAAGCAATGGAAACCTGTTTAACATTTAAACAATTTCCTTAGGTTTGCCAATGTACAACTGACTGCTCTACAGCTGCTGTCATGGGTAGTGAATTCCCATATGTCACCCAGACAGCAAGGCTAAAGAAGTTAATGTGGTAAGATAATAGAGCTCAAATGACCACTTCAGATGACAAAATGCACTTCAGGAAGTTAAATACACAGGTCTTAACTGTAACATCTAATAAGCAAAATGAAACATATTGCATTAGAAATCTGGACCTTCTTGAATGCCTCAGTTTCAGGTTTTCTCTCCTGGAGCCTTTGCAAGTTCCTGCTTTGGGCAATGCATCCAGAGTAGTGGGTTTCAATTGCAAGAATGTCTTGACTGCTGTGAAACACTGAATCAAGAACAAATAAAAGTACATTGGCTGATGATACAAGAAATTGAAGAAATGTATTTCCCCTCTTTCTGCACAGCCTATAAGAGGGGAAGTTCTGTGGTTGTTACTCTGATTTCAAACTCAGTTTTACACAAGGAGGTGAGTTTCCAAATGCCTAAGTAATGTGTCCTAGCAATCCAAATGGTAAACTTTCTCTGCCTAATTGATTTGGTCCTTTGGAAAGCTAAGGCAGGTGGGTCCTCTGCCATCACAAATTGCACAAATACTGCAATTAAGGCAATACAAGTGTTTAATTTGCCACCGAGTATAACTAAAATTGAGATTTGGTTTCTTTGTGTCTAAAGCAGTGGCCTTAATCAGAGATCATAGGTAATATATGATGTATTGCTCAATGAAGTTTACAACCATGACTCAGCTGCAGGAAGCTGGCCTTGATACAGATCATTCTGATCGGGTGAATGTGGTATGATGTTGACTACATCTCTCTGTCTAGTCTAGATTTTTGCCCAGGGACTACTAAAGTTGAGGGATGGCTAGCTTCAGCATTATACTGATTTTTGTGCTATTTTGTTCTTCTGAGATGTACACAGATCTTAATTTCATCCTCAACCATGAAGCATATGTCTGTAACAGATATTTATACCAAGCCATACCTGTGCTATCAGCAATCAGATTAATAGAAATGTAATAGTAGTGTATAATCTGGGCAGGCTATAAACAAAGCTCCATGAAATATGTGTGCACACATTTCAGAGCATTACCCACACATTCTTTTTTTCTTTCTATTCAAGAAGTGGCTGACTGCACTTCCTGGATGTCTCTGGAAACTCAGCATACATCAGGATGTATGAATGTGTGGAGCACCTGAGGGAGAAGAAAGGAACAACACTGTAGGGCAAAGAAAATCCTCTGACATTCTGGAAGAGTTATAAATACGTGTATGAAGAACATTTGGAAAGAAAATAACCTTGGCTACCATCTTCCTACTCATGTAAGTATTTCCATAAGAGGAATAGTGGTGATTATGAGGACAATGATGAATTAGAATGATAAAGTGTCAATAAATCCCTTGAATTTGGGGCTTTAAAGGTCAGAAAGTTTTTAACATTAGAACATTGGAGGAGTGGAAAATAGTACAGCACATGCTATAAATCTTCTAGCAGAAGCTTTCAGAAAGCTATAAAAAAAATCAGTGTTACAACATACATATGATTGAATTTCAATGATTCATTATTTTATAGTGGCCATAACATGAAATCTTCATCTTCCTCTGAAATTGAAGGTTAAGAGGATATATTATTTTACACTGCTCTGATGTTTATATGGAACTCTGAAAATTGCATAAAGAAAAGCAGAAAATTAAAGGAGACAATAAAAATTGTGTATGATAAGAGGGAGACCATTGCTCTCTTACAGGTATACAGTTAACTGGACCACTTCTCCCCCTTCAAATTAGTACATTCCTGCATTCCATTAGTGTAACAAGACTGCCTTGCTTTGACAGCTGTAGCTTTATATATTTTTTCATATATAAAAGTCATATCCAAAGTTTTTCGAGCTAGAACGAATTTATCTTTCATTTTTTTAAGTAAGCTCAAGCTTTTATTTCATCCTGTGATTGATTCATTGAATTTTTTTGGTTGGAAAAGGCCTTTAAGATCATTAAGTCCAACCCTTAACCTAATACTGCCAAACCCACCAGTAAACCATGTTCCTCAGCAACTCATCTTTGCATCTTTTAAATATGTCCAAGGATGGCGACTCCACCACCTCCCTGGGCAGCCTGTTCCAATGTTTAACAACTCTCACAATGAAGAAAAATGTTCCCCATATCTGGTCTAACCTCCCCATGCCATTTCCTCTTCTATCACTTGTTTGTTGGGAGAAGAGACCAACGTGCATCTTGCTACAACCTCATTTGAGGTAGTTGTAGGGAGTAAGGTCTCCTCTGAGCCTCCTTTTCTCCAGGCTTGAACGACTTCACCTCCCTCAGCCGTTCCTCATAAGATTTGTGCTCTAGACCCTTCACCAGCTTCATTGCCCATCTCTGGACATGCTCCAGCACCTGTGATTCTATGATTCATTATACTGCTGTGATACTCTCTCTAACATTCAGTGTAGGCTATGGTATTGCCTGTAGTTCCTTACATAAGAGAGCTCTGCTTTCCAGCTGCAATCGGGAAGAAATAACCTTGACAGAAATGCCAAATTTCCCGAGCTGAACAATCTATAGCAATCACAAAAAGGCCTACTACACATCAAGCTTAATCACAGCTAGTGGTAATAGCAAGGAAGATTGAGAGTATTTGTGTCTAAATGATTGTGTCTAGAAATTAAATTGCAGTCCAGCTGAATGGTGTTTGTGGGGAAAATAGCATACAGTACATTTACATTGCAGTTGTGTCCCTCTCATTCTCTTTTGTATTGGAATAAGAAGAACAGATGACAACTTTGGTTTCATACCAAGACCAGATTCTACATTGCTACAAATATATTTTATTTGTTACCTACCAGTAAACTCAATGCTGCAAAGAGATTAGCACCTATTGGGTAGTACATGTGGGAAATGGAATATGTTGTATCTTCTGTGCCTCATATCATTCAACTAACGGCCCTTTTATTACAGGCTAGTTATAGCAAACCTGTCAGTTTTAAACGACACGATACTGAAAGCCCCATGACTTTAGCCACCTGAGAATTGCAGTATATAATAACCATGAAATGCACAGCCTGAAATGTCTGCTTATAAAAAATGAACAGATAAAAGAGGAGAAGTTATAGTTCCACCTATTTATTAGCCTTTATAGATGCAAGTGGTACGTTTTATGAATCAGATCACCAGGACATTTCAGCTATTTCTGCTTGTCTAAAAACTTTATTGCCAGCGTATAATGTTTTTCCTGTCACTTTTAATGTTTTTACTGAAGTTGGATCATGATAAGATCTTGTATAAAAATTACTTCTCATTCAATCAGTTTGGTTCCCTGTTTAGTTCATCTATGTATTAATATGTATGGTCAAGTAGGATGAGTTTGTAATAATCCCTTTGTTCCAGGCAGTGCAGTTTGCCAAGGCAGTAAAAGTGAGTGAGTGGGATTGTACCCCCTACTCACATCTCATCACCAGATTGTTTCCTGCATCCCAGTTTCTGCAGGAGTGTTAGATGTGAGTGAACCCACCAAGGGCAATCTAAACACAAAGGTGTTACTTAAGGCAGAAAAGAAAAACAATCCACCTGCCCAGACCTCTGACATCAGCGTTTAGCCTGACGTGACCTGTATTGCTGGAGTTGATGTATAGGGAGGAAAAAGAGTCATATTGACCTTCAAGGTACAGCAAGGATTGTTCCAGGCTACTGCTTAGTGAAATATACAATTAGGTTCATATTCCTATACAACAAAATAGTTGTGTCTGGAATTAGAGTGGAAAAAATGTCTGGATACTCACAATGAAACTTTTACCAGCCCCTTTGTACTATTAGTCACTATTAGTTCAGGATGATAAGGTCTAAAGAGAATATTATTGATTTGTTTCTTGCCAGGTTACTGGCTCAGGGCTTCAGCTGTGTGGATCACTACATGTTATTTGAAGTTGGCAATGTAACTGACAGTCATATTCATCCTTGATGTGAGCCTATTACAAATGGGACTTCGGCCTGATATGCTGCTGCATTTTCCTGAGAAACAGTTTTAGATATACCTCAAAGGCTTCCATCAGAAAGCTGATAAATAATGCTAAGCCAGGAGTCCACAAAGTCTTAATAAGTGATATTTTGTTGTTTTCCTTTCAAACCAACACTTGTAAGATACACAGAAATGGAATTTTATGTGCCATATATTTGTTTAATATAGGACAAGAAAAAAAAAAGACAACACTAATTCCTAACACTTTTATCAGCCTTGGTGTGGAAAGGAAACAAAGGTTCATAAATTACACAGCCAGAATAATATGAATCCAACACTGCTTCCTTCATACGCAGAGAAAAGACAAAGATTTCTGGTATGATGGCTGGCCTCTCTGCCAAAAGATTCAAGTATTTATAATCTATAACAAAGCAGATGATAGAAATTTTATTAATGTGTTTTAAATTAGTAGAGTTATAAGTTCATTTTACTTTTAAACCTTTTTTAACAGAAGCTTTTACAGAGTTCAATACCTTACACTGAGTTACTCACAAATAAATTTCTCTCCCTGTGTTCCATTTAACCAAAGTGAAAAATTCCATTTTGTGGTAAACTCACTAATTAATTTAGAGATTTATTTAGCTATCTGTAAGTCTACAAATGAATCTTTGTCCTATTTCTTATTAATCCATACACCAGATGAATTATCTCACTTTCAGTGCCATTGAAATGAGAATTACTTTTTCAATTCCCATTTTTCATTAGTGCAGCAGTCCTGGAGCATTAGAAGTCCCTCTCTCCATTTCATTTTTGTAGTCTGATTACTGCCCAGTGTTTGGAAACAACTTCTGAAATACCCAGGGCTGCAATGGGTATCCCCAGTCAAGTATCAACGAGCCTGTCTTGGACTCCATTAGAAGTTTTAACAAAATTAAATTGGCAATGCTGACTTTTGAATTTCAGTTGAGAGATAAAGTCACTTCTGCTGCTCAATCCCAGGAAAATCTTCCAAGGAAAGACTAGCTCTTTGGGGATTATTTTTTAACTTGATTTTCTTTTTGGTTTATTTTTTGAGATAAAAGACTAAACCTTGGATTACAAAGTTTCAAGACAGAGTTGCTTGAACTATTAACAATAAAATACATTGCCAATTGCTCTATCAAAGCCTGTCTCTGTTTGTAGTCAGTACTTCAGGAATCCTCCCAAGGCTGTTGTCCTGCACAGAGATCTCATTACTTTCTGGCACATCTGCAAGAATTGAAATGGAGAATGTTCAGCTTTACTGTTCAAATTGCACTTGGAATTTGGAGTCTGATATTGAATCAGGTACTGCTTTCTCCTGGTGTTTCTACTCACATTTCTTTCATGTGCATTTATCTGCCCATACTCTGACTTTGACTAGCTCACCTCCTGCAAGGAAAAGAAAACTTTTAAAGCCTGAGAACTCTTTTCAGTGCTCCTGAAATAAGATTGTAATTTGCAGTTTGTAGTGTTGTCCTTATAAAAGCAGAGAAGATAAACTTGAGTACTGGAAAGCTCAGGCTTTACAGTAGAAATCTCATACCTATAAAGGACTTGGTTACAGCTGGTCCATGGTAATGGATGAGCAGGTGTTAATGGTGACTTTTGTTTGCCCATGATTCAATTCAGATAGGCATGAGCTTGCTGGGTGTGTGATGCAGGGTATCTGTGATATTGCCAGGCTGAGGCTGTGCTGACTCGATTTTAGGAGGTTGTTTGTATAATGACTCAGTTTGACCTTTCCTTAAGAGGAGTTACAAATCACCTTTTACAGTATTTTTTATTAAGAATACAGGGTTTAAAAATAATGATGGTTTAGGTATGCATTTTAGATTGTTTCCTAGAGATTTTGAAGTACTTCAGTTACAGAAACAAGCTGTAATTTTGGCTTCACTTGTGTCATTACCCACTCAGCCCTACTGAGATGGTGAGGGGTATGTGTACTTTCATGTTGGGAATTGTATTGAATTGAACATTTCTGTGCTAGTTAGTTAGCACTGAAATATAAGTCAGAGAAAAGAAGTTGTATGCAAGTAGAAAATTCACCTCCACTTATTTCTACCAGAAAGTCCACATTTTGTTGTGCTTTGTGCATGATTGCTCTGCTTCCTGGTCTTTTTCCACTGCTGTGCCAAAAATGTTGATGATGGAAACAGGCTTCATGGATACAAGTTTTGCCAAAATCGATCCTGACTGCTAGCAACAGGAGCTGGAGTTTGCATGGTCACTTACCATTGAGTTTCTGAGGCCAATGATGAAGCAGGGAGTGCTTCACGTCCATCAGTAAGACCACCACCGCTAGAAACGCCAATGTGTGGGAAGAGCAGTTTTGTGCCTTTTGTTTCTGTCTTTGTTGACAAGAGCTGAGGTGGTTAATGGGCCCAGGAGTGCTCTACCCTTGAGGCAAGAAAACTGGTTGAACATGTCCACTCCTCCTGAAGCCCAGCCTCTTGCCTTTGCCCATGCTGATGACCAGCTGTCAGCTGCTTCCCTGGCCAGGCTCCCAGCAAACTCTTCCCCAACTGACTGTCGTGAGGATGTGCTCATTTCCACAGCAACCTGCTCTCCCATCAATGTCTGTGTGAGCAGGCATCAGAGCAGAAAACTCCCTGCATGAGCTGGATTTCTGTTTTCCCTTCTAATGCAATCACATGTGTTTCAATATAGGGATCTTTACTGGTTGCCAGCAATGTTTTCCTGAAAGGGACTGTGTCCCTGCCAAAGTCATGTATGAGCATGACACTAAATACCACCCTGAGTAAAGTTGTGTATTGCATTACATAACTCCTTATAAAGGTGGGGGGGGGGAGCAACAGCTAAAACAGCACTTACAAGCAGTATTTCATAGCATTAGCTCCATTTAGGCTGTAATGCTTCTCTGACACAGATGCTTAATCTGCTGTCTGTTTTCAAGAATGCCATGCTAATATCATGCAGTAATTCTCATTTCCAATCTACCAGCACACCCTCCCCCAGCCCTTTGGCTACTCACTGTGTAAAAGATTTTTTCACAAATCTCTCAAGTGCTGTAATGAATTAGATGAGCTCTTTTTTTTTTTTTGTTATATTTTGCTTGGGTTGTTTTTTTGGAAGTGATGAGCTGCAACAGGACTGGCTGTTGTGTAGAGACAGAGGAGAGCCATCCTGCAGGCTACAATAGCCGAAGTATCTGCTCTAACAAAAGAAAGCAGGAAATAGCACAATGTCTAAGCTGATTTGGGTACTCACACAGTGGCTGATCATACTACTGAAGTTTCCCCTTTCTCTGCAGGTGCATCCCATTGCCTCCCTGGGAGGTACCACTCAGCTGAAACACCCTCTTTTTGAGTAATGCAGTAACCAACGATTCTTCACTGCTTCCATATTCCAATTCAACGTCAGTAGGAGGGAACTAAAGTTTTGCCATAGAAACAACCATTTTCAGATCTAGCTTTTTCAGGATGCAATTCATTCAGTTGCTGAGGTGAGTGTGTTGGTTAACAAAGAAAAGGCCTGTCATTGTATTTAAATATCAATCCTTATTACTTTTCTCCTCTTTGCAAAATGTGTAAAAAGCCATCTGTATTTTGGATGTTCACCTGTAAGTTTTTATTAGTCTTTATGTGCTACTGCTAAATGTTTGTTGCACTACTTCCAATATTTGAAATATTTGAACTGGTTTCAGTGCAGATGTGAAAAAATTAATGAATTAGGTTTAAAAAACCCCCAAAACCATCTGAAATGTTTTTTACTGATAATGCATAGCACAACAGGCTGGTATCCTATGTGTAATCAGCAAGGAAAAACCACTAATGGTATCAGTCCAGGCAGGCATTCATAATTTTAAACCTAATGAAAAATGTTTCTCTCTTTTATTTATATTTTGGAAGGTTGATTATGATTACAGCCTCATGGAAAATCAAAGACAAATGTGCTGCTGTCTATTTAACACTCAGATCATTCCATGACAACAAAAAATATCTGTTAGTAGGTACAGCGAGGAGTATTGTTTGTCTGAATGTGGTTTTATACACTCTTTTTCCATTACCACATGCAGCAAGGGGCATTCATTTATAGTACTTCAGATGAGTGCTCTATGCACTGTGCAACTATTAACACCACTGCAGGAAGAAAGAAGGAGCAAACCACAGGGCTCAGCGTCTCTCTCAAAGCCGATGTATTGTTGCTTATTCAATACAGAGACATGTGACAGAACTTTTTAAATTAAACCAACTGCACCTATTAACCTCAGTTGTGTGCATACAGTATCTTAGAAGCAGAAAAGCTGACGTATTCCAGTCTGCAATAGGCACTGACTGCAGAGAAGACATAGACCAGCCAGATAAAAGCTCCATACATCATTTAGTTCCCAAAGTACAAGGTGAGTGTGCTAAACCATTAGAATAGATGGTGGCTAGACTATGCTCCATACAACACTTAATCACTTCTGCAGTGAAGGGATCATCTCATTTCATTAGTGTTTTGCTCAGGATTTCCTGTTGTGTAGCAGAGATAACAGCTTCACTTTTCCTTGTGCATATAAGTGTGTGTCTGTGTATCTGTGTGGTCTTTATTCCCAGTAATATTCATCACCAACATTTCAGCATCTGGCAGTAATGCTTTACATGTCATCACTCCTAAGACACCTAGAAAGTCAGGGAAAAGCATACAGTGTTGAAGAGCATTTCCACATCAGCTCCAGGAACTAAATAGCTAAGCCACTGTTCCCAAGAAAATGTATACCTAAATCTATATCATCTATATCAAAGGGCTGAATTCCTGAGGATGAGGCTGATGAGAAATGACACGATATACAAGGCAAGGGTGTTTTACGCCTAGCTTTTTACTAGTAAAATAGCAACATATGTCTGAAAATTGCCGTGTTATTGATTTAAAGGCATTATTTGAGTCATAGCCATAACCTGAAACTGCTCCCTACTTCTACAAGTTCAAATGCCAACTCTAGGCTAGAATTCAGGACCTAGCACAACCCTTGTCCCTTGGCACAGACATTTTATAGTTGGGCATTGACTAATCTCATCCCATACTCACACGCTTTTTTGGGACCAGAGAATCTTGCATCTCTTCTGCAACAGGGTGAAGGACAGCTTCTGTCTGAAGTGGCAGAGGAACCTTAATGTTTATACCATTAGTTGGAGTACTCTCCTGGGTAATGAGAATTCATATCTCCTAGGCTGAGCATCTACCAGCTCATGGTCAAATGATCAAATCATTGGGCTTAGTCTGTAAGAAGGGCCAGACACCTTTGGCACTGAGCGTAGGTAGAGATGCTTGCTGAGCATTCCACTGCAGTCATAGATCTTAGCAAGTGTTAAAGATATTCTAGGTGCTTCTCACTGCTCTGGCCCTTAAGCTTGCTGCTCTGTAGGTGTTGTGATTTAACCTCACCCAGCAACGGAGCACCACGCAGACACTGGCTCACTCCTCCCTGTCCCAGTGGAATGGGGAGGATAACTGTGGAAAAAAAGAGTAAAACTTGTGGTTTGTGATAAGAACATTTTAATAACTAAATAATGTAAAATATAATAGCAACAACAAGAATTAATAACCATAGTCATGGAAGAGAATATAACAAAAAGAGAGAAAGAAAATCCAAGACAAGTAATGCACCATGCAACTGCTCACCATCCACTGGCTGATGCTTGAGCAGTGATCTACCCCTCCTCTCCAACTCCCCAGAGATATTTAATGAACATGATTTTCTATGGTATGGAATATCCCTTTGGCTAGTTTGGGTCAGTTATCCTGGCCATGCTCCCTCACAGCTTCTTGTGCCCCTCCACTGAAACGGAAAAGCCCTTGATTTAGGATAAGCCCTATTTAGCAACAACTTTCCTTCTGGAAACAGGCCATTGCAAAATTATCCATGTCTATGAAAGGCACATAATTTTCTTCCTTGGAAAGCTGCATTTTTTCACTACAATGGGGGTGGAGGTGGTAGGGGTGGTATGATCCTGATGCCCTCACAGGCAGGCAGAGCTGAAAAGCTTTAACCTCAAAAACTTAGATAAAAGGACACCATTGCTGATGAGTAGTCAAATGTGCCAATCATATCACAGTATCATTTGCTATCTCCCAAAACCAAAACATAATGACTCTTTGAAAACCTGACCTAGTAATAAAAACAGCAGTTCAAACAAAGTTAGCCAGGCACAGTTGATATTTATTACTAACAATTTCTAGGTGTCTAAGGAAACATTGTACCACCCAAGCAGTCAGTAAACTAAGCCTCTTTCAAACCAACATTAGGGATTAATATAATATAGTAATTGTGTTTTTTGAATAAGAGCTACTCTGAAGGAAATAATGCAAACTGCATGGGAAGAGTTTAATTAATATTTCTAAACAACACCTTCCTAGAGAGACAACAGAGAAGCAGACATCTATATTAATTGTGCAAAAATATCCACTTAGTTAAAGGAATTTAATTAAAAGTAATGTCCCGAGACCTGTTTTTAAAGTCCTTTTGCTGCATTAAATAAACTAACTGGGACAAGTTTTCTACTGAAGAGATCAGTAGTTTGTTTGATCAAAATGTCTAAACAGTTTCCAAGAGATTCGGACTTCAGTTTGCTAACTCCCATGGACAGAATGAATTCAACTGGAACGTCTACCTTCAGTTGCATTAACCACAACTCATAGCTGGAAGGAAAATCAAGCCAAGATGTCTTCAGGTTAAGGCTTGAGTGCCACAGAAAGCAGTTATTTTGGCAGGTAGTTAATTCAAGATCTTAGAGGAATGCAAGATAGCAAAGTAGTGAGAAAGCAGAGTTTGGTCAGAGGTAGAGAAGAACCAAAGACAAGAATAAAAAAGCGAGGCAGGAGATAGATATTGGAAAATCTTGCAAGAGATGGAGAATTGTGTTGGAAAGCATGAAATGTCTTGAAAAACACTTTGGAATCGGCACGAGATCTGTTGAAATGAGCTGTGCCCAGAGAAACATCATCTCTAGTTGGGAGGCAACTGTGTCAGGAGATGAGACTCTCTTGCTACCAGAAGATGCTTTTTTTCCATTTGGCATCTTCAACTGTTTTCATCTCCATAAAAAGTTAAAGAGTCAAGAAACTCCCTAAGATTTGACAATAAGCTGATAGTTAAAGGCCAGCTCTAAGGTTATGGTATTGTCTAAATCAAGTTGAAAAAACCCACAGTTCTACATCAATCAGCCCAAATACCTCATCAGTACTCTATCCATAAAGATATTGGCTCATCTGGACAAAATCAATCTCAGTTGTCTGTCAGTTTTATGCTGGCACACTGTTCCATCTCAAAATGCTGCTTGCGGTTCAAGTTTTTTCTTCGTTAAGCAGTGACACAAACCCTTCATCAAGTGAAATATGGACTCCCAGAGATTTAGAAAGAAGCTAACGGTTCTCATGACATTCCCAACTTTTAAATTATGGACCTGGACATGAAGTGTGCTCAGTCAGTGGATCTAGCACATGGTACTGATGCTCTTATGGCTATACATAAGGTTTTTGTCCTATCTCTAGGACATCTGGAAATACTGGCCCTCCTCCCCTACCCTCCTGAATTTCTCCATTTTCCTCCGACTACAAAAAAATCCCAACCCAAAACCCCAACACCCAAACCCTACTTACCATTACATCCATAAAGAAAAGCAGTAGCAGCTGAAGTCTCAGCGTAAAACATGAGAATTAGGATGAATGCTGCATCATTTCTCAGCAGCATTTAATTCTGGAGTTTTTTAGGCTTTATGCTTCATGCAATTCCCTGCAAGAAGGTGCACATATATAAAGAATCCAATGCTCTTACTCTAGAAAACAGGCCTTACTGTTATTCTTTCTCCTCACTGGAAGCAATAGATTCCCTGAGACCAAAAAAATGTTGATCTGAGATGACTTTGTGCTCTATTCCAGTCCTTTTCATAATGGCCAATGCTGTCACTGTAGCTGTAATTTTGCACAGCTGAGATGCCTTCAAGGTGGATGTTTGTACACAAAGCTTCATTGCTGTTGTGAGAAAATAATAACACAGCTATTGCTTCAAGCCAGTGTATTCACTCTAAGAGGAATTTTCCTTTGAAAATTCCAGTCTGTGAACTGGAACATGAACCAACATGGAGTATTCTGCATGTTCTAGTCACCCAACCACTCACCATGTCACGTACTGTCAGCCCAGGACAACTACTTGCACAGTCATGTTTAGAAATACTCTGCAAATAAATAACCTAGATGTTGTCATAGTACAGTGTCATTGCTTATCCAACAAGTGCTTTAATAGAATATAGAAATAGTCCTGTTTTTCTTTGTAAGGCTTGCCACTCATCTGTAAAGAAAATATCTTCCATGCTCACTGACAAACAAGCTCACCACTTTCTTTTCCATTGCTGTCCACGTTTGGATGGGAAAGTAGTGATTCAGCTATTTTTTGACTCAGATACTAGTGTAGTGAACTTTATGGTTTGAAATCTGTTAATCAAGGAAAAATCTTAAAGTCAAATATTCTGTTCAGTTTGTGAAAATTTAATTTGCCTCCCATAACTTTTCAAAATACAATAATACACTATGTTTGGTTTTCCCCAGAAGTCCATCACACGTTATTTGTAGAAAAAGAACTTGATCTGAACTTAAATTATAATGGTGCAATGAAGAAGGTTGTTACTTACAAGACACCTATGTCATTTGCAACAGAAGCTCTGGAGAATAAGGAAAGCAATTAAAATGCAAGAAACAATAGTTTCCTGTTGGTCTTCCCTGGGAGATCATCTTCCTTCACAGGAATGAAGGAACACAAGAACAACACAAATGTATCAAGGTCTGTGTATCCAGAGCAAAAGTCCATGAAACAAAAAAGTCTTCTGAGTAGGGTTTGGACAATATGTAACAAAGAATGTAACAAAATCTGAGCAAGTGGCATTAAAATATGGGAGAGCTGCTTCTTACACAGAGCCTGCATTCTCTATATCCACTGTGTCACAGTACACTGAGAAACGTAGCAGGCAACTAAAGAAGACCACAGCATTGAATGTATGCATATGGGAGTGAGATTACAATTCCACCTCTTCTACAGTTCAGAATTTCTTAATGTCTAAATTTTAGGGTCATTTTTTACAATTTTTTTCCCAAATTTTACATTCTTTAAACAAATTTAAGGCTCTTTTCCCATCAGTCTCTGTATTTAATACATGAATCTGATGTATCCTACTATGATTTAAAAAGTCATTATTTTGCGTCCTTGTAGGTGAAATGTTCCTTTCTTTTCCCTGTGAAACAGGATGAGCTAAAACTGATCAGCACTGAGAGTGTTAGGTTTAGTTTGAAACTAAAATGGAAAATAATAAGAAATTATAAATTTGGGAGATCTGGCAATCATTACATGCATTAGATCTGCACATCTACAGGAACGTTTAAGAGTTAAAATAACTGCTAAAATAACTATTTCTGTAAGCAGGCATTTAAATGAGATATTCTGAAGTACTTTCAAATGAAGGACCAGTGGGAATCCTACAGATACCACTGTTTCAAAGACCTGGATGGAAATTTCTTTATGAACTGTCAAATAATATTTCAGCTGGATGTCTACAAGGGAGTTACACATCTGGTGCTTTTTAAAATGATAACAATAGGATTTTGGTTTAATTTCACTATTTCATCACACCTATAGATGAATATTTGAATTATTTTTAATGTGGCAATTTTAATTATTAAAAAATTAGAAAACCAGATGGAATTACAAAACAGCAACAGATTACTTAATTAACTTTTGCCTATTGGGATAAATAGAACATACCACAGAATATATCAAAGCAGACACCAATGAGACACTATACATCCATTAGTACGCAGGAGGTTTTCACTTCAGATATCAGTTCTTATCAGACGTTAGCATATACCTATCAGCCATTAAATAAACCCAGCAGCTCATCATGTTATAATCCATAGCACATCACATCATGGCAAAAATCAAAGGTAGCACACCGTGATGGTCCCCAAAGAGCAATGAAATTTGCCACGGAATTGAGAGAGGTGGACAAAGAGTGAAAAAACAGTTGCTATCATTTTAGGAAGAAGTATGAAATTTAGTTTGCAAATACTATCAGACACCTTTCAGCTGAACAACAGGGCCTTAAAACAAAAGTAATCAAAGTACCAAATCGTTGTGTTCTTTTCATCACGTCACAAACATTCTGTCAGCTCCACTGCATGACATATATTGCATACCTGGGTAAAACCATGGGAAACACCAGTTAATCAACCAAAGTGCAGACCTGTAAACCCATAATAGTATAAATCTTCTTTACTTACATGAAATATCCCTCGAACTTATTGCAGTACTGTGTCAATTTGTGTAAATTTCTTAGGATAATTTGCCAGGATGTTCTCTGAAAGAAAAATTAATTCAAATAGGAGTCCAGCATGCTTCAAATGGAAGCTCTACAATTGCTTCATTTGGCCAATGAACCCTAGCTGAGGACTTCCAAGATTGTAGAAAAACTATTGATAAGTATTGCACACCAAATATGTGTCTAAATGATGTGCACTGACATGGTTTTATTCAATAAAAATCAGAGTCACCAGATATATATGTGCATACATTTGGTTATTGCTATTGGAAGTAACAGCCTCAGCCTGCAACTTAATCCCAGTCTGTTAGAAACAGGGCTCGGCAGGCTCACACAAATTGAAATGAATTCTTGCCACAGGCTTTAAGACAATGTGTTAGTTAGTACTTTCAGATTAATACCAGTTAGGTTTTGAACAGTTGCAATCTCACTCTAGATGATTTAAAACAGATGAAAAAAAAATGTGTTACACAAAATAAAAGAATACAGAAGATACAGTATTGTATTATTTACTGGAAAAAAATAACAAGTAAAAATCATGTTTGCTTTTGTTTTGATTTTTTTTTTAACAGCATTAAGTAATCAAACTTAGACCATACAAGCATCAACAAGAAATGTAAATAACTGTACTATTAAGATGGCATCTACAGATTTTTTCAAACTGCTTGAGATCTGAAACTGCAAATGTTGTATACCTCAGTGTAAAATGATTCAAGTGCCTTGTGCAGTATGTAAAAATGTTGATAGTCAATGACTATGATGAAATGTACATACAATACCTGAATTTAATATTTTAATACCTCAAGCCCAGATCACCAAAGTATTTATGTTCCATCTCCTCATGGAAGATCTGGTTCTCAGTTTATATTAACCCCTTCCATGTAAGGAGTAACTGTATTTGATAGCGTGAATTTATAGTCTGGTCTTTCCCTATAGAGGGAGGGAAAGGGTCAATATTTAAGAAAGAGTGGTTCCAATAGGCAGAAAGGCTATGACACTGCAGCTACATGAACCATCTTCCCTACACAACATAAAAATATTCTAATCTTAAGGATTATTTTACAACTCAGTGGAAATATGCAGTAATGCAATCCATTTTCTTTGTCTGAATGACAAAAACGCAGTCTTAACAGTCACAAGAGCCTGCCTTGTGTTAGCTATAAAAAAAAATATATTTTTATATATATTTATGCAACTACTATGTGCATTAAACAAAAATCACTGTATGAATCAGCAGGGTTCAATAACACTTGTATCTGAATCTCAGGAAGGGGTGCACTGAAGTCTGTGGTGCTTCTCAGTAAGGACTCACAATGAAATGGCAACAGATAGAAATCCATTTGTTTAAAATCTTATTTTTCGCATCACATCGGCTAAGAAATGGTCCATAAGATCTCTGTCAGCTAAAAGGATTTGTTGTCTTTACCTCAGTCTGCTGCTCAGAAATGAAAGCTAT
The DNA here is from genome assembly GCF_028858725.1 of Colius striatus. Classification (NCBI taxonomy): domain Eukaryota; kingdom Metazoa; phylum Chordata; class Aves; order Coliiformes; family Coliidae; genus Colius; species Colius striatus. The sequence continues at coordinate 53,265,223 of NC_084763.1, forward strand.
CCCTTGAAACAAACCTGACAATCCTTAGTGAACACTGAAACTGAAAATCAGCCCAATGTCACTGTGAACTCCCATGAAATACAATAATTTCATAGTTGTGGAAATTCTCTGTTGTCTTTGTTTCTTACCAATTTATATATCACAAGCTGTTTAGATGGAGAGTAATCAGCAGTGTACAATAAACATTGTACTGCTTCTGGAAAGAATGTACACTGTGACTCACTCAGATGGGTAGGTTAATTTAGAATCAAAAAGTGAGTGTATTTCATACCCACTTATAGAAGAATTGGAAAATTCCTGTTTTTTTTCTTCTTTACCTGCATTGAGACACTTTTCTCAATCACCTGGGTACACTGAGCAGTGCCCTTTGCACTGAAAGGGTACAGCTTTGTCACTCAGTCTTTGAGATACCAGAGAAGAACACTTGAACCAAAGGGTGATGCCCTTGTGCACCAATGCTTTATTATATATCTTTTAATTACTGTGCATCCCCATACCTAAAGCCAATATCATGGCACTTGTGCCATAGTTCTGATACCATAGGTGTCCACTGACAAATGTTCTGCATGAAGCACTGTGTCTCAGTCCACTAACAAAAACTACTGTGCAGTGGTAATCTGGTATCTTAGATAGTTTCTCTTCTTGGAAAAAATGTATCCAAAATCTTCTTTCTATCAGACTACAGCAGCTTAGGGCTCCTTTTCTTTAGAGAGGCAAAGTAAATGTCTTACACCTGTAGGCCAGTACTGGTGTTCTGTCCTAGAAATTTTAGCATTGCTCTGATACAATGAACCCTTCTTTTTCTCCAACTGGTTCCACTTCAGCATAGGCAGGATGTCCGGATCCTCTTCTGAATTTCATTGCTGGCCATCTGCTTGGACGTCTCTGTAACAGCAACAAGAAAATGAACTGTCCAAATATGAAGGGCACAACAATAAATTATCCATTAAAAACTTGAACAATGCCTTGTAATTTGCCTTGTAATTTTGGTCTCTCATACTCAAACCCACTCTGTATAGTTGTTACAAGAATGGAGAACCACTGTTCGTCTTCTACAATGTAGTAAAGAGGTAAAGTTCAGTAAGAACTAGGTATTTCTACACTGATTTTATGACCAAAATGTAAACAGTATCCCAAATTAATATTATCTTGAAAACGAAGGGAAAATTCAGACTTCCTGTGAAGAAGCTGCTTCCCGTGGCTCCCCATGCACTGCAGCAAAAATGTGTCTTAAACATTTGACCCTTAAGTGGGGAGAGCTGTTATATATATACATCCTCTCTCACTTACCCACTCCCCAACATGAACCTGAACAGGGACCCAGCAACCTGACAAGGATACATCCCGGAGTGCTTGTTCAAGGGAGGGCTCCCAGCCCTGTCCAGATAGTAGTGATGTGGAAAAATGAGGACTCTGACACAGAACCCTCCTCATCGATGTCCAAGAGAATTCAATGCTGTACTCACTTAATAGCCACCTTAAAGATCTCCTTAAAATCTAAAGTCAAACAGCATATAATTGCCCCATTAAGGCAAGTACACTTGTCCACTGTTAATCATCTTGGTAGCCAGACCTTCTGCTTTCTCACGACAAGGAAAGATCTCTCTGTTACCAATTATCTTGCCCATAACATGTATTTTTGTGTTCAAAGTTACCCTAAATATTGTTTAGACAGTTCTAATTTGTGCAAGAGTCTTTAATTTCTTCTAGAAACACCCAATTTATTTGTCAAATCACATACAGAAATGGATGAGGCTTCAAATATCGAAAGATGTACTTCTGATATAAATTTCCTGGAATAAAGATCAATCACTTGACACCATGTTAACTTAATATGCTGAAGAAACTGCTTTGAAATAAAGACTGGCTCAGATTTAAGATTCAGTAGGATCATTTACTGACTTAAATTATTTTTTCTTTTTGATAGAATTGTTTGGTTAAAGTATCTCTGTGATTAAACCCACTTCTTGTTATAACAATGTTTCTGCAGTCTTGGGTTCATCCTAAGTACCTGGCTGCTGACAGATCAGAAACAGACTACCTCCTTCCTCCCCACCTTTGACTTTTATTGTCAGTGTTGATTATTTATCTTAGTGCTTCTTCCTTGTGGTGGATTCATGTTTCCCTTGCTGAGCTGCTGGATTCTGCTGAGCTGGATAAGCTATGGAAAAAATAACTTTACTATCGGTACAAGGTAATGACAGTGAGATCAATGACAACAACCCATATGCCAGGACACTGCAGGACTTTTGAAAGAAGACAAAAAAGATGCTTGCTCCCTTCTTTTTAATCATCATCTTCATGAAACACAGTTCAGTGGACAAAATCAAATTGATGGTTTTGTCAACCCCTTTTCAAACTAAAACCATCACCTGTAAAATGTAAATATATAATAAAAACAATGGGCCATATCCCAGACCAAAACAGTAGAACTGTGTGAGCTTCATCACTTAAGGCAGCTCTTTCTTCCTTTTTTACTCTGTCTCCTATTCTCATTTATTCAGACATACACTGCTTTTGTGACATTAATGCAGAAATCTGGGCGCATGGAGAACAGGGCTGACTGTTAAATATCAGCTCTTACTTGTGAAGTGCTGCTATGAGCAGATGTGTAACAGTGAGCCAGAAATGCCCATCAATTCCCTGACCTCTGAAACACCAAAAACTGTCTCCAGCTTTTTTGACTGTTTTTTTCCTCCTTGTATTTCTTTTCTCCAAGCAGACAGGGGATGAGCAGAAGGTCAAAACCTACTAAAATCTACTAGAAAATCTACTGCTAGATCTGCATGCCAGTGAATATTTCCAGACACTGAAACACAATACCCTATATAGCTTGTTAGAAAAATACCCTACAATTAGTTCTTTCTGCAACCATCCCAGCTAGGGCTCAGGATTAAGGGAATCATCCTTAGTCCATGCTAATATTCTACATGCAATCACCTTACTGTGAGACTGATGGAGTTAGACAACAGGAATGCAGATCCTTCCATGCTGGTTGGTCTTTATGCTAAAAACTAGTCCCACGCTTATTTAGTTTACTAGCAAAGACATAACTCAAGTTAGATCAGGAAGAGTTAAGGTGCATCCCTCAGGCTCTGATCAAGCACTATTACTTGTATTTGCTGAAGATCTGCAGCTGCTCATTCCTTCCTCCCTCTCTTTCTCCCCAAGGTCATCCCCTGGCTCCATAGCACTGGTTCTACTCCCTGGGTGGCCATTTGAGAAGACAGATTTGTGAAATTATCCAGCTTAAACACCCAAAATGAAGTAAATCAAATAAGTAAAAAAGACATAGGTATGTGCATGTGTACATACAGGTGTTCATGTATGTTTCTAAGCAGCTGAATCAGCACAATAAAGCTCTGGAAAACCTTCAAGGAGGGTAGGAAGGTGAAAGGAAAGGCTGTGACCTTTACAATGGGATCTTAACTCAAAAGAATGATAATTTGTAACCACAAAACCTCACACTACTCTTCAGTCTGTGACATACTAACTATTATTAAGACATATGCAGCCAGTATTGAGAGATACCTAGACTCTGAATTCACTCAGTCTCCATGTGTCTGTAAGTTGGATTTGGTTTGGTATTTACAAGCTGAATACAAGAGAAAGGCACTTTGCCTGAGGTTAAGATGGTCCCAATTTGCAATGTTAGTTTAGACTCCTTAAAATCCTCTACCCACAGAGAACTGCCACAGAAGAATTTTATTCTGCCGTTGTTGAGCCTTACATAAGCACGTTTGGCAATGGTATTATTGTGTCCAGCTGGGAAAAGACATCACAATATCTGACTCCCTGCCTTCATACTGGTTCTCTGCTGTCTTCTCAGCTGTAGACAGATCATGTTGCCTTTGTTCCCCAAAGGCAAAATGCTGGGATGACTGCTGAGGTAAGTTGCAAACATTAAAAGGATTTTGGACCAACATGTAAGTAAGAGCGGTAAGAAAAACACACAAAAAGGCATGCACATGAAATCTGCTTGTGTCATGTGCAACCCTTGTGTCCACAGATAACTGGGTTCAAAGAGACAAAGGGCATCTGAATAAAAGACAGTCTGCCTTATGCCTACTTTTGGATTTGCTAAATGTTCCCTGTACATTACTTACTCTCAGTATCAAAGTTCTCACACAAATGCAAATCAACAGATAAAAATATGAGAAAAAAAAAAGAACAAGAAGGTAAGAAGTAAAATCTAAAATACTACTGAAATTGCAATTTGGCTCACAACTCATTGAAACTTGAGTGCATCCATCTGACTCAGCTGGGAATTTCTTTACCCCTATTTCCATATATCATTTTTGCTAGGATCTAAATCACAGGCATGCAATCCACTACAATCAGGGCATCATGCTTGGCTTCTAGGCCACCAAACCTCATATAATGAACACATGCATAATACCTAGGTTACTGAATAAATTAATTTCTTTTTAATTGTGGTACCACTAGTATGTAGCTATCTGTGCTTCTGCTAGACTTCAGACACAAGCTTCTGCTTTGTTGAAAATGTCATGAAGAGCACTATTTGACACATGTGCTACTTTTATGCAAAAAGTTCAAAGTATACTCAAGTGACACAAGATTCCTCAAGGTAAGAATAGATATGTAACTTGATTCAAAAGAAGAACTTACTGGAAACAAAATCAAGGCATAGGAAATACCACTAGATTGACCACAAATATATAAAAGACCAAAGTATACAACATGCCTTCTATCACTCTGCAAGAGAATCTTTAGTCAACATTTACTCTCAGCTGTTAGAAAGAGCCTGCACTCATTGGAACTTTGAAACTCCCTTAACTTTAAAATTTGATAACTATTTCTGGTTTTACATCACCAGAGAAGTGTCCAAGTTAAACAATGAAACACATGTTGAATAGTGTGAGGACTGGAAGAAACAGCAACACATGGCTTTTTGATTTGAGTAGTTTACATACTTAATGAAGATGGGAACTTTTTTTTAAAGGAAAGTATTGAACTGTTTGGATGGTATTCTTTGAAAGTTATGTACTATCATGGGCAAATTTAATAGCATTGGCATTCAAGACTTCTCAAACCATTTGTTCAAAATAGGTAATTTTGTTCAGTTGGGGCTGCACGTTGTACATTGTGCTATGTTGTGCTAAACAGCTATAAACAAAACCACTAGAGGAAGTGGTTCAGACTTAGGGGTAAAAAAATAAGAGTGATGTTACTCTAAGACAATAGTTGCCTTTGGAATAAATGGCATTTTTCTTGGCATTTGTGTATTGCTTATTTAAACCAACTAGTGTGCTCAGGATATCATTTAATGGTGATCAGAGGTGTCATAAGGGATCACATTCATCAGTTTGAAGTTAAACAATGCAGTTAAAGTGTGAGTGTGCACATCCTCATTCCAGGGAGCTCACTGAGAAAAAGAACTACAAACTTGAGGGGCATCATGAGTGGTATTCAAGATGAGCTATGTGAAAACCTAACTGAAGTGAATATTGTGTAATAGCTCCAGAGAACACAAGGGACAAAGAGACTTAAAGCCTCAGATATGGGAATTTCTTATTATACTCTTCTTCATTCAGAAATCTGTCATGACTATAAACCAAATCAACTCAAAAATCCTCATCTATGCCTTAACCTAAAAAACCCAGCAGAATCTGAATAAAAATGATGCTTTACCAACAAAACCACGACAGCATCCTAGAACCTTAGATGTAAAAAGATGTTTCTCTGATAGTTGTGTTACAGTTCTGAATGAATGCTATGTTTAATATCAATAGTGACTGCTTTGAAAGTAAACTCAAATTTAGCATGTCCCTGTTCTTTATTTTTCCCAGCCTTAGATTTGCATTACTTACTAATGACAGATAAATTGATTCAGATCTTGATTTAGCTAGAAGACTTGATGGCAGACTATAGTGTACTAGTAATTTTTTAGACAACTGCATGAGGGAGCTGCCTGTCCATCTGTTGCATCTTAACTGTGCACTTTGCTCCATTAATCAAGAGGCTCATAAAAATAGTACTTTCTGAATTCTTTATGTGTTTTTTCTCACTTCATGACTAAGCCCATAGCAATTCTTCTGAGCTCTTTCTGCAAAATGCTAACACCAGATCTACTTTTCATTCATTTCCCATTAATGATACTGCTTGTCTGCTGCGGTATGTGGGCTACCATGTTATCTGTAATAGCGTACTCAATTTTCAATTGCACAAATACATTAAGGAATGGCTTCCTTTTTCCTAACAGTGGTCTCTTTATATGTGACCCCTTAATATCAGTTATGTCTTACTATTTTTTTGTGGTTCAGTTTCAAAATGATCCAGCAATGTGCCCTCAGGGCTAAGAAGGCCAATGTCATCCTGGGCTGCTTCAAGAAGAGTGTGATCAGTAGGTCAAGGGAGGTTCTGCTCACCCTGAACTCTGCCCTGGTGAGGCCTCACCACCCCCTCACCTCCTTTAGCAGAGGTGTTGGACTAGATGATCTTTAGAGGTCCCTTCCAAGGCCATTGGCCTTCTTGGTCACGAGGGCACATTGCTGGCTCTTGTTTAGTTTATTATCAACCGGCACTCCTAGATCTCTCTGTAGGGCAGCTCTCCAGCAGGTTACTCCCAGTCTGTCCTTGTACATGAGGTTGTTCCTCCTCAGGTGCAGGACTGCACTTGCTCTTGTTGAACCTCGGGAGGTTCCTCTCTGCCAAACTCTCAAGTACAGCCTCTGGTGAATCAGCCAGGTCATTGATTACGTTGAGCAAGACTGGCCCCAGAACTGATCCCTGTGGAACTCCACTGGCCACAGGCCTCCATCTCAATTCTGTGCCATTGATCACCACCGTCTGGGCTCTGTCATTCAGCCAGCTCTCCATCCACCTCACCATCTACTCATTCAACTCACACTGCCTGAGCTTTCTGATGAAGATGTTCCAGGATGTTATTTACTTCTTTCTGTAAAAAATTATTTTCCTTTTTCTTTTTTAAAAAATAGAAAGATTATGGTCTAGTTTTTCTAAAAGTGTACATTGCATACTAAAAAGCATTTTAGCTTTGGTAGTTGATTAACACCACCTAAAGTTTAAATTCAGGGGAATGAGTTTAACAAAACTGATTAAGGCATCACTGTTTGCAAGACAAGTATGACACTCATGAATGAAATAAATAAACATGCTGTTACTACACCAAGAACAAAAATAAATACATAAACAAACATGTGTTTTAATTTGGTATTCTTCTCTTTTTTTTAAAAAAAATGGTCTTGCCATTTAGCCTCTTGAGTCACATCACAACAGATAAGAAACTTGTTTTTACTAGAGTGAAAGAAAAGCAATTCAATCTGCGTGTGAAAAAAAGAAAGGGACTAATCATTCTCTTTTGTACAAGGACTTCAGTGGAGTTTTGTTTCTCTATATCAATAGAGAACTGGATTGAAATGTCGCATAGACATGAAAGAAAACGATTTATTTTATTACATTCCCAGATGGTTAACACAGTTACACTGCTTGAGCCTGGAATACTGATAAACAATTCTTTTTGATTTCTGTCACTACTATAGTATCTAAGCAGTATATTTATTATAATATGATTTTAAAGATGAATCGTTCTGTTCATGTTCATGTCACAGTTCAATTCACACTGCTGTCACAAAAAATGAATGTCTGTATCCTCCTGGCCCAGATTTTTACCTAGGCAATCCTTAGATACATCCCTAGTGACACTTGCAGTGCTGCTGCTGCTTCACTGCTGCCCATTAGAAAGTGTCCAGGCTCTTAAAAGAGTGCTGCAAGTGGAGGCTATCAACAGTTACAGTGTTTTCTTTCATATTTAGTAACTCTAGACTTATCGTAAGACAGAGAAATACTGCTGAGCTGAAAAAACAGTAAAGAAACAATAAAGATAAAGTAGCAATTTCTTGTAGAATCAAAAAACCTATGGAAACTGTTTCTTTCTCATATTGTCATGTACTGTGTAGCTGAGCTGGCTAAATGTCAGCATCTGCAATGTAGATGTTTGCACCTAAGGTAGCTATCTGGTTTTGAGGGAGAAAAAATGGTAATTTATCTAATCCCAAAGGAGATGTTTCAAATAGGTCAGATGAATCATAGTCTAAGACAGTCTGTTTCTCTCTAATAAATAGAGCAAAGGAAGATGATATTAGATTTAGATGTTAAAATTAGGTCAAAAGAATCTTTCCTATACTCTTGAGGGAAACTGTTAAAAGGTTTCTACAAATGAAAGTACAGACCAGCTAAGACAAGTTTCCAGCTAAAAACTAGAGTCAGATTAGTAAAATAATTAATAACATAAATAGCAAATTATATAATAGCATTTATATTGTAATGAAAAATATTATTAATTGTATATTCATTACAAAATATTAATTACAATTGATACATATATTTTCCACAGGAAAGTAATATAAAAGATATGTCCTGAAATAAAATGCCAGTGTACACGAAAGCTAATGGAGAAATGTTACAGTGAGGAAAATGTAGATTAAGAAAGAGAGGTGGAGTGAAATTGCAGACATATCTTTTAGATATATATGCTGTGTAAAACAGCAACAGGAAAGTAATAGCAATGGTAGTTACAGAAGAAATGGAATGAAAAACATGCTAAGCACAAAACCAATCACTGCTAGGAAAGGTTCATCTTTTTCAAAACAGACTACAAATACAAGAATACTTTCTAGATTTGGTTAAGTTGTATTGTGGCTATCTCAATTATCCTAAACAAGTTACATGACTAGTGATACAGCACGTTGCTTTTGTCTTACCTCTATAAAGAAGAGACTAGCTGCTGATGTTGGATGATGATACATATAGACGGTCACAAGGATGGCTGCAGCCACGATGAGGACCAGGACTAGAATGCCAACAATTAAGCCAGCATGAAGCGTTCCACCTTTCTTCTCCACTGCACTGTCATCTGTGGAGGCTGCACAAATGGCACACTTATTAGTACAGCAACTTCTGTCTTACCCATTCCATTTCACAGATGGCAACTGAATACTCATTTTTCCTGTGTTACATGTTCCTTGTTTTCCACAGCCTACGTTGGAAAAAGATGTTAGATGTCTCTTTCCCATAATCTTAATGGCCAGACACTTCCAAATGTGTTACTAATTCTGACTCAATAAACAAAGTTAGTATCCTTTCTTTTAGAATGCAATCTGAACATTTTAAAGTTCCTAATTACCTTCATCATGAACTTTGTTTGCTTTTATCATAAAGCTGTGGTGTAGACAAAAAAACTACTAATTGCATACATCCTGAATGCTGCATTATATTTTTACAGGTTCAAGTTGAGACATGCCACAAACCCTTGTGAGGTCTAGCTAGTAAACATTCTGAAAGTCTGATTCATTAGCCTGGTGAGGGGTTTTGAACCACCCTGTGCAACTGAGTCACAGTCAAAGTGTAACAGATGGATGCTAAATGACTCCCCTCATATTCTTATCTAAGTCTGAATGGAATATTCACCATACCACAGTATTACAGAAGACCATCCATTCACTAAACTTGATATCGAGAGGCTGCTGATGTTATGCTCCCATAAGAAGGCTGTCTCTGTCACACAAACAACTTGTCCCCAGTCCTTCCAAACAAGTGACTGGAAGTCTTTTAAGAACACAGTAACCTTTGTGGAAAAAGTCTCTCAATAAAGTAGCCAGTGCTCAGGTGTGGTTTCTACAACCTGGAATATCACAGTAAGTACCAAAATGGGGATATGCAATGTTTCTTTAGCATCCTCTTGCGATAAATAAGTGATGTTCTACTCACTACTGTAGGAGAAAGAGCAATTCAGAAACCTCAGGTTTAAAAAACACCAGGAGAGCACTGGTCATTTGGCTTCACAAACTTACATCATTTTCCTAATATTCTCGTTGCTTTCTGCCTTTCTGGTAATCCTTCAAATTACCTCCATGCCTTACTTCAGACAACAACTGTCTCTGGCACTGCTTATGAGAAGTTGTCTTTCAATTCCACTTTTAAATTTCCTCTCAGCACCCTTGTTTGCCAAGCCGACTATAAGGAAAATTGCTGCCTTCAACAGCCACGTTGTGCCATCCCTCTGAATTGTTTGTTTAGTTACCTTAGGTCTGTGAGGTCAGGGACTGTCCTTTCTATTTTTTGTTGGAAAACAGCTATTGATTTATGGATACCATTTCAAAACAAGTTACTGTTATTGTTATTAATATGACAATAATGATACATGGTCTTTTACCATTCATAAGATTGTGAGTACAGCACTCCACACTAACACTAAAAAAGACAATTGCAAAATACTAGACCAAAGATCTGTTGATGTAGTTACCCTTAAATGCTTTGTATGAGTGGAACTAAAAGAAAACAAGAACACTTAATCTCAGTGTAACAGCTCATGCATCCATGTATGGCAGCAGTTTTCTCACTAGGTCAGGGAAGGTCTGCATAGCTTGGCACCAGGTGGATTGTATAGCACCATTGCAACAACAGTGATAGAACGAAAATAAGGATACTTTAAGCCAAGAGTAATTTCTAACTATAACATGGAAGTGAATCTATGGGGGAAATGTAAGGGTTCAGGTACATTTTCCCTGTTTTTTTCCATATTTCCTCAGTCTTGAGTCAGGGCAGCTGAAACACCACAGTGTTGCTCTGCTCTTTCCCATGAAGTCAGTGGAGTAAGGAGCTAAGTAACTGAATCAGAGAATAAAGAAAAAGAACCCAGTATTTTGAGAGGCTAAACTAGGACGTGGGAAGCATTAATGAAGCTAACAAAAAATTGCAAGCATATACTCCCACTCAGGTACTGCCTAATCCTGAAGGTATCTTTCTTTTTACTGAAAAGTTCGTTGACTACTAGTTCACACAGGGACTTCAGTTTTAATTGTGCTGACTGTGGGACATTGTTTTTGCGTAGGCATGAACAAGATCCAAGAACCAGACCTCTGCCTGCCGAAATCTTACAAAGGGATTTACTTAGCTTTCTTGAAGCTTAGTTCACCTAGATCTATTAGAGCTTTTAAAAAAGAAAAGCAGTGTCAGTCTTACATGTACAGGAACAATTTCCAGGCCATATATTACACTGCAGTGAAAGGCAGGAGATATTGCCTAGGATGTGGAAGACCTATTTTCAAAGGTAGTCCCACCCAAAAGGGCACCTAAAACACTTTCTGCTAGTTGTAGCAGTATGTAGCAAAGGATGTAAGATTCATGGAAGAGACAGGAAAGAAAGGTGACTCTAAAAATGTTACTCTAACTTTCAGGCAGCAGAGTCTTTTACTTGAGATAGCCATTAACTTGAGATAGCAATTCACTTTCAGTTGAGAATAGATGAATGTATACAAGCTCTAGTTTTAATTTCTGTTCAGGAACTGTAACTCTATTTAGTACTTGCATATATATTACAAACTGCCAAACAGTTGCAAATTAAGCAATTGAAAGGCCATCAGGAAAGTCTGCTTTATTGTACACGCTATTAATTCCTAGTGATGAGCAGTTAGTTCTGGGAGTCACCCTGCTGAGAAGTAACTGCTCCCTAGAAGGAGCAGAGGATTCATAGTTTGTCTGTCTTACCATTGTCTTTTTGACAACTTCACACTCTTTGTCTCTTCACTTCAATGCCACATAAACTATTTTGTCACTTGTATTCATTTTCAGGCCAATTTGCACTGAATGAGTACTTTGTGTTGTTACCACATTATGGTTGAAGACAGAACATCATATTCTTCATATTAAAGAAATGCTGGACTGTAGCAAAGGTCCTAACCACTCTGAGAAGGCTATCAAACTAATTCCCTCTGATTAGCATCCAGTTTTGTGAACAAGAAGACTATCTCCCCCAAATAACACAGGTGACAACTGCCTGCCCAGACTTCTCCTAGCCTTGGGTGGAGCACTGCATGTACACCAGTGCAGTTATCAAATGCTAAATGCAAAAGATAATGAAATACAAGAAATGCTTTTCTTAAATGACAAGTGCAAGTAACTTGCAATTTCCATAATCGAAATTCAGTTCATTGACCCCAGAGCTCAAATACTCACGAGAAATTGATTTCACTCTCTTTGCACAGAGACAATAAACAATGCTGTCAACTTTGAAAATATTCTGTGCTGCAAAATCAACTGACAGTTCTTTTTAAAAAGCCACCAAGGGAAACAGGTAAAAAACAGGACTCAGAAACATTTTCAGGTGCAGAAATCTTTTTAAGAGTATCACAGCACATTTGGTGTTCCAGGTAAGGCTAAACCCATGGGAAGATATTTGTCTTGTGACCAAAAGGAGCTCTCTTAGTGAAACTTTCATAAACTTTCCTTTTCTTGTGCTCAAAAAAGCAATTGTTACATACAACATGCTCTATATTTATAACTCCTCCCCAAATTCTTACAGACATAAAGCTTTTCAGCTGAAGGAGCATTTTAACATCTCCAATGTTAGTCTGCTGCTCATTAGTTGCTGAATGACAGGACAGAAACAGCAAATAACATGCTTTTTCTTCCCAAATATAAAGGCACACAACACAACATGAAATAACTGTTCTCCTGCCAGAATCCTATTTGAAAAAGTGAAAACAAAGTAAAAATGTTCTCATTGTTTTCATGATAAACACATAAAGACTATATAATATTTGACTTTATATTACCATATTATGTTCTAGCTGCAGCTGAGTTAGCAAAACAAAAAAAGCTGAATGAAATTAATTGAATTAATGAAATGAATGAAAACCTTGTCCTGGCCCATGGGTGCTGTGATGCTGACTATAACAGGAACTAAGGTGCATACAAACTGGGACTACTCTTGAGATTGTTTGTAAACACATTGTAGATACTTTCACAACACTTTTTCTCACTATTACATATTATCCATAGATATATGTCTTCTATCATATAAATGTAGAGTTTACACAAAGTTTCTACTGTGATAGTTTTATATAGGAGAAAATGCCAGTGTTTCTGGCATGGTCTTAGTTTTAGGGCAAAATGGGTCTGGATACAAATGCATGAAAACAGCCCCTACACATGAAGCAGACTGGAAAAGTGTATAAGTTCAAGTAGAACTGTAGAAGCTTATGTAGTCTTACTTATGAGGATGCACTACATAGATTAACATTATAGAAACAGAATGTGTGATAACATTTCCAGAGCCTCCATGCAAACATGTCCTTTTTTAATAGTTCAGTTGTTAACTGCAGAACTTCTCTTGCATTCTTCAATGTACATGTTAGGTAATTTGGTCCTTTGGCATTGACCATGATTTTGAAGCTGTGGCATTCAAGAATTCATCACTTTGGTAAATTAAAACTTGCTGTGACAACACAATACAACTTTTAAAAATATTGTATGCAGGGATGCCATGAGAGACTGCAAGTTTTGTAGTTCACTCTGTAAAAAATATCTCAGACCTAAGCTGTGGGTGAAAGTGATATATTGAAAGCTGATTCCTTAGCTGCCAATTTCTACTTCTTGATTAGGTGTTGGGCATCATTTTTGCCAGTTATATGAATTTGATATATAAACAAAGGCATGTACTGGTTAGGATAGAAGCTATTTGATGTATCAGAAATGCATGATGATATATATCCATATTTAAAAGTCATCTAAGACAGGATGCAAGCAATTTTCATCCCTCTCCAAGGTTTACTTCAGGGTAAGAAAACCATCTGCCGGCGACAGCCCTGGAATATTCTGACTTTGGGCAAATCAGTTGAACGCCAGGTCAAATCCATTTCTCCTCACTACTACCCCTGTTATCTGTCTGATACACTACTGTATCTATGTTAATCTCATTCAATGATCCTTACAACCATAACTGTTCTTCCATAGCCAGCCTTGGACTGCTATTGATCTGGTTCCTCTTATCTGTATTTTCAGGGCATCTGATAGGTTTTTCCCACATGAGAGAGCTCTACAAGCCATTTGGCAACAGTCCTTCTCCTTGTGTTTGGTCTCCTCCTTGGGCAGCCAGAAAGCAGAAACACTCTTCCTGCATGGTCTAGGGCTAACCTGCACTTGCAGATCCAAGTTTATTCCACCAGCCCTTCACCCTATTATGTATGTCATTTCTAGCCTGGAAGCTGTATCACTCTATTTGGGGTTTGAGTTAAAACGCTCCTGTAAAGAGAGAGAAAATAATATTTAGGGCAGCTGAGTCCACAGGGTTTCAGCCTCCAGCAAGCTCAGCAAAGCTACTGGACTTTACCCCTCTTTTGGGCCTCCATCTACATCTGGAATGTGAGTCTAGCAGGAGGCTGCTTGTTTTATGGTGCTGGTATATAGTTCTCTGAAACTAAGCTTTTTTTCCTGTACAAAATGCAGAATCCTGAACAGATGATTAATGACCCACATATAGTGACTGTGGGAGGGAATAAGGGACTGTACAGTTGGAAGGATTCTCCAGAGGTTCAGAGGAATCTCCATAAAAATGTTGCCTTTACCTCTTTTAGGAACAACATGCTCTGGACTTCTCAGCTTCTTCACAGTAATGGAGTGTGATTTTCTTGATTTGTGGGTTCATTCTCTTAGCATGTCTAACACTTTGGGGTTAAGCCGTTGCTACACTTTCCTTGGTTTCATGATGATTTATAAAGTTATGAAGCAGGTAATGCTTTAAAAATTGGTTTCTGATTGCATGTAAGGAGTGAAAGGTGGTCTTTCAGTGCAGATAGTACAAACTGTAACCCACAAATTCTGAAATCAGTATCTGGCTTTGCTATCAATTTTCTGTGACCCAGGGCAACTCTGTAAGTCTCTTCAAGACTGATCAACTGCTTAGTGCAGTAAATGGATGAGAGTGCACTAAAATCAAATCCCTCTGTTTATAGGATAACAGCAGTCTAAGGACTTACTTTTTTCTGCTCTAAAATTTCACCTAATGCTACAACAGTTTTCATCAGCATTAATTTTAGTCTGTAAGGTCATGTAAGCTGTTACAATACTTGGTAGCATCAAGCAGTGGCAATCACGAAGGCCTATATTGTACCATGCCATTTGGCCTGGCAAGGCAGCTGATTGTTGTTAAATCCAGAAGATGAAAAATGTCAACAGATTACAAGAATTTCAAATCAACCAGCTTATTGACTCCTCTTAACCCTACTGAAAGCAAATACAAGGTCATCAGGTCAAGCAGGCTGTTCCTTTCTAAAATTGTGTCTAATGGTTGCAGATCTACTTACCTCCATCTCCACCCCCTGCCTCTTTTGGAGACAGAACAACTTCAGGCATGTCAATGAAAAATCCACAACTATATTCATCTTCTTTCACTTGACCTCCATTTTTCCCATTGTTCACAGTGGCCCATGCACACCAATGTGAAAGATCAATGAACTGTGTAAAGGAGATTGCAGGAGGCTACTGACTGCAACTACTGGGTTAACTTCACATATGACAGGTAGTTAAAAAGACAGGAGATGTGTGTGCTCTAGCTGTCACACTGCCATAGCACTGTGGCAGCAATGGGAGCAGATGATAAGATAAAACATTAAGTAGTGCAGCCTTGTTGTAAAAGTTTGTCCAGTCAATCACACTTATTCCTTTAGTTCTACACATGTTTTTCATAGTAATCCTTTGACCTGGTACTAAGCCCACATACTGTACATGTTTAACAAAATCAATTAATTGTGTGCCTTTACAGCACAGTTACGACAACTGTAAGAGTAGATACTATATATCATTTTATGTCTGGCTTAAAAAACCAAAGAGAAACTAAAGTGGAGTAAATTAGACTGTAATATAAGTCAAAGTGTCTACACATCATTGTTTTGGTTTAGCTAAGTTGTTTTAACACTGTGCTTTTTTTAACCTGATGTGATATATAATGCCTAATGTGACGTAAAAAAGCCCTTTAATGCTAAAGGCAGAAAGTGACATTTGCTTTCTAGTGGATACATTCCAGTGCCACTACTTTGGAAAATCTGTGCCATTATTTGATTGACTTTCTGCAGATTGGATTGGTGTTTTTTACATATTTTGTAATAAGATGATGACAGCAAAAGTAGGATGCAGTGGAGATGCAAGAAATTCTGGAAAAGACAGAAATGTCTCGTTCTAAGTAACATTTCAGCACAATTCAAAGTACCAGGAAACAAATTGAAAATAACAAGATTTCTTAATGGTACCAGTTTAAATGTCCTTAAAGATTATTAACCCCGAATGAGATAATCACTTTTCATTTGTGTTTGCTTTAAAAAGCACACACGTGTACCACTGGCTACTGTGTATAATATGCAAAAGGAAGATGAGAATATTTATATCAGAGGTTGTTGCTTTACCAAGCTTAGTCCTTGGGTTTGGAAGGCTCCATTTCAATAAGATATCTACCATAGGCACTGATGTAGTATCATACTGAACACTAGCAAGGCTGCATAGGCTTTCCTTAAGTCAGAATATTAAGAAAGAAGAATTTGAATTACACTGAGCACATAATTTGATATTTTTTACAGCAATATATTATGGCAGATCCAACACTTTTTCCTAAGAATAGTGCTTTCCTATTCTGAGAGTGACAGCCAAACTTGAAGAAAGCAGTGAGCACCATTTAGCAAATTGCTTGGGGTCTAAGTTCAACTTTGATCATACCGAAGAAAACAAGAGAAATCTATAATGTATCATAAGACCTATCTCTAACTAATGCTGAGAAAGTGCTGAGAAATTATAGAGGAGGAACAGCTTGGAAAGACTCAGAGAGAAACAGAGAATAAAATATGGAAAATGTCTCAGCATTTCTTAGCTTGTAATCTGCAGTGTGAAATACAAAATATGGGAAGACCCTTATTTTATTTATTGTCTTCAAAATTTTCACCTAATTTTAAGAAAAAGGGTAAAGTACCTGATAATCTCTGTTTACAAGGCTCTAATTTATTTGATAATCAAGGTAGCTAATTATTCTTCTCGAATTTACCTTTTTTTTCCTATTCTTATCCTATTAACATGCATCACCACCTATCTTGCTTATCTCTCTGTTCTGACACTTCTTTTCTTCTTCTATTTTCATTACTACTGAAACAGTTTGAAAGCTGCTATTTGATAAATTTTTTTTACATACAAGCACAGCATATCATAGAATGGTAAGGGTTGGAAGGGAACTTTAGATATCATCTAGTCCAACCCCCCTGCAGAAGCAGGGTCATCTAGATCAGGTCGCATAGGAACATGTCCAGGTGGGGCTTGGAGATCTCCAAGGAAGGAGACTCACAACCCCTCTCTGGGCAGCCTGTGCCAGGGCTCCCTCACCCATTTAGAAATGTAACATATTAGAAAGAAATAAGTTAGATGACTATTAGCAGGTATGAACTACTGTTTAACATGTTGCAATTAGAGTTCAGGGTACACAAGAAAACCAAGATTGAGTCTGCTTCATAATTTGTCAAGACTTATTATGGTAGGAACAGCTTAGAGTGCAACTTTTAATGGAAATAAAGAAGATAGATGAATAACAGGAGCTAGTTTGGAGATATAGGGGACTAATAAACAAAAAATCTTGGGTAAACATATCACTATGTACAAAGCTTATAAAAATACTCTTTTTCAAACCTTTGGCCTGTATTTCACAATTTATTACCAAGTTTCATAACCTTTCAAGCTCCTATTAGGCTACGTATAACAGTAATGTTAATCCTGTATATCATTAATGTTCATATCTCCACCATCTTTGAAAAAGTTCACAAGAGAATGAAAGCAGCAGGACACAAACATTTCCTAGCACTACATATGCTAGGATGGACTTGTTCACCTATGCAACCTGATCTAGGTTGACCTGTTTCTGCAGGGGGGGTGGACTAGATGATCTCTAAAGGTCCCTTCCAACTTCTACCATTCTCCTTCAGGTACGTATTTTTTTGCATAGCTTGCCTTTTTGACAACATTAATATTTCTACATCTTGATGAATAAAAAGTGTAGCAGTTGGATACTTACTGTCCAACATACTTTCATTTCCAGTTATAAAGCTGGAGGACTGAGAAGGACTCATAGCAATCAAATCATCACAACAAAGTGTCTAAACAGGTCAAATAACACATCTAGATGTGCTGGTCAATCATCTAAATTATCCACCAAAGAGTTCTCAACAAGAAAATACTGCATTAATGAATAGACACAGCCAATTGTTCACAATCTTAGTGAAAAATTAGGCTTTTAAATTGTTCAGTCAGATGTGTTGTGTCATAAGAAAAATGTAAAAAAACCCAGAATTTGCAATTAACAATAACAAAAATACACATTTTTTGTGCTGGACATACCTTAAAATTTAGGAAATGCTTGTTATTTTAAAGAGAATTAAGACTTAACAAAAATTGTGATGGCATGCCAGCTGTATTTTAAAATGGTTTAGGTGTGTATGTATTAGGCATCTATCATGAGTCAGTGAAGAGAGCAAATGCAGAAGAAAAAAGAAACCAACAAATTTGAAATGTATGTTCAAAAATTCCACAGAGGAATTGTGGATGAATTACAGAAGTAACTTGCAGGTGTTTTTCTAATACAATTAAAAGATCAAAGCAGCTTGACCTGAAACTCAAATTTAATTTAAATGTAGTTGCTCCTCTCTAACATTTGGTTTCAAGAGTTCCAGGTAGAGGTGAGATGCAGAATCCTTTTGTTGTACCTAACCAGATATTGACTGCTATCATCCAAGGACACATCAAGCTATAGGCCATCATTGATCCAATATAGCTTTGGTTTTCCATTATAAAAGGTTCCGTTTCATCAGAGTTTTAAAGGATGCAGTGTAAGAAAGTAAAGAGCCCTGTATTCATGACCTGAAATAATCTACTCTATGAAAGGCTGACAAATCACAGAGAATCAAAGAATATGCCTTCGGCTGCAGAGGTTTTGTGTAAGCATAATGTAGGGGTCACTGGAAAATTCAATGCATAATTGAAGATTCATCAAAAAGAGCTTCTCAGATTAAAAGCTACGTTTACTGTGTGAATGAGGAATCCTGGTGTGTTGCTTTGCATCTGTGTTGTTTGAAGTCAGTTTCTTTTTAAAGATAATTCAAGAATAAAAGAAACAGCTCAAGGAAAATGAATAATCACATCAGGTGTTGGCTTGTCCTCCTAAAATGCAGAAGCTTTCTCAGTGGAAATAGACTTTCTATATTTAAGACAATTGATGCCACAAATTGTACCACCTCTCACTTTACAAAATAAGCCACAGAAGCCCCTCACTTGTTCTGGCATTCTATATTTCATTTGATTTCACAGGATTTGTATTTCCAGATTTTAGGCGAAGATTAGACAAGGGGAAAAATGATCCTATTGCAATTCCCAAATGGAAGAAAACTTGGATGTGTTTTCTGAAGCCCACTTTTAGAATTGTTTTTATATAACAATACACTATTTTGAGTTGCCTATGAGATGCTCATGATGTAGAAATGCCTGGTCTCAGGCCAGCCACCTGCCATAGAGCAATGACTCATAGGGCACAGCTCAGCCTGGAACACACCCCAGGTACAGCAAGACCTCTGTACCTGGGACCTCTGCCCATGGGTTTGAGGACTCCATGTAAGCTCAAGACCAAACCTAAGCTATATGGTAGATGAACTTGTATTCAGCCCCATCTCTCATCTTGCTTCCTGTACTAAATTTGATCTGTACTGAAGGTAGCTTGTGTATAGTCCTGTCCATGGGCCATGTTTCCTTGTATGGACTTGAAGCTGTGTTGTAGCTTTATCCATGGCCTCATCTCCTTTTGCTCCCTGTATGGGCCTGGTTCATCACCTCACCACCTCTGGAATTGTTGATGGGAGCTGCTTTCTTCGGTCCTTGCCTGATCTATGCTGCTGGCTGGTGTGCCTAGGCTGCTCCCTCACTGCTTGCAGCCTTGTCTTGCTGACCTAGATTCCTGCCTTGACCCTGGACCTGTCCTGTCATTGCAGCCTCAGCTGATAGTCACTAGACTGGGGTTTACCCCAGTTGATGACCCTGAGCTGCTGGATTCACCCTCCACCCTGCCAGTGCCTGCTGCTGTGCCTGACTGCAGATTCTCTTGTCCTTGAGGGAAGTTTGATGCTCTCTGCCTGGAGTAAAGGCAATCAGAGCCAGTACTATTCCCCTTTATATGAGTGGAAATATAATTTATTTCAATTTGCTCAGCTAATCATACACTTTGATAGATCATTCAGAAGCTCACAGAAATCAACCCAAATCTTTTCTTTCTCATCAGCAATCTCTTCGTTGGCAGATGTAGGGGCAGCCTACATTTAATGATCCAGTCCTATTCTAAATAAGAGCAAAATTCTCATCAGCTTCAAATGAAGAAGGAAAAAACCTCAGATCTCAGTCCTTGTACCCATAAAGATGACAAAATTTATCCCCTGCAAGGCCTCATTTAACAGAGACCCTGTTCAGGCTCAGTAAGACAAGGTGATCTTATTAACTTGCATAAGGAATGTACATGGAGAAATCCAGGATCTCTGCTAGTACATATGAAATATGAACTATACGAAATAGATTATGTTTATTTAAAAAAAATCATGTAATAATTTCCTACTACAAATGAATCAATAACACAGTATTATTATTTAGAACTAGCATCAGATCCTCTGTTAATACAATAAAATAACACTGTATTATTATAATACAACTAATAATGAATAAAACCAGTTAAAATTTCACCTAATATGTCCATATTTGGAAGTTAATGAAACCTTATTTTATCAAAGACTTGTAAAGAGAGTTGTAAATGTTTCATTTACTAAGTAATTGCTAAGCTTATTTGCCCTGCTGCTCTTCCACACAGATGTCGAAGGCTGAAGCCCTTTGGGAGTCTGGTAAATGCTATTTCTACAATCTCATTTTGATTAATGAAGTTCAGAGGGGTATAGTTTGACAAACTACTCACATTATTTACAAACAAAAAGATAATCTCTTACCTCCATTATCCTTTAGGTGCAGGGCTATCTTGGTGTCATCTATAAAGGAAATTCAAAGTTAGTTGTCAGAAAATGCATTTTTCTTGGTCATGAGTAATTTTAGGAATGGCTTTCTAATGTCAAAAAAATTCCACAATTAGAAAAGGATTTGGTACTCAACTCAATGAGAATCAGACTGTGGTGTTCTTACTTATACTGAGCAGTATTTTACTTTCTTACTACTAAAAACATTTAAGAGTGTTACAGTGTAAAGAAAGATTCAAAATATTGGTAAATAAGGCACTAGAGTCTGTCCTATAACACAAATAATTCTTCTATGTTACATGTTCATAAATAGCTTGAGCATTTTATCATTAATAAATTACAGGGAATAATGCTGAATTATTATTATCCAGCACTGATAGTTTCTAAACTTCTCTTACAGCAAACAAAATTCACTTTGAAATGCTTTCAGTTCAAATTTTTGTGTCACAGGCCAGTTCAAAAATCTGCCTGTACCTTGTACCTTTTCCTGTATTAACATACAAGTCCAACAGAAACCACCCCTTCTGATTTTACAGATGCTATTTGATTAATCTGAATTAGCTCTTCTAGCCAATTGAATTTTCTTCAGGAGCAGGAAAGCAGGATATCTCAACCACAGAAAGGCAGGATTTAAGCAGCTAGTGGAACAAGGATGAGAACTGAGACATCATCACTTATCAATTTAACTTGGTAGAAAGGCCTATAGAAACTATTTCAAATCTGTGAGCACAACATGAAAAGAACAGGCTGAAAAAAAGTAAATAGGCAAGTTTCCAATTTAAAAGAGGTTTTTAATTTGAGTATCTCTAATTTTCTCCTCTGTAAATAGAAAGAGAGCCAAAGAGAAGAGGTCAACACAAATACACACTTAAATTTCTTTTAGACTTGCAAATGACATGTTTACACTATAGAATAATGGAGCATATATACTTCACCTTCTGTGGGCAGGCTAGTTGGCAGGTGGGAAGTGGTGGATCCTCTGGTAGTTGTTAAAACTCTGAACTTTGTGGTGGTTGGTAGAAGAGTAGTAGTGGAGTAAGGAGGTGCTTCAGTTGTGTCTACATTCTTGTCACAAATCTTATCTTTTGACTGTGAAGAGACAACAAAAACAAAGATGAGAAAATGAATTCTCAGTGGTGAATGTCACCGACTGAAGAATTTAAGCATGGACAAGCTGTCAGAATAAAAAGAATGAAAATGAAAACCCTAAATGAAGAAATCTCAAGAGATTTTTTTGGTTTTCTTTCAAATGTTCTACACAGCATTCAGTAACATATATTTTTAATGTAGCACCAGAACTTACAACTCTCAGTTGTTAATGACAAGTTACCCCTGAACACTAAACATGTTGTTTCCTCAATTCAGATATTAATGTCTGAGGTTATCACTCAAATTTTCCCTCTTCCATCATGAACACTCGTGGTGGTTGGTCTGGGTCCCAGAACACATCAAAAAAAGATATGAGGAAATTAAACTGTAGCTCTTTATAGTGAGTAACATGTAGTTAACCAGAGCATTTAATCAGCCTTTACACACAGTTATCAGAGAAGAATATGCATCTGCATGTGTTCGGTCTACAGAATATTTATTTACAACACAGCAACACATTCACTATATGCCTGTTAATTATCTAGAAGATAAGAGTTTTATGTATTAAATGTGCATGCAATATTACAGTTATATAAGTGGCATAAATCATAAAACAAATTGTTATATTAGCACATCATAAATAAGATTCACCATCATATAATAATTCAAGTTTCATTCTCCTGGGAAAATATTTTGATACAAACATCGAGGTTTTGGGGGTTTAAAAAAAAAATTCAGGGCACTTTAAAAATTCTGCAAGTGTAATCTATATATTCTTTTATGGATTACACAATTTTGCAGGAAAATACATCCAATTACCTAGCAGCAAACATAGGAACTGCCTGTAACTCCTGCTGTCCCTATTCATTTTAATGAGAAGTGGAAACCTGCAAAGTCTGTTCATTTTATTGAGATCTGGCTGTCAAAACCCAATGGATGTTTGTCTTTCTTTTGATTTATATGGGTATTTTATTGTCCTTTGTTTTAACAGAAGCAATTTATTACATAAAAAAAGGTATTGGTCTCTGCAGTACAATTACAGCCTCATTATTCATCCTCTTGAATGAATGCATCTGAAATTAACCCCTGTGTCCTAATTATTGATCCTTCATTGAACTCCGGTAGTTAGCTCAGACATCATTCTGTGAGATGCTAAATAAGCTGCTGCTTTTACTCCAGAATGCCTGAAAGCTGGACTGTAGGTAGCAATCAAGTATCCCGAGACTGCAAATCGAACTATGAGTTTCTCGGGTACACTTAGTGTATTGATAATTTCCTCTCGGATCGTGCACTAAGCTTTGAGTACTAGTTGTTTTGAAATAAGAAGGGAGAAGCAGAATGGGATGCTGTTGTCCTGCAGACAGAAGTTTTTTAATAACTTCATCTACTGGCACAACTGAATCCTAGATAATTATAACAGACAATTTAAAATGAAGCCTGGTTTGAAATCAGCAGATTGGTAACTGCAAAGCTGTAGCTTCAAGGCCATGTAACAAGGTAGCATGCAGTTATCTCACAATTACAGTTATAAGAAAAACAATTTCTTCCATCAGACTAGATTTATATCCTTACTTCTCTTTGCTTGTACTGAGAATAAAACAGAATGTGCTTTTCGAACTAGGCACATGGTGCCATGTTTTGCTCTCAGTTTCACCTGACATTACACTTCAGAAGGGCTATGTTGTTGTAATTCATGAAACAGTTTAGCCTTTTCAGGCAAAATAGGAAAGTAACTGCTCTTTTATGGTCATCAGAAGATTAAAAGTGCCATAAATTGTCATAAATTAATTTCTCCCTGCTCCCAAAATAACCTAATGAAAAAAAACAACCCCAAAACCAAACCAAAATGCCCAAACTTCAAACTAATCAACCTTATAAAGGGAAGATGCTGGGAAAGAATCAGCAGCAAGATATTTACAGATATGTCTTGAAAATGAACTGCTCTGATCCAGGAGTACCTTGTAACTCTTCTAGATGCAGCCCAGGATTCCTGTCCACCATTACCTCAGTCAGATATCTTTCACGTTTTCTCACTGACTTTTTCCATGTAAGGAAATTCAAAATATTTTCTCAGAGATGAATTTTTAGTTTCTGTCCATTTCATTCCCTCAAGTGGGGAGGGAAATTGCTCAGCCTATTTTTCTTTATTATGCCTTACAGCATTTCCAATGAATGATAAATATGGAAAGTCTTTGGCCTTGAAACCAGGCTTCATAATCTGAAGAATTAAATCAAAAGCATCATAAGTATATAAATGACCTTTGTTGAGCTGAGGATATAAACTATCTACATACCTCTTCAGGGCAGCCACTGTCTACCCAGTCTTGTCGGTGACGGTCAAATCCACTGGAGCATCTTTAAATGAAGAAACAGACAGAAATTGTCCAGTTAGAGGAAAATAAGAAATAAAAAGGGAGAGGAAGAGAAGAGAATGGCAGAGAGAATAAGTATATGGTTGATTTTAAAATCATATTATTTCTGTGGTATTACTTTTCTTGAAGAGGCTGTGGCTTGCAATATGAGCCAATCATTTAATCCACTTCAGCAAGAGGTGTTTCAATGACTGAATTTTTTTACTAGTGTTTTGTTTTGGGTTGTTTTTTAAATTATTTATAGCTTTTAAAATAGGAATGTCTCCCACAGGATAATTATTCTCACTGCACTGAGCCATAGCATTTTCAAGTTTGATGGCAGCCAGAGGATTGTAAATTGGTTTAATTATTTTTACTCAGACTTTTTAGTCAGGAAAATTTAATCTCACAAAGCATGTAGGGAACCAGTCACTGCTTTTATCAGGCAAGGTGATCTGAGCCATCAAGAATCACATATAATGATGTGATCAATGTTCACACCTCCTCTGAACAGCCTTTGTGACGATTATAGAGTACTACACAGCTGCTTCTCCCTCCTCAGTAGCTGCAGAAAACTGGAGTTGCATGCTTATTTCTTACCAAATTTGGTGAGGTTAATAACTGGCTTGCAATTTCCATTCTCATTTGCAATAGGTAGTGAAAACATTTTAAAGCAACTTGTAACACATTAATATAACAATTCCTCTGTCAATCCCCATCTCACAAGGGTGTTATCAGTGTTTATACAGTAACTTAGGGTTTCCTAGACAACAGGTACCATTACAAACAGAAAGCATTATTAAAATGGCAAGCATATAACTAGACCATGATGCCATCTTTGAAAGAGATTCTACCCATTTAGAGTCTTCCAATTTTGTTTTGGTTGGTTTTTGTTTTCTACATTAAATTTCTGTAGTATTTTGTTACAAGAAAAGGTGATGTCATTTGGCATCCATGGTCATAACTTACCTGTACAGCAAATAACTTGCTCACTGTCTTTTAATAAGACTAGGTAAGCAAAGAAGGCCATTGTCATAGTTAGCTTGTTTATCAGGTAATTCTTTGTTCTCAATAAACTGAAAGATGCTAAAATAATCCAAGTACTACCTTACTTCCTTGAGGTAAACGGATGCATTTGGAAGAATGGAATAGTGGAACCATTTTTATAGTGGAAGTAGATGTTATGAGGATGTAAACAATGCTAACAACTTGTGATGGTAAATATATCCATATAATGGTTCTGAGCAGAATCTACAATGTCTTTGACAGAAGATTTAAATCAAATGTTGATTGCATTGTACTTGCAAGAATCCACATTCCACCATTTGCAATGTTACTAATGATAATACCCCATCCCTAACAGGTTCCAGTTATAACTCATTATACAGCAACTGACTTTTCCAAAAACCCTGTTGTAGTGAAGACAAACTCCCAAACCAAAAATGTACTCCAGGAAAAAACGGAGATCTACTTCCCAATGTGTGGGAATAAAGACTACTGTAAAGAGTTGTCTTTTGTAGAAGGGTGAGTACACTGATGCTAAGCTAGGAGCTCAGTGCTTCCTCCCCATCTTTCACAGAATGGTAGGGGTTGGAAGGGAACTTTAGAGATCATCTAGTTCAAACAGCCTGCAGAAGCAGGTCAACCTAGATCAGGTCGCATAGGAATGTGTCCAGGTAGGTCTTGAAGACCTCCAAGGAAAGAGCCTCCACAACTCCTCTGGACAGCCTGTTCCACTGCTTCCTCACCCTCACTGTAAATTAGTTTTTTCTTATATTTAAATGGAACTTTTTGTGTTCCAGCTTCATCCCATTACCCATTGACCTGCTGCTAGATACCTGTGTGATGTTCTGATTCTGTGAATCTTTGAGACAACATGGAGAATCTTACAGAAAGAAAAGATGATGTGACATTTGAGGTATGAATAGAGCACATTTTTTGGAAGTGTCTGTCTTCCATACTGTTTGTAGAGCTTAATTAAGTTTGAAGAGCTTCATTAGCAACTTCTGTGCCAATCTTGAAGGACAACTGGCCTAATTTTCAGATATATTGCATACTCACACACTACATTTTAGTAATAACACTCTGGCTAAAACCTAACGGCATTGAGGATATTCTGCACATCAGAAAATCAGGCCCAAAGTTTAGACGTGTCATAAAGCCAGCCTTCAAATTTCTACAATAAAAGCAATTACCGCAGTTACATATCCAAGCTAACTCAAACCCAGTTGTACTTAGACCGAGTAGGGATTAATGACCATTTATCTTAGATTTTATCTTGTATCTAAATGATGTCAAACTTAAGGTTCCAAAGATTAAATGAATATACGTTTATCCCAGACACAATCGTTCACAGTTCTTAAGATTTTTTTTGACAAACTACTGAAATACAGTGATAATGATTAATTTTGCTGGGGTTGATTTTCCCCCAGGAATTAATAAATCACTAAAAGCTGAATGCAACATGCAAAAAGTTGGAATGGCTCTTTCAAATATGTGAGACACTCTTCAGATGATCCTACCTTAAAGAAAAATGCATTAAACCCTGGACACTGTCCACTTAACATTTTCTACTAATGCAATAGTCCAAACAGTATTATCTGAAAGTAGCTTTATCATGAATGAGATAGGCTGTTTGTGGACTTCCTTTGAGGCATATGTTATTGAGATATCAGCCATAGCAGCTAATATCATTGCTGCATTGTTGAGTTGCGATTCTGGGAACTGTCATTTCAGTGCACTACCCGCTTTACTGACTGTGTTTTTAAGAACTTAATTTAGTAGTATGGTGATAATTCCCTGTTGCCATTAAAACATTGGAGCAGATTTGATTAGCTATGCCATTTATGCCATCTGTCAACATGACCATTTTATAACAACTTCATTTCTGATGACCAAAATCATCTCCTGGGAAAGCAATAATAAATATGTTCTAGGAAATGAGAATAGGGATGTTCACGAAATTCCAGGATTTGTGTGGAACTTGAGAGTACTGCTTCAGAGAGTAAAGGGAGGATTAAAGTCTCTGAATGTATAGCAAAGATGATTTGGCATAACTAATATAGCTGAGTCTGGGTAACAAAAAAGATGTCAGAATGCTTTCAGTGAACTGTATATAGCCTGAAAGGAAACAGAGATATCATCAGATTTACCAGATGCCATTTATATCTATTTGGCAGAGAATACTTAAATGATAAGAGTACTGGAAAGAAACTGGAACCAAAAAAGTTCCATTTAACCATAAGAATTACTGTGAGGGTGACAGAGCAGTGGAACAGGCTGCCCAGGGACGGTGTGGAGTCTCCTCCTCCGGAGGTCTTCAAAACCCACCTGGATGTGTTCCTATGTGACCTGATCTACGTGGACCTGCTTCTGCAGGGGGGTTGGACTAGATGATCTCTAAAGATCCCTTCCAACCCTTACCATTCTATGATTCTATGACAAAAAATGTCCATCCAGTGCATGAGCTGAAATACTTCTCTTTTAAGAGAGTTCAATGAGAATTAATAATAATAATAAATCAGATATCTATTATATAGAAAATTCATCAAGGTTTAACCTGTAAAAACTAAAAACATAATGGAAAATTATTGGGAAAGAAAGGGATAAAGTCTGGATGGAAAAAACTTTTCACTAAGGTGATCTGGAATAAAACAATCAAGAGCATTAAAATGCACAGCGCGTGTCCTTTAAATCAATCATTCCCTGGGTTTTTTTGCCAGGCTATCTGTAACAGCATATAAAAAATGGATTTTTGGGAACTGAAGGTTATTTCAGAAATCTGAAATGCTTTTTTAAATACCATGTAATTATTCATCTCAGTTAAAGTCTACCCTAAGTAAAAGGTTAACCTAGAAAATTGTATAGAAAATTGAACAGCTAGAACTCTTCTCTCTCTTTAACCACTAAAGAAGGCCACCATATTACGAAAAAATAAGGCACCTGCTAGTCTGTTTGAATTACTAAAAGAAGTGGAACAATTTCAAAGTGAAATTTCTTCCCAAGCTGAGGGAATTACAAAGTAAAATAAATAAATTAAATTAAAAAAAAAATACTGGAAGCCTTGAACTTTGTGTCTGTCCAAGCAAATGAAACCCTTATCATGGGGTGATTTTTGAAGGAAAAGTTCTGTCTTTGCACTCAGTCTGGTTTTGCCTCCTTTTACCAAAGAACAGGCTTCATTTCATTTCCTCCATCCTTCGAATATCACTTTCTTGTCGCACTGTGCTGTCTGGGAAAAGATTGTATGTTCCTCCCTTTGTTCTCTTCCCTTTTTCCTTGTCGGAAATACAGAACTTTATCACAGCTTGAAGTGCTTATGAAGTTCATGTCAAGTGTCACTGCGAGTGACTGTGGTTTGAATTTGTAAGGTATTTGAATGGTATTTGTGCTTATCACCTAACTCAACACACTCAATCGTATATCTGAATTCAAGCATAAATGTGTTGACTTTATTTATTCTTTACTCAAACATACCACTTAATTAAACTGTAGTTCAGAACAGGATGGTAATAGGAACAGTTAAAAGAGGATTTGCTCCCACCTTGCTCTTATATGGTAAGAATAGCTAAGATGACTTGCTTTCTGAAAAACTGACATATAACTACTAAGTAATATTTAATACTTGATGCTGCATATATGTGTTTGCAGCACTGAATCACATAATCACAGAATCTCAAGGGCTGGAAGTGACCTCAAAAGCTCATCCAGTCCAATCCCCCTGCCAGAGCAGGACCATCTAGATTAGGTCACATAGGAACTCGTCCAGGTGGGTTTGGAATGTCTCCAGAGAAGGAGACCCCATAGCCAATCTGGCAGCCCCTTCCAGTTCTCCCTCACCCTCACAGGGAATAAATTCTTCCTTTTATTGCTTTGGAACCTCTTGGATTCCAGCTTATACCCATTGCCCCTTGTTCTATCCTTGGACGTCATTGAGAAGAGCCTGACTCCGTCCTCCTAGCACCCACCCTTTACATATTTGTAAATAATAATGAGGTCAACCCTCAGTCTCCTCCAAGTTAAAGAGCCTCAATTCTCTCAACCTTTCATCCTAATGGAGATGCTCCACTCCCTTCATCATCTTGTGGCCCTGTGCTGAACTCTCTCCAGCAGCTCCCTGTCCTTCTGGAATTGAGGGGCACAAGTTCAGTGCTAAGATAATTCTATTATTGTCTCTGCACTGTGTGCCTCTCAAAACGTACAACATTCAGGTGATGATAAAAGGAGGATCAGAGGGTGGCAGAAATTTCAGCAGACAATCTTCAATCAGATGGTGGTTCCATTATTTTATGGGATTGAAATTTTGGAAAAATGCAACTACATGTTTTGTAAAGTACTCCTGCAATGTCATGTAAGAAAAAGAAGTAAAAAGATGTTAAAAAAAAGTTATTTTACAATAAAAGGTTAAGAACACATAAGACTTAATATTTGTTACTGGCAGAACATGTGAATAGGCAGTAGGAAAGAATCACTCCAATGGGGAATTTGTGCCGTTGGAAGAGTCTAAAAGTGAGCTAAAAGAAATAAGTTTTATTTCCAATGCAACTAGAAGGAACAAATCCTAGTTAAAGTGAGACTTGTCAGAGTTGTGATTAAAGAAGAGGGATATTTTCTACAATCTTAATGTCAGTTACAACAACAAAGGAAACATGCTGAAAAGCAGATAAAGAATAAAAAGAAGTTTCTGCTTTGAATAGCTACAAAGAATAAGAAAGTGTAAGAAGAGGGCCCCAGAGTCAAATTTATGAGATTATGCTATCAGGATTTCCAATACAATCAGCAGAAAATAACAGCAATCAAATGTGTTATCTGGGAAGGCGCTACACTGAAATTAGTCTCTGATACCAGATTACATTCTCCACTGCCTTTGACTTTGTGCATTTATACCTGCACAAAGGGGGTATAAAGAGCTAATAGCAACAGAAGTTAGCAGAGAATGCTGATCTGTTGGTACTGCTACCTGCTTGGTATACATGTAACACTACTTTACACTCCTGGTTAGTGATCCAAACTAGCACAGTTAACCTCCCTCTCTTACTTGATTGTCTGAACGTTTTTCTGTCTTTGAATATTCAAAATGATCTCTTACATTTTAGGGTGGGTGCTCCCATGATCTTACACTTTTTTTCCCCCAATATTACATGTTACATTTCCTTCTGGTTAAATATATAAAATATGTGGCCAGCTGTATTTTGAAAGCTGCCTTATAATGCTGTACACTGACAATCTCAGAGGTATAGTTTGCCTCATTGTTTTGTCTCTTGCTTTTAAAACAAAAAATATTAAGGTCACCTTTGGAAAATATATTTCCTTTTCCACTTTAGAGATGACAAAATAGAGCATAGGAGACATGAAATGATCCACTGGGACAACGCAGAATTCTGTATAAGAACCTAGAGTTAAGACCAGACTCTGAAAACCAGATGAGCATATACTAACAGAGAGCTCCTATTCTTCCCATAGTACTCACAGACAAATGAATTGTCTGAACTGGGAATGATACTGAAAAAAATCAAGTCTCAAATGGCATGCACCAAGGCACAGATTTCATTCACACACTGGCCAAGCTCCCTTTTTTATTCATGCACTTTTACCAAGATTTGGCTCATTTATGAAGAAACTCTAAAACACTGATAACATTAACAAGTAGTAGAGTCCTTGGGACAGGATGAAAGTGGCCAAGTACCCAAAGATATTATGAAATAGGTCTATTCAACATTTGTATTGTATTGGTTCTTTCAGTATTAGTGGGCATCAACATCTGAGCTGATAGAAATGTTTTAGTTAGGGTAGGTTATTGCTCCAGTTATATCCCATTCACAACTCTAAAAAGAGAAAAAGTCAAAGGAAGCAGGTTCTATGTCAGGAGAAGGAAGCATAATGTGCTAAACTGACTCTATATAACTCAGTGTTTATATGCTTAGGTCTCCCAATGAAACAGGATAGCACAGCACAAAACCCATCCAGTTGTGAAATGGCACAGTCATACTCCTGCATTTCTGGAAAGTAGGGATGAATTTGGGTTAAGAAAAATACCTGCTGTAAAGGCTCGGTGAATTCTTCAGCTAGAGAGCAAAATAAAGGAAGGATATGAATCATTCTGTAACTGACTATGTTCAAAGGAATGTAAAATTCAGAAAGCTATTTGTTACCAAATTAGTATTCCATTTGCATCTCTTTTTTAAATCTAAAAACGAGTCAATTTTTCAACTAAACATTTAGCAGCAACAGTCTGCAAAACAGATTGCCAAAGATTACAGAACAGTTTAGGCTCATCAGTTTCTTCACTAATGTACATATAATATTTGTGCTGATGGGAAATGGTCTCATTAATGCTATATGTTAATGCAGATATTGGAAGAGTTAATAGACCCAAATAGAGGTAAAACAAAAGATGTAATGGTGTACAAAAAAAAGCCTTGATATTTAGGAATAATACTGAGAAAATTTTGCTTCTTTCCCTAAAATTTGGAATATCTCCTACAGCAAAATGTTGCAGAGTCTCCCTGTTTAGGTGGCTGGAAAGATTGATAAAGGATATCTGCTACAGAGAATCAGCAGACTATATTGAGAAATTGAACAATTTTATGAAGAGTCATGTAGATTTCAGAATGGTCTAAATAAAAAAACTAGCAACATTACTATATGAGTATGGGTATAGCAATATGCAAAATGTAAAACATTCTAACAAAAAGAGACTTTTAATTAACAGCCCATTCTTAAAGAATGACATCTAGGAGGTGATGATGCAAATAGAGTTTCAGAGATGCTCAAGTTATATTGAGGAGTACAACTATAAGCACTACTGGAAAACAGTTAAGACTATTGTGATAATTCTGGCTGCTTCTATACTAATAGAATAAACATGTCCAGAAACGTTCCTTGGCACTGAAGACTGCTGGCACAGAATGGCCTACATCTCAACAAGCAAACTCTCTCAACCTTCAAAAGAAGTAGGCTACACATAAACTGCCAACTGGGAAACATCCCTGCAACAATCCAACTCCTGCACCGTACCTGGGAACTGTTCTGGATGCTGCTTCTGGACATGGACTGAAATAACATTAGAGAACATCATAACTATTTAATGGCACAGACAATTGCTTTCCAGTGCCCAGAAAGCTTCCCAGGCTCTGTTTAATTTGAAAGTAATTGTATGTCCAAAAATATTTAGTATGGGAAAATATTGCAGCTGTACAAGTGACTGTTTTGCTGTTTTGTACAGCTGCAGAACTGACCATTAGAAAAATCTAACTAAAACTGCCACTCAGCATGATATTTAACTGAGATACAAACCCAAAAATTTATATAGTTCAAAAAATTAACTAAAAAAATTTGATTGATTCCACTAAAAAGACTTAATATCATAGAATGGTAGAGGTTGGAAGGGACCTTTAGAGATCATCTAGTCCAATTCCCCTGCAGAAGCAGGTCAACCTAGATCAGGTCACAAAGGAACATGTCTGGTGGGTCTTGAAGACCTCCAAGGAAGGAGCCTCCACAACCTTGTTTTATTTATTTCCCTTGTAATGAGAGCAAAGGAATCAGAATGAGAGTCACCAAACTGGTGGAAGATAGATTTCTCCATAGTAATACAGTGGCTTGATGCTTATAGGAAGGGAAGAAAATGAATGCTTCTACAAAAGTACATCAACGTTCATCCTATAAAGTATCTTAGAGTCAGGTGTGATAACCTAGGCTACCTGTCTCCACAAATGTGTCCTGAATTTTTGTCCTCAGCGTGGAGGTCTGAAATGTTTTGTTCTCAGTTTCTATTCTTTCACTTTTTATAAACACTTGGAATAATGAAAGCAAGGGGCAGTTGAGAAAATGATTATCTAGCCCACCAATTCAGGATACTATAGGGAGGTGTTGTTTGAGTTCTGCAATATAATCCCACAAACATTCAAGTATTTGGTAAAAGACACACAGCAACTCATTTCTCAGAACATGCTATTTTCTGGCAGTCAAGGAAGGAGTCAGGAACTACTGACATAAAAGAGAAGAAATCTCATACCTTGCTTCTCACTAAATTAATGTTTTGCTAAGAGAGTCTGTTGGACAAAATGTACCTACTGCACAATCACTGTTTTGTTAATCCATTAATGAAGCCTTTTCCGTAACTGAATTTATCTGACAAATTGTCCTGAAGTCATAAAGCTTGAGTTGATCAAATTTGTGTATGTTCTAGCACATCATTGCTGGAAAAGAAAAAAAATCTCAAGTTATCTAGCTGTTGTAAACAGTAAAGTTGATTTTTTTCAGTCCATTGGGAGAATGAGTAAAATAAACTACAAAATAGCAGATGCATAAAAATATTAGAAAATGTGGATATTGCAATTAACCTGCTGCAGTACTATCCTACCTTTTATGATTAAGCATTCTATTAGGACTGCAAAAACTAATCCATTTCATTAAGTCTACCTTTTTTATATATTTGTCTCATAAACTGGGAGAACTGCTGTTGTAGAGTCTAACTGGTCTCCTTAGAAACTAACCACCTTCTTATGTTCTCTTTCTTTTTTTCCTTTATCTTTCATATTAGAACTTTGAAGGGTTTTCCTTTCCAAAGCCAAAGTCCTTATATCCTGCCATACTTGGTTTCAGGAGTAGTGACTATAAAGTATTTAAAAGTTCGCTGTTTTCCTTAGGGGAAGAGACCAGTCAACATCTAACTCTCCTAGTAGCATAGAAACAATAGTTAGTCTGAAATAATATAGAAACTGATATACAATAGCCAACAGAGAGATAAGCAGATAAAGATATCAGTAGTTCAGAAAAGAAATGTAACTCTTCCAGAGAAAGTGTGTGTTAGGTTAAGGAAAATTTAGTAAATTTTGGAGGTGTGAAAAAGATGAGTTGGGACATTACACACACAAGAAATGGAACAAATAGTTTGTGTGCCAAAAAGACAATCTAAGCAGGGTAAAAATTATACTGTAGACAAGATGATATGTTGCTATAACATTATTTTAATATGTAGTGAGACAACCAAAGAGGAGTTTGGGACCTTGACTGCATTCTTCTCTTTGAACTTGTGCTCATACAGAGGAGTTTCCTATCTGCAGATGTCAAAAACCTTCTTGAGACTCTGCCTCTGAATTCAGGTAGTTTGTTCTGTTCTGTTTCTTGTAGGTAGCAGAATAAACTTTTCTGACTTTCCTCTTTGAGTACTGGAGTCTGTTTTGCCTGGAACTGTAATTGGCAGCAAGCTCTCCCTGCTCTTGTCTTGATCCACAACAACCTTGGTTATCGATTTCCCTCTCATCTCACTGGGGCCTCCACCTAAGGAGGGTGGGGGGGATGGGGGCACTGAGCAAGAGACTGTCGTGGTGCTTTGTTGCTGGCTGGGCAAAACCATGACAAGACCTTTACTATTAAGTGTTTTCAAACACACCTTCAGGCCCACTGAAGCTTGCACTGTCTTCTAAACAGAAGTGCCATTCCACTTGAGAATATCTATTACTATGATCTTGTGAAGCTTCTTTCATCAAACAATACCATCACTGGGATCACTCTGGTTTGAGAAAACGCTTTGTTCATTAAGCACTTCTGTGCCACTTTCTTTTCTTGCTTTACTCCCACCAGGCTTCCCATGCATACAAAATTCTCAATTATTGAATGCTAATTTCCTAGCAGTTTCTTGCAGTTCATGTGTTCAAATTAGCTTGTCAAATTAAGAGCGAGCCACTTGGAAAGGATTTGAAGAAGTTGGGTGTGGAGCAATTTTCTGCTCAATAAAGTATAGATCTAGTTATCCTATCATTCTTCTCAGTAATGTATCAGTGTTGACAAATTTACACATTCATCTTGATACATTTGTTGCACTTGATTAAAAAAGACCAATTGATGTCTTAACTTTTAAAACAGAAGGAAAATACATTGTGTTTTAATCAGAGCAAACTCTGACAGAGGGCCAGAATTTCTGCTTCTCAGATTTTCAATATGATTGCTCCATAAGTGGCCATGAAACAGTACACAAGTTAGAAAAATATTACTGACATTACTTTTCATTGCTCACAGGGTATTTTTCCTCTAATTCAACAACCTGATTGCTAAATGCCAGGTGTTAGGACTCTGCCATGTTTTCATATAAAACCACTCCAGCATAAAGAACTCCTGAGGAGAAATACAAATTCTATAGACAGGCAGATTCTGGGCACATTTCTTTCACTTTGCCTGAAGCAGCAGTATGACCAGCAAATTCATGATGTTATACACACTGATAGAATAGAATATATTTTACAGAATACACTGTATTTTAAACCTCTAGCCTTTCTAAAGCATTTAAAATGAGATTTTTCTTGACATTTGTAAATGAATCTATTACACTGATCAGACTATATATTCTCCCTCTGCTGGTTTACTGAGTCCATATAAATGTATCATTTTCTTAATTTTGTAGTTTGATCACTAATATCCTGTGGCTGATTTCACACTAACAGCACACTACTGTCAGTTAAGTAGTGCTGGGATAAAAAAGAGCCTGAGTATAAATCAGTAAGTCTTCCTCTTATCTTTTAATTTGGAATCCAAATACGAAAACTTGAAATATCCCTAAAGCAAACAAAGAAAATTACACCCTCAAACAGTTAAAACCAGAAGTATTTGCTCCTGTAAGGCATTTGTCAGAGTCCCCTACAACATTCTTCTCTCTAGATTGGATAAATTCAGATTCAATGGGTGGACTGTTCGGTGGATGAGGAATTGGTTGGATGGTCGCGTTCAGAGAGTAGAGATCAACAGCTCAATGTCCAAATGGGAACTGGTGATGAGTGGTGTCCCTCAGGGATTCATAGTGGAACCAGTCCTGTTTAGCATCTTCTTCAATGACAGATAATGGGCTCGAGTGCACCCTCAGCAAGTTTGCAGATGACTGAGTGGTGCAGTTGACACACCTGAGGGATGTGATGCCATCCAGACAGACCTGACAAGCTTGTGCAGTGGGCCCATGTGAACATTGTGAGGTTCAACAAGGGCAAGAGCAAGTTCCAGTGCTCTCTCACCTGAACAGGGAAGAAATTCTTTGTATTTATTTGGAACCTCTTCTGTTCCAGCTTGTGCCCATTGCCCCTTGTCCTATCATTGGCCATCACTAAGAACAGCCTGGTTCCATCCTCCTGACACCCACCCTTTATATATTTGTAAACATTAATGAGGTCACCCCTCAGTCTCCTCTTCTGTGCTCCGAAATGGAATCTACAATTTTCATTATGGTGTTGGCTATCAAATAAAAGATGAGGGAAACGTAGACACCAAACTGTAAGCTACATGTGAAGAAAGACTCTGTGCTTCTTCCCTGGATTTAATTTTCTTTGTTAATTGTTGTTAGTTATACTGCAATATTAGATTCAATTCAATTTTTATGAAAACAGGTCTTGTCAGGTAGGACAGGACAGAAAACCAACCAACAAAAAAACCTAACCCTTTTCCTGTTCTTGATATTAATAACTTCTGGACATAAACTGTGATTTGAAAGTTAACTAACTGTGTTTCCAACATTTTTCTACAGGAAGACTAAACAAACCAAATGTTTCAAACTTGCCCAGAGGTTCAGAAGACAAACAATAGGCAACCATTTTTAATCTCAATTACCACAAAGGCACTGTGGAAAACTGTCACTTCATATTTCAACTGTAAAATATTTTCTTAAGAAACGCAAGTGCCTATAGATTTTCCCTTCCCTGCTTTCTGGCTAATCACCATGGAATGCAAAACAACTTGTTTCTTTATTACCTGCTTATATGGGAAAAGTTATTATCATAATAAAAGATTAGAAGTATCATGAGCTAAATCACATCATTGCTACTCTTTGCTGACACATTTCTGATCTTTCACTTTGCTCAGAACACATTCCATAAAAAACAGCTGTAACCTTTTCATAACACAGTTAGTGCTCTTGCTGGCATCGGGGATTAAGCATTGAAGTGTATCACAAATGTGATTCTTTCATCTTTTTAGTTCAGGATTGTTTAAGAAAGCTTTTGTAATGGTGGGCACACATGTGGGCAGAATAAATCTGCCTAGAGTGCATGGGGTCCCGGTTCATCATTGCACACAGAAAGTCTGACACAGGAATTTGTGTGGCCTGTTCTAGGGCACTTTTCAAACTGAGGGTTTGCACTCCATGGGTCAATACCATGAACTGGTATGATTTCAAACCAGATTATTCAATGCATAGTCTGGAAAACAGAGACTCTTAATGAAAAAAAGTGCTTTCAAGCATTTAACATATGCAAGATCTTTTTGTGATCTGGGATTCCCAAAGCTGAATCTCCCTTTCCTTATAGAGCTGGGAAAACTCCCAGCAGAGCTGCCTGGACAGCAGTGGCAGAAACTGACCCAGGGTCTCCAGGCAGCCACTGCCTGAGAGTAGCAGAGCTGCTCTGAGTTGAAGCTGTGCAAAGTGGTATGAGTTTCATTCTCAGCCTTTAGCACATCAACATCTAATGGGCCACCCTTCCAGGCCTCATGTTCCCTTACATCTTGTATCTCAGGAAATTCTCTGATCACTGTGAGACTGTTGTTGTGTAAAGGGCTGTGTCAGGAATAATGAACAGAAGAGTTTCATATGGAGCTTGCAGACTTCATGGCTGAGCACTGCTTACACTCAATCAGTTGTAGGTATTGCCTCAGACAAAGTGTTTGAGCCCTAGAGACCTTTTTGGTCTTAGATACTTAAGTCCAGAGTTTGATGAAAATGCACTGTTAACACTACTCTCCTATTCTGCATAACTTCCCTTGAAAACCTAAGTGAGTCAGACAGCAAAACACCTTTGTGGAGCTAACCATTAGGCTTTTGGCTGCTGTTGGCATAAAGCAGGTAGCTTTATTCTTAGTCCTTCAGTACTCCAGTTCCTATATCCAGTGCTAAGTTGACAGTACCATGCTAAACCCGAGGAAAGTTGCAAGGATTAGGAGATGCTTTTATCCTGTGTTAACAAAGTAGAGCATGAGAAACATTCAACCCCTTATTTTCCAGCATGTGCTCTTTGCTTATCTCTGAACTCACTGAAATATCAATATCACTTCACAGCCAAAACCTGAGACTTTCCTGAAGTTCATCAAAACAAACCCATCAATATCTACAGAATTTGAACATAATTTGTTTCAAAACTTTGTATAAAAGTGGCTTTTAAAAATTCCTTGGCCATTTAAGCACTATACTTCCATTTTTTTTAGTGCCAACTCTTTTAAAGTTAATGAGTACAATTTATTTCTTGGGCAATTAACTTCAAATATTTGCAAGGGAACTCACTGTTTTAGTAATGCAAGCAAGATTTACAAATTGAACCTATGAAAGAACAGCAAAATTGTGTTAAAGCTTCCAAACACTTTCCTAGAACGTGCCATCTCTAACATGCAGGCTATACTGAGTGCCTAGAGTACGTAAGCATTTTCACAAGCAAGAAAAGAGGATGTAAGTAAATCTAACATTAATGTGTTCTCCCAGTTTTTATATGCTGGTAAATCAGAGATAAAAAAGCAAATAATGCAAGTTTCAGCCACAGGTGACAACTGTGAGATAGATGCTAAGTATTTCTGGCATTTTACAAACATAGATCCTTGTGTAGGAGAAACCTATGGTACTATCTTAGCTTGCATATTTACAGCTAAGTCTTTTTTACTTACAGACAGTTTTACTTATGGAACATAAGTTATGAAATATACATAGTTAAACAAAGAACCCTAGCTCCTAGGGAGATCCTCCATCTGATGAAGTCAAAAGAAATGGTGTGCCTTTGCTTTAGTAATGGTGAAACTGCATGACATTTGTCATATTGGATTTCAGAGTGGATAGTCTGATGATTCCTTATGAAAGTGGAAAATGTGGCTTAAGCTTGTAGAGAGTGACAGGAGTAGGAGGGTTTTGCTCTGAATCACCTACAACAAGAACCCGCCTCTCTGAAGACTGCAGACTTCACACAGCAGCTGGGCTAAAGTTACAGGTAAGGAACAAACTCACTGTTGCACAATGAAGTTATTTTCATTCCAACACAGATTGCCCACACGGAGTGCTACAGTTATTCTGCAATGGCCCTGCTGCTCAATTTTCCTTTCATACTTACAGGTCTTATACAAACTCTGTTTTTCCAAGAACTGTGCTTTGCTGTGTGAATGATTTAATACATGGTTTAAATTTTATGCAAGGAAAACAAAATACTCAAAATGCTGTTCTTGGTAGTAATGTTGCTCTGGCTAAATGAGGTCATAACTTGTTGAGAGAAAAGCATTGTAGAATTGTACAGAGTTTTGTTTCCCACTGGACACGTTTGCTTGTTACCCACATGGAAATCTGTCTGCTCTGGAAGATCTCACTTTACAGTACCAAAGTGCTCCTGAGGCTCTCCAGGAGGAACATCACTGTCTGTTACAGCTGTATCTGACCATCATCACCCCTTAACAGCCTTCTCACCAGGAAAGTCATTGTCCCTCTGCAGAAACCAGAGCACTGGATCAGCTGGTAGGTTATTGCCACACTGAAAACTTGTCATTATCAAGATCAAAGTCTTCTTCAGACTTTAACACCAAAGGCTAATTGCCTACACCACCCTGGGCTTTGCCTGCAGCCAAGACAGACATCTCCCAGCCCAGTGTGTCCAGCCAGCTTTGACACCCAGAAACACTACTCAGGCACGACTCCTAAGCATCAACTTTTGCTTACTTCAAAAACCTCTATGAGCACTCATTTGAATGTGGACTGTAAATAATTTTCTTTGTACTCTAGGCATTTCTGAAATGTCTAAGGTTATATTTCATGTAATGCTTTGCCCTTGTTTTTCCAAGCAGATTTTATTCTGCTGCAGTGGAGCAATGTATATCACAAGAGGAGATAAAAGTCTAGGCTGATTTACAAAGCTGGTGACTGAAGAGCAGTGAGACATAGGAAAAGCTACAGCATTGTGATGAAAGAGCTCAAAACTTTCCATCCTTTATGATTTTTACCCTGGATAATTAGGTTTTCTTGTCGAGCAAGCTGAATTTCTTTATGACATGGAAAAATAACATTTTAAGACAGGGAATTTATATTTCAGAGGAGAAAACCCACAGCATTGTATGAAGTAAATGATTCTGAGTGCTCTCCCATGATCCAGACATCTCCACTGAGAAGAGAATAAGTTTTATGTTTTGTTTTGTTGGGGTTATTTTGTATCTCCCTAAAATGAATATACATGCTGAGCAACAGCAAGCTAAAAGAAGAGAGGCACTCAACTAGAAGGCAGGAGAAAACATCCAGAACAGGTAGAGAGCAGAAAATTGGAAAAGTTGAGACAGTTATGAATCCTGATCACAATGATCATGCAGTGTGATGTACTCTAACTAAACACATGCTCAGTCTTCACAGTTTGGAAAGCAAGTTGCCTCTTTTCACAAAATATGTACCTATTTATTATTTCAGATCTGTTTCCCTGCAGAATTGAATTAGTTGAAATAAGCTGCTTATTTTGGAAGCTGGAGGAGAATAGCCAAGAAAGGCAATTCTGGAGTAAATAATAGTTTAAAATATAAGATGTAAAATCTAGTTTAAAATTAAGATGTTCGGGGGCTAGACTGTAGCCTCAGAGGTTTTCGAGACACAGGTGAACAAAGTCATGGACAAACTGGTCTGACCCCACAGGACATTTGACTAGATGACCTCTAGTGGATCCCTCCATTCTGAGCTGTTTTGTAATTCTATATATTGAATTCTCCAGTTCCTTAAACCTGGCTGAATGTCAATCATCTTTTTTACATGCAAATTGGATGGTATAACTGTTTTTAACTACTGAAGTTCCCATGTAGAGGCATAATCTTAGTTTGCTTTTCTAGATTCATCTTTTTTTAAACAACTCCAGTCCTGCTTTTTCTACTAAACAATTTCCTATATGAAATAAGAGTGTCAGTACTGTCAGTAATGGACTAATGAAAAGCAATAAAACTGTTCAATCTATCTGCTGCAGCTCATGAAAGGCCCAACTGTGCTTGCAGCACAGAGCCAGTTGGTTTTAGGAAACTGCAGGACTGCCTCACAGTAGGTTCATCTTTGCTTGCAGTGTGATCTTTACAGGCAAAATGAAAAGCAAGAATTTTCTTCATACAAAATTTAATTGAACAGAAATGAGTGTGCTGAGAGTGTGTATTTTTTCAGCTGTAAATTATACCCTTCTAGTTGTAACAGGAAAGCCACAAATTCACCTAAATAAGTGGATGTGAACACAATGTTGTTTTCTTTGATGTGATTTCATTTATCTGATTCCATAATAAAGGAATTTTTTTGCAAGACAAATTGAGAACAGAGTGCCTTTTCAAATGACTTACTACAGGAACTGAAGCTTGAGAAACCATAATAAAAGTGACCCAAGTTCCTAATTTCATTCCATGTTCATTAGCTGTTTATAAGTTCTTCAATATGGTGTCAAATTCTTGCACTATTATAGAATGCTAATAGCCTTTTGTCCTTCCATTATGCATCCATTTTATACACAACATTTCTGAACCTAATCATCAGGAATATCCAATATGATAATGCATTTTGTGTCAGAGAACTGATGTTAAATCCATTCTTGCTATGATGGTCAATGAAGGTCAGAGAAAGAAGAACTTTCTGGAAAAGCTACAGCTGCAAATATCCATTTTGCTGCCTGTGCTCCAGCTGCTCTACAGTCAAAATTGCTCTTGCTATTGACTTGACTGTCTTCATTAATGTGGCAGAGAGTGAGGAGACCCAATACACTCATGAAGCATAATGACAGGTTAAAAAAGAAAAGACCAACTCTTTGGATGTGTCAGTCTCTCTGCTGTTAAGAGAACAAGTGTATCTTCATAGTTACATTAGCAACCTGCATTTTCACATCAATAAATTACTTTTGATAAAGACAGGGATATAGGGAGGATACATGAATTTCATTATCATTTCTACCTCTTATTCACCTTCAAAATGATTTTTAAGTATTTTGAAAGGATTTTCCCTTTTTAAAGGAAATAGGAAGAAGAGTTTGGCTCCAAAAGCAACTGTTTTGACTATTCTTTCCTAATTCCTTTGTTCAAGTGAAATGGGACAATGATATGTTGCTAGTGATTGCAACTGAGGCCTATATCCATGTGAATGCATTTATATAAGATCTATATATAACAACCTCTTTGTGCTGAATAACCTATAGGCAATTTTTTTCGATACTCTTTCAGCATAGCTGCATACCCATGCAAAAAAGAAAAATCTTTTTCTTTACCTTTGGAGTTTACTGCACCAGCTGCAGTTGAAACCAATCTGGGCAGTGACACAGGGACCACAGCTGGTGAACTGGAGGCAAGCTATGACACAGAAAAACAAACACAAATTATTACATTAGTATCACAAATAATCCTCATAAAAGGCACAGAACTATATATCTTCTCATAAGGTATTTTTAAGGACTCAATGGGTTCACACATGTCCAAAACAAGATGCTAAAACCAGCCTATTACAAAGTATTGCACAACTGTATGCACAAAGATAA
Source organism: Colius striatus (assembly GCF_028858725.1). Classification (NCBI taxonomy): domain Eukaryota; kingdom Metazoa; phylum Chordata; class Aves; order Coliiformes; family Coliidae; genus Colius; species Colius striatus. Next base: position 53,307,985 of record NC_084763.1, read on the forward strand.
ATTCTATCTGTAGGATTCCACTTGTATTTCATTGGAAATATATTTCCACTTCCATAACTGTTCATTCAGCTTTACTACTGAAGCTTTATCCTTTTGCTTAATATTAAGTATTTCCTTAAATCTCTTTCTTCCCTGGCTTCAGTGTTCCTTGGTGTTGCTAACATTCAGACATAAGCAGATAAGAAGACTGTATGAAAGTGTGCAAGAACTATAATTGGATTAGAAAAAGGAAAAATAGCTGTTTTCTTGTTTTTCATAGTAGTACAGCTAGCAGTTTAAACTCAAAGATTTCTAAACAATGGAGTTTTACCGTGGACAAAAGAGGCAGATGAACTTCAAAATGTGTTTGGGGATATTCCTTTGCAGTATGATGCACAGTACACAGAAGAATTTATGTTTGTCTTACAAGCATGAAAATTACTCTTTTTTTTTCTTGAGGAAGGAAATTTAAAGGCCATGTAATTCCTCTGAAAAAAAACTGAGTTGCACAAATTTCATTCAAAACTTGCTGGGAGCTGTATACCTCTAAACTAACCTGAGATACGTGAGGATGCACTGGATAATACATCACTCACATGGGAATAAGTCTGAGAAAGAACAAATACATCTGTCCATGATTCCAAGTCCATACATAAAACTAAATACCTAAAATTGTGTGTGCATTGCTGGGAGGGAGGTCCTTCCCATATTTGGCTCCTGATTACATTATGTTTTACTTACTTGGAAGAGGTATCATTTCAACAGCTGAGAGATTGGTAATCTTTGACATCTGTAGCTCCACCCTGTGGTACTCATAAATTGTTCTTCTACGGACATCTACCAGAAAAGAAAAGTGAAAATATTTTCGTGTTACTATTTTACAGTCTGTGCAGTCTGTAGATTGTGAAAAATAATGGATGTAATGATTGCTCACCAGTCCTTAGGTGCACACATAGCACCAACTTTCTTCAGGAATATATTATTTACTTTAGACATCATGAAAGAATGTGTAAAAGATATAGAGAATTTTTCACTTGAGAAACCATCAGAACTGATAGAATAGGTATCTATTCCTGCTAAAGGATTATGAAAAGACTGAGTGTGCTCTCAAGCATCTTATTCATTAAAGCATAAATTCTAGAGAGTATACTGTCAGACATGTTAGGGTATAGGGTATGTTTCAGATGCTTACTTTCCTAAGACATTTCTCAGCTTACAAACTTGAGAGAAATGGTTTATATGCTCACTCTATCAGTTGTTAAGATGTGCAAAGAAATTGATTTCATTGCCTAATCAAATCTGTTAGCTACAAGCTATCTCACATCTAAATGCACTAGATGTTTTTTTTATATTACTACATTAAAGAAGACAAGTCTTCCTAAACAGCCAATGTCATGCACCGTCTTTACACAAGCTGACTGCATCTATGTTTCTCAAAGCAGAAATTCAATTTACTCAATGCACTGTTCCTATGGGCTTTGAACACACAGGCCATTCTAAGACTCAATCACAACATAAGTGTGAAAAAATCACCTGTTTGTTTTCAGATCAATACCCTATCACATATTCTGAATACTCCTGATTTTAAGTGCACAGCTGCAATGCAGACCGGTGAGCTTGTACATTTGCAAATTAAAAGTACAGCCTATACCAATCTGACACAATAATGATGATTTCCTGGTGCACTGCATTCAAATTTCTGTCCTTTTTGAAAGTCTGTTAAACTAATTGAAATCGATGCTAAACACAATCACTGACTCCGTGGAATTATTCTAGAGAGAAACAGTTACATATAAAGGATTAACAGGTTACTCTGGTCAATGGCTGGTCTGAGTCTACATGCAACAGATCAAAAGGAATTATAGACAGCCACAAACTTAATCTTACAGTATTCTGTGTTGCCAGCCCTGTATGGATTAGGGCATTTTTTGTTCCTTGGTATAAAGGCTGCATTTCTGTTGCTTGAAGTAGGCTCATGTCGGCTCCCCAGCTGTTAAGCAACCATATAGCACCAAATCCAAAGTGTTTGTCACAATCTCTTGTTCAGAGGGATATTGTAGGCATTTTTCAGACCAAAAAAAATGGAAATGTAACTAAAATCAATCAAGCAATAAGTACTAACTTTTAAGGAATGAGAAAAAGTGCACTAAGGTGTCAGGTGGCTAAGATGCTTCTTGGTTCAAGCAGAAAAAGCCTTCTAAGAAAAGAGAGATGGTCAATCTCTAAAAGCACAACTGTGGGAATCCCCCTTACACCAGATATAAAATAACCATCAAGCTATTGGTGTCAGTTGGAATAAACAGGAGAATGTCTGAGGAGAGATGAGGAGGCAGAAGCTGAGCTGTGCTGGGTAAGGTAACTTTCCTACACCAGCCAGGTTTGCTGTGGGGGAAACAGCTTCTCTGGTCTCTCTAACTGCATAAATTCTCAGGCACAGGTAGGCAGTGTCTGGCTTTCAGGCAATAATATTCCTATTTAGCTCCAAATCAGCACCTTTGCCAAGAAGTTACTCTTGCCTTTTATTTGAAGTTGACTTTGTTGTGGCAGATTTCTCTTTTGTTATGAAATGCACCTATCATTGAGCTAGTTTTAGGTTTTATCTGCAAAGTCATGCTGACTAGTTAAAACACAGATATGGGGACATGCCAAACATTTACTCCAATAAATGCCTTGGCCATGACCTTCAAACCCACTGGACAGAAAGGGTTTTCAAGACAAAGGTAATCTTGTGCAGGGCTGGGGAAAATCTCTTGCCAGCAGTGAGAGGTTTATGCTCCCAGGATGGTAAGTCCCATAAAAACATCTGCCAAGCCAGAATGATCTCAGGAAACACGCTTGAAATGAACTCCTGCCAATGCTGAAGGCTGTAATTTGTCTCCATAGAAATTTTTATCCTTCTGTCCAAAAAAATAAGCAAATGAATACATAAATTAAAATGGTGGGTGCTGACATTTTAATTGAACTCCGTTTCATCTCATCACTAGTGATGCAGACTGGTATGCTGTAATCCTGTTTACTCTGAAACTTTCCTAACAGACTCCTCACAAAGCATTTAAGAAATAAGGACTTCTAGCTTTCCAAAAATCCAGTGAGAAACAGTTTCTCAGGCACTTTTATCTCATGTAGCGTATGAAATATCTAAAACCCACTGATTTAAAGAGAATTAAGTTTGTTATGAAGAAAGTAATTTCTAAGCACATCTATTTCAGTGTGATTGTTGATCTCATTAAATCCCACTGCTTGGTAGATTCAGGTTTGATCTTTCATAGGTCAGGAAGAAGACTGTGCCAACCACGGGTGCTAAGGGATCTGTGTCTACTGTAGGAAACATAAGCACAGGAAAGTATTTGCATGGTCACCTTCTCATAGCTTCCTATACACACGCAGGCAGGGGGTTGGAAACACTAGTGTTGAAATTTTTCTGCCTGGTCGGGTTGTAAACACATGCAGGTGTAGATTTTGTGAAAGTCCTGCTTGAGACATGCCATGCTTAGCTCCTCAACATGCACTTTTTCCTTCTTATTGAGATTTCTGAACCCGTATCTCCTTAAAAAATAGATTAGAAAAGCTAAACTAAACAGGATGACCAGAAAAGCTATTATCCTTCCGACACCTTCCCTTTCAAACCTCTCCATACACACGACTGACCCAACTTAGGTGGAACTTGTTCCTCTTTGTCTTATGCTGTCAAATTATGGCTTTTACAAACAAGCACAAGTGCAGAATCACAGTGAGCTTATGAGTCCATGTACTTCAGGATGCATCTGAACTTGACAAAAAACTAGTGAAATCATTTGATGTAGTAAGACACAGAAAGTTAAGCATCGTGTGCAGATATTTTCTGAAAAAGAAGGCAGTACATCAGGTTTACCAGGGAAGAGAGGAAAGGGACTTTCTGCATGCATATATATATATTTTAAGTACCATTTCTGGTTCTGAATTTGGGAAGATATGTGTCTATTTTTCTCCTAATCATGACAATATTTTACTTTTCTGCAGCTCTCAGTATCTCAAATACCTTTTTTAACCAAATGATGTTAACTTTTAAGTTTTTTTTTAAGTAACAGATTCTGGTTTTTTACATTTGGTTTTAATTTGCAGCATGGTCCAAATTGTTCTTTGGTTTGCTTCTGTGGCACATACTTGTATCTTTGAATACAAGGCCAAAGGTACAGTCCCTGCAGAAAAAGCTGAAGAAAACACCAGCTACTTGAGGTAAGTACATTCCTCAGTGACCGAGAGAGATAACGGAGGAGGGTCAGAAGACCAACTGAAAAATCCTTTCAAGGGATTAAGCAACGGATGGGTAAATTATAGATGTGTAAGATTTTGGTGTGGCAAAACATTTCTATGTAGTTTTATCACAGTAGATTTAAACTAAATAAGGACATGAAACTGCCAGAGTTAACTAAATGTACTAGATAGGTAGAGTGCTCTGGAGATGGAGCAGTGCCAGAAGAGCACCAGTGACTTCTTAATGTACTTGAAGGGTCAGTAGCTACTAATAAACCATTCTACATATGGTCCAACAGATGCACAATCTCTCTGGTACTTTTCTATCACATAATCAGTTCTCCTCATACAGCATTCTTCAGCTAAAACCTGCAACCCAGTGAAATGTGAAATATATTGGAGAAGTCAGTCTGATTTTTTAAATTACATGTTCACACAAATAAAAATCTTTGTCAGTGCAAGACTTCTAGGGCGAGAGAAATGCATTCATACAGTTGTGCCTTCATTTTTAAGTCTAGCTGATAGAGAAAACACAAACTGCAAGAGGGTGCACTTGATTGTGCACAAGTGAATGTAAAGCAAACAATATATGAAACATATCCAGCTTATACTGCAAGCAATTTGTTAAAAAATTAAGTGGTACAGAGAGGTGGGACACAGCTGCTGTATTATACAGCTACTGGTTTCGCCTAATAAGGACTTCAGCAACCATGGTGCAAATATGTGTTTTGCTAGCCTGGTATCTCTGATTGCCATCGCCACAAAAAACAGGGAAATCCAAACATCAAAGAAGTCTTTGCTCTTTGTTTTTAACAGCTTCACATTGCTAAACTTATCAATATTAACTAATTAACTCTTGAGATGTTGACACTGGAATCCAACATGTCTGTAATCAAACCGCCACCACAATTTCTCTCGGTCATTAACCAATACACGTGTCTGAATCCAGACCAAAATTCAGATTGTCTAATTTTATTAATGCTATTATTCTCTTAAAAGTTACTAAAAAAATCCTCTAAAATCTGGAAACAGCACTTCAAAGAAGTATAATCTATGAATAAGCTAACCAGTGAAGTAGGCTCTGAAAATACCTACTTTATGAACCATGTGGAAAAACCTGTTCTGCACCAGTGGTTGGTGCCTACCACACATCATTTACTTTGAAACTCTCCATATCCTTTCAGATGTAACTCTGCTGCTCTTAAGACAGGATCTAGGTGTGAAAAATATGTTTTCCCTCTTAGCCACCATCCACTGAACTGCCTTTCTGAGATTAGTTGAAGTTGAAGGTTTCGACTAAAACAAGAACATTTAAAACTTTGATCACCTTCTACCAGTCCGTGAAGTGCTGTTAACCACTAAAGATTGGCACTATGCCCATCTCCTTTCTTCACTGCTCCTGAATGGGACATCTAGGGCCAAGGAATCCTGTTGCCTGGCTAAACCCTTTTGGGTCACCAGACAAACATATAAGGCCATAGGAGCTGTCACTTTGTGGAATTAGTTACACTAGAGCAAAGCAAGAATAAACACTGTGAATTTAGAGTGATTTAGTGAGGCCCACTTTGCACAGAGGCAAATGACAACTTTATCAGTAAGGCAGCAGCAAATTAGACTTTGGGGTTTCCCAGATGGTGCTGTACCTTTATACAATAAATATCACAACATAAACTGCTAGTCTTCCCTTCAGGAAGGTAATGCTAAGGTACTTTCAGGATCCTCACTGCTGTAAACAAACTGGAGAGAAATCTTCAGCAAATGGTTTTAACATGCAGAGTTGTCACTTAATTATATGCTTGAGTTACACTACATATTGAGTGGCAGTCGTTGCACTGAAACTGAAATATTACTAACACATATCTCAGCCACAATTTCATTTGTGTATATAGTGTTGTTGAGTAATATCAGTGTTAGTAAACGTTGAGTTGGCAAGGTATGGATTTCCTAAAAGAGCTGTACCTAATACAGTAGAGGCCAAGATCATGAAGAAGTATGTGTCATCATGGAGAAAAATCCAGCCATTATCTGTAACTACAAGACTAGTAACTCACTGTATAGACCCCGTGAACCTGTCACTCTCTTATCCTACAAGCGTATTTCATGCTCTCTGGGAAAACAAAGCACAATCTGGGCAAGCTCACTGGTGGGCTTTTTCACGTTGTGTGTTGCAGGAAACGCTTTTTCATTTCTTCTTCATGCAGAATAAAAAGCTAATTGAAGACCAAAGGGAAAAGAACACTGAAACAAAGGAGAAAAACGTAATAATCCTGAAGGAAAACAAAGGTGCAGGGGAAGAAAGATGGTCATGAAATTAGAGAGAGATCTTAGGAGTTTGCAGAAGGGAGAGTAAAAGACCCCGCAGGCAACTGAAAGAATGACCAAGAATAGATTGCCAAGGATGGCTGAGAAAAAAGGCCCACTGAAAAAAAAAAGGGAACAGGGAAGAGAAACTGGTTGTAAAGGAACAGAGACAAGGTTGCTGATGCAATAACGATGCTGAGAAAAAGAGAAAAGACTTGATGGAGCAACATGTAAAGCTATTTCCCACCTTTGTCTTCACCAATCATTTGTTCTCTAGCTGGAAATCATCCATTAAACATTTTTAATGCCTTTGTTCGAAAAGGAAAAATAGTTAATAAGTGTTCAGCCTGCCTGAAGAAGAAGAAATCACGGTGGTCTCTCTAACTTACCAGACAAACAGAAGTAGAGGCCCAAATCCTGGCTCATTTCACTTGAATTACATGCAAGAAGCAGAGACTTCCTCTGAAACTGATCAATGGACTGAGTTTGCTATTTTGCTGCCACATAAATCTCAGAATTAAGAGCTTTTCTTGTTAACACTAATGTAATGGAAAAACTTCTTTCCCTTTATGCATTACCATTCATTCTAAAGCAGCCCTAGGGTATATACAGGTGTATTTATCTAAACATATTGAGATATATATATATGTATATAAATATTGACCAATCTGCACCCATATAACAGAACCACATATATGGTGAAAAAATACAGACATTTGCTATATGGAAGCAATAGAAGCAGATCAAGAAAAAGAAAATCAAACAGAAAACAAGCAGAAAGCCACCTGCCAAAAATATCCCATCTCCATGTTTTAACTCCTAAAAGATAAGGTGAAAAAATGTAGGTACCTGTATTCTTTTAGGGACAGATACAAGGAGTATTATTGCAAAGCCTTTATATGTAGGGGTATATTACCAAAAATAGGTATAAAATGATCAGGGTCCTCCATTTCAAAAAGCTGAGAAAATCCTTTCTTTTCACTTTTGTCTCTTCAAGAGGATCCTTTTCAACACTCATTAAGATGCACTTTTGAACTGAAATGGCTGACCAAAAAGCATGTTTTTCTCTCCTCAGAAGGAAATATGTTTGCCTTGCTTTAGAACATCTTGCAGGAGTATTAAAAGCTCTTAGTAATGTTTTGGACAGTATGTCAGAAAAAAAACAGATAAATAATTAGTTCTAAATCTTTCAAATTACTTTAATAGAACTAAGACTATTATAGTGACATTTTAGAATGCTGAGCACACAGAGTGCATCAAAGACAGTCAGCATTTTTGAAAAGTGGGAGGATACTTTTGTTCCAATACACTTATGTTGGACTTAGTGACTCTTTACTTCTCATTTGCAAGTTGTATACAAAAGTAACTGACAAAAACTCAAACATGAAGCAGTGCAGTTGTGGGGTTTTTGTTTGATTTGGGTTTGGATTTTTTTTTTTTATAACTAGCCAGAACTGTATTCTCTTGATGGAAAAGTCTTTGCTAAAGTGGGAAGCAAGAACTAATAGCTACACTATCTTTACCTTCTTTTTGGACAAACCAATAGCAATTTATATTCTTCTGTTGTCTTAAGAAGCTAACAAATAAAGTAAAACAACAATTCTATCATATCACTATTTCAGTAATTGACTAGAGTCATAGTTGATTTAACACCTCTGAAAAACAAGAATGCAAGAACATGCATATTTTAAGATCATCTGACACTGATTTTCTATGGGTCAACATTATTTACCAGTTCTGTCAGGGTGCTAGTCTGTCCCTACTAATATAAACTTGTTTCAGTGAAAGCACAATTTAGTTTCAGGAAAATCTACTGCAAACTGATGGTTCCCTAGTTTAATATTAACTCTAGTGTATGCTGCAAACTAGCAAAAATAATAGTGAATTACCACCATCCAGAGAACTAGTTGTTAAGAAGAAAAGCAGTGCATTATACACAGTAATACAGAAATAATGTTATCAAATTGTTGCTGCTGTGGCATTTTTTAGACACCTTACCTACATTCTGTTCTTATCTGCCACTCCTGAATGTAACTTAATGACAGAGTAAGTTTAAGATGAAATACTAGGCAGATTTTTCCAGTAATTATAGTCACACTACTTAGGAGAAAGTGTCATGTAACAAAAAGGTTTCCAGAAGAGTAGTAAGTAACTGTGTATTCATCAAAACCAACATCATGTAGCAATAGTAAAACAAGGTGCATGTCTGAAATATTACTACGGAAAGAAACAGTCAAACTAGAATAAATAATCACATATACCATGTATTTTGCATACAAAGTATGTAAATCTATATTAAGTCCTTTAGGCCTGATGCCTAAAGATCTGCATTTTGCTTGTATTTCTTATGTTGAATTTTTGTGACTATTCTTATGATTCATTTGCACAAGTCAATCAACCTAATTTCCACCTGAACCCATTTGAGGAGCTTTTACAAGCTGAAGACTCACAGAAACAGCTAGATTGTGCACTTACAAACATCACTCAAATTGCTGAAATTGGTTGCCTAGATTCATTTTTTCCTAACCACTCAAAAGCGATCCTTTCAACCACAGGCACAACTATCTATCATACTTAAGAAACCATTTTTTCCCCAAGACCTGAACTCTTAAACGAAATCTGTGCATGTTAACCTCCTTCACACTGCTCTGAGTTCACAACAAGCAACAGATGGTACTGAAATTTTCAGTCTTCCCCACAGCAGGATGTATAAGACATAGGATTTATGCTCCCTCATGTCAAAGACTGTGCTGGGAGGTAGGATGAGCTGAAAGGTAATGAATAGCACCTGCAACTTCAATGTCACCCCTGCCTACAGAATGCCTTAAATATGGCTGCATCAAGTCAATCAGGTCAGTCCTTGTGAGCTCTATCTGCTCCACACCTGTGTCAGAGTTCACTTTAGGAGAATGTGCCTGGACTCAGTTCTAGGTGGCTGGTTCAAGCACGGCTCCTCCCATCTACACCCTTATTAGGGAAACATCAAAAACTGAACTTGGTAAATTTTCTCTAAATGTGTAAATAAAAGCACCAAACTTAGAAAATGATCATGCTCTCTAATGGCTAAACAACTTCAAAGAGTTCTGTACACAATATGTTTAAACAAAGCATCAAGGAAATCACTATTTGCTTTCAGTCAAGCCATACAAAATATAATTCATGCCAAAGAAACTTTGATGTCACCTGCATTAGTGTTGCCACGAGTGTGAGCCTAAGATGTTGTTTAATAACTACATCTCCTCCACTTTTCTCTCACTAAAAATATATGTATGAATTTGAATTTCAGAAAGTACCAAGAACTTACAGCCCAGTCTGTTTGGGTACAGAGGATTTTTCTGAAAAGGTTGCTTCTTCCTTGCTATGGACATATTCTAGATAAAGTATCTTATAGAATACCAAGTTGTACTGGTTGACAGTTTAATTTCACATTATTTGTCTGGCCATTTAGTTTTATTTACTTAATTTATCAACTCAAAGAAACAATGACAGAGAAAGCCACATTGGGAATTATCAAGCAAATAAAATTACACTTGAATTAACAAGCTGAAATTAGCTAAGTGATTTGTTGTGCAGCTAATCATCCTTGATGAAATCAGCTTATACTAATTTCACAGTCTCCAAATCATCAGCTCCACTGCTATTCTACATACTGGGAATCTGCTGGATCCTGTGCACGACCACAAACGCATCCGAGAGTCCCACTTTCACTGGGTGGTTGGTTGAACTTATCTGTGTCACAGCAACAGGAATCTAGAATATCAAACAGGAAGATATGCATGAAATAGTGAAGTAAAAAAAATCAAGCAAAATATAACACTACTAGAATGAACATTTAACCAGTATAAAAGTTCTAAATAAACACTTTTATATAATACAGCATAATACGAATAAGGATTTATTAAACATTTAAATGGCTGGTTTTAACTTGTATTTTATTTCATTTTGCTTTGCTTCTTAATAACAATATTCACATCATTACTTAGAGGGGGAACAATTATGATGAAAGAGAAAAGGGTAGTAATTTTAAGTAATTTATTTTCCCCAGTTGAAAAAGTGGGATGATGTGCTAGTATCAGACAAGGAGAAGGAGGCAATACCTCTTGTCTACTATTGAACACACAAACTGTGGAAGTTCAGCCTGGAATGAACATTTTAAAAGCTTATGGCTCAGTTAACTTGCACTTAAAACTGTTGGAAGAGCTTTCTGAAGAGATCTCTGGTGCAATGATATTCACATTTAACATGTCTTGGACTAGTAGGGAATGCCATGCAAAATGTAGAAAGTGCCAGATGCTCACTTGTCAATATCTGGAGGAAGAAATGAAAACACTTTGATAACCAGCTTTACCTTACAGAGAAGTATTGCTGCTGGACAACATGGTTGTATGGAAATAGGTGTCAAATTTGATCTCATTCTTAGGGCAGATTGCAGCTTTGGCTGGTACTTGTATGGAAGTAATAGCTTTAGAGTTTTGTAAAGTGTTTGACTTAGTGACATGTAGGATTTAGACAGTATTAATATCCAGTTAACTAGACTGACTGGTCACAAACAGGAGCCATCACTAAAGAAGCAGCTCAGACTGATAGTGGATCTTTACAGTATATCTTGTTTCTATAGACACCAGGCCTGCTATCCAAAAGTTTTATTAAAGACTGGGAAAGAAACATAGATTTACTGCCTAGCAGTTCTGCAAATGATGCTTGCAGAGTAAAACTAATGAAATGCCTGGATCAATTAGCAAAGTTATGCCTTGCAAAATTTGCAAAGTTGTAACTCAGAGAAAAAAGAACTCAGGGTAGGGGTTTGGGGACCATATTCCAGAAAGCAGCAGTTCTATACGGAATCTCGGTATTACAGGGTATGAACAACTCCAAATGTCAGAAAGGACATTGCAGCAAGAAACTTAATAGATGTGATATTTAGTTACAAAAACAGTGAAATATGGCCTAGGAGTGGGCTTCTACCTTCTACTTGCACATTAGATCATTACTGAAATGTTACACAGACTTTGGGAATATCTACTTCTTAATATTCTATTAATTAATATTCTATTTCTTGTCCCCAACAGGAGTGGCAGTTTCTTGCAGTAAAAATGCCACAAGTGATCAAGTGGTTTGTTATTTGAAGTTCTTTTAAAATAAATTTGGTTCAGAGCTTGAAAGTCACTTTTCCTTTCACCATTTAATACAAAATTTTAAATGACTCAGTGTTATCTTGTACTAAAACAGGATGCAGCAGCCAAATTGAACATAAAATACAAACAAAAACTTCAAGAGAAGTTAAAAAATTTTGGATCAGAAATATCTCAGTAGATTTTGCCAAAATCCCTACATATGTCTGTACTCTTGAGCTAGGAGTTCTAGTGAGAGTGACAAACTTGCACAATCATTTTCTAAAACAATTAGGAAAATTGTAGTAGGGTCCATTTAAACAGAAGCAGCAGCCAAAATTTTGGGTATATGTTTTCGAAATGGGGTTTAGAAACAAGGGTTTGGGTAAGGTGAGGAAAACATAAATTTAGTATAGTCAGAACTTCAAATTGAGGTAGAGCCTGTGTCAAACAATTAGTTGTATAGACAGAAATGCAAAGTAAAAGGGAATATATGACCCAGGGGAACTCTTATATTCTCTTGGAAAACTACATGTCTGTTCTGAAATCCTCACCTAAATGGCAAGATACGTCGTGACAGCCTGACATAGTTGACAGCAAGCTAAGAAAGTGCAAGTGGTTGTTAACAGTTGGCAGAGGTTTTATGTCAACTCTTGTGTTGTACCAATCACCAATTTATAAATAAGTTATGAATAAGATGCCCACTAGTGCTGCACCCATATATTTTGGATTCCACACTTCCAGAACGGAGGAAAACAATTTAGAATTCATGTAGAATTCTATACATAATTTGGATCAGTATTCTAGACAGTATTTTCCGTCACAGTTCTCAACTTTTATTCAACTTTGGGGACATGTCAGAATTTTACACTTCAAAAAAGAATAAAAGAATGGTCTCTGAACTTATTTTGAAGGATATGGTAAGCAGGGATGCAATTACTGCTAGACTTCAAAAGTGAGTCAAAATTAAGAGCCAGAGGATGCTGCAAAATAATAATTAGGACAACGATGGTACTTTCATAGAGTTTTCATTGCCAGTATCCTAAATATTTACTAATTACTCTACAGGCCAAACTGCATGAAATTGAACCAGGAGTTTGAAAGTCACATAAACTGAGCACTCTTAAAATCAAAGATTCTGTTTGCATGTTAATATTATTTATAATAATAACAGAGGCAAAGAAATATCAGGTATACATAAAGCAGGCAGAATATTCAGCCAGACTGTGGGGTTTTTTGAGTTTTCAGGAAACAATCACATGGGTTGGAGTCTTGTTACTGAAACCAGAATATTTTCCATCACGTGTAGCAGGAGCACCAATTTTATCTAAGTGCTAGAACTTAATCACTTTCATTCCATTCTGCCTCTTCTTATGGTAGAAAGAAATCTACTACAAGTCTCTTTCAGAATTGTTTTCCAACTTCACATATTGGGCAATTTGAACAGGCATTTCAACTTTAATAATGGTTTCTGGATGACTACATAAATAGAGAGTCATTACTATTTAAATGAACAAAGAAAGCTTTCAAGCCAACGAAATTAAGGAAAATATCCTAAACCATTAACAAAGTCTTTGCCTAATTTGTTCAGTATTAATCATGGACAGAAAAAGAAACTAAATGTTACACTAAGGAACATTAGCTATAAGCACTAATGAGAAAATTATATATAGAATAGTTATTTTGTCCAAAAAGAAGCAAAGCTCTTAAGAACTGAATTTCTGTGAAATGTAGAAAATGAGTCATTACTGATGTACAAAAAAGTATACCTTTACAGAAACTTTTCTTTATTACTGTTTATGTTCTGTTGGTTGGTTTGCACTAGAACGTATTTCATATGTAGAGAAGGCCAATGGCATCCTGGGATGCATCAAGAAGATTGTGGCCAGCAGGTCAAGGGAGGTTCTTCTCCCTCTCTACTCTGCCCTGGTGAGGCCTCATCTGGAGTCCTGCGTCCAGTTCTGGGCTCCTCAGCTCGAGGGACAGGGAACTTCTGGAGAGAGTCCAGTGCAGGGCCACCAAGATGATCAGGCGACTGGAACATCTTTCATACTAGCAAAGGCTGCAGGAACTGGGGCTGTTTAGTCTGGAGAAGAGGAGACTGGGGGGAGATCTTTTTAACATTTATAAATATCTAAAGGGTGGGTGTCAGGAGGTTGGGACATCCCTTTTTTCTATAGTAGATAGTAACAGGACAAGGGGTGATGGGATGGAGCTGGAACACAAAAAGTTCCACTTAAATATAACAAAAAACTATTTCACTGTTGAGGTGAGGGAGCCCTGGCACAGGCTGCCCAGAGTGGGTGTGGAGGCTCCTTCCTTGGAGAACTTCAAGACCCGCCTGGACATGTTCCTATGCGACCTGATCTAGGTGGAGCTGCTTCTGCACGGGCGTTGGATTAGATGATCTCTAAAGGTCCCTTCCAACCATTCTATGATTGAATTCTCTATTTGTATGTTCTTTCAAATGCATAATCACAGCTATTTTAGAAGTAGATTTTTAAGATAAACACCTGGTGTCATTAGCACAGAGCCCCTGTGGGATGCTTTATATTATAGCAACCTGTCTGCTGCATTTCTTACATGATATTTCAGCTTGGAAACTTTCAATGACAATGCAATTAAGACCTCACAGATTTACCGTACATGACTGTCATTTCTGATGAATTGTGATGTTAAACTGAAGTCACACCAAAAGGACAGTAGAAATCCTGTGCAACTCACACAAATAATGTTACTGGAGTTAATGGGGCTCCTAACAACAAGAACCACCAACAAGAGAAATGGTCCATAAGGAAAAACTTCTTCAGAAAACAATGGATTTAGCACTGGAAAGTAAATAAATTCCCAGCCAAACTTACAGTTACTAGAATCAAGTTTAAACTTACAAGTGTCTCAGTTTTTGCTTTCAAACTTGTGTGATTAGTGATTTGATATTTTATTCAATTTTCCTCATTTAGATGAAAAGCTGAGGTAATTTAAATAGAATAGAAGCTGCAAATAAAGAGTGTAGTCTTCTGGAAATCTGCACCTCCAAATCCATTCCCAAAGCAACTCCCAGTGGAATACAATAGTTGAAACATCCTAAGATTTTACAAAAATCTTTTGTCAAAAGATTTACAGATCATCAGTATGTTACTATTACCACTTTAAAATGTCTCTTTGCTTAACTATACACAATAGTTGTAAAATGATGTTTGGTAATTCCATTCAGGAAAAGAATAACTTATGACAGGGGATTTCAAAGACTCGTCAGCAGAAAAATTGTAAATGATCTCATTTGTAAATTCCAATTCTTTCTGTCTCTAGATTAATGAAAAGAACATTAACTATTCCTCCTCATAAAAGTGCTGTGGTTCTGGATGAAGCTTCCAGTAGTGCAGTGAGAGAAAGCAGCCTATGTCATTGTGGCACACAAATTGTTTATCCACAGATTAAATTATGTACTTGCATGCAAATCTAGGGAACCACATGTGATGCTAATGTATCAAAAATAATGTGACCAGTAGGATGAAGGAAGTGATTGTTCTTTTGTACTCAGCCCTGGTGAGGCCTCACCTTGAATATTGTGTCCAGTTTTGGGCCCCTCACTACAGAAGGACACTGAGGTGCTGGAGCGTGCAATGGGCAATGAAGCTGGTGAAGTGTCTGGAGAATAGACCTTATGAGGCACAGCTGAGGGAGCTGGGGATGTTTATCTTGGAAAAGACTGAGAGTAAATACAATCACTCTTGACAATTACCTGAAAGGGGGTTGCATGAGGTGGTGGTGGTCTATCTCTTCTCTGTAGTAATGAGTGGCAGGACAGAAGGAAATGGGCTCAAGTTGTGCCAGGAAAGGTTTAGGTTGGAGTTTAAGAAGAACTTTTTCACTGAGATGATTATTAAGCATTGGAATGGGCTGCTCAGGGAGGTGGTGGAGTCACCATCCCTGGAGATATGCAAAAGACACACAGATGAGGTGCTGAGGGATGACTCGATGATCTTAAAGGTCTTTTCCAACTGTAAGAATTCTATGATTCTATGATTAATGAGCTGTCCCATTTCCTTCTTTCTTCCTAAATCAATAAAATTTTCCACTTCCTGGCCCTCTGTATCATCATTTATATTTATGCAAAATAAACACCAGATACTATCTGTTTAGAGGAACAGTTTCTCTCAACCATATTAGATGCATTTTGCACAAGGTCAGATATAATAGAAAGGGCAGAGCATCTCACATTCAAGAACAGTAGAACCCTGGAAATGTCATCATTTTAATTTCAGAATGCATATATAACTCTTGTCAACTTGATTTAAAATTAAAAACTGAAAGAGTATCCCCACTTCTTTGAGTCTTGAAGGCAGAAACTTTTCTGCAGTCTTTAAAAAATTGGGTTTTTTTTTGTCTTTTAAAACATTACAATAGGAGACAAAATAAAGCTTCACTGCACAGTCCTCTCATCAAGCAGAGGCTCCATTGTGCTTAGCAGAGTAAAGCTTTTGTGAAACTGCAGTCAAAATACAGATAAACTGCATTTTCATAGGTGAACCCTACAAAACCATACATAACTTTTAGAATAAGAGCCTAAGCAGACCTTGCATCAACATATCTTTTATAAGATAAGGAAAGCCATGTAATAGGGCATACCAGAAGTTTCTTATGTCTAAAGATCCAGCAAGAGTGTCAAGTTGCAATCAAAGGATCATAGAATGGTAAGGGTTGGAAGGGACCTTTAGAGATCATCTAGTCCAATCCCTCTACAGAAGCAGGTTCACCTAGATCAGGTTGCATAGGAACATGTCCAGGTGGGTCTTGAAGACCTCCAAGGAGACTCCACAACTCCTCTGAGCAGCCTTTTCCACTGCTCTGTCACCCTCATGTTTGCAAACTGCACAGATGGTGATATCACTGCTGCTAATAGAATAGCCCAGATCTTCATCAGCTTTGTAACGAAGGTGAGAGGACTACTATAATTTCTACTTCATTCAGGTGCGTAGCTCAACATAGGCATGAAAAATAAGCTTGAAGACTCACAACTGGTTTATAGTAGAGAGAGGAGTGAACTCAAATTTCTCTCCAAGTTTGAAGAATCAGCTGTATCACTGATTATATTAATATAAGGAGGACAACAGAGAGACTAACATCTTGAAAGTCACATCATGCATGCCAAATTGAGATTAAAATAATAATAAAAAAGAGAAAATGTTCTTTGCCCATAGAGATTTGAGCTTATCTACCTTCTAATTCTCTTTTGCATGTGATTTAACTGGAGCTAGAGTCTCAAGGCTTTAGCCTTTGGAACTAGCACTCTAACAAGAAAAAAAAACCACTTAAAGTAACAATTAAAATTCTGAAACACATGGAGAATGCAGAAGAGCCAGAGACAACATTTTGGTGCTATGAAGGTAAACCAAATGACCTCAATTTAACCAGTGTTATCACCAAATAGATGCTAAACATCACAGAGATCCAAACCACTTATTTGAAATATGTGAACTCTGAAATACACCAATTACCAAGAAATGATGGCTGCAGGAAAATGGTGATCATGTAATACTAACCATTAATTAAAGAGAATTTTCAAATAGGCCCATATTAGGTGAAGCAATTGAGAAAATGACACCTTACCTTTCAAAATCCGAGAGGAATTTACTACACAACCATGAATTTACTAAACATTCAACACTTTCAATCACTCAAAAAAGGCCCGTTGAAACCCAGGAGGAGCACACATTTGAGCTATGTTGATGGTTTTCAAGTCACATGAGTATCACTTTTACAACAAAATGTCATTTTCAGCAAAATAATGATCTTATAAAGTAATATAATGAAATGATTTTACATATCTGAACTTTCAAATACTCATCCCAAAAATGTAGGGAAATTGCTGGCAGGTATGAAGTAATGTGTCTACTTAAATGACAGTTTTCAGACAACAACTTACTTCTTTGTAGCCGAAAATGATACGCCCATCATTGAGAAGGGTGGCCTGAAAAGTGAAACTGCCCAGGTTGTAATTATCCTGCAGATGTACATGGTCCCATTGGACAACTAGTGCTGTGCCTGTGAACCCCAGAGTGGGGGCAGAAAGGCAAAAGGGAGAAAAAAAAAATGTGAGAAAAAGATTAACTAACTATAGAAAAAGTACTTAACTACAGTTTCTTGAAACAAAATCAGTGATTTGTCTCTTTTCAGCGACTTTCAGCCCAACACCCTGAAATCCCAAAGATATTACAAACACATTGCAACTGAAATCCTTTTAAAGACACACCGCAGTGTCACAAACAACTGCCATGACTATGTGTGCAAAAGTCCACTGAAGAGAAAGTGGTCAAGTAACTTGGTTGGAATTGCACAAGAAGTCAACAGTTACTAAAGGTAGCACTCAGAGTTCAGGTGTGCTGCCCTAAGCACTGCTCTGCAGTGGCTTTTTTGAGCTATATATTATATGCACCCTAATGACTTCGAACTGTGAAGTGCTAATAGCATTGTCTGTTTAGTAAAAGTTACTATTTGAGGAATTTAGATTCTTCCATTAACTGTGCATTAATATAAATAGCATTATTAGTTTTCTGCATGCTCTTGCTGAGGTTCTGCAAGTTGAAAAATATTAAGTGTTGGCAATAAATAAATGTTTAAATTAAAACCACTAAGAATTCATAGACAGGGTAAATATTGAGTCTGGTATGTAGAGATTTAGATGCAAGAGGCTCATTCATATTCATGGGAGTTCTCTGGATGAATATCTGCTAATGCACTAAAAATGTAACCCAAGCAACTTGCATACCCTGTGAGCATGTTTTACAGATGTTGAGGGTTACATCAAAAAAAATCCAGCACTTCTTGTAGTCAGTCTAAGTACCTCAAATCTGTGTGCATCTCAGAATCTCAAGTTAAAGTGGAAGTCAGTTGCCTCCAAAACAGTTTTCTCATTCTTAGAGCCTTTATGCAGATTTATGTTTGTTCCTCTCAGCCAGCCACAGGAGTGAGGCACCAGGAGGTTTCCATGCTCTGTGCCTGCCCACTGCAGAAGGTGCTCTAAAGCAGCACACTTACCCACAGAGATAAAACACAGATAAACAAGGAGCTGAAGATATGATTTGCTCAGTTCCTTTTTATTTGCAGTAAGATAGCAAATTCTTTGTCCTAAAGCACATGGGGTTCAAAAGATCATCATTCCTTACACATGAAGAGAGATCAAAAAATCTCAAAGAAATATTCAAGCTTGTCATGAAAGCCACGTTATAAAGTCTGATACTCCTGGTATGAAGAGTGGAAGTCAGGAACACAATGAGAATTATTAATGTCTTCCCAGAATCCTCACATTCTTTCAGTAAAAATGACAAATCTGAGGCTATAACTTAAAATAATTTATGAAATGAATTTTTTTTCTGCTTGAAAATTCTATTGCAAGCAGTAGAATTTTCTCCTATTTTGCTGGATTTTTAACAAATAAACGCTGCAAGTATGAAAGGAGAGATTAAGACTGGGTGCAAAGGTTACTGGGTACATTTTGACCACTGATCTAAAGAATAAAAATTAACACATTGGGTTGGAAGTGTGACATTTTTAACATGTTCCATAATTTTGGGGCATGTTCAGAATTTATGATTCAACTTACTATAAACATACATACAATGGCACGGGCTTATCCAGAAAGCCTTAAAACAATCACAGATCTCATGATATTAAGTCATAATACTAAAGTCCCTAATTTTTAAATCCAGAACAGACAGTTGACTGCTCTTTGATCACTAAAGACCTGAGGTAAGGCAGCAGATGCCTTTTAATCATATAGGTTGTGTTTTCAAAGTATTGGTTATAACTGGCTTCATGAGACAAATATCCACACAGTCAAGGACTTTGAAATATCTCACAGAGCTGCAGGATAATACTACAGTTTGCCTTTTACCCTTTTATTCTTTTGTACAAGGGACTGTTGAGTACTCATGGTGTAGAGGAGTGCATTAGATTCTAGTCCTGGAACTCCATACACACTTAGTCATTCATAGGTTTATTAACCTTATACCTGCCCTACTTATGTGTATTCTTCTATTGCATCCCACAAATGCTACTTTGATTGTAGCTACTGGTGGATGGCATTTACTATATATATTATATATTTGAAAGCAACAAGAACTTGCACTTTTATACATGACAGATTTTTCCTTTTAAAACTGAAAGAATACATTGCTAGTTTATGTACTTTAACATCCAGAAGATATCTGACCAATTAGGAAAAAACATTCATGACTCTGTGTTCTAACTACTTCTGGATGTCTTTATCCAGTCTGTGACTCAAAAAAAACAAAACAAAACCATTTTAAAACTTCAAATTTCCTCACAAAAATAGTTATTTAAGAAAATATGAAGAGCCAAGGGACACAGACACATTCATTTATGAAGGGCTACTACATACCATTATCAAAGTATCTGACTGTTGAATTTCTTGACACACTGGGGTCAAAATTTGCCATTAAGGGTGCAATATATTGTGTAGCTGTTAGCATTCGATGCACAACTTCTCCAGTATATATGAAACCTACAATAAAAAAAAAGAGACTATTTCAGTAACTTCTGAAAAGATTTAATAGAATGACAGGTTGATCTAGGCATTGCTAGAATATTAAAGGGTCATCTGAGAGAAATTATTCCCACCACCAATTTTATACTGAATTAAGAGCTAAAATTTCAGGAAAATGTCCATGATGGCTGCCAAAAGAACAAGATCCAAGATGAAAAACAGAGCAATTAGTTCAAAAAGCAAGTTTTCATACAAAGATAAAACCCGAGTAAACTCAACGAGGAATAACTCCAGTTAGAGGCAAAATGCAGATATGCAGCGTTATCAAAACGAGCCACTTAACACTTTGCATATTCAAAAGTGATTTTGCAAATTGTTGCTTCTTCAAAATTTAGTCTAACCCTAATATTAATAGTAAGAGTCTAGTTCAGACAAGAAGTGACAACCTTTTTAAAAAAAAAGTTCAGGTGAAGAATGGACCCGATAGGATTCTTCCATAATTCTAAACCAAGGAGCACTTCTGCTCCATTCACTGCAGTGTGAGGTCTCACTAGTTTATCTTATGCATCCCTAAATCCATAGTACTCCTCAGATCAAGTGGGTTTCTTCATTAGTAATGCTCACCCCAAACTTCTTACTCATTCAGAACTGGAGTTCTTCCTTCAAGGAAGAATATTCATCTATGAATTCATCTATGGTAAATACAGTAATGCTGCAGGCTTTTTTCAAAGTAAAAGTTTGTGTATTTTAATGGCAGGAAGCCCCTGCATTTTAAACAAGACATGGTTTATAAATAAACCTCTGGTTTTTTAGGTTTGCCAACTCTATCTTACTAATGGACCTAACTTCTTCAGATGCACCAACCTAAGGCCTGACTTAAAATCTCCAGTCACTTTGCAGTGAAGCTTTTATGAAGTTTCATTTTAGTCTTTGCTAAAGTTTAAGTTTATAAGTCTGACAAACTTTAAACTGATTGAGCTAGAAGTAGATCTTCAAAACTAATATTTGCATATTACCTCTCTTCTTAAAGTGTTTACCAGATGGTGCCTTATGCTGAAGTGTTTGCTGTTTCTCCTTCAATTGATTTAATGAAGTGTATTCCAACAGCAAACACCTCCATAACAACAAGAATATTAGAGCTGGCTGAGAATTTTCTAAGAGAAAAATGTCTCTTTGGAAGATGTCTCACAGAAATTCAATTCTTCACTAGCAAACAATGGTATCCACTGCAGCAGTATTTATGCTGGTTTGTGTTTTCCCTCTTCAGTGGTAGAGGGTCTCTCTTCCTCCACAATCCCACTTATTGTCAAGATGAAGAGGTACTTCCTTCACACATTTAGTACCATCACAATGTAACACACGATGAAGGAATATGTAAATGTATCCCTAAAACACAATTGTGAAATTCCAGAACTAAACAAAAACCTGGAAAACTGGAATTAACCTCAAGGTAGAAGTATCATTTTCTAGCCAATTCCAGTTAGCCTATGATATCAAAAGCTATTAGTATGGAACCCTACTTTCTTAATGATAGTATTGTCATCCTAACCATTGTGAGAAGTGACAGGTTTCTGAAAAGGCTTGTTTGATACGGTATAGGAAATCTCTGAGAGCAAGAAAAAAGTAACAGGAGTGTTTTTATTGTTTGTCCTTTTAATTAACTTGCCAATTGTTAATGGAACTAGTTCCAGAAGTCATAAGATGCTGCAAGCAAACCAAAAAGTGGTTCTTTGGAATAATTTTCCTACATAGCTTCTAGCAATTAAGATCAAGTTAAGATTGACCATGAAAATCCAAGTGGAGCTGATAGGAGGCCTAAGAAAAAGCCAAGTGCAGAGAAAATACAACAGAAGATTCAGTTGAAAATGTTTGTCATTGATCAAGGGGCAAGAGAGAAACCTAGCTGCCTTTGCTTCATTTAAAACACATCTATGTATTCAAATGATTCAGTATTTTAATAACTGGACACCTCTTAACCACTAAATGAATTCTTACAAATGTCTTTGGGGAGGAAGATGACTCTTTTAGTTAAATATTAAAATACCACTTGTCTCTTTTACTAAGGACAGAGGAGAGAAACACCCATGAAAAAAAATCCACTCACGCATATTTACAAGTCATGGATAGATCCGAACCTCTGACATATAGAGTTGTGACTGTAATTTTACACTGTTACTCATCATTTTCAGATAGCAAACATTCCTGCTGAAGTATAGTCTCTGAAATGCTTTTCCATGATTTCCTGCTTATTGCTGTCTGCTTCTAAAATGCCATTCCCTTAAGAAGCATTCTTTCATGCTTATTAAAACACTTGAAATACATATAATTTCATAGAGTATTTGTGCCGCTTATTCTTCCCATGGTGATGTGCACACATATTTTAGCTTAATATTGTGTAGGGCTACAACCTTGAAACCATTCCTTAAAAATCTTCTGAAGGCATCATAAACAAAAACTTGGAATCCATATTAATGTACTACAATTAGCCTTAATGCTTCAGTAATTATTCATCCCTTGCACAATGGTTCTATCCTTACAGAAAGTTTCCCTTTCATGCATTCATCGTATTTACAGTATAAATGTCATCATTATCACCAGTACTGAGCAAGATACAATAGCAAAGGACTTAATTGTGCTGGAACACATAACTAAGTAAATCAGCCCAGGTAATTAGTAACCACAGAGCGTATTTCCAAGTGTTTGCCGGATGCAGCTTTACTTAGACAAAAATGGAAAGCAGGAGGTGGATGATAGCTGGGAAGCAGGCAGGCCTTGCATGAAGATCATTCTAATGAGAACCTCCAGTCATGCATTGAAACAACTTGAAAAGAAACACAGAGTCATTTCAAATCACCCCAGAGACTCAAAGGCTGAAGCCACTGTTGAGCACGGACATTTTATCATTACCATTGCAACCTAAAGAAAACAGCAAACAGAAAATTAACTTATTCCTGAATGGAATTCCACTAAAAATTGGCTTATACTATCTGTGACCTAATTTTCTGACAGTAGTAAATGTCCATGGCTGATTCATTTAGTCAAGGGAGAATTTTTCAGACCTGCAAATTTCCTGAACTACTTAAGCTCTGCTTTGTGGAAGGGGTTGGTAGAGCTCTTTTCCAAAACTCTCCACAAGTACTATACCTAGAAGCATAATGGTCTCCTAAACACTGAAATGAAGACAAATAGGGAAGACTGCTCAGTGTTTTGTAAGTTTTCCATGTACGTATAAATTTAACTGAAACTGAAGTAATAACAAATCCACTCGTAAATGAAGAAGAGTATACTCCTACTCCTCATAGTGTACAAATACACACAAACAGAGGAGGGAAAGAAGACCCTAAACCACTTAAATATGAAAACACTATTCTGTTTGATGCATTTTTTTAAACCCTGATGGATTAAAAAGTATATTTTACATGTGAATTTATCCATTCCAAAACATGGTCGTTATCTGTTGGATTTTAACATAGATTTACAGAGAAGACTTAACATCCAAGGGTACCACAATGTACACATAATTCATTTTTCTACTCCTAGCTGTAACAGACAGTTTTCTGACAATGTTTGCCAAGTGTGCAGAATAGCAGAATACAGGGCTCTTCTCTTACCCCTCCGTTTTCCCAGGCTCAGTATCACCTCATCATTCCCAATGCTTCTACATTCTCTTGTCATGAGCAGCATAAAGGGGTGGGGAATGTGGGTTGCAGGTAGTTCATAATACTTATTTCTGTCACTTGTTCCTCCTCACATTTTTCCCTGCTCCAGTGTAAGTCCTTCTCATGAAAGGCTAGATTCATTTCTGTGTGACATGGGGCAGCTCCTCACTTCTTTCTATAGAGGCAGCCACTCTACTAGTAAAACATTGTTACAGGCTCCTAATACAACCTAAGACTTAGCCTAATACTTCTTTTTTTTACTTCTTTTATCTATTATCTATTTCAGATTTTATTTTATACATAAATTATTTTACCCGAATGACTGGAATTTCTACTATTGTGTTAAGAGTATTTTTGGTTTAGATGACTGATTTTTCTAGTGGAAGATAGGTGGAAAGTTGTTGCTGAAACAAAGAACAGTCTTATTCTCAGCAATTGCTAGCTCCTGTCCAGGTCAAGTCACTCCTAATGTATACCTTTTGTCTTCTAAAATGGGAAAAATGTTCTTGAACAAAGAAAATGATCTAGAGAAAAAGAATCTTTATGTCTACTGAAAAGAAAAAAATTAATGGTGCTAAACAGTAATAAATTGATGTGGAATTACTTCTCCTACAAGCCATGATATTTATTTCATAAAAAGCATTTAAATTTTTACTTAGTCTCCAAAATGATATTTATTGGAAATAAATACTTGAAAAAATACTTCTTTCAATGTGAAATACCAAATAATGCATTTCACAAGGATAGAAAAGTTCAAAAGCACTTCATAGAGCTGCCAGCAAGTAGTTCAACAGAGGCCTCAAAAACCACTGCAATTATCTTTCTTTTCATAGTTCTGATGAATTTGAGAGCTTGACTGAATGGCAGGTACGTCCAGTCAAAGCCCCCTAAACCAACTCTACCCTATCAAATGCTTTTGCCATGATGATACAAGTTGGCTCATGAACCTTTTGTACAGCAGCACCCATGTTTCAGGTATGGACATCTATATTACTTTTGTGATCTTCAAAGCCTGATGCTTTTCAAAGGCAACTAACTGCTTCCCCTTGTACATCACTTGATGTTGCCTGAAGTGTGTCAGGGAGTCCCTGGAGAAGGCTTTTTCTTCTATACAATATGCCTGAAGATGTTGACTCATAGGGAAGCAAAAGATGCATGATGTACATTTTCCTTGAGCCAGCTTACTTAACTCCAGATCAGAGAAGGAAAAAGATGACAAGTGGAATTTAAGACTAAATGAAAAAGTATATTCAAAAAAGTATTTTCAAAAGTATTTAAAACATTTCAAATGAATGGAGTAGTACAACAACCTGGAGTTCAAATCAAAGAGCAAATCTAACCATCTTGTACAAAATATTAAATGTAGAAGGGAGACCACTTTGGGGGAAAAAAAAAGTTCATTTTGTTGTCAGGCAGCTAATGTTAAGTAAAACCATATGTTTAAACCCTTAGGAATACAACAAGATGTAGTTATGTAGCTGGAAAAGGAACTGCCTGCCAGCAGTGGCTGAACAATGAAAGGTTTTGCTTGAGAGTGTCTGTCACTGGGCAAAGGCAGAATTACCATTTGAGCACACAGTTCAGTGTGAGTTTACTCAGGAGCCTTTGCAACATATGAACTAGAAGGCAAAGGCAGAGAAGCTTCTGAAAAAACTGGAACCTAAGGGAAACACTTGATTTTGCTTGTACAGTCACATATGCAACAAGCTTTGTGGAGATGTAACAACACACTATCACACACCCCCTGAAAGGTCTTGTTGTGTAGAGGCATCATTCCTTTCATTTTTTACTGTTCATTTTCTTACTTATGCAGAGTGAGAGTACATAACTCCTGCTGCCCTTTTTCCTCCGAAACACTCTGAAAACTGTTGTGCAGCCAAGAGAGAAAGCTTCAGAAGAGCTGTCAAGAATTTCCCAGCTCTCTGGCTGCTTCTCTTTCACTCTCAGCATAATCAGAGCCTTCAGAGAGGATCTGCCCTGGGTCATTTAGTGGTATCTCACATGACCCCAAGTTTACTCAAAGGGTAAATTCTACTCCATCTTTGCTATCTCAAACCTAGCATCATGCCCATTTTTTATGAAAGCCAGAGATAGCACAAGTACAGATTAAGATTTACAACAATTTTCACATCTTTATTCCCAACCTAGAAATTATGTATTGTTGAAAGACTGACATAAACTGGGATCCTCATCTGAGGATCCATTTCCCCATCCCTGATCAAAAAGATAGTAAGAGACTTACCTTGGGCTTCTTTAAAAAAAATCCACCATAACCAGCTGTTGGGCCAAAGAAATGTTTAATGCTTGTTTTCTCTGACCAAGATAAAGATAAGGTGATCCCAATTTTATGAAGGATAAAAAAAAAATTAAGTAATTCTAAGACAAATATTGTATTTGTTTCACCCAGCAACATCTCAGCATACCTGCAAGAGATTAATCTTAAAAGACAATTTCAGCAGTTTCTGGATATCCCCATTTGGAAATAAGAAGCTGCCAATAAATTGAACAGGGAAATCAGAGTATAGTTTATTGTTATTTGTAGCTAGGGAGCCCAGATTTAGGTAGGGAAATAAGAGCTTGTAAAATGTACCTTCATACTCTGCAAAGATGACTGGAGTATAGCAACAGTTTTGCCAAAAGCAAGAAGGGAACTGCAGCCTCTGCCCTCAGGGCCACTCTATGCTGTGTGTACTTTGTCACATATGCTCCTCTGTTCAAATTACTCCAATATCTTTGTCAGGATCTACTAATGAGCCCAGCTCACTGGGCTCAGCCCACAGACATCCCATCTAAGGTCCCTTTTATTTGCCAGGCACATGCTAATAGAGACCTACAAAAAGAAAACCACTAATCAAAAAATAAAACACGAAAAACCTGTCAGTATGTGGACAGATATTCCTTAATGGACATTTTCTGTAGTTAGATGATGGAGAAGGCAGCTATCATTTGGGAAAGGTACGGCCTCATCTGCTTTCAGCGCAACCAACCAAGCTTTCCTCAGTAGAAAGACCAGAATATTTTAGGAGTGCTGTTACTTAGGCACATCTGACCATCAGAGAACACAGGCATAACTCAGGAAGAAATGCATTTGTGTTCTCAAAATGTCAGAGAATTCTCAGTTGTTCCGCCACTGGAAAACATTACCTTTTAAACAACTGGTTCCTGTGTAGTCATTCACTTCTGAAAGATTTTTGTAAACAAAGTTTTACTAAAAACTAGCATCTAATAAAATCCTGGCACCCTTTTATTCATTAGCCATTCAAAGAAAACCATTTCAATCGCAGCACACGAATCGACTCATCTGCAAAAATCTCTGCTCTGTTCAAACAAAAGAATAAATTATGTTTTGTACCTTGTGTAAAGGAGACCATAGAATTTAGATTCTTCCTCTAAAAGACTCTTCCACATACATTAACATCTCTTCCTGCTCATCTTTTTCTTTTTAATAAATATAATCCTTCTGAGTAGTAAGGAAATATTCAGCCCTTTTGTTGCAGTTACTCTTCTCCAGGGTGATAAACATTACTACTTCAGAGGTACCTTCTCATTAGCTTAGAAGACATTTGTTTGGACTGACATTGTATAAACACATTCTTGAAATAGTTATTCCATCAATTGAATTCCACTATTTTAATTTACCTTCGTATAATTACAAACAACATACCAGAAATTAATTGGAAATAAGCAGACCAGCTCCCTAACAAGTAAATTTGAGCTTTATCAACTGGTAAAGTTCTCTCCCTCTCTGTAAAGTTGATATGTTTTTTCTATTTCAAAGTATGTTTTCAAAATATTCTTCATAAATTTATGATCATAGCTGGTATCTCAGTTTGGAAAGGTCAGAGCTCCAAGTTTTCTCTGGTTGAAAGCCTAGTAGGATGCCACATTTTTGTAATTATTTTGATTGGAGCTGCTGAGAACAGCTTTGAAATTTGACTTGCATTTCATTTTCAGGTTGCTGCTTGTTCCCTGTCTCATTGTTTCTAACATATCACTTATATTCATTTTATGTTCTTTTTTTTTTTTTCTCTTGAGCAGTAACAATAAAAAACCGATGAATCTGTTTTCATTTCTGGAATTAAACTCAAAAGAACTCAATAGACACTTTTATATTCTATGGAAAAATAGCAAGATGTTTCATGGGGGAAATAAAACATACCAGGGAAAGTGTTGCTCATATTTATTTGGTGAAGCTGACAAATATTGCATAGGTGTACAAAGCACAGCCCACAAAACTCTGCATTTTATATTTTTCAACTATGCTAAAATGTGTTTGCTCTGTGCTTTTTTTGATCTTTCTCCACCAACTATTTCATGAGGAAGCAAATTCAAGAATCTGTTATGCTTTTAAGCCCCTCCAATTTATTGGAATGCTGAATTTGAATGTAATTTACTTTCATGCCTTGTCCTATATAACCACATTAATATTTCTTTGATACTTCACTAAAGTAAGCTTTAAGTAATGCCATTTATCTCCTGATAGATAATTTATTGTTATGTCTGT
Organism: Colius striatus; assembly: GCF_028858725.1. Classification (NCBI taxonomy): domain Eukaryota; kingdom Metazoa; phylum Chordata; class Aves; order Coliiformes; family Coliidae; genus Colius; species Colius striatus. Next base: position 53,336,278 of record NC_084763.1, read on the forward strand.
GGAAGAATGTTATCATCACTGTAATTGCATGAAGATTACAGTATAATTAAACAAAACTATAGCAGCAACTTCAGATCCCCCAGACAATCTATGAAAGTTAAATACCTTAATGGGCTTTCAAGATCAGTGTAAAAATGAATCAATCTCATGCTGTTCTATAATTTTTTTCAACCTTCTGGGGAAAATGAATTAGAGAGACATTATATGTTTTTCCTGGTTTTGCTTTGGCTTGACTAGGTTGAATGCACCAAGCCATTTCTACTTTCAACTCAGGAAAGTGAACTGTCTGTAAGCTAAACCCCTGAAGCCATAAGTATAACACAGTTCCTTAATTGCATAACCATACAAGGACATCTTGTGTGTCTGTACATGAGAGAAAAAATAAAAGCTAGCCAGAATCCCCATACGCTTGGCTGTAGTTCTATATTATCTTATGTAGTAATCTAAAGGTCAGAAGATTGGTTTTTCACCATCATTTTTCCTGCTGCCCTGTTAATACTGAAAGTATTATCTGGAAAAATTGAGAATGGATAATGTATACCATTGAGCCAGTAAGATTCCCAGCTTGCTGTAGTTTCTACTGTTGTGAAAAGTATATCATCTGGTGGAATGTAACCCATTCTGATGAATGTTTTGAATTCAGAGAAGGAATTTAGTGGTTTATGTATTGTGATACTCTTCCATTACAGTCAGAATGTTGCTAGGTATCACTAGGAAGAGTACAGGAGCAAGAGAAGCACTTCTAAGTAAGAAGCTGTGATTGACTACAAACAACTTGCAAATGCAATTGTAACTGAAGTATCTGTTTGCATACTTTTAATGATTTTAAATTGGAAATGCTCTCAAGTTCAGGAGAAACAAATCCACAGGTTATTTAGAGTCTAATGGCTTGTATCAGTTCCTATCTGATCAGGCACATTCTTCCCCAGAGAAAATTCTTGGACAGAGGCACAAAACACAGTATCTACTCAGCGAGATACTGCCATGCGATAGCTCCCAAGTGCCTCTCAGCTCTGGCCAAACAAAGACCAGTGAAGTTACTAGACAGACTGGAACCAGAGAAAAGGTGGGAGTATTATCTCGCTTGGGCCAAATATCTTAATGGCTGTATCATTGCAGTAACCTTAGCATTGCTAGTTCTTAGGATGAGTCTTGAAGAGAGCAGTTGGGGAAAATCTAATTTTGCAGTCTAATTCTGATATAAGTGTCTCTTCTACTGGGTAGGCAAAATATCCTCATGTCTGAACACTTCTTGTCATCATAGAATGGTAGGGGTTGGAAGGGACCTTTGGAGATCATCTAGTTTAAATCCCCTGCAGAAGCAGGTCCCCCTAGATCAGGTCACACAAAAACACATCCAGATGGGTCTTGAAGATCTCCAAGGAAGGAGACTCCACATGAGAAAAAGTTTGGATGGAATTGTCTTTTAAAAAATTAAATAAAAAATGGTTCATCTTCAAATCAAACTGTTATAATATCTATACAGATTTTTTTCTCTTTTGCTGCTGTCTCTCTCTTCTCCTGCATTTCCAGAGTCTAACAAAAATAACTATCATAAACATTTCTGTTTGCCCTATTTATTCTCCTCTCCCTCCTAATTTTTAAAGCTAGCTCTTACCTGGATAAATCACTTGAAAGGCAAATCACATGAATCACGTGAATTTCATGAAAGATGAAGGACTTTCAGGTTATAATGAAATCATTATTCTTCAAAGTTTTAAAAAAATCAGTAAGGAAAAACACTGAATGTCATCAGACTGGGTTCTCATTCATTTCAGAGAGGTTTATAAGAAAAAGAAAACAACAGAAGAGGAAAACATTAAAAAAATTAAAAGTCTGCTTAATATTGATGCATAATGGAAACTGCTGAATGTCTGGTTTCTTATTTGACATACAACTTTGGGATTATTAGGTATTAGATTAATTTCACATCTATTATATAATGCTATTATATTACTTGTATTAATTCTTCCTAAATTAGTAAAGCTAGTCCTATGTCTATAACAGTAACATACTTCTGTCCACGTAAAACAACATCCTACAGCATGTCAGGGACCACAGAAGCTAGAATGCATCACTAGGGAAGTTTTAGACAAGCCATTAAATTCTATTTCACATATATATTAAAAAAACTAATCACTGAAATAGAATGGAATGAAGACATTTTTCATGCTAGCAGGAGTTTTTCAGAAGGAATTATAGCTCTGTAAGGTTTGCCTTAAGAAGGACTAGTCAGCAGTGAACATACAGTTCAAAACAGCAAGACAGAAGCTGGTAGATGTTCATGTGCAACTTGGGCTTCAGAGAAGTAAGGTTATGTGAATCTATTAAAAAAGGTTTGTGTTCTTACAGGCTTCTCAGATAAAGTTTGGGCACACATAAGCTTATTAACCTGATCTCTAGTTTGACTCTTCCTCTGAGAGGAATCCTCTAATGTAGCCATTGGAAGGGAAAAGCAGATGGCTCTGCCCCTTTCCATGACTTCACCCTGATGGTGAGAACTGGACACATCACTCATCAGACTGAACTGGGACAATTTATTTCCTCTCTTTGTGAACTACGGGAGGATAACGAGGAATCTCTATTCTGGGTCAATAATAAACAAACCCCAAGCCAGACACACTGTATCCTGAAGTTGAAGCCACTCTTTAGGCTCATCTTTTCTTTGCCTCCTTTCTCCACATATTAGCTCAATATCAGTGTGGGCTATGCTCTTTAGTTGAGGAGAGTCTACAAAAATATCTGCCTTAGAGGTATGTAAGCAGAACAAAACAGAAAATAGGCAAAATCTAAGTGGGGAAAAGAAAAATATATTAGTCTCAGTGTTTAGAGTTTGCAAATTACATCACATCAGCTCTGGTATCATCAGTAACTCCCTTGTGTTTCCTCTCTTTTGTTGCATTAGTTTACATAAAAGCAAATTACAAAATCATAGAATTGTTTAGTTGGAAAAGATCTTTAAGACTATTGAGTCCAATCTTTATATTACACAACACTGCTGTATTCATCTGCACTTCAATGCACACAAACAAAACTGCAAGCAGGTAGGGAAATTGACTGATTTCCCCTTGATAAAGCCAGTTCTTTTATTATATTTAAGTTTTTAAAGAATTTCAGTATTAAACACCTTCATGAGGAATAGATATATTCACACACAACTTAGTATTACATGATGGGCATGGGAAGAGCAAAATACCTTTTTCAGTGTCAGTCAATACAGGAAATTTTCTCTCTACAGAAGTATCTTAAAGATTCCTATAAAGCTGTCAGGAAAATCTGCTGTGTCAAACCTGGCAATTACCCTCTCCCTTCACATTAATTCCTTTAATCAGAGAAAAAGCTTTCTCGTGTTTTGCTGTTAGACCGGGACCTGTGCTCTATCACAGTTCCAAGGTTTTAGTAATTCAACCAAAAAGAATGAATGGAAAAATAATCAATGCCAGTTTAAAACAGCTGATGACAAATTTCTGTCCTGGGAAGGATACTAGCCTCAACTTTGAACACAAAGATTGCAGTAAAAGTTACAGCAGTATAGTTGGAACTTTAAAAAGAGTACTTGTGTACGTGAATAAGGGCTCTGAAGGGAAGATTGAAATGATTTATCTTAACAGTCACAGAAGTAAAAAAAAGGAAAAATCTTTGGCTCCAATTCAAGTAATGTTTTTAAAATGTGAGTTGCCTCTTAAAGAAAAAGAACTTTGGCAAGGGTGAGCCTATGTTGGAGTTGTGAATGCAGAGGTTGAGGAACACAAGGACATTCATCTTTTGCTCAGACTTGTAATAACCCATCTGTTCCATATAGTCAGAGTATGGAAATGGACCGTGGCTGGCCAGTTGGTGGTATGTAGCTGTGCTGTTCAGAGTTCACTTGTCATAGCCACAAAAAGCCAAGAGCAGGAAGCTGATTTGCTTGCAACCTCTGCAAATCCCTTTAGTACATACAGCTCTGCCATTCTTATGGCTCTTTTTATTATCATGTTTTTAACAGGCTGAAGTGTAGAGTCTCCAGTGGGATGCACATATTGTGATGGGTTGCCTGGACACTTTATCGTACACTAGCATTAGCCCTCCTAGGCAGAGACCTTAAATGAGTAAATTCTATCCCAATTCTATCTTGAAGCATAAGAGAGTATGTACTAACACAAGCATGAAATTTATACCTTAGTAAAATATATATGAAAACACATGTCATCCATATATTTCAGACATTTGCAAATGACTGGAAGGGTCACTGTTCATAAATTCAGTATGCAGTGCTACATGATCTGAAAGGAAATCTGAATGGGTGACTCTAATTACAAATGATTTAAGTCTTCCAACAATGATTTGATGAGCTTAAATATGACTATTGGAGGGGGAGTCATAAGAAGTAAACAGAAAATGCCTTTAGACTAAACTAGACCAAAAATTAATTTGAAAGGGCTAACTTGTTACAATATTGTTCTAACTTTGTGGAAGACATATAATGCAATACACACTTTGATGATGAATGTTGGTAATTTAAACATATGGTAAGTTACAAGCAGCAATAGGATATCTGTGGTAAATACTATATAATTACAGAGTAGATAAACAGCAATACTTGCCTCCTAAACCAAAGTGTAGGTTACAACATAATGATGTTTAGACTCACTAAAAGTAATCATCATGTGCAGCTGGATGGTATTTGCCAAAAAGAAAAAAGGCAATTAGGTTTTGTCCAAAGAAAACATATTCCTTTCAACATTAAGAGCTGGTGAAGCATAACTGTAGTGTCATGACTCATCACCCAACCAAAAGATAAAAGTTATGTCAGGAAAGCTCTAAGACTACTCTTAATGTATGAAACCTTAGACAGACACTAGCTGTAATGAGGATAAGGCTATTTCATCATGTTGTGGTGGAAAAATATCTGTATGCTACAGAAGACACAATATGCTTCTCTTCCTATCAGATGACTGTTATAGAAGAGTGGTGACAATTTTTTCCATGAGCATAGAATCATAGAATGGCAGGGTTGGAAGGGACTTTTAGATATCATCTAGTCCAACCCCCCTGCAGAAGCAGGTTCACCTAGATCAGGTCACATAGGTATGTCACCCACTTCCTTTTGAAGGAATAACAAAACGGAACACGTAGATTAAACCATGAAGAGACAATAAGAAAATCTTGCTTCCTGTGATATCTCATAAGGTAAAACAAAGTCTTGCTCACATCCTGTTATTTTTTTAAGAAATGAAGTTTCTGAAAGATTAAATTCAGGAAGCATGCACAGGTAGACACAGAAACAGAACTGCTTTCAGCTACCACCTGTAGTCACAGTTGTTTTCATTGTTGGAGGTCGTGAATGGCAGCATATGAAAAACAAAGAACTATGAATTTTGTTATTCATTCAGCTTGTGCAAAAAAACTCCCATGTTCTATTTATTTCCCTTGAAAGCATATAGACATATGGCTTGGCATCTCTCTGGGTGATATCATGGTTACCATGGCTTCATTAGGGAGCTCATTATTACTTTCACTCTTGCCCAAATCTTCTACCCCTGTCATGGTTTAACTCCAGCCAGAAACTAATCCCCGCACAACCAGTTGCTCACTCTTTCCAGGAGAGATGGGGGAGAGAATCAGAAGTGTAAAAGTGAGAAAACTGATGGGTTGAGATAGACAGTTTAATAAGTAAAGCAAAATGGCATAGACGAGCAAAGCAAAACAAGGAATTATTTCACCACCCCCCACCAGCAGACAGTAGTTCAGGCATCCCCAGGCATCATCACACATAATGGTTATTTGGGAAGACAAAAATGCCATAACACTAAATGTCATTGTGTCCTCCTCCTCCCCTTCTTCCCCCAGCTTTTTATGCTGACCATAATGCCATACTGTATGGAATAACCTTTTGGTCAGACTCCTCCAAATTCTCCTTCCAAATCCACCTGGCCTCCTTCAAATTTCTTGTGTCTCCCAGCTCCCTTGTTAGTGGGGTAGGGTAAGAAGCAGAAAATGCCTCGAGTCTGTGCAAGCACTGTTCAGCAATAATGAAAACATCTCTATATTATAAACACTGTTTCCAGTGCAAATCCAAAACAAAGACCTTTACTAGCTACTATGAAGAAAATTAACTCTATCCCAGTCAAAACCAGTAAAACCTTAAAAGCTGATACTGTCCCTAGTTGCCATCAGTATGGTAACTCATTCATGGCTATTGCAAAATTAATTGTCTTTCCTGCCTGTCATATCAAGTCAATAACAAGACAATTAGAAAATAAACCAGTATTTCTGTCAATTGGAGACTGAGCAAGAGGGCCGTGGACTTGGTTTAAAAAATTGTACTCCAGGCAAGGATGTAGACACAAATACCACCTCCAAGGGGCTCAAAACAACACGATGGTGCTGCACATATTACAGCATACTCGGCAAAAAGGAGTGGAAAAAACCAACAGCTTGGAGGTGCAATCACCTGGGACTTACTCCTTCAGGCTGATATCAGCAAAGCTTACAAGGAGCAAAATATATTAAAATATATCTCCAGATAGTGTTCTTAATCTTAGGGAAAAAACATGGAAGAAGCCCTGATAGAACAGGGAAACTTTAGAGCTGAGGCTTGACAGTAGCTTAAAGAGGATTCAGAGGATTATGACTATAATGGGAAAAGAGTCACTAGGCAGAAAGGGGATGTTAATCAAGTACCCAGGGGCTCTTACACACCCAGCTGTTCTGCAAAAGTCACAGTACTCATCCGGCCACCGCTGGACCAGGACTTGCTTGGCTCATCATAGACCAAAGAGTTTGTGTCTCTACATCTGTCATACCATAACCTCTTTTATAAGAATTGCAGTGGATAACATGACCCAGATCTTTCCCCAGAAGAGTCCGTAGCCTGGGAACACACTCATCTGGGCACAGTTACTTTACATCTTTCCTGGACATCCAGGCTTATCAGGCCAATACTTGATGGTTCCAATTTTTAAAAATTCACTGTGGATGTACAAATATATAAAACCAATCATAATTTGTCCTGACCAGAAATACATTCAGGAAAATGAAGCAAGGAGGAACCAGCTTGTACCCTCTATTACTAATTGGACCACATGTATATGTAGTGCAATTCATAAATAACAATAATCAAGATTTTATAACTGAGTCTATATAAAGACCTTGTGGAGATTTGATTTTTCTGGAAATGTAAAGAAGTGACAGCTAATACTAGTAATGACAGCTAGTAGGTAATGCAATCCTTTGTTTGGCTATAGCCTTCTCAGTCAGGTACTACCTGTTCCCTTTTCACAGAATCACAGAAGGGCAGGGGTTGGAAGGGACCTCTAGAGGTCATCTAGTTCAATCCCCCCACTAAAGCAGGTTCACCTTGATCATGATGCATAGGAATGCATCCAAGTAAATATCGTACAAGATACTTCAGAAAAACAGGATCCTGATAAGGGTCAGTCAGACCCTTATCTACACTCTGCTCACATAGGTCAATTGCTACAGCAATGAGTAGTGAAATTGTAGTGATTCCTCACATTGTCAGAGCACAGCTTTCTGAGATCAGTGACTGCTGGAGAGGAAGGCAACACCAGAAATGAAGAGCAATACGATGATTTTTTCAGTCTTAACAGGCCTAGCATCACATGCATCCTGACTTTCTTGTACAGTATCAGCCAGGAAGGAATTGTGGAAGATAAGGACATCATGCAACTTCCTATATCACTCAAAGTGACAGAATGAAAACTTTGTGTATGATTTACACTGGCATACAATGTGACAGAACAATATTTTTTCTTGTCAGAAGGATAATGGTTGGGACATGTCTGTTCAACAAGACCAACCCATTGAGAAAGTGATCAAGTAAAACCCCCTAAGATCATCTCCATATCTATTACTCAGCAATAATACTGGACTGGAAGGCTGAGAGATATCATCTGCTGAACTACTCTGGTGCTTGTTGCCTCTTTTGCACTAAACTATCTGGCTCAGGGAAGGGCAGTTTCCAAATGGTCAAATCAATTCTCTTCTCCTGTCACCTGAACCACTGCATAAGAAGCAATTTCAACAGGGATTTTCAGGAACATTCATATTTCTGTCCCTAAATTCTGTCTTCAATGCACATCTTCCTCTATTTTCAGATTAACTTTAATCACAATTTATTAGTCCTTGCATAAACTTCAGCATTATGCAGAAAGGCCACCACAGAAAAAAATCACTGCTGAGGATTTCTACCAATGTGATTTATCTAACTTACAAGTCTATCTACAAGTAATGTAAGATGCCAACTAAGACCAGTGAAGCTCTCAATGAGAGAAAGCTTGGTTCAGGCATACCATAGTATGGGTGCAACTATGTACAGATCCATGTTGTTGTTGCTGCTCTTTCTTCTGCAGCTGCCCAAGAGAAAGGTTGAAACAACTCTGCTCTGGCAGCACCTAAACTCAAATAGCCACCAGAGTACCATGGCTGGTTGCTTTCTCTGAGGCTTTTTGTCAAAAAGTTGATTGGTACCAGAAGTGAAAGGCTTCCCTCTTGCTACCTTCTTGGGAAATTGCCTTTAAATCGCTATCACAAAACAGGACTGACTTCCTTTTGTGGGCACTAGATCACTCTATGGCAGAAACTACACTGATTCTTAAGAAATCCTAGCCCCACTCTTTAGTTCAGCTTTTGAAACTCATTAAGCCCCACTCTGTTGAAACCAAAGGCTTAAAAACTTCACTGGAATGAATGCCAAGCCACTTCTCAAGAGAAAAAAATGCAGGCATTACACTTTCATTCTAGTCACTTATATAAACTATAGAAACTGCAGGAGGACCAAGTTCCATAAAAAATACATATTGAAATAAGACTGATGAATTTACAAGATAGAATCACAAAAAGAGGGAACTCAACTACTCAATTTATGCTAAGGATCACAATGAATTTTTAAATTAGCTTTTAATAAACTCATGAAAACTATGTTTCACAAAATAATTACACGTTATTTACAGTGAAGCCTATAAGCAATCCATGTATTTTATGACTAAATGTAATCACAGAATCTTAGAGGTTGGAAGGGATCTCAAAATATCATCTATTCCAATCCCCCTGCCAGAGCAGGACCACCTAGAATAGATCACACAGGAACTCATCCAGGTGGGTTTGGAATGTCTCCAGAGAAGGAGACTCCACACCCCATCTGGGCAGCCTGTTCCAGTGCTCCCTCACCTGAACAGTGAAGAAGTTTTTCCTTGTTTCTTTGGAACCTCTTATGTTCCAGCTCATGCCCATTGCCCCTTGTCCTATCATTGTACATCACTGAGAACAGCCTGGCTCCCTCCTCCTGACACCCACCCTTTATGTATTTGTAAACATTAATGAGATCACCCCACTGTCTCCTCCAAGCTAAAGAGCCCCAGCTCCCACAGCCTTTCATCATAACAGAGGTGCTCCATTCCCTTAATTATCTTTATGGCCCTGGGCTGAACTCTCTCCAGCAGCTCCCTGTCCTTCTCAAACTGAGGGGCCTAGAGCTGGGCACAATATTCCAGATGCGGTCTCATGAGGGCAGAGTAGAGGGGAAGGAGCATTTATCTCATAACACAATCAAATGAAAAGCCTTAAAGGGCTGAAGAGTCTACCAGTTGCAGAGATGGTTTTTCACACTTAGCAAATTATATAAGTCTTTAAGGGCTTGAGCCTGCAACGGCTTGAGAGACTTTTCAGTCCAGTCAGTATTTAAGATGCTCACTGTGTACAAAAGGGTCAATGGTTTTGACGGGAAGTCTGTTTTTTTCCATCTGTTCATTTTTTTTTCTAACAGAGGACAATGCCTATGTCTACAGCTCCTGACAACATTACCATAGCATTCAAGAAACGTCTACAGCTACCAGGCAATACACACAGAATATAGTATTAGAAACTAGATTTCAAGTTATATACACTTAAGTAATTACCTTGAAATTCTGAGTGGATGCCTGGAAGCACTGACCCAGAGTGGCACTTCAGCTCTAATGAGACATTCACACACAGTGCCCTTGGCAGTCAAGCATCTCCTGCAGTACAAGTGGCTGAAGGCCATGGACACTTTTTCCCATTTTGTTGAACAGTCTTGTAGAAAAGAACTCAGCTGTGCCTCAGGACTTTTCTGTCTGAGGCTACTTCCAGGCGTTCCATTCAACCACAAGATAAAAAAATTTACACCTCTGTCAGATGGGAATCACACATTCACTTGAGCACAGGAGAGGAAATCCTTCACACTTGGCACCAGCTGCTCTCACATCTCCTTTCCAATTTGCAGAGGAGAAAGGGACCTGAGGAGGGATTCCTATTGCAGAAGTTAAGTCATCTATCCAAGAAGGTTAAATTGAGCATTCTGAATTGCCTCTTTCATTCCATTGACTATGTAAGTAAACACATGTCTTAATTGAAAACATCTTCCATCTTTTGCCATGTCTTCTGTTCCACCTTTCCTTCTACCTTCAGAGAAGGAAGAGCATTTATTGCATAAAGGTTATTCTTCCTTTAAAACTCACAAGAAGGAATAATCTTTTTTCTGCTATATTTAATTGAAGATCTATAAAGCTCAGGTCACGTGCCTGTATTTTAGATAGAAAAGACATCCTGTAAAAACTTTTTTGCATAATGTTTATACTATTGCTAGCTAGACAACAACTCTAGAATGCCACTTATATGCTTGCTCTTTATGTCTAAGCACTTACTGAAATGAGCAAGTAGAAAATGCATTTAAAAGAAACAACCTGGAAAAGCCAATAACGGTGGCAGGCTAATTTGGGCGGTGGGGGGGGTCTATCTCTCTTTCTAGAATTAAAGATGGCAAATGGTTTTCCTATTTCATCTCACTTCATAAAGTTGGCTATTTTTCATACAGACTTCACTAGTAAGTCTGTATCTGAGGTTTTTTGCTTCCATTAACATTGCTTTGGTTTCTACTTATGTTCTACTTTTGTTTCTCCCTTGTAAATAGTTTTTAAACATGGGGTCTTCCCATGAAGATTGGAATACCAGAAGTCCACATAGATAGCAAACAGCAGAGCACCATATCTGCTGAAACATCACTTACTTGCACATTTTGTCTTCAGTAAAATATATCTCACTTTCAAAGTAGAGATGTGCAGTCAAAAACATTTCTGAAGAGGCAATTTGTTTTCAGCCACAGTTAATCCTTTATCTGGGAATGTGTCATTTGCTTGGTTTTGCACATTTCATCCTCTTATATCATGTGTGAGTTGTGTCCTTTCACTTGACCTGCAAACTTATAAACTAGGGAAACTCATACATGTTCCCAATGCAGTATGGCTGAGCTCTCTTAGAGTTAGTAATGTCAAACATAATGCACTTGTTCTCTTGCCACGTTAGCAAGAACAGTCATTTATTTTAACTTATGAAAAAATTGCTTCCTGGATATCCCAGACAGTTTTGCCAGGCTCTAACAAACAAAAAGCGGGAATCTCATTGACATTTATCATTGGGAAATGACATCTTTTGATCCAAATTAGTCTATCACGATATCAGTGTTCCATTTCCATGAGACTGCAGAGGAAAAGTGGCCTTCTTCCATAACTGTCTAAATTTCATATGTAAAAACAACTTGTTCATGGGACTCTTCAGGAAAATCTCGCATATGCATGTACAACATTTCTTATTCATAGTAGACAGTACCTGCTTTCAGCAAAATTGACTGCACATAAAGAACACAGGGCAAAAATAATATTTGACTTACCTAACTCATGCAGTTCTTGGGTGTAATTCTTTACTGCTTCTACACCCTTTAATCTTACATGTAGTCAGCCAATATTTGTCTGAACAAAGTGCCAGAAAAGAAAGTGTTCAGCTGATCTTTTGATACCTTATTAAATGTTGGCAAGATTTACCAAAGTACTTCCTCTCTTTCTTTTAATGCTGAAGAAGAAAGGAATTTCAGATACCAATGTTGCAGATATAGCCCTTTACAGAGTAGTGCTCAGTTGAAGATATTGAATATTTCAACTTGACTTTTTACTGCTACTGATCCGTTTGTGCTTAGAGATAAATCTTCCCTTTACTGTCAGTTCTCAACATTTCACAATTCAAAGTCTTTTGCTTTTCCATCTCTAACCTGAGCAGGTCTTTCCTGAGGCACTTGCATTGGTCTTTTAAATGCTTAAACTCTGTAATCGAGTCCTCTCTTCTTTCTCAAAGCTGGATACTTTCAATATTTTGGGTCTTTCCCCATGAAAGAGTCCTTCTGATGTCCAGGTTAGAATTGTATCCTTTTCTGCAACTGACCTTCTGCAAGAATTTCAGTACTCTTTCTCAACTTCAGTGCTTAATTTTAACTACATGTTTCTGAGCCATTTTTGCAGAATGAGTAAGGCAAGGGATTCTGTACCTAACAGAACAACTCTTTTGATTTTTAACTAATCATGTTATGCAGCCTGCATGCCTCACAAAATTTTTGACAATATTATAACACGGTGGGTATTTTTTAGCTTAGTTCTTTTTTACAACATCTAATTCCTACTTCTCTTGTATCAAACATGCTAAAAATAGAACAGCAGAAGACTACTAGCTCACAAAATTTGCTTTCAGCTGCTGCCCCAAACACATGTCCAATTGCTGTGCATTTTCTTGCCCTGTTAAGTCTCCTGCTGATGACATCTTTCATCTTGTGTGTTTTGACACTGCACTTCAACAAACGAATGCCTGTTTTATTTACTGGCACATTTACAGTCTTTTCTACCAGAGATCTGAGAATCTTACAGGGTCAAGATAAATCATTTACCTTCAGCAGGTGTAACTCACTCTCTTAACCCATTTCTTGGAGTGAAGGTCTGCTGGTAATATATTCTTTTTGCTCATCAGATAGGACCTGCTCTTGGTTTCTCATCAACAGCTTCTTAATGGTAGTGAACTCCTACACTAGAAGCAAAGTGAAACTATGCTGTAGTACTACAATGCTCTGCTACAAAGATTTACTTCACGCAGTGACTGTGACTTCTGAAACAGCAGATAAATGGGGAAAAAAAGTATGTCCTGGTTTGTAAGATATTTATTGTCATGCTGCATAAGGAACCTCCCTGCCACACTATTATTTGACTCCTCAGGGAAGGAAGTTGACGGGACATTAAGAAATCATACTCTTACATTTAGGCACAACTTTACCCTGTTATAAAGAGTCTCCTAGAGAGCTCTCTTGGGTCTACTCACTGTTTTTTTGCTGTATCAAGTGTTTCCTTTGTTACATGGCTAAGGAAAATCCAATTTTAAGTAACCTATTAGTGGAGCTTTAGTTTGTTTAGGAACAATCTTTGCTCAGCCTGACATACTATAGTCTTATCTGAGACCAAATGTTAATCAGCTAAGTGCATGCTAGCCCTGCAGTCTTTTTTCCCCTTTTCCTTCACAACAATGCCCTTACTATATATAATAATGCAAGTGGTATCTCTTTGCCAGTAGCAGAACCTCTGATGAGGAATACTTTTCCAAATGCAATCATAGTGAATCAAACCAGACTGTGTTGAGATATACATATGTATTACAAAGCTAATTTCTTAAATAAAGGCATCCTCAATCAATACTATTTGAAGAAAAGAAAGACTTACCCCAAAAATCTTTTACAAACAGAAAGCAAATGTTTTTCTTTCTTGAGGAAACAAAGAAAGGCAATTCTGAGCTTTTGAGGCTTTTTAATTCCATGTGTGTTTTAATTTTCAGTCCTTCTAAGTCTGTTTTCATAAGAGCATGTGCCATGTACACAAAATAAGTGGAATGAGGTCTATTAAGGCACATAGCTAGGTATACTACAAGATTCTCCTGCCAGTTGTTTTTTGCTCTTTGTTTTCAGAAAAGTAGCTGATGAAAGTCAGATGAATGCACTACCTTTGCTGACAGTAAGAAAGCACCAGCAGTTGAAGCAATGCTGTGCAAGATTCTTCCCATCACAGCTGGATGCAGTCAGGTGTCTCTCCTTCAAGTTCTACAACAAGAGTCTGCAGCTAGGTTTATAGCATGCCTTTTACATTGAAATTTGTTCTTAAACATGAATTTCCACCTCTGATCCAAAGTCATAGTTGATACAACTCAAGTGGAGTAACTGATTTTGTTCACTTTAGACTTCTATGCCATTAAATTAATAGATTGACAAGCTATCATTTTTAAGGTTAGATGATACCAACATAGAAACACATAACTCCAGCATTTATGAGATATTGAGTACTCTGAATATTGGTTGGAGCTCAGTTACAGAAAACAACCTGGAGTTCTGGTGGACAACATATTGAAGCTGTTGCAGTAATGGTAGGATACATCCAGACTGATGTGTTCAATTCTAGACTCCCTAGCACAACAGAAATATGAAACTACTGAGGAGAGTTCAGTGAAGGACTCTCCAGTGAGGACAGTCCACTGGAGACAATTAAAGGTCTGTTTAGCCTACAGAACACAAGGCTCAGGGTGGATGTTTCATCAAGGTATATAAATGTCCAAAGGCAGGGTGCAAAGATGGAGCGAGTGGTGCCCAGTGACAGGACAAGGGACAATGGATGCAAACTGAAACATAGGAGGTTCTACCTGAACATCAGAAAGCACTTATAGAGGTGACTGAACAGTGGCACAGGTTGCCCAGAGAGCTTGTGGAATCTTTAATCTTAGAGATATTAAAAAAGCTTTCTGGACACTGCCTGGGCAACCTGGTCTAGGTGGCCCTGCTTCAGCATGTAGATGACCTAATGACCTCTAGAGGTCCTTTCCAGCCTCAAACCCTCTGTGATTCATTTAAGAATCACCTTTTCTATGACTGTAGGCAAATGCATGCAAGGCTATTATATGTATATTTTGTGACATATTCATAAATTTTCAGACTAATAAGATCTGGCAGATGTGCTGAACTAATCCAGTAATTGTCTTTTGTATTTACTGCCTGGCTATTAAAGTTGTTATCACCTGGCTCACGGGGCACAACAATTTCACTCTTAAATTGTACTGCTAGAGAAACTAGAGTTATAGAATAGGGCAGTCTTATAGGATAAAGTTAGAGTCATTCATGAATAAAATTAAGCAGCCAGCTGAATTACACAAACTGTCTGCAGGTTGCTGATAACTATACTGTTTTTGTACTGCTTCAAACTTTACCTGGAGGTGAGGCACTGTTTAGATCACACTACAATTCTTTTATCGATTTTCTGCTGTGTTTCCATGGAAACTTTTCCCACACAAAAAAAATGCAAGTCGCATTACAGATTCATACATGCACTGTGTTCATTTTGATGATGGGTTAGAGGAAGGGCCAACTCTAAATGCTCCTTCATTTTAATCATCCAGCTAACTGATAACAATGCACTGAGTCCTATTTAGTAATTTTTCTTGTGGCTATTTATTTTCTCAACCTTCTTACAAGGTTGAGAAGGTTTCCATGGATATCAATCAGCTCTTGTAATGAGATTCTTCTACTCAATGTCTCCTTAAAGTTTCTCCACTCACTCATTACAGAGGCAACCTTTTATTTGTTTCTTCCTTGGGTTTATTGCTGTGAAACCACTGGGCTAGAACCTGCTTATAAGTGTTGTGACATAACATGGGGTTTTAGGCCAGTGCTTTTAAATTGCTCATTTTCTCTAGCAGGTGAAAGGGAAAATGCTTCATGCAGTTATGTTTGCTTTCTTAAAGTCAATCAGAGAAGCAGTCATGCTTTAATTCTTTCTAAGGTAAGGACCATTCGACATATATTCAGAATTACTGCAACAAATAGCAGAAGTTGATTTTATTTCAGGTTAGAAAGATCAAAACAAAACATCTGAAAATTCAAGTGTTTATGAAAACAGCTTCATACAGCTGTCTTCAGCTCTGTAATTTTATCCAAGGATCACATCTAATAAAGATGAAAATAGTGAATTAAGCTAATAACATGAAGATTACTTTAATGGTTAAAGAACTTCCTGCAAACCTACAGTGGAACAAATAGTAACAGAAATGTAATGAGTCCTTGCCTCCCATGACTGTGATCTGCCTTGCTTCATTGAGTCTACAAGGGCTTTTACTCTCTGACTAAAGCTGAACCAGAAGGTCAGATGAATATTTATAAAGTAGGAATGCCTACAGGCAGCCATGGTTTGCTCATTTCACATTGCAAAATTCTTTTTCACATACCAGTGTACAAATGAGCTTTCCTTGGTTCCTATTTTAAGTGTATTCTATGATTCTACTTCCTTAATCTTACTGAAAATGCTTGAAGTTTAATTACCTAATTCAAAAATTTATTGCAACTCTAATATTGATTTAAAATTAAATATCTGCCTCTCTGGTTTGTATATTCTAAATACATCGAGGAAATAATTATTTCAGGCAGGACTAATTTATTAACTCCATGCTTGGAGCAAAAGGTTGGACACTATGATCTCTGAAGATCCTTCTCAATCTGGGTTGCTCAACATTTCTATGATTATTTATATGACTGTCCCAAACAAAGTCCACAATTAGAGGTTCAGTCTTTTTTTTCCCTGATGCATGCCATAAACAGAATTGCTATGTCATCTGACAGCTTCCAATCTCAGTTGATGATGAGACACAATAGGATGATAAGGCTAAACTGCATCACAGATTGATTCCCACCTTTGCTGAGGTTGATAACAAATCTCTTAAGGATATTGAGAAGATAATGTTCAGGTTTGAAATAAAAGCTTGTGTTTTAACCACTGACTTAAAGTTTGAGAATATGCTGAAATATAGGCAGAAAGGGACTCCAGAATGGGAGCACTGATAAACAATATACAGAAGCCAAAATAAAAGCAAGATGGCATTGAAGTGTCAAGAGTGTGAAGAGACAAATCAAGTGGAAGTTCTGAGACTGTCAACAGGACAAGAAGAAATGATATACTCAGAGATGATGGAAATAAGATCAGGGATGTATACATTGATTGATCTGTTTGAGATTAAAACCTAATAAATATAATGAGAAAATAACAGAGAGAAAGCAAGTACAAGTCTGAGATACCCATGTCTAAATTCAGCTGAGAAAACGGTAGTGTTTGAGAAGCTGATGAACTGATCAATGTCTTTCCTACTTGCAGACAGTAAAATCCACTAAATATCCATGATTATGTAAAAGAAAATCTCCAGGCAAGGCCAAACAACACAAACAGCATTATAGATGCCACTAAAAATCAGTATTATTGTTAGAAATAGAAGAGGAAAAAAAAACCCCACAATGTTTCAACAGAAAACTCACAATTTTCATCATTGTTTTATGACAGGCAACAATCTAGTAACATGACCGTTTTTTCTGTATAGTCATATATCAACAGTTACAGTGCTCTTAAAACTGGCTTTGTACAGGTGACTACCATGACTTTGTTATAATTTAAACACGTAGTTCACAATAATCATAATCCTGTCATATGATTCTGTAGCTACTAGGAAGAAGTCCAAAGAAACTGTGGCTGCCCCATCCCTGGAAATGTTCAAGATCAGGTGGGATGGGGTTAGAGCAACCTAATCTAGTGGAAGGTGACCCGGTCCATGGATGAGAGGTTGGAAGTAGATGATCTTTAAGGTCCCTTCCAACCCAAACAATTTGCATGATCAGATGTATTTCTTCACATTTGGGCAAGTTTAACGCTCATAAGTCAATGGGATCTGATGGGATGCAACCCAGAGTGGTGAGGGAGTGGGCTGATGTGATTGCTAAGCCACTCTTAGCATTAAAGAAAGACAATCACAAAAAAAAGGCTTCCAAACATCATTCCAAGGAATTATGTTAGATTATTTGAAGTCAAAATATTAATAGGAGTGCCAGTCTGCCACAGAAAATAATGACAAGATAACAACATCTCTGTAAATCTATTCAAAATGAACTCTCCTTTTTGTAACTCCTTACTTTTTCTTCTGATTTAAGCTTCTCCTGGTACATTGTTATCTTTGGAGACCACCTGTTTCATATTGCTGTTCGATAAACATACTTTCAATGCCTGCTGGCTTAAACTACAAGTTGATTGCCTGCTAAACAGAATCTTTTTTACATTGTCCCAGTTTTATATTAACTGAAGTGACAAGTTATTTGCCATATTATCAAAAAAGCATAGCTTACTTTTTGCAACACATCTGTCATTCTCCTACAGAACTGCTGTTCAGTTGCAATACAGTTAATGAACACATCAGTTATGCATTAGTGAAAATGCCCTAATAACTTGCCTACCAGCCCTGTGCTGTAATTGTTCTGCAGTGGGCAAACTTCTGACACGTCCAGGGAAGGCAATTGACTCTTGAGGGTGAAGCTAAAGCAATGCTGAAGAACAATAAGAAGTCAGTATGTTCCAAACAAGAAGCCAAGTACCCTCTGACCATCCAGCTACCTGTTATATAGAGGTAATCGTCAACAGGAAGAGAACTCATTTCAGAAGTTTCTCCAAGTTGGATCATGCCTTGTTACAGCCAGGCCTCTGGTAGCATAGGAGAGTAGCTCTGTATTTTAGAGCTGGAGGATTGGAGTCCTCAGCCATCCTCTTGTATCTTAAAGAACTACACTAGTCTTTCTGAAAGGAACGTTTTTGATCTGTGTAAAAGAAGAACAATTTTAATAAGGCTCATAGCCTTCTGTGACTACTGGATTTGCAATGTCAAAATATGCTTTCATTAGATGGCCAATTTCATGTGACCATGTCAACAAGACCAAATCTTCTGAGGTGCTACGGAAGGGAATAAAAGACATCATGTGTCCCGTTTTCAGTGATAACTCATCTAAAGGAGCAAGGCTGAAAAGGCCTTTCCCAGGGAACTGTTTTCTCTGCCATTGCATAATGGCAAACACAGCAGAGTCTGAGTGATCTGAGAGGATCTGCAAGTCAATAATAGTGCTTACATTTCATTTCACAAGATATCATCCAAAAAAAACCCAGGAAAAACCTGCCTGACTGTGGTATCCTGATAATATCACTACAAGGCAAATAATTCAAACTCTATTAGAAAAAAATAGATAGGTATAAAAATGTGAAAACACTATATAAACCCGTATGCCTTCATTATTTTTCAAATATTTGATAAGTTTAAAGTACTTTTGTGAGTGGAGCTGACCTTTAGTATTTATGCTGACTGCCCAAATGAGTACTTTTAAAAGAAAACAAAATGCCAA
The DNA here is from genome assembly GCF_028858725.1 of Colius striatus. Taxonomy (NCBI): domain Eukaryota; kingdom Metazoa; phylum Chordata; class Aves; order Coliiformes; family Coliidae; genus Colius; species Colius striatus. The sequence continues at coordinate 53,355,347 of NC_084763.1, forward strand.
CACTGCTAACTTCAAAACAACTACATTTCAGCCACAGAAATATTTGAGAATACTTTGACTGCCTAACTGCATTTTTGCCTGAAAGAGAAGGACTTTCAACGTCTGTGAAAAGAAACACGTCATATAAAATTCATGAAAATTCAAATCCTTCCTATCTCCCTAGTCTTACCAAGAATATGTGATAGAAATAGGTTAGACTTCTGTCAATAAAACATACACATAAAACTCAGTCTCCAAACTAGAAACTGCCCATCACATGGATTTTAAAAGAGCTTTTTTTATGGATGAAGTGTACTCTGCAGGTATTTTTCCTACTCTTTTACTTCACAGTAAGCCAAACACTTTGCTACAGAAAATCCATGCTTTTACCATTCTTTTCTGGTCTGCAGAAAATATAATTAGACCTTTTGAGATAATTGATAATTATACTGCTAGAATGTGTCAGTATTCCTCTTGTAAGATATACATTTATAACTAGATATTATTTGTGCTCCACGTGCATTTTCAGCCAAATTGCGGTTTCTCAGTAAGCATCGGTGACGACAGAATAAATCCTACATAGCTAGCAGTGAAAATAGCATGTCTCAGAGAATGAAATGACCTCAACTACTCTCTCCAAATGCCTAGGAGTGCTTGCTAAGAATTACTTGATTTACTCTTCACGTAGGGTAAAACCAGCTGAAGGCCTTATGAATGTCTGTCCCATTCCCTCTCTCCTGCAACAGAAATAGATGGCAGATGTATTTATAAAAATTGCATTAAATGCATTTTGCAGTTGTAGATCTAGGGCTAGATTTTAAAGGATTTTGAGTTCTGAAAAGTACAAGAGGATGCAAGCTGTTCCATCAAACTTTTTTGCTATTTGTTGAGTGTATGCATGTGAAGTAATGTCAAATATTATTCCTTGGACGTTTTCACAGCTGAGTGCACAACTTTCTCATCTCTGAGTTATCAGAAGCCTATGTTCATACCAGAAGTTGGAATTAACAAAGAAAAGAGTCATAAAAGCCTCAGTTGCAGAAGCATGAAGAAAAGTCTGTAAAAACTCAGAAACTCTCCTTCAAGAGAAATTTCTATGTATCTAATCAAGCTGCTTTCTTAGCTGTTTATGGGTGTACAGCCTCCAAAGTAAAAAAAAAATGGTTTCTCTTTCACATCACTATTTAAAAAAAGTCAGTAATTTAGCAGGATGGCTAAGAATAGAACTTGTTTGAAAGAAGGCTTGAAGATATTTTCGTGAAAATGCAGATATGGATTTTGATAATCGAGGTGAGTAATGCCATTGCTGTCTTAACTTGACTGATACTTGGGAACAGGTAGAGCTCAGAGCTGCTGAGGTGGACAAAAGGTAGAAGCAGGCACTGGCAGAAAGGTAGGATTTGGACAGGGAAGCCATAAAATTCATATAATAATTATTCTGACTGTAAAGAAGGTCCAAAAGTCTCCAAGCCTAATGGCTAACAGAATGCCCTGCAGGGAAACAAAACTCTGGTTGTACTGCATGTTGTGAGAGGGGTAGAAATTAAGGGATAGGAATTGGAAAGTAAAATGTATTAACATGTATAATGCCCCTAAATCACAATTCATAGATATCTGCTCAGAAGAAATCTATTTTAGTGCATAGGCTTGAGCGAGATGGAATTTAAGAATCTTATTCATCACTCCATATATACATTTATACCTTTACATTTCATGAATCTCCCATGTAAGACAAGGAATGAAAGCAGAGAATAAGCTGCAGTAAAAAAAGAAATGAATTTGTTTTGTACTATTAAGCCACTGGCAAATAACATCTTGTTTTGTTTGGCTTCATTGAAACTAACCAGTGAGATATATGAAATTGCACATCCACTGCCATTCAGCTCAGGATATAACAATTACACAGATAGCTCATTTCAATTAATAAATAATTCAATGAAGAAGCATTTATTTCTTTGAAGAAACAAGAGGATAATACCATATTTATTTTTAGCAAGTCAGTTAAGTCCTCTGATTCTTAAAACAGACATCATTCAAGCTCTCTTAAACAGCCCTTACACTCTCTGCTCTCAGATGTGTAGGCATGTACCTGACTGCCACATGCAGCAGCTTGAAATCTAAAGTTACTGCTTCATGAGCAAATAGCTACTAAAGGATTTTTCAAGGTAAGCGGCCCCAGGCATCAAAGGTCACGATGCAGTTTTACAAGGTCTGGCTTTCTTTTTTCAGGTGGGTAGAGTTACAGGCTACACTTCAGCCTGAACAGATATTGTACTACAGGAATGGGTGAAGTTAAAAAGCTTCTAACAGGAACTGCAGAGCAGAACCTACCTGCTAAGTTATACCAATGCTGTCTCTAGCAAGATGTCATCTCTAAACACATGAAGGAAAAGATGATTATTGGGGAAGTCAATATGGATTCACCAAGGAAAATTCCTGCGTGACTGACCTGATAGCCTTCTATGAGAGTGTAACTGGCAGGGAATGTCATTTACCTTGTCTTCAGCAAGGCCTTTGACACTGTCTCCTGTAACACCCTCATCAGAAAGCTCAGACAGTGTGGATTGGATGAGTGGACAGTAAGGTGGATTGAGAGCTGGCTGAATGACAGAATGAAGCTGAGTCAAGTCGGAGGCCTGTGGCCAGTGGGATTCCACAGGGATTGGTTCTGGGCTGGTCTTGTTCAACATCTTCATAAGTGACCTGGATGAGGGGACAGAGTGACCCTCAGCAAGTTCCCTGATGACACCAAACTGGGAGGACTGGCTGATTCACCAGAGGCTGTGCTGCCATTCAGTGCAATCTCAACTGGCTTGAGAGTTCAGCAGAGAAGAACCTCATGAGGTTCAACAGGGGCAAGTGCAGAGTCCTACACGTGGGGAGGAACAATCCCCTGCACCAGTACAGGCTGGGATCATATCTTGTTTTTCAGACAAGAAAACATATCTTGTTTTTTAGAAAGAATATCAGAATTTATTCCAATGCACTAGAATAAAAAAAGTTTTCTCCATGCATGTAATGATAGATCAGACTGACAGGAAAGTAAACTGAGTTTCCAAGTATGAGGGTTTCCTGTATCTAGTTCAAAGTTTGAGTAATCAACTATTAGATATCATGAGGTTCAACAAGGACAAGTGCAGAGTTTTCCATCTTGGAAGGAACAACCCCATGCACCATTACAGGCTGGGGATTGACCTGCTGGAGAGCAGCTCTGCAGAGAGAGATCTGGGAGTCCTGATTGATAATAAACTAACCATGAGCCAGCAATGTGCCCTCGTGGCCAAGAAGGCCAACGGCAACCTGGGATGAATCAAGAAGAGTGTGGCCAGCAGGTCAAGGGAGGTTCTGCTCCCCCTCTACTCTGCCCTGATGAGGTGTCACATGGAGTACCGTGTTGTTCTTTGCTTCCCAGCTCAAGAGAGAGAATGAACTTCTGGAGAGAGTCCAGTGCAGGGCTACCAAGATGCTGAGGGGACTGGAACATCTTTCTTACAAGGAATGGCTGCAAGACTTGCGGCATTTTACGCTGGAGAAGACTGAGGATGGAACTTTATCTACGCTTATAAATATCTAAAGGGAAGGTTGTCAAGGGGAAGGGGCCAATCTTTTTTCTGTAGCACCCAGTGACAGGACAAGGGGTGATGGGCACAAGTTGGAGCACAGGAACATCTACTTGAACATGAGGAAAAACTATTCTGTGACAGAGTACTTACACAGGATGCCCAGAAAGGTTGTGGAGTCTCCTTTTCTGGAGGTTTTCACAAGCCGTCTGGACATATTGCTGGGCAACCTGATTGAAGTGAACCTACTTCAGAGGGAGGCTGGATCAGATGATCTCTAGAGGACCCTTCCAACCCCTACCATTCTGGGATTCTATGAAAACAAGGCAACTTTGAATCCCCTAACACTTGAAGGAGAAGCAGCATTTGCACCAATGACCCCAGCATCTTGTTTACTGATCCACTACTTTTTATGAGCTGAGATCAGGACTGCTTGGTGAGGCAGAGTGAGAATCTCATGACAGTGATTGTGGCTACCTTACTATTTCCTGAAGACGTTCTAGAAAGACGTGACAAGTTGCTTTTCCAGACTGAAGAAGGAGCCTATTTGAATACCACTATTGAAATGACACCCATAACATTTGAAATTATTACTATACTATGGGCTAGCTTTAGTAGTTCTAAAATAAAAGGCTTGTTTAGAGTAGTGACTGCAATGCACTGCAACATGAAGAAGCTATTCAAAGTAAATAGAGCTTCTCATTAAATAGATCTTTTCATTACGTGTCCTTATCATTAAAATGAATGCTTTGGGATAAAACTATCAATTCAAGACAAAAGAAGGAAAAAACCCAAACAACTCTCCGATGAATTCTTTCCTAAGATTTATTTGAGTAGCTAACTATTATTTAGTCCCGAGTGCTGCTTTTCCAGGGCTCAGACCTGGATCCATCTCCTCAGGAACAAGAATATGCACAAGAAACCTTAAAGGTTAGAGGTGTCACAGTCAAATGGTAACACTGAGAGAAGGAAGGAAAAAAGATGCAAATGGTGCCAAAGCCAAGATTATAAGGAGGAGTGGGAAGTGAGTGAAGAAATTTAAGTCCCAACTCAAAATTGACAAAGATCCATGGGAACCTGTTTACTTCAATAGCCTTGGTTTCAGAAAACAGATTGATATCAATCTGAACAATTTGCAAGGGTAATGAATTTAGCAAGGACTAGCTTGAGACAAGGTTGTTGCCAAGGAAGGAATGATGTTATAAAGAAAAACTGGCAACGGACAAGTGATCTTTCATAATGTGACTCAGGCAACAGTCGCATGCATTGTTTTTTCCAACTGTTGAGCATGCAAACCATGTAGCAGCATTTGCTTTTCTTAAGACCCTCCAAGAGTCAGAAGGGGACACCCATTGCATCCACACTGCAGCACAGCCAAGATATTAAAAAAGTCTGTATTCCCTATACTGTCTGTTCGAGATGCTAAATAATTCCAGGTGCAGACATTTCCTCTGACATTGACAGATCCCAAGTAGGGAAATTAGAATACTTTATCTGAAGTAATAAACATAAAAAGGCTTACATAGCTTGATTCATGTGCTTTTCATACTCTCCAGCAATCTTTCTTCACACATACAGATATGAAGTAGAAATTATGGATGATTAGTAGCTTTGGATACAAAAAAAGTATATACTCTTAACAAGAAAGATAAGTTATATTTATTTTTTTTTCAGAATACTACTGGCAACATGTAAAACTAGAATGCATAAATAGCCTCTCTTTAATATGAGGCTGTGCCATCAATAGGATGGTTCCAGCCTTCTTCATTGCTGCCTTCTTTCAGCTCCTACAGAATACTTCCTGCTTCCTCATCAGTGAGGATTGGCTCTGGGACCCTGTGGGCTGATCTGGAACTGTTTTAGGATGCAATTTACTTTGTTAATTATATTTCTCCAGCAGTAATTTCAATGCTCACTTTTAAATCCTTCATTGATTTTAATTAAGCCTGTGTAAGCTTCCAAACTTTTCTTTTAGATAACAACAAGCTGCTTACAGCACAACAGCCACAAATTCCACACTTATTAATGCAGCTGGAAACCAAACCTACTGTCACTTGCTAAAATTCCTTTGGACATACTTTGGCTCAGTGAATTAGTAAGCTTGAAGCGAAAAAAATCTCTTTCAAGATATTACAAGTTGCAAACTAGGACATTGTTTCAAGGCCTACATTTCTCTTCTTCTTACAGTTTGTTTTCATTATTGATTAATTCTTTGGATGATGGCTCTTCAGGTTATTTTACATTATGTTTAAATTAAAATCAGGCCTTTATAAGCACATCCATACCATGTATTGCTCCATCATATTAGAGGCACTACTGCTAACATAATGCAATGCAGAGCTATTAGATTAAATGTACAAAGGTAATATAGCATAAATGCTTAACTGTTTTACTAACATTGTTGTACTAACATTGCACTAGTTTAAATATCTTGCTATATACATCACCATATGAGCTGTTGAAATACTGTTTAAGGTACTGAACTGCTCAACATAAAAGTAGAGAAAGATCCCTTCATTAGAAGAACAAAAAAATCTTGACTGGATACGAGTGTCACCTAATCTTAACTTGTAAACCACCATTTAGCTGAACTGACATAGCAGTTTATGAATTCTCCCACATATAATATTCCTAATATCCTTTCCTGACAGAATTAATGGCATTGTGTCTATCCCCACGCAACACCTTTGCTCATATTACTCCCTTCTTGTACCTAGTCCTGCATACATTACTGGAAAAAAAAACCCCACTCACAGACTTTGACACTTTACCCTTTGAGTGTTGCTCTGCTACAACTTGTAAATATACTGAGCTATTTCAGAGGGGATCAGGGGTGAGTATCAGTGCTATTTGCCATGGTAGAACATGGTTTTAACAAAGCAGTTATCTTGAAGACCTGCTCTAGTACGTAATATAGGCAGTTAGGGATGTATCCTGTCACAAAACAACAAGCTTTACTGTTCTGTGATCAGTTATTTTAATAGTCATTTCTTAAGGAAGCTAACTGATTGTGTCCAGTCCTTGGCCCCTTGGTTCCAGAAGGACAGGGATCTGCTGGAGAGAATTCAGCACAGGGCCACAAAGATGATGAAGGGACTGGAGCATCTCCACTATGATGAAAGACTGAGGGAGCTGAGGCTCTTAGCTTGGAGGAGACTGAGGGGTGACCTCATTCATGTTTACAAATATGTAAAGGGTGAGTGTCAGGAGGATGGAGCCAGGCTGTTCTCAGTGATGTCCAATGATAGAACAAGAATCAATGGATACAAGCTGGAACATCAGAGGTTCCAAAGAAATACAAGGAAGAATTTCTTCCCTGTTCAGGTGGGGGATCACTGGAACAGGCTGCCCACATGGGTTGTGGAGTCTCCTTCTCTGAAGACATTCAAAACCCATCTGGACATGTTCTTGTGTGACCTGCTCTAGGTGGTCCTGCTCTGGCAGGGGGGTTGGATTGGATGATCTTTTGAGGTCCCATCCAATCCTTTAAGATTCTGTGATCAGTCAGTGCAGTTGTCTCTAGATTTCAGTAGAAACATGAAGAACAATATGAATAGCAAGTATTTTAGGAATAAGAACACAAATGTATGACATTTACAGATATTGATGATGACAAGTTAGGGAGATTAAGTCCCTAATTTCCCTGGCTGTTACAAATAATCAGCAAGGTACATCATGTTATTGTACCAGACAGCAATAGTATAACATAATGTACAAGGATTTGACATCCAGAATTTTAATACTGCATTTACAGCAGCCTGATTTGAGGCCTAAAACAAGTTATCTCAACAAATAAAATGAAAGTGCCTTCACTTAGATGCACATGGGACCAACTGACAAAAAAAATCTTTTAATATCCCTTTGCATTTACAATGATATTATTAGGAATTCAACACATTAAAAAAAAAAACAATCAAGAAGTTATTTAAGAGGACAGAGAACAGAGCTTTTGACAAAGTTAGAGATTAACTTTTTGGATGACAACTCTTCTAGGATAGAACTGAAACTAAGAAGAACATGGCTCTTATTAGAAATACTGCAATTTACAGCAGTCCCAGTGCTTAATAATTAATACTGGATCTGAGCTGAATTTTAAACACTTTTACTTAGCCTGATTGGTCTCTAAAACCTCTGTGATTTAAAAAAAAATTTTAAAAAAGAGTAAACATGCTTTAAAAAATAAAGTAACCAACTACCACTGTGTTTTTCATTTTGACTTTGTGAGACAGATCTATACAAGTACTGTTTTACAAATGTCATCAGTTTTATGGGCTAAGCACATTTCATTAGGCCCAGGACTTCCACAAAAAACAACATTTTTATGAGGTACTACCTTACAGCAACAAAGGTCTATTCCCCACTCTTTATCAGCGATTTCCTTTTTTAATTAGAAACTAAATATATTATCCATTGCTCTCACCTTCCAGTTGCCTGGTTTTGGTTTGAGAATGATTTTTTGTTTTCTTAGTAAATGATTTTTCAACTGGGATTTACACAGTTCAGTTTGTTTAATATTTTACATTGACAATAGGAGATGATATTATTGTATAAGGTAGAAAAGACAAAATAAAACCATGTAAAATTTTATGAGACTGGACATACACAGTAGCTTTTACAAAGTCAATTGGTAAAAAGAGAGAGAGGAAAGAGAGTTTATTTTTTAACTTACAAGCATGAAGCCAACCAAATAAAGACTATATTTTGAAGGAGGAACAGAAAATAAAAACTTGTCACGCTTAAAAATCTTTACTACAGTGTAAGAGAACAATATTATTGAAACTTTGCAAAGCTATTATAAAGAATGAACATAAGATATATACCTACTGTAAAATTCTACAATAAAAATTGATCGACCTGTGTTAAACATAGCCTACACCTAACAACTTCCCAGTGTTCAGTGAAGCAGTTGCCTGTGTCTGATGTGCAAAATAACTTAAGTGCTTGTTTGGCATTACATGGGTGCAATTGCTTTGGATAGTTATCTGTTACTCTGTGAAACAGAATCTTACAGATGAACACAAATCTGGTCATTTTTACTCCAGTTACTACTTCAGTGTAACAACTGCCCATAAGCCTCACAGTCAAAGTTGGCAAATACTTTATATGAAGGTCAAAGTGACATCAAGACATATGGAATTTAATTTTTGTTTGGGCAGCATCTTAACCATAAAAATTATTTCAAATAATTCCTCTGTATGCAACTCAGGAGTGTTCCTCTGCTGAAAGATGATTTATCAAATATGATCTCACCAGATTTTAATACAATCTTTACAAATTCAACTGTTTGCTCCAGCTTCAGCAGGGCTACATATATGTGACTGAGTCCTTGTCTTCTCAACAGTCACCTCAGCTTTAGAAATCTAAAAATGTAAACATCTATATATAAGCTGATCACACCAGACCCTCTTTGTAGCCCTATATATATATATATATATACACACACACACATTGACACACAGAATGCAATCCATCCAACCTACTTTAAACATCTGCCTTCAGTATTCATAGACTGATGACTATATTGATTACCTCTGGACTGACTGTGAAAGTTTAGCTTGGTAAACATGGATATAGACATTGGCACAGCTAGATGAATTTTACCCTTTGTATATAATCTACTTATTTTACTTGTAAGTTTGCCTGCAGGCTAGGCCCTCATAGCAGAGCTGCATAGCATAGCATCCCTTCCAGATGCATTACATAGCATCCCTTCCAGCACTACCAGTGATCAACCCACCATGAATTAGCTAACCTTTCACAAAGCAATAACCACATCACTCAGTCCTCTTCTGCTTCCCTTTGCAAATGCTAATCTCTTGTTTCTCTGTTACAGTTTACTTCATGAGAGTATACATTTTAAGTCATGCTTACAACTTGTATAACTTGTGTTTCTAGGCTTATGTCTTTCAAATTGAATTTTTCATGGCATGTTCAGGCAGTTACTGACATGTTCAGAGGTTGCTGGAGTAGATAGGGATCTTTGCCTACTAGAGGTCACCAGGTGCTTGCTCTTACCTTGTTCAATTTATAATCTATTCCACTACAATTCTGTGGTTTTCCTACTGAAACTTACCTACCATTAAAAACATATTGATTTTCATATTTTTCCACATGGAAGCCTACCACAATTATTTGCTTTGTATTCTTCTGTCATTTCTACAGCATTCACGTTTCCAATTTCACATACTTGCAGAAATGCATTCATTTCCAAGATAATAACCTGCATGATCGAGTATATAGAGCACCAAAGTGAAGTTTAATCTTTTCTTCCACATCTGTTTTTCCTCTCTTGTGCAACTCATCTGTACTCTCACACCAGTACAACAGCTTCCCTGTTGGGAGATAGTACTGAAATTACCGATCTATTAAATAGCCACTTATTTGAATAACGGTGACTTCCAGGTTGATTTCTCTCTCCATCCTTTTCTCCTGCAGTTTCTTTGCTCTAGCTTTTCCAGGATAATCCCATTTCCTTGCTACACTACAATTCAGCTCTCCCTGTCAATTGAAATCACATCCAGCTATACTATACCTTTTCAGTGTATAAACTTCTTTCAGATCATTTATTCCACAGAGCTCCTTAATAAACCCCTGCAACTCCAACAGGCAATCCCTTCCTGTCACTCATTCTGTCCTCTAATCATGAGCACCTTCCTATACTCATACAGCCCATCCAGTTGGGGTCTAAACATTCATGTTTCAGAGCAAACTAAGCCTCCATCTTACACTGCCTTTCATCTCTTTCTCTCCTTATTCAGACCTTATTTTCTTCCTTTGAACTTGGAAATTAGTAGTTATGTCCCCAAGTCAAGACTGAGTGAAAAATGAACCAGAGACTTTAGGAGTTAGCTCACAGACCTAATTTCCATTTTCAGTGTGCTGAAAGTAATTAGTCCTACGTTTTTGGGACTGATGTTCAAGGAGTAACAGTTTCTTTCAATTCAGAAAATTTCATTTCATTAATGGCATCATATTTAATTTAATTGAATTTGCTGGTGAAACATTCAAGTGTACAGTTGTAATCAGAACGTTAATACCTGCACTGACTTCTGCTTTGCAAAACAGTTACTGGCTTGAGAATAAAACGTGATCGATGGTTCAAGGCAAACAACGTCAGTGGTAGAAAATTCTAGTCATATAGAATTTTCTGGATGGGACTAGAAAGCTTTACTAGAAGTAAAGAAGTTTTCAGCTCCTCACTTTAATCCTTTTCACCTGTGGAGCCACATTTTGCACAAATTCTCAAATTTTCTATATTTTATCAACCTAAGCAATTTGGGTTTTTTGTATATTCTTGATTTACAGAGTATATATAATATTCAGCTATTCTATGGAAAAAACAGAGAATGAAACTTCTTTAAGACCTCTCAGAACTCTGACCAATTTAGACCATGAGGAGAAATTCCAAAACTGAAAATTAAAACCTTTATTAAGCCCAGAGAACAAATAAGGAAAATCTGTAATAATTGGGTTAGCTACCACTCTCCTACATAATGCTGCTACAGTCATAGCAAAATCACAGATAAATTTAATCTCTATGAGAGATACCACAAAAGAGAAGAAAATTCCTAAATAACTTAAAGTACCCACTGAAAACCTGCACTAGAAAACACAGAGCAATAAACAACAACAAAAAAGAGCCACAGAGAATAAACAAGAGCGACATGCTACCAAGAAATGTTGCTAGATGTTGGACAGGATGTGGGGCCACAGAGATTCAAGGACTTCCACATGAAGGGCTGTTACTGCCTGGAGAATTGTAGCACAGCAAGTGTTTTCCCACCTCCACAGCCTCTGAGCTCTACTAGGGGCATCAATGACTAGCAACAAACAGACTTCATGAGCATAGCTCCCTATAATTTGCAACATAACTCACTAACTCAGAGTGGTTTATTACAGAAATAAATGCATTTATAGTCTGTAGAGGACAAACTTTAGAAAGCTTCACAGAAAACAAAACTCATCTTCTTGTGTTATCTAATATTATTAAGGCTTTGGGAGCTCTCCAGAGGCTGCTTTGAAAATGTTCTCTACAGGAATGTGGGGAGATAGATGCCCATATCCCATAGAAACACAAATTCCTTATTATGTTAATAATACTATAAGCTGTTTTACCTCCTAGTTATGAATTAAATAGCCTTGTCAAATACAAGCTAAGGACAATAGTGAATAAAGTCCTCAAAGTAGTTATTTTCACTTCCCGCTTTTTATTTCCTTAGTTAAACACACTCAGGTCATCAAAACCATTCTGAAGAGGAAAGAAATGTTAGTTAAAAAGAGAAAAAAAGCTGAGTTTTATACTGCAGCCATTTCAAAGTCACCTTAAAGCAACTGTACTATGCCACAGGGCACCCTGCATGAAGAATGGCAGAAACCATTTGGGGAGAAATTTTTATTGTAACAGGGATTTAACATGCAATTGTTCTAAACTTTCCTTTAAACAAGGTCATTTGATCTATGACTTGGAGGTAAACAGTTTTGTAATGCTGTCATTAGCATAATTAATCATATATTGCTGTCTAGGAAGTGGACATCTGTCATGGGAGATGCCTATACACACGAACTCTGTAACTCTTCTGATCTCAGAATAACCTCTGGAGGTGTTCCAGAACTCTAATAATAGTAATGCCATTGTTGAATATTGGTTAGTAAGAAACAGTACACCATACAGTATAAAAAGTACTTGGAACCTCTCTATCTTTTGTTACTAGGCTATAAGACACACTGCACCACCAATGATTTATGGTAACAAAAAGTTGCAAATCTAGTCAAAGCAAAACATTTATCAGAGAGTTAAGATAGAAATAGATCTTTCTTTTTTTCAGCTTAAAAGTTCTGGAAGTTGCATCCTGTTTTGGATTGACAAGATGACTTACAGGTACAGGGCTCTATGAAGATTATATTTTTAAAGTGATTACCAGTTAGACCTTACTTTTTCATGCTCAAATTGAGGTTAAAACTCACAGAAGTGTCAAATGAAAGACAGAAACATCTCTGCTAATGTCAGTGGCCTACAGTAAAAGGAGTGATGTTCAAGTGTTATTTAGCTTGACAATAATCCACTGATCTATTCACAGCAATATTCATTTATTTAGTAAATTGGAGCAAAAACAAAAGCAGAATTATCATTCAGTGTTCCATTATTAGTATGAGACAAGAGGGATGCAGAACTGCAGCTATTTTTATATGCCTTCACACTTTTTTTTGGTGTTAAAAATCCCAAAACCAAACAAATCAAAACACTCAGATTTCCCAAATACTCTACGCCAAAAAAAAAAATGGTTCCCACACAAAATACTACTGTACAGCTCTCCTTAGGAGCTTAACTTTACTCCCAAATCTTTGGGGCTGGATGGAGGAGATTGATAACAGCAGCATACTGGTGCCAGCATTGATAAAATTTCAGGGCTTTCCTTATAAGTGAAGATGTAGTAGAGTGACCACAGAAGAGTTACTTGGAGCAAGAGTGAACTCTGTGAAATTTAAAGGAACCATGTCCAGCAGTAAGAATAAGCAGACATTTACAGAATGAACACTGTCCTCACTGCTGCTGTTTCAGTTGCACAGGATCCATCCCACTCCATTCTTTCAGATAACACCGATCATACAGTTGATTTTGGCACCTCATCAAATCCAGCTTCTCTAATAAGAGAGCACAGAACTAGGCATTGATGATCAAACACCAAAATGAAACCAAAGTAAAGCAGAATGGAAATCTGACAAGTCTCAAAATCTGAATCAATAGTTCATGGCTCATATTCTCCAAAGAAGGAACAAAATATCATTAATGATAAAGAAAAGAAAGCCGTGCTACTCAAGTCACCACATCATTATGCATACTTTTTAATAATTCTGACTGCAAATCTAACATTCATGACTAGCCTTCATTCACCTCTCTTCATCTCTTATATTCTTCTGCTTTGGTAACAAAATAAAGATCTTGATGCAGAGCATGACAGAAACCTCTGTTTCAGCTCCTACCCTTGTGGAGACACTGGTTGCAATTCCTCCCCAATCTTTTAGTCATACCATTACAATTCAGAGCAATATTGGGACATGGGCATCCCCCAGTACCGGACAGTTGGTCACTCATTGCATGAGAAAGAGAAACCTTGACCAGGGACAAGGTAGGATTGGTCCTGGTGGCCCATGTTTCTGTCTGTTTGTCCCATCACATATCTAGGCATAGCATCACCAGTCAAAGTCCATGCTAGACCAGAGGACGCTACGAGTGTGCTCTCTGTGATGAAGCCCTCTGCCCCCGTGTTTCCATTTTTTGATCATTACTCCTCCTCCCTTTTCTCATTTGTTGTCTTCCACATCTTTTCACTTTCCTCTGGTTTTCTCTTTGTCTTTCAAGGAGGTGGAGTGGGAGTCAATGGCTGTAACTAGTGCAGGAGATTAGTGTGAGCAGAAGCCAGCAGCAGTGGGAGTGAGAACCCTAACCATGAGCCATCAGTGGAGTCCAGGAGCTCGAGCTGTGCCATACTTACCCCACATAGAAGGAGAGGAACCACATGGTACTGTTGCAGACACCATACTACACCAAGGCAATGCATTTACATGGGTTTGCCTTACAGGTCAGGTTACATACTTCTAGCAGCCCTTCTTATCATTGGATAGTAAATCCTCTGCCCCAAGTTTCCCTCTTTGTTTTGGCTCCAGCACTATTTCCAAAAGTGCAACTGCTCCAGACACACACACACACACAAAATATTTCTTAGGAGTACACCTAGATAGAAAGTGATTAATGCTAGAAAGTCTTACACTAAGAGGTTTTTATAACAGTTCAACTTGGCAGCTGGGTGTTTTTCATCATACTGATATATTGTCAGTTTCTTTTTGTAGAAAGCAAAATTTCCTGAAGAAACACTGCAGTATACCTCTTGACATACATGACTGGAAAAAGATATTTTAAAAAGCTACAAGAAACTTCTCATATTACCCAAAGTAAATGATTAGAAAGCCACTTACCCCCAGTTGCCACAGTAATTTCTCGTAGAAAATGGCCATAAAATGGAAAATCGAAGGACAGATTCACTCTCTGAAAGGAACAACACCAGAAAATAAAATCAATATTGTACAGAAAGGTAAGAGATAAAAAAATGAACAGTCCTCCACTTCAAACATCTGTTTCATTGCTTTTTATTTTTCACTGGAGCTTTGCTATTCTTACTTTGGAATTTCCAATAGCTATCTAGAAACAACTGTGCAGCACTTAAACACCCAAAAGCAGTGGATCTTCATAACTGAAGACATCAGAAAATAAAGTACATCAGACATTATAACTCTCTCATATGAATAAAATAAATAAAGGTCTGTAGATCTTTTCCTTTTAAAAAATAGCATTGCTTTCACCTCTTTTTCAAGAGGAGCCATCAATATTTAATGCTTTAACAATATGTCTTACCAAATGCCTACTCCCTTGACTGCAGGTGGTTTGCTCTTCTGCCACATGCTCCTTCAGATTTAAGTGGTCTCCCTGACACCTGTTACCTGAGTGCTTATACAATGAAGGCTGGTCTCTGGAAGGCAATTCCCCATCAAACCCAAATGCCCCATCTCCCAAACCTCTCTATACTGTTAACTAGGAGTTCAAATGATTAATAAAGAAATAGTCAACATAAATATTAACAAAGTCTACATCAAGTACTTATTGCAAAATAAAAAAAAAGGAAGAAAAATCTTTTTTACCCCTGTCAGCCTACAGGTGACATCCTCTACCAGATGAATTGATAGCAGAGAATTGTAATTTGGAGAGCAGATTCTTGTCCTCAGCTCACCATAAGCACCATTCAAGTTTAAACTCATTTTCCCTCTCTTCCTATGGTTCTCTCCTTTCCCATCTATTCTACTCCTTCCCCAAAGCTCACTGATTATTGTGACCACCCATAATTATCAACTGGTGTGCTACCTAGCTAAACTCTAAACAAAGCAGTAGTCATAACAAGAGAGTACTGAAAATGCAGTAAGGTTTTTAAAATGTAATATCCCATAAAAACCACATCTCTTCCATAATGGCCCAAAGCTCAAGTAGTAACTGGGTATGCAGATCATTATTATTTTCTATTTAGGAGGAATTACTGTAGTAAAAATTGGTGTGAAGATGGATTGTTGGTGGCTGTGCCCCAACCCTTACCTTTGATGTCTCCACTTAAGAAAGGGCAAGAGATCATACATTAAAAAAAACGGGGGCAAAAAAGAGGCATTTTTGTCTTTTTTTTCCCTCTACCATTATTTCTATACCAGGTTTATATTATTTTCAGATTGTATCTGAGTATTCTTTCTCTCAGGAAGAATTATATTTACATCCACCAGAAATGTTTAAAGAATTATTTAGTATGAAATTAACAGCTGAAGGTTTACAGTGACTTTAAATTAGATTTGCCTTCCACTTAAGTAGAAGACAGAATTTTGACAGGGTTTACCAGTACTTTTTCTGTTTGCTTTTAATTAGAATGCAAAATCCATTTGCATTGTATTAATTGGACTGAGTAAGTTCTAATGACCTTTTCTGTATATACATAAATATGGATATACAACTGAACATTTCTAATCAAAATGGCATATGCAGAAAATAGCTCATAAATTAACTTAAACAGATGTTTATTTACCATGTTCTAAAGTTTTCACTGCTAAGATGCATGCTATGTTTATGAATGTGCTCCATTTAAACTTTATCCTTGCTCTACCAATTTCCAAGAACACTATCAAAACCATAAAATTTTCTGACAAACCTTCCCTTTTTTCTTTATACACAATTGTCCATTTTACTTATTAACATTAACTTTCTGAAAAACACAATAACCACTCAACTGATTCAAAAGGAAACTGTGCTCCCTTAACAGTCTTCTGAATTGCTATAATGTATTAAAGACCTTTACAGTAAAGACTTGATCCTTTCCACAATCAAGTCAGATGTAGATCTCCCATTGATTTCAAAGTGATGCCTTAAATTCTGACAATGTAAGAATGTTTAATATAGACAGTTGATTAGCATAATACTGTAACAAAAACCCAGCAGGGATGTTTCAAAATGTAGTATTGTTAACAGCCACTAGAAATAGATGTAGTTTAATTTTTCCTGCTAGAAAGCATATCTCGTTTTTTAGAAAGAATATCAGAATTCATGTAATCCAACTCACTAGAATAAAGTTTTCTCCATGCATGTAATGATAGATCAGACTGACAGGAAAGTAAACTGAGTTTCCAAGTATGAAGGTTTCCTGCATCTAGTTCAAAGTTTGAGTAATCAACTATTACATATCACGAGGTTCAACAAGGACTAGTGCAGAGTCCTGCATCTTGGAAGGAACAACCCCATGCACCAGTACAGGCTGGAGACTGACCTGCTGGGGAGCAGCTCTGCAGAGAGACACCTGGGAGTCCTTATTGATAATAGACTAACCATGAGCCAGTAAAATTGTACTATACAATTAAGAAGCCAGTGGCAAGATATTGGGGAAAAAAAAACCCCAACAAATCACTACTGGTGGTATAAATCCTGTACTGCTGTGTGTTTTAACTGTTCCATTAACGTTTGAGTGTTACTTCCCCCAAATAATAACTATGTTGTTTATAGTCAAACCATCTCATGGATCTTCTCTTTATTACTTTTCCTGCAGAAGCAAAACCAACTGGCAGCTTTTGAGGACTCAGGATTATGTACTTCCAAATGATGGAAAACACACAAATTCAGTGTAAAATTTTTAGCATTCAAAGAATCCTTGACAAATCATTAATATTTAGCATGTAGTAATTTAACTCCTTGTTCTACTGTCAAATTGGAGAATAATCTTTAGAAATGTAAGCAATGCAGTCATCACAGTAGTATATCACAGTAATATTTCACAGAAAGATGTGAAAAATGCTCTATTAAAAAGAATAACAGCAAAGTTCATCCCTATGGAAAAGAAGGGAATAGATTGCTGCTTAGTTATGTATGAGCTGCTCAGTGCTTCTGTGATTCTAAAGTTGTTATATAGTTACAGAGACCCATCTCTCTTGAATAACTTTGTTGTGTGGTACACATGGGTGTTGTTTGCTCAAACACGTACACAAAATTGATTATAGACACATAAATAAAATATAGTGCTTTACAGGATGATTCACTGGTACTTTTTCATCCTTCATGAGGGGTATAAAACAAATCTTTGAGAAAAAAAGTCTTTAAAAAAGTATGGAGATATGGTTGTTGCCACTGAAGTTCACTCTCCGAGATATTTGGATAAGCATGGAAAGAGACAGATATCAATGTGCTAAACTGGGACACAGGGATTCTTTGCTAGAACTGGCAGAAAAGAAAAGTGGGCACCTGTCATTCACCAGAAAAAACCTAATCCATTTGTTTTGGGGAGAAACAGTTGAAGCCCTCATGCTGCCAAGCTCCTCTCTGCCATGCTGAATTGTCCTCGACACTGATCTCATGTGCAAACCAAATGTGTTTCATTTTAAACCTCTGGTTAAATAACTTCAACAAAACCTCCTCCTTGGAATTGACATTTTTAGGTATATAATCTCAGGAAACCAACTGGAAACAAAAGTTCTAATCATTAAAAAACAGATTCAAATTTCTCAAAGGAATTTCACTAATATCTAGGTTCCAAGCCTTCTAAATTACTTTTAGTAGTGATGTTTTACCTTATATAAATATTTTTAATTTCTTTATTACATTTTGGTTTTGCATGTTTCCATTCTCTCCCTAAACACAGAGCACTAGGATCCCAGATGAAAAAAGTAAGGCAGTCAATACAGGTTCTCACTTTAGGTTATCCTTGAGGCTTTTTCTCATTAGAAACATTGTCTTGAGAAAACAACTGATACAGTGGTTTATTAAATCTACCCTAAAGATATATAACTGCCTGAATCTTCTGCATTTTCATTACCTCTGGCTCCTTACAGTCTATTTGGCTATGAGGAATATATTTTATGTATTGGACTCTGTTAGTCACGTGTAGTGGATTTACCACCTCACTCTGCTCTTTGTATTCTGAGCTAAATACCACAGTATTTCTTCTTGCTGTCTTTTACATTCCTCTGAGCCAGTCACCTGGCTGGTGTCATGGAGACAACAGATAAACTGACAAAAGTTTAATTAAACTTGGCTTTTCTCTCATCTTTAAAACTGTTAAACAACCCTACATCCTTAAAAACTGTACAACTTTAAAATAAGACATTACCTAGATTTTGGGTTTAAACTGGCAAAAACCAAGGACTTTTTGTTGGAGGTAATTCAGTGAACAGATGAAAGAAGAACCTCATGAACCACGATCCTGAGCTGTAATTTTCTATATTTAATTTGTGCTAATATTGTCTCTTCTGTGTATGCTACTTCCAGACTCAGGCAAGGTCTGAGAATACCATCTGTAAATCATGCAGCACTCAATTTAACTTCTAAGCATGTAAGCCCATTATTTTCAAACCCATTTTACCAGGCATCATGATTACAGTAAGTTAAACAAGATTGATATTTACATTCTGTGATGTTTATTTGTTGATATCCTGAAATTGTAATCACATCTCTCACTTCTGTTACTATGTAACATTCTCATGAGTTTTATTAGTTATCTCAACATTAAAAAATGTGTGATGCCTCATATGAAATGGAAATGCAAACACAGATATACTCCGTGGTGACTTAAACTTCTGCAACTTAATACTGAACCCAGTTCTGTTGCTAAAATTCCCTGTACTTCAGCAACACAAATAGTTTACTGTTTGATTGTGATCCTTAATAACACAGATTAATTTTAAATATATCTGTAAAGGCATCTCTGAAGGACTCTTATAGCAGGTGCAAGAAAGCATCATTTGATAACAACATTGTGCAGACTTTCACAACTAAAATGCAAAGATAAATCTCTGTGAACCATAATCACAATATTTAGTAATAAATAATACTGTGTTGGTCACTGGTGAAAAATATCCATGTCAGTCAAGAAGAAAAAGGTATAAAACTTACTGCTGCTTGCCGATGGGTGTTGGAAAGGATTCCATGAATCTTTACTTTGTCTTTCTCCATTTGGTCTATATTGACCCACAGATCCCGGCTGGTAGAATCATATGGGCCATACGTCCTTGAAGTATAATAATTATGATCTGTATCCTCCTGAAAGGGAAAAAAACCTTAGTAAATAGAGATTAGAATGGAAGATGTACCTTAGTTTTATGGAAAACTCATCCTTGAAATACTGAGTCCTGTTGCTCCTGGGAGTAGCAGAAAAGACTACCCTGCAAATCAACAATGAAGAAAAAAAGTACAAACTGCAAATGTGTTGCAGAAGACGTCTCTTCTCCTAACCACAAGCAGTTGGCAAGTCAAACACTTACCTCGTGCAATTATCTATCTTATGATTATAATGTTCACTAGCCTCAAATCCAGATCATACAGTTCATGTAACCACATCAGTGAAATCTATGGCAATATTTTGGATGGCTTTCAAAGCAAGAGGGCCAGTAAATTGTTCTAACAATGGCCATACTCTAACAAAGCAATGAGCAGCTAACAGCTTAAAAAAATAACATTCATAAACAGAATGGTCACCTCCACCTTGTACCACTCCTCTGCCTCTGGGCTGGAGGTGGGTCCAACTCAGAGCCAAGGGAAGCTTCAAGAACCATTTATGGGGGCAGTACTGCAGCTCCCTCCCCTTGTTACCAGCCAAAAAGCAACTCCACACAAACCCATGACAGACACATATATATTCATGGAAGAAAGCTTCCTAATTCTTGCAGTCTTGTCACAAGAAATTCAGAGGTAGAATATATGAACCCTACACATGCAACAGGAGGTTGTGTTAGTGGTTCACCAAATCCTGCAGCTTGTAGATATTCAATTCCACAAACAAGTGCATGGTTCAGAAGACAGTAAAAGTCTTGGAGATATCCATTTCAATGAAAAGAATGAGATGCTCAATGCTCAAAATACTCTGGATTCCACTCAACCTCACTGTGATCAGTTTATACTTGAAATCATATACATTTAGCATAGTACAAAAAGTAAAATTTTGAAATCTTACAAGGCAAAACTTACTAAATTTACTAACATCCCAGAATCACAGCCTTCCATAACTTCTGTCAAATTGTTATGACCATAAAATACTTAAATCAACAGGACTAAGAGCTTTCTGTTGAATAGCTGCAAGTACTACTGTAAAAGCAGAAAATGCTGGTATGTTTCAGTTCTTTTGTCCCTTCCTTTTCCTCTGCACCAGAGAAAAATAAACAAAGCCTCAATAATAACATTTTAAAATTAGAATAAACTTCAGAAATAAACCGTGGCATAGAAAATGGAAGAGGGAGACTTAGAACTTAGAATTACCTCCAGCTACAGAAGAATTCCTCTTCTTTAGCATTTGCTATACAAGCAGTGTGGGACTACCTTCATATCACACTGTGGTACCATGAAGACCTGACATCCTCTCTGCATGACCCACTCCCTAGAACATGCACGACTGATACTTAGTGACATCATCCTGAGCTGAAAATATACTTGGCAAGGGCTTATATTCTAGATGAAACTATTAATGTTTTAGGTTAAATATATTGACCCGAAATCCCATTTCAGATGGATTTCATCCTACATTAACATCATTACTGATGCATTTTATTTAAGCTGTTGCAGATATAATCAGCTTATCTTCTCTTTGACATTTTCTATACCTTCTGCTATACTTTATATGACAGTATGTACTTTTGCAGTAAATCTCAGTGACACTTCTGAAGCAACTTCTAACAACTTCAGTAGTCCAGGTGAATATAATTAAAACTATACTGTCAGAAAGATGACAAAAGCCAGTCATCTTACCAAATTCTTTTATTCTTTAATGGTCAACAGAAACAGTTACTACTGTCATGTATACAAAGAAGGTATAGTAAAAGTTTTGACAACAAAGAGCTATTTTCCCAGTCTAATTTATCATTCTGACATTTAAGGCATTAGAAATTCTGAGTGAAAGAGCTCCAAGAATGAGACAAAGAAGAAATAATTAACAAAATAGCTTGTTTCAGATAAACATGCAATATTTAAACCATGGTTAAAATAGTGCAGTTTTTGCATTCTCAGTTTTTCATAACTAATGAAGCTACATCAGTTAGTTGTAGCTAGATCTCTACCTCCAGAACTGGAAGGCTCTAACACAGTCTAGTTTGTGTGCCTGTAAGAATGCTTTGAATGGTATTTTGATCTATCTTATAAAGAGGCTCATCATACATCTTGTAACAGAGCTTTCAGCTCAACAATTTTGCCAGTGTGTAAGGAATTACTCTTGTATAGACAACTACCATATTTTGTGTACAAAAAGTCTTATTTACAGTTCTAACTCAAGTTAAATAACCTGAGATACTTCTGGAAGGAAACAGATTGACTTCTAATGGAATGACAGATGGAAATCAAAATTCCTCTTGCTCTTTGGAAAAGCTTCATAAACTTAATGGTACATTCATAAAATTCATCTGCATACATCTCACATCCTAATTTTTTAAAATAATATCTGTACATTTACAACATGTCTACAAAAAGCAACATACAGTTACTTACTAAAGTTGGCCTGAGCAGCTTGGGAGCAGTTAGCAAGGTTAGAATCCACGCTTGTATTCAGAGTCAGTGCCTTCATAGTTTCTCATGTACATTACCATAGAAATGAGTTGGAGTCTTCCATAAATTTCACAGTTGTAGAGAAACATTTTATTGGCACCAATATATAACTATGATTTTTCATTATGACAGACCTGTTTGTTGGATTTGGTTGATTGCACTTGCTTCGTAGTACATTCCACCCCTTATAGGTAACTAGATGCATTAAAAGATGGAAGAACGCTTCAAAAATTGTGCTGAATTTGCGTGTAAACTACTCACTCAGGAAGATAAATTTAACAGTTATATGATAAAGATGTAGAGTTCTACAGATAGGTAGAATTAGATATAAAACTTTTCAATATCTTAATCGTGTAGAAGCACGTTAACAAATGAAAGAATATGCAAGAAAGAAGAGAACATACCCATTCCCACTTCAAGATTGTTTTCCAGGTATTTGGGGGATAAAAACATTATTTCTAATTGCCTCTCTAGACACACAGGTCTATCCAAATACTTCATATATATGAAGTAGGAAGTACCTCTCTTCTATTGAGAATTAGAGCTTTGAAGCAAAGGATTTTTCCAGAGATTTTTTGCACCATCTTTGAGGGTTACTGTTGACAACCTTTGTGAGTATAAAGGGAATATTTATTAGATATCAAAATATCTGTTAGAATATTTATTAGAACCTGCTTCTTTCTTCCTGTTGTAGAAACAAGTTATTTTTAACCTGAAGCAATCCTCAATGCTGAGTTGCTGTCTTATTGTAGATTGTAAAGAAAATTAATTTCTTACCGTTTTCGCAAGGGTGAAATGTCTGATGACACCATGAATATACTCCCAATTGCTTCTTCAACTACAACTGAATCCTCTCAGGAAAGCTAAATATATGCACTATTCATGGAAGCTCAGCACAAACAAAGATTAAACCTTCTTTAAATTTTTGGTGTTCAGTATTTGACAATTCAGTGACTGACATCCGTTCTGCACATTACATATAGACACTCCCAGTACAATCCAAATACCACACACCTGTTGCCTCACTAAGTACTGTTCCTTAACAGATTAGGGGTTGAAATGTATGGGATGAGTTGTTATCAAGAAAGTATAAAGTAACTGTGCACGATATCTAAAAGTAACAACATTATGCCTCTGAAACGGTTTCAAATTATTAACTGGGATTCTGGCCAAAGATGTACATGAAAATAGCATTGAAATCAACGTGAAACAATAAAGTTTTCTCTCAAGAAAACAAGACACCATGATTCAATGATGATGTAATAACATATGCAAACAAAGGACTTGACAGGTTCAATTCTCTTCTTGTCACATTTTTTCTTTAATGGAAATTGAAAGGTACTGTAAATCTCTAGGAGACAGAGGATATTATCAAACAAGTTCTACATTAGGAGCCTCTGTTGAATTCAACTGCATTAATATTTTCCTTTTAAATACCAGATCCAATTGGATTCAAGCCACAGACACTACTGAACAAAATGTTTTTCCATGTAGCTCCATAGCTTACATCTATAGCTCTGTAAGGTTGTAAATGAAAAACCTAGTCACTTCAACCAGAGAAAAAGCAGCTGGCATCCAGGAATGAGCTCTACTGTTGCACAATAGTATGCTGAAGAAAAACTCATAGTTTCTTTGTAGTTGAAAGAAGAGACATTCATAAAGCAAATAAGTATAGATCAGCCGGCCAAATGGCAGTTACATTTTAGTAGTTTAAGTTCTGGTTGCATTTTCCCAGTCCTGAGACACTGTTTGTAACATGACTGAGGAAAATATCTATCAATTACTCAATCATCCAAGGCTCCTTATCTTCACATATCTGTGATTGTCATGAGTTATGGCCAGTTGCAACTCAAGACAGTTAGACCGCATCTAGTTTAGTCTGGAGAAGATGAGACTAAGGGGAGATCTTATTAACATTTACAAATATCTAAAGGGTGGGTGTCAGGAGGTTGGGACATCCCTTTTTTCTATAGTAGCTAGCAACAGGACAAGGGGTAATGTGAGGGTGAGGGAGCAGTGGAACAGGCTGCCCAGAGGGGTTGTGGAGTCTCCTTCCTTGGAGGTCTTCAAGACCCGCCTGGACATGTTCCTATGTGACCTGATCTAGGTGGAGCTGTTTCTGCAGGGAGGTTAGACTAGATGATCTCTAAAGGTCCCTTCCAACCCCTACCATTCTGTGATTCTATGATCTAATTTGATATTGTCCCTTTAAATATTCTGTTTACTGAAACTGCATTTTCTGACTTCCATTGAGGCAATACCACAACAAACAAACTCAAGCCATCGAGGATACAGAGCTAGACTTCACAGATAACTAATTTTTACTGCTGTAAAAGGTAGATCCCATATCTGATTTTTAACAAAATGCATCAACAGTTCACCTAAATATTGTTAAAATCACAGATCAAGTTTATTTTAAAATTATCTGAAAGTGTTGTTGATATTTATCCCAAAAATCAGTGCTGAGCAAATTCATTACCAAATACTAATTCTTTTACTCTGAACATAATATGGATGATAGATGAATAGCTTATGAAATTAAATAGACAATTCTGCTTTCTAAAAGCTGAATTTGTAGAATAAAATAGAAACACTAGAAGGAGAAAACAGGCAAATACATACTTGAAAAAGGACTACTTTCAGAGAGAAGGAAGATTAATAATAAAATGCTTCTTGGGAAACTTAGAAGGAGAAAGTGAGGTAGTAATTAAAAGTATTTCCCTAATGAAGAAAATAGTGGTGGTAATTCATTTTGCATAAGAAAAATGAACACTCTTTCTATTAAAAAAATCAGCAACAAGATGGCCCTGCACACACAGAATAAAACCAGCTTCATCTGCTTTTGCACTCTTACCCAGTCGTGTGTCATGCTTGTTACTCTCTTACAGTATCTCTACCTAACCTGTCAGTAAATTCAGCTAAAGTTCACTTCCAAATGGTTAGAAAATTGCTCTTAGATTTTGGAATGTTATTGGTACCCATCAGCTGAAAAAAGACATGGGAAAGGGGAACAGAAACAACAACTTACGTAAGACTTAAGCTAGCTCTGCATTACAGCTAATGGAAAACCCCTTCCAGCCAGCATGTATTCGGGCACTGAGAAGGGGTGAGACAGATGCATGGTCACGCTCTGTTACCAGGAAAGAGGAAGCACATATACATTGTGTTGCAATTGAATTTGTTCATTTATTGACCATTCCTTTAGGCAGGTACTGGAAGAGACAGAGACAGGTAGCAAGGATACATGGAGAACATCCCCAGTCTAGCAGCTATTAGGAGAGAAGATGAGAGAGTATGAGAAAATATCATCTAACCTGAGATGGTGTTCTAGTGGGAAGAGTAAGGCCATAGAACATGGAGAAACACTTTGCATGCTGTTGCTATGTAACTGCATTTTAACATAGGGTACAGTAATTATAATCACAATATACCAATATTATGATGCAATTTTATGGTTTTATAAGATCTGATAACTGAAGAACCCCAGTGAATGCTTAATTTGAACTAGCCTCTCAAAATGAGAACTCTAATTTCAGTAGATAAGCTACATGTGAACACATGAAAGCCTTGCAGGAGATGGATATAGTGGCTGTTACCTAACAACCTTGATTGTTATGAGTGCTTCTCTGCTACTCACAAGTAGTGATTTCATTTCATAAGCACTTTGTATCAAGGACAAACTCTGCTGTTCAATTTCTTCACGACAGCATTTGTTCTGCATGAATCTCTACTGAAGAAACACAGAATTAACAAAACTGTATCACTGCTTTCATAGTATCAAAGCTACATTCTATTCTTTTGGGGTTTTTTTTGTTTGTTTTTAAATACCTCATGTGGGAAGAACTTAGGAAATATATATGGCCATGGCATCCATATTCCACATTAATAGGCATCAAAAATCTGAAGACAGCCTGCAAATATCAGTTCTGGTTACACAAGCCTTAGTAAAATCCATTTTGGACAGCTAATATAATGTCTAATGAATAAGGGGAACTTAGTCTAACAAAAAGGGAAATCTTCTGTCTGTATACATTGAGATTATGAACTTCATATCACACTGTATCCTCCAAGAAACTACACAAGTTCTCTGCAGGGTCCTGGAAGCCTGTTTTGTGTATGTAACTCAGATTTTCACAGGAGACCTAGGGTCAGTATGGAAGTCATCTTGGCCAGAACCTGAGATTTACAACTAGAGGTTTTAATGGTGAACACTAAACCATGTCTGCAGCTAGGATGAAACAAAAGCATTTAGCTAACAGTTCCTGCACCTATGTACACATAAGGCTTTACACAGTTCTACAATATCTTAAATTCCCAGGTTTTTAAACTGCACTTTTTTGAGTGCCTGACAGCACCTATAATGGGGACTCACACACACTGACAGACAATCTGGCAGAGAACGAAGCCGTAAATCTGTTATTAATCCAAAAAGCCGTTTAGTCTTTCCAGCTTTGTAAAAAGTCAACGTGGAGACACTACCTTTTTCATGATATTCAGCTGCTTTTGAAAGGAAGCTTCACTCTTGGGAACTGCTATAAAACTGTCAGCCTATTTAGGGGTCATTATGGTGGTCTTACAAAGCCGCTTGGACTGTCTTGTCATAAGAGACGAGCTTTAAAAGGGCAAAAGTCTCTGCAATGCCTTACTTGAGAAGAAAAAAGCCAAACCACCAAGTCACTCAAAAACCAATTACAGGGAGAAAAATGTTTATTATGCAGCTTTGTTCCTGATTTGCTGGTGCTGGAGTTTGAGATATGACATTCTCAAAGTAAGCCTTTATTAACTACTCTGTAGTATCCTCTCCACTACAAGAAAATAATTGGAACTTTGCAGTAAAATGACCATGAAAACATCTAGCAGAGATTTGGACATAATTATGAAACATGATACAGTTAATGGTTTTTTTTTTTTTTTGATAGGTATAAGTGACTAATTTGTTCATGAAATTGAAACTGCAAAAATGACTTTATAAACATAGAAAACTAAATGCCATGCCTAGACTACAGAGCAGCAGCGATTATAACTCCATGTCTATTACAAACTCCTTCTCAGGGGCTCATGACTACAGATATCACAAATAACTACATTTTTTTTCAAGTTAGCTTTTAAAGATGTGGCATTTTAGTCTTTTAAAGATGCACTTCTTGTGTAGAGTACATATTTCTAAGTGCACACCTTGACATGCTTACAGCTAGACTTATACAATCTTTTTCTTCCTCTAAGATACATAGCAAGTCCAGTTTAATATTATTCATTTTTTTTTGTTGTTTGGCTGGATTTGTTGGGGTTTTTTTAGTTTGTTTGTTTTAATCCAAGTATTAGAGCAACTTCAAACTCTCTGTAGTCTATTTCTTCCCCTAGTACATATTCAGAAACTGGGATGGATAAGAACATTGCAATTTTTTGTTTCTTCTCTATTGGAAGAGACAAGAAGAAAACAGAGCAAACAAGACCCATCAGTGCAGAGCCCTCACATTAGGGGAAAAGAGGGACATTCTAAATTGGGATGAAAAATGTTACAGATCTGGAGCATTAAATCAATATTAGCAGTGTAGTTTCTTGATCAGCTCTTTATGTAGGATGGTGCAAGAAACTGCCTCCACACTGTGTACTGCAATTCCTGAGTAGTTAAATCTGTCGCTTACAGCTGATATCATAGGGCAATCACTTGTAAGAACATGTAAAACTAATATTAAGTTGATACAGGCAGGAACATGAGTCTTTTAATATGGTAGCTTTTTACCCTTAGGGATAAGACCCAATTTGAAGCTTTTAAATGTGACCTATGTTCATTTAATTTAGCACCAGTCTTTTCCAAAGACATGCTGTTCAGTGTACAGTCAGAGAGCAGCAGGCTCATCACAGAGTCTAGGCAGAAAAAACCAAACTGCAACACTGAGAACACTCAGTTTAAACAGACTGCAACCAATACTTGTAGTCTATTTAACCAGAGCACCTTCTAGTTTCTCTCTCAAATACAAACTTAAATCTTTAGTTACTAAAACATAGGACTGGGTGAACTCCAGAATCAATTGCAAAACTTCAAAATTACCATTTGTGTCTTAGAAAGAAAGTGATGATTCAAGTGGTTAAGCTGTAGCCCTGATTTCTATAGCTCTTTGGAAATCTTACTCCTTGCTCTGGAAAAATTATGCATTTTGCTCTGTTCAGATGTATTTTTCTGTCTACATCTGTAACAGGAGTTCATTAGGAATATCCTATAAAAGAATATTGAAAAGAACACTATATACAGTTATATAGTTACAACAAATTGTCCTGATCAGCCACATTTCTAAAGGACTTGTTGAAAAAATGCTTCTTTATTTGATCTTGCAGTCACGCTCCAAAAAAAATCCCTTGAGAGCTCTCTAATGGAAGTGTCATAACTGGAAGACATCATATTTAATCAAGATGCTTGATGAGCTACATATTGACGAGACAGGCACTTCCAAGTCACTCCCTTTGCATAACAGCAGACTTCAAACAAGCTTTCTGGGGGATTTTCACTCTTGCTCTTTTCAGGAGCAATACTCTGAGCATTTTGCAAGTACTCAGACAAGACTGAGATGCTAAATAATATCCTTCCCCTGCTGTTTCTGAGAAGCGCTTCTGCCTTCAAGGTAACCTGGTATCCAGTTGATACAATAGTCTCAAATGTTCTCAAAATCATAGAATCATTCTTTTTTTATAGATGTTATTTCTTTCTCCTATACAATTTCCAAGTCTATATTGTTCTTTAAGAGTAGAGTGATTCAAAGTTTCAAAGTTTCATGAACTTATATTTCAATTTTTGGCTTTCAGCTAAACACAGGACACTAAAATACAAAACATAAGGCATTACAGAATTACTTTTAACTTGAAGGGTGCCTTCCCACAATTTCAAGCAAGTAAAAGTGATGGCAAATTTGTAAATCCCCTCCTAAGTGCCAGAAAACAGTGAAAGACAAAGACATGAGATTTTCCTTGTGTTCCAAATCAGTCTTTTGGAGGAGGGTGTGCAAATCTCAACCTTTGTCCCTGACCAGAAACGCACCATTTTTATGTTTCTTGCTATAATTTGTTGCTGCTGAAAGAAAACAAACCAACCAAATAGTTCCTGGCCTTTTCACTTCAGATTCAGATAAAGAAAGAGGTGACTGTGCAGAATGGGATTTGGCTTGCAGGTTAGACACTTCACTGGAGCTGTCTGCATAAAAGCTAGGTTTCTTAGGGCTTGTTATAAGAACCATAGATCTAGTAAACGCTGTCAATGAAGGTTTGCCAGCTCAGCAAGCTTTTGAGTCCACTTTAGACCAAAATGAATATCCACCTTCACTGTACTGCCTGCACTGACCATGGATGAGATACAGTCATCTAAGCACAGGAGGAACCCAGAGCCATAGGATCCAGGACCTACAGTAGATTCTTATCCTACAGAAGGATGACCAGAGCATTCAGTATAACCACAGTGCCTAAAAGGTTACCAGGCATCTATAGCCAGGCAACTGAATTTCACCCTAAATTTTCACCATCTATGACAGTATACTTTAACTATCATGGAAGAACTTACTCATGCCTCATCTACCCCACAAGCACCTACACTGAGCTGTCCAAACTGAGGAACTGAATTTCACCTTCAATTTCAATGTTAACTACAACTAAAAAAGAAAACCACTCGCACAGACTCCAGGCCTTTCACAGCAATCACAATAGCCTAGTGTTTTATGCAAAATCATACACATTATTAGAGCAGCATACAGATGTGTACTATCCTTAATTGAATGTTTACATAAGAAACAAAACCTCTGCAGTGTATTCAAGAAATTACTTTGATTTCCAAGGTGAAAGAGTAATACACCTAGCATGTCATGAAGATAATACTAGTAGAAGAAATTTAACATTTTATACATTGTTCATGACTAAATGACAGCATCAAATTTTCTTTTTCTATTTTTATTGAAAAATATTTCAAAACTTAAACACTTTTCTTGCTTATATGAACTGTTTCCCAGTTGTATAGCACATGAATTACCCTTTCAACACAATGGAAATTGTCAGAAATAAGTTGGTGTTTCATTCAACTACATAGCCAACAGTAGCATATTTGTAAAAATTGAGGGTTTGTTTTCTGGACAAATAAGGACATTTGGTGCATTTACTTGTAATTACGGAAGGAAGATGTTCCAAACACCCTCAGGAAACTTGCAATAAACCACTGTGCCAGCTGGTCAGTTAAACTCCCCAAATGGGCACCTGCCAGAGTGCTGGTGTGTGGAAGCAACATTGTTGGCCCACCTCTGCATATGGCTTAACTCAACAGTAGCACTTCAGATCTGGACTATGCACCAGAAGGCATT
Organism: Colius striatus; assembly: GCF_028858725.1. Lineage (NCBI taxonomy): Eukaryota > Metazoa > Chordata > Aves > Coliiformes > Coliidae > Colius > Colius striatus. Next base: position 53,385,817 of record NC_084763.1, read on the forward strand.
TTCTTCTCATACATCAGTTGAAGAAAGGTCCATACTTTGTCTGAGGCTGAGAAAGATACTTGTTTTGCTCTCTGTACTGCAGCAAAAGTGAAATACCACCGAGAGATCGTGGCATTTTATCCCTCATGACGTTTTACTGCTTCACCTGTACAATATCAAACAGATAGGATTTCCACATGCCATTTCTCTCCCTTCCTGTTCTTGTTGCTAAGGCTACAGAAAGAGTACTCTCTTAGAGTGATGCTTTCATTTATTTAAAAATTTTAATAAGAACTCATGAAGAGTCGTGCAGCTTAATATAAATGCATGAAGCAAACCTCCAATAACCCTGTCACATCTTTCTACTTCTGTTAAATGTTGTGCAGCTAAAAAGGCTGCTGGATGTGTGAAAGTTTACTGTGTCCTTTTTTTCCCCCCTCCTTGTTATTCACACTGCAATTTTTTTCACTCTCCAAAATCTCCATTGCCAGTTTTGTTTTTCATAAATAAATATGCTGTTTTATTATGATGGTCTGTGAAAAGCTAGACATGCTGTACACAAATGCATACCAATGTTACAGAAGAAAGAAAAATCTGTTGTTATTCATTTCTGTCCTGTGTATGAAATACTGGGGCCATTAAAACTGTTTCATCAGCATTTTCTTCAGCAGTTGGCTGCAAATAGCTGGCATTTTTGGAAGGACAAATGCACATTATACAAATGGAACTTTTTAAACTTTGATCTCCCTCTATATGAGTTTTGAGCTTTTGCCCCATTTATTATTGTCTTTGAAAAGTCTTGATAACTCATGCAATCACAGTGAAGACAGTCCATTGACTTCCTGATAAATGCTGAAAGCTCTCAAGTTATAATTACTAAATTTACACACAGTAAAAGAAAGTGTCTGACCAAATCTGAAAAGATGTACCCATCTGCTTGCATGCCAACTTGTTACTGTTTTGGGATAACAGATAATTGACTCTCCCATATTACAAAAACATGAAAGATTTTCAGAGTGGCAGGGAGTAATCCATCAATGTCAGCAGGATTCCTACAGCTCTGAAAATCTATCCCTAAGGACTGGTGTTATCCAAACTGGAATTACAAGGCTTAGTGTAACAACATTTTACTCACCTACCCAAATACCTCTGCACTAATAACTCAGCAATGTATTCACCCTCATTCCTCACGCACAATTTTCTGTGTGCTGTTAAATTAACTGGGGCTGTTTGTTTCACACAGGTGGAAATGAATATCATCCTCTGCTTTCTGCATGACTGGATCAATACTAGCCTCCTTCATGAGGATGCACAGGTGAACATGGTGAAAAGGGTCAGAATGGAAGTGATGGGAAAGGAGAGACCTTCCCAGCCCTCGCTGTCACACCATTACTCAGTTTGCGTTATCTAAATCTACTTTTGGTGAACTTCTGCAAGCAAGGCTTGAGATACATATAATAATTACTTCAGGAAGAAAGTATAAGGTCTGTTGTTACATAGTTCTCTTCAGTCATGAGTTCAGAGATTCAGGAACAACTGTGAGGTGATTTAGGAACTTTGACATGAAGATAGATACAGAAATGTAAAATATTATCAAGAAAATTCAAAGGCAGATTTCATTAAATTCTGAATCCACTGTCTCCTTCCTTGCTATAAAAATTCATTATCAGCATGTTAAACCAAATGCCTTGTGTGCCAACATACATAAGCATGAGGAAATGAACTCAGGATTACAGAGGAGAACTGAATCTCCTTACTTAGGGGTGGGGAAACTTAAATTTCTTTCCTCTTCATCTCTACTCCCCAAGTTTAAAGGAACTAGAGAAAGAATCTAGCCTCCAGTCTTTGCCTTTTTCTTTTTCAGCTACATCTGGGTTATTAACGGAGCTGTTGCCCCTTGAGTTTAGACTGAGAATAAAGAAATTGTTGACAGTCTCATTGCTACAAGACTTCTTAGCAGTGAATCCAGTCCAGTTGAACACTATAGCAAGACTCAGTGAAAGATTCAAGATGACCTTAATTTAATTAAGCAAATAAATTCAATACAAAAAGATATATGGAAACATCAGAACAGCACACATCCAGAGACTTCTGGATTTAAGTCACAGTGGTTTAAAATCAGCAAGACAACCTTGTTCTAAATACAACTGAACATGAAATGGTCCAAACCAATATAATATACTGTCTGAAACAGCAGAGAACCTGATGTAATACCGCAGTCAAGTGTAAACACGTATTTTTCAGTCACAGTAGTTTTAGTCCCGGAGATGCCAGTAAGCTTCAACTATGTTAGAAGACCAAAGGTTAGAGACCGAGAAAAATATTTGCAAGCTTACAGGAGAAGTCAAACTTTCCCTCCTTCTCTTGAATAAATCCTTTACATACACTAAAAAAACCCTCCAAACAAAACACCACCACATGACAGTAATTAACTGTGAACAAGAAACAACTATAATTCCCCAAAATTTCAATTAAGAATGAATGCAACCTTTGTTATAATAAAGATTTTGCAAGTAAATTGGTTAAGCTGCAGCCATGTAATTAAATCAGTTAGCAGATTTCTTCACTCAGAACTTCAAATAGTCTTAAACCAAAATTTGCTGTTTTGCGTATTTATCGAGGGCTCAGTATTATTTGAGATCAATAACACAGTCTAGAATCTTTCTAAAAATGAAGCAATGTTAGAAAACAGGTATCAAAGTGTCACTTTGGGTTTTTAGTTGGGTTTTTCTCTGGTGGTTTTTTTTCCACACAGCTTTTCACAAATGCAGGTTTCAGAACTGAAGTACAGCTCTTACGCTCTCTAAAGAATCAACCAACTCCAGTGACTTGTTCTGCAAAGTTTCCTTCCTCCTTACTTTATGTCCAATGTTTTCATTGAGACAAAAATGAAAAGCCAAAACTCAGGTTAAACCTTTGTGCTAAGGATGCATAACTTCACTATTCTGTAATCCATATTAAAATGTGACCATGTGTTTCTGTCCTGTTGCAGAGATCAACAGCATCCCAATTTTATTACTCTGAATGAGTATATGAAAAAGTGTTACTCATTGAATTAATTCTTGAATTGTTGAGGATCACCAAAAGGGAGAGGAAGACACTAATGCTATTTAAGCAAAATATTTGAACTATAAACTCAAAAGCTAAACAAGCAGGCAGCTCTACACAGGTATTTAAAGGCTCTAAGAGATGGCAAGTCAGAAAACAGACCTTAAGAGTAAAATGTGTGTCTCAGCTTGGGAAGAGGAAAGAGAACAGAAGCAGTCATTAAACTATAAGGACTTTTTCTTAAATGCAAGACATTCTTCTAGGTAACTTGGAGGGACTGTGTTTTCAGAACACTGTGTTAGTAGCACTAATTTTGATTTCTAACTCCTTCAGATGAAACTTACTTTAAAGCATTGGGGGCACTGAGGTGGGGTGTGCATGAACAGACCAAACCAGAGGCAGACTTGGCCAAACTGACAGCTCACTATGCAACTGACACTGTTTAGTTTCAAGGTTTCAATTATGCATGGACAAGTTTTTCTGCTTTTAATACAGTGCATTAGAGCAGTAATCACAGGACTGCCTTATCATTTGTCCAGCTGAGTGAAATTTAATCTTATCTATTTTTTTTCCTTGCTCAGACTTGCAGTAAGAACACAGCAGTTGGCAAGCTGACACTGCTGTCAGTAGCTGAGAGTAATTGCTCTCAAATCCCAAGGGCTGTAAAACTCAATCCCTTCTGTTTTTGACAGTCAGAAACAGACATCTTCACTTCCATGAGTGACTGGGACTGATAAGGGAGAAGTCTTCTTCTGGGCAGAAGCTCTGGGAGAAAATGCAAAATTCAGAAAAAGATTGCTGCCAGTAAGAAGTTCGCCAGTGTTTTGATACAGGGGAGACACTTTTCAGGTCTAAACTACAGAGACTGCTAAAATTTACATTTCAAATCACATCTAGAGAAACTAAAGATGGGAGAGGAAAAGACAGAAAATGCTCTTCAGTTAGCCACAGCTTTATTTTAGTTGAAAGTCATGCATAACAGGAGACATTAGTGAAATAGTCAGAAATAAATTAACCACTTTAGTTCCAAATAGCCAAAATTTTCTATCCTCACATGTAGTATGTTGGGAGATATGGAAAAAGTAAGATACAGTTGAGTTTGACTTGACTTCGTATGCTCAGTATGCTGTTTCTTGCTTAGAACTGGATCTTCTGGTGTCATACAGGTGCAATCATTCATTCTGTTTTAGGACTTTATATGAAAAATTACACTTTTCTCACTTTTTCATGGTGCAAAGCAATAAAACCTTATTATTAATATGGCTGTACTCAGCTCAAGCCTCACTATGAGTTAATCCATCATTTGATTGCTGTATTTCTATTTGATATTTGAAGTTTCTGCAAGACTATTGTTTTGATGTGGTATCTCTGTACAATGGCAACAAATTTGAAAGTAATTCACATGTTCCAAAGTTATTTGGCAGTTTGTCATTGTCTGCTAATGCAAGTTATACATTAGAGACTGCTCCATTTCAATTTCTCTGTATTTTACTTTGCAGTGTTCTACTTTTCATTAGAGGTTAAGGATTCTCAAAGATCAGGGACAGAGAATGGTGAAACAAGGGACCAAGCAAGTTGTCTAGAAATCTTCCAGGAAGCCTGCAACTGGAGGTGCTTTAAGAAGATCCAGGATAGAGAGACAAAAACTATACAGAAGAATCACCTCTTTATGGAGCTCCACATAACCATAATCACAGGATATCACTTGAAAAACAATGCACATGGAAAAAATGACTGTGTGACATTTGTGTAATGCACAATTATATGTTAATACATTATTAAGCCACTTTCAGAGGTGGCCATGCTTATGTTAGCAAGAACTACAGCAAACCAGGAGTGAATTTGTGGATAACTTAGTGGTGGATACTGGGGACTCAACATCCATGTTAGATGCCTTCTGACAGTCCCAAAGTTATTCCACGTAGAAGGCCATGATATTTAGCTTTATGACCCTTGGGAAGAAATATGCTTTTGCCATGGATGCTCCTATCTTCAAAGGGAGATGCTTTCATTTGCCATTGAAGCCACTTCAGTTGCACTGTGCCACCACAGTACTGGTATTTGGGGGCTGACTTTTTCAGTTGGTTCAGACTGATGACAATTTATTTCTCCAACTGCCCCAAGGCAGTAAAAGAAGTCTTCCACGCTTGCATGGCAAGTCTACAAGATACTTTAGAGAGAAACAGTATCTGTGGTGGGGAAATGTTGTAATTCTGCAGTGTCATTAAATACCAGTGGCAAGCAGTGCTTGTTCTCCAGATTTTCTTCAGCAACTGTAACTCACACAAAAGAAGGGTTTATAAAAAAATCAATATGCTGTCCAGTACTATCAGTAAGCTCCCAAAGTTCAGAAGACTTTGCAACATATGGATTCTTCCACCGTGAGTATCTGTTGTATGCTTTATGTCCTCTGTAAGGCTGTGCATCAAGGTTTCTTTGTAAAATGCTTGTGTGTTGTAGCAGGGTTTTACAACACAATCTGATAGAGCTTAAAACCACAACTCGGTTATCTTTTTGTTCTGAGATGACCTTAGAAAAAGAGATGCCCATGACAGAACACAAACCTTTCATTTAATAAGCTCAGTAAGGATGGTATACTTATGAGGTTAAGATACTGTAAGGCCATTAATCTGTAGCAAAGATGTTTACAGAAAAATACCACGCTGTCCATTTTGCAACCATTCATATTTTTCCTGAATGTTGCCATATATGAATGTTAGAGGGGAAACTCTGACATATTTTGCTCCAGAGAGCTTGGAACTTGAATGGAGAAACTGCATGGGGATCTATCTACTTGTAAGATATGGAAAGATCAGCTACATGAACCTTCCTATATTTGAGACATCTTCCACTTCACCCGCTAAAATAATTAGAGGGATCACTCTATGTCATGATCGAGTGGATTTCTACAAGTACAGCCAGATGGGGATTACAGGGTGCAAAAATCAAACAATAAAGTCAATATACAAAGAAAAAATACAATTCACTAGGGACTTCCATATTTATGCAAAAAGAAACATAAGTAGTGTGGTGCAAACTGAGAAGCTTAAAAAACAAGAAACACCAACCACATGTCTCAGAAAGCATTATTAGTTTTTGACTCGCTCTGTAGAGATGCCATTTTCTTTATAGATAGGTTTAATTTTACTTTGCTCTTGTCACTAAGATAACAACCAAAAATCAGAAAGCTGTTTTGTTTGTGAGTTCCTAAGAACCAAAAAGTAATTAACATTGTTGCTTTGGAAGCAGAATACAAAGATAGAAAATGTGAAGTGTAACTTATTCCAAGCTGCATTTTATTGAAAAGCAGGATTTTATTACTATTAAAACCCCAAATCTCAGACTTAAAAAAGAAAAATAAGTAAAAATACAATAATTACATTATGAACATTTGCTATCTGGTTATAGAGACAAAATCAATTCAACCAGTGTCTTTATGTAGAATCACTAAGATAAAATAGCAGAATTTCCACAAATCATCAGAGGTGGAAACATTTTGCACCAATCTATCACAACATAACATCTGAGTCAACTTCTGCTCTCCCTACACTACTCAAAACCATGAGCAACTTTAAAGATGGTACCGGTGCTGAGTTGGATTAATATTATGTCAGTATGAAGGCAACCTGTCAGCTAAAGTTTTTTAACAAGCAATTGAAGGTTGAATGAAACCATAAAATAAGTGGAAACCGTCCCAAGACTTCATGTAGATAGATTTGAGCCACCTTATTCCTCTTGAAATATCAACAATCAAATAGTATGGGCAAAAATATGTCAATGGATTTTTTTTCCAGTTTTTAATTTCTCAAGAGCCTTCATGTCTGGATATTACTCTCCATAGTGGAAAGACCAGGTAAAGTCTCACAAATTGAGGTATTTACCCAAACTTCTAAGCAAGAATTTGATTTTAATACTATTTCCTTTTCCAGTTCTCCAGCGAGAACTGCTATAATATGGGACTTCCAATAACTGTTTTCAGTAGACATCCTTAAGGGAGAAAAGTCAGAAAGGACAGGATCTAGCCTCAGGACAGAAGACAAATCAGGTTTCCATACGCTGACAGGACCACAAATATAAAGACCATGAGGTTCTTTTCCCTTGTGAACGTTTGAGTACACAGAAGAAAATGTGTTCATTTTTTTACTTACCCCCAATCAAAGATAACAAATTGAATTAAAAAAAAAAAAATAGATGCAATTAATTTCTACCTCAATCTGGGTGGCGTTGTCATGTCCCTCTTCAAGCAGTAAGTCCGTGAAACCCCCTGGCTCAGAGGAATCCTGTCCCATGCTAGCTCTGTTAGTGTCGACTGACTTGAGAGATTCTGAGTGCCTTCTCCACCTGTGGCTGCTTACATGTGAATCCACTAGCACATTTTCCTCCATTCCAGGGAAGCTCTGAACAACTTCATAAAACACACCTGTTTGACCAAAAAAGAAAATCAACAAAAAAATCAAGAGATTAAGTGAGTGGAACTTTGGTTTACTAATCATAATTGAAAACCTAAGAATGGTAATTGTTTATAAATGTTTTGAACAACTCCACAGAATAGTCATTTACATATCTGATAGAGTTTCAACAACAACAACACAGGATTTTAAAACAACAGGTAACATATTATACTTCTCCAAATGTCAAGAATTTAGACTGAGTTTTGTAGACTCCTCTAAACATTCTAAGTGTTTTCTTTTCCTGCTTATTTTATGCCTGGGAAAAGTTTGCCCTGTAACTTTTGTAACTTCAATAGTTTCCTACTCACAGCTGTCACTTTTCAAACTAAAATAAATCTAAGAAAAAAAAAAGGAATCAGTTAACCAGCTAAAAAAACAAAGGTAGAAGAGGCAGAGAAACACTGGTAGGGATCAATTAGCTTTTGCTGCTGATTTTATGTAGAAACAGCTTGGAGGCTACAGTAAAAGGCAAATAAACATTATGAGAGGCATGAATTTCTCATAAACACCTATTCCAGTGCAAAAAATAAAGCTGCACCATCATATAAGTGATAAATGTGAATGATGTGTGAAGTCTGCAGACATCCACTATATCCCCTGTAAAGGGCAAGCAGTTGGGTGGTGCGTTACGTGTTCCTTTTGGACTTCATTCATGCTTATTCATAACCTTTTCATGATAGTAAAACTATCACCAAGACAAAACCACAAATTCTTCAGTAGTTTCCAGTTTGCCCAATTCAAAATTAAAAAAAAGGCTTTTTTTTTTTTGTTGTTTCACTTGGCACCATCAAGAGAGTGTAATTTTGTATACTTGGCACTAAGTATACACATGCTTTTTATGTTGTCTTTGGGTCTAAAAGGAGAAGAGTAGAGGGGTGCTCTGTGCCTTTCATATGCTCGGAAGAAGGGAATCCTGTTTAAAAAGCTGTATCTTGAGAGTTTTAAATGAACTCTCAAGTTCATTTAAGTTAAAGAAAAATTCTGAAAAGATAGAATGGGAAATAAATTATTTGTAGAAATATTCCCATTGCCTCTGCTTGGCAGAAGATTCTGAAAAAAGGAAGGTACCAATTCCAAGACCCTTACTAAGCACTGCCTATGTTGTCTGGGTACAGGAAAGATGGAAAAATAGAAAATTACCCATCAAAAATGTAAATAAAATGCAAGATTTTCCTGTATCAGAGCATGAACAGGTAGAGGAACCATGGATAGAGGAGAAACTACCAGACACTGCTCGTGACAAACCCCAGACAGTTACAGTACAGAGTCTCTAATATGCTTTAGGATTTGTGTGGTTCCATTTTTCTATTGAATTACCCAACATCTACTAAACATATTTCCTGAGTATTTGATCACTCTCAACTGCACTGAAATTAATGTGATCCAAAGGTACTTTGTCACCTAGAGAAATGAGATTTAAGAGATGCCAAATAAACAATCTCAGGCCATAGCTTTTCTCAGACCCAAGTAACCAAACTTCTTTTCTTTTAATTGATGGCTGTTTGAAACCTGTTTCCTTGCATTTCTTAAAAGCCTTAGAACACTTGTTTTCAACAAATTGCCACTGCATTCCCTGTTTTATCAAGCAAATAGCTGTCAGATGCAGAGGGACAGCTCAGTAGATGAACTGACTTATTCCTCCACAGTCCTTATCGAAATCTATTCTAAGCTGCCATCCCTGCTTCAGCTTGCAGGCACTCTCCATGTTGTTATGGGGATATGGGGACATGAGTATTAGAAAGCTGACAGACACGGCAAACTTCCCAGATAGAATTGCAGATAGGAGCTTTCTGTCTGTGATATGCAGAGCCTGAGGCTCTGTCTGTGAAGGCAATGTTTGCCCTCCTGCTGCAGCCGAGTCTACGGTACTGATACACCTCAGCACCTTTTGCAAAGCACAGGAGCATCAGATACCTATAAACAGAGGTCTCAGGCCACAGTGTAACAGCTACATGTCTGCAAGACCTCAACCACTTCTTCTCAAGCATCATTCCGAGCTGCCCTTAGTGGCTCAAAATCCACATTCATAGAGAGACAAAAAGCATCTTTATCCCCATTTTGCACTCCCTCTGCAGCCTGCTCTTTCTATGGCTAACAATCAACATGTTGAGGCAATTGCCTAAATTAGCAAATGGAAAATATGAATATCAGAGGAGGATGTGAAATCCTACTCCTGTCAGGCTAAGCCTCACCTGTAAATAAATGCATTTTACTATATTGTCCCACATGCTGAATAGAAATGAACGTAGTTGCTAAGCTTTAAGGTGTCATAACATAAACTGCTTTTAAAAATGACAATATAGTGCTGGAGAGAAGAGGATAAACACATTGGGCTATATTGGCTTGGAAATTCTACTTATTTTTCCTCAATAATTTTCTTTCCTGGTAATATTACATCATGACATCTGCAAAATTTGATGTGGGCCATTCTCCATTAGAAAAACTTATTATATCATCAGTGAATGACTTTGTCATGTTTCAACTGTTTTGATGATGTGATATTTCTCTTGAAACATGTTACTGCTGTTACCTCAATAAATAGTATTTTACAGTTACTAGCTCTGCCTGCATAAGGAAGCTTTAATATCATCTAACTATATCCAGAATGCACTACATCCCTCTAAATTTAATAGTAGCAAGAATGAATGGAAAAATTGATAAATGTTTTCAGTTTAAAACTAGTCTTTGGGGTTTTTTTTTTCCAGTGTTACCAGACAAAGCTTCTACTGGTATTATCACTACACTCATTAACCACTCTGAACTGGTCAAGTGGGGTTACTGAAGCTACAAAGTGAGATAAAGTCTGGGTGTGTTTTCAGGGAATAAAGAGAGAAATTTACTGTGGGCTTTTTCCTTCATTAAACCTTTTCCTTGAGCTACTGGGGATGGAGAGAGAAAGATGATGGGCTTGGCCAGACCAGCATTGACACAACCTGGTTTCCCTGGTTTATCCCTACAGATCCCTAATGCTGAGAAAGAGACATTGTTTTTTGGTTTTTTTTTTAAATGACCTGAACAAGGTGATTTCCTTTTATGCAGATATAATTTAAATATACACATTCTCAGATAGATAAATTAATTTTCAAGTTCTAAATGCATGTGGCTTCCTAAAATTCCAATACTTTACAAATTAGAACTATTTCATGCTTCTGATTAAAACCTCTTGTAGTTAATAAATAACATAAAAGGCATTTTAGAGGAAATGTACCAAAGTATTATACTCTTATCTGTTAGATCTCAGAGCTTGCACCTAACTAACATTGAAGGAGAACTTGTCACTCAAATCATTTGAAAAGCAGCCAAATGTTGTAATACCTGATTAATAATAAAATCATAACATTGGCAAACAGATGTGTAGTAACTTGTTCAACTTGCATAAAAAGAGACTCAGCTACAATAAGCCTTGAAATCTGTTGATGTTGCAACTACAGTTTTCAATTGATGTATGCAAATCACAAGAGTATTATATATAGTGGTGTTACTGGCATGCAAATACCTCAGTGAGAAAGTCTGGATCACTGCTAATATACTGTTGTATTTTGGAAGCAGGAAAAAAATGGAGTACAGGTCTTTCTAATGAGTATGTAATTGAGCTGGTATCTTGGTCTGATTCTTCAGCTCTTGCACTTGAAGTTTTGATCGAATTAGCAATGAAAATCTTTACATCTGCTGCTTCTTTTGCCCTGGTGTTAAGTTAAAATTTAAGATTTCAACTCTGTGTTGAACAGAGCTAGAGAGGCTGGGAGGTGGGGAGTAAGGGAAACACATCTATAAAAAGCTTCCACTGCTTTAAGAGTATTTGTAGTTAATGACTGACTATGGGCAAGTTCAGAAACTCCTGTTGCAGTTGGCTGGTTCAGCCCTTTTTAGTCAATGTGATTGATCAGAATTGCCACCAAAGGCTTTAAGGGAATAAGAGCATAACTCAGATGAACTGGAAAGGCATATATTGAATATTTAGAGAGAAAACTGAGGAAGGGGAATGCGGGGAAAGTATAGATAAACTGACTTTCACTCACATCTGAGCTTCAAATTTCCCTCTGTACAAGTTTACATGCTCACAAGAAAAAGTCTTTTAAAAGATTTTGGAATCTATTACCAAAACAACTATGTATCCAGATTATAGCTTTTTGACTACCTTAGTTAGCAATTTAACAAATAGTAAGCAAGCTTTTAAATTGTATTAAGCTAACCTAATGGATGATACAGGACCAAAACTTGTATTTTCTTGTACATCAGGACCTGACTTTTGCAGCAGCTCTGCCACAGGAAGATCTGTGTCTTGGGCTACAAAATCCAAAGAACTTAACATGTAATTAACATAAATTAACATAAATCAATGCTTAAAATGGACAACTGAATACGTTGAGGAGTTTGTCTACTTCAATATTGTGAATTATGCAAGCAGCTCTTAAAGACTGGAAGTTAGGACTGGGCTATACAAAATAAGATTCATTGAAAGGGAAGAAGCCACCTGACTACGTTGGAGCAATGGGGTCTCTGCTTTGCCAAGGCTGCCTTTAAACAAAAAGGGGAAAATTCTAAGTAAATAAAACCAAAACAAAACCAAAAGAGACTGGTAAGTAAGATAGCTCTGATTTAGAGGGGAAGTCTGGTCTGCATAATTTTATTTAGAATGATGATCTAGTTCTCACTTTACAAGAGAAGAGAAACATTCAAAATGTTATGGATAGCAATATCACTAAAGGAGAAAGAAACCTTATTTTGAAACAAATGCAAATAAGTAAATACTTTACTACTCATTCAACTGTTTTTGAGGCTTTTCCCCCCCATTTCCATGAGGTCAAACACAGATTTATGGAATATTTTAGCACATCAGAATTTCAGAGTTGCCTTTATGAAAAGCATGTGTTAATTACATTTCATGATTGCACATATTTAGGCCAACTCTTCAATTTGACTAATTTCATAAATGCACCATAATCAACACATCTCTCTCTTTTTTTAAAGCTCAGAAATACTCACACACTGAAACCTTTATTCAACAGATTGTTTGTGGAATATAGAGTCGTTTTTCTAAATCTGCCACAGATCAAATGCTAGCAGAATCAAATATCTAATACACAGATTTATTCAACAAGGAACTGAAAATACCATCATACTCCTTTTAAGTAACTTTCTATAGCCCATCTCATGAATCCTCATTTCCACTATGATCATTTCATTAGTAAAGTTGACAAACCAACAAGTGTTGGTGGAAAATGGGAATACTGGACCCATGAAGTGATAAGATTCTTCAAAACATAAACATTCTTGTAAAGGATTCAAAGTAGACTGGTCATATACTGTATGCCCAATATCATGGCAAATCAATCATACTTCTCACAAGAAGAATTTCCCTTTGAAATTATTTCTGCTTAAGAACAAGTCAACACTATGAGGATTCCTTTTTCTGTTGCACCTGATTCATGAGGCTAGGAACAATTCCATCTTTCTGACCTTAATTTAGGAAAGAAATGAGATACATTTGACTTTCAATATGTCCATGATAATGACAGGGTAAATTTCTTAACAAACCCATAATAACATGATTTGTAAAAATTATCCCACAGTGACAATTAGTGCATAAATAGCTCTGTCAATTTGGATCATTTTGATAAACAAAAGCCCACATCCTAATATTCTCTTTTTAAAGCTTGACTGACACTGACAAAGCAATTGTAATATTATGTGGGAGAATGATGCTTAAGATGGATGCTATTTTCACTAAATAGGAGATGAGAATTCGTGTGGCCTGAAAGAAGATTCAGAGATAATGATAACAAAATACTGACTAATGGCAGATTATGGTCACAGTACCAAAACTACTGCTGTAGAATGTCATGCTCAGAACCATAAATACTGTCTGTAATAAAAATATCATCTTGATGCATATTTTTATTGCAATTATAGTTGCTAAGACTTGTGTCCAATATGGAGTTAGTATCAATAAATACTGAGGCAGGCAAATAACATAACTGGTAATTTCATTCCGTGTGCATGTTATCAACAATATGAATTCAGGTTTTTTTCCCTTCTCAACCTCTTTCTATTCAATAATTATTGTTCACCACCAAAGGTGGTCCCAAAGAGCATATTACTGCACTTCTAGAACTTCATCACAGCTGTAACTGCTGCAAGGTTTTTGTTCTGGTTTGCTTTAAATTGACTGATTTACTTTCATTTTGCAATTACTTATGTAATCATACTGGCAAATTAAAATTGTATTAGTGAAGTCAGGAGTCCAAGTCCCTGGTAACAGTACTGTAACTTTGATTAGCATACATCAACACTGAGGAAATATTGTCTGATGCCAGCTTCACTCATACTCTCCACATACATAAACACAATAATTCAACATGTACATTGAATCTATAAGCAACGCAATTGTAGATTTATAATGTACTATGGATTTGTTTTGCTACTTTTCCTGTCAGTTCCACTCAGTAACCAAGACATAAGTTTATTGCTAACTGGATGCAAACAGAACAAAACAAAACAAGCCCAGACAACTCATGCATCAAAGGCAGCTTGCAGTCTTGAAGATGCTGGGCAATAAAAGAAGGGGAAGAGAATTTTGGTCAGTGAACAGTGGTATCAGTTATCATTAAAAAAACTAACCTACATCAAGATTTTGAAGCCATTACAGCAAGAATAATTAAAAAGGAAAAAAGATGTATTATCATTTGACTTGCTTAAATTTTGTTATACACTCTGTCTACATGGAGCTGCTTTCACAATCAAGGTTTAAACAGTAGCAAGAGTGTAGGCAATGCCAATGGTAAGAAAAATGGAAGGCATAGAGCATTTCACATCTACCTGGCTCTTACATGTCTCATGCGCATCTGCATCCCCCAGACCTCTTGTATTCCTTTTCAAACAGTAAAAATATAATTATGTTTATGCTAACAATGCACAGTATAATCCTTTATCACAGCCCTTCTCTTCCTGAGACAACAGACAAAATCACTTTGTAAGGAAACCACAGAAAGTACAGATGGAATTGATTCTAGTTTAGCCCTTTCTTACAGAAGAAGCAGCTCTAATAGGCTTAGATACCATGGCAAATTCAATTTTAGTACTATTCATCATCCCTATTAACAAAAAAACCCCTAAAAAAATAGAAAAGCCAGAATTGTGCAGTTCTGATTTAATTTAAAACTTCATGGATATACTGTTACTCAGGTGATATTTCCTAGAGCTTTCGAGTGGATCCGGTCAGAGAGCTGGACTTCATGGAATGCATGAAAGATTCAAACCCGTGCTATTAGTGCCCATCTAAACTCAGTATACAATGCACAGCTGAAATGGTTTCTCTGATAGAAAATGTGTCTTTCTCATTCTCCCAAAGTTTTTCTTGTCTTGGCTGCTGTATCTTTGGTATAGCTTCAATTCATATAGTTTTGATCTTTGCTAAACATACAGCCATTGTTTAAACTCTGTCCTTTGAACAGTGTAGATTTAAGCCTACTCAAAGGAATATTTCCTGGTTTTCCCTTTTTTCCCCTCTTTTCCAGAACAAAATTTGGCATTATAGAAGGGAAGCCTAACACTCCTGATCTCAACTGACTAGCAGAACAGAGCTGCTTCCTGATACACTGAACAGTGCTGGGATTCTTCATTCTGGTCTTTTCCTTTCAGCTACCCATATTCAGCATGATTAACACCACTTAATGTTTGCACACCGTAAAAACAGGTTTCATATCTACATTCTCAGTAGCATGTCTAGTAATTATTAGTAATACAGAAAGCTAAGTGTACCTAGAGGAATATTTATCACATACTACATTTCTGCATAAAGGAAAAGGAAGTATAGCTGTAATGTTCTATTCTTATGTCCCTTGTACACAACTCAAAATATTAACCCTTGCATTTTCTTTTGGATTATCAAACTACAGTATAGAAAAGCACGAAGGGAACAGGTTTTAAATTATCTGAGGTTTTCTGATTAACCATTGCAGCAATGACAAAATGTGTATTTTATGCATCTTCTGTCCAAACCTCCCTATATCACAAACCCTTGCTAAACCACAAAATTATTTGTGTAAAAATCAACATGAAATAAAGAATTCAACAAAAAAATGTCCTGCCAAGAAAAATGGAGATCTCTCTATAATATTCTATTTATATGTATGTCCTTGTTTTTCCAATCTAGATTCTAGTTTTACAGAGAATACTAACACCAACTGTACCTCATTTAAACACAATGGGGGAAAAAGTTTATTAAGTCTCTTTTTTATAGTCAATGACTGGATTACAATATGATTGCTAACATCAGAGAGTGATTTAGAGCTGTTTCAAATCTGTCCACCTCACAGTTCCAATTTGATGACATCTTTCTTTTCCCTGAAGGATGTAGGAGACCTGTGCAACCCAAACAACCTGATGATGCCAGGGTCATGGTGAGGCCAGGTGTAACCAGAAAGAGCAAGCAATCTATTCAGCTAGAATAGGTGCTCAGAAATAGATATGCACAGATATCAAAATGATAAAATGGAGTTAAAAAGTTAGATGGACAATTCCACAGACATTCATTAGTCATCAGGACTAATTTCTGTTTCTGGGCAGCAGAGAAAAGCACAGAAAAATGAACTAGTCATTCCTAATTTGAGCTGCAGCATATGTCAGAAACTCTTTTTGCATGATGTGCCGAGGGAGAAGACAGCAAATATCTGGGATGTATCAAACTGTGTTAGCTTGGCTAATTTATGCCCTTCCCAGCAGTTAGTAGCAAATGCAACTTTGGTAGAAGATTTGTCTTCAGTTTTAGCCTGAGGAAATGCCAGAGGCTAAGACAGATGCAAGCCCATCACTTGAAAAATGCATTAGCACAGACAGCACTAGTCTTTTTGTAGTGTGCAGAGGAAAAAAGCAGCAATTCCAGAGACATTGCTCTGGCCAAGACAATATTGGTTAGCTCTCCACAGGCCTGTCACTCACTGGTGCTGGAGCTGCATCAGAGGGTAATTGGCTTCCTGGGTAGCCCTGTCAGGCTGACTTTGAGTCAAGCACAGGGATCAATGTCAACATTCACACCAAAGGCAACCATGCTGGAATTGGTGGTTCAAGCAAACAGATACAGAGAGGAAAACAAAGCTCACATATCAACACAGTAAAGCTACCCATACATTCATGTGTATGCAACATCACCTCACAGGCATAGACTAAAATCTGAGCAGCATGGCACAGTGGAAATAAGAGAAAAAAAGCAGAACACTACCTCATTGAGTACAACAAACATTGATGGACTCGCAGACCAAGGTCCTCCTGTCTTCATCGGGAGTGCCCAACAGGCAGTAATCATGTTTTTAACAAGTTTGTCTGCAAACAGCAACAAACTCCCAAACCCCTTGCTGGGTCCTAGCTCATTTCTTGCTGAGTCTGTGGCAGTGGGCCAATATACAGCCAACATAAAAGGCAACACTGCTCAGAACTCAAACCAACCTGAACACCATCAAACAAGGAAGAACATACAACAGAGCCGAGGCATGACCAAAACATGGCACGTTTTTCCTCCTGTGTCCTCAGTTCCCTCTGCACCCCTCACAGGAGTAGAAGGGAAGGGGTTTATGGTATTAGATGTTTCACAGATGTTTCTCAACATCTGGCCGTTGCCCAGAAAAGTGTAGTGGGGAATGCAATAGTATCTAACACTACAAGAGCTGAAGAGAAAAGCTGCATGACTTTTCTTCCAATGTGCTGGTAAGAGAGAATTTTTATATGAGGGGAAAATTAAAATTTACAGCTGTTTATGGAGACATAACTTGGGCCTGCCTTCAGCTCAGTGATAAATGTACAAACTGATTTCAGGCAGAACTTAAAATTCAAAATCCTTAATTTTCATTATGGATGAAATAAGGAAATTTTAACTCTTCTTCGTTGTGAAGGTTTCCTAGACCAACAGAGATTCAGAATTTAAAAAGATTATGCAAGCTGTAAGTAAATACATTGATCATTGAACTAATTTAATAAAAAGTTCTGGCTTAGGGTCAGAACTCACTGCACCACGGTGACAAGACAGGGTTTTCATAAAACGTCCTGCAAAAAAGCAAAAGTATTAAATTGGTATGTTCAAACATGGAGTTGCTCCAAGGGTCAGGAAAAATAAAGATGCTCTCACTGAGCTTATGTGGTAGGGTTAAATGTTTAGGTCAGAAATGATTGAGAAATACATTCAATGTTAGTACTTTAAAAGTCTCAAAATACCTTTGATCTAATTTTCTTGTCTTTACAGATACACTGAGTTATGCTTACTGTGTTTTATTCTTGAGTTTTTTTCTGTAGAGATGGAACAGTCAAGAAATGAGAATAATAGTTTTTTTTTTTCTTAAAGAAAAGCTTTAAGCTTGTCTCAATATCTCCGCATCCTCAACCCACAACTGCTGTTCAACTTAGAATTTCTCTGTATATTTACCCAGTTCTTTAACTCCTATCTCTTTTTTTCCTAAAGAATAGTACAAAACTTTAAAAAACACAATCTATTGCCCTCCATTTTCATCCATATGCATTAAGGAGCTATTTTCAGGACTTTAAGAACACAATAGTGATTTTAAACAATAAGGGCTTCAATCTAGCCCAATGCAGTAAGTCAGTAACGTAGAGATGGGCTTCTGTAAGACCAGCCACTAGAGAAGTCAGAACCTTTCAGCTTTCCAGGAGGCACAAGAGAAAACTAAGCAAATAGGGTAAATACATATGATATAGAGACAGATTCTATAAAAGGAATCACAAATGTACTATGCAAGTCTGGGTTACTTAGTTTTTGAGAATATTTTTGCATAACAACTCAATGGATGCTTCACTTTTGCTACCTGTAAGATACAGATAACGATACTGGTTTTGTCTGTTAAACACATTCCGTGTTACTCCTAGCAAGCACTAGAAAATAGCTCTGTACTATCTTACTATTCAAATGCCACTGTTTATTTCTTCCAGAATATCTGTTACTGTGCAGGGACAAACTATTTCCTCTCTTATCAAATGAAGATTAACTTTGTCACTGAAATTAAAATAGCTCTAAATGCCTTCATCTTCTTTTCAGGAAAAAAAAGAAATCTCATTTGAGCTTAATCAGGAGATCTTCTGGAGAAAAACATCATGTTTCTAGCACACTAATGGGAGGAAATTAGAGCAGAGACTGTTCTTAAGCTCTGGCACAAAATCTGCATTGCTAGACTTGATGTTGGAACAAAAAAATATCATACATTAAGGAGAAATTGTTATAGATATGTATTTAAAGTCAAATAACAGCTATATTAAACCTAGCAAGAAGCAGAGACATAAAAATAAGAATTAAGCCCATTAGATATATGAATGACACTCTTTGTTTGACAGAAAAGAAATAATCCTTTTGAAAACTGACAGAGATATTGGGGAAACAGACAGGAAATATTGCATCAATCTTGAAACTTGTCAAAGCAATGAAATTATCTAGCAAATGTTTAATTGGACATCCCAATATATGGAGTATTGAATATTGCCTTTGTCTTTTCCCAAAAGATGGACAAACTAATACTGAGGATTGTGCAGATACAGGGAGTAAAGTGCAAGAAGGGTATTTTTCACAGTTAAGTAACCAACAGGACTGGAAGGACTCAGCTCCTATAAAGGGATTTTACAGTTTAGATGCATAGTTTTTTGTATAGATTACATTTTACATCATTTACATATGCTTCCATTGTACCTAAATAAAAAGGGGAAACTGCATTGTCAGCATCGACTTTTAACATACGGGACTTCCGTGGAGCTTAAGTATTTGGATAGATATGTTCTTGGCAAAGATTGAATAAATGTGGGGTTTTGTCTTTATGATACACCATCCAGTTCTACCACAATATTCCCAAGAAAAACATTAACAGCTTTGCAGCCCTCGCATTGTAGCCCCTCCTACTTCATCTGTGCATTTTCTTAAGGAGGCGGCAGAGGTGGATACCGCCACACTGCAAAGCACTTGGTGTTTTGGAAGCTGTGCAGGGATGAGACAGCTCGAATGACATCACTCTACACTTTTGAAAGGACAAATTTACAACTCTGTGCCTGTGCTTTTCTAAGTGGAAGATGGGACATTATGTAATGTGTAGAGATCATTACACATTGATCATCACATGAAGAGGACGTTATTTTACTTTTCGTAGGGTAAAGAACAAAGGCAACACACAGGACAGCATGTGCTTAAGTGCTTTGGAGGGGCTTATTTTGTAAATGAAGCTGAGGTTAAAGTGGCTCAGATTTGGTAGATATGGTGGCTTAGAAGCATATGTGTTAAAAGAGCTGAAGGGATGGTTCTGTGAGGAAGAGACCTTCTTCACAAGAAGGTTTGTTTCCTTCTTGGGTAATCACTATGGTGCAGAACACAAACAATTCCACTCAGCCATTTGCTCAAGATGTTCCTCAGGTTATTATCACTGCTTAGAAGGCAAAGATGAAAGAGGCATAACGATGAAATGTCTGGAAATGAAAGTATAGTAGATTGAAAAAGTTTTTGGATACAATGACATTTGAACGTTTACCTCCTTTTGGCTTATTAATCAAAGATAGGAATACTCCAGGTACAGAAAGATTTGGGAAAATAAGTCTGCCAAAGTGTGGCCTATTTTGTTAGACAGAGACTGATATATCTGTAAAATGTACTTGAAAAATCATCTGTGTTTCTTCTCATTCTACCCACTACAGATTTTATCCCCAACAAGCACATAGTAATGCTGTCTTAACATGCTTTCTTTTTCCCCTTTCCAAGTGAAGCACAGTGTTAGCAGTCAGCTACGATTCACCATACATTGTCTTGGAGACTCAATGACAAGAAAGCACTAGTTGCACAAAAAGATGTCTTTTACAGATGTCTTATATTTCTGTGTTAAAGCATCTTGCTGCCAAGGTTTTAACCCACAGACTGGCTGACAGCCCATTCAGAACCACAACAGCCACAGTGAGGTTTGGAAACCAGTTCTTGACATCTTGCAACAGGGAACTAATCCAACAACTGCTAGATTTCATTCAGTGTTGTCTGTACAATGCAAAGATTTACCTGATTCCTGGACAGAATATTACCCTAAAATCATGCTTAAATTTCTCAAGAACATATGCATATTCATTTTGGTTTTCTCCCTAACTAGCTCAATGTAGAAAAGCAGCAGAGTGCAAACTCTACCTCTGTACCACATATATTCACACTGTCAAACCACTTACATCTCATGCATTCAGTTCATCATTTCAGTGAACTGAAATGGGACTATAACAGTCTCTAGAATCACGTTCGATAGGGCTGTCAGATTCACTCCACTAAGGAGTTAATCTTAAATTAATCCATCCTTTTGATGAATATTTACTGTGTTTCTCAACCTATAATGTGGGCTTGTTTAGCCTGAAGAAAAGGAGATTGAGGCGAGATCTTGCCACTCTCTACAACTACCTGAAAGGAGGTGGTAATGAAGTTGGGGTTGGCCTTTTCTCCCAAGTAAGGTGGGGTCAGTCTCTTTTCCCAAGTAACAAGCAATAGGAGAAGAGGAAATGGTCACAGATTGCACCAGGGGAGATTTGGATTAGATACTAGGAAAAAATATTCACCAAAAGGGTTTTCAAGTATTGAAATAGTCTGCCCAGGAAAAAGGTGGAGTCATCATCCCTGGAGGTATTTAAAAGACATGTAGATGTAGTGCTGAGGGATGTGGCTTAGTGGTGGACATGGCAGCACTAGGTTAATGGTTGGACTTGATAGTCTTAAAAGTCTTTTCCAACCTAAATCATTTATGATCCTATGATTTACTCATGCAGAGAAACAGCTGAGGCACTACAGATATATAATTCATATCATAAATTACCATTTCCTCAATATCTAGGTGTCCTGGTCAAGTGACTGCTAGGCTTGCATGAGTTGGCTGTCCTTGTGCAGGATGTCCCACAGACCTATCACTTCCAAATCCACTGCAGTTAACAGACTTAGCCAATTTTTATCTTCAGATAAATGCATGGATTAGGCTGTCTAGTGATAAAGGATGCAGTCAGGCTCAGTCAACTAAAAGACTGGCAGACAAAAGGTCCCCACCTTACTAAGAGCTGGCTTGGCCACCTTTCTTCCCTGCCTGAGCAGCTCACTTGTGCTGCTTTCCAATTTCAATAAGTATGTACTCACTGCAACAGAATTATCTCTCAAAATTCAGAGTAAATTGTTTTTTTCTTAAATCAGGGCTTTTGACAGTTCCCTTGGACTTTACAAACTGTCTGACCGTCTTACCCCCTCTCTTTCTCATTAGGCTTCCATATTTTCTGGAATAACTTTGAGTGGGATACCTTTCTAGGATATGGAAGACCTCTTGCAGAGTAAAGGGAGCCTTGAGCTTTTTGCCCCACTTCCCTGAAGAAAGCATAACCACTAGAATGCTACAGAAATACAGGACACCAGTACTTGGGTTTAGAAGACAAACTTAAGAGCTTTTTTCATTTCTTGCAAAGACCAACTGCCACTCTCAGAAGTGCACTGCACACGCTGGATCCTGAGCCAATTAGGTCTCTTCTTGCTGCCCTTAACTGAGCAGCTAACCCCAAGAAAGAAGGAGGATTCCAGATACATGACGGGCATTGCTTGCTTTTGTTTCTCATTTTCAAGTATCTCCCAGATCCACAAACAGGTGTTTGAGATTGCAATTTAAACATCAACAGTAAGCAACTAGAACAAGGATCCGATTCCACTTAAGAATCACAAAGTTCCAAATTTGTCATGAACACACTGAGTTTATAGGTGCTTAAGTCCTTTATCATATTTACAACCTTAAACAAACTTAGGAGGAAGAGTTTCTTAAACACAGTGTTGTCAACAATGTTGACAGCAAATGCCCACTTGCTTCACAGACATCTGCTGCTGCCACACGTGTATCACATCTGAGTTTTCTGGTTTCAGGTCAGTCATGTGGAAGTTTCTCATAGTTTATTTCATTTTGGTACATTGTTTGGCTCTATACAAGCCCCCAAAACCACAGACACTTCCACAAACCAGGGCCTTTCAAAGGCCTGTTATTTAACTGAACTCTATTGCATAACTCCTAGTGGTCATTTCCCCTTTTCCAACTTCTTGTGCCTCTAAATAATCTCCACTTGTACCCCTAAATAATCTCCATTTCTACCTGATTATGCCAAAAGCTGCAGATTTTTCACATAGTGTAAACTTCCTTTCACATGATTTAGCTAAGCTATTTCTAAGCATCTGTCTAGTATCATCTGTTTGTAAAAAATGATGAGGCATATATCACTTCTTACCTACTTCTGGAGGAGAAAAGTAATAAAAGCACATTCAGCCTCCTCCTCTCATATAAATGCAGCAAGAATGGAAAAATCAACAACTTACTTTATTAGTCCCATCACTTTTGCTGAAGTAAGGTGACTGAAAGCTGTGGGAGAAAACTTTGACTGTCATTAAAACAGCTTCTCCACAGGATACACAGGCTCATCAATATATTGTTTTACAGTTTAAGCTTTGAGTGATTTCACAAACACCAACTCATACAATTTCTTTTAGGTCTGAAATGCACTTGTATTCAAATATCTGCAAACTGAATCTCTCATCCTTTTTTCTGTGGGTTTTTTTTTTCCTTCCTCCTTCATGTGCATGTGTCCCTACTCTTCAACTACGTACCCTGCCTCAGACACTCCCTCCCTTTCCCCTATTAGGTATAACCCCCCAGACTGACTATTCCTTCCAATGTAATTGTACTCCAAAGCAAATCTCTCCCATGCAACCTAAGTTATCCTTCCCATAGCCTGAATGTTGACTTTAATTAGAGGCTCTACAACCCAGAGCCCTGACAGCTTTGTCCCACCAGCTACAGCCCTAGACAGGGAAATCCTCCTTTTAGGTGTTTCCTTAGGTTTCCTTCTGCCCTCGATTCAGTGAATTGACACTTTGCAGCCTTGCTCTGATCATCTCCTCCTTTTTCCCCAGCTGCCTGGTCTCTCTGTATCAGCCTGTGCTCTCTCACAAAAAGGCATGGTGTCAGACCTCATGTTGCATCCCTTTTGTACAATCTGGCTGCCAGGGAGAAGGAGCAGAAGCAGAGAGGAAAAGATGATGTTGCATGCAGAGACTGTCTTGTAGCCTCAGCCACAGGCTTTAGCCCCACTTGCCTGCTACCCTTTTCTCAACCTTATTGTCTGACATTAGATGTTATCCTCTACAGTGACCTGTCAGAGGAAGATAAAACAGCAGAGGGAAGAGTCAGACTGTCTGGAGTTCTGCAGTCAGAAAATCACTGCTCCGATAAGCAATATGCCAAGCCTGAACTCTATTTTGCTATCATGTATTTTCTCAGTATCAGAAAAGGAATCTTATTTCTGGCTTTAAAATTTTAAGATTAGGACCTCTCATATTTGAACTTACTATCAGAAATGTGTTACATTATGAGGGCACAGCAAGAGCCCTGGGCTTATTTCACGGTCATCAAACCTGTGGACAATGAACTCACATGTTTTAATTTACAGAACAGTCTATATGCATATAATAATTTGTTAGTTACTGTTCCATGAATAAATGTGAGATAAATTACTAAGAAAAACACTTAGTGAAGGCAATATCAATACAGCAAGGTGGTTTGCATGCACATAAGGACTGGAATGAAATGGCTGTGCATGTTGGGTCCAGTGGGCTGTCAGGATAACACAAAAAAAAGCAGAATGCAATGGATGATATCAAACATAGAGTACCATCATAAAAATGCCAGTCATGAAGTAGGCTTGTCTTGGCTCTCTTAGAAATCTCAGATGTTAGAAAGCTCAAAAAAAACCAACCCCAGAAGTCTTTTGCTGCAAGATACACTATAAATCCAAGAAATAGGCATCTTTAAATCTCACAAAATTATCTGGAAGCCATACATTTTGCAATACTATCCATAGAAGTACTTGCTGGTGGTCTGCAGAGGGCTGATTAGTCACAGAATACTGCTTCTTCTGTACTCAGCCATTAAACAACAAAGTGAAACTCACATTAAAAATTTATCTGATATTTATTGTTCCATGTAAGCAATTGGTGCAATTGCCACAATCAACACAAGAACATTATTCTGTTGCCAGAAAGAGGATAACGATCTATGCCACGCCAAATCAGCTGTGAACTAGGCTTATGAGGCAATATCTCTGTTGAAACATGAATTTGTGAATGCTTTGTATTACCAAACCCTTTGGGCTGTCATTGCTCAACATGACTGAGCATTTCACATTTTTGCAGGTGCCTGGCTGAAGCATCTTGAATAGACAAGATTTTTGCAAGACTTTCTGAACATCACTCCATCCATCCAGAAACATGTTTGCACAGATAGCTAACGACTCTTAATCTTCTGGTTCTTCTCATTAGTTTCTTCCTTTTATTAGCATTATTCCCACACAGTTCAAGACTTGGAATTACAATCATTTCTTCTGATGTATGTAAATGCAATTGTGTGACTTCCTGAAGGTGAATTATATCAGTGATGTTATGGATGCTGTGTATCATTGACATCAAGCCGCTTCTAGTACAGCATGGTGTCTGACTGGAGTTGGTAGCCGCTCTGAAACATCCAGGTACAAAAAATTGAGTTGAAATCAGGTGTAACACTCTCAAATTTCTATAAACAAGTACTGCTACCTTCCAACAAATGTATATGCCTCTCACAACATCAGGTGGAGATCATCTCCCCAACTTTTAAATCATCTTGAATATGGCACATCTGAAGGTTGCTCTGACACTGTTACTGATTTCACTTTCCCCCATGGACTAAACCTTGTTTTTTGACCTAACTTGAAATCCTTCAAACCTGGAATGTTTTAGGTGATCAACACCAAAGATTTTCGCCCTTGTATACTGAAGATGCTTCAGGTAGTCTGGCTGCCTATACAATTATAACTTCTGTTTAGATGTTTTGAAAGTGTTCTAAGATTCAACTTGGTGTAAAAGTAACCTCCTTTTTCTTCCACTAATACCCACTAACACATTGCCTGCTCTGAAATTCCCTGTAATTGCTAGGAAAGTCATCATTGGGTCACTGTCAGGCATCTGCATTTTCAGTTAGGTAGCTACTATTTGTGGGGAGAAGGAGGGCTTACCAGAAAGGACAAAGTTCAAGACAATATCCCCCATTAGCATAGTTTAGTTCTAGTCAAAAAGGTTTTCCTGTTTCCTTATTTTAAATGAAAAGCTCTCAAGTCCAGTCCAGATGCCCTATGTTTATTTATTTGTTTATTTTCATGTTTTTTTAAAGTAGAAAGTGATGTAGGAATGGTGAGACACATACTTCTGACTCCAGTAGTATTACTAAAACTGTTGCAAAATGTGCTTTTTCTCAACCAAAATACTAGAGAGAAAAAAAAAGAAAAGGAAAATAGTGCTATTGAACAGTATATACTCAAACTAATTAAAAGTCAAAAGTAACAGTAAATGGTTCTAAACACTTTTTATATATTTCTGCTCTGTACTGCAGTTCTAACCAAATGCAGCTGCTTTCTCCTTTACTTATTGAAAATGCAATCAGCAATGAAGTTAATCTGTTTCTGACCAAGGCTCTTACAGTAACTGATTACTTACAGATGCCAAGTCTCCAAGTGAAATTTTTGCCACCTGTTTTCAATTTCAGGATTGGTAATTTTGTATTTCCACAGCTTACTGACCTCGTGTGGGGCTATACCATCTGTTGCTGTATTCTCCATGCTCAATCACTAGTTTCTCCAGGACATCAACAACATCAGAATAGCTGTATCAGAAGGAATACCAAATGCTACAGTCTGAAAATATCAAAACTGCCTTCCACATCAAAAAAGAAGCTGCAGATGAAACAGTGATTACTTTATTTGAGAAAGTGGTTTCATTCAAGTTGTGAATATGGTTTATTTACATGTAAAATTAACCATCAAGATGTTTCCATTATTGTGCAGGCCAACTTCCACTGCATTTTTATTTGGATATCCATTATCTAGCATAAACATTTTGTATGGCCTAAAGTTCTTTAGGAGAGCCCATTCAATTAATGGAAACAATGCTGTGAACATTAAATCTATGTACTAGAAAATGTAACAGCTTAATCCATTTTAAAAGGGCAATAAATACACTTGGGAAATAAACACAGTTTGTTGGTGATAAAGCAAGGAACAGAACTACAGAATAGCTCAATTTCCCCATCAATCTGCAAAGGATAAGCTGCTAAACAGTTTTGAAAAACATTTTTTCTATTTCAGAGTGAGGCTTGTTTAACAAAATATATCATCAATATTAAGATAAGGCTCATGTACACATTAATTCCAACTTGTATTTTTATTATAATGATTACTAGATAGTATCTGTAAGAGGAGCCAGTCATGGAAAAGGACTGTTCAATTATCCTGTCTATAAGTTGCAGTACAAACCTCTAGGGAATTCTGTGTATATTAAATTAATACATCTGCACTTTTGGACACTTTTCACTACGAAAGTCCCATCTGATACCAACCCACACTGACTATGGTTGCCTGATGCTATTATTTTTTCCTGTGTGATTCTAATGGCCAAGTTTCTTCCCTGTTGACAAGACACAGGATGGTAGATGTCCCACAAACACAGAAGATTACGACTGCCCCATCCTTTCTGTTGCTGCATAAATTGTTAAGAATGAGTGATGTGAGATAACCCAAGTATCTTCCCTCTCTTTAGGTGGCTGAGCAGCAGAGGAGGCAGCAGAGCTCTGGGAGAGTGGGAGGTCTGAGGCTGGTGCTCTTTCCACAGCTTTGGAGTGTGATACCAGGAGTGGAAAGGCAGGAATGGGGATGGATCGCAGACAATGGACAACTCTCTTAGAATGAGAGAAAGGGAGAGTGGGCTGAGAAAATACCTGAGAGAAGGCTGGAAATAAAGGGAAGAAGGAAGAAGATGACCTTTTGCTAAGACACTAAAGTCCTTAAAATGATTGTTTCCCCATTTCAACAGCAATCACAGAGATTTCAATACAGTCTCCTCCCTGTTGCAGGAAATTACAAGTGACCCCATTCCATCCTCCAGTTTATGAGGCAACTGAAGCTGTTTCTTCCTTTCCAAAAGGACCTTCTGAGCTGTTCCCCTCAGATCCAGTATTGGTAGAGGCATGAGACTGAAAGGTACACTCCACCAGCCACCACCCTTCCAGGCCCATCAGAGTGAGGTCACAGCTCTTGAGCTGACATTTATAGACACAGAACCCTGTACTCCTTGTAACAATTTGATTAACCTTCTGCCATATAATTTGCTATTGCTCCATCTCTAGAGAAGTGAAGGCAACTTTAGCATGACTCTGAAGCCACTAGAGTTTTTCTATCTTTTGCTTAAAGAACTCTGACAGGCAAAAATTAGGCAGGACTGTGTCCCATTTACTGCGACGTCCTCTGAACTCAGTTAACTCTGACATAAAACTAGAAGAATGCTGTTGACTTGAGTACAGCTATTCCCATTGTACAGGAGTGCATCTGAGGTCAGAATCTGACTCAAACTGCTTGCCAGAGACTGCAAAATATTATGAAAGAATGGCTAACAGAAGCTATCCACACCCACTGAGCCACGGATGTTCAGCTGAGAAGCAGATGTTTTAAGGGTCAGTACTTCTGTAATAAGTAAACACATTTATTGTAATGCAGAACACTGAGCTAATAATATAAATACTAAGTAGGACACTTGAAATACCACACAAACAACAGCACAGATCTAAAAAATAACTACAACAAATGCTTGCTTTCCACCAGAAAGATCACAGGATCAGCAGCTGTTTACTGCTTCAGCAGAGCAATAACCATGTAAGCTCAGCCAATGTTTCCAGTAAAGCACGCTCCCATCCATCCCATTTCTAATAATCTGTGACATTTTTTTTCCTGGGTATGATATTCAGGGAGCATGCTGTCCAAAATGCTAGCTGAGTTACTCTTAGAACAAGGCCAAAAGCTCACATGCTCTGCTTTTCGGATGCAGCTAGCTAAAACTAATTCACTTCGTTCTTTGCAAAGACCCCCTGTTTCTTACTCAACAGAATAATTGTACAACACAAACAAAGAAGTCTCTAAAGACTAAATGTTTTAATTAGAAACAAAAAAAGTCCCACTAGAAAAAGAAATCTTTGCATTCACTTTTGTTTCTGTGATTAGGCTCACTAAAATAGACTGATGTGATAGCAGCTAAGCTTTCAGCCAAGAAGACACCCCCACAGATTCAATAATAGACCAAATTTTTGGACTTATACTGACTAAAGCAAATAAAGTCTCTGTTTTACCAGGGCTCCTGCTTATCTGGATCCCTGTGCAAGTTCTCTGTAAACTCCTAACCTTTCAGAGGGAAGCCACAAAGCCTTACTTGTCCCATCAGCAGAAGCCTGAATCTGAAGCACCAAACTGGGCAGGGAGGGGCTGTTGGTCACAGGGGGTCTGTGTCCCTACATCTGCCATCGCCACTGGGATGCCTTGCTCCAGCTACCCCTACCTGCCCACTTCAGACCTGTCCACCAGCCCCGTGGGATGTACTATGTATGCTGGAGGGTTAGATATGGATATAGAGCCCAGCATGACAGTCAGAGACTTTTGCATTGACTGCATTTCAGACATCTGTACTGCAAAAATACATCAATGTGCTTGAATCTCACCAAAGCATGCACATGGATGTTTTGTATTGTTCTACATGTCAATAGTTTTGGTTTGTTTTTTCATTTCTGTCAGTATGTTGAAGCAAAAGCACCATCCACTTTTTTTTCCCCCTTTATTTTCTCTCAAGAGAGAAAAAGGCAAGAAACCCCAGTGAAAATGAAGACACACATGCACATTTTTGCTAGCATATATGCAGTTTTGCAGACAGGTTTCTCTCATATTTCCTCTTCTAGAAGAAAATATGACATGTCCTTATCAATTTTAAAAACAAAGGCCTTACTGCTCCACAGAACTCCCTTTCACAAGTTAGGGCTTCCACACTAACCACTTCGCTAGTAGTGAAGCTACTGCAGGAGAAGCAAAGAAACTAAGCAGACCACTCACAGCCCAGCAAAGAATTCATAATCCATTCAAATTTGCTTAAAATCACTCTTTTGATCTACAATTTTTCAGGTACCAGCCCAGGGTGAAGGAAAACAGTTTGCTGTCTACATCCTTCAGGCAAAACTTTGAGGCAACTAAAGAAGAACTTGCATGTAGAGTATTGTCTAGAATTCAAGTGATTTATTTTTGTCTTCAAACATAGTTTATGCCTATTTATTTAATTAAAAGTGAATCAAGAACACACTCTTCCGCTTGGATGAATATAATTTGTGTTTTATACTTCTGTAATCTGTAAAGGTACACTCATGTTTCTGATAAAATGAGAGTTCTTCTTCTATCCCTGAAATAAGGAATGTGAATACTAATGTTGATACAAATAAACACAGGTCAAGATTAGAAAACTCAGGAGCTGGACTGAGCCACCAAATTTAGAAAGTGAATTGGGTAAAGTCATGCCAGGATGAAAGCAGAAGGCTTTCACCAGAGTATCAGAGCACTCTCTGGCAAATATCATCACTGTAAAATCCAGTATCTGAAGTTATAAAACTGCTCACAGAGTTTCATGTTACTGACCTTTTCTGAAGATTTACTCCTCATGTATTCTAGCTCCTTATTGTGGTTTTATCTAGAGTTCCCCCTTTGTCTACTGGTCGGCTAAGTTTTCTCAAATAGAGTTCAGAAAGACATATTATCAATCCAATGTAAAAATGTTGGTTTTTTTAGTTTAAGCTGTTAGGATTTATACAGTTTTCCACTTGCATATTGCAGCTCTGGGTTAGAAAAAGAGACATAATGGATACATAACAGATATATTGGTGATTTGGTTGTTTTCATTTGCCAAGTAGTGTCAAATGAAAAAAAAATAAGAGATTTTTAAAAAACAAGAGAAGATTTAAAACACAGCTGGACAGAGACAGGCACATAGTTTTGAGGCATAAATTATCTAAGTGTGAGCTGTAATGCTCTCTATCGGAAGACAGAACAGCAAGGTGAGCACACTGAAAACGGTACTGTTTGGTCTAACACAAAAAACTTAATTCATGAATGTAGTCACTGATTTCAGTTGTATTTCCCTAATTCAGAGTGAGATTCATGTTATGATTCAATTTGCACAGCAGAGGTCTGCAGGACGAGACCAAAGACTGTGACAGAGGACTTTCACACTAGAGCTTTATTTGTGCCCTGCTTGAAAAAAAGCAGATTTACAAACAGAGACAGAGGGCTAATTCCTTTCATATAGAAATCATCCCTGCAAAAATTATACAATGCACTAACCTCATTACAGTCCTTGAAACTTGAGATTTCAGCAAATAAATAACTTAATACATAAAAATCAAGCAGCTAGCACGAGCTTCTTAAGGAGACCAGGATACAGTGCTGTATGGACCATCCCTAAATGGAAAGTTTGAGACTGGACAGAACAACAGATAAACAACTTAAGTCTTTTAGATTTTGGTTCAATATAAGGAAAACACAAACTTACCAGAGTTATATAATAGGGCAGCATAAACCTAGCTTTTTAAAAATCTCTTTTTTACCTGTTTCTTCTCTACATTTTCCTTCTTGTGAAAAGTAGAGGTTTGGTTGCCTTTTTAAAGTATATTGAGAACATAGAATCTGTCATTCATCCCTACTAGCTGGATTTTTGGCAAGTAACACTTTGCCTATTTTAAAATATTCTCTCCCTCCTTTGGTAAAGCAATTAATCTAGATTAGTGTAAATTGACTGCCTGTTAAATTAGCTCAGGAATGCATGGGAAAAATCTTTCAGGTTAATATCCAGTTGCTCAGCTGTGTTTTAGAAAACGTTTCAGACAACATTCTCCAGGATGCAAAACCTCTTCAGCAAGCTAAGCAAGTTTTCCCAGTAATTATGTTATTAATCTTCAGTGTGACATCAGTGAATTCTACAATCATCAAGAAGTATAATTATACTTTTACATTTTGTAATACTTTTTAATGCTGTAAAGTATCAAAGTAGGAACAAAGATTTGGCACATCAGGCAGAAAACTCAGTGTGTGCAGAGTATCATCATAAGATCTACTCTCTAGATTTCCAGAGGTATAAGAGAAGATTTAACATGACAACTGCTATAACAGCCTAAATCAAAGATGTATTTAAAATGTATTCAGGTCATTAGGAGAAAAATACCAAAAAGAGTGACAAATTAATAGAGATTTTGATACTTCAAAAGCAAAGACTCCATGAACTTCACAGAGCACTTTGTTACCATTCCCAGTTTTCAAGGAAATGTTCTAATGGAGAGCTGTGTAGAATCCTAAAACTACTCTAAATCAATTTTTTTTTAATATGTTCTCAGTATTTTACTCTGCAGAGGCAATCAACTTACTGTGTGTTTCTCTGGATTAATTTTGGGCTGGAAAACTGTCCTCTAAAACGTATTAGTGTCTCTTGACCTTGTGGAAGTATTAGGAGGCTTTTTTATGCTCTGCAGAATAAGAGTGAAGGAATCTGAATATATCCCAACTCGAGATACTTCCATTTTCTTCCACACAGCATGAATTTGAACCAGCAGTAGCACATGTATGAACATACTGTAATGAAAGCATTCACTGAGACTAACAGCATCTGCCATGAACCTTAATTAATTCTCAGTTGGGAAAAGAAGAGCAAAAATATTTTAGATGATATAAGGGAAGCATTTTATCTACACCCTACTATTTTCTATTTTTCAAAACGGGCTTTTGCTTCAGCACATGAAAACATAGATAAGCAGAGCATCAAGTGCATAACCTTCGCCCTCCCATGACACATCCACAACTCTGAATAATGCAAACACATAACAAATCTGTGGAAATGTATCAGCTCTACATGTGCCTGCGTGTGCTCCATTCTACACAGCTACCACAAGAATGAAAATGGGGTCAAAGGGCCACACTTGCCCGAGGGTATAGTCTCAACTGATGGGATAAATCCTCTCAAAAATGGACACTTCTGCAAAAGGAACACTCACAAGCATGTGGCAGCTTCCCTAACACTCCAGAGAATATGTGGATAAACACTTCCTTCCCAACAAGATATTTATAGAGACTATAGATGTAAAAATAAACAAACACACACCAAAAAAATCCAGTAGCACATAAAATATTTTCCAGGTTTTATCACCCAGGTTTTGTTATTTTTTCACAATGTAAGTGCTGCATTTTTTCCCCCCAGTTTCCCTCAAGATACAATTTTGGGACATGATATCAAACCAAGTCAGACTGTGAAGCTCAGTCCTACAGGTAAGCTGGCAGTGCTGTCAAGAGCTCTACAGAACACTCTGCAAAGTGTTGTAAATCTTAATTCATAAATGCAACTGACTGAAGAGGGAATATACACTGTGAGATCCAATATGGTGAATTGTTGTTAAACTACTTCGCAGTGATGGTTTAAGAGCACCAGTGTTTTCTAAAGCATCTTAGTTCCTCTGATTGCTGAAATAATGGTATCATTATGCACTAGATTTGGAGTCAAGTAAATCCCTGGTGTGACTCAGATGTGAGGCTACAGATTACAGACATTTCCCTATCTCATAAAAATATCTCTACAAGGGAAAATTAAGCAAATTTCTTACTGTAAAAGAACCCTTGCTATGTTCTCAAAACAAGAATGCAGCCTTGCAAGTAGATTGCTGCCTCTTTCATTCATGCCCAAAGGGTGTGTTAAGAACATGGAAAGGCCTCTGCTGAGTTGCACTGCCAGAATTCAGCATTAATTGCTGTTTCATGAAGAAATATCAAAGAAGAAACTAGAGACCAATGGAGAGAGTGATTTGCTGATGGTTTCTTGCCAGGAAAAGTACTT
Source organism: Colius striatus (assembly GCF_028858725.1). Classification (NCBI taxonomy): domain Eukaryota; kingdom Metazoa; phylum Chordata; class Aves; order Coliiformes; family Coliidae; genus Colius; species Colius striatus. The sequence continues at coordinate 53,419,072 of NC_084763.1, forward strand.
CAAAGAAAGCCAGTGGAGTTATACCAGTGATGGAAAGGGGAACCTTTCAGCCCTCCTTGTACCCCACCTCAATGAATGTAGCACATTCACTGTGAGCATACTGACCAGTGACATTAAAAAATTCTTTGTTTCAAATATCTGAAGATCTTCACGTTAATAATGCCCTTTAAAAGTTTGCTCAGGATAGGAATCATTCTAAAAGGTAAAATGGAAATTATATAAATGTCTCTTAGTATTTGTAAGATCAGGAAAGTTTCCTGTCACCCCACTTCATTGATGATTAATTTTAATGCATTTCTATAGAGAAGCAACATTTTTCTAGGTTTGTGTAGAAAATATCATCTAAACAATGCAATCTTACAATCTTGTGGTTAATACTTTGTTTTTCACCCACTTGTCTTACTTGCATTTCTGTATCTTAGGAAGCATTTTTTTCCTATCATGTACCTGCAAAAAAGTCTTAATTTCACCTTTTCCATTTTCTTCTGTTGGAATAGACTGTGCTGTTGTTCAACCTGAAGGCATCTGTTAACAAATAATCTTTGAACTAATCTATTTTAGGTTTCTACATTAAAAAGAAATGCATGGAATACAGTAATATCAGCCATTTGAGAAATGAGAAGAAAATAATTATCCTAATTCAAAAGTAATGGAGCTCTTTGGAAACAAATGTAGTCTAGTTACTAACTGTAAGGGCCTATAATATTGGCTCATTAAATAGCAACCTGACTCATAGCAAGTTCTGAATTAGGCAGAAATAATAATCTTCTGTAGCCACAGGAATTTTATACATTTACTAAAACTACCTCTGAATATGCTTGCAACACTGTAATTCAGAAATCCTGCAAGCCCTGAGATGACATTTTAAATGGGCCACTTTGCTTGAGATTTGAAGACGTTTTGCTGCCTTTGACCCTGCCTTTCTTCTGCTCCCCTTTCTGCACATAGCTGTGATCCAAACAGGGCCAGGAGTACAACTGCAACCCAGGGTTTCATTTTGATGCTCACTTCTACATGCAGGCAGAGAAGGAACTAGTGCTACCCAGGACCATTCAGACACATACAAAAGACAATACATTTTCCCTTGCCTCTGATGTCAGTCTTAGAGCATTGCAAGAAGCAATACAGATAATTAGGCACTAAGACCTTTGAGGCAGTCTTAGGTTCAGAATACTCTTGGCCCTAAAAGTCTTGTGTCCAACTGCTGTGAGAAGAGTGTGGGATGCACAGACATCTTAAATGCTGGCATGCTGTTGCATTTTGTTTTAATGTCCTGCTTATTCTGGCCTTAATTTTAGCTTGTTGCTGGGTAATGGTGCAAGACATCATCTGATGAAGTAGGAACTTTGATTGTGCAACCAAATTTCCAGGCAAAGCAGGTTTTCCATTTACTCCTTGCATTTCAAGAGCCTCTTCTGTTTTAACCTGATAATCACACATCTCAAGAAGGCAAACATTATGTCACAGACAGATAACTTTCCACTGCAGTCTTTACTCCAAGATCTCCCAGCAAATTCTTAATTTCCTTTGTTCATCACAACAAGAAATAATAGAGGACCTTGACTTTTTCAGGCTATATACCAAAGTACCTAGTATCCTATCTTTATTGTACTGCTTTTTCTTTAGTATAAATCACACAGTACATTTTTACTGACTAAAAACATTGAGAAGAAAGAGGAGCAGAGCTTGAGAAATTTATAGAATTCATGACTACAAGGTTAAAACTCACAGTTTCCTTTTTAGCAAGACAGGGAGAAGACTCTCTGGAGTCCTTCCCTTTTCTCATACATTAAAAAAAGAAATCCAAAACTATTTGCAAGATAGAAGTCTCTCTTCTCTTTGCATAAAAATAAAGGCAGTTTGAAGGACTTTGTGAGTTAAACACCCCAGAGGCTGCAACACAAACCATGCTTAACACAGGAAAGGTAATAACAGACTATCCTGAGCTGGCTGGGGTGATAAAGGTGAAGAACTGCCATTGGCACTGGGAAGTGTACAGACAGCTGTTTGCATGCAGCGGCCAGGAGGCAGTGGAGCACTACAGATGCTTCTCTTGGTCAAGCTCCAGCCTGTTAGGATGGGCTCCCTTGCTGTTAGCAATCCCCTCAGTCCTAGGACAGCTGTGGTTCGTGAAGAGGCAGCTGGGACAACCTCCCAAGCCCAATTCTGCACAATCTGTATGTAACTCTAGTGCCACTGCAATGTCAAGCACGTGGGCACTGCACTACAGGCTTTATGTTCTCCGAGATGCCTGTCATTTTGCCTTTTAATAAAGTATTTTCTTGTTCAGTCTCTCAGAGGAGAAATGTTTAAGAAAGAATAAAGACAATTCAAATCAAAGGGCTTAATAAAGTCTCAAACATATAAAACTGCTTGTCTCAAATGCAGACTCACATCGCACACCAGGGCTGTGATCCATATTCGCAGTCACATCACATTCTCAAGATGGTGTTCTTCACACTAAAGATTCAGGTATGCAATCCATTTTCAGACCTTCAGGGTCATCTCTGAATAACCAAAGGTGCACTTTCTGCTTATTTAAGTGTTTTATTTCCCTGCTTTTGCTCTTAATCATCACAGCATGTGACAATCCCAGAAACGACAACATAACTGCTGGTGTCTAACAGACTTTTAGACTTCCAGGCATGAACTTTACAATTCTGCCATCATACTGTAACTTGTACACATATGATTACAACTTTCCAGAGAGAAACTCATAGTGTTAGTAAGAGGTAGAAGATAATAGGCAGTGTTTCCCAAAATAGTAGTCAACACTGATATTCACTGTAGTGGTGGGAAGACAGGCTGCAGACAGAAAGCTAGGGTACTACAGACTGAACAAAATGGCTTGAAAGCACTGATGAATTAAGCTCACATCTGTTAGGTTATGGAAAGAGCAGAACATTTATTTCACTTTATATCAGGAAGTAATTAAATTGAAGGCATGCAGTTGAATGCAGCTCTGAGAACCACAGGCTATACTTGCTTATATACCTCACTGTTTCACAGGAGAGAACGCAATGCCCATTTGAACAAAGCTGCTCTAATACAGCTTTTATGCAAAAAAATGCATATGTAGGCTAGTCTAAACCAGGCATTAATTTGCCAGATTAACTCTGCTGTGAACAGTTTCTATTCTGTAAATATATTCTAAGTGCATCTGACTGAAACCAAAGAGACAGAATACGATATCTTCCTTCATCTCAATAAAATCAGACCATTCTTTAGGAGAAATTCTGCTTCTAAAACAGGCTGTGATGAAAGGTCAATGCCAAAAGCAAGCTCTAGTACTGGTCATATAGCCTTCTCTCCAAGTACCATTATTTCTTCCAAGTCTAATGAAACAGAAGACAAGTACTGCAGTGTGTATTTCCTAGGACCAAGCATTACACTGCACATGAAGGAAAAAAAGTTGGAACCACATGTGCAGCTGCACCATGCAGTGACATCTGCCCCCACACTTAGCTGTTTTCAATTATATAAAATAATAAGAGATAAAACCATCTGTGACTGCTACAACAGGAATCTAGCATTTGAGAAGTCTTAGGGACTTTGTTTTACTTTCCACAAGGTCAGCAGTAATTTTGTTACTGACATTAGCGGACATACAATTGAGGACAAAAGCTTATTTCAAGACTGAAAATAGCTGCTGAGATGGAGAAAAGATGAATTGTTTGTAGAGGCTTTTATTGTAGTTGTGAGGCATTTTCTTGGTGTGATTAACCAGGGTATAATAGCCATAAAGAGAGGAAGATAACAATGCTTATATAATGATTAAATACACAGATGATTTAGTTTGGTGTGAAGTGTTGTAGGGACATGGTGTTTCTTTTCAAGATCAGAGCATAAGGGGCTCTGCTGCTGCTTCAGTTAAGCAGAACATGACTAGTATAGTAGGCTTCCCAGTACCAATGTTCAAGCTGAGTTGGAATGCTATAGTAGATATATCTCTCTCATTGGACTTAACAGGAATTCTTTAAATTAGAAAGTAGATTCAAATCTATTTGCAACCTACAGACAAAAATTTGCAACTACTGTTCAACTGACTATTTACTCTGAAGTCCCACACACTGGTTTTGTTGAAGTTAATGAGAATTGTGACTGCTTTCTACCACTTTGGGAAAACAGTTTAATTTCTCTTGCTTCAAAGATGATCTACTGAGATGAACAGCTGATCAGTTCTTGGTTGGTCTTTTTTGAAAAGAAAAAAAAAGAGAATACTTTTACTTATTTCATGGTTTGGGGCAGGTTTGTAATGCTGTTTAAACACTGTCTGCAGAGCAACCAAAGTTTCACTCATGACTTATTTTTCTAAGCTGACTTACATTTGCACACAATTGCTAAGCCTTGCCTAAACCTCCCTTTATCCAGCAGATTCACAGAACTTCACATTAAAGGAAATATGATAACCTGTCTGAAACTACTTTACTTTTTAAAAACAGGAACTACAGAAGGAGAGGGAAGCTCATCTCACATCTAGCAGATTTTCATCTCTCAATGCTTTTGACCACTTTGAATTATCTTCTCCAGATTCCAGTGGAGGGGACATTTCTAGTTTGACAGCATTAGAAACTGAAGTGCCCTTTAGTTAAGGGAGGAGCAGCAGCAAAGTGAGTTAAGCTACCAAAATATCTTGAATTAGAGATCACAGATTTAGAAGATAATTAAATTTACATCTATTTGACTTTTGGCAACTTAACAGAACAAGCTAAAAGACAGTGACAATATCAGTTATAGTATAAATTTTGGCAAGCCCAATCAAAACAATAGCAGTTATATCCACCATTACGGAACATAAAACCAATTAATGGACAGTAAATAAAACACTATCACTTCACCTTATGCTGTCACTAGTTACATTTGGACAGAATTATTCATATTTTAGGAAGATGTCATTTTTTTTTTCCACTCTGACCCTCAGTTAGTTTCATTGAATGAGTATTCTACCTCCTTAGTGCCATTCAAATTACTGTTTTAAGTACCAGCACTTACTGTCTAACCCTGCACACTCCCAGAAGATATGCAGATGGCTTTGCAGTTAGACATGCATCTGTCTTTGAGCTGCTGCCAGCTGTACTAGTTTACTTCAAACATTACAGAGGAGTTGGCATTTTCCATGAAGCCTTGTACATTATTAAATCTTTATCATAATGCTGATTATTGCAGTTGACTAGTACCTGGCTTTTTTCCTACCACTACATCAGTTTATTTCAAAGTGATTTTTATAAAATTAATTCTAAGGTTGCTATCTTAAACTGCACATAACTGTGCAATATATGCCTGAAAAGTACAGAAACCAGGAAAGACAGTTTTGTAAGTTTGGTAATTATCCTTTAAAAAAATGATACAGTCAGTTTTAAATTTAAGCATACATCTGACTTTTAACATGTCATGTTTTGCTGTTATCACCTTCTGGAAGCCACATGTCCTACCACTAACGCTGCCTAGGAAACCATTCTCCATCTTCACAAACAATTTTTTGGACTTAACAAAACATGCATTTATTATTTACGCCTTACACAGCACTGCAACCCACAGAAACACAAAACTAGGCACTCTCAACTGACTCTCGTACAGCCATTATGAATGCAAGCAGTGCATTTTCTCCACGACTTGCTGCAAATACCTTCCTTTAGACTACAGTTACACCAACAGTCCTTTTTAGAAAAGACAGACCAGTGAGGCGAGGTGGTTGGAGTTGGTCTTTATGTGAGAAGGCAAGTGGAACATACTGAGCTCTGCTTGGGCAGCAATGAAAAGGGGGTTTGAAAGTTTATGGGTGAGAATTAAGAGGCAGGTTAATATGGGTGATACTGTTGTGGGAGTTTACTACAGGCCACCTGATCAGGAAGAGAAAGTTGATGAGGCCTTCTACAGTCAGCTGAAAACAGCCTCGTGATCACAGGCCCCGGTGCATGAACTTCAACCACCCTGATATTTGCTGGCAAAGTCACACAGCCAAGCATGTGCAGTCCTGGAAGTTCCTTCAGCGTGTCATCAACACACAGGATGCAGAGATGTCTGCTCCAGCACACCTCCTCCTCTCCTCCCTCATTGACCTTGGCTTTGCATGGTCCCTTCTCTCTCTATTCCAACTCCTTCCACCACCTCCAAGAAATAGCAACCCTCCTTTTCTGGCCTCTTAGAAAAGTGATGAAGGGTGTGCCTAATTGGCTCAGCCCCAGAGGTGGGTCTGACTTAGAGCCAAGCAGAGGTTCTAGCAACTTCTTTCAGAAGCCACCATTACAGCCCCTTCTCCATTACCAGAAACAGCTCCACACAAACCTAACACAATATGAAATGAGGCAGATCACTGGCTTGATTTTTAGTGTTTGGTTTCAGCTGACTGAAATGAGAGCTTTACAAAAATGCCTATGAAAGTCCCAGTATGCCCTCTTGTATCCTTTGACACTTCTGCTTTTGAAAACATGACTCTTAATAATTGTTGGAATATCTAAAACCTTTCCTCAGGCATTATTTTGAGGAATGCAGTCAGGACGCTTCACACACTTCTCTGCTATAACTTGACCAGAACATGGATCTCAGGATAAGAATATAGACTAAAGTCCACTTAATCTCAGCACCTCTCCCACATATGCTTTGATAAGACAGAAACAATCATTTGTATGACACATTACAATCACACCAGTCAACACGTTTCTGAAAGGCTCTTGGATACCATAAGAAGAGGCATGGGATAAGAACAGAAGGATGCCTTTAAAACCTACAACTGACTCATGGCATGAATAAAAGAAAGCTTAGTCCTCAGTTAAATTAAACCTGTGGTCATTTGGACAGAATAGCAAACTCTTAAAGAAAACATCTCAAGTCTAATATATCCAGTGGAATGCACAATAAAAATAGCCCAAAGGTATAATTCTGTCTCTTTCTCTTGTTCACTAATGTAGGCTACTTAATACTTGTGAATACTTAATTCACGAGTTCCTTCATAAATTCATCATCTTGATAATCAATAGTTAGCTTGGTCTAGAAAACTATCCACAAAGGTCTTATATATTTCTCCTAAAATCTGGCTTGAATTCATAAGTAGTATATATGTATCTATTCTTGTACCAATACTATTCTTTAGCTTAAATAGCTCTTCTATGTTATTCACCCCACTAACCATTCATGAAGATCAACGGTCTCAGCCTGAAGTTTTGAAGGCTAAATAAGCCAAGGTCTCTTTTGACAGCTATTTAATTTAGCTTTTCTTTCAGTGCCTATTCCAGTTTCATGCTGTAACATGCTGTGGTGAACATCTGTCTTAAAAGGGCTCTGAACACAAGCTGCCATCATTTCTCAGACTGTCCATTATATTTGCTTAAGACCCTCTTAATTTTTTCAGATATTCAAATAATCAATGATAAGTAACTTCATATTCACAAGAAACTAAAAGCTTGAACACTACCTAGTCCTTTGAGCAATCCATCGGGCTAATTAGAAATAAATTTGCTTTTAATTTACCTGTACTAGAACAAGATAGGGCACATCAAAATACATTACAATCCCCACTACTATCAGCCAGCATTGTTCAATCCCAAGATGGGAGAATGGGAGATTATACACTATATTCCTACATGTTGAATAATTCATCAGAATTAATTCTACATGCATTACAGGTTTCTTTTTTTCTCTTTTGCACAAGTTCCAAAGATCCATTTAGAAGAATATGAAGTGATTGAGGTGTCCTTACCATATTTTTCATGTTGGTTGGGTTTTGTTAAGTACCACCTTTATAATGGCTGTAAAACAGGACAATGTGTGACCAAAAAACCCCCAAATGGTAAGAGTTAATAGCAGTTTACTTGAACAAGTAAGAAGGGCTCACGTTGGACAAATCCTGATTTCTTGGATGTCTGTTTTAAAAATAAATACATAAATCACAAATCATTTTTATTGCAGCCTTCTCCTCCAAGAAAACAAGCTATCAACATAATTCACCCCACAAGAATAGTTTAATACACTTAAAAGAGCAAAGCACTACATTTCTCAGATGGCTGGAACTAAGCCAAAGCAAAGCAAACACAACTTGTGCTTCCAGTTTTCAAAAGCTCTACTATATTAGCAGGACTGATACAGGAAACTAAGCATGCAAACAGGTTTGTCTTATCTAATAATTCCCAAACCAAATGCAGTGCTCTTATTCTTTGATGATTCCTGAACATTGTGCTTAAAGCTGTTAAACTAAGCTAAAAAGTATTTTGGACAAAGATCTTTAATATTTATGAACAGGCTCGTTACATGTTGAACAGCTGAAATCAAAGGAGCTCAAGTACTGGGTTCTGTAGTAAATGCCACATAATTTTGTCCTGTCTTTCTCAAGACATGACCTCTCTCCAGAGATACTGTCCATCTCTTTCTAGATAAGATCAGCACAGTCCTTCTGCAGTTTACTCACGTTTAAGTCAAAATACACTTTGTTTACTAAGTCACAACTTTAATTTAGATCCCTTCACTGTTTCCCTATCACATTATCTCAGCTGGTAGGCCTGGACTCTTCGACCTTGCTCTGACATAAGATCCCTTATGATCTGATTCTTCTTGGCCTGGATCAGGAAAAATACCTATTTACTACTTTTGAAAAAAAGCCAGGTCCCACAGATACTGGACTTGAAAAAAAACCCTTCTCTCTGGAATAGGAGATGTTTAAAGATACTGACAGTTTCACCAAAATAATGTATTATTTATGTGCTCATTGAGGATTAAAATCCTAAGTAGTCTATTCAGATTGGTCCAGAACCACAGAACTATCTAGAAGATTCAGTGTTTAGAATCTCTAACCCCCAGTGAAATGACAAATGAGTTTAAGAATTCAGGCTGTAAGTTCTTATTCAAATATTGTGCTTTCATTGCAAGTGTACCTGAGATAAAGTCAAAGAATTATAACCCTTCTGCAGCAGATTTTCAGTCATTTGTAAGAAAAACATTTCCAGAAGTTTTGCCTGGCTCCTTTCTCCTGGGTTGAGGCACTTTTAAGCTATTCTTTCTTTCAGTCTTAAGCCTTATCATCTTGTTAGCCCACCAGGCTGACATTTCCCCCTCATTAGCACTCCCACTACTCTCCTGAGGCCTCCTGTTTCTCTTGGTGACATCTTGTCTTTGAAACTGGTATGTTTTCGTTACTGTTTTCTTCCTAACAGCTTTGTCTGAAACTCCAACTGATGCTGCTGAATATTACCAAGCAGGTAATGTAACAGCAAACAGCAGTGATATGACAACAGAACAAAAAAGATGTAGTTATATGCATTGCTTAAAGCAAAGCTGAACACTTCCACAAGTGCTGAGAGTACAGCTGAAGATGACATATCAAATGTAAGAATAGAAGAATGTGTGTAGACTTCCCAATTTTTATATAAAATTAGGATAAAACCACTTATTTCAAACTCTTGGCAGGGTTGATGTCACTGTCCTTGTCACTTCATTCACTGAACACGATGTGTCTATGCTGATTATTCTATTGCTGACTTGCTACATACAAATATAACTGATTTCTGCTTTTTTTTTAGTAAATTAAATTTATAAAAACCACCATTAAAAATAATCATTCTCTGTTGCCAACATCAAAATGCAGGTAAGGTATGTATGCATCAAAATGCATACATATGGCAGATTCCTGGAAATACAGATGTGCATTACAGCTGCCCACTATTTCCTCTTTCAGAGAAGGGCTGGGTTTAGCTGTGGTTTGAATTATGTCATCCTCACACATGAACAGCCCAGCTGGTCTCACCCACCAGTGAAGTCTCTGGCCATGACAGTCTATCTATCTACCAGGCTGCCCCTATCCACTATTTATATAGGACAACTCCTACCACTTCATTTTTTTCACCCATTCTCCTCCTATTATTTATTTTCTGTTTCTTCCATTCCCCCTTTCTCCTTTCTTTCTCCTTCTCACTATTTTGTTCTAGTTTTATGCTTCTGGCTCGTTTTCCTCACTTAGGAAAAAAAATGTTTCTTGGCATGGGAGTCCTCCTGATGATTTCAAGAAGCCACATTGGAAACTTTTTTGGAACTTAAAACTGAGTGTTCCTGGTGGAAAAAGAAGCTCAAACTAAAAGCAGTAAGGGCTATTCTTGCTTCTTCTCTTACTTGTTCATGAAAAGAAGCAGCTCTTTTCATCTCCAGTCTTTAATGTGTAAAAAGATTGCATGGGATTAAGCAACTTAACCTTCAAATTCTTACCCCCAGTCAAGCAGTTTATACCTCCACAGAGGCAAGTATTTTGCTTAAAAGACCTATCATAAATTTTCAAACACTTGTTCTCATTCTAGGAAGAGTTGTTATGTATTATTTCTCAGATACTAGATCTACTGCAAACATGCTCATGTGCACACACAGACATACACACCCAAGAGTACCACAGGCTGTGGAGAGGTGATGAACCCTCCCACTCTAAACCACGCTCTGGCTGTTATTTGAGAAAGTATGAAGTACTCTGCATTCACCTTAGGCAAAACTTTAATTTACCTTGTCAAATACCATTTAACAAGCTTTTAGTAGCTGTAAAATGTGTAAAGCCAAATAGAGAATATGAAGGAAAACATTTTTTTAAACACATTAGTAATCGCAGCAGGTTCTGGAAACATGTCTTGGCCATTTCTCTTCCACTCTCAACAGTGAAAGAAATGTGAAAAAAAGAAGAAACCTCTTACTGCCAGAAAAAAACACTCCAGGACCAAAGATGAAAGTTGTGCTCATCATTATGCCATTAAAACCAATTCTTTTTTTTCCTGCTAAGACTTTAAAATGTGTGATAGTGCATGATGTGGAATATTTTCAGAAATTCAAGCATATTTTCCTTGTACTAAAAAAGGCAGACCAGTGATGTTAAAAGCTTGGCAATATATGGTTGATAAAATATTTACACATTGCATACTTAAAACAGAAATAGTAGGCATCCCAATCTTATTTTACAAGGAATACAAAATGATGACAAAGATCTGATTAAAAGCTATACAAGTTCTCTGATCAAATACAGAAAAGTAACACTTTCTGATTTGGCAATAGGCGGTGTTGATCCACAAGACATAATAGTTCTAATATGTAAATGTGATAACTTTCCTATTGCAATCCTCAGGCCATTTAAGAATGGGCAGGTAACAAAGCTTTTTTTAAAGGAAAATGCTATCTTTTTTTTCCTGCTCTCACGACCTAAAGTAAATATCTGATTAAAAGGAGTATCTGTAAAATAATCATCAAAACAGAACAAGAAAAGAAAACTTAAGAATACTTCTGTGTATTTTCTGAAGTGTTCAGAAAAATGTGTTTCTCTTTAGAAATGTCAGATGTTAAATATATTTTATATAACAGAAACTTTCACATATTCATGGAATCATAGGATCATTTCCATTAGAAAAGACTTTTAAGACCATCAGGTACCTAACACTGCCAAGCCCACCACAAAATTGTGTCCCTCAGCACCTCATCTATGCATCTTTTAAATATCTTGAGGGATGATGACTCACTTAGCTATACACCTGAGAGAAAGGGAGGGAGAGAGAGAGGCAGGGAGAGGAAGAGGTGGAGACACAGGGAGAGAGAATCTGTGCATCTAAATCAGCTCTGAAAGTTTTCATACTGATTTTTGAAACAGAAGGGGTTTGACAGGGAATGGGACCATCCTTTCCTTAAAATTTCCAAGATGAACCAATTTGTTAGATGCAGAAAATCAGGAAACATATGTCCCCCTGGCACAAAGGTTCCTGTTACTGCATTAGAGAATCTGAAAATAGGATCTCTGTATTGCCACCATGTTTAACAAGACTCACAGATCATGTGTGATAAAATTCAGGTCACATAAAATAACACCTGTAACACTGCCAACTTCAGTGAAATTCAAGAATGATAGTGATTAAATTCTAGTCACATAACCTCTGGATTCTAAAAACCATGGAATTGATTTGCAGTTCAAGTGCACACACAAATGCATACACATATTCAGATTAGAATTGCTGAAAATCGACTAGCAGAAGATTCTTCATTCCTTAACAAGACTTAGAAGGTTGCAAAGTTGGCATAAATATGAACATAAATGTCTCAGGAAATCAGGACCTTTACTAATACATAGGATCAGTGATGTTGCTCCTCACACGCATGAGTGCTGCAGGACCAAGCAGTAGTTCATCCCACAGCACTAGAAGATATTTCAATACCTCAGCAGCACATGTTCTCTAAACATTGCACTATCTTTCTTGAACGTTTGGGGGATTTACAACAAAATAAGTAAGAGGGCCATTTCCCTCCCCTCTTCTTTCACTTACTTGAAGTATTGTCAGGAAGTAAAAGTAAGCAGAGCAGAGCAATGCTGCGAGACCTGAACTTGCTGATGGATGGCAAGGCAGGAGAGTAACTGCTTCCTGCAGCACACACAAAGCAGAGTTGGGTGCCAAAAAATATAGCTGCTGTTGCTTTTTAAACCAAGAGCTGAGAAAGACTTTGCATTCTCATGTATAGGATGAAAATGAAACTTTACAACTTCCGTTAGAAACTTCTAACAGAGAAGCTTCTGTTAGAGTTGTTTTCAGAATGGTTGCTCATGGTGTATCCTAAAAAGCCCAACAGTTTCAGAAATGTAACAAAATAACGCGTTTTAAAAAGATTCTGCTTCAATCCTGACAGCTCAATCTACTTATTTTTTTTTTGTTTTACATTTAGAACACCAGGTGCCACACCAAGATATCAGCTAGCCTGTAAAATTCTTGCTTGTCTAGAACAAAGATGTCCCCTTCCTATCAGTTTAAGAGCTTTCTTTTTCCTGATAAAGTCATGCTGACGTACTGAATACACACATCCCCCAGTCTTACTCAGACTAATAATGGAAGCCTGTATAGTCGAACTCCACCTGCTGCTTCTCATTGACTTTTTACATGTCAATTAAACCACTGATATATTTTCTTCTGAATGCTTACTTCTCCATTCCTGATGTACTTTTCAAACATGAGGTTTTAGGAATACTATTACACATTTTGCCTACCAGACGTCTGGACTTCTGTTAAAGTGATCTGTTCATTCCTACTCTCACATATGTGCCTGTTTTCAGAGGAATAATTAACTAGCATGTACTTTACTCATTGTGAGCATGAAAAGGCTAACCTTAAAACTTTCAGGACAATGCCACAGGTGAATACATTTGTTGAAAGTTTCTTAAGAGAACTCATATTATCAGAAGACAAATTTTGACTTACAAGTTTCCTAGGAGCACTATGGACAAAACATACCATTCAGTTAGCTGTCAACAATTTAGTCCCTTGACCTTTGAAATCTAGTGGCAAATCTAGTTAACTGACCTACATTACTGAATTTAGTTGAATAGGAAATACAATACAGACAACCAGTCAACTAATTTGGCTTCCTGCCTTAGCTACCCAGAGGGATTGTGGAGTCTCCTTCCTTGGAGGTCTTCAAGACCCATCTGGACATGTTCCTGTGTGACCTGATCTAGGTGAACCTGCTTCTGCAGGGGAGTTGGACTAGATGATCTCTAAAGGTCCCTTCCAACCCTGCCATTCTATGATTCTATAAATTAACACTAGAAACAAGACTAGCTAATCACAGAATCTTAAGGGTTGGAAAGGACCTCAAAAGATCATTTAGTCCAACCCCTCAAATAATTAAAATAGAAACTTTATGGTACAAGGACTACTCCCTGCAAAGATTTGCATAGGTGGTTTGCTTTGCACATGAAATTGACTCATTAAAATTAATGGGCCAACTCACAGTGTGTCAAAGTGTACAGATTTAAATCAAAATGATTGGAATCATGAAATTTAATCAGGAGTTGAATCAGTAAGCGGAAGAGCTTGACTTAAATCTTCAAGTTTAATCTTGTTTTTCATTTGTATGACTTTAAAGAAAAGTTGAGTCTTTTTGTCTGGTATAAGTTTTCATCTCTTCTTTCAGCCAAGGAGCATTATACACAATATACCCACATAGTGACCAATATAATTGTGTCACAGTGCAAATTTAGTAAAATTCTTTTTACTTTGTATTAAGTATGAAAAATAGCATTTCTTACTAACTAGATACTGGATAAATTTTACTCTTTATTTGAGTCTATGCATATGGATGGAAAATTATACCTCAGTTTAATCTAAACAGAAAAGTAAATATTAAACTAATGTAGTCAGGGTCTGCTTTCACTGAACTTCATCAATGTAAAAGTTAAGCACTCTCAGCCAGTAATCCTGACTTTGTTTGCAGTGGAAATAAGGGGTATCTTTGGTGAGTGATTCCTCTTTCTAATGATGATTTGCAATCTGTAATGGTTATCTTCTCCCACTGACTAAAAAGGGAAAGCAAGCTTTCTGCTTGGAATTCAGCAGCTAATGCTAGGTGGAATTATTCTCATTCATATTATTTAACCTAAACACTTATATGCACTAGAGATTTTAAAAAACATATCTACAAACATTTACACTAATAGTCAAAATAATTTGAAATGCAAAGGATGTACTATCTATATTTTGCAATTTAAATAGATTGATTTTGGCTAGCCCTGTCTTTGAAATTCTAGAACTAGTAAGCAGTACCCTCTCTCATGTTGTATTTTAACTATAGATTGAAAATTTAAAAGACCAATTTTTAGGCATTTCTAATTCAAATCATGTCTTAACTTTTACGGAACAAATAATTGAAAAGAACTCCCTGAATAAACTGAAATAAAACACTTCCCATGAAGATCAGGCTATTTCTGTCAGAAGCTGATTGTGTACTTCAGCAAACTTAGATTTCAGGTGATTGGCCAATGATTTCTAGTGGTTCACTCAGATGTCTTTCTAAAAAGCATCTACCCCAAACACAGTATGCTTAAATATGTTTTTTCTTTTTGGCTCTAGACAAAACAAGTGTTCAGAAAGTACTCATACATGGGACCATATCAGCTCATTACAATTTGATGGTTTGTCATTATAAGAACGTAATCCAGAGTTAAAACAAGCATCTTGCAATCTTCACTATGCAACGTTTTAATCTAAAGAACACATACTTAAAAGTTTTACATGTTTCTTGAGGATAAAGGTAATTGAGACAAATAAAGCAATAACAACAAAAATTAGTAATTTACTATAGACTATCCAAAGAAATAAAATAAAGCATGTCTTTAACTTCTATTTCAGAACTTTTAAACAAACAATTAAACCACTGTTTGTTAGTAATGGCTTATTACATTTCCTATGCCTGATGAAAACATTACAGGAGGAAAAAAAAACCTCAATCAAACAAAAAGAGATTGAGAATTCTGCCTGTTGGTGCTTATGTTAAGTAGAAAATCACATCAGACCCTGAGGTGTTGTGCTAACAAAGTGCTGCTATAAGCAATAAAGTGCTGTTTGGATGCTTGTCCTTTTCACAGCAAATTTACAGCTAAAAGGAGAACTAGACTTTTAATAAGCACACAACACAACCACTCAGCTGAGCCCTTTCTGTCCATACATGAGTTGTGAAAACATATATTTAATAGCTCACAATCTCAGAGGAAGCATTTGTAGTAAGCCAAATGAATAAAATTAAGCTTTATGGCTGAAACATGTAATGTTCTCAGAGACCCTCTACTCATAGATAACAATGAAAAAAGAGGAATGTATCTTTCTTTCTGAAAAATATGAAAAGAAACATCCTACTTGAGCAGGATAGGGCTGTGATAACATGTTTATGATAAACCAAAATTGATGCACACTACCTAAAATTGTGAATACTTTAGTTGAGAAGCTACTGCAGAAGTTATTTATTGTCAGCTCTATCTAGACAAGATAGGAGGAAGGATTCCTAGCATAAAATTAATGTGTCATACCATCAGTTAGAAAATAATCTCTTTCTTGGCTTTGAGGTAGTCTATTTTGATCTATTCCCCTGTTGTAAACACTGGATAACACTAGGAAATGAAAATATAATGATGAGGATAACAACCTTGGATTATCCTTGGTGCCCTTCTCAGAACACTTTCCAGTTCTATTATGCTCTTGGGACAGTGGGATGAGGCACAGCACATGGTATTCAATGTACAAGTGCCTTGTGTAATGTTCCAATCACATTGCCATGCTGCCAAGTTTAGTTTTCTATTAGTTTCCTCATAAGCCCTACATCTCTGGTCTTTGCCTAAACAGAAGTATGAAGTTTGTAGTGCCCAAGATGTATCCAACAGCCTGTTATAAAAAACAGCGCTACAATTACTTCCCCACAGTCCTCAGAGTCCAAGGCATCTTTAAGCAAGAGGTTAGGTGCTTTCATTGTACTCACCCATGAGTTCCATTAGAACTCTGTGCTGAACAGTCTTTCATTCTTGAGACTAGCTACTTTTTGTCAATGTGTTCCATAACATCTTCCAAAGTCTTCTTACTTTCAATTGATTCTCTACCACATCCTCCACAAAGAAATCCACAAGATTTTTTTTCACTCACAAGATTTTCATTGTGAAAACATAAAAGTCTCTTTTTTTTTTACAATGACTATCAACACAAAGGCATCATTTAGCTTTTCTGTTACAATCTTATCTTCATCTCTTCCTCTATTCTAATTTTACTTGATCTGCAGGTACTCTTGCAAACTTGTTCCTTTTGATGTGCTTGAGGAAAGGTTCACTACAATTTAGATATCCTTTACTATCCTTTCCAAAAATGATGGGAAATCATGTCTACCAGAAACTAATGCACCAATGTTTTCAAGAAGTCTAATGGAAAAAGCTTGTGAATACAGTACAGTGTAAACAGAAGCAATTTGACCTGACCAGAAGCATGTTAGATTTAAAATTCTAACCTTAAGTTAGTCATGTACACTTCTGCTAAAATCAGTGTGCGTGGCAGGGGAAACTCACAAAGTTTATCCCAGCTGTTTTAGAAAGGGGTACATCGCTTCTAAAAGTACTTCAATCTCTCTGTTCATTATGAGATAAGGGAGATCACATTTTACACACAAAGCTGCACAAAGCTTACATTTAGAATGTAAGAATTACTAATAAGCTCAAAGGAACAGCTGCTCCCAGACAACACAAATTCAGCAGGTAGCTAAAGGTTACTGTTGGAGAGATGGTCAGTAAATTAAAAGTTTAGAGCAGGCTATGTTTGAGCAAAAAGGAAGCTCACATTTGGGAAAGTCTTATTATTAGTGCTCGTATTTATCACGGGAGAAACTTTGGCACCATATTCTTAAATTACGTGAAGACTCATTTCCAAAGTGATGATCAAATGCCTCTCCATTCCAGCAGCTTATGATTCTTAAGTCATATTCTAGCAGTACCTTCAGGTTTAGGTACATATATGAACACTGAAGTCCAGTCATGGAAGATTTTCAGTTAGAGCCATTACCTTTTCAAATGCCACAGTGTTTTTAACACTGAGGTAACAGAGAGACAAATCACTATGTGTGCTATACAACCACACTCAAGAACAGTTACTGCAGTTACTCGGGACTTTAAGTACATTATTTAATTTCAAGGAGAATTCCCCATCTAGTGCCCAGGCAGGAATGTACAAAAACCCAACACTTGAATTAACAGAATATGATTAAGTTGATTGCCTTCATAGTGGCTTCAACTGTGAAATCATTTAAGCATAACAGTTGAACAGTCAATGGGTAACTGCAGAAATTGAAGCTGTTAGACATGGATGTTATGGCCACTGTGTTTCTACTAATTATCTGCACATGGCAATTTCAAGAATCATTCCAAAGGAAGAAAAAAGTAACACTCTTTACCCAGAATGAAAGGTGGATGGTGTCACATACACAATGCTTCATGTAAGATGCAGTACTTACTCAGGGGTTACTAGAAAATCACTAGATCAGGAGGAACCTCTTTGTTCTCTAATCCTCTTTAAGCAACCTCTGCAAGTTCTGAAATTCCTTTCTGCATGCTGCAGACTGCTTGGAGAAAATGCATCTCATGCCATATAAGTCAATGAAGTCATGGGCAGGGACAGAGCAAAAGGAAGAGAGGCAAGTCCATGGATAGAGTATCCTATCTACATTCCTACTTTCCCTGATCTATCAATGACATAGATGCCTCTTAAAAATAGTGTTTCCCGTTTTCACTTCCAGGCAGAAACTGCTGCAACAGAGGAGTTGTTTTCTCTAGCAAACAAGTGACTCAAGACTCCCTAAGATTACCAGGAACTTCTTTTCTATGCAGATTTAAATCCCTGTCTGCTGCTGCTAAAGAACCATGCCTATTCTTTTCTGTTTGCCTTTCAGACTGTCACTTTTGGCAATTGAACCAAATGATGTAAACAATTAGTGACAGATTCTTACAAAGATTTGTGCATTGTTTCAAGCACTGAAGGTGACACCTTCTCTAGGAAACACCACTTGGAAGCTGCAGGCTGGGTCCACCAAGTACCAGGTATGTCTGTCTTTCACTAGCTGGTGACTCATGCCGTCCTAATACAAGTATCTGAAGTAAGGGATGGGTCTCTCTATCCACTTACCATCTTTATTTCAAGAAATACAACAGAAACCAACAGAAGCAACAGAGATTTAAAAACAAAAAGTGAACAAATGTTTGAAACACTGAAAGTTAGTATGAACATACTAAATGCAACTTAAAAATAGCAAATAGACTTATACAAGAGCTTCAAACATGAAAGTACTCGGGTATAGAAAAAGAACCTCAAATCCCATGGATGAAAATAAAGCATCTTTCAGGTTTTTCTATTCAGCTCTAATTATCAACACTAATTGATCCCTATTCAGAGACAGAAAACTAAGACCTGCCTTGGTGATGGGAACTGGAAGTGCTATTACCTGACACCTATACTAAACCAAATCCTGAAACAAATCTATAACATGAGAGCCTGTTTGGTCTTGAAGTCTCCAGTTTAAGACTTCACCACAACTCTGTGCAAAGATCCAGCCAAAGTGCCCGACAGACATTTATTCTCTTTTCAGGAAAAAAAACCCAACGCTCACAATGCGCGACTTGGAGTTCCCTTGGCAACAGCTTGGAGACATTCACACCGTTCCCTGGCACCTATCCACTGCACGCTGCTTTTAGCAAGAGCAAGGCAGATAAGTTCTCCCATTCTGTTTTGTCTGTTTTCTTTACAGCAGAGTTTTATTTTTTACTCACAGTTAGAGAACTAAGTACAACTATATATTTTATTAAAATGCTCAAATTTTTAAAAATGGGTAAAGAGAAATAGTTTCTAAGCCATTAATATTGCAGATTTCTGGAACTTAAAGTGAAAAACCACCGTGTTGGGTAACTACAATTAATTACCTAGGATGACCTAAGATGATGCAGTAGTTTTTTGTAGCCAGGTTTTGGTAGCAGTGGGCTACAAGGGTGGCTTTTTAAAGAACAAAACAAAAGAGCTTCCCCTGTATCTGACAGGGTCAGTGCCAGTTGGCTTTAAGACGGACCCACTGCTGACCAAGGCTGAGCCAATTAGCAACAGAGGTAAAGCCTCTGTGGTTACCATATTGGAGAAAGGGAAGATGTTGCTGTGCAGGTGCTAAAACTGTAGCAACAACAGGGAGTGAGAATTTGAGGACAACATCTCCACAGACACCAAGGTCAGAGGAGAAGGATGGGTAGGAAGTGCACAGACACTGGAAGAGAGATTCCCCTGTGACCTCTGGTGCAGCCCATGGTGAGGTAAGTTGTTCCTCTTCAGCCACAGAGGAACAGAGACCCACTCAGAGCACATGAAAGACTCCACACAGGAGCAAGCAGATGCCCAAAGGAGGTCATGACCCTGTTGGGGACTCATGATGGAGCAGTTTGTTCCTCAAAGACTGTTCTCCCCATGGGTGAGACCCATGCTGGAGCAGTTCATGAAGAACTGTACCCCATGGGAAGGACTCACATTGGAGAAGTTTATGGAGGACTGTCTCCTGTGGGAGGGACCCCACACTGTTGCAGTGGGAAGTGTGAGGAGGCCTCTCCCTGAGAGGAAGCAGCAGCAAAGTCCATCTGTAATGAACTGACCACAAACCCCATCCCCTGTCTCCTGTTCTGCTATTGGGGAGGAAGTAGAAACTTGGGAAGAAGCAGAGGTGGGGGGAAGTGCTTTAAGATTCAGTTTATATTTCTCATTTTCCCTACTCTGTTTTGATTGTTCATTAATAAATCAAATAATTGTCCCCAAGCTGACCTTGTTTTGCCCGTGATGGTAATTTCTGAGTGATCCCTATCCTTATCTTGACTCATGACCCCTTTGTTATATTTCTCTCTTCCCCTGTCCAATTGTGATAGAGTGGCTTGCTAGGCACCTGGCACCCAACCAGGGCTAAACCACCACAGACAATGAACATTGACAGGTTTTTTTCCTCTCTTATTATTTGCTGTCACCCTGATCCAGTACTATGGACATCTAAAGTTCTGATCTTCACAGCACATGCAGGACTCAAGCAATTAAAACTAGAATATCTATTTCTCTATCTTGCTGCTACTCATAGAATAGAATCATAGAATCGATTCAGTTGGAAGAGACCTTTAAAACCATCGAGTCCAGCCTTTGTCCCAGCCCCATCAACCACTAGACCATTTCCCTAAGTGCAACATCCAATGGTCTCTTAAACCCCTCCAGGGACGGTGACTCCAGCACCTCCCTGGGCAGCCCGTTCCAATGCCTGACAACCCTTTCAGGAAAGAAATTCCTCCTAACTCTTCTCTTTACTCTTCAGTTTGAAATACAAATGCAACAAATAAAACCTCTGTGCTTGATACTGATGGATAGATAGCTAGACAGACACAAGAGAAAGCTTCTGAGATACTAACTCAGAAGTTAAGCTCTAACTTCTTAAAACAAGTAAATGTTTAAGCACTCCTATGTGCTACCAAAGTCAACATCTGGGTGGACTGTCTGCCACATACATTTCATGGATAAAGTATTTTTATAACACAAAAGTGATATTTACATCAATGTGCCTCCTTCATTCCTTTTCTTCCAGTCTCTGTTTTGTTTCAGTTACGGTACTATGAAAAAATCTGCCTCCAGGGACCTTACTGAGATATGTCAGGTAACAGCATGGCTCAAGGCATTTAAAAAATGTTTTATTGAAAGGGTTTTAAAAACAGTCAGATTTTTTTAAGGTCTAAATTTTCTTAAACTTAAATTTAAAATCTAGAATCACAATTTTGGTGCCTGGAGCTGTGCTCTGACTTCACTTATGCATCATTGTAAAAGTATTTTATTCAAGATTCTCTGTTATCTTCTTCATTTCTACATCTATCCTTAAAAAGGCTAGAAGTTGTGTTTCTGGCATTGATTTGAATACTTTCACACTATGAACTGCATTAAGGAAGAAAACTTATTTGGTATCTACAAATGCTTGTGAGCTGAGTGTATTAAATTGACAACAAAGTGGGTTTTTTCTTGTAAAAAAATTTAACACCACCACCACTACTACTACTGTTACTACTTCTAGGGAAACATTAACATGTGAATGACTTTTCCTGTGTATGAGTTAATGGTGAATATGAGCTGAGTAAAATGTCTATGCAGAATATAAATTCTGAGCATAAAGATTTTTGTCTACAATTGGGGAAAATGATAGCTTTAATCTAAGACAGCCCGGTTATCAAGCACAGAGGTGTGCTTGGGATTGGTGCTTCCTTGGATCAGAAAGTATTTACTGCACATGCACCTCTGTTGGCATGAAATTAAAGACATTAAAGTTGTTCATGCCTATGCATAGGGTAGTCATCTTTGTCTTCTATATGGATGTACTCAAAGTCTAATGCAGGGGATTTAAATGATACATAATGTTAAGCGAGTCATTTTAGCCACAAGTAAAATAGATAGCAGGGAGGATTCGAATAAAAAAAGATATGGAAAAGATACTGCAATGCAAAATACTCAGAGAAAATATTTATAGTTGTTTGTTGTTATTAATCATCATATACTTTGCTTCCTTGGGGAACAGAGCATATATTAACAGAATTCATTTATTATCAACTCAGAAGACAGATTTTGAACAGAACATGCACATCGTGAGAAACTGTGTTGACAATGTGCTAAGAACAATGGGCAGCAGGTCAGGTGCTTAGACTCTTCTGCTATGATGCAAAGCATCATCTATCAAACTGTTAAACAAGATTGCAGTTTTATTAAGAACAGATTCTTGCTCACAATGCAAAGCAAAAATTACAGCATATTGCAAACAACAAATACACCACATAAGAATTAAAGATACTGCTACTGTGTGTTCTCCAAAACCGCACATACACAAAAAGCTCCACATTTGTTTTTAAAATAAAGGAATAGAAAGGAGAACCAAGTTCTCCTTTCAACAAGTTATTTTTCTGATAACAGAATACAAAGCTCAGACTTTCTCAGGTGATGCATTAAGCTTTTATCAGGAAAGCAAACTATATTTCCTCCTCAGGTTGATTGCAGACATCCAAGGGTTACTATGACACAATAAATTGTTTTTTACCCCACAACTGGAAAGTGGCAGGAAAGTTATTCTGAACAGACTGCTCAGTCCCGTAAATCTGGCATTGCCCTTTTGCAACAGGCTTCTCATCAGGCTGAGCAAATAAGACAGCTTGAATCAGGAGTTTACATTCCTTTCAACAGGCTTCTACATGCAAGATAATGTGTTTTGAACATTCTTATGCTAGTTAACAGAACTGACATGTGAACGGCAATATCTATCACTAGATACCCCTCTGCCTCCAGCACTTAACTTGGGGAAAAGGACAGCAACACGTCTGCTCTCGCAACCAGCAGTTCTAGAAAAGCTAAAGCATAAGACCTCTACCTGAGTAAAGATGCTTAAATCAGGCACAATTTTAGACATTTTCTATTGAATTATGTTGTGAAAGAAACAAGAAAAGCTTGTCCATAAACCTAACATTCACATATAAGAACACTATAACCATTTAAGCAGTCTTTAAGAGATATAGAAAAAGAAAATATATTTAAACTTACACTCATTTTCTCCTCCAAATCCTTCTCCTGTACTTTGCTTCTCTTCCCTAGATTAATTTTTGCCAAGTATCTTTACTGTCTTTGTAAATTTTTTAAATGCTGTCTTGATCTTCCCTATTATTCATCTGCCCTGAAGTAGGATTATATCTTACTAATTTACTTTCAGTGGCTTGTGCTATTTCTTCCTACAGAGGATTAAGCATAATAGAGTACTTTCCAAATCATGAATCTTGCCTTAGAAGTAAAGAGTGTCCAGAGCTAAAGAAGCGTAAATCAATAAATCAGTAAATCAATGCAGTGTAATTTCAGCGACCAAAAATGCTTCTCTAGGTAGTAATTTGCCAGTAGAAGTAACCGCTCTTTAACTTTTCAATCTTATCCACAGAAATTAACAACAAAACTCCTGGGGTATTACAAAACCCTCTGGGATTCCAAACTGATAGAAAAAAATCTGTTCCAGTAAACTTGCAAATATGTCATTATTTAAACTAATTCAGAAAACACTGCTTATACTGGTAGAACTACTACTTTTCCTTAAAATTAAGAGACAAAATCAAGGAGAGGTTAAACCACGTTTCCTTCACATTGCTTTTAATAAAGATGTTTGGAAGTAATGACAACCAAATCAATTCACCTTGTCCTTGAATAACAGGCTTTAAAGGGAGGAATCCCATCATCAGGTGAGAAACCAGGAAAGCATGAAACAACAGACCAACCATCTCATCATCTCCGAGAGTACCACAAGGAGAACATTTTCCTTGTAAAGAAAAAGAACTTTTGCATGAGTACAACAGACAAAAAAAAGAGTCAAAACTGTTTTGATAACCCTCATGTTGTCACACCTTGGTAGCAAAGGCCAGTGAAAGGGACTCACAGGCAATCTGCAGGCTCAGAGATGCATTTACCTCCAAGGTTTCAGGTTCTTCACTCTTGACCAGGACTGAATATGAAAGCACTAACCAAGGATGTGAAAGACCTATGCTGATCTTCCTAGCAGATTATCTGGATTAAAACCTCTTGGTTTTGATCTTTTCAACGTGAAAAAATAAAGGTGGAACATCAGGGCTCTCAACACTTAAAAAAACTCCACACTTGGAAGCATCCATCGTTACTCCACTTTATAAAATAAACCAAACCAAAGACATTTTAAAATAGACACTTTTTCTTCATAGATTCAATGTCTAGCTTGCAAGCTCTTTGGGGTAAACACTACATCTCAACGTTGGCCGACACAGCAAGATCATCAGCTTATTTGAAGCCCCTGGGTGTACCAAATGTATATCTTTAACAGAAATACATAAGATATCCTGTGATTGTAATAGGTGAATAGGAATGGTAATGCTAATGTTTTATAACTGTTAGCTTCCACATATTTATCTGCTCTTCTATAATATATCCCATTTTTTGTTCTCATTTCTTATTTCTCTCTGTTATCATTCCTTATCTGTTCTCACAGTTGCTTTTAGAAATGGAACCTAGAGAAAACTCTTTCTGAAAGATAATGTCTTTGTCTGCAGATTAAATAGTCCATGAGGAGATTTAGCATTTATGAGGGAACTGATTCCGTTCTGTGCAAAGCACAAGTCACACTCTGAGCATAAACAATCACAGGTAGCTTCAATTGACTTAAGTGGTAGCATTTTACTGGATTCGACCCTCTCAAAGAAGAGAGAAATTTGAGCAAAAAGAAAAATAAAGCCACATCTTAAGCACTAGAGGAGGAAAATGTTGAAATCTAGATGTAATATAATCATCAAGGGAATCTTTTGTATATCCTACAGGCAGAATTACAAATGCACTTTTAAACGAAGCACCAGGTATTAAAATACTATATGTTCTGAAAACCTCACCCTTATACATTATGCTAGCCTGTAATGTGCAACAATCTGAAGACAGTTTAAAAGAATACCTGAAATGTGAGATAAATACATGTCATAACACAGTGACAGGCAACCATTAAAGATAAATTTTGTGTGCTGTAACACTCTTCTCAGAGCCAAAGTAATCAACTAGAGAGTATGTTTAATAAAATGCTCAAACTTTTAAGAAAAAAATTAAATTACTACATTTGCTGTGATTCCCAAATTCCCAAAGTACAGCCTGAGGCTCTAATCTAGCATTTTCCTATGGGATATTCTACTTAGAATTACCCAAGAGGAAGAAAAAACCCAACCAAAAAAGAATGGCTTTTTAACTCAGCTTTAAAAAATCAAGCATACTGAATTAAGTCTATATTAAGTGTGGCTGAAGCTGAACCAGCTGCAAGAAATCATCTTTTCTGTACCTTCTTAACACTGAGTAGCACTTCTGAAGATAAGACATACAGGTGCTCAGACTTTACAGCGGTGAGCCAAAAATAGTACTAAGTCTCAGATGCTGATACAAGCATTTCACAGTTTATAGTGTTTTTATCTTAACAGTATCCATCAAGTGTCCAGACCACAGAGGACAATAAAAAGAGGTGGAGATTCATTTCATTTAACTTCCTCAACTCATAATTACTTGTTATATTTAGGCTGAATTAGATGCCCCAGCTGCTGCAGTGTTGCAGGACAACACACCAGCACATCCAGAGGTTCACTTGTTCTAGCGTTTCATACACCTACCTTAGACTGGGCTGAATCAAAGCCGTTGGTACTTGCATCTCTCACAGAATCTCAAGGGTTGAAAGGGAGTCTTCCACAGGTTAAAAGGGGATCCCAGATAATTAACCAATTAGACTCAGCTGACCCAGCTCCATAGACAGCTACAGCTCATGAAACAATTTCCTAAAAGTAAGTCAAATTCATACCTAGCAATAAATCTATGCATCCAGGTTATATGGACTTGCTGATCTTGACCACAGTAATCTGGCAAACGTCATACAGGGAAAAAGGAACAGGGCAAATCTCACAGTTATGCCTAGTCCTTGTTTAGTATTTTCTTCAGCAGATCATCCCGACTCTTGGAGTTGCATTTTTAAATCAGACATGAGGATGCTTTCTAATTTTCATAGGACTACAGGGCATTTACTCAGTGGGAGTGCTGCTTACATGATTATCAAAGTAAAACAGTTGGGTTTCACATTCGAGAAACAAGAAATTGGCTCTGCTCAGGCAGATTTACCTCACCTTGTGTTTTGTTTTCCTTAGTATTTTTCAAACCACTTTTAAAACCTGAAATCAGCTTCTGTTTTGTTCCTGTATTAAAAATAGGACATATATCTATCGCTAACATATAAATCAATACAGGATTGGAACATAAATTGGAGGTATGCAGAGATGTTAAAAAAGAGAGGTTTAATTATTATTGCCAACCCTCTTAACCTCCATCACATAAATGGACGTTCTGTAAACTCACTTAACACAAGATCCATGACATCCAGATGCACACCCTGATATGCAGTACAGATGACACCACATGGCAACTCTTCCTCCTCTTCCTTGTCCATCTCTCTTCTCCACCTCATTCAGCAAAAGAGTTCAGAGACAGATAATTTCTACGAACTCACTTGGGTTTACAATCACTGATATATTACTGTGCTGACTGAAAAATTCAGCAGCCTTGGGTTCAACAATATAGAAAAAAGAAGCAGGACAGATGACTATGAACATCTGGCAGTGTCCCAAGGATGGCTTTCAGGTGACAGACCTGTCTATATGTCTAAACTGCTTATGCAGTTAAAGCTATATCAAATAATTACATTTTTCAACAAATACATGTTTCTGTATGCTGCAGTAAAGCTGGCCATTTCAGATACATTATTGAAGGGAACATCACGCTGAATGCATCTTCTACTTAAAATGTCGTATGTGCAACTGAAAGCAGTCTATTAATTAGTGGTATTTGTTTAATATGTTACAGGGCAAAACACAGGCAATCAAACAATACCAAGGGAAGAAGGGCAAGTTCTAGTTTTCAGTCTGCGGTGACTTCCAAGAGGCAGTGAGAGCCTCACCTTTCCTGCTGAGCATATGCTATAAAGAGGCAGCAGAATTGCTTTCATCAAATTTACAGGGAAATAAGAAAAGGTAGTGGGGGTAGAAGGAAGGAAAAAAAGACAGAGATGACTCTAAAGAAGTAATTTCATTGCACACAGTGTGTCTGACTGTTGATGAATAAAACAAAGACAATTCGATTCATTAAATGCAGACTGCCAGTTTGTAAACATAGACTGCAGGCTATTGATTTAACTGAGTAAATGCCATCTATACTGGGATATTGTTGGGACACAGTAAGCTTTTTATATTACTCCAAGCAATTTGGCATATTTCTCTGTGTTGTACTTCTAGCTCTCATTAACAAGTGTTCATTTAATTTCATAGCACTTGTAACGGAAGTATTGAACGTGTGCAAATTCTTGTAACCTCTAAATATAGGCTTCCAGCTCAGGGATACAAGATTCAGTTCTGATAAGCCATAAGGATAGTCAGATATCTTTAGCAAGGACCAAGCAAGACAGTGCTAGTGTTCATGTTTTGCTGTGGCAAAACTATAATTGAAAATAATTTCTCGAAGGTAGGTGAGACCCTGAATCTATCAAAACATTCAACAGACTTGAGAACTGCAAGGTATTGGTTACCAGAGCCTAAAATTAAAATGTCATGGTGTCCCAGCTTGGCACTATCAGAAATTCAGTGCTTGAAACTGCATTTCGGATAATCACGTCCTCTCAGAAGAGAGAAGGCCTGGAAGCAGAAGAATACCAACACCTTTTCAGTTCCACCTAAATTAAGTATGAAATTTGGAAGAACTGTCTTACAAATAGAGCAAAAGGGAACAAACTAAGAAGAAACCTCATAGATCAAAAGGTAAAATCTCAAGCAAATGTAAAAATCACTGAGAAAGTCCAATGTAGAAAAGATTTAAAGCGAATTCTCTTCTGCTTGCTAAATGTCAACTGATTTCTCCTTGGTATTAGACTCTCTTTTTTTGCCTTCAATTTTTCATACTTTTTTTTCCCCCCAGCAGCTTGAATACATTTGTAATGAATCACTGTGCAAAAAAAAAAGTATTGCTGATGGTTAAACTCAATACTTCTTACAGCACAGGAACAAAATCTCACTATAACCAGCCAGGAGAATGAGAAAAATGACAGAAATTTTGATTACTGTAGAATTGGAATTTTACAGCTTCCCTAAATATTTTGTTTATGTGCAATGAAGACTGAATAGAAAACTGCAACTCATACATACATGAAACAAACAGTATCAATTTTAGGAAAAGGGAGGTGATACACATGCAAATTACAATCTCCCAATTGCACATGACACTTTCAAAAGCACAGGCAATGGAATGGACCCTGCTTAGGCATATCCCAAAATGTTTTCTTCTCCCAAATTTGACCCAAATTTGTGTCTTGCCATCTGGTCTACAACAGCAATCTGAGCAATCACCAGGCAAGAAACTCTAAGCCAAATATCATAGTAATCTTTGCTTCTACAGTGACAAATTTTAAAATGCCATCTCAACTTCCATGTGCTATTTCTCACAGTCAAGAAATCTAATGATCTGTTTCTACAAGACTGCTATAACTACAGACGGAAAAAGAGTTTATCACAACTGAATAAAGCTCAGCTGCGCCAAAGCTGATTCTCAGAGCAGAATAAACTTCCATGGGAGCTAAAAACCTCTCCATCTTGTTTTGCTTCCAAGTGCAATAGGGACTCCTCTGATTTTGGTAACAGTATCCTATAGCATATATATGGTATACATGTAATTTAGAAAACTCCCTTAAAACTAGAACAGTTTTGTATAACCAATCTCCCACCCAGAGGAAGGGGCAAAAGAATGAACTGCACATGACAAACAGCAGTCAAGTTACTTAGCATGTTCCTGCAAGGCAGTGAGAAACTCTTCAATAGTGGTAGTAGTAAGAATATAAACACAGTAGACATGGAGCAGATGAGGGGAGGGGATAAATTATTTAAAAGGAAATGTTGCACTCCTATCCTAAAGACCTAACAGTGCTCGTTACACAGGTACCTGTAAATAGACTGTATAGAAAGTGATACATATTTACAGAATGAATAAACAGAGTTAACAGTCATTTCTGAAAGGAAATATGGTAATGCAGAGTATTCAAATTCAAACGAGAGATTTGTAAAACCCCAAGACATCAGTTTTTGGTGTTGGGTAAATTAAAGTAGCCCTAGCAGTCACAGTCAGGTCACCCCCATTTAAACAAGATGAAAACTGTGCTGTTGATTTGGACTTATTAAGAGAGCACTTGCCAGCTCATCAAAGTGTGGCCCTATTCCTATTAAGCTCCTTCTCATCCAGCATCTTTCCTCTTGATTATTAACATCTTTATTCAGCTACACATGCACTGCTGCTAGACCCACTGCAAGTCACTTGCTATAAATCTGACTGGAAGTTTGATAGCGTGGTCAGGGGACTCTGATAGCATGTTTATGCATTAAACATACACATCACACCTACATATAAATTCATTTTGCCTCTTGAGTCTCCCGATGCATTTTATCATTCTATGTCTGTCTGGATTACGGCACTCTGAAACTAGAACTGGCTTGGTGTTTGTGCCTGGCACAGTATCAGAGTTTAACAAATAAGAATTAGTAACAATATTCCGGAGGGTGTTGTGCAGTGCCAGAGGAAAGCCATTGTGAGGTCACACGTCACTAGTGTCTGCTCACTGCCAGCCGCTTTAAAAGGTTTCCAGGAGAACCCCTGCAGAATACTGAGCAGGAGAACCCCTGTGGAGTCATTGACTCTGCATCCTGCTACCAGAAATAACATCCAGGGGAATCAGGTTGGGGAAAGTGAAAAAAAAAGGCAAGGAGAAATAAAATAAGCAATAAACTTCACATGCAGGTACAGCTGCTAAACTGTTTGGAAGTGAAGATACAGCAGGGAGGTAAATGCTATTTAACTCAGACCACATACAACACAGTCTTGAAGACCCTCCAGTTTCCTTACATTTTAATTGTGAGTTCTTTACTCCTTCAGTAAATAAATCATCAAGAACCACATAACTTAAGGTGGCTTGTTGTGAGCTTTATCTCCCACAGTCAGTGGCTAGTTGGATTTTTTCAGGAATGCTGTCTCTGTTGTTGCAAGCATCATTTCTGTTCTCCTGGATAACTGGACTGCAGAAAAAGGTGTGTGTGAATTTTCAGGTGGAAAAGTCTGTCTAATTTGAAAGAGACAGCTCCACTCATTTCAAATCACTCCAAAAGGTAGGTGCAGAGGCTGAAAACGACACACAACGACAGCCCAACAAAGCATCTGTAAAAAAGATCGAAATGCAAACTGAGTGGTCCAAATAGAAAAGACTGAGCCTAGTCTTTTATTTTTTAATTAAAAATGCACTGCATGAATGCCTTATTATAAGTTAAAAGGGGTAAATGAATGATCCTGACAATATTTGCAGAGCAAAGCGGAACATTACATTTTTCTGTGACTGAAAGGGATGTGGTGGAAGTCAGACAGAATCATGATGCAGCTTCCTTTCCTCTTACACTTTTATTAATTCAATTACTGAATTGTTTGAGGCTCTCCTCCCCCACTGTCTCTACTCTCCCCTAGAATGAAAAGTTTCACCTTGACACTACCTTTTAAACTAAAACCATTTCTGTATTCATGGCTGGTGTGGAATTAGCGGTCCCAGAAAATGGCATTCACTCCCAGTTCATTACATGGGGAGAAGATGGACAGCAGAAAATTGCTTTGCAGAGGTACTCACAGCCCAAGTTTGAAGATGGTAATTTTAATGCCAATTTGGATGCATGCTGCTGCCATAGCCAGTGAGGACACTGGTTATGATTTACACATTCAAATAATAGCTACAGTACTTAGTTTTTTTGAAGGCAACTATCCAGGATCATTGCAGTTGCTACATACTTCAGTGAAGCAGAAGATCAAACTGTTATCATGTTAACTTCACATTTCATTTATTCTTACTTATATTTCATTCATACTTCTTGGTATTTGTAGTGATTGGTAATATCTAGGTGCTTTTATTACACCACTCCTTTTACTGCCACAGGAAAAAAATAAACAAATCAAAATGACACACCATTACTTCAATAAGTTTTAGAACACAGCAATTTTTGACCTTACTTCTGATGATTCCCAAAGAGTGTTTCCTGCACTAAGCGCTAAAAAGGTACCAGGAAACCCTGTACTGAAGGCAAACAAAAAAAGTAGCTTCTCTTCACCTCCAAAGTTGCATCTACAGTGTACTTCCAAGCCATGTGCACACATTTCCAAGCTTTCTTCCCTCCACAGCCATCCTTCCCCTTGTTTCACTCAGGTTTCTACAGCAATGCTTACAACGGAGTGCCATGCATATGCATGACAGCAAAATATCCTTTATGAATGAATGAGGGTGAAAATGACATTTGATGTTCCCTTGAACAGAATGTAATTAAAATGAAAACACCATTGTTTCATTCATTCACTGATATTCTCTGACAATTAGCAGCCATAATCATTTACAATATCTGTTGATAGTGAAGACAATAAAAAGTGGAAATCACCTTGTTGGGGCAAAATGCATTTGTGATGTGGATGGGCAAAAGAACAAAAAGGAAAAGAAGGGGTTGCACAAGCAAACACCTTCTGATGTGTGATTGGAGATCTCCTGTCCCATTCAGCAGGTTGTGACAGCAATGGTAGCTCCTGGTTCAGCCCTTGGACAGTCAGCCCTGCTGATGCAAATGAGACCAAGCATTATGAACTCTGGTTTTAATGGAGAGCTAATGCACCCTGAGTGCTCCTGGCAGGCAGATTGGGCCTGAGGTCACTTGTTCCGAAAGGCTGCAACAAACAGGTGAGAACCACCGTCCCTGTAAATCTCCTCTTGGATATCACTCACCGTGCACGTGTTCTCTCTCCATTTTTGCTCACTGAACACAACATGCTTAGCTTCACACTTAAATAGATCCAGAAATGCTCACTCAAGTCAAGAAGCTGCAACCACACTTCAGTGGGTAATTTGTGCCTGCAACCAAGTTTCAGCATGGTTTGCTGTCACCTTGTCCTTGCATCAAAAAGGGGCCTTGTTTTTCCCTGACCTTAAATTCTCCATAAGCTCAAGCTACAAAACGTGCCCAGATTCAAGGATGGATGTTCTGGATGCTGGGAGAGACTGGCAAAGTCCCAAGTTTACCTCAGTGTGCAGACTCACATCTCTTATCTGGATCAAGTCTGTAACCTCCTGTTGGTTACAACATAGCTTTCAGAAAGACAAGCAAACGACTGTATTTCAGCATTCTGTGTGAAGAAGTACCTGCTGAATATCTGTGCAAACTGTCCTAAGGGTTAACTTTTCTAACCATTTAAAAATATCTCTTTTCAAGCCAATATATTAGATGGAAGCTTTCAGTCTTTAGAACACTTTATGCCTTTCTGTTAAATTAGGTTGCTCTCTACTAGAACAAGTGTTTTTACCAGTATTTCTCTGAAAGATGAAATGTCACCCTTTTATTCTCTCACTGACAAGCTAAACAGATCAAGCCTCTCACTGGGAGAAACATCACCTTTGAGAATCTTTTAAGTTTATCAGTATTATATCTGAAGGGACAAGGTGATGGCCTCTAACCATGCATATTATTTCTAGTTCCTTTTAGCTGGTTCATGCATCTGCAGATGGTGTTTGGTCCCCTAACCTCGCTGCAAAACATGTTCCACTGGCAACCACCAAAGATCTTAAACCAACCTAGAGTTACTTCTTTTGAAAGCATCTCATTTTATAGGAAGTTTACCTTTGTGTAAATCTGTTTTCAGTGGCATTAGGTAGTTGTTTAACATCATGTTTTCCTTCTATGTATTCAGTGCGAAGTAGAGGAGATTGAGGAGAAAATAAACTCCATGTATGAAAAAAAGAACAAAGGTCTATATGTAAATGGGCAAAAATATCTTTCTGAAGTGCTAGGAAATTCCACTACAGTTTGATCCTGTATTAGAACATTGTTCCTCATTTGAAATAATATAATGCAGTCTGCCACTTTGGTCACATAATCATTTCTTTTAGACACTAAAAATATTCCCATTTGCTTTCAGCATAAACATGATGTGAAATTTCTGACTTAACTATCTCTGTAAAAAAATCTGGAAGACTGAAGATTAAGCTGAAGCTCACTTTCATTCTATATCACCAGTCTTGGCAGTGTGTTGCTAATTTGAACAAGCATTGCACACTTCAGACTTGTTAAAAAAAACCCTGTTAAAATAATCAGAAAAGGGCTGGGTATCACAATGGACATCACAATGCACTATCCTGGTGCAATGGAAGAGTACAATTTAAAATGTAATAACTTGTAGCACTGCATTCATTTCTGCACTACTGCAACCAATTTACAAATAACAGGGACACCATCTGTTCTCTAAAGAACCGTGGCAAAAAGTGCCTGCTAGCAATTAAGGGGTTGTACATGAGACATGATTTCTACAGATTCCACTGTTTCCTTTTTTCCCCGTTTCGTTTTGTTGCTTGGTCTGGAAAGCATGTCATCGCAAATACCAGTGGATGGTCTTACCAGTGGTTTTGTTGTTTTCTCCTGTTCTAGCCTACTTAGCTCACAGATGTACTTTTTTAATCAGTGTATTTGGTATTCATGACTAATGTGAATTTGCAGTGAAGAGATCTGAGAGAATTATGTGGATTTAGCTTTAGAGCTTTTCCCATCCTGGCAGACGGACATTAGTTGAACATTTATTCTGCTCTGGCTAATGTATTCTCTCTCTCTGGTCTCTCAGTTATTCTTAGTTTTCCCTTTCTCTTGTTAATAGTTACGGCACATTAGTGTAAGTCCTGCTTCTTTCGGGTTATGCTATTACAGAGACTTTGCTAATATGTGGACAGCAGTGCTGTGGCAATTGATTTCACTGTTACAGATTTCCACAGTCCTAAATGGTTTAAATTTAAAAGAGACTATAGATTTGTCTATTCATTTGGCAATTTAATTGTGTTAATGCATTCTGGAATGTGCTCGGATCTTTGGAACAAATCTGTGGCCTTTGTATTTGAGAGTGATCCCTATGTACACAATACCATTCTGGCATTTGTTATCCAGATGAGTCAATTAAGACATAGTGAAATGCAAAACAAAGACATACAGGAAAAGTAACAGGCTGCAGTATTACTTGCTTGTATGTTCCCTTTGGCCAAAAAAGTTATCTCTAAAAAAATTTGTTTCAGTTCACTATTATCATAATACCTTGAATAGTCATTTGAGCTTTGGCATCAGAGCAGCAATGATGATTTTGTTTTCTGTTTACAAATTAGCTGCAGTGGGTCTAAAATACACCAGATACTTTCTTTTAACGTGTCCCCACCTTTGAAAAAGCACATAATCCTCTTGTAGATATAATAACGTAACGATTAGGATGAGTAGGAATTCATCTGTAATTTTAAGCTACATGAACACCTGGGCTCCTGCAAAAATCTGTCCTTGTAGCAAAAAAAGTTTCCAGAGACACGGTGCTGAATCAATCCTCCATGCCAAACCCCACAAAAGCCTATATGAACATGACTAGTAGATATGATTGCATTTGTCAGTCACACTAAAAACAGGATTACCACTTTTCATAGTGACTAAGGTCAGGACCAGTCCCTTAGGACAGAAGATAAACCAGACCAGTGTCTTCAAAATGTCTACATGGAACAATCCTGAATCATGAGTCACAGAGGAAGCCAAGGGACATTTTGGCCACGCTGGCATTAAGAAATAGAGTCTTGCAATATCATTAGTTCCTCTTAGCTGCTAAGAAATATGTTTCAAGATTGACAGAAACTGAGTATGTGTAAATTTAAAACTGTACAGAGGACACATAAAGAGACTTCACATTCATTTAGTAAATTATTTTAACAGCAGAGAATTTAATACTAGGATTTTAAACCAGAGCATTTTAGAGATGCCAATAAAATTGCCTCAATACAACGTAGCACAGGCTTGGATTTCCTGGAAATTAATCTTAATTTTGAGGGAACTTTGCTGTTGCTGGTAATAGTCAGCAGTACACTGAGGTAGGCAGAACTAAACTTTGATCAATGAGAAATATTCAGTGGTAAGCAGCAATTAAGTGGATCTGAGAGGAATGCAACAGATTTCAGTATGGAAAGAAACAACTACACTGGTTATACTTACAGGAGCTTTTCAATTTGATTGGTACTGTATGCTCAAAATTCTATGCCGTTCCACTGGACTACAAGGTACATGATCACTACACCTACAAATGGAGGTTAAGAATGATTATCCTGCTTCACTTTTTGCTAACGTGAGTCCTTAACAGCTTAAATACAAAATGCAAGACCTGACTTAGCATTTTATATAGCTAATGGTATGGGAGGTGTGAGGCAGTGACAGAGACCAGCAGTACCTATCTCCCTTGACGGCAGGCAGGCAGCTGTGGGAAGGGAAGAAAAGGAGGACGGGAGTTTTCTGTTATGGGTATGAGCAGGCACATACAAAGGCAGAACCTGCTACTCCCTCTGGGCTTCAGAAGCATGTTTTAAATTTTGTGAGCTAATTTTGTGCCTTCAGAGGCACTCACAGAATAGAAATCATAGTATTTTTGTTTAGAT
This sequence comes from Colius striatus, assembly GCF_028858725.1. Lineage (NCBI taxonomy): Eukaryota > Metazoa > Chordata > Aves > Coliiformes > Coliidae > Colius > Colius striatus. The sequence goes on from NC_084763.1 coordinate 53,454,472, forward strand.
TTGAGAAACGATCAGTAGCTTGTTTGCACAAATGTGTGTATAGACACGTGCTATCAGAAAGCTCAAACATCTGGTTATTTGATTGCTCCACTTGGTCAGAAAAAGGCCCAGTGAGTAAAACTACTCCTTGTTTGTGTAATTGAATCTTAGAAATTATACCAGAGCAGGAATCATTGGAGAGAGAAAAAACACAACTACTTACTAATACTTTGCTTTAGGGTGCTTTACGGCAACAGGCTATTCACGCTACTGTAGCTGGAGGAAGACTGTATGTGCTAGGAAATCAAAGGCCAGTCTCACTGTCCATATTTGGGTGTATGGTGCACATATCTGTACCTAGAATCATAGATCTCCATTTTGTCTATCTGGTTTATCTCAAAAGACATGGTGCTGAAATATGCAAAAGTTGTACTTTTTAAAACAATGTGTATGGCAGGACTACTGTGCAGTTCAGTACCCTGCCTGTACACAGGACCAGAAGGGTAGAATACTTCTTTTCACATAGCTACAAATGAAGAATACTCTCAAAACACCTCTCTGCTGCTGCTTGGCCTTCCATTCAGCAGAAGAGGCCATTTAATGCAGTTCACTGAGTTTTGTCTTATTCCTTCTTCAATGCTCTCACCATCATTTCACTCTTAAGAATGAAGAAGGGTGTATTTTTTATAAGAAATAGATTAGGTTTTAAAACTGCCATCCATGAGTAATCCCTGTAAGGTGGCACTGTTCTCACTTCCCTTTAACTCCCCAGTTTCAGAAGCCTGAATATTTTTCAAAGTGAAAAAATTGTTCATTTTGGCACTTGACAATTCGGCCTGGGAGAAAAATAGTGACAGCACTGAAAAACCATTCTCACAGTGATCATGCTGCAGAAATAAAGAGATGCCTAGGTAAGGCAGAAAATATCTTTTCACAGATTGGGCTTTCTAACAGCAACTCGTTTCCACTATCAATTTCAGTTTAGTGACACAGGTAAACACTCTCATTTGCACCTGTTGCACCAACTTAAATCTCTATTTTCTGTACCTCCATTTAACAACCCATGCCCTGCTCCTGAGGGAATAAAATAAGCAAACACTAGGCTCCATATCATAAGTCTGCAGGTCAGACACAGCAAAGAGAAGGCATCTCTATCATAAAGGTAAATGTAGTCTCTAGATGAGAAGCTTTCTCAGAACCTGGCCCAAGGCAGCATGAATTACCATCACAACCCTCATCACTATCTGCTCTATGCACAGGGCACAACTACTGTAGCTTTGTCCTTTTTCCACGTAGAGACACAAGTTGTTATCACAATAAAACCTCCATGAAAAAAGAAAGAAGCTGCAGACACATGGGTGCTTTCCCCATGGAAGAGGATGAGGGGATAAACAAGTACAAAACCATATGCTGTTTCATATGGCCTGATAGCAATGGGATAAGAGTGTTTCAAGTACAGAAAAACTGTGCTTCAAGTGCAAATACTGAGGTAAACAGCAACTATTTTAATCCTTATCCATTACCAGAAGCATTGTAGTGGCACACTGCTCCTATGACTAGACCCACTCAGGTTTCATCTCCAACCCTGCCCCAATTACTGCTCTGTTCTTCAGGCTCTTCCTCTCTGCTGTTTTTAGAGATTTGAGCAGAGTCTCAGTCCTCCTGCTTTGGAGGAATAAGCAGCCAATGAGACAGCACAATCTAATGCTGCATAATGCTTAGGCAGGTCCCACTGAGCAGCAAGGCACATGATCTGCTCAGAAACCCCCTGAACTGCAAGAAAACTTCCATCAATTTTGCAAAAAACTCAGGAAAGACATCTGGCATTTGTTACAGGTCCCAAATTGGTCCTATAGAAGTCAAATATGGTATTACTAGTAATCTGCTTGAAATGCTTTACCTTCCATACTTGGTTTCAATGAGGTTCTTGCCCTTTAGGCTCCCTTCTTCCCTTGATGGAGGCATTCCTGATGGACTAATGAAGAAGAAAGAAGCAGCTACTCATTCCACAGCCAACAAGCCTTCTCTCTGAAGTGTATCATCCCAAACAGCTAGTGACACTTTTAATGTCTATAAAACATTTATCACTCTTACTACATCCTAGTTTTAATTTGAACTCTACCAATGATGATCTCAAGCAAAACACAGAACTCAGAAAAATAGTTTGATTGCAACTCCCATTTGTCATATGCCATGCAGCCAATTGCAGTTTATTAAAGTATATAAAAAACTGCTGAGTTCATAAACATACTAGAAGAGTACTTCCCTAGCTGTTTGGTTGTAGTGGTAAATAATCTATATTGAAGTTATGGATCACCGCAATCCAAAGCACGCAGATTTCAAAACAAGCTATGTGGCTCTTGTGTTCTGTTTCATGAAAGACTGGAAAAATGAAATAGAGGAAAGAAAAGAGGAAAAAAAGGAAAAGGAAACAAAGGGAAAGATGGTAAGAACTGACTTGCAGATTTAGAGTTTAATTAGTAGGCAAATAATTCGTTGATCGTCAACAAGGTTTTAACACTGCCCTGAAGGACTATCTGGAAGTTCAATATTGTGTTAAAACTATAGCATGCTTCAGTGACCAAGATAAATCAATAGTCAACAAATCAGGAATCTGTGTTTAAAAAATGGAAATCTGCTCTTTTCTGCTAAATGCTGGATTGAGCAGTATCACCAACCATTTTTTTTTGCCATTTTCAATACCCAAAAAGAGTAGCCCATTACTCACTTGTTATTCCTTCCCTTTTTCACTTGTAAAGCTGTTAGCCCCACAAAAATGTTAGTCAGTTGAGAAAACCAGGAAGGAACAAGAGCAAATGGCACAAAAGATCATTTCATTTGCTTGACTAGGCACATTAATGAATTCCACTTAGACTGGAAAAATGCAGTGAGCACCATGGCATCATACATTGCTTTAGCTTGAGTGATTCAGAGTCTGTGCCATTAAAATGTACAGTAAACTGTAATTAAGCAATTAAACATGAAAGAGCATAAGCTGGGCTGAAATAATGTTAGACCCCAAATGCCTTGTTTGTTTTACGCCTTTAGCAGCTTCAGCTTTAACTCTGTTTCAAAATGACATATGCTCTGGCAGAGCTGTCTAACTGTGGTTATAAAAAGCTACTGCTTTTTATTTTCTATGACAAAACAATTCTTTAATTATTTTGTTCTTAGACTTTTGTGCAAGCCCTTTCAGTTCCTGTTAACTCTTTTGTTGCACATAGCAACTGCCTTCCAGGGAAGTGTGATGATGGCTAAGAGGTGCAAAATGAAGAGTAAAGATAAGCAAGCTTATCTTAACATTAAGAGAAATAATGACTTAGTCCACATGATAGTTTTAGTAGAACCTAAAAAGGATGCCAACATGAAAAAATAATGTAATTAGGACTATAGATAATTGTGAAACTTGATTGGAAGAGGCAGATTCTGTGCACCTCTTGGAGCTGAATGCAAAATGTATAAATAGGAAACTCGGATGAAGGACATAAAGACAGACAAGGTGTTCTACACCATCATGAACAGTGATGACTATATATCATCTCTACCAATAATTTTAGTATGCAAAACAATCCAGGTCTCTAAGACTCTGTGATGAAGTCTATCCCTAAATGCAGCTACAAACTGAATAAGAGAATTCATTTTACAAAAAGAATCTAGAGAGCAATACTAAAATAGATGATAGCAATGTTCAAAGTGGCCTAGGACATGAGGATATGTCATACTCATCTTTTAAACATATGTTTTGGTGGTCTCAGTTGAAGCCTTAAGAATGAACTTATTCTATGTCAGCATGTCAGTGTTTTTATATCAGATCTTGTAAATATTCATTCTGACCACTGAATGACCTCGTTCTGATTCGCACAAAGCAGAGATGACAGTTGGTGAAAGCATTAGGAAAAGATTAAGAAAAAATAATGGTAATTATATAGCAAGTATTTTGCTAAGGAGAGTTTAAAAACAAACCTCAAAATCCTACAGAGTTTAAGAAAAAGCTTAGCTATACTTAACCTGGGTTTCACATTTTCGCATGTATATTAACTTACTTTGAGGATATTATGTTGTATTTCAAAGTTTTGGGTTTTTTGGTAAAAATAGGAAGGTAACAATTGTAAGAATTATTATTGTATAAGAGCTACTAGCTAGCAAGATATTCTTCTATTTTTCTTTCTGGGAGAACAAGGACTTATACTAGATCTGTAGGGTTTATGTTTCCCCCCCTTCATTTTTTTTTCAAACAGATAATAGGTATATGAGACACTAAAATAAAATACTGAAAGTAAGCATTAAACACTTACAAAGTAACTGGTGAGATATGAAAGAAAGAAAAGTCAACTTCTAAAGTGAAAAAAACCCCATTGGTATGAAGGTGCATTATAACGGTTTTCACCTTTGAGTCTGAAGCAGCTGGTACTGATCATCACAGGCATCAATCCTGAGTGAGACTGAAAATTGGCCTGATTCAGTGTCAGCAATTTTATTTCAGGAGGCCTTATCCCTGCTTCCAGTGTTGCTTCTTGATCCCCGGCAGCACAAGACTTTCCTCTACCCTCAGACAACACAGGGAGTTCATGTTCAGCAAAAGCAAACAGTGTTTGTGAGGTAATAAAATACTCCCTTTCCTCTCTGCATAGCAGGAAAAACATCTGTGCAGAGTCAAAGACAAAACTTGGCTCCCAACAAAGCAACTGTCATGAAAAACATATGAATACGAAGAAGACCATTCTAGCCTTTTTCTAACATACTCATGCACACTTATTTCTTCAAATAGCTTATTCATTAGTCAATAGTCTTCTACAGCACTCCTAAGCTCTGTGCAGTTATCTTCAAAAGAAAAACAGTGAAGAAATCAGAAACATTTGTGAGATCGTGCCATATTTTGGAGACAGTGAACTCTTCTTTTTCTGCCCCAGTGACTGTCTAGTCATGTTCCTGCCAAAACTTTGTTTTTCCCTCTCCATGTTTTCTGTTCTTCCTTTTTAAAATTAACATCACATTTGAGTCAAAGATTTAAAACATCTGAGTTTTCACGTTTGAACTGAAAATAGTCATTTACCCATTTTAACTCTTTCAATCAATTTTACTTATTTCCTCCAAAACTTCTGCCATAGTTTTTCAAAACAATGTTGTGAACTGAGCCATACTGCAACCATATAATCAATCAGGAAGATAATATTTAACAAAAAAACACAATCCCAAATGATTGTATTGAATACTTTATAGTCTGATTTTAGCATCTATAAGTCTGTCAGCAACAACACAAACTTCATTTTGCTGTCATCTTTCCAAAATAAATATATGAAAATAAACTTAAAGGTTACGAAAGGGCTTGGCTCAGCAGACTTGCAGACTCATGTCCTCTTTTTCAGAACAGGAGGAATGTGGATAGTGTCCAGGACATCTGTCAGACAAACTCCATCAACAGCCATAACTCAGTGAGGCGGACGTGTGCAATCTACTAATCCTGGCAAATCAATATTATGTAACATTGAAGTTGGTGGACTTGCAGTAGAGAAGAATATAGCTGTGACTAATTAATATGACCAATTTATCGGGTGAGAAGACAGTTATAGGATTAGTACAGTAGGCCAAACCCTAAAATCTAACTAGATTTCTTCTGTTGCCACTTTGTCCATTGATAACGTCTTACCACCTCCCAACTTTTAGCTGCAGACAGCAGTGAGGTCCCCTCTCATCTTTTTCTCTTAGGGCTTAACAATCCCTTCAGCCTCTCCCCACCTTTTTCTTGTTCTCCTTTGTCTTACAAAATAGGCTCTGTGCCAATAAAATTTCCCAGTTTTCAGAAGCCCTAATTCTTCCTGCATTCCCATGCAAAATCTGAGTGGCGTTGCTCTGGCCTTAATGTTGGAACAAGACACATGGAATCTTATTCAGGATAGGCAGCATGCAGAGTGTTTCCAGCTGCTGCTAAAGTCAGCTGAGTTGAATACAAGACGATAGGAAATTTTAACAACATGCAACTTAGCTAAATACACACAAAGCTGTGGAAAGGAGCAGGGAATTTCTGTGATACAGAACGTATCACTGCAAGATTTCCGAGTCAGGCAGAAACCTGGAGATATCAGAATTCCTTGAAAACACAACCTGATATACAACACATACATAGTTAAACCAGGAAAGTAATTGCTTTAATAACAAGCCATTACTTCTCCCTGAAAGTAATTAATTAATTAATTACATGTCTGCAAATCCTGTTTTGACTGGAGAGATTGTCTTGCACATAAAATGAATGGACTATATGTCAGCCTAGCTCCCATGAATCTCTTGTAATAGTGTGTACACTAAGCTCTCACATGATAGAGTCAAGTACAGTCTACATTTTGGGTAGAGAATGAAAGACAAGACCATGTGTGAGAGCCACAGAACCGCTCTACCATGACCTTGACTAAAGAAGGAGAAATATTTCCCTTCCACTCAAGCACTCTCTACTGGTCCAGTGTCGGGACGAGTGTCAGCATCTCAATTCTACAGTGTGCAGGGGAAGAAGTCAGTGTTGAGATGTGTGTACAAGGTAAGAAGAGAAAACAATGGAAGACAATGTTCAACTACCCATACTACTAAATACATCTCCAGAGGCATTCTGACTCCTAGGATATGTTCAAAGCCTATTCTTCCTCTCCTTAAATCCCAGTATATTTCCTAGAAACAAGGGAAAGAAAAAAAACTGTAACTTAATCTTTTTTTTCCAAGAGCTGTTTCAGTAACCTGAGCTACTTACTAGTTGCAGACTCAGTACTATCCCTTTATGACAGTGTTCCCACAATATGGTCAGGGCAGGCCAAGGCTTCCTGGAAACAAAAGCAAAACTTAACTTTGCCACATCAGTAATAAAGAGCCCGTTGATGGAGTCAAAGGCCTCGGCTTGGGTGCCTGGAAGAAAGGCCAACAGCAGGGAGCTGGGCTTTCTGCTCCTGCTGCCCATCATATGGTACAGCTGACCTTCAGGTCGTCCTTGCTTGTAGGATGAGCAAAGCAGAATGGATGCTTGGATGCCCCTAACACTTAACTGTCCTGGATTTGTCCATGCCCAGAGAAAGCCCTGGTGTAACAAACTGCACAGATTTCCTTTCATTAGCATGGAAGATGCTATGCTCTTCATTATTTTATCCCTTGAAACTACTACTTTCTCAGTATTAAATGATATTTTGTATATACTTTGTCATATATTTCAATTAAAGTGATAAGATCCATTTATACTTCCCCATGACAGTCCCTGAACTGCAGTGTCACTTTGACAAGCCTATGAACACAATAGAGAAGTAACCTGCTCCAAACAATGCATTGCCCTATCCTGCTTGATCATCTTAGCTAGAGAGAGAAAAAGGCATGTACTCCTTAGTAAGCAAGTAGCAATACCTTCTATAAATCAATTTGCACTTACATATGTAAAGAGCAAGGGAATTTTACTATTTAGTCTATTACAGAACTGCTCATCTTTACCTAGGTTTATTTCTTAAGCAATTTTTTAGCAATTGCTTCCTAATGGAACTTAAACCTCTTTTTATTTTAAAGAAAGGAATGCACAAACATTTAAGGGACATTTAATCTTCAGGTTGCATATATTGCTTGATAAGTGTGCATTATCACATGAGCAGAGGAGCATACAGCTGGCAAAAATTACGTACAAGTTTTTGAGTTTAAAATCACATTTTTCTGTAATAGAGACATTAAGCTTTATAGCTATTTTGTATACAGCAGAACCTACTTGTCAATCTCAGATGAAATGCACGGCTTAACTTCCCATCCCACACTGTGTGTTGGGAGAAAAAGCAACTTACCTCCTTGCTGTAAGACAAAGGAAGTTCAGACTGAAAATACAAACTTCTCATTTTAAAAAACTCAAGAGATTACCCATGTGTTAAGAGCAAAATTTCAGCAAATCTTGTCAAAAAATTTATGCCAGATTACCAAAGCAATAAAATATTTGAGATTTCTCTCATCCCACCTTGCAAACTAATAGACTGCCTCTGCAAGAACATGAGAATGCTGATTAGTCTCCTACCTACAGAAGCAGAGGTAGATTGGATACATAAACACAGCCTTAAGCAACCTTAAATTATTTCAGAGAAAATCTTATGAGATTTACTGTTATGTTATGAATATTATATCATGTTGTCTTCTACCTCTCCTGACAAAGTACTAACAACCAAGTGCCATGTAAATAATTTATGTTAGTTCTGGCTCAGCTAATTAACTGAATTCACAGTTTTTAACTCTCAGTATCTGGGTCTGAAGGACTATGAACTCTATCCAAGTGGTTCTCAATGGGTAATTAACAAAAGCAAACTCATTTTCAGTGAAATAAGATTAGCTGCACAGGCAGTCAGCAGTCATTAGAAAAACACAGCAGCCTTTAAATTGACACTGTTAAAAATCTCTACCTTACTGGTCTTCAACTGTTCAGTGCATCAGGTTGGTGAAGAGGATTATATTAAAAAAAAAATAAAGAAGCCAAAGCTTTAGATATGGCAGAGAAAAAGCAAGTTAGCTGTCTTTACCAAATTGCTTTTGAAGACACACTGATCTTCCCCTCACTGCCTCACAATGCAATATGACAAGCCATCAAACTTTTGACATTCACTACAATGCAGAGCGGCACCTTGTACAAGGACTTGGAGACATCCAAATGGCAGAATTTTCACTCAGCTTTTCTCTCAGCACTTTCAGACAATTACACTCCTCATCAAATAAAGAAAAAAAAGGGAAAAAAAAATAATGCTACTACAAATAAAGAAGAGGTAAAATCAAAGCAAGATTCCTAAATCCTAATAAGTTCTTTTTTAAGTAAATCAGAGCCATGCCAAACTACTGATAATAGGACTCAAACTGCTCTGGAAAGGGAAACAAGAGACTCCTTTCTCCCAGTGTTGAGAAAAACCCCAATCTTCATTCATTAATGGGCCAGAATTCCTTACACTTATCATAATTAGAGCCATAAACTTTCATACATTGTATGTTCCCAATTATAATCAGGTCTGGAGTTACTAGACTCTTCAATCAAGTGCTTTCCTACTGGCTTTAAAGTATTACTGAACAAGTAGCATTCTGATAGCTCAAATACATCTGCTGGAGAGATATGAACTATCCCTGCTCCCAAATGAGCAGTCATATACTTATAAAAGCCACAACTAAGACTATCACACATCCCGTTTATTTACTGATGAGCTACGAGTGACAAAATTCTGCTGAGCAATATCAAAAGAAGAAGCTGAGCAGCCAGCGGGTCAGACACAAGTACAAACCAGAAACTTCCAGTTTGCATTTGAACTTGTTGTTGTCCACAGGTTACACTCATTCGAAACTTCCATACAGCCAAGGCAATCAGAGGGCTGTCAAGAAGCAGTAAGGGTGCAATAACATGACTCCTACGTGGTGCTGGGAGAAAGCTAAAGGACAGTTTTGCTTTTCTTCATTGATCAGCATCTTGAGGCAATCATTTCAATTTAGAGAAGGCTTCAACTAATGTTTATTAAGATGAAGCATCTTTAAAAAGGTAAAACTTTAAAACTTTAAAAAGGTAAAAAAGGTAAATCAAGTCATAGAAGCCAGGACACAGCTTCACCCACTTGAAATGAAAGAGTTTCTAGTGATGCTGAGGGCAAATGTCAGTGTAACTTCATGCAGAACACACTGTGCATTATTAACACTTGGTAACTGCAAGGTTCATTAAGAGCTCGTCACTACAAATACATATTCATATGATATTCACAGAAATAATTGTTATTCAGGTAAGAAAACCTACTGAAAGCATGTCTACTAAGATGCTTACAAGGACTGAAATTAGGATAAGACTGTTCAACAAATGAGAAGTTAAAACCAATCTAAAAGCAGCTTGGAGTATTATTTGTCTTCAAGAAGAGTCAAACACATTCATGAAGGAAGAAAGCATGGCCTTAGTTTTAAGTCAGGTGTTTTCTTGGTTAATCTTATTCTATGCTGTGTTATGCAAGAAATACTCATTATTTAGCTAAGCTATGGGTGGATAACAGTCTCAGATTTAGCAATCTCTGCTAAATATTCTATTTACAAAATAAATAAATGCATTGTTTTTCTCTCCTTTTGACATAGGAATTACTCTGATTACAAAATGTGATTGGAACCTTTAAAAACTACTTTACTCCTTTTTATACAACATAAAAATAAGAAATGAGATAACTTATTTTGTATGCCATGGGATTATAATACTACTGTCTTTTTGCACTTTGCAACACTGGAAATAAGAATTCATATTAGAATGCTTCAGTTCTATCACTCATTGTTATTTCAACGAGTGATTTAACAGAGCACACAGCAAGGCTGGTTAATTTGTGGAGTCTTGAACGTTTCTCTTGTGCTGATCACAAAACTGGTACCTTCCTTATATATGGTTAGTATTAGAAGCAATGTGCCACAAAAGCAATCGAGAACATCAAGAGGGAGCTGCTGAGATCAGGGTTGCTGGGATACACATAGTACAGATGCATGTTCAGTCCACCCTAGTCCCCAGCACATCATGGTGCAGTATTAGCCTTATCATATAACTACTTCACTACTTCTTGTCTTTGAGGTACAAACACACTTTCTCCTCCTCTTGCTTCTCTGAATTATGTGCTGTGTGACTGGTGGCCACATAAAAGTTCCCTTAGGTATTGTAGGACCAGAAGCAATCTGAAGTGTATCTAACATTGGGTTAGAGAAATTGTACTTTTGTAAAACTCCTTTGCCATTAAAATTCCATTCATGGACGTACATGGCACGGACTACAACTCAAGGTGAATGATGAAAGTTAACTTTAAAAGGAGAAGTTTTCAAAAAGATAATAGGCTGCACAATTTAGCCAGTAAATTTCTGGCATAGTCTTCCCCAGATCCACAGGCATAATTTCTATTAACATCAATGTGAACAAAGTATACACAGAAAAGTAAATGAAAAAAGAAACCATTAATCATGTTCTTCTGAATATGTTAATGAAGATTTCACAGAGCAGACACAGATTTTCATTTTCACACTCTATGCCATGTTAATATCCATATTTTTCTGCTTCTAGGTTTAGCACTTGGCAGTAAGCCATTAGGTAAACCATGAAGTACAAAAGAAAAAGCAAAACAAAAGCATGCTTAAACAGTGTCTGCAATCAGCAGTGCAGACTTAGCCAGATGGAGCAGATCATGTGGTCAATGAAGGTGCAGAAGGTGAAAGAATTAATCGAAGGGAATTAACAGGAGGCCTCACACCAAACTGCTCCCCAAAATCTCCGATGTTGGCTTCAGCAGTCTGTGCAGAGTCAAGTGGACATAGTGGACATACACTAATTATGTGTGACTCTCTGCTGTTACTGAATTTATTGATAGTTTTTACTGCCCTCATCTGGGTTTTTTTTCCCCATTATTTAGTTTTGCCAAGACTCCACAGCAAACACTTTGAATTGTGAGTTACAGCTGCTAAAAAATGAACCTTTCTTGTGCATTTTCAACATTGTTGCCAAAAGGTATAAAAAAATGCCCCTTCTTTAGGACTCCTACTACCTTCTTCCCATCTGCAGCACAGTATGGTTGCCCAGTGCATCTACAGTTATTTCTGGGCTTTCCATGCTTACATTCGTTTACCATTCCCCACACAATACTGTGGTTACATCTTCTCATATTCTTTCAAGATCTGTATTTCTTCAATTCAGACTACTTAGCATACTGAAGATGCAATAGAAGAAGCACATAGTCCACGATGACATGTTTTTTCAATACAAACCAGTGGCTCCCAAAATGTTTTATCTTTGAGATGCAGGATAGCACTATTCAGTTACAAACTTCAGAAGACGTGGGTATAAAGGTCTACTTCTCGTAGTAAGGGTTGATTTTTGGGTGCTTGTACTAAATCCCAGATTTTTTTTGCTCAAAGTATAGAAGTAATAAATTATCTTTGTGAAAGAAATTTAGAAGTAATACCTTTGAAATGATAGAGTTAATTTCCATTCCCACAAGGCATGAACGTGTTTGTGAGTAAGTGCATGCAGAGAAAGGGAAAGGCTTGTAACCATTTTGCTATTTAGAAGGTTTCCACTTGCTCCCTTGCACTGCTTTATACCAGAAGTACCTGTGCACACTGCTGCACTGTGTAACTTAAAATGTCCGAGGGAACCAGCCCGGCTTTCCATGGAGCAGAGCAGCCTCTTCAGACAGCACATCCTTTGGAACTCTCCCACACTTGGAACCTGCTCACCCTGTTGCTCCCAGAAGCACATTTCCAGGAACTTACCCCTCTTCATATCTCTTCAAATTGGCCATGATCTCACCTACACTGAAAATACTAGGAATCAGGTTCTAGCCAGAATTACTCTTCAAAGGACAAGCACAACATAGTACCTCACCTTTCTCAAACCCTTTGCAACAGAAAATCATTAATCTTCTAAACATCCCAACAGTCTCACAAATGCAGCAGGATATATAGTCTGAAGACTTTTCAGAGGAATTGAGTTTTTTCAGCTTTGCTTTTTCTAACTGCTGGTGAGGTGAGCTCAGGGAAAATGAAACTTCGAAAACCAAAGATCTTGGGGATCTTGACACTTTTATCTCTTTCCACAGCATCTGGATATTATTTGTACCTTTAATCTTGTGCAAAGACCTCTGCCTCACTGCTGGGAAAAAGCCTACAAGCAAAAGATATCCTTTAAATTTTACTCTTTCCTTGATGTCATATGCTGACAACAGTATATAAAAAAAAAAAAGTCAATGACAGCAACAAATTCTGCCTTTTGTTAACACTTCCCATACTGCACATGGTAGTGGAAAATGCATATACAAAAAAACTAAAGAAATGATCTTTTCCCATATCTTCTCCTTTGTAGATTTCTTTTCCTATCGAAAATCTAAACATTGCAGAAATGCTGACTAACATACCTTGTGTTTACAATTCCTACTTTATTTCCTAGCTTTAAGTCCAAGTGTAGCAATAATAATTATTTGTTGCCTTGGAAATATATGACCTACACATTCTTGCTTTTCTCAATGTATATGCTTATTTCTATAAAGCTGAAACAAAGATCTACCAGAGCCTTCAATTTATCAGCTAGAATAAAGGTTAGCTTCTACAATTCAATTATTTTTCAACTGCCAATGGCCAAATTAGACTTTAAACAAAGTGCAGATGATATTTGCCAAGTCTATCTTTGACTAGTGTCACTAAAATGTTTACCAAATAATGTTGGGCTTTTTTCCCCAGCAAAAATAAAAAAATAATAGAGATTAAAAAATATTTTGTTTATTATAAATTAAAACTTTTTGTTATATAGCCTTTTCACGCTCAGTGGCTTTTTGGCTTGGCAAACTAAGCCAACTAGTGGCTATTAAAGATAGCATGTTAGAGAACATTCTTAAAAGCACTTCTTTATACCTATTTTCATATACATTAAGAGTCTTTCTGTGCCCTACAATGCATTTTAAAGTCTATTGGCAAAAAAGAAGTCAAAGTTCTTTTACATTACATATACGTTAATCACACAACAGCAGCTACATAAATATCAATCAAAATCATTACTATCAGAACAGCCAAACCTCACAAGCATCTCATGTTATCAACATACCCTTTCTGGCCAGTCTAAATACATTCCTACCCACCAAATTAGCACAGGGTTGTATTTGTCTTATTAGCCAATTAATAAGTATCTGTTTTTTAATTAAAGGGAAATCATTAGATGGACCAACCAAGTCTCACTTCTATTACACTAATCAACAATGCTTCCAATAAACAAACCCTCTAAGCAGTCTACATTCATTTCTGGTTTTTGCTTGCTCTAGTAGAGTTGCTAAAAGTGGAAAGGTAGCCAAGATCATTTTCAAATGCTGTTTTCAAAGGTGTGCTTACATTCCATTTTCTAAAAGGCAGACACCTAAACTGGGGACAGTCAAATCCCTGCCTGTAGACATGGAAGAGCTTGGATACAGATGCCAGAGGGAGCCGAGCAGCCTTGGGGCATCCATTGATGCTGGCAGCTGTGCAAAGAGAATTGAACAAAAAGGGGGTAGAAAGTTCCCTGCAAAGCACTTTGTGGAAACTGGCACAAGATTTCAATAATGCCTGGAGTTCCCAGCAGGTGTTATGTTGCCTAAAAATATGAAGAACCAATGTCCTAATTAGATTTGTAACACTGTGTTCAGGTTTCCCGGCTACAAACCAGGAACTTTATAACTAAGCTTGGAAAGCGTTAGACTCTCATTTTACTGCTGCTCTAAGGCTGATGTGTCAGAGCATGGTATTATACTAACATCAGCAACACCTGAAGTTTTGGAAAATCTTTTCTTTGTAATCACAATAGTTTTTATTAATGGTATTTATTACTATCATAATATATTATATATAAGTGAAACATGGTCAAGTAAAGACATGAAGAGTAAGAAGGTTGTAACTGAGTATGAAAAGACCCAGCAGCCAGGCCTCAAGTTCACATCCTAAGGAAAAGACTCAATATACTTATGGCTTTATTAAGATGGAAAAAGCCTTGATATATGCACAATGTAAAATCCTTGCTTTTTATCCTTGGCCATTATTCATCTAGGTTTCCAAAGGTCCTTTATGGGAAATTATACTAAACAGCAGGTGATCTTGTTACCTTATTCTGGGAAAGAAGAAAATAATTTCTCAACAGTCCCTAGCCATCAATCCTCTTCGAAAACAAGCTTAACCATAAGTTTATTGCACCACTGGCCTGAGCTGGAAAATCCCCAAAGGGCATTCCAAGCTATGCTGGAGCAACTGACACGTCTCATGTGCAATCTGACTTCTAAAAGGTTTCTAGTCAAAAAAATCTTTTAGTAAGTTAAGATTTACATAGTGAAAGGCAAAAAAAAAGATACTTGCATTTTCATTAGCTAATGCTTCACAGAGTTTAATTAGAATGAACTTTCTCACTTTTCCTTATTTTCAGGTAAAGTACTTCTCTAAATGAGATCAATCTATTTTTTTTCCTCTACACTAGGAGTTTTTTCAAGATCAGTTATCACAACCATTTATGTTGACTTTGGATGAATTTTATAACAGGGGAAAAAGATAAAACACCAACCTTTCAGAGACTATTATTGTAATGCACTATATACTTTTTGATGCATATTGATGACCTCCTTGCCTGCTTCCATAGGAAAAGATAATTAAATTTGAGCAATGTACTATCTATTCTTCACAGCTTGGGATTCTCTGTGTCAAATAGTGCCCACAGTTGATATGAACACTATTAATATAAAAAGAAATGATCAACAACAGAAGTCAAGCACTGAAGGCCAACTTTCAGTTTGATTCTCTTTCTTTCTGGACAAAACCTGCTGTTAACTTCAGAGAACTAAAAAAAGAAAGTTAATGCTTATGACTGAAAAACAGATTGGCATTTTGAATGCCTAATCTTTCAGGCAGATAAATCTATCCACAAGCTGGATCTACAGAGGTACCATATTCCAGAGAAGACAGTCATGATTTTCGCACAGATGTACAACTCACTATTACAGGCACCCCAGACAACCCAAAAACCTTCACTTTTGTCCAGATCACATCACAGATCAGATAAACCTTTACAGGGCATTATAGAAGAACCCCAAAGACCTACTACTACTAAATAAGACTATTAAAAAAAATCTGCCTGTCTTTTTTGTGGAAGATTACTCAAACTGAGGGAGACTCATGCATTATTCATAAAGAAAAAAAGGATCTTGACTATGATTTGCTAAATTAAGGAAAAATGCCCAAGTTTTTAAGAGCAGAGTCTTTTGGAGCTTTTGCTTTAACCACAAAGAGTAGCTGAATTTATATTCCTTAGCTTTCACCAAGGCAGTATTCAACTCAAGAAGGTATTCCAGTCACTAAAGCCTCTTAAAAAAAAAGTCCTTACTGGCTTGTAATTATCTAGCTCGCTTCCTTCTATCATTGCCACCACCGCCATTGCTAATTATTTTCTTCTAATAAAAATCAAGGGACACTTCAAGAAGAATAATTTCCTTTACCTGTCAGTTCTTTTTTACCTTCCACTAGCCCTTGCTAATACCTGCTGCTCTGACACTCTTTCCAGCACAACTATCTCAGAGCTCCTAGCTGACACTTCTGAAAAATGAAGTGTTTATCATCATTACATCATTTTTCTGCAAACTGCATTTCAGACCTAAGTGTAATGTTTTGTTTTTTGCTCTATTCACCAAGGTTGGTTTCATAATTCTATTAGCCACTGGCATACTTAAAGGGAGCTATAAGAAAGATGTGAAGACTTTTTAGTAGGACCTGTAGTGATAGGACAAGGGGTAACGGTTTTAAATCAAAGTAGGATAGATTCAGACTAAAGAAAATGTTTTTTACAATGAAAGTGGTGAAACAATGAATGAGGACTTGAGCAATCTGATCTAGTTGAAGACATTGCAGAAGGAGTTGGACAAGATGACCTTTAAAGGTCTCTTCCAAATCAAAACATTCTATGATTCCATGATTCTGTGTTTTTTAGCCTCTATAGTTGTATTAGAATAATAGCTGTCTGGTAGTATAGGCATGGACAGTATATACTTGCAACATGCTGTTAACTTTACTAGCTCCCTTGTCAAAGGAGAATGACATCATGATTTAATTTTGCTTCAGTTAGAATCATAGAATAATTTCAGCTGGAAGAGGCCTTTAAGATCATCGAGTCCAGCCTTTGTTCCAATCCTATCAACCACTAGACCATTTCCACAAGTGCAACATCCAACTGTCTCTTAAACACCTCCAAGGAATGGTGACTCCAGCATCTCCCTGGGCAGCCCTTTCAGGAAAGAAATTCCTCCTCATATCCATCCTGAACCTCCCTTGGAGTAACTTGAGTCCTTTTCCTCTTGTTCTGTTGTTTGTTACTAGGGACAACAGACCAACCCCCATCTCGCTACAGTTTCCTTTCAGGTAGTTGTAGAGAGTGATAATGTCTTCCCTGAGCCTTCTTTTCTCCAGGCTAAACAGCCCCAGATTCCTCAGCTGTTCATCATATGAGACATGCTCCAAATCCTTTCTTACTGTGGTAGCTCGTCTCTGGATCCTCTCCAGCACCTCGATGTCCTTCTTGTAGAGAGGAGCCCAAAGCTGGACACAGTATTTGAGGTGCAGCCTCACCAAAGCTGAGTACAGGGCTCATCTCCCTACTCCTGCTGAGAACACTGTTCCTGATCCAGGCCAGGATGCCCTTGGCCTTCTTGGCCACCTGGGCACGCTGCTGCCTCATGTTCAGCCGCTGTCAATCAACACTCCCAGTTCCCTCTCTGCCTGGCAGCTTCACAGTCACTCCTCCCCAAGCCTGTAGTGCTACTGGGGTTTTTTGTGGCCCAAGTGCAGGACCTGGGACTTGGCCTTAAGTTGTTAAATATGTTCTCAGAATTGAGACAAAGAGAATCCTTTGCTGACAACGACAGGATGTAGCTACTTTTAGACAATTGGTGTTAAGTTTTCATTTGCTTTCAAATGAAGTTAAGAAACTTAATTTAGTGAAGATCTTTGATTTAGAAATCTATACAACATTCCATTATCAATTCTATCATATAAAACCTTGTTTTGGTTAGGGCATATTTTTGAAAGTTAATTGTCTAGTTTTCAAGCCTGTCACCTGTAAATTAAATATATCCTAAAGCCATCTCTCATGTTGTCTTTATATTGTCAAATTCAGACCTGCAATATCATTTGTAAAAGCAAAAAAAACAGACCCTAAACGTGACATGCATTTAGATGCTTAACTACACACTATCTAGGTCTTTTACCCTACCTTGAGAGAATGGACAAGTAAAAATCATCTTGACAGAATGATATATGCTTTATCATTGTTTCATCAAAGTGCATCTGAAGAACTATTTTTGTACAACGTCATTCGTGACAAAGACATACAGAACCCATAAATACATTATTATCTAACAGCTGTGTATCTCCTCTCATCATCCTGAACTTTGAAAACTGAAAACACATATATTGGCTTGTTATGCTTTGAAAGGCATTGATGGATTCTCCCTCTCTCTTTCTTCCTCTATTTCATCTGTCAAGAATGAATCACTGCTTTAGTTGCAAATGAAGCTTTTATTGGGCAATTATCATCTAGGTCTACATAAAATCCCTGCCCTTCACTCAATGTATTAGGTAAAAATACCATTGCCTGAGGTCTACAGCAATATATTATAAAATATGAAATTTAATAAAACAGGTGCAGTGTTTCTTGTACCATCAAATTCCTGGATTTAACTAGTATAAAGAGCAGAAATGCCTGATGTCTCTCACTGACAACTCCCAGCATTACATCAGTGAAAACAGAATGTTCTCCTGGCATTCCAATATATGCACAAAACACAAGCATCATGTTTCTTAAGCTTTTTCAGTTGAGAGGGGATAAAAAAATATCCTTCCCAAAAACTTGGGCCCATCTTTTACCCCTTTACATGCTTTTCAGAATTGAGAATGAGGAGTAATGAAGCAATTACAAAAATGCAACTGTAATTTTATCCTTATAATTGAAAGTGAAAAAAAAATCAGTGATTAGTATGCTTCTGACTATGCCTGGTGATGGACTCTGACAAGACAGAACCTACAGTGACACTGGACAATCCTTGTATTACCTTTATTTCCCCCCATTGCTGGATCTTCTATGCTTCTTTAAAATTTGTAGAGAATCCTGATTTTTTTTGATGAAGAATAATCAGAGTGAGTAAGCACAACCATGCTAAATAATCAATGAGGAGTCAGTAACACTCTGGCTGTCTAGAAAATCTGGCCCAATCTTTCATTCTTTATTACATGAAATGCAATTTCTGGCCAACTCAGCTGTCTACACACAACAAACAGAAAGGGAAAAATGTTAGGTGCATGCCAGCCTCTCCAGCCTCACAGTAACATGATGTCAACTGGCAGATGTTTCTGTAACAATGCCCTCAACTAAGTATTCTTTTGAATTGGGATTTATGCAGATGTTTATGTCAATACAGTTTTAGCACAAATATCTAACAGGGGATGAAGCAAAATAAATAATTTCTGGTGGCCTCTGGGACAACAAATGGAAAGTCAAGGGTAAAAAAAAATAACCAAAAAACTCCACCCAAAACCAAGAATTCCTTTAACAATTAAACTTCCAAGGTTGGGTTTTTTTCCCCCTTTTTTTCCTCAGATGCTATTCAAAGTCTATACAGAACATGGAGCTACTCAGCAGCCTAAGCAATTTTAGCCATAGCTTTTCCTGATAGCCTTTACAAAAGGAAGAATCCCCCACCCCAAACTGCTCTCTCTATCCTTGAAACAATTAGCTTTTCACAAGATCAAATAAACCAAAAGCAAGCAGCAATAGAGGTTAAGTGGAAAGACAGCAGTTGGTACAGGCATCAATTATTCAACATCATTCTCACCTTCTTTAATATCCCAAGCCTAAATGTGAAAAAAGCATCAATTAAATACTTGTTTTTAAATGGCAGAAGATTTTTTCAGTGAAAACATAAGATGTTTTGCCTACATTATTTTATTCTCTGCAGTCTCATTGCCATGCATTTATTTTCTTTTCTCCCCATAAAGATTGCTTTCAAACAATGAAATTGAAATAGTATCAAGTTTGGCATATAATGAGGCTGGAACTAATATTAGCAAAATCATTCATGATGTTGAGATGCACAATTTTCTTCATAACATATTCATACTGAAAAAACTGAATTGGTTCTCTCTTTTTTGATCCTTTATTTTCTCTTACAATGGGTTTGCCACTTGCAAATTCAAGTGTAACAATCATGACCTAGACCAGTGGAAGCCTATGCAATTCTTTTTTAAAACCTGCTATTTGAGTTTTAATACACTGAATAACCATTGGAGATTTCTTGGAAGCAGACTTACACAGCAGAAGACACATAGAACTTACCCACAAATACCGGCTTTGAAGCCAGCACTAAAGGACACAGCAGGGTGCCAATTTGTGAAAGTTTAACCTTATGTGATCACTATTGTCTTCACTCAGACAAGTCAAAATTAACAGGAATTCTATGGCAGACCAAATGTAGAACAGATTTGTATTTTGATATAAGAAAAGTCTTTCCTAAGTAGTAAATCAATAGTGAGCAAAGGAAAAATTGCAGATAAGAAAATGGTTTTTTCCCTTTTCTTGTGTTATATCCACTGTTGTGGACAGAAGTAATAATTCATTGGAAGTAGCAAAGAATGACCACCATCCATCAACTGCGCAGAAATGGTAATGAAAGAGCAAAATAACCTTCCCTCCCAGAACTTCCATACTCAAACCACTACAGGAACAGAGAGAAAACTGCAAAAAACCCTTCAAATCAAGTCAGTAATAATTTCAGAAGGTAGAATTAGGTGGAGATTTTTTTCTTTTTTTAATGAGTTAGTGACCATTCAATTATTTTAGAACATAAGATTTCTGCTTCTACCTGCAACAGAGGAAAGAGAGGACAGGCAGCAATTCCTGCTGCAAAAGAGCAATTATCTCCAAATCCTAAGCACAAACTAGAGTCCTCTTTTTGGGTCTATTTTCAAGATCTTTCACTAACTCTAATTGTGAAAGATATGTTCTTTTTGGTATGCATTAAAAAGTGTAGCTTCTTCAATTTATAGCATTTAATTTCAGAAGAAATATTAAATATCACAGGAAGAGAGAAATACAGAGAGAAATTTTAGACATCAGCTTTTCACACAGACTTCTCTTTTCGTGTACAAAGCAGACAAAATGTGCATACCTTAGTTTCTAATAGGAATCTTCCTTCCAAAGGTGTTTCTGAGCAGACTGAATGATTTGCTATCTAATTAATGTATTTAAACACAGTTCTGGAAGAAAACTGATGTTTCTCCATCCAGAAGCATCACACCACCTCATAATCATCTATCTGTCAAAACTCAAAGGATGTTCCCAGATTGCCTGAACAAAGTGGAGTAATTTGATCTAGTGAACTACAGCACAGAATTACATGGCTTTTTCATGAAACTGACCCACACCACGGGAGAGGCAAATAGGCTCAACCTTGAAACTCGGGGTGATTACAAAACCTGGAATCCAGAGCATCTGAAGGACACTCAGATCAACTATTTACTATTCTGAGGAAATAGCGTGAACATATCTGACAGCTTTGAACATTTGAGTTCCAGCATCAGATTGTATCATAAATAAGCACAAGGTAGCACTAGTCTAATAAGCACTAGTCTAGCCAGCTCTTAAAATATACCAGTATTTCATACACCATTGCTCCAGTTCTGATTTATTTCTTTTTACTTAGAAAAAATTCTGATGAGTCTCAG
The DNA here is from genome assembly GCF_028858725.1 of Colius striatus. Classification (NCBI taxonomy): domain Eukaryota; kingdom Metazoa; phylum Chordata; class Aves; order Coliiformes; family Coliidae; genus Colius; species Colius striatus. Next base: position 53,475,700 of record NC_084763.1, read on the forward strand.
GTTTCATAAAGTCCCTGTATTTCTATCTGCCATTCTGAAGGCAAGGATACAAATGAAGAAAGTTCACACTATTATGCAAAGAGGAAAAGACTGGAGACAAAGTCTTGACCTCATGCAAGACACTAGCAAAGTTCCTCTACTAAGAGGAACCCAAACTTTACCATAAGGCACCTCTGTCAGCATATATGGGCAGCCATAAAATAGAATGCGTGGTAAACACAGTGACAACTGAAGGCTAATGGCAATGAATGTCCACAAGTTTTCCTAACCTGTTGCTCTGCTGATTTCTTCTGGGAGGAAATACTGTTGTGCTTTCCTCCAGTTGTGGCAAGTATATTTCTGTAATTCAATATGGATAAAATGACTGACAACTTGTCAACATTTTAGCACGTTAATCTTACAAAGAGTGGCCATAAGAAACTAGTAATAAAACTTCTGAAAGACACACTTCTAAAACAAATCAAAACTGTTGCTCAGTTTTGTCTCAAAAGATTCTACCAGTGAAAGCCCATGTTTCACTCCTAGCTGTTGGGATACCAGCTCAAATGCAACTTTTCCAACTAATCTTTGCTCCTGAGTCTGTTGAGGGTGAATCCATGGATTCCTCTGCCTCAGTCACAGAGTCCAGCATTTGACCATCTGTAGTTCTTCAGCACTAGAATCAACCAAAAGGCCTCATATTAAAATGATTTGAGAAACATAAGTGACTCTCTGGAGAAAGACAGTGTACCTTTTAATGTATTTTACATAAAGCATAGAAAATTTAAACAAGAAGAAATCTATCACACTTCTCTACATGGAAGCAATTATACCTCAGGTATTCCTACCAGACATTTGTCTAATACATTCTCAAGTATCACTACCAGTGGAGATTTTCCATGTCATTAGGCAATTTATTGTAGAGCTAAATTGCTCATACAGTCACAAGGATTTTCTGAATCCTCTACTATTATGTGCCTTGCTGCCATCTAATCTAAGCACTGCTTATCCCATCCACAATGGATAGAATATCTACAGGGAGAACAAACTATTGCCTTTCCCTTTCCAACTACTTTTTAAGCACCTGAAAAATATGTTTGTGTTCCACTTAAGGCTTCTGCCTGTTTTACTAACCAAGCCCCTTTAATGTTTCTCTATACTTTCCAGACCTGTATGTCACATTTTCTACATCTTTGTCTTCTCCTTTAGTCTATTTAGCTGATTTGCATCCTTCCTGAACTGCAATATGCAAGCCCAGATGCAGCATTTCTGTGGAGGCTGTATGAGCTCAGAAGATAATAAACAACCTTTTATTTTTCTTAGCATCCATTTTAGCCTTTAAAACTTCTAATATGAATCCTCTCTCTTGCCTCTCTTTTTTCATTTCTGTAATAGTGCAGGCACTGCTCTGAGGAACAAACTTTTCTATAGACTTGAAAACAGAATTGGCTTCAATTTCTTCCAGAATGTTGCTCTCATTTGTCATCCTGAATCCAACCATCCAACATACTTTTAATTCTCTCACCTTTGCTTCATCTGCAAATTTAGTAAATATTTCTCAGTTGATTTTTCAAAGCTGACAAGCTATTAGTAAACGTGTCCAGCATGTGCAATAGCATCCAAGTTCTCAGATGAAAGCACAGAACTGCTCTTTCCTTTAGTTGTTATAGCATTCATAGCAATAGAATAAAAGATACCTATTTCTCTTCCCTTATATGCTGAACTCTTTTTCCCCCCAGATATACTGTCAACTAAGTAATTTTCCAGTTTTTTTCTAATTGTATTATACAATCTGTACTAAGCCTCTCATTGCTGAAGGAATATTAAGACAGTGTTTGTCCATACTGTCTTTGCTGTTGTGCAACTTCAGAAAATATTTACTTTTAAAAGCCTAAATTGTTTCCATAAGTGCAACATTGTAGCTATTACTCTTTGCAAGTAATTTGCTTGTTATCAGTGCAGGTATCCATGTTCTACACAATGGATTCAAAGAAAACCCCTATTATTTGTTTGGTTAAAGCTGACATGTGCATAGTAGAAAACTATTTGTGACATACATTTTGGGCATATTTCTCAGGCAAAGTCCCTAGTCTATTAAGCTGCACTGCCTAGTATCACAGCATAAATTGTACCCAACTCTCTATTTTTCATGAGTCTGTTGTGATGTCATGGCACATTGAAGACCACTGAATTCAGTCTGAACCTTCATACAAGCAAAACTCATTGTTTCCATTGTTCTTTCTTGTAGCAAAGGCCTTTCGGTCAATAGTCACTAATTTCATCAACATCTCCTACTCTGGTTGCAATACTCATAATCAAGTGGAGGGAGCCTAAATACATTTCAGATGGAGGTTCTGTGAAATAAGGGATGTAACTAGGGAATATTTCAGGGTGATGGAAAGGGTGTTTCTACCAACACAATCTGTCATTTGAGCAGCCACTGATCTTTGGAGAAAGAAGTTGCTGAAAATGAAGGGATGTGGAACATAGCTATTATTACTGTTGATGAATTATGATGCACAGGGAAGAAATAAAAACATCAGTTAGAAAATCACAGTTTTGGAGAATAAAAGTTCTACATTGTCATCTCTGGTCTTTACTACAGAACTCTTAACTACTGCTAGCAGCATCTTCTGCTCTCTCAGAATGAAAGCTGATAAATTAGCAAAAGAGATCAGAGCTCCTAAGCTAGATAGTTCACTTGGAGTTGTTATATAAATGTCCTTTCTGAAATGTGTCCAAGACTTAAATTATTCTGATTAGTTGATGGACGTCTCTAGAATGGCAATAAGCTTTTCATTGTTGCTCTCATGGTAATTATTACTCTTATTTCACTGTATATTTTACTAGCATTTCTCAAGTGTCTAGTTATAAATCTCTTAAAAGTCTGAGGACATTAGAATCACTAGAGGTAAAATAAGAACAGATCCAAGGAGATGTGATCCCTGCCTTTCCTGTACAACTCTTGTTGAAGTTGAAAACAAGACCCTCTCTTCACCCCATTGATCAGAATGCACTTCAAAACAAGATCAGGGATTCTCTTTAGCTCATCCATTGTATTTGTGTATCAAAAAAGGATATACAATTCAGAACAACAATGTTATGAGCTACTGCACACAGTTTGATTGCTATTGTTCAACTAACTTCTTATTTCAAAAGGAAGCTAACTGTAAAAATAGGATTTCTAATATTCATCTCCATAACACATTTTTCCTCGTAGATAACAGCTCTCTTCAGATTCAAGAAAGCTCTAAAAGATCTCATTCATCTAATCTATCAGAACCAATTAATTTTACCAGAGAAATATTCCTTTCATATCCTTAAAAATCAGACCTTTCGTGTTCCCATAATTTATCTCCCCAAACTGCCATCAACTCTGTAATTGGAGTTAGTGTCTCTTTGTTCCCACAGCTCTGTTCAAACACCACTTCCAAGTCCCATCACTTCTCATTAACTAGTAACTTCTGCAGCTCTTTTATGGAAGTCGAATCCCCCAAGTCAAAACTTTGTAAATTAGCTTTCATTATTCCACGTTTTACCCTGCTCTGCATTATCTCCTGAATCATGAACAGAAAATGCTGTCTCAGTTTGCAACACGTTAAATAATTTTAGAAAGCTGCTCTTTCATTGCTCTCTCTACAGATCATTCCTCTGACCCCTGTGCTGCCTGAGTGACACAATCCACAAGATATTCCTCTAACAATTTGTTGTAACATGCCATTGAAAATCAGCTGTGAAGTATTCTCTGACATGTGCTGTAAGAAGTTTTCCCTCCTGTATGATGAAAGTGGATGCAAGCAACCTTTTCATTACTTGCACCACATTTCAACTGTCTTCTAACTTTCCCTCTTTATGTCCCACATCCGAATGGGTAAAGGGCTCAGTTATGGTACTTTTGAAAGATTCAGCTCATTCATCTTAAATTAAATATATCTTTATGCTGAAGTAAAAAAAAAAGACTAAACATATATCCATACAGAAGCTGAACTTCCATTTCAGTGGCTTTGATACAGAAATACAATTGCCAAAGATGCCAATCATAATTTTTGGCAAAGAGGACTCCAAAAAACTTTCGTATTCCACTAACACAATTTTCTTTTGTTCAGTAGTACAGAGCAAAATGGCCAGACAATAAGTACTTCCATACATATGAATCCTGAGTGCCACCAAAAAGGCAAGGAGGTTAACTTCATTACCAAGAAGTTAGATTAGTAACTGAAAAATTCTCTACATGAAATACAAGATAATAACAAAGGAAAATAATTATAAGTAGGCTGAGGCACTCAGGAAGCAAAACTGAGAACTATCAGTATAGACAGACTTTCCCTGGACAGAAGATGATAAATGTGCAGAGGAACTGTTTGTAAACTGAAAATTCATCCAGCTGATTAGGTAGACGCAATTTTTCCTTGGAATCTTAGCAGGGTTTTATTTTGTTTTCACATCTGACAGTACTTTCAATTATTGAGACAGAATGACAAAAGAGCATATGCACTCAATGATCAGAGGACCTGCACCATCAACTAAGCATCTGCTACTCATTTCTGAAGGATACTGAACGAGAAACTCAAGTGAAATCCAGAATACTGAACAGTTCTGTGCAGGGCCAGCTGGAGCAGCACAAGAAATCCAGCTATTTGCAGAGGAATTTAACAGAAGTGGTTTGTAGAAAGCAATTTTTACATGGGAATGCACCCTGTAATTGTTTCATTTTATTTGATCAGCTAAGTTACAGAGATGACATAAGCATACATATGGCCAACAACAGACTTGAGAGAAGTGCAAAGGTGATTCCATTTCAATAATATCCTTGACTTTGCTCCTAAAGAGAGTCAAAGTGCACTGCCATGGCCCAGATATTAAACCATGAAAATACATACATGAAAACATAACTGGATCTGGAGGTACTGTGTCCTTGAATAGGATACATCACAGAAATAATCACTTAATTCATGAAGCTGAAGGGTCTCCACTGATTTGATTTCATTCTAACCTGGCTTGCATCTGCCCCGTACTGTCCTGAATTGGTTACTCACTTTTTGAGAATGTCATGGCTACCTACTGCATTCACCAGCTGTAACAGTGGCTGTTGTTTCTGTTGCTCCCTTTTTCACCAAGAAAAGTTCTTTTTTTCTCCATCTTTCCTTGTAAATTGACAGACTGGTAAAACACATTTTGCAAACAAAATGCTGAAGCATTTCAGGAGTCAAATCAGTGCATTGAATAATAGTTGCTCTGTGATAGACTCAACACAGATGCAACGTTACTTATAACTCCTTTCTATTAATTGCATCATTTCTCTGTGCTTCTTTTTCCAATATCTGATTGTGCTCATGGTAAAAAGAAAAATATATACAATGGATTCAAAGCCACACTAATTCCATAACACTTCCATATTCCATCACACTTCTATATCCATAGCTTTTGCCCCCCAACACCACTAATGCAAAGTTTGAGTCTGATGTAAGGAGAATAAAGAGATCTAAATAGAGAATGAATGTGGCAGTACATCATCCCACAGCCAGAGCAAGCCTGACAGTTGTCAAAGAAACCATTATTAAAGTCTTTACCCAGTCCCCTACTACACCAATACATAGAGCTAAAAATTTAAATGAGTGGTTCATATTTCCTTAGGTAGACACTGCAACTTTCATTTGTTTTATTATAGTAGAAAGATAAAACTAGAGAACAGCTTAAACTCTTTAACACTTTAAACTTCCTTAACACCTAACACTCCCCTGAAGAATATGATGAAAGAAGGGATATTTGGAGCCTCTGAGGAAAATGAGGTTCCTGTGAAATAATAGCATTTAAGAATTTTACATATCACAGCCCCTAAGAATGGTACATACTCCAGAAGTGTATTTTTATTGCCTGTGTTGGGGATGTTCACTTTATTCTTTTAAGTGACTTACTCTCTTTGAAACTCAGTAAAACTTTCAGACTCCATAACTGCTATCAGTGAGTTTACAGGTTAAATATCAGCCCCTCAAAAAAACCAAGACAAAAAAATTACACATTCTTGTTTTCTTCAGTTTTTTCATTTGTTCCTTCAGTTTTACTGGATATGCCTTTCCAATAGTAGGAAAAGAGAAAAGCAGAACATTTTGTTTGCATGCTCCATACTTGTTAGCTTTTCCATCTTTCCTCAGTTGTTACCTTTCAGGAGTGAAGACTCCAAAAACAAAGAGAAATCATCCACATAGGAAGATCTTTTAACCATCAACTGTTTTCTAGCTCATTCATGAACCCCCTTGTCTTTTGATTTTATGCAGGATGACCTTAAATGAATTCAGCATTTAAGCAGTCACTGATATATGAGAACAGTAGAAGAAAAAAAAGCACAGAGAATGTTATACTGAGAATAGAAACAATGAGGAAAGCCAAGTGGCTACCTGGGATAAACAAAGACTAGCTGAGTTAACCAAAGATTAGATTTTTTCTGAAAATGCATAATGTGCAACCTCAAAGACACTGAAAATGCAACAATACTGAAAGATACCTTTGCAGAAAAATCTAGACTGGCACACAATGAAATCCCGTGTTATGTCATTCTGATCATCAGTATGACTAGGAATAGCATGGAAGAAATCAGATATTTTATCTGCTTGAACCTCAAGGTACTCATCTGGTTTTGAGAATTACTGCAGCCAGGGCTCTAGGAGGTCTGACAAACATTTCCAGCTTTTGGTACTGCTAATTCAGTAGTGCTCAAAGAATTACAATGGCTGAAATTAGTATCCATAGACATAAACACATTGTTGAAGAGTTTACTGTGTCTTTTCTCTAAAAAGCTCTCATATAGATGTTAATAATTGGAGCTATGATGGTAAGAACAGATAGCAAAATTACTTCATAACTCATGCTAAGTCACATTTTTCCTTATTACATTTTCCATACTTTAGATGTCCAATGGTGGTAAAATTTGACTTTTGCAGCAATAGCAACACAATTTTCTGATGCCCCTGGCTACTACGAGGAGCCTTCGATTTTATTTGGGAAATTCTGGAGGTAAAATGGTAAACCATCCCCTTAATAATTTTATTTTATATCTCAGATCTTGTAAGATGCTTCAGGTGTAGAGATTCAGACTAAAGCGAAGATTAAACTGAGTAGTTTGTGTTTTCAGAGGATACAATCACTCTGAGTGGAGGTAAGTATGAGAACATGCTGGAACCCCTAGGAGACTTCTCCTGAAACACAGAAGGCAAGTTCTGTCCTCAGCTGGTGCATGCTGAACATAGGTGGGTTTGTAAAATGTTATCTGGGTTATCTAGATGTGTTTCAACATGCACCTGCACTTTGAAGAATGGAAGTCAGGTGTCTGATTTGTGAGAGCATAAATCATCCCTTAACAAAACCTCCTAGGGATTCTTTAACATCTTTCTTGAAGGCAGAACAACAACTTCAGCCACCACTGCTGGTTTCATTGTCCTGTGTTAGCTGCTAATTTAAAGCTAATTGTAGAACAGGTTGCATTCATGTCACTGGAAAAAAGCCCAGTTACTTTTATAGTGCATGATCAAGCCTTAAAATAAAATTAATTATTAATTAAACCCATTTAAAAGAGAACCCAACAACAGGCAAACACAACCCAGCTGTGGTTATTTAGAATTCTGGGTAATTTTTCTAACCAGTTACTTTCTCAGGTAAGCACATGGGCCAGTGCTTTACTAAGCTTTATGAAAAACAAACCACAAAGCATCTCCTGTTGTCACATACTGCCATACCTGGATTGGCCTTTGTAAACATAGTACTTGGGAGTGTAGTTTGCACATATCTACTGGAACTTTCAGCTGACACCTTCTCTTACCCACCCTTTTTTTTCCCCCTCAGTAACATGGAAGACTTCTATGAAACATCAGAACTGAGAACTGAAGCAATGCTTTCTCTGGTTGCTACATGAAAAGTGCATTACCATCAGAAAGCAAAAGTATTGCTTTTGTTTCCATAAAAAAGTGAATTCAAAACATTAAATAATTATCACATTTCAGAGAGCTTGAGAGTACTCAAGCCAAAAATACCGTCTGCAGAATACAGCACGTTCTTTTTGCATGCGTCATAATGTGGAGCCACAAAACATTCCCTCCATTACTTATTTGTATGCAACAACAAGCAAGACCCTTTTCCACACAGCAGCAGGCATACCAACAAATAGAGTTCAGTCTCCACTGCTATTCTATGTCTCAGGCTTGAGAAGAGAGAAATCCCAGCAGCATGGCACAAGATAATTGAAACATAAGAAACTACGGCTCAGCTTTATAAACAAACTGTACAAGAGTGACAGGATGCCAAAGCTTTGGCACCTACAGTGCATAAATAGACAACATACCACATCCAGACTGGACAGAGCACGATATCTGCTGTTCGCTAGGCTATGTCAAATGCTTACTGAAACCTTGAATTGAGTTTGCCTAGTGAATTCCTTCTGTTCATCCACCATCAGGCTCAGCAAAGCAAACAGGCTGTGAAATCAATAGCTTCCCATTTGTTCATTTTTAGGAGAGGAACAACACTGTTATATAAAAGAGCCTGAATTGCCAACATTTCAATGAATATGAAAGGACTTACCAGCCACTGACCCTCAAAAAGATAATCAGTTCACACCAGTGACTATGCAGTGCTTCTCCACTACAGACATAGTTTAGCAATGGTGACATAACCTTTAACTTCTGGGTCATCAGATATCAAATATCATTACCGTCCAGTAACTACTCAGTAACTCAAAGGACACAAGAAGAGTTGGCAATCACAGTCAGTTTTTTTGGACTTGTGATGTGCAATTTCTGGCTAGACATGTAGTTCTCTACAGTGCCAAGCTAAAGAATGCCAAGTCTATTCTGTTCCAGCCAAGGACTCGCACAGGTATTTCAATGATATTATCCAAGAGCTTAACAATTGAGTACAAGTTTGAAGGTTATGTTGGACTAGGACCAAAGTGTTCAGCACTAAGTCTGTCTTGATGAACTTGTCTGTATGCACATATATTTTAAAAACAATAAAAGAAAAGAAATACCTAGATCCTGAAAGATATTTAGATACCAAAATCCCACTGTAACATGCTTCAGTATCTCTGAAGATATGAACCAACCCCCCCCCCCCCACACACACACTCGCAATTGCTCTGTTTGTTGGGAGCCTTATCGAAGAGGCTAGTGATGGAACAAGCAGGCAGACAAGCAAATCTCATGTGGCAATCCAATGTACTATAGACAGCCATCATGGTTCACTGCACCATAGCTCAGACTCTTTCGTAACCATACAAGTTCCTGTTTCTCACAGTCATCCATCAGCATTAAAGACTCTTCAAAACAAAGAAAATGCTTCCAATTCTACATCAGTCCAACAAAAGCAGCCATAGCTTAATCACAGTTACAAAACGACGAACGCATTACACTAAGTCATATGCACCCATTTCCCTCATCTGTATTAGGGAAGTATCTACTTTATTTACAGAGACTCAATTCAACAGGTTAACTAAAACTCTGTTATAGCTGGATGCTAAAGGAAAGAAGCTGTACTGGTCCTTAAATGGATGGCTACAGAGTACATTCAGTTGTGGTGCATGTTTTCTCAGTAATTTCCATTTTCTGAGAGTGAAGGTTTTGAGATGCAGAAGAATGGGCAGCACTTGTCAAATTATGATTACTCCAGAAATCGAAATACATAAAATAATAACTGATGCAATCAAATGCACATCAACTATCATTTGCTTGGAACACAGCCAAACTGATAGCAAATGATGCATTATAATTATTTCACAGAAAGAAGGAGTTGAAAAAGAACCCCTATATAAATATATTCTTCAGAACCTGGCATAAAATAATGACTGAACAAGCATCTCAAAAGGAAAATTAATGAATGACAACAGAAGGAGCACATGTGTAACGTGGAGATAGACTGCAAGAAAATTAAACAGGCTGCTCATGGGAAAATAGCCACCTTCTCCATATTTTTCTCAGAAAAAACCCACATGGTTCCTAATGGAATTCAAGGCTATTATTCAATCAGAAGCTTCTCATGAAGTCAGAAAACATGAAAGTATGCTTTCAAAAGCAGAGTCCCAAGAGATAATTGAAGCATTGGAGTCACAGTTGTTATTTTCTTGAACACTCATCCCCAGGTTACCTAAAATAAAAACCATCAGACAAGAAGATAGAATGCAGCAACATAAAGGTTACAGGGAGTGAGATGTAAATAAAGCAAGTGGGAGAAAATAAAATGTATAAACAGTCTTTTGGGAAGATTATGTGTGATTACTTGCACATGCACACATGTAAATTCAACTTTACTATATAAACACATATAGGAAAAACCCTCGTGTTTTAGGAAATCACAATTCCCCCTTGAAAGGGCCGTCCAGAATCTTCACATACCTCAGCAGTGTTTTGAGAGCTTTATGGTATCTGCAGTTTTCAGGACTTAACCACTATTGTCAAGATCACACTCAAACATGTTTTCCAAAGGAAACCCTAGATAAGAGGCACATGACGTGTATAAATGCCCCAGATGTCACAGTAATGCCATGTGAATATCTACAGTCTCTGTCTTTAATCTTACAGAGGTTTGAAAGGAAGCCAGACTCACAAAGCAGATCACAGCCTGACAATTCACACATCACACCTACCTCACTGAGAGTAGGAAATATTTCTATAGAAGTTGTAGGGAGGGGAAAAAAAAGCTCTTATTGAATAACAGAAAAAAATCGGTTCATAAATTCTATGATACCTTAGGATTGGAGAGAGAAGAAAACAGAACAACTCTTTTCTTCCCAGGGTCAGTACTGAGATGAAATCTGTGGTCCTCTCAGGCAGCTCTCAAGGATATCCTGTGCTAAATTAAAATATTAGAAGAGCCTCACATTCCTCATATGAGTAGAGCCCACTCTGTGTTCCTATTCCAGATGTTACCTGGTGTGCTAACTTTATTGTTTGCCTTCAGAATTCCCTCACCACCACATGAGCTGAGGAAGGCTCAGAGAAAAGATTATCAGCCTAGGGTATGACAATGCAAGCTGGCAGAGTCTAATTTATCAGCTAACAAGTATGTGGAGAGACTTTCAAATAGGGAAGCAATACAAACTACTGGAGTATCCAAGACCCAGTGGGCAAAGACGGACCAATGATGGCAAGAAATTAAATAGGTTTAATATACTATTGGGCTCTGACAGATAAGTGCTGTTAGCTTACACATACTTCATTTTCCAAAAGATCAATGACAAAAGTCCTGCCACTGAATAAAGATTGCACTATTTACTCTGTCTTCTAAAGGACAGAAACCAAACAAAAATATCCAACAAAACAAGCAAAAATTAGTCTGGACAACTCAGAAATCATACCAGAAAGAAACAAAAAAATATCAATTAATATTATTCTTAAATTCTATGAACTCTTGAGACTTGTGGCATTTAATTTTGGAGTCAGTTTGCACAGGGAAGTTGAATTAATGAAGGCAGAGATACAAATCAGTTATCACCAGTAGTGAAAAAGCCTGATTAGTGTGCCAGTATGAATCAATTGCTTGCTCAATCTATACACTAGAGTAGGAAATATATATATATTCCAACAATCAAAGAAAATCTAAAGTTTTACACTCCTATTTTTTCCAATTATACTGATAAAAATCACTTGGAAGAATATAGTTAACTACTGTCAGGCAAATCACTGCAGTGCTTGATAAAGAGGAGGTTTCCAGCCAGAGAAAAAATTGGCTTCTACATTGTCCTTATTACTATAATGTTTTTCTGACATCTGCTGCTATATAATCAGTATTTGGATGCTAATAATGACATGGGATATGATATTGTACATCTAATCAATGCTTCAGCAAACCAAAGAAAAACACCAGGTCAGAAGCACAAGAAAGAATTCAATACAAAATTAATATGGAATGAATTTTGTGTTAGCAGATGTTCCTATTACCTGATACATTTTTTTATATGCAGTAACAAAAATAATTTAAGCAATGTACTACCAAAAATCAGTTCCTCTAGCACAATTGTATTTCAAACAATTGCTGCAACACATACCTTTTCTGGAAGTCCTGAGGGCAGAGGTGATCCTAGAGCTTCTCTTCATATGATGCAAAAATGTGTGCAATTGGTGTTGATGGGGTAGGGTATAAAGCTCTCTTAGACATCCTTCTGTTTCTTGCTAAATTCTTTGGACATGGGTCTTTATTTGTGTGTGGAGATATGCAGGCAACATAAATACCAGCTTGCTTGAATCCCGGACCTCAGACAACACAGTTATGATTTCACTCTCCCTGTGATTTGAACCAGGGTAGAGGCTTCCTTGCTATAGAAATCATACAAAGGTATTAAAAATTGTTGCCACCCTCAAAGACAAAAGACGTAAAGAAGGGAACATTCTTTCTCAAAACTGCTGGATTTTCAATTAGGCCCCTTCACAAAGACAATACTTGAAAGAAATGGGACTGAAACTGGATCTCCTGAAAATTGGTTTGGTGATTATTCTACATCTGCAGGATGAAATTATATGTTGCATTCTTCAATACTTGAAGTCCTTAAGTCTGATTTATTTTAAAATACATATATACTCAGGCCTGAACAATACAACGTTGAAGTTGCAAACTCCCAGGAAACCTAAGGAACTGACACTGTTACTTAGCTGCCCACCACAGGGCTTTTGAGGTTAGTTTAATGATGGGTAGATGCTTCTGAGCCACAGATATTCCTAAATCTTTCTGACACACAGATATTTGTAAATCTGTCTTCCAATTTTTCAACCAGCCTGTATAGCCCTGTTATTCCTGGGATAACTGGACAACAGAAGAGTGGTTTAGTGTTCCCTGTCCACTATAAACAAATTTTAAAGACTGAAACAAGCTCCAAGAAGACAAAAGCAAGAGAACATACTATCAGTACCTCCAATAATAGAGTTACTTTGTTAGAGTACCAACTATCTTCTCAAGCCGACCACACCAGCAAGCTTTTAGAGCTACGTTTGCTTGGTCTCTGAAACAGCACATGTGGACATCAGTTCTGCCACTTTTTCAAGATTCTTTATTGCTACTGAACCTTATTTTCAGACTTTCTGGGTTCATTTGCTTAAATGACATTTGAGAAAAGGAAGAAATAGCACAGAGTAGTGAGCTGGGATCCTCTCACTGTTTCCAAATCTTGAGTGCCAGAACTCTACTTATTTGCCCTTTCAAATGTTGCTTCCTCTTGTCCTGTCAGTGGGTGCTGGGACACACATAGAATGGTAGGGTTGGAAGGGACCTTTAGAGATCATCTAGTCCAACCCCCCTGCAGAAGCAGGGTCAACCTAGATCAGGTTGCATAGGAACATGTCCAGGCAGGTCTTGAAGACCTCCAAGGAAGGAACCTCCACAACCCCTCTGGGCAGCCTGTGCCAGGGCTCCCTCATCTGAACAGTGAAAGAGTTTTTTCTTATGTTTAAGTGGAACTTTTTGTGTTCCAGCTTCATCCATTACCCCTTGTCCTGTTCCTAGCTAATATAGAAAAAAGGGATGTCCCAACCTCCTGACACCCACCTTTTAGATATTTGTAAATGTTAATAAGGTCTCCCCTCAGTCTCCTCCAGACTAATCAGCCCCAGTTCCCACAGCCTTTCCTCGTATGAAAGATGTTCCAGTCCTCTGATCATCTTGGTAGCCCTGCACTGGACTCTCTCCAGCACTTCCCTGTCCCTTTTGAGCTGAGGAGCCCAGAACTGGACACAGTACTCCAGATGAGGCCTCACCAGGGCAGAGTAGAGGGGGAGAAGAACCTCCCTTGACCTGCTGCCCACACTCTTCTTGATGCATCCCAGGCTGCCATTGGCCTTCTTGGCCACGAGGGCATGTTGCTGGCTCATGTTCAGCTTATTATCAACCAGGACTCCCAGGTCTCTCTCTGCAGAGCTGCTCTTCAGCAGTTCGACTCCCAGCCTGTCCTGGTGCAGGGGGTTGTTCCTTCCCAGCTGCAGGACTCTGCACTTGTCCTGGTTGAACCCCAGGAGGTTCCTCTCTGCCCAACTCTCAATCCGGTCAAGATCCTGCTGAATGGCAGCACAGCCTCTGGGGAATCAGCCAGTTCTACAAGTTTGGTGCCATCAGGGAACTTGCTGAGGGTCCCTCTGTCCCCTCATCCAGGTCGCTGATGAAAACATTGAACAAGACTGGCCCTAGAACTGATCCCTGTGGAACTGCACTGGCCACAGGCCTCCAACTTGATTCTGTGCCATTAATCACCACCCTCTGGGCTCTGTCATTCAGCCAGCTCTTGATCCACCTCGCTGTCCACTCATCCAAGCCACACTGATGAGCTTTCTGATGAGGATGTTATGGGAGACAGTATCAAAAGCCTTGCTGAAGTCAAGGTAGATGACATTCACTGCTCTCCCCTCATCTAGCCTACAACAATATCACCTGCCTTGCCCTGCCCATTAATTTTTACCCATAAGCACTCTACTCACTCCTCATCCCCACCCAGGCACAGTTTGGTACACATTAATTGCTCTGTCACATAGAGAGCAACCCCACCTCCATGCCTTGTCAGTCTGTCTTTCCTGAACAACACATAACCCTCCATGGCTGTGCTCCAGTCATGGCAGCTGTCCCATCACGTCTCTGTGACCGCAGTGAGGTCGTAGCCCAGCATCCGCACTCACATCTCCAGTTCCTCCTGCTTATTTCCCAGGCTGAGTGCATTGGTGTAGAAGCAGTGCAGGGGCTGACTCAAACACACAGCTTCCCCTGGATGGGTGCAGGAGGTTCCTCCCCGGTTTGACTCTTTCTCAGGGTGCTCAGCCCAGTGTGCAGGTGAAGGGCACTTATCATTGCATTCTCTGTCCTGCCCTGTTTCCCAGCTAGAGGGGACAGCTTGTTCTGTTTTGCTTCTCCCCCCATCCCCAAGTCCTTCCTCTTGGAATATTTTAATATTTTTAATATTCCAAGACTTTTTCTTTGTTATCTTAAAGTTCTAGATTAGCTTTGAACTGCTTTTGCTAGTTAAAGAGCCTTATAGATAGTGATACAATTTTATTGTTATCACAACAACTTTGTAATGACACATGTATTAGTCACGTAACTGAAATTAATTCACCTTCAAGAACCAACACGATCTAAACGAACTACTTTAGCATAACTTAATTACAGGATTAGGGAACAGGCTGTCTGATGTGCATAACGTGCCTGTATCCATTCAGAGGAATGTTTGAAGGGCTCAAACACAGGGCCATGACGCTTCATTTTCAATCATCCACTACACATCGGCCACAGAGGTTTTGAAAACCAATGACCAGCCATCTTCTCAATATTTAAAGCCATGATGCAAGGTTCAGACAAACTGTAAAGAAGTACAGCAGGGTCACGTAGGTACCTATCACAGTATCATTATAGAAAAACCCAGAGCAAAGTCTGCTGCTAGAGAGTCATGCCATAAAGGCTGTGCAGAAGCCAGCATGTTAGACACACAAGGGTGATGCTAGGAAACCTCTCTCATTGGCACAGCTGGAGCAGAAAGAGCAAAGCTATGATACAACAAATGCCCACAGACAGCACTGCTGGTGACACTGCAAGCCAAGGCTCCTGGACAATATCCCACTGGGATGCTCTCCAGACAGCAGAGGCTGTGGCATTCATTGTGGAGTCTAGCATGCATGATTTAAGTGCCTTTTTGGATCACGGCAGAAAGTGAAGTGCAAGGCCAGAACACGCCAAAAAAAGATGGATTGCCTGTGAACATGTCTATTTCTCCAGCCACAGACTTCAGGCAACACCCTTCCCTTGCACTGCTCCAAGTGTTTACCTGTGGAAGACTGTCTGAGCAGTGTTAGAGGCCTCATTCATGACCTCTAAAGATGGACAAAACACATTTCTCCACAGTATTGCACAACAGGACCTGAAAGGAGCAGTTTAAGTTATGCAGCAGTTATACTGCAGTTGGGACTCCAGCACTATATAACCACATGCTTCCACTACATAATGTTTCATAAATTTCAGGCATGCACTTTTAAGAGAGCTCTTTTACTCCAAAAGAGAAGCACATTGAGAATATCACTCCTTTACTGGTTACTGATCTTCCTATTTACAGCATAAATTTATTCAGGGCCAAATGTATAACTGTTCTTTATTTCAAATATCTCCTCTGTTTTTTCTCCCTAACTAGATTAATAGAAAGCTATCACGTCTTCTTCCAGACTTTATTTTGTGAGACTAAAGAAATTTATCTTATTTCACAGAGGATACATTTTCCTTTTTCTTCCCAAATAGGATTCCTCTGCACCTGCTGCAATTTGAATGAATTTTTATTGCCAACAAATGATCAGAACTTTATGCAGTATTCCATGTTGAGTTGTATCAGTGTACTTCTTTCTTGCTGCTGAAGAAGCTGGTTCTCATATTTTTTTAGCAACACATTTGCTTTTCCCACTTTTGTCACACATTTTTAAGGTCCAGTTTTTCTGCAGTGAGGAGGCAGCTGATGGGTTTTTTCAGCTTAGAATCAGAAGTTTCGGTGATTCATCACCAAATGTGTGAATTTTAACATACTCCAACATCTCCTAATTAGTTTCTATGTAATTTTCTAGTTCCCCTCTGACACAAATTAAAAGGAATCATCAGTACAACAGCAGAATTTACTAGCATACTTCCACTCATTATGACAAATTTGTTATGGAAACACTAAAAAGGACCAGTCCCAAAAACAATTTATGAGAATTTCTATTTGCTTGGAGGAAAGCTACTCCTACTTTGTCTGTCACAGTGTTGTCATATACACTAGAATTCTTCTGTTAGTAACCATTTTCCCTAGCTGAACTAAAAAATACCATGTGATACCATACCAAATGCATTTGAGAAGAAAAGTAAAAGATCTACAACAAATAAATTTCACTAAAGAGTAAAATAATAATCTTCCCTTTCTCAAAAATTCCATCACCTAGATTTAAAACAAACAAACAAAATCAATGGTATACCACTGTGTCAGTATATAATTGGATTTTTAAATTTATTGTTTTTAAAAGTGTTCTAAACCTGAACAGTATAATTGCCTGCATCACTCTTTTTTTCTCCTTGTGAAAAATGAGATACACGAGTGTGTCATATATTACCAAATAAAAAAACAACTTCTTTTTTCCTAGAGACACACTGATAATCAATGGGTAAAAAGGTGAAAGCTTTTTATTTTCTTCTTGAATTAATACATTTTCCTGATTTAATCATGTCTTTAAAAACAAAGAAAAAAAGAAGGTTTCTTACTAAAATATCTGCAAAATAAGCAAACTCCCCACCTCCCCTATGAAAATACAGATTGACCCTGGACTGACGTTTAGCTGAGAATATTTTGGATTTGTATTATCATTATGGAGTGAAAAGGGTAGGGAATTGTTTTAGTAAAACTGGTGGATTAACTTATGAGAGATCTTTTTGAGTATCGATGTCTTAAAAGGCTCCTCTTTCAACAAAGCACTTTGTATAATTTGCTTCAACGTTTGTGGGCCTGCTGAGTTCCTTTTTTATTCAGGTTTCACTAGACCTATAATTAAACACTCTTCAAAAATTCATCACTTCAGGTGTTCTAATGAGGAATCCTGAGGAAGCTGGTAATAGTTTGCTAAGGGAGAGCAACAAAGCTGCTTCTCTACTTAAAACTACTTCTTGCAAGATTCATTCTCTTCAGCAGATGGAGAGCTGCAGTAAAAGACAGAGACTCGGGGCTGAAGAGGTCATAAAACTCTCAAGAGCAGGAAATTACACAGGCATATCTGCCAATGAGGTGTACTTATGAAAAGTCATTAGGCATTCCCAGTTTCTTCAGTTCCTGCTTCCCCAAATAAGAGAACAGTATTTTAAGAGCAGTAAACTCAAATCAATTTGTTTGAATTTAAGCTTATATTTCCTATTTGCTTTTGTATGCTAAGTACTTAACTCATACCAAACACAAAAAGTATCCACCTGCTACAGAGAAACTAATTAGATATATGAGCAAATATGGATTTTTTTTCTCTTGAAATTTGATCCTGCAGCCAATGGAGAGTTTTTAAGGAGAAAATATCTACTACA
This sequence comes from Colius striatus, assembly GCF_028858725.1. Lineage (NCBI taxonomy): Eukaryota > Metazoa > Chordata > Aves > Coliiformes > Coliidae > Colius > Colius striatus. Next base: position 53,493,709 of record NC_084763.1, read on the forward strand.
GTATTGATACCATATGATTGAGCTTTTGTTTCAACACAAGTTTTACCCTTCAGTTCTAACAATCTTTGAAGGCCCTGTGTTCTTAATCTTATATCGTTAAGACTCAGAGAAGTCACTCACCTCTTAAGAGCTGTGTAACACAGTTGACTGGACCACACTGTGGACCCTTCACCCTCCTTGGGCTGCAGAGCTCTGTAAGCCTCAGCTGCCTTCATCCCTTTGAGCTCCAGACAGCCACTGTGAGCAGCTGAACCCAGGCTGCTCATCAGGGATGGCTATAAACCTTAACAGGCAAATTGTTATTGGTGCCACTGGGATTTTTGCCAGAGTAAGGACAGCAAAATTAGACTAACTTCTGTAAGTATAGCAGTCCACAATGATCATCTGCATGCAAAGCTGCTTCTATAGGGACTAGCAAAAAAACAGTGATCAGAAAACCCTGATATCCTCATGTAGTCACTTTATTTGAATGCACTAGGAGGTACTATTAGAAAGAATATGAGGCACTAATAGAAGTCAACAGTTGAAAATTAAATACAAATGTCAATAAAAGATAATTACTAGATGATCTGTGCAGTCTTCTATTGGTTTATCACTTGTATAGATTTGTATTGAGTATAAAAAAAAGGATAAAATACTGAAAACAGTAATTAAGCTAGGATGAAGAGGATTGTGCTTTCCTGAATACATCACAATGAATCAATAAATCAAAGCAAAACTTTGAATGGAATACAGTCTTAGAGCAGTAAAAGGAGTGTTACCTCTGGGAAGTAAATATACCAAATGTTCAAAATAACATCTTTATTAAGAGTGAAAACCAATGCATAAATAGCCACATAAAGAATGAAGTAAAAGAAAATGTACTTGTATAACTGATATTTGGCCTTGTCTTTAAATATGTCTATATATACACACAGGCATATATACATGTGCCTACACACACCCATTCTATCTGTACATTGATGTAAAAGGTTGCACACTGATGACAAAATGACTAGTAATCGGGCTACAGTCAAAATAGGTTCATAAATATTATCAACATATGAGCTCATAATGCCACACAGCTCCTCCTAATTCATTTTGTATCCTTCTAACATAGCTGTGGAACTTTACATTTCCTTAAATAAAACTTTGTAGCAGGAAACAAAGACTTAAGACCTGGGACTGACCTTGAACATATAGGTCAGTGCTTCCAAGACAAGCAGCTTCTCCCAGGCCACTGAGAGCTGCAGAGCTGAAGTCTTCAGGAATCAATGGGAAAGGTTCTTCAAGAAACACATATTCAAATGCCCTGTGAGTACATGGGACTACTGATCAGAAGTTATTGTGTCCCAAAAATGACTGTTGTCTTTTACATCTACTTTGATTTCAAGGACTAAATGGCTGGAATTCAATTTCACTCCCAAGTGAGAAGCTTACTAACCTGCAAAATCTCCACATTACCAAGTATTATGAAAAGTGAATAGAAAATAAACTGGTCCAGACTAAATGCAAAACATAGCCTTATGCACTGCACATCTAGAAGTGCTTAAGGAAATTTTGGGCATTTAGTTCCCACTGACGTCAGTTCTAAATGTCTAAGATGAAGCACTTAGGAACTGTACAGTAAGAGTTGCAGAACTGCATGGTACAACTGCAGTTTAATTTCATCTTATTAACTAACTTCTCACATTCTCAGTTTTGATGTGAATGTTTCAAATGGCCATTGTAAGGCCAGACATTCCAAGTTAAATGGAGCACATGTTTCATGGAAGTTATTAAGCAACGAATTAGAAAACTTTTAATATATTTTCCCCATAAATCTGCTCTAAATACTCAGACAATTGTACATCTTTCAGAATTGAGACAATAATTTTACTTGATGACTTGATTAAATTTCCAAACGAGATAATTGTTCTTTAGAGAAAAGAAAAACATCCAGCTGATGTGTTTAATTTATAGCAGACCTTAAAATAAATCATACAGGTCATTAATTTTATATTGCAAAAGGCCTATAAATTAGATAAATGTTCAGTTGCATATACTGCACAAGAAAATTAACAGTTCACATTTGGCTGCCTTTTCTTGGTCATCATTTCTTTGGGAAGAACTCTTCAGCAACTTGGCATATCTTTTTCAAGGTAAACTGAGATGATGAGTAATTTATACATTTATTTCTAGGCTACACACTATATAATCTTCAGACCAAGGAATTGATACTCCAACTTTGGAGTATATCTATTGCTGAAAGTCCCAAGGCCAATCTCAGTCACAAGATCAAGTCATTTATGTTGGGGTTTTTTTGCTACCTGTGAATATGCAGCATAGTTTAGTGAAAGAGCAGGTACCTTTTAGAAGTAGGTCAGAAAAAATGTTAGGGAGGCACATATTTTCGTCCTTGCACACTGAGGCAGAGGAACTTAGTTAAATGCACTCTGAGGGGGCATTCTGAAAAATGTCTTAATAATGTAACTATCCTGGGGCTATGGCATTTCTCCAGATTTTTCCTCTTCTAAGGAGATTTCTATGGCCTTCATTATCTCCTTCATATAGATGCAAGAGATGCTGAACATAAGCTTTGACCCTTCTAGGTCTTCACTTCTCTGACAAGCCTTTGCTCTGGGACAGCATGGACCTCTGCTTGTTCCTTTAGCCTCATGCAATTTCCACATCTATTTCTTGCTCACAGCATTGATGGAAAATTTAAGGAGTGAAAAGGTGAGAAGGAAGAGAACAGAACTTCAGGAAGGTTTTAAAAAATGTGAAATGGCAAATACATACAATCCATAACTCAATTAACAACTTCACACAGAGGTGGGGTTTTTCCTTTGTCTTGGGGGAGACTGAGTTTTTTATAATGGATTTTTGGGGTGTTTTTTTGCTGCTGTTGCTTTTTGGTTGGTTTTTTTTTTTTTGTAAAGTATATATTACTATTCCTATGGAAACAAAACAGACTCCCTAGTTACTTTAAGAGACTGCAGCTCTGCTCAGCAACAAGCTTTAATGGCACCTTGCAGCAACAGAGAGAGGAAAAACCCAGTCTTGGATTGCCAAATATTTAAATGGAAATGAAAGAGCAGTTGGCAGGATGGTGGAGTTTCAACAGAAAGTGTAAAGAGGCTATAGGCTTGTCGATTTGTGAGTAGTTCTTGTATATTCAATCTTAAGTCTGTAGTTCCATCACTATGAAGTAGAGAGTCTGCTCTGAAGGTTAAACATGAAAATACAAATTAGAGCTGTGAGATTCTTTTCTTGTGCCTACATCAAATTTGCTGTGTGGGATCCTGGCAAGTCATTCAATACTCTAGTGCTCCACTAGCAAAATGAAAATAAATAATAGTAGTTATTAGATATGGCAGTTTTGTGGGTAAATCCATCAGTCTTTACAGAGTAATATATGGTGATGATGAAACCTATAGAAAAGCTTATAAACAGTTATTTCAAAATTCAAAGCCACCCATTCTGAAGCCACAAATGCTATGCAAAATATATTAGAATATATATATCAAGAAAAAGCAGATGACATGACTTTAAATCATGAAATGCACATGGGATTTTTCAGTCAGTTTGTACAATGATGGCTATTATTCTTCAAATGCCATTTGGCTGCATAAATATGAACAGCAGGAATAGCTATAGGTCAATGAACTTCCTACTAATGCCTTGGCAGGTAGGTATCTAAATCCCTAAATAAGTAAGAGCAGAGATGTCTTGTTACTGATAAAAAGAGCAAGTTGGAGGGGATGGGCATCTCTGAACCAGAAACATGTTTTAGAATTCCTGGGAAAGATGAAGACTAGAGAAATTTGCCTTGGCAAAGATAAGTGATCTACCATGTCAGTTAACAACTTAAGGAAATACAGCCCACAATTGCAGAAGGACATGCAATGTGAGCAGAACACACTTTCATTCAGCATCCCATTTATAATGAAGCCATTATTTTGGGTTATATCTCTGTGCTTTCTTCTGTGATTTGCGTTGCCACAATGATGGTCAGAGGACATTCAGTTAAGCTACAAGTTAAACCACTATTGCCACAGTATAGCTGTAAATATATACAGAAAATTGCCATAGGGCTAAATGAACTCAGCCTGTACTTATCATCATTAGTCATTTTTTTTTCCTCTGCCCCCTCAGAAATGTGTTTGTAGAAGCATATAAACAACTGGATCTTTGAAAAAGTGCTACAGACCTGAAGGGTCCCACTCTGCCTTCCTGGCCTGTCCTTCCCCCATCCTGACATGCCTTGCTGAAACAGGTGTTCAGGAATGAAAAGGAAAGCACTGCTCCTGAATGCCTAGAAGCATAGCCCAGCACAGACCCAGACAAAAAGTCTTTTCATTCCTCAGATATTTTTTTACAAGGCAGTCATTGATAAGAGCAGTCACCGGGCAAGGAGATACAGGTTGGGAACCTTTCTTTTCCAGTTTACCTGTCCTATATAATTAAGAAGCTTCAGACATTCCTTAAACTGTGCAACAGACAGTTCCTCCTTTCTGTGATTTTCAGAAGTATAGAATCAGAGAAAGTCTCCTATGTTTTAAGATCCTTTTTTAAAGGCTGAAAAAACTCCTCTATTAGAATAGAAAATGCAGGATTTTCCCCTAAAAGGCTACTGCATCCCTACAGAGCTTCTGAATATATCCTTTCCTATCTCTGTTCTCTGGTTTCCCACAGATTTAAATTAAAGGATCGGAATATTTGTCCTCAAAGTAACCTATTTTTGTTTAATCAACATGGATGTTTTGATCTCTTTCCTCTAGACTTTCAGCCTGAATAGCCCCACAGAATTAATACGGCTGCTGAAATGTATAGAGTGAACTGAATCAGGCCTTTCATTCCTTCCCAGCAAATGTTCTGATAGCTCTCACAGTCAACCCATAGCCTCTGCTCTGCTTGCTCTTCTTTTACCCAATTCAAGAGCCTCAAGCACTCTGAAAGACAACGTGCTTCCTTTACCCTTACAGTTAAGCAAATTACATCATAAATTGTAAGTAGATAATAGAAGTATAAACATCAGCAATGAAATGGGCAACCAGAATCTTCCATCCTCCAAATCCCAAATACCTTCAAAGAACACAAGGAACAACTTTGGGAAAAGTGATACATTTTCAGTACCAAGGTAAATATCTCTCCTATCCATTCTCTTCCTAGGAGTGTACAAGTCATGCTTACCACCCATGGGAAGCTGCTATCTAGCTGCACTGTGACCAAAGATCCCACACTGCAATATTTCACATATACTAAGGGTTGTTGAGCACAGTACAGAATTAGAGGGAACGCTTTGTGGCCTAAAGACTTATTTCAAATTGCTCCAAACTGCTCTTATAGAAGTAAACTGTGGCTGTGTTGATGGGCAGAATTCAACCTCTCTTTTCCTAAATCAAATTCTACACATAAAAGGCCCTATAACCATTTTAGTAAACCTAGCAGTGTGTTCCACCATGTCAGTTTGGTGAAGACTTTACACGTGCACTTCTCTTCAAGCACACACTTCAGTCCCATTTTTAGCTGCTGTGACAAACTAAGAATTGCAAAAGTAGCAAATATTTTTCATTTTATACTGGATTTTCACCTTTCCTCCCTTTGCGTTCTCTTACTTTATGGAAAACCTCAAAATGCATTTGAATTCTACTTAAAAGTAAAAAGAAAAAATGCTTTACTTTGATCTACAAACAATGGATTATTGGAAAAAGAAGGCCAAGTGGCTATCTCTACAACTGTACCAGAATCAGTCTCAAAGACTCACAGATAATGAAGTTTAAAACTGCAGTGGAGTTACGACGATGCATAAAACATGAGTGTGTCAGTGCAAGAATAACCAAACACTGGACAGGTTAATGCTAAAGTTGAAAGATTTTTTTTTCCAATTTATTTTACAGCCTATGATAACTACAGCAAACTTCTGCAGATAAAGCTGGACATAACTTCCTATCCCGACGACTTCACCTTCCCATCATTATCGGTGCCTGATGCGATTCATCAACAACTCTGGGTCATCCCTTGAAGCTAACAGTAATTTTGTTTGTGTAAAGAGTAGAACAATAAACCATAAATTTGCATCCAAGGAGCAGCATGTAATAAGTGTTTACACTTAAGTTTGATGTGAGCTGTGTGTGCTTATTGCTGCTCAAGCTCAGGCCACATATCAGTCCCTCAGAGACAGATCATAAAGTGAATATTTAGTTTGTGCATCTCCTAAATGTGTCTTGCACATCATTAAAAAAAAAAAAAAACAATCCCAAAATGCAACTCTTAAAGGGAAACACAACATTCATGCATCAGAGGATAGATTACTCTCTGCTGTTATTCACTACAACAATGTGAGGAGGTGACAGAAAGCTTTTTCTGCAAGCTGAAAGATCCATCTCTAAAGAAACTTCTCCAAGATCTGAAACAATGGTGCAAAAATAACTGCTGTTGTTGCAAATGGCCAACTAAATTCCAAAGTGCAAGACTAGAGAAAAAACTTACATACCTACATCTTTTTCAGTCTATCCTTCTATAGGACACCACTTGTATAACATTGCCATGTTAACCAAACATTTAAGTACAGTTCTAAATACAGGAAGTTTTCCATACCTGGAGCCTTGGGATGCAACTCCAAATATTTCACAGCATAAAGTCTGGCTTATGGGGTTTTGTGTTTAGATTTTGTTGATTTGTTGGACTGTTTTGTTTGTTTTATGAGAAGGTTTTTTTTTTTCCCTTCTGGAAAAGATAATTAAAATTTGCTTTCAAATTCGGTGGATAGAGGGAAACTCATGTACTTTGCAAGAAAAAAATAGCAGCTTTTAAAATTCAGCTTTTTTAAATTATCACTATTTCTGCAGAACAAACACAAAGCACCACTGGTGATAAAACAGCAGATGCTGAAAAGAACTGATTGTATTAGAAGATCTATCATTTCTGTTTTCAGCCAAATACTTATTTTACAGGAAACATCAGCATGATTTATGGCTTCAGAGGCACGGCACTGTATGTGGATTCCATATAAATACATGTGTCATACAGCATTTGTCAAACATATTTCTGCTTAAAAGTTCACAAAGATACACTTCTAGTAAAGGCTGCTATCATATTTTTGCAGCAAAATAATAATATTCTACATCTTGCAAGGCTCATTTTCTGAGGAGGCTCAACTCTTTAAACAGTCAAAGAATTCAAGTCAGCAATGCTGCAAACTGATTTCTTTGGAAATCTTTCTGACTCTGGATTGTTTGTTTGGAAATCTTTACTGAATCTTTTACAGGAAAAACAATTTTACAGCTTGTTAAATGTCATTGTTCTCTCCAAGAACTCAATGGCAAAACCAAAAAAATGCAGACATAATCCTTTCAAACTGTGTAAGTGCCAACCAGCAGAAATCTGACCCAGTATTTCTCTGTCCTCCAGACACACTTATGTTTAGGAAAGAAACTTATTACATTAGACTAAAAAAATGTGTCAGTTTGGGACCTGCTGTACAAAAAGCTAGGAGACACGTAGCTCTCTTGTTGCCAGCCTGAGCAAGGAGAACATCATCAGAAATGACAAAATTTGCAGCAACTCAGAGTTGCAACTAATCAGAGTCTTTGGTCAATTTCAATCTGGATTTTTTCCATACAGACACAGGCTATTTGATCAGAGGTCTAACTGGGATCTAAAAGCTTAGATCAGAGAATTCAAGGATGAGGATGCAGAGAGGAATTACAGCTCTGAATTTGGTGAAGGAAGGGGAAAAGAAAAACAACTGGGCTATTGCAGAAAAAAGCAATTCATATACCCTGAGACATAAGCCACATTTTTTTAACTTTAGCAAGGTAGTAACTTTTTCAAAACCACATTCCTATTTGTGAAATTAGGATATTATCTTACTTCTATAAGGTCTTCCAAGAATAAGAATAGTGATGAATATAAAGTACATAGCTATGATGGTTATGGGGGTAACTGAGAAATCTGTGGCCTGCAAACGGCAGTGGAGAAACTGAGTATACATAAGTGCCTGCTGATCGGTGATGGGAATCAAAAGTCTGGGGTTGAACCTACAAAGCTAAGAATACAAGCTGGATTCAAGCTTACAGAGTACAACATAGTGTTAAAATGATTCAAATTAGTCCAGTCAGCCGAAATAACACAAATTCATATCCATGGGAAAAATAAAAAAAAACAAACCCCAAATTCCCCCCAAAAACAAAAATCAAACACTGTGGTGGTTTAGCCAGGTGTCCACCAAGTCTTAAATCACTCCCCTCCTAAACTGGACAGGAGAGAGAGAAATAGAACAAATGACTTGTGAGTTAAAGACGGAGAGATCACTCAGCAGTTACCATCACAGGTAGAACTGGCTCAACTTAGGGAGAAAAAGGTTTGATTTATTAAAGGAATAATAAAAGCAGGGACATGAGAAATAAAAGTGAATCTTAAAAGCACATCCCACATCCTTTCCTCTTCCCGGGACTCCCATTCCTTCCCCTCAGTGGTGCAGGGGATAGGGGTTGTGGTCAGTTCATTACAGATGGACATTGCTGCTGCTGCTTCTCGGGGGGAGGCCTCCTCACACTTCCCACTGCTACAGTGTGAGGTCCCTCCCATGGGAGAAAGTCTCTCACAAACTTCTCCAGCATGGGTCCTTCCCATGAGATACAGTCCCTCATGAACTGCTCCAGCATGGGGCCTGTCACGGGAGCAGCTCCTCACACCCTGCCCCAACGTGGGTCAGCCATGATGAGAACAGTCCTTCAGGTACCAACTGCTCCAGCCTGAGTCCCTCACAGGATCATAAGTCCTGACAGCAAGCCTGCTCCGGATTGGGATTGGGCTCCTCTTTCCCCACAGCTCCCAGGTCCTGCCAGGAACTTGCTCCAGGGTGAGCTTGCTACGGAGTCACAGCCTCCTTCAGGCATCCACCCGCTCCAGTGTGGGCTCCTCCACGGGCTGCGAGTGGGTCTCTGCTCCCTGGTGGCCTCCATGGACTGCAGGGGCACAGCTGCCTCACCGTGGTCCTCACCACAGGTTACAGGGGAGCCTTTCTTCCAGGACCTAAGCACCTTCCTCCCCCTCCTTCTCCACTGACCTTGGTGTCTGCAGAGGTGTTTTCACAGTCTCACTCCCTGCTGCTGCTGCAGTTTAGCAACTGCCCAGCAACTTCTTCCTCTTATCCAATACGTTATTCACAGAAGTGTTTCTTCAGTCACTAATTGGCCAGGCCTGGATCATCTGCAGGATCCATCTTAGAATTGACTGGCACTGGCCCTGTCAGCTACAGGGGAAGCTTCTGGCAGATCTTTGTTTAAAGCAGCCACCCCTGTAGCTTCCCCTGCTACCAAAAACCCGGCCCAGGTAAAACCACTACAAACACAAACAAACAAAAACTGATAAAATACAATTAAGTACAATGATTGACTCTGGTGTGGCAGAACTGCCAATCCTCAGGTATCTTGACTGAGGCAGAGTATAAAATATAACCTTGCTTCCTTTATAATACCTTTGCAGGATGTATACACAGCTAGCCAAAGAAGCTGACAAAAGATAATGGTAGTTCCTTTTCTCCATTCTAATTGACAAGTTTAGTATGGGAAAAGCCATTTTGCAGGTCATTTATGCTATTCTAGAGAACGGCTCTGAATTGAAACAAACCCAATATTACCAACTCTGCAAGAAATGTCCATGTTCTTGCATGAAACAAAACAGAGGCTGAAAAAGCCAAGTATATTAGGTCAAAAAACAAACAGAAAGACAGGCAAGGAAAACCAGATAATGAGAAGCTTTCAAACAAAGTGAACTAAAATGAAAAGTTCTTTGCTACTGTAGAAACTTAAACTGTTGTCAATGCCCTTGTTATCTTCTGTGGCACATGATACCTGCGGCTGCTGCTATTTTGCCCCTTGCCTGAAGCCTGTTGTAGGGAAGAGCATTACTGATTGAATGCAGTGCATGGGGGCATGTGGAACAGACATTCATGACACAATTGCTTCTCATCCCAGGGAGACTCAATGACCAAGGTAGCCCTTCTCCCCTTCTAGCTATGGGGTCCTAGAAAATAAATTGTTAGGAAAACTTGCTACTATTATTTTATTTGTACACTGTAATGATGGAAATGCCTCCAACAGCTTTCAATATTGGAAGTGAAATTAGAAGGTTTGGGAAGGGTAAATACATTACCATTAGCAAAACTTGAAGCAATTACAGTTTTGCTTAGCCCTTTGGTTTTCTGTGGCTGAATGCAAATATCAAAAGCTGTGTACTTCCACGGTGTACAACTATACATTTAAATTATTGCGTCTTGCATAATTTGCATAATAAGCTAAAAAGCACTGCATTACATGTACTTTATTAATAAACATTATTTTTAAAGAAAATTAATAACAGATAATGGGAACCAGAACTGATTATAATCTATAATTGTGATTCATGCTATCTGGAGTTTTTTTGTTTGTTTGTTTTGAGACTACAACTTAGTGTATTTAGGTTTAAAAGGAACCAGTAATAAATTGTGTTGATATTGAGGTCAGGTTTCTGCAACACATCAAATGCTAAGCTTCTAGTCCATAAATGCCTTCATTGCAAATAAACCATAAATCTATTATCTTTACAGCAACTGCAATCTGGAAAACGTGCTCCCTTTTAATTTAGTTGCCTCGTGAATATCATATTATCAAGGAAACAACCTGAATGAGAAATATGCTATAAAGTTGAAAAACCTGTAACTGAATGATCAAGATGACTGTTTTTTTCAGCCATTCCCCCCTTTGCTGTCATCAAATAATGTAAGGTTTCTACACGATAAAATTATCTGTTCTTATAGGACTTGCAGTACACAGCCAAATTCTCGACAATGGCAAAACTCAATTAGAGATGACTAGAAACTGAAAATTACTTGTTTTGACACTTCCCAGTTGAGTTTGACAGAATATTCAAATTTCAACTAGCTGTGTCTTTGAACACTTTTTGACTAAGCCTGTGTAACACTTGGCAGTATTAAACAGAAGTCAAGTATTACACTTTTGAAGAGATTTTATGTTGTTCTTTGAGGATTTATAATGCTCAGAGGTTTAAAAATACTACATTCATTCTTATCATAATTTTATTTTCACCTCCTCTGCCTCTTCCAAAAAAACTTAGTCCTTTCTGTCTCCCTCTCTATTCTTCAAATCTCCCTTGACTAATAAGAGTGGGTCTGCTCCATCTGACCTAGAGCATGGCCACATGTACTGAAACAGTGCAAGAGAGGAGGAAGCCATCTCTGAAGGAGGAAGGAAGAGGAATGAGGAGATGAAGGATGGGAGAGAAGAGGCTAGGAACTCTGGAACCTGTCCTGCTTGAAAGAATTCCTAATAGAGGGCCTTGGGTTTATATCCCAGGGTGAGTAAAGTTGAACTGCAAATACATACTGTTCAACTTGTAATTCAAAAGGAGTGACAAACACACCAACACAGGAAAGCAGAAATATGCATCTGGAGAGTATAATGGAGCAACCACAGTCATAAAGACTCCCACTGGCATCTAACTCTCTATCGAGGCCAAGAGGGCATTTTCCAATGGATTTTTAGTTCAACTGCTGACTCATCAAAAGAACTTTGATAGTAATGAACTCCCCTCTCTTCAGCACTCCACCTTTCAGAAAACACTAAAGTTACAAGGGGGGATACCTGCCTTTTACAACCAGCCTACTAACAACCAACTCTTGCAAAGAGAAAAGCTGTAATCATTTAACCCAGATGCAGTATTGCCCATTTAATATTTACAGGATTCATGACCAAAGGAGGGGGGAAAAAAGGTAATACTTGAATAGAAGAAAAAATTAAACAGGCCTTGAAGTCACTGCATCCTATTCTGCTGCTGCATGCAGATGAAACTTCCAACAGAAACTATCCTACTAATTGCAGCAGTTAAGGAAGCTGCAATCAAAATATAATGGCATTGCATTCCTGTAACATAGGCATTCCTTTGGCATAGTTCAATTACATATATAAAGAAGATGGCCAGAGATCCTAGCATCAATGGTTAAACAACTTATATTTGAAACATTATCAGTGATAGGGGAAATGGAAATGTTTATATATTCCATTTGTGGAACTCTCCCTATTCAAGTCAGGGATTTTGACTCAATAAAATGATACAGGATAAGTGATGCTCGCTTATCATGGAATACACATACTGTCCATATTAAATGATAAAAGTTCTAAACCAAGTATGAACAAATCTGATTTTAAAAGCCTTATTTTGTGACATAAGAACTCTATCAGCATTTTATATGTCTTTACCTTGTCTACAGCCACAGAAAGTGTATGTTAAAATCACATGAAAGCCACATATACCATTGACATATGAGAGAGAGGCCTCGAGCTAAGAAAGTATTTTAATTCATGCTTGTATTTTATCTAGCTGTGGTGTTCAAGGTGAACCCTTGTGTACTTAAAGAAGGATTCAAGACAGCTGTGTAAGACCTTGAAAGGTCACACTGTCCAGCCATTTGCTCTAAGGCAAGATCAGCTGCCTTTCTGGATGGAATGACATTTGAGACTTTTACACGCTTGAAGATTGTTATTATGTCATCTCTTAGTTTTATTCTGTCCATGTTCTTTCCCTTTTTTATTCAGATGAAAATCTTCAATTAATCCACATATTTCTTAAAGTGCAGTATCTGAAACTGAAGGGAATATTCTTGTTGGAATCTTGTCGAGTAGAGCAGATGCATCACTCTTGTGATGTCTTGTATCTGTCTTCATACTAATCCTTACATCTCTTTTGATGTATCATCCCCTCAAGATGTTTGCTACTTTTGGAACTGTGTGTTCAACTCAAGTGCCAAGCCTGAACCTGAATCTGGCCTAAGAAGGTGCTCCATTTTCTTGATTTCAGAAGAGAAAAGGCTGAGCCAAAGACAACTTCAAAACACACTCCTGTGTGCTGCTTTTTGGTAAAAGGAAATGAAAATGTTACACAAGCTCTTTGAAACCTCAGAATTTACAAGGACACTTAGGACAACTGATTGCTCAATGTTGATAGCAAGGGGTGCTAATTGAAGCTATGTTTATTAGTTGGATGAGGAAAAATAAGAGGAGGAAGCAGAGGAAGTGTTCCATGATGTGACACAGCACCCAGCACTCCCAAACATTACCTCAGGGCAATGGTTTATGCTCATTTGTCAGAAGCCACAAACAAAAACAAAACCCACGTGCACTTTAGCATGGTTTGTCTGCATACTTTTACATGGAAAGTAATCTCCTGGGTTCTTCCAGTTCCTGCTGTGATTATGCAATTCTCCAGTTTAGTAAATATGAAATCTGCCAATTGCACCACATTAACACTCTCAGCTCAGCCATCATCAAACCTAATAGTTGGATATAATTTCACACTACTGGCAAGCTTGCAACATTTCCTTGTACTGCATGAGAAATGCTCCCATCAAATTACCTTTTGTTCACTCTGCAGAGAGTGCCCAACACTGGCTTACCTTAACTACTGCCTTCTTAAATTGCTTTGGTATTCATTTTCCTTAGGAAACATGAAACACACCGAGAATTCAAAATACACCCACGCTATTTACCTCAGCTGTGTTCTCAGTCTGAGACTGTGGCCTCAATAAATTTTGAAACTTGGGCTGCTATAGAGCTTTCTTTTTGCCAGTGCTTTCAAACTTACCAGTAGCAGAACTGCCAGTACTTCAGACAGTCCAATGAAACCACAGTGATTTCCATCAAAAACAAGAGTCAAATGATGCTTTTATTTCTTTTAATAAGAGATTTTTATTTCCTTTGTGTAGAAAGCTGGTAGGAGTCAACTGATCATGTTTCTTTTGTGATAGCTGTCTTTAGCTTAATTCAAAGAAAACCAACTTTCCAGGCACTACTGAACAGTGGTCCTGCAGGAAACACAAGTTTCAGGTCCAAACCTCCATCTCCTGAGGCCTGTGCAGGTTCAGGGACCTGCAACGGTGTCCCATCAAAATCTGCCAAAAAGCCCTTAATGAAAACTCACCACAGGTCTGTGACTATTTTCCTCAGTAGGTCTCGCTCATCACCTGACATTGTGAATTTCCTCACCAACCTCCTTCCTGGTCTCAGGAGTCTCTTCCCCTAAAGGAAGTGTCCCTCCTGAACTGTAAACTTTTTTAGAGGGATCTGGTATTCAGAAAGGTAATACATGTTATCCCAGCTTTTTGCTCTGAAGGGTATGCATTTGCTTCTAATAAATTATTGCCCAGAATAACAGAACTTTTCAAACTATAAAGGCCTTTTCCTCATTTTCTACATTTGTTTACAGTATAGAGAGTCATTTATCATCAACTCCACATTAAGTGTCTGACAAAAGCCAGCATCTGAGTCAAGTGTTTGCTGGGTTTAAAGTGCCTGCGTGAGGATATAAATTTTGAAGAGCAATATTTACAGCCAAACAAAAACACTCTTTTCCCCAAGGGATTTTTTTTTTAACTTTCAGTGAACTATGAGTACTGCTCTTACTCTAAATTTGTGGAAATTAGTTTCTGGGAGATGGAATTTAGTACCTATGTCAACATGATCATTGTCTTAAATTACCCACTGTTTACTAGCAATATTTTAACCCATCCCTTTCAGAGGAAATGACAATAAGCTCAAAAAAACAGCAGGAAGAACCAGGGTGAAAGTTAAAAAGATTACTTCTTTAGAAGGAATTCTTAATAAAACACATATGATATTTAAATAGGATTCACTTTCAATCTGGGATGTAAATGGTCCCCATTTACATGTTCTGTGCAGGAAGAAAAAAAAAAGACAAGACGTTTTTAATGTAAAGAGAAAAAAAATCCCTGATGTATGTGTTGTTTAATATTATTTTTGATACTTCTATGATAAAAGCTGAGGGTCTATTGTGAATGGGGAAAGTTTGGGTTTCATTGTGGTGGTTTCTTTTTTCAAAGAGAGTACAGATGAGACAACACAGAAAATGTGACTATTTCAGCATTAGATAAATGCTAGATAATCACTTCTTAATAGTACTTTATCCCATCAAAATAATTCTGCCCCTCTCCAAATGCTGATGCCTGGAGACAGCAGCAATCCAATGAATATAAATGATACCAGGGTTCTGGAATATGCTTTGACAGAAGAAAAATTACAATAACAGCCTCCTAATTCTGACTGATGGTATTTGCAAAAGGATGTACCATTTTCAAGGCTTCTTGCAGCAATGAGCAGTAAGCCCTCAATTAAACTACCTAGAAGCCTTATTTGTTGTGCAAGTTTTCAAAGGACCATTTGCTTCAGTTCGCGAAATACAAGTCCTATTCAGTTTGGCGACCGTAAAACACGCAAATACACAAACCTTATGTTTGAGAACCTTCATCCTTGATTTAGAGCTTTTTCTTTTTGTCAGCAAAATCGAAGCTCTGACCAGGCAGAAGGAGGGAGGGAGGACGGATGGAGGGAGGGTACCCGGCGAGGGGCCGCATCCCGCGCGGCCGCCGCTGCGCCGTCTAGTGGGGACGGACAGTCCCGCTCTCGCGATCACACCTTGGTCACAAAGTCTTGGATTTATCAAAACGGGGGCAGCCAGGGAAGTTCCGGCATGCCTAGAAAATTATTTGACTCGAATCGATCCGATCTGACTCTACCCTGCAAGAGAATTCTAAGGATCTGGTAAAAAGAATAAACGCTGTGCATTTTTCCCCTGTGTCTCTGTTGGAATCATGGCATACTCCTGGGTAGCATCCTCAGAAATCCTCTTGTGCCTCCAGCTCTGCCAGGGCATACAAAACGTTGCCGTTACCTGATACTGTTACTTCATTCAGTTTCACTACCGTGTTTTGTTAGAGTGTTCAAATAACACATCAAAAAGAGCCTCTTGGAGCATTTGCAGCTACTTCAAGGATTTTTTTTTTTAACTGTATTTCTTTAAAGGTTTTATCTGAGCTGATCATATCAGACACTAAACACATTAAAACTTGGAAACAGCTTTTTTAACTCTGGCTTGCAGAACCTGAAGTTTAATTTCCCTGGTTTTAATTAATTATTCCTTTCTTACTGATCAGACACATCCCTCGCTGTGTTTTTTCTCAAAGAACAATAGTATTAAAACAAGAAAAACCCAAGTAACCAACCAGAAAGGAATGATGAAAACATATTAAAACCAAGTCTGATTATGTTAATGACATTTAATGATTACTGTCATAATATAAACTTTTGATCAAAGAGGTAAGGAAGAGACACCAAAGCTTTAAACAGCGAGCTGTCAAAGCTGCCATCAGATTGCCCGTCTTACTAGTTGAAGAAAACAAATGCATGATATGTTCTCCTCAGGATTTATTAAATATCACAATAATATTTGCCTGATTACAAACTCTGTGATACTTCCTATCACATTCAGGAAGATGCAAGACATTAATAAGTGATTTGCAGACAAGGAAGCTGTTGGTGTATCTTCTATTTAGCACCTCTTGGTGCAGATACTGATGACTACTACAACTTATTAGTGACATGCAGTGATTATTTGCCCACTGGTAAGTTATATTTCATTTAATCAGTGCTCTACACTTTCTTTACTGGATACAATGACCGGGAGATTAATAGACTTTGTGAGCTCAGTCCACTGCCACACCACACAGTAATTTTCTTAATCTCACCACCACACTTCTAACATCAATACCAACACTTGCTGCCTACAGCCCTGAGAGCAGTAACATGAATTTTGCAGCAGTACATGAAAAGTCTCCTCCTGTTTCTTCCCTTCAGCCCCAAGTGACACATGAGCCTCAGCAACCTGCTGAGCTACCTTGTCATTTAGCAATTCCCAAACTCAGTGGTTGGCCTCTGCCTGGCACATTATCTCACCGGGCATTTCAAAAGACTCCCCAGTCTCTCTTGTTCAGGTCAGCTACGCTGTGACCATAAAACTCTTCAAATTTATATCAAACCTTTTAGAAAAGGGAAGAAGTGGCAGTTCTGCTGCACCAGGGAAACCAGTGGACATGTTTCATCTGTTAATAACGTGGCTTGTATTTCGAATATAAAGGCACAGCTTTTGAAAAATAGCTGTAAGCTAGAAGATGCTGCAGCAAGGTCCCCTGACACACACAACCCGTGACTTTCCTCACTTGTTCCTCAAATACCTGCAAACGTGCCAAGCTTTCCCCTCCACAGCACAGGAATGCGGGATACCGAAGGCTTTAGTGATCAAAAGGGAACCTCACGCTGTGTGAAACAGTGGCCCGAGAGAAAGCCCTACAGGTGCTGTGTGTGTCATGCATTAACAGGTGTCTCCGAGAAGGGCTGACTACGGGATCCTAACACTATCACAAGCAAACTTAGTCAACAGATGGAACCTCTTGCCCCCAACGAACGGGTCCATTAGCCCTGTGGAGCTTCTTCCATTATCTTGCTGCTTCTCTCAACGCCTAGTTTCCAAGGAAAGCTGCAAGCTACTGACTTCCGCGGGGGAGGACAGTGCCCGCTAGCTCTCCCAGGCAGGATCTGCAGGGAAACTTTCCCTTCCCTTCCACGGCTGGCTGCCGGGAGCGCAACGGGGCCCCTCCGCGGGCGGGCGAGGGGGGGCTGCCGTTGCCAGGGCGCCCCGGCCCGCCGCTCCGCGCTGCTTCGGGCTCCCGGGGCTCCGTCCCTCTCTTGCCGGCGTATGAGCGCAGCCCTTCGCCGTCGGGAGCGCCTCCGGCACGGCTGGCAAAAGCAGGCTCAGAGGACCCTGCGAAGAGGCTGGGGAAGGTACAGCCCCGGCTCTCAGTGATCGTGGGCCGGATTAATTTATTAAAGGAGGAAAGTCTCAAATTCTCATTAAAATAATATTTAAGGGGGGGAAAAAGCAACACGGGAGAGCTCCTTCCGAAGAAGCCGGGGGAAGGAGGGGTGAGAAGCCGGGACCGCAGCCATCCCGGGCCTCCCTCGGGAGCAGGGGGAGTCAATCCCTAAAGGGCTTTCTCCCTCTCCGAGCAGGCGGCCCGCGGTGCTGCCGGCGGAGCCCACGCCGCACGGATGCTGCGGGAAGGCGGCGTGGTCCCCCGGCCCCGGCCCTCCCCCGGTCCGGCCGCGCCGCCCGGGCTCCGCGGCGCTGCCCGGGCCGGCCCCGCCCGGCAGGTACCGGCCTCGCTTACCGCGGCTCTGCCTCGGCGTCTCCCCGCCGGCGAGCTGGCAGCGCTCGCTGAGGCACTGGAAAAGTAATAGAAATCCAGCGGCGAGTTTGCTTCTCCGCAGCCTCGCCATAGCACGGAGCCTGCCGAGACAACTCTCCGGGGTGCGGGGTGCGCGCCGCTCCTCGTCGGTGGTGGGAAAGTCCGGGGGAGGGGAGCGGCTGAGCGCAGCCCTAGCAGGCGGCCAGTCGCCCTGTCCTCTGACCAGCTCTCATACAGCGGGGCGGCAGGGACGAGCCCCCGGGGCTGAAGGCGCCCAAGGCGGGGGAGACTTCGACCCCCCAACTTGCACGGTCGCGCCGCTCTCAGTCCAGCGACATCACCGCTGGGGAAAACAAGCCCAGCCTTGCCTGCGAAGTGCCAAACTCTTCCCTCCTCGCAGCCTGCTGATAGATTTTAGGAGAGCCACTGAGATCCTCCCTTCCTGGCTTGCCCCCACCCAGCTCCCTTCCCCCGCAGGGTGAGGCAGGGTGCTTTAGGGACGGAGCCTCGCTACACCGCTACCGACACAACCCCTCCAAAGGAAACGAGCGGGGAAATCTTCCAGCCGGAGTCGGCGGGTTGGCCCCGAGCCCCGGGGGGTGGCAGGACCCGGAGGGCGGGCGGATGCGCCGTAGGAGAGGATGCGCGGTCGGCGGAGAGCAGACGGAGGCGAACAAGTTCTCGGTCTCTTTCGGGGCGGTTTCTGCGGCCGGCGCCGCGACTGCGGGGCCGAGGGCAGCCGCGGAAGGCGGGTGGGCGCTCCCCCGGCCCGCGCCGCACCCCCCGCCGCCCTGCGCCGCACCCCCCGCCGCCCTGCGCGCCCGCGCTGTCGCCGCCGACCGCTGCGTAGCGGCGGATGAGGGGTTCGCCCGGGGCCAGGTCCGGCCGCTCCCCTCGCTCTGTCCCCCGCCCCTCTCCGCAGGAGTGCGGTGGGGCGCAGGCGCCGGGGCTGCACCGTGTCTCCCGCCTCTGTCCGCGGTGGAACGCGCCCGCAGCCGCGCAGCGCTCCGCGGGATGCCGCTCAGCGCCGGGAGAGCCTGTGGTGCGCGGCGAGAGGCTGGGGCCGGTGTTCGTCCGCTGCGCGGCCGCGGAGCGGACGGTGGTGTGTGCGGGGTGAGGATGGAGGGATGAGTGGGCTGCTCCGCGGGACGGAGGGAGCCCGGCCCGCTGTCGCCCGGCTATTCAAAAGTTTCTTGTTAAAGATGATCCGTTTGGAGTGGCAAATTAAAGTAACCCCCAAATCACTCTTCCCTTCCCTGCTCCCCTCACCCCCCCAGTTTTCCCTATGCTTCCAGCAGAACCAACCGCCCTATGCTCCCCCCATCCCCGCCTTCCTTTTATCTCTTTCCAAATCGAAGCATTATGTACACTCGTCATTTCAAAAGTGCAAGGACTGAGGGTTGTCTCCTACAAAAAAGTGATCGACATGCCTAACTAAACGCACCGTGAATAATCCCATCTCCCCAACGCCGCGGAGACAGAAAATAGCAGAGGGCACATCAGTCAAGCTCAGACAAGCTCAGACAAGCGAAAGAGGCACCGTGGACCGGGCGGCGGCTTTTTACCAGTTCAGCAAACTGTGGTGCTGGTAATCAGTTGAGCTCCATGTAGAGAACTATGAATGCAGCAGCCTCTCAACCCTGGCTACAAAATAATTCAATTAATTAGGACGACAATTACATTAATCAAATAAACAGGTCTGCAGAATGTCAAACATAGCAGACAACTAACACTTAATCACAAAAGAACAACCAGTAACAAGACTGTGTTTTCCCTTAATTTACCACTCTTTCTGAGATTAAGAATTCATCAGCTCTTTTGTAATTATCTTGCTCTTTAGTCTTTGATGTATTTATGTGTAAATCAAAGCAGAACACTTGTGGTTTTAAAAAGCATGTTTGAAGTACAAGCAAAAAATTGCAAAATCTTTTCAATGTATATTCAAATAGGACACTGGAGAATAATGCCAGGAAAGTTTATACATTTGAGTGTTTATTGAGCCCTTCTGCTTCAATCTTTTGGCACATCCCCTTAACCAGAAAAAAAACCCCCAAAAAGTAGTATTGCTAAAATATAACTGCAGAAATTCTTCTCTAAGAGGTGATGCTGAAGATCTTATGCTAAGTAACAGCATAAAATCCCGTCCTTGATGAAATCTATGGGAATTTGGAGAGTGTTATCAACCTGTATACCAGGCAATCTGAATTGTGCCACAGACTTCTGTACAGATTTGATCAAGTTATTATTAAAACTGTTGCTATTTCTTAAATAAAATAGGAGAGAGAGGCCTCTTATGCTGTTTGAATACCCTTTTTTTTGCCTTGACATGTGATCAGATTGTTCAGTTTTCCCCAGGTTTTGCTGGAGTTGCTGAGAGGTTTATGAGCTTTTGGCCTTTACTGGAAGAGCTAGGGAGGTAGTCTTAAAGAAAAAGTGCCCTCTCTCAGCTGTTTGTCAGCAGTATTTTTAGGTGAGAACAAGAACAGTAAGGTCTGGAGAACTTGAAAAATCTGCTACCATCTGTTTTTTTACTTTTCAATCATAAATTAACATATCATAAAGTTATAGTAAAACTTAAAATATTGAAGATTTGAATTATTTGAGAAAAAAGAAAGGTTTACATGTTGCTAACATAAGGAGTAATAAATCCTTCAAACCCCATACGTATAAGAAAAGCCTAAATGAGGGCAAGTCATATTTTCTTCCATTTGCTGTCTGCCTCTCAGTCTTATACAGAAAAAAAAAAAAGAAAGGATTAGCAATAGTCAGATAAAAGTATCATCAACATACTAGGTCCCACAGACCTAATTTTCAGTGCTGTGGGCAGTTGTGTGACAGTTTTGCAGTCTGCATGCTGGGAGGTTATCACACTGTCACCATACCCTCCAAGGGAGGCTGTGTGCATTCTCCTTCTTGTAGTAAAAAAGATCATTGGGATATAGCTGTACCTTGGTATAATGGTAAAAGCACAAGCAAAACATTTTATTGCACTGTAGAAAAAAACCCATACCAACAACCCTCAGACAAAAGACAATAGTGAACCCTGTAATGATTGATGACAACATGTCATTGCTGGAGAGACATTCAGAACAGAGAAGTATGTGCATTCATTATTATCTGGAAAGCAGAAGGAAAACTGAAAGAACAACTTCTTGAAGGCTTTCTGAGGTTATGAGCTGTGTTTACTTGGAACACAGTGTCTGTGGTAAGTTTTCATTTCTCTTGTGTGCTTTTATCTTCACCATCCTTGCACATTATCTCATCTCTTTTAGGGTTGTATCTTGCAGTGGCATAAACAGCGGTGGTTCCATAGAAATCAATGGGAATGCTTTCATTCTCACCAGTCAAGAATATGGCCTCATATTTTTCTCTTCTCATGTAGCTCCAGCATCTCTGATTATAACAGCAATCATTCAGGAAAGAAGGGTGGGAAGATTCTCCCTGTTCATTGTATTCCACTGTCATAGTGGTTGTAAGTGCTCACTCTCATTCAGACATTCATTTAAGAATTTGCCTTGTATCAACGTAGCCTTTTCAACTTACACGTTCTCTGGGCTTATTGCAGTATCATTATCAAAACCAGAGTTTTTAACATTTCTTTTCTCTCTCTTTTTTTAACATGTTGTTAGCTATTCTGCTTTGATAGGTACAGGTGAGGCACCTCTCAACTGCACTCCTGTAAGCATTCAGTGCTAGTCTGGGACAATACCTGCTTTTGAATTTGAGAAGTCACGGGAGGACCTCTGCTGCATTTTGGAAAAAGAAACTGACAGATAATTGCAGCATCCATGAGAGCACGGAGAATATCTCTGTATCCTCTTCCAGGAAAAGACAAAGTGAATTTTCCTGTTTAGTGAAATTGCACTTGCTATTTTTCTGCAGAGGATTGTGCTTGCATATTAATAAACAGACTACAACCAGCAAAATCTTCTCCTGTAACTGAGCAGCATCTAACAAATAACCTACTTTCCCAGTTCCAGAGAGAAAAAATGTCTAGATAATTTTAGAGCCACAAATAATAGTTGATCTGCCCAGGATCAGTCCCCACAAGGACAAAACTGAGTATGTCACCCTTATGGGGCAAATAATCAGCAGCTGGACATTATGAGGATCACAGACTGAAGCTGCACATGGATTTTAATGCCCTGGAGTGAGTTTGCCACTAAGATTTATTTCCTTCCTTTTGGAGCTCTGCTAATAGCTGCTAATAGGGCTCAAGAAGGGGAGTAGCACTGTTATTGGAAATTTGGCTGAAGCATTATATTTACTACTGTCAAAGTAAGGTGTTGGAACTATGAA
The DNA here is from genome assembly GCF_028858725.1 of Colius striatus. NCBI lineage: Eukaryota > Metazoa > Chordata > Aves > Coliiformes > Coliidae > Colius > Colius striatus. The sequence goes on from NC_084763.1 coordinate 53,516,066, forward strand.
TTTAGAGTGCTGCCCAGCTGACAGTTGCCTTTGACTTTAATGGTTCAAAGGAGGAGAGGAGAGTTTTAGTTGAATCACTAAAGGGCCATGCAAAACTCAGATGTGAAGGAGGAAGCAGAGAAGTGGCTTCCTTGTTAAATAAGAAAATATAGCAACTTCCTAGAGGAGTAGCACTGCACTTTTAAATGAACCTTTGTTTCTTTCCCTGTTCCCCTGGTTGGGAGACGCTAGAGTCTCGCCACTCAGCTTGATATCCTGGGGCAAGCACTGAGGTTCCCTTCCTGGCTGAGTCACATCCAGTAGGCATCTGCCAAATTCCCCGTAACTCTGTGCGTGATGCTATATGCAAATACATGAGTCTGCATAATTGTGATTAATTAGAATAAGTCTGTACTTTGGCTCTGAGAGCTGTGTGGATAATGCTAGTGCAGCTTTGTTTAGTGAAGCTTTCTGCTTATCTCTAGGACAGCAGTGTGACAAACCTCCCACACGAACTGCCTTACGTCTATGCCTCAATGTATGGTTAGAGAGAGGTTCTCTGAGGGTAAAGACATAGTTCAGATTCATGGCATGGTAGGCACTTTGTGGAAACTAGAACTTAAGTCTCATTATCTCATGTAGTAATAAAGTGCTTCTCTGGCAATTTGCGGAGGGGAAAAAAAATAGAGAAAGATTTCAGCAAGCGAGGCATCATGAAAAAGTAATAAAGTTTGAGGTTAAACAAAAAGTTTATCCAAACCAGTTTTGATTTCTATTTGAGCTCTGTAATGTTTTTAAAATAATGGAATAGTTTTTTAAATGGAACATCCTTTCAAAACGAGAAACCAAAATGTTCCAGCTGAAGTTCAACTATTGGAACTAGAGATGCTTCAAAAATATTCTTTCAATGAACCTGCCTTTGCAACAACATTGACAGAGGCAATGGCAACACTGCATCAAACAATGCCTTTGCCTGCTTGTGATCTGATGCTCCAAGGATATTACTCAACTTTGAAACCACAAGGCAGCAAAGCCTTGGGAGTTCCAAGTCACACACCCCATCCTTGCAACTCTAGAAGAGGCTGTGGTTGTGACCCTTGTTCAACATCTGTTCGACCCAGGAATGGAAGAAGAACCGTAAGGCTCCCTGACTGCTTGTGACAGTGATAGGTTTGACAGAGATAAGTTTAACAGAGAGGTTTTTGTTTTGGTATAGCACTGCTCAGCAGGCTAAATTAAAGTCATAGAACTGAAAGGTGCTAAAGAATGACACAGAAGAGAAATCAAGCACGGAAATGAAAGTGAGAGAAGAAAAAAACAGTTTTACCAGTGCTGTAGCAGTGATGGAAACCTTAATACACACACACACACATACATATATATACATGGATGGATGCAAACTTTCATGTGGGGAACCATATGTGCACAGCACCCAAGCCTTTTATCATGGATGGCCACAGGAAGGGTGGGATGGTAAAAAAGAAGAATGGAGGCCAGAACAATCCATTAGGTCTCATTCAGCCTGGGCAATGGGGCTCAGCATAGGGCAATTCAGAACAGGCATATTTCTGGGTGGGTATGTTGGTGTCAGTAGTCACTAAGTAGTCAGTTTAAGGAGTTTTCTAATATAACAACAAAAAACAGCTAAAATTAAAACCAAATAAGTTTCAAATGTAGCTTTTCAGTGGCCACATTTCCCAGGAAAGCAATGCCCATTAGGATTTGCAGAGGTATACCAAGCAATTCCATACTAAGGCTTTTTTTTACTAATCATCTGGAACTGGCAGGAGCATCTGAGTGATTACTACGGTTCATACAGTTGTAAGTAGAGTTAACTTTTATTAATCAATCAAGACCAAAGAACAGAAATCTGCTGCTGGGCACAGCAGGGGCAGGCAGACAAGGGTTAGGACTGGTGTTATGAAAAGTAATTGGGTTGGGATTAGATTTTAAGTCAGCAAGCCTGGTCAAACTTTAATGCTAGAATGATCTTAACAAGCTGAGACAGCTGACACAGGAGTAGCTGTGGCACAGACCTTCTCTAGAGGGTCAATGACTGTTGCTAATGATGGTAGTGGGAATGGGGAGGAGGGGGTTGGGCAGTTGCAACCAGTTTGGAAGTTTTGAAAACAACCAGCATGTTGTTTGTTGGCCACAGCAGCAAAACAATCTGCTCCACATCCATCAGTATCACCCACTTACCATTTCCCAACTTGCTTGCAGGTGAAACCACTCTAGCAGTTTGTATCCAGGGGCCACTGTTGCCACAGCTTGGTACAGTATAATCATTAAGACTTTGCAACATGTTTAGGATACAGCTCATATACACTATGAGTTACAGATCTGGAACCCAAGATCCTGTGCTAAACTCTCTGCTCTCATCTCTGTCTCCACAATACAAACTTTGGTTGATGTTGACCTTTCCCTTTTCTGCAGCCTTTCCCCCTGCATCCCCCAGCTTTATTAAACTTGTAAGTACTGCTTTTGTTCTGGACTAATCTCTCTCCCTCTCTCTCAATGTGATATTTACATAGGTTAGACAAGCACAACTATCCCATTAGACAATATATGCTCTTTTCTGAAAAAGAGTACAGCATTTTGCTGTATTAGCAGTTTGCTAATCTCCTCATATCTCTTCAACCAAACTGTTAAGAAGAGTTTTCTTGCTTCAAGGACCAGTTTGAAGAGTCTTTTTCAACCAACAAAACAATCAATACACTTCACTAGCTGTCACAGTTTAGGGGAAAGGTGTAAATTTATGCTTAGGTCCATATCCTTTTCCTCTGCACAAATTTAACAAACAGAAGAACTGAAAGGCCCAAAAGAACACAGAACACTTTGGAAGAGTGTTTAAAAGAGTTTTAAAGAGAGGAGGATGAATTTTTAACTGTGAGGCAGTACTGTTCCCAGGCCCTCTCTGCTCATATGACCTCTGCACATGGTTCCCAAATGGTTTCATCATCAGAACCTCACATAGGAATTGGATGTGAATACCCTGAAACCTGGAGCATATCAGCAGCCTGCATTCCCAGCATGGGTCACATCAAGGTGGGCGTGCAGAGATCTGGCCAGTTAAACTGGTCACAGAGTCTGCAGCCTGTGCAGGAAGGGGATGAAGTTTGCCAGAGACCTTGTTTTTAACAGTGGTTCCACTGAAGTGAACTGAGCCCCTTCAGTACAGAGCCGATTCGGCTACAAAGAAATAAGAAACAGTTACTTAGAAGCTGTGTTGTCTTAGGTTTTGCCTCAGTGTATTTTGCCTGTGTTGTGGTGGAGCATCTTAAAATGCATAAGCATTCAGCACATGGGAATGCACAGCAGGTTTGTAAAATGCCACTGTAGCTTGTGCTGACAGCAGACTTAAGGAGGAGATATATGCTGAAAAAAGTGTATAACCTCACAAGTTTTCTTCCCTCCAGTCACTGTGGCAATACTTCCTTTGCCAAGGAAGTCTTCAAGAAGGGGAGAACTTTTAAGGAACGGTTGGAGGCTAAAGGAGATTAATGTCTCCTTTTATCCTGTTTTGAAGTGGTCTCTACTTGGATATTGCAGATTGAAAAGGTTTCTGTAATGGTTCCTATCTCTTAGAAACTCATGAATTATTTCTCTAAAGGCAGGTATACCCATCTGCCAGGCAATGGGCTTGCCTTGAGCAGTAAGTCCTGCTTTCTGACAGCTTCCCTTTCTCTCTGCAGTAAGGTTTCCCTGTGAGCTGCGCCTACACATTGGTCCAATCTACCCTTCAACACCTTAGACTCTATATAAACATCGAGATGTTATTCTTTGTGGCTTTAATGTACACCATGGAGCCTGGCTGGGTGCATAATGAGAAATGGTAGGCAAGAGTCCAGTGAAGATGATTTTTCATGTCAGAAAAGCACCCCAGCTAAGTGTTTATTGTGAGACTTTGATCTCAAAGACTTAACTCTCCCCATGGAGCAAAAGCAGATGCTTGGGAAGCTGTAGCTGTAGTCCTGACAACCTTTTCAAACGTCTAGACAGTGGAAAGAGATGATTACATCCTCTTTTAAACTCAACTGCAACAATTCAACGCGCTTAACGTGTTTACCTCCAGATGACCCTGTTTACACTGCTTTGTTTCATAGCACTGCAAGCATCCCATACTATTGAAAGATAGAGGAAGATAAGGTGGTTTGGGATAAAAGCCCCCTTTTATTAACAGTAGTAAATCTGACTGATGTGCTAGGTCACATATGGTCCTTATGTAGACTTCAGCATGGACCAAGTGACTAAGGAGTTTGATCACATGCATTTACAGTTACTACTTCTCATTTAAGAGTCCTGAAAACATTAACATTTTCAGAAAGTCTATTTAATGAATTCTAATCCATGAACACATTAAATCCCAGAGAAAAGCCCAGGAAATGTCCAACATTGCTGTGCTTACACAATGTATTGAACAACGAGAGATAAAATTATCATCATAACTGATGAACTATCTTTGTGTAGTCTTACAAGATAATAGACCTATGAAAAGAGAAGGATATTCCAGCTTAAGCAGCAGCATCAAAATAGATGTAAATTCATAAGGTTCTCCAAGACAAGACAGACAGGAAAAGAGGAGCTTCTAACATGCTAGTTCTGCCTCATGACAACCAAGTCACTGAAGTGGATATGGAAGAAGCTTATGCACACTGTGATTCACAACAACATTAACTGTTGTCCAGTTTTCTAATTATGAACCTAAACCTTTACCTTTTGGTATAAACCTTCTAATATTCTGAACTCAGAAAACTTCAAGAATCTCAGAAAATTTACCTAGTTCCACACCAGATCATGTCTGGGTATTGCCTCCAAGAGCTAGATTTGAAAACAAAGTTATAAGTAAATGTAAACCTCTCTTTGGCAGAGTCAAGAGGCTGATTTCTTCAGGAAAACCAGAACCATGGTATGCTGCTTTATTCTTATTACATAGTCAATAGCCCAGGTCAAAATATGAGCTCATGAAAAAAATTCAAGGTTACTGTTGTCAAAATGTGGTCTTAAGCTTATTTCAGAAGGATTTTGTGGTCTACTTTGTCAACTTCTCTTTATGCTAACATTAATTTTGAACAGTTTTATTGCATGCGATCAGAAAAAAACCATTTCACAGTGGTGTTTGCATGATTCCAAGTAAAGTCTCATGGAATCAATGGGAGTTCTCATCTTTGAGAGGCTAAGTACAAAACTTCAGGATATATTTTAAAGCTTGGTTAGAACTTCAGTTTGCTGCATTCACATAATGCTGAAGAGATAAGTCTTCAAAGAGGTTGTCAGTGTAGTTGAGTCACCAATTAAAAAGTCACCATTTACAAAATAAATGGGTAGTAAAAACATACAATTAATATACAAATATATATGTGCACACTCAGTAAATATAATTTCTTGAGATTATGACCTCTCAGTTTAATATTTCACCATGAAGTTAGATCCAAGTTGCCCAAGTGCAATCATCAACATTACTGTGCTACCATCAGGAAGATTTAGGTCCTTTTATTTCTAGCACACAATGGATATTGCATACAGAAGACAGGCCATGTATACGCAGATTGTAAAACAAGGTTTTTAAAGTGAAAGTAGAAAATAGTATCTTCAGCTGTCAGTGTTTGAATCCTAGCAAGCAAAAGGAAAAAAAGAGGCTAGATTTCATTAAGTTTGGAAACATTTAGTGAATTTTTAGGGACAGGTGACAAATGAAGTTGTCAACTGAGGTCATAACTCTCAGTTTCTCCTCAACTCACACTGTTGTGTTGGCTGCAAGTAGCTATTTAATAAAATCAAGGAAGCAAATGATGCAAAAACTCCAAATCTCCTATGTTCCTTTCAATATTAAATTAGGAAGTCAGTACAGCTAATCCCTCTGAGAATTTTACCTTAGTCTTACTAGATATTTTGGCACTCTAAATTTCCACGTGATGGTATGTATCTCAAAGATGCAGGTCCATCTGCATCTACAGTGTCACAAGTCAAACTCTGTTCTGAAAAAGAAACTTCTCTGCTTTATAACCTGTCATCCATTTATTTCTGCTTTTCCTTTTTCTTTGCACCTTCCCTATCTGTTTCTATTTGCTCATGAAGAATGGTGCTTTGAAGCAAGAAAGTTATAAACTGTAAACTGTGCAAATAAGTCTACATCAATCATACTTCAAAGATTTTCAATCTCTTTATCATTGGAGTGAATTGGTTTTTTAGATGTTTGACAGTTGAGTAGCTCTGCCCAAATGTTTTCCAAAGCACACTACTTTTGTTTTTTAATTACATTTTTTTTTAGCTTTTGATCTGCTTTTTAGATCTGCTTTTTGTTGGTTTAGGAAAGAGAACTTTTGCCTAAGTTCAGTATTTCATTTAACACTGTTACTCATAACAGTTCAGATAGCTAGTATGTTCCCTTCCATCATTGAAACACAGATAGGAAGAAGTCTTGCATTTCCCATTTATCTATATTCCCTGTAAGATCAGTTACATTGGTCTGAATAAGAATTAAATGTGCAGGACCACAGGGAGAGGTTCTTGGCTAGCATCAGTCACACAGCACTGTGGTTTCAATGCCATTAAGGTAATTCAGCTCAGTTAGACAGTTGCACCAGTGTACACAAAATAATAGCCAGCTCTGTTCTAGGGAGGGGAAAAAAAGAAAAAGCATCTACCACTGACTTGGTCCTCCTGATTTTATCTGTGCTAGTTCACTACAACTATTCCAGAATGTTTTCCTTTCACTCTTCTATGGCTGAACAAAAAAATCCTCCTGGAAATCAATGCTAGATGTCCATCTTGACACCATTCAAAAAGTCTTGCCTGTTAAGGCATCAGAGCAAGTTCTTCAGCTGATGTGAAGTTAAATACTTGGATGTCCAAGAGAATTATGTCAGTTCAGACTATTTGAGGTTCTGGAATACACTGGAAGCACATGGCTGCACTTCACAGCCTTTCTTCTGAATGCCCTCCTGAATGACTTACAGACTTGCCCCCAGTCTTTCAGCAGGTGAAACACTTATGCAGGTAATTATTAGAAAATGGATGTTTTCTTAATGCTATTCAGCCTTTTGAACATGAAATTTATGTTTTCATGAAAATAAATGAGTTCAGTCTAATATGCTACACTACCTCTACATTGGTTGGATGAAATACAATTATCAGCTAACATGTTTACGACTTGGAGAGATCTGCAAAACTGATTTGTGAAGGAAAAGGCAGGGTAAGACTTCTGAGAGGTGTGTGTGTGCTTACATACACCTCTACCTACTGGAAAATGTGAGATCAGCCTTCTCTGGTAGCAAGAGAACTATGAGTCAACTCTTTCTAATTTGAATTTGAGGCAATTTTTATGTAGCATAAGAGTATGTGATATTACAAAGGGTTATTACATTAGTGTAAGTTTGGTTTGCTGGGGGATTTTTTGTGTTTGTTTGACAGGTTTTTATCTTTGTCATGTGAAAATACAGCACTGTGTGCTTACAATGTCCTGTCTTAATTTATTTTCCCCCAACCATGTTTTCTTCAGAAGCTTTTCTCTATGTCAGTAACTTCAGTCCAAGTTTGCCAAACAATTATTCCTGTCTGGCTTCCTTTTCCAGTTGTTGACCCTCTTGGTTGGAGTTCGCTGCATCTGGATAAGACCCATTTAAATCCGAGTCTTATTTTGGGAGTTACAGAATCACAGAATCTCAAGGACTGGAAGGGACCTTAAAAGATCATCCAGTCAAACCCCCCTGCCAGAGCAGGATCACCTAGAGTAGGTCACACAGGAACTCGTCCAGGTGGGTTTTGAATGTCCCCAGAGAAGGAGACTCCACAACCCATCTGGGCAGCCCCTTCCAGTGCTCCCTCACCCTCACAGTGAAGAAACTCTTCCTTATGTTTCTTTGGAACCTCTTGTGTTCCAGCTTATACTCATTGCCCTTTGTCCTATAATTCCTAAGAGATAAGAAAATGAAAAGCAGTCTGTAGAAATGACACAGATGCATAGATGTGATGTTTTCAAGTTCTGTTTCTACTTTATGACAGTTATTTGTGAACAGGTACTGATTTTCAAAGAGGAATCTGTTATAATATGCTTTTCTTATCTGCTAAACTGCATTTTCAAGATATTGAATCTGCTTGAATCTTTCAAATTACAACAATTTGGGATAATATATTTTTCTTTCTTAAATGACAGCTATTTTCTAAGCTTCAAAGTTGGATTTTAAAAAGTTTTACTGTATATATATATATATATATATATACACACACATATACACATACTGCCTTACTTTCCACTTCCCTATATAAATTTCCTTTGTCTTACTTTCTATCTGCAACTCTAGAAGACAGTTTTCCCTATACAAATGAAAGACAGCCTAGCTCATCCATGGAAAGGTAAAGTTAAATGTGTTCCCTAAGATTAGTAGAGATAGTTACAAGTGGTCTTAGCCTGATTTATCAAGGTTCTCAAGCAGATGATATGTCTTAATAGGTGAGTAAATAGAGGCACAAGTTACAGCATGAGTTTGTCATTTAGAGGAATAAAGCACTGGCTTTTTGCAAGCCATAAGGAAAGCAGATTCCCCCTCCTAAATTAAGAAGATACTCTGTCCTTACCTGACAAAGCTGTTGTGAGGGTCAGAGAGGGGAGGCTACGAGGTCTGGCATGACATTGGTAAGGGTGGCCATGCAATAGATGGTGCTGTTCCCACACTCCAGAACCTGAGTGACCTGTGGTCACACACTGAAGATGTCTTGATATTTGTTAACTTTTTTTCTCCTGTGGCATTCACATGAAGAGCAGAATCACTCAAAAGTCTCCCCAACCTTCCTCAAGGAGTGTCCACCTTCCCCCCTTTGGTTTTTTTATTTGTTCCCATAATATTATCTCTTCCTACAGCAAGTTTCCTCTGCTAAATCAGGTCATTATTCATCTCACTCTCCACACATTGCCCTCTCTCCCTGGAGCAAGTAGAAGAGGCTCATTCAGTCCATTCAAGCACAAAGAAAAACATTTTCAAAATCCTAGTCTTAACTGCTACATCTTGGAATCAGCTTAATAATTTGAATCAAACCCTTTGTTCAGAAGACAAAACAACCAGCAAAGAGGATAATGGATTATCCACTGTCATGTCTCATCTGGAAGTTATCTAAAGGCTGCTTTGATAAGTAGAGTGAGAATCGATGGCGTGACTGATGTAGCGTCATTATATTGCTATAACCTGTAAAACATAGAGATACTGGGATCACAGAAATACTGTTACAGAGCATCCAAACTGGATGACAACAGTGAAGGAAACTCTGGCATCTCATCCATTATAGATATCACATTGATATGAAAAAATATTTTCCTAGTACGAGTGAGGTATTAGAGGTCTCTACACAAAACAGCTTCTTGGTGATGAGGAGAGAGTTAGGTGCTTTTAGCATGGCAGAAGAGATTAAGGGAATATGGACATACACATTCAGATAGAAATCATATTAATTGGTTGTATTGAGGTAAATATAACATGTACATCTGTCAAAAAATCTAGATGTCACCCTTAAACAACGGAGACAAGCAGTTTAAGGTGCTGTCCTCAGCTCTACTGATGGCTTCCTGTAGGGAAGCAACTCCACTGGCCAACCATTTCCAGGGCAATTACAACAGGAATACTGGTTTGCCTTTAATGCTACTCTCCAATCCACAATACTTTAAGAAGCTCTTAAAGACCTTCTTGTACTAAAAAATGGTTAAGATTTCAAGTAATTTGTCAAAGTGTTTTCCAAAAGTTTAACAATGATTTTGACATTGTCCTTGTCTTCCTCTGTCTGGTTGAAGAAATTATGACATACAGTAGCAGGTATTTAACTCAGAATTGCCCCAAAGGATGGAATAATATTTAACAAACTTTAAAAGTTTGTTAAAATTTGTTCTATTTACTCGGTGCACTGTTTTCTTTCCCCTTTTTACATTGCTCCATCGTGAACATACACATCTCTCACACCCCTCTCAAACTCTTCGCAGCAAGAAGATGAAAATGTATATATTCATGAGAAGTTTCCCATGGATTTTGTGTTCCTGCATTTTGATAAATTATTTTTGCCCTAAAAATCAACCATTGTTCTTAAAGACTCAGATAGTGATTATTTAAGAACAAGAAATGTAAGTTTATATATAAAAAAAAGCCAGGAAATAGATTGTAGTAATAAACCCCTGGAAATATTCATAGGCAAGAGGATCAACAGAAGTTAAGCAGTGACCCTGAATTAATAGTACATTAGAGTTTTCAACTCCACTATACTGAGCACAGAGAAACAAATTGATTTTTTTTAAAAAGCTTTGAAAATTAAACCAACCACAGTAAAAGTGTTTTATTGCACATCAGCAAAAAAAATGTAAACCCTGCCATAAAAGCTATTCAAGTAAAAACAAATGTCACCACAGATACAGAAGGCAAGATTCTGCTCTTCTTTATTCAGGCAATGCCTCCTTAGGATCATCTTTCCCTAATGGCTTTGTTGCTACAGCTGATGGCAGAATCTGGCCAAGCTCTGAGGACCAGTGCAGTGTGACAGGATAGAATTGGTTTTCTTTTGGAACAGAGGGAGTTGAAGAAAGAGTTCTGAGAAAAAACAAAAGAATTGAACATATTCTTCCTAAATACAAAGCAAAACAAAAACCCAGTTTCAACCTAATCACACTTTTTTTTCAGTCCCAGGACAGGGTGCCAAAACCAAACATCCATGTCTAAGACACACCCTCTAGTGCCTGCACAGCAGCCCCTAACTACCCCTACATACAACAAGTATCACCCACCTCTGAATGACATAAAAGGGAGGGTAAATCAATCCTGCATTATCAGTCTTTTCATCTGAGAGCCATCCTTTCCTCTTTTGCAGGGACATGAAGACTCACATTCGCAAGCTGCAACCTGTATAAACCTGCTGATGCCTCCTGCCGTGGGCAGGGCCTCTCTCCCCATCAGCCTACTCCAGCCACTCCCAAGGCACCTGCAGTACCTTCATTCCATTCCTTTACACAAGCTGACTTGCAGTCTTTCATAGCAGCTGCCCCTCATTAGCTGCTTGGTGGAGGAGTAAGAGGGAGGAGAGCAGACTAGAGTATTATAACCCTACCCCGGTGACTGCTGCAGTGTGGAGTGTACATTCTTCATCACAATCTTTGGTAGCTCCAGCTGGTGTGATTGGGGGAAGCAAGTTTCTAATAGTCAGATAAGAGCAAGCTGAAAAGTTATACCACCCTAATTATAATTTGCATAAATAACAACATATGGTTGAAACTATTGAGGTAGCAGGAACAGAGAATTTTAAGGTGATATCATGACTGACCTGCATTGGTACTGATCTCAGCAGTCATTTCTTGAAATCAGATGTGTAAACATCTTCCTGTATTGGTTCTGAATTGATCACATATTAAAAAAAGCTGTCAGGAAAGCAATTGCAGTTTAGAATGTATAAAGCATGTGCAAATTTGTGTGTGTGAGTTCTTATGTGTGTGTATTCTAAGATTAGAAACAGAACAAGAAGAAAATGCCTGTCAATGAGACAAATTACCTTTATTCTGGGTACATGGAGGCATATTTTTGTTTTAATAAGGACCCAAAATGTACCATTTTGAGGAACTATATAATGGAAAATCTTGGCTGAACACTATTTCTTATACAGTAACATGTAATTAGATTCCAGTCCCCACCTTCTCCTTTATTAAATAATGTACAGCCCAGGAGTAAAAGAAATAATAAAATGCCTGTATGCTCAGGACTGAAGGTGAATAAAGGTATCTTTTAGATATGGCAATAAAATCTTCTATTTGAAATATTGCTAGCACAGTATCTCAAATTGCATTTTTTAAAATATATATCCAGATGCCAAATGCAGTCTTGTCTGCTCTGAAGACAGACAGATCTTTAATCTCTGCAAACACAAATAAGCACTCCGGAATTTGGTAGATTTTGTGTAATAGGTTGAATTAACCCTACATAGTAAGACACTCTGCACATCCAGCCTCTGCTAATGGGAAAGGCATAGACAAATATACATTATGTTGCCTGGATTCTCATTTCCAGATGGCAGCATCCCTGCACAGACTAATTGTTATTTATTCTAGCAATAAAAACATTTGCACCTTCACGTTTCAAACCTTTTTTTGGGGGGGAGGGGAAATCTTTTGTCATTTATTTCTGCTAAGCTAAATCTTTGTTTAGCTTTATCTGTTAATGATGTTAGCTGAAGACAGCAGCTTTATAAACCATGAGAAGAAAGGGAAAGTGATCTCTTATTAGTTTGTAGTCTTCAGCAGGCACTAGGCTCAAAACAGTCAGAGCAATACATTGTGGTCACTGCTTCACCATGTAGCATGTATAGCCCCTTATATATATATAGTCAGCTTCAGAATCCGAGTTGGCTTGAAGGTGAGAGAGAAAAAGCTTGTCAATCACTAGCTTGAAAGATTAAGTGCTCTGATTCAGTTCCTTACACTCAGTGTTTATACTGTGGGCTTGGGCAAACCCCTGTGGTGCAGACTCATGCACCACATACAGTGTCCAAATTTAGCAGGGTATTGCAGTGAGTGAGACACTGCTATGGGGAACATATAGGGGATGTCACCAACCAAATCTCCCTGTAATGAAAGCAAAGTCAGCAAGGTGCTTAGGAAGACACTGTCCACGAGGCAGCATGCTCACGATAAGCAATCAAGGCACATGCTCAGAAGCTCTCAGGAGAAAGGGGAATCTCCCTTCCTACAGCCCTCAAGGATTTGGCCATGTATTTACCTGCAAACCCAAATGGTAGAATTGGGGTTCATAGCATGAAAGCCCACTCCTAGAGCTGATTTTGGATAACAAGCTCATTTTATTTACATCTGTGATAGGGTCTGAATCTGATCCTGGCTCCTAAGAAGACATTTGTTTTCTTTCAAGAGATCAATAGTCAAAATACACGAAGGCTAAGAACCAGAAATCAGGACCCTTATTTAGGGATCACTGCTGGTTCTCTGGCAGTGAATCTCATATTCACTTTAAAGAATGCATGTTTGTAAGAGAATTTATGGAGACCATATATAGCTCTATATTCTTTTCTGAAAAAGTGTAGATATGAGTTTGACAGATGCTTTATTTTTGCTCTCACTCCTTTGTACAAGGAGAATAACATAGTCTATAAACCTGTATCTCACTATTTTGAAATAAATGCACTAACTATCCTGCCTGAATTTGTAAACATCAGCAGATTGGTGCAGGCAGACTTTGTGAATTAAGTAGGAGACTAAATCTCAGAATCACAGAATGGTAGGGGTTGGAAGGGATCGTCTAGTCCACCCCCCCTGCTAAAGCAGGTTCACCTAGATCAGGTCACAAAGGATTGTATCCAGGCTGCTCTTGAAAATCTCCAGGGAAGGAGACTCCACAACCTCCCTGGGCAGCCAATTGACTTATGAGTGTTAAGCTTGCCCAACAAGTCTTTAACCTCATCCACCAAGGAAAAGTCCTCTGTTGTCCAGACCATCCTACCGTCCTTGATGGACTGGGCTAAAGTTGGCACTAAAGGTCTCAGGCATGATATTTGGTTGTTTGGATAAGGTAATCTGATTTGTTGTGTTGCACTGCATGCACTTAAATCCTTGCAGCTAGAGTAAAGAGGGAGATCCAGACCTTGGATTCTGTCTCAGTTCCCCCATTTAAACTGGACCTCAACTAGTGTCTGTCTATCAGACAGTTTTATTAGGGATGGACTGCCTAATAAGTATGAAGAACCTTTTGAATATTGTGGTAATAAGGACCATGTAAGTTCTTTAAACAATTACATGTTTAAAAGTTAACACATAATGTCTGACATTTCGGCAAACTCCCTGACTGAGAATCCATAGGAGAGTGCAGAGATCAAAGCATGTTACCAAGGGAAAATATCTGTATTGAAGCTTTACCTGCTCAGAAATACATCATGACAATGAAGTTTAAGAATGTGTTGCAGTAAAGTTGAAGCAAGTACTTTCAGCAGATATTTAAACGTTAAATGTGTGCCGAAAAATTTCACTCAATTTTCCCCTCGAACAGAACCAGTCTGCATCGGATCATTTACTGTAGGTACTTCTCTTTCTTCATAGCTAAAACCTCATTTGTGCTTATCACCATTTTATGGATAGTCATGAGAAGCTGATCAGCACTCCAAACTTTAGGGAATTTATTTAGGCTAGTCAATATTTCATAGAATCGTTTTGGTTGGAAAAGACCTTTAAGATCATCAATAACCTCACGCTGCCAATCCCACCACTAAACCGTGTTCTTCAGCACCTCATCCACATGTCTTCTAAATATCTCCAGGATGGGGACTCCACCATCTCCCAGGGCAGCCTGTTACAACATCTAACAACCCCCACAGTGAAAAACTTCCTAATGTCCAGCCTAAACCTCCCCTGGCACAATCACTCTTGGAAGAAGAGAACAACCCTCAACCCCACTATAACCTCCTTTCAGGTAGTTATTGAGAGTGATCATGTCTCCCTTCAGCCTCCTCTTCCCTAAACTAAGCAACTTCAGCTCTTTCAGCCACTCCTCCTTATTGCTTAAAAAAAGAAGCTAATTTCATATAAGAACAGTTCAGAATTTTGTGTTTCTGAGAAAGTATATTCATGTTTTGGTACTCTCATTGCATAAGACCTTTTGATAGAAAATTAGTCCTACCTAAGAATATCCATTCTTACCCATATCATGTAATCATCAAAAAGGATATGATGTGTTCTCTAAACAGCATTTTTGGCAACTCGTGATGACCTTAGCCATACAGAAAACTAAGCCCCTGCTTGTCTTAAACCATTTGTATAACCTTGATTTTGACAGGACTGGTTTGGAATTCCTGACACTTTTAAAATGAAACAGGAGCTATATACGTTATTGGAAAGTGTTTGAGGGAAGGTTTGATGAGATGATTCATTGGCATCTTCATGTTAGTTTTAGAACTAGCATATCTATTCTTGTGTGATCAATCACAAATATGTTATGGAGAAGTACACTACAAACTGTCTCATTTAATGTTTAATTGCATATTGCATATAACTTCAGGATCTATTTCTGTCATTTTTAAGGGCTGCCATCAGTGTTTAACAGCAACAATGTGCAACATTACTTTCCATTGAAAAAATCCTATAGAAAATGTTCTGTCATGACAAAAAGATAAACACAAAACAACTTTCAGTAAATGCTAGTAAAATATTTTTTCTTTCATATTAGACTACCTCTTAATATTACATTTAAGACTAAAATAACCCCTAAATATAATGGAAAATATGTGCTTTGTAAAATGTTTATGTACAATACATACAATGTATAAATGGGAACAAAAGATAGCCACACACTATCCATGGACAGCGATTAAAAGCAGCTGCTTTACTATTTAGATTCTAAGGACATTGCTAAAGAATTTCACAATTAAAGATATACAGACAGAATATATCTTACCATCACATTGAAGGGTGATGGAGCAGTGGAACAGGCTGCCCATGGAAGGTGTGGAGGCTCCGTCCTTGGAGGTCTTCAAGACCCACCTGCTCATGTTCCCATGTGACCTGATCTAGGTGGACCTGCTTCTGCAGAGGGGTTGGACTAGATGATCTCTAAAGGTCCCTTCCAACCCTACCATTCAATGATTCAATATCTTACAAAGTGGCATGGCCTAAATTTTGCTACTGGACAAGATATCTTAAGCTGTAGTGATTTATTCATGATTTAATCACGATTATTAAGGTTAAAAGTTCCCAACGTGCGATACACTGTCCTTCAGCGTAGCTCAGATCAAACATTTTGGGCTTTTACTTTGGGCAGTTTGCCATTGCTCTATTGGATTGGAAGCTGCAGCAAGTTGACTGGTATGTCTATTAATCTGTTTTTTCCCCTTAGCTATTGAAAGCAAGTATTGTGTCTGTACTGCAGCTGAAGTGGTTTTGCAATTGAAAACTTTCATGTTTGCTTTCTGCTTACACAATGATCTATTTTGATACACAGCTCTGTTGACTGCTGCATAAAGTAGCAAGTGCCATCACCAAAAAAAGTACAGCTTTACTAGAATAGCAATACTTCTTTGTTAAGTAGAAAAGTCTGCCTGTGTGATTTACAGTGCTAGCAGTGTATTAAATGTGTCACGTGGGTGTCAGAGAAGGACAAAATGTCTTTTGATATACAAGCTCCTCCTGTAAATCTGTTCTGGAGTCCTACAAAACTTTTTTACTATTTTAACATAATATAAATGGAAAACTGGTGTGGAGTATCTTTGTGGTGCACTATACGTCTGTGGTTAATTTTGTAATGTGAAATGCACATATCAACACGAGTTCACTATTCACATATTGCTGAGGTCAGCATGTGCCATGAAACTTGAAGCCAAGTTGAGAAAAAAGTTAAATGGAAAAGAACTTCCCTTAACTAAGAGGATTATTTATACTCTTTTCTCAAAAATTTCTTGAGGAATTTGAATGTAACAGCTAAGTATTTAACAATTTTTTATGTACTGTAGTATTGTATATCTCTTGAAAATTGCTGACCCTTTGGGCATACTTTCTGACAGATTGGACCATTTTGAAAGGTTAAAGACAAAGCCAAAACAATCTGCCTTCATTCCTGTCTCTGCAAACAATGTCTCTCCCAACAGCAGCCGACCAATCTTTTATATTGCTGTCTACATTTCTCCACAAAGTCACCTGATGCTCTCCAATGGCAACTCAATTTGAGATACACAGATATGATCCATTCTATGATCAGATAGATCAGATAGATCAGATATCTACTCCCAAAACAGAGTAAACTGGGATACTCGGATATTCAGAATGAGTAAACCAGACAATGCAGTTGTAATTTTCATCTATATGAACTAAAGACCTTTTCAAGCATTATCATTTCTGACCAGGTACATCTTTTCTTCCTAAATTAGAATTCGTGTAGGGTTTGAGTATATCTGATTAAAAAGCAAGCAAGCAACCAACCTTACATCTTTTGTGGTTCTAAAGAAGATACTACTTTCATATGCCACAATGATAGATTTTTAATATACTTCTAAGAAGCACTCAGAACTACAAATTATTCGAGACCCACCTGGACATGTTCCTATGTGACCTGATCTAGGTGAATCTGCTTCTGCAGGGTAGTTGGATTGGATGATCTCTAAAGGTTCCTTCCAACCTCTACCATTCTATGATTACATTTTGTTCTTACCATAGATACCCAAACACTAAACATGCATCCAACTTTGTGAAATGACTAAAAAAGTCAGTACTTCTTAGCCTGCCATTTTGCCAGTGCTTCTAGCACTGTTTGTTCCACGCCAATCTCCAGGTTCATCGCTTTTCCCTCATGTTTTACCAGATGCCATACTGCTGGTGGTATCAAGGGTCTTTCAATGAGATGCAAAGTTCTTGAACACCATCCAGGTGACATTGAAACCTAAAATTGTCTTTGACTAGAAGGGATAAAATAGATACCTAATCCTATTAACTAGGCACAACTGGTTAATAGACAACTGTTAGGACTTTAAATCCAAATTTCGGCTGTTAAATAAAAGTTTCCTAGTGTGTCTGGAATTTCTTGATGTCCCAGGACTGCAGTTCCCATCAGCTTCAGTAAGATTTATAGGTAATTGGAACTCTTGAAAATCAGGTTACAGTACTCATGATAATCAACTTAGTAGTGCCTGAGGACTAAAAGAGCCTTGAGGAATTTGCAATCCAAGATATAAGTTAGAGACAGTATAGAGGATAAGTATAATCTAACCAGCATGATTGAAACAAATGGCATATTTGTTCAAAAATCCATTTCCTTTTCATACATGAGAGAGAAGAACTGAAGGGTTGAATGATCACTGAAAGAGGATATGAAAGAAGAGGATAAAAAGGCAGATATGAAGATTGAAATGCTGAAAACAATGGAAAGATAGAAAGATTGAAATAGCCCATTGGCACAGGAAAAGTCCAGCTAAACACGTAGTTCTCTGGAGATGCAGTGGTCCAGAGACATATGTATGTTGCTTGCCTTTCCTCATGGCAGCTGTCATGTTTATGTGCATAGGTATATGAATAATTCTTGTCAAGTTAAATAATACAATGCAAGCATAACTTAATTTAAAATAACACATATGTGCAATTTTGTTAATCTGTACAATGGTAAAAGAAATCAAAGCTATCTGTGTGATGCCTTCAGTGAGAGATTTTACGTCTTCTCTTGTAAGAGTCTATGTAAATAATCACGTTTGTGAATTATCTTTTTAGTTTGAGCTAAGAAGCTATGCATCAGTCTGGGATCTCTGTATGGTATGCACTGGGTGCAACACATGTTTTAGTTTCTTTTCCAGACAGCTTTGAGGGAATGTGTAAGGTGGTGAGTGGGTTTAATTGCTGTTTATAGGAGATGACAAGCTAAATGGAAGGAGTGAGGGCAAATGTCCTTAATTATAGGCAGCTAAACGTGTTAAGAATTTTCTCAGGATAATCTGAAATGAACTTGAAGAAGGAGCTTGTTAGTTTACTATTTGATTTTTATCTGTAAGTAGGAAATGACCCAACTGAAAATAACATGCAAATGGGAAAATAAAGTAATTAATCCCTAGATAGCTTGTATGTTGGATATCTACTGAGATTAATTCCCTCCCTTGCCTGTCACCATTCTACTCCATACATATTCCAAGACAGTTTTGTCAAAGTTGAGTTGAATATAGAGTTTTCCATGCATTTACCTTTTGGTAGAAGAGTTAAAGTGAAATACAAAGGAATGCAAGCAGAAAAATACAACAAGAGTAAATCCAAATGTATCAGTGCTGCCTTTCCAAACTGTCACCCGTGAGAAGCAGGTCTTAAGAAGCAGTTCACAAAGCTAGTAAAATAGACAGATTTTAGAGTGGTTTAAGGTAGCAGTGCTTCTAAAATGTAGCAACATTCCTTTAAAAGTTGGTTGCTTAACACACACACAAAGGACGTTATGTGAGCTATCAGGACTTTGCAACATGAGCATGCTTTAGACACCGAATTTTCTCAAGGGTATCCAGAGAAACCCCCTACAGAGAGCTAAACAGAAAATGCAAATTAATTTAATCATTTTTGTCTTCCAGATGTTCTGGATTGGTATAGGAGCATACATCTAGGAGTTCATTCCTAGGTATGTATTCCTTTTTCCTTTGGCTTTGTTTTGCGTCACTAGCAATTTTACATATAAACTCAAATCAATGCATAACACTGAGAGTCCTACTTACCTCCTTGAGTTAATTTATTGCATGATTAATCATGTTGTTACAGTGAAAACAGCCCCTTTTTACAAAAAGAAGGAGATCATTATTAATTCCTTGACAACACTTTACAAGGATCATGTTGAATACTTGAGCTGTTAAGGTAGCTGTAATACACAGTTTCATTGGAGACCAACTGTAATATAGCGCTTATCGTCCACTTCTTGCTAACACGTCCATGTGAGTAGTGAATCACAGCATCACAGAATAGCAGGTATTGGAAGGGGTCTCTAGAGATCATCTAGTCCAAATCCTCTGCTAAAGCAGGTTCACTTAGGTCACACGTGAACGTTAATGCTGCTGATACAACATGTTTGTGACATTAATATACCTTACTGCTCAGCCAATTGTATTCTAAGCCTTAGATACTAAAACTGTAATGATGTTGATTGCAGCTTTATAAATTCACATACCAAATACATATTAAAATATCGGTCACCAAATGATACTGTTTTGTGACTTGCATTGAAAACAATCACAGAACCACAGAATCTTAAGAGTTGGAAGGGACCTCGACAGATCATCCAGTCGAACCCCCCTGACAGAGCAGGACCACCTAGAGTGTGTCACACGGGAACTTGTCCAGCTGGGTTTTGAATGTCCCCAGAGGAGACTCCACAACCCATCTGGGCAGCCCCTTCCAGTGCTCCCTCATCCTCACAGTGAAGAAATTCTTCCTTGTGTTTCTTTGGAATCTCTTATGTTCCAGCTTTTGTACCCATTGCCCCTTGTCCTGTCACTGGCCATCACTGAGAACAGCCTGGCTCCATCCTCCTGACATCCACCCTTTACATATTTGTAAACATTAATGAGATCATCCCTCAGTCTCCAAGCTCAACAGCCCCAGCTCCCTCAGCCTTTCACCACAAGGGAGATGCTCCATTCCCTTCATCATCTTTGTGGCCCTGCACTGAACTCTCTCCAGCAGCTCCCTGTTCTTCTTGAACTGAGGAGCCCACAACTGGACACAATATTCCAGATGCAGTCCCACAAGGGCAGAGTAGAGGGGGAGAAGAACCTCTCTTGACCTACTGCCCACAGACCTTCTAATACACCCCAGGATGCCACTGGCCTCCTTGGCCACGAGGGCACATTGCTGGCTCATTCTCATCCTGCTGCCCACCAAGACCCACAGGTCCATTTTCCCTACACTACTCTCTAAGAGTTCATTCCCCAGCCTGTACTGGTACACAGGGTTATTCTTTCCCAGCTGCAAGACTCTACACTTGCCCTTGTTGAATTTCATCAGATTTCTCCCCACCCATCTCTCCAGCCTGTCCAGTTCTCATCAAATGGCAGAAGTAGGACTCAAAATTAAAGACTAAAATGAAGAAGAAAATGAAAATGGCTTTATTTTGAGGGGAAAAAATTACTTATAATTACCTTTAAATTATTTAGACACCATCCTAAACTTTCAAAACCTGTAGAAAATGTTAAAGCACTAGATTATCACCTCTTTTCTTTTTTGTTTCCCTCCATAGCTGTATGCTAATCATTGTGCTAAGTACAAACCGACTTTTTCCTCTAGTTACGATCAATCAAAGCCTTTGTTCTGGGAATGATCACATAATTACACAGAAGATTAAAGAATTCCCATGAATAATTTGAGCTCATTTCTCCCTGTTAAACCCATTTAACCCAGTTGAGCGTGCCTTGCTGGCTTGCCTCAGAGACTCACATCTTCATTGGAGAAGTAGAATATCCACCCTCCCCTCTAGCTGATAACTTTTCCTGGTTTTATCTCGTTGCCTAAACATTCCCCTAAACTTGACTAGCTCTTCTCCAAGCATAATAATTAGACATTGTTCATAAATAAAAGGTCAAATTGCCTCCTTTTATGAATAAATGGTCAAAAGGATAGGTATATATTTAAAATAATATTGAACTATTAGAAGGGAAAGTTCTTTCTAGTACTTGGAACCAGTGTTGGCAGACATATTGTAGAATCACAGAAAGATTTGTGTTGGAAGAGACCTTAAAGATCTTCCCATCTGCCATGGGCAGGGGCACCTTCCACTAAACCAGGTTGTTCAAAGCCTAGCCTTCAACGCTTCCATGCACAGGGCATCACAGCTGATTTGGGCAACCTGTTTCAGTGCATCGCCACCCTGATAGTAAATGATTTCTATCTTATATCTAACCTAAGCTATGCTTTACCCCTTGTTCTATCACTACATGCTCTTGTAAAAAGTCCCTCCCTAGCTTTCTTGTAGCCTCTCCTTTAGGTACTGGAATGCTGCTATAAGGTCTCCCTAGAGTCTGCTCTTTTGTAAGCTGAACAACTCCCACTCTCTCAGCCTGTCTTCATTTAAGTGCTCCAGCCCTCTGCTCATCTTGGTGTCCCTCCTCTGGATGTGTTTCAACAGCTCCATGTCCTTCTTATGTTGGAGGCCCCAGAGCTTGTGATCCATGGAAGGCCAGAAGACTGCAAGAAATTAATCTTCACATTACAAGTTACTCTAGATTAGCTACTACATCGCTTTCTCACCTCTTGAACACCCAGGTCAAGCTTTATGTTCTTCAATTGTCTTCCAGCCTGAACACTAGGAGAGGCCATGTTAAGATGAGGGGAAAAAATGTTTTTATACAACACATAACAGTAAATATGCTGTAAACTCCTGGTGTGATTAAGGTTATGTTTTGATCTATTTCTTTCCTGTCACCTTTAATGTTCACCTCATAAATGTCAAATGCAAACCCAATCTAATCTCCTCTACAGTTTACTGTATCATAGCTGCCACTTAGTAAATATCCTGTTGAAAAGCACACCTATTTTTTTGAGTATGGACTATATCCTTTAAGAGTGATTATAGCTGCAGATGGTGAATTAAAATCCAAATATGAATATTAACTTGCTTGGCATTTTTAAAGATCAATGCTCAAGGAACATGCACATTACAGTCACCTTTGTGATCAACTACATGTCTGCTTTCAAATAAAAAGAGGCTACAATATGAAAGCTACAGGTGATGGAGTGTTAACAATGTAGGAACAGTTTGGAATGATGTTGCTACATGTCTTTCCTTCCTTTGCTAAAGCTTTTACTTCATCTCCACACAGTGGAGAACAATTTCCTATTCGCAACCCTTAGTAATTGACTGGAAAATAAATGACTGCTTTTAAATACTTAGCAGAAAAGAATCCTGTTGCTTGTCAGGTGCCTGACTTATTACATGCTGTAATCTAAATGGAGCAATACAGCTCTCAATAGATCTTTCTATATTGGTGTTTATGAGCTTCCATTTTTGTTCACTTATATATAAATTCACTCCCTCTACTTCTCCCTCTCTTACCCCACACAGGATCATTTGGTTGGAAAAGCTCTTTCAGATCATCAGGTCCAACCACTAACCCTGCACTGCCAGGATCACCTCTAAACTAAACCATAACCCTCAGCACCTCAGGAGAAATACATTTTACAATTCAGAAGAGAGGCACTTACGAGCATATTGCTGGAAAGGCATGGAGAAAATGATGGACAAACATCTGTGGATATCGTGCTGTGTTATTTCTGCTACCCCTGAAACATGTCAGTCAGATGAGCAAACCTAAGGCAAAAAGTAGTTCTGTGGCCTCAGATGGAGAGCTTCAGATTACTGTTAAGCTATTAAGAACAAAGGACAAAAGAACCCCAAACCCCAAACCAAGCACAACCCCCCAAAAACCCAAACCCAAACATAGCAGTCTTATACATGATGGGATGAAGCCAGGCTTCACTGTGCTTCTCTGTCTGAAGTCTTGAAAGTCTAATAAATGTCAAACATTTCAGCTTTCCCTGAATGAAAGTATTAACAGGGATCCTGTCTACTATAGGGATGTCTGTTTTATGAAATTTGCAGGAGGTTAATATCTTTGAAGCTTGCCAAAGGGTTTAAAATTAAGTGGTCTGTAGAAATATACTAAGGGAGGAAAACACAAGCACAGCAGGAACAATTAGATCTTCAAGTAAAAAATGATTGCCATATAATTCAAGGGGGCATTCTGGAAGATGACATATTCTCAGGTTATTTAAAGTGTAAACACTATTACAAGCTATGCTTGGTGTTCACAGAGGACAACATGCAAAATCAGAAGGCAATCCAGTATTCTCCCACAGTATCTTTCTCATGTAGGCTTGAGTCAACGTAAGTATCATCTGTGTGGGAGGCCAACCTATTCAGCAGAAATATGGTTTCCTGAACATCCTAGTTTCCACTCTCTGTCAACCACTGAGCTAAATTTATCAGTATTGCTGTGGTAAGCACTGTAGAGCTGACCAGAAGGGAATTTGGTCAGATATGATTATCAAGGTTAATAATAAACATACTTTAAAAAACTAAGTGTACATATCAATATGTCACAATGATGAATCATATGTTGAACTCATATGCAAATCCATGACTCATGACTGTCTTTGATGCAGTTGGATATGTTTCTAATTATACAAAGACGTTTCTTTTGCTTCTGCCTTTTGGAAAACTAAAATAGCCATTTAAAATCTCTTTTTAATGCACAATTACAGAACTATTTAAGTCATCATTTCTCAAATAATAAGCATTAAATTATGATTTCCAAACCTCAAGAATCTGGATTTGATTAAACATTTAACATACCGGAATTTGAACTGTACAAATGTAAAATGAGTTCATAGTTACCAATTTCTTTCTACACCAACAGAGATGACAGAAGACATATGTATTACATACAGATTCCAGTTTTAATGTAGAGTTACTTTCTGAACATAATTCTTTTAACAAATGTGAAGAGTTATTCGTTCATATTGCAAATGCTACAGTATCATGACATACTTTTAGACTTTGGAACAAACCTTCAGACAAAGAGTTACAAGCAATATTGATCCTTTTTTATGTCTGTTTTCAAGTAATTACATAATTTCTCCATGTCTTCTGATGTTTCACCATAAAGAGGATTTGGAAAAGAAGTATCATTCCTGTCTTCATTAGATGGATACTAAAAAGAAAAAGAATTAGAATGGACACGTGAATGGCTGTAG
The DNA here is from genome assembly GCF_028858725.1 of Colius striatus. NCBI lineage: Eukaryota > Metazoa > Chordata > Aves > Coliiformes > Coliidae > Colius > Colius striatus. The sequence goes on from NC_084763.1 coordinate 53,540,259, forward strand.
ATTCACTACAGAAGTCACACATGATGTTAAGCTCAGAGAAAACTATATATTTTAGAAAAAAAAAGAAAATCTAAACTTTTTAGTTTAGATTTTCAGCTGATAAAACTTAGCATAGCTCCACTGAAACTATAATTTGACACATACACCTGATCAAGTTATTCAACCTTCTTCTGCACCTGTTCTCACCTTTGTTTTACTTGTTTGCAGAGCTCTTGCTCTAACACACATACAGTATTATTTTGGTAGAATCTGTATAATAATATCATTGCAACATCACTAATTTTGGTACATGGCATTGTAGTTTAAATGCCTGGTTCTAATCTTGAATGAGGAAGGTATGAGACAAGAGATAATAAAGACTCTTTGGGTAAGGAGTTCTGTAGTTCTAAACATTTTCTTCAGCATCTGCTTTAACGCAAAGTGTTGAACTACCATATGGCCCAACAAGTAGCTATGGCAAGCTGCACTAACAAAATTGCTATTATGAGGTCCTTGTCAGGCAATCCAACCATGGTAATCCTTCTCAGATTTCCAGAGGTGCTAACATTATGAGTAACAATATACCATTGACTTTAGGTGACATTTTCTCCCTTTCCTTTGCAAATGAACTTTATTTAATAGCACAATACGTATTCAACCTCAGAAACGTGTTACTACATACCTCATGCCATGGAGAAACACTGATTTGAACAGCAGGTGAGGTGGAACACCCAGGAAACTATGGAAAGAAGTAAACTGATTCAGAATACTTTTAGTGAACTGCAAATAATCTGAAAAGACACTTCCATGTGGCTGTGTCAGCAACACACTCTAATGGATCCAAAACTATGAGACAATATTACAGGAGTTTGGCAGCATTAAACCTGCATGATTTTGGTGTTGAGAAAGCTCCAGGGAGAATTGTTCTTTTCTTATGAAACTTATAGATTTCTGCAAGTGTATAACTTGTTGGCATTCAGCTACAGATAAGAGCTGTTGCTTGTGGTTTACCATATCTTTTGACTGGTGATACACCATTCAGATTTAGGGATCATCAGACTTAGAAAATTTGTAACTCTTTCCTTTTAAAGGAAGAATTAGTGAAAAAAAAAAGTATTTTCCCAATCTTAAAGAACACAGAGAAAAATCTGATACAACACTGGACTTCAATCATCATGCCTGAGGCTGTCTTCTATGAAAATGTCTCTTCTAACACTGTGCTTCTGTGTTTTTTTCAACTTGCTACTAAATGAAACCTGTCAGGAAATTATTTTAAATAAAATAAAAATGTCCTGACAGATTGGACATGATTGTGACGAGCATGTTTTCAACTTGGAGTTCTCACAAACCCCAACCTGTAAGTGAATAAATTTGATCTAATGTCTCCAAAAGCAAGTATAAGGAACCTTTTATAGAAGGTAAATGGTATGTCATAGTTAATCCTATTCAAAGCTGCAGTGGAATCTTCTATTACTGGCTGTGGAAAGGATAAGGAGGTTTTATTTTATATTTCAAATCAAGATTTGTTCTTGCAATGCTAATAAGGGAAGTATCAAAATGAGGGCAGGAAGGATATTCTAAACATCTCATTTTTTTCTCCTTTTAACTCCAAGGTGCAGTGCTAAATCAAATAGCAGAGATAGCTGCATTTAAAGTCAGTCTTATTTCTCTTGTTAAATATAAAATATAAGATTTAGCTACCACTGTAATTTGATAATTAGATCTTGCTTTGAAATCTTTTGCTGCAATATATTCACTTACATATTTTGTTCACAGACTTCTCTGTTACTCTGGCAGTCTCTCTATTATGATCAACAAGTGATATAAGGGAAAAATGTGACCAAGTTTTTGTTTAGTGTCCAAGTGAATTTTACAGTGATGGGAATAGTAATGCACATTTAATATACTGGGAAGTGTTATAAACTCTTTCATTAAATTAAAGTAAGACCAAGCTGGGTGCTGAAACACGCATTTGGTTTTTATGTTGGGTGTTTGTTTGGTACTATTCTTTCCAGAAGTAAAAGGAGATAAATCCCAGTGAGCTTTTTCTTGATGTTTGGCTAAATATTTAATACAAACCTCTCTCTTTTTTTGTTTGTTTGGTGTTTTTTCTGAGATTCAGAATCCAACAGTTAGTATTAGTGATGTACATTGAGATGTTCTCATAACTGGGCTGAATTCAAATCTACCTGTGCTTTCAAAATGCATTGCAACTGATCTGAGTGCTGCAGGAATTTGTAATCCTTACTCCTTTTATTAGATAGGATTACATGAGGGATTGCACTGTTTGTTTTAATGGAAAACTTATTTGAGGACTGCAGCCTCACATTTTTCTGAATGTGTAGAAGCTGATGTTGTTGCTTACCTGTACCTTCTTGGACGAACTAAGGTCTTCATACAATGGGTTGACAAATGAAACAGCAGTTTCCTCCAGATTCCTTGAAAAGTCAAGCAAACATGACAAAATAATCCACAATATCACATTAGTTGTCAAGGAGTAGTTTCAAATCAAAATGGCTTGAGTAAAAAATATAGATTTCTAAATATATGTTTGACTGAACTCTACTGAAATGAATGAAATTAAGTCAATGTTCTGTGTAAGTTGTGTGTAGGTTCAATTAATATTTTATCCTTTTTTTGCTGCTGAAGTTATATATGCTTCTGGACATGCATAGAGCTGTTTGGTATTCATAAAATGCAGGTACAGTGCTATACACTAAATAAAATGTACTATTATCTAAAAGGTTGCATTGCCATATGTTGTTTGGTTGTGACAAGATCATGTTTTCTCTGTGTTTTGCTACTGTCCCACTAGCAATTAAATAAGTGACATGATCTTAGGCTCTGAGTTGAAGAATCTCCTTTTCCAATGAATTTTAAAAGACCTTACATTCAGAATTAGATTTACAGCTACAGAAGCTCTCTGTACCTTTTGCTACAAAGCCAGAAATATTTCAAGAATCACAGATGTTGTTAGAATGCAAAGTTTTCATGAACAAACACAATGCCTTAAGCAATTTATAATACATGAATAGGACAAATTTTACTAATTATGAGTCTCATATCCATTACCTCAGCTAGAAGTGTAAAGATAGGCTTTCCTGACAGAGATCTTCATATATGCCTTTTTTTAGGGGGAGCATTTATGGCCTGTGAGATTAATCCCATTAATTCTGCAAAATCAAAGGATATTGGGGATGGAACTTTCTACCTACATCTATAGATGACTGGTTGCTAATGTTCCACAATGCTTGAAATCATCTGTCTTGGTTTTGGTTGGGATAAAGTTAGTTTAGGGCTATGTTTTGGGTTTGTGCTAAAAAGAATGTTGATAACACTGGAATATTTGGTTAGTGTTGAACAGTTCTTGCACAGAATTTTTCTGCTTCTCTCCCTGCTCTGACAGTGAGTGGGCTTCGGATGCACAATAAGCTGTGAAAAAGCATGGCCAGAACAGCTGACCTGAACTAGCCAAAGGATTGTTCCATACCACAGAACGTCATGCCCAGCATGGGGATGTGGGGAGGTGCAGATCACCGCTCAGACATCAGTCAGTGGGAGATAAGTAATTGCATTATGCATCACTTCATTGTTGGTTCTTTCTTTTGGTTTTTTTTTTCTCTCACTCTGTTGTATTTCTGTCATTATTATTTATTATTGTTGTTGGATTTCATTTCATTGTTGTTATTAATTGTTGTTATCTCAACCCACAAGCTTTACTTTTTTTTCTGATGTTCCTCCCTACCCCACTTGCAGAGGGGGTGGTGAGTGAGCAGCCGCCTGGTGCTTAGTTGCCAGTTGGGGTTAAACCACATCAGCAAAACTGTTCTAATGCCATATAAAAAGCAACTGCATTAGTTATAATTACTGAAGAATGATGGAGAAGCACACTGTACTGTTTTTAAATTATATTTGCTTTTGCAAAGATGCATTTAGATGCTTTTTTCACTAATACTTTTATGAATAAAAGCATATACGTGCCTTTGCATGCATGAAAAGCTGTGTTTGCACTGTATCCTAAAATAAAAAGTTTCCTAAAACTAATACTCAACCTCAATGAGAGATGGGTTTTCTTGTGTTAAAAAAAGCTGATCCTACAGATGATTTAAGTAGTATCTCCCTAAAAACTCAGTCTCTATGTGACTGTGGCAGGCAGGATTGAAGGGAAAGAGCAGTTATGGAAACACAGTTCATGGTGATGTTGGGAAGGGAAGCTCGTTTTCCTTAGCAAGAGCCACTGGGAAGACACATTGCATGATTTCTTTTGCAAAGAACTAAAACTAGAATGGATGAATAAGAGGAAGACACGGGTAGGCTACAGAAATATATCATCTTGTCTCCTTAAAGTCTTTCACAAGATTGTCAGAAAGTCATTCCTTCTAATGCCAGTCTTATTCAGTTTGATTACCTGACATAGCAAAGATATGAAAAGATGAATATTTGAACCTATTGATTTGCTCTTTTAATCTTAGTCTTAACCATAATAAATAATGATATTCTGATGCTTTTAGTTAGTTTAATGAAGCTATATTTGGTTATTTATATGCCTCCTAAGTGTATATTTGCATACAAATACTCCTGAATAAAGTCCAAAATGTACACTGAATTGACTTTTCACTCTAAAATCACACCATGACTTACAAAACCTGAGGCCAGAGCAAATTCAGATGAGAGTTGGAAAGGAACTTGGCTCTGCTTCTAGTCCCCAAAGGTCCAGATTTGCATATCTTAATTTTGTGTCTCACACATCACAAGCAAACTATATGGCCTAACAGCATGGTATGGAATTGAGCACATCGATTCTACTTACAGTCAGTACAGAAACTTTCACAGGGCAACACAAGTCACATAATTCACAGTGGGAGCCACCTTTAATGTGCCAATAGGAAACTATAAGGATAGGAAGGGTTCAAATTCTCTTTCATCCCCTATTCCTGCAAACTTAAGCACTTGTGCAAGATGTATATTGTTATTTGGGCAACAACACATCAAGTACTCAGATCTGCTCTGTGGTCAGAAAGGACAATGAACACAGATCTCCAGCATCCTTGGAAGGAGGATAACTAATCATCAGGATACCATGTGAAACCATGTGCACCAAAAATACTGCTGTCTGAGATTTTCAGCAGTGTATCTGTGGTTGCAGTGTTTACTGATGAAATTGGTCCTGTCTCTTTGTGTGAGATTTTTATGAAAATTGAGTCTTGTTCAGGTTGTCCAGTAGATTTCAAATGTCCCTCCAGTTTAGATCTCAATCATGAAAGGTCATATGTAGTTGGGTATCTAATCTGAGGGATTATAGGAATTTTATGGACAGAAATATAGTCACTGGTTGAATTTATCCACCCCAGATTTAGAGGGAGTAGAGAATAAGATTTCTCATGTTCTCTCCCATTCTGAGGAATCCTTTTGCCAAAGCAGAGCTTCGGAAGTGACCTCAAATATATTATCTTACATGTAACATATGTTACACATAGATACACAAAGATGCATACTATGAATATATTTATACAAACCAAGGTATGATTATGCCCCGTTTGTGAACGTAGGAAACAACTGTTTTAACGGATACTAACAATTATCCTTAAAACCAGCTGAAATAATTTCAAATTAATCAAAAAGCCTCAAAGAATATACAAGTGAAAAATTAACCATTGCTTGTTTATGTAAGTGCTATAAGCCATCAGCTGGACAAGGTGGCAACTGCCTGAGGAGGTCTGTACTTGGGAACTGTATTTGGGAACTGAGATGACAGAGTCACATTACCTTACATGTTATGTATACATCCCTAAAAGTAAACACAATAGATCTTTAGTAAATTAGAAAGATGATGTTTTCCTTATTAGAGCAAACCAATGGTATGCCTGCACTAGTACACTGTCACCAATATGGATACTGCTGAGGAATGCATAAACGTGAGGTGAGTGTTGCCATCTGGTCACCAGTTTACATTAATTTTAAACTGCTGGATTGGGCTGTTTAACTAAAAGTACTGCAGTAGCTTGATTTAAGCTCATTCTTGCAATGCTTGCTGTTACTTGACATAAATGAAGTATTGTCCTGATAGGAAAGGACAGCTTATTGCTACAGTAAAGAGCAATAAGTCCATCACAAGCTCTCATGATAGGGAGAAAGTTATGTATGTGTTACCACTATACAGTAAGGGCAAGAGTAACTCATTACTCACAAAAACTATGATCCAGGATAATTAATCAATGTGAAATGTTTATAAATCTCATTCATGAAGAAAACTCTTAAATGGCAAGTTCAGAAGACTGTACCAAGCAATGAATAATTAGGGTTAAAAACACCAAGCATAGGATGGTTTAGAAAAAAACCCAACTCAATCATGTGAGTAATGCAGCTCAGAAAGAACTGGGGTTTCTAACATAATTGGAAATATCATGATAGGAAAGGACAGGATTCATTGTCTTGGGATGAGTTCTCATGGGTCATAGCATTGCTAAGGTCATCTGCACTCTTTAGTAGAAAAGATTGTGGCCTTGTCATAGGTTTCCTCACTACAATTTCATAGAGATGGGAGAAAGTTGTATGTTCCATAAAGTACCTGCCAGTGTATAAAGGGATTGTTGAGTAACATCATGCTTTTTAACAGAAAATGAAAATATTTCATTCATTTGGATGCAATAGCTCAGGATTTTGTTCTTTTCAATGTAACAATCAATGAAAAATCAGTATACAAATTTGTAGGAAATATAGTATGAGAAGAATGTTTATCATCAGGTCCCTAAGAACGACAAAATCCTGGTGGTTCCAATAGTAAATTAAAATTAAGCTACTAACTAAACAATCCCTTAAAATAATTCTTTTTAGATGCTTTAAAGCATCTGCTCTAAACAGAAATAATAACTCAAGATCTCGTTTTCCAAAGGATTTATAAAAACTTTTAAACTAAATTAAGGTTTTCAGAAGTGGGCTACATTTTACACATCCCACCAAAGAAACTGGAGGCGTGATGCAAAGAGAACAGACTTTCCAAAAAAGCTGCATTTAGAATCATCTACAAGTCACTTGGATGCTTGATTAGGCTGTTAATTTGCTGCCTGGGCTTCCCAGGTCTGTGTTTTGTATCTTTGATGTCAATTCAAGAAATGTACATATCTATTTTTAAAACTGATCCTTTGTATCTTTCATCTTGGTGATCTTGAAGGCTTCAGACTAAGAGATTTGCTCTGTTTCAGCATGTCATCTCTTGTTTCATTGCAACTTTTTCTGTATGTGGTGGCTGAGATGCACAATTACACTGGATTTCATCCCTCAGTAGAAAATATTCTACAGAAGGAGGAATGGATTTAGAGAAGAACATTAGACTAACAAAAACACCTTTCAAATAACAGTTAAGGATGGTGTTTCCTGGTTTTGTCTCTCTTTTTTGTCATAAAACTGCATCTTTTTCTTTCATTCTACAAGAATAATATCTGTCTCCCTGTTCACAAGCTGAAAATAGTTCAATTAATGTCATTATATTGTCATTCTATGTCTCACTTTGGGATAGATGAAAGGAGGTGTAGCCAGCAATGACCTCTGACAGTCCTTCAGAATCACTCTAAGAACTTTCCCTGGAATACACTATCTGTTCCTCCATAGCAGACTTCCAGAAGGGTATGGTCTAAGTGAAGAAAGTCCTGGCAACAGCAACAGGGAATCACAATAATTGTGAGAAAACCTTAACCATGAAGAAAGGCTGAAAGCACTGAGCTTGTTTAGCCTAAAGAAAGTAGCCTGTAAAGAGTCACGACCACTGCCTTGAAGTACGTAGAAAGCTTTTAGCAGGAGGAAGAGAACGATTCATTCTTGTCCATGGTGAATTGGAATGAACTTAAATTGTAACCAGACATAGCAGCAGTTTGAACTTCTAACACTAACTTTCTTTCTACCTAGGGTACCAATATTGCCTGAGATTGCCATCAAATTAATGTTTGAGAGGTCTTTAAGTGCCAACACAGAAGTAATACAACTGAGTTTGTCCTGTGGCAGGATGAAAAACAGCTCCTGTGGGTCTTGTTTTCCCATGGTATTCTATCATTTTCAAATATTCTCTCAAAGAACCTTAGTTTTTACTCTGTAACGTGTGGCAAGATACATTACTGATACACTGTGGAAAAATTAGTGTTCTGTGCTCATTATGACTGACAGGAGTGATAATAGATGTGGTACATTAACATTGCAGCTGATGGCACAGATCAAGAATAGGAAAGAAACAAACTGAAAGGATCCAAGGACACTGATTGCTTCAGAAGCAATAGCAAAGAGTAGTCACTCACTTTTCATATTATCACTTTTTAAAGGAGAATGAAGCCTGAGGAGGCAGCTGCAATAAAATGGAAGCTAAAACAAAGCTTTATTTCTATTTGGTCAATAGAGACAGATGATACTAAAGGAGTAACAGGCAGCCTTCTCCTCTGGCCTAGAAAATGTCAACTGGAGTACAAATAGAAATGTGAGAAACTTATAAAATTCCTCTGATTTGACATCTTTATATAAAAGTGTCACATATCCCCAGCTAGGAGCTGGGAAGTTGCTTCCATATCTGAATGCCATAGCGGCAATTAAGTATGCTGCTGCCAAGTCATCTGGTGGGATGCTTTTTTCCATTAGGAAATAAACTTACGTTATAATCTCAAGTAACTGTCACTCAGGCAATAAAGAGTTTAAAGCCTGCAGATCAGAGATGAAATTCTCACTAAGGAAGAAGACAGAGAGAGCAAAGGGGAAGCAGAACACTCTTTCTTGGAAGGGGAGGTTAAGGTACTATCAATCTTTCCAGCAGAAAATAATAAAGAAGAATGAAATGTAAGTCTCAGATTCTCATTACTGTTAGTGACAACTTCTTGGCCAACAATTGTCTAAGGGGTGACTAACCTACCCCAACTGCTACTATCTCATTTGTAGTGAATAAAATATTTCTATTGGACTCTGAAATTTTTCCTCCAGCTCTCGTGTAGAATTCTGAGCTAATTCCACTGAGTCAGGGGTAGATCTACACTGCACTAAGAAAGATCCTGGTAGCTAGCACCAAGAACTGCTTATATGCCTTTTTAAGGACTATCTGCCAATACCTGCACGCCTGGTACTATTCCAGTAAGGAAAAAGAAGACACTAGTCGAAGTTACTGCAAAATAGCTAGCCAAAGAATTTGTCAGAAGGCAGTAAATATGTGCTCAAGTGCATGAAAGCTTCCCTGTGAACGAATGGCCAAGCAGAAACTCCCAGAGTACCTCTAGTGCCTAATGGCTTTTGAAAAACAACATGACCTAGGAAGGCTAAAAGCAGATAGAAGCCTTTGAAGTGAAAATAAATTCTAGGGAAGTATCACTCGTGCACAGTTGAATACCTCTAGTTCATCAAATTCCCTTAAAAAAAGATCAGGACTAAAATCTCATCCTCTGTGTGGTGCTGTCACCTTGTACATTTTACAGACTTTGCAAACACAAGTTGCTTCTTATTGTAAAGCCTCATCTTAGAGACCCAAATTCAGCATCGTGATATTGGCTGCATTTTGACTATAGTCACTTCTAAGTACTGACTAAACAGTTAAGGAATAACTTTCCTTAGCTAACTAAAACATTTCCAGCTGTGATTTGTCTATATGAAATCATGTTAGGCACTAGGTAGTTGAAGAAGGAGAAAAAAAAATGCCTGTCTGAGCTTATCTTCTCAAAGTTTTAGATTTCATTGTTTTCATAATTTCAATCAAACTTCATTTATTAGTGAGATTACCTGATAAAATGCATTTTAACTTGCATGTTAAGTCAACTGTGATTAAACTCAATGAAAACAAAAGTTATTATTCTGCACCACGGGCAAAATGATTTGACAATCTTAGTTCCTAACAGCCAAAACTTATCATTTTGCCAGCTCCGCTGAAAATAATCAAGACCAGAATAAGCTCTGCTGTGTAAATTATCAAACCTTTTATTTCACAGATCTGATTCTCTCCATGAAAGGACTGTAATATTTTCTCTATGCCATAGTAAAAAGATCCTCATTCATCCTTGGTTTTTACATAATTAGTAGAACACTGAAGTTTTTGGCAGACTCCAACAGGGTATCTCTTCAGTGCAAAAAATGTCTCTATATTATTTTAGAATGTATAATTGCAGGAAAGGAAAAAATACTCCTTGGATTTACAGGTGGGAATGAAGTGGATGGCAGTGCAGTAACTCTTAAGCACAGAAAGAAAAAAGTAAAAGGGAGTGTTTGGTCTACAGAACAAGTAGCATAAGAAAAGCATTTTCCTTGATTAAAACACAATCATTTCAGAAAAAAATAAGACCTTTCTTTGCAAAAATATTAATTGAAATTACAATAAAAAAAATCAAGCAACTCTTACAGTACAGCTTATCTTGCACTCCTGAGGTCTCTTTTTGTATATGTACCTTAGCAGGTTGCATAAATGCAAAAGAATTACATTTTAGAACTCCTGTGAAGTAAGATAAGGAAATGCTATTATTCCCACTTAACAGAAGAGGAAGCAGGCATAAAGAAAGCAGGTGAAGTTGTGCACTCAATTAACAGTAGCACCTGCCTCAACATTTTGCTTCTGTGTCCATAGACAACTCTACCTGTCAGAGATGGCATGCAGTCTTCAGAGACATGTCAGAAGCAATAACATCAGGGCAGGAGTCTGCACAGTTTAGTAGATAGTTTGGGAGATAATGACATCCCCAAAGAGAGAAAGGTCTATAGCAGAGCACAAGTTTAAAGGAAAAGAGACAGTTTTAAAGATGAATTCTGGAGGAGAAAATGAGGGATGAGGGAAATCTAACAACATTAAAATGGACAGGCAATGCACAATAAGAATTGCTGAGAGGTTAGTGGTAGGTACTTGCAGACAGAGAAGGATCTAGCAGAGTAAGCCAAGAGAAAGATGGGCAGAGAAGAAATACAAATGTTTGAGGAAAAGAAATAGCAAAAAAAGAAGAAAATCTTTAATTAGACAGGACAAAGAATGTAGAGATTATCAGAGATAGGCAGTTTAAGCAATATCGTAAAAAAATCTTTGAATTCAAATAATTAGATGAAAAGATATGTCTAGTACTACCTGTACTGTTCTTCAGAGCACTTGAAATAAACCACCAACCTGCTGATTCTTTCAAAAAGATAATTTAGTTTCTGTTTGCCCAGTATTAATAGGAAGCATAATATTGGATGGAAGGAATATAGATTTGGGGGAAAAAAGTCACCAGGTAGAGCACTCATTCACCAAGAGTGAGATGCGTCCTGGAACCACAAGCCAAGAGGTCTGTACTGCGGTGATCCTAGTGCAAGATGGCAGTATTGGATAATGGCTGTGAGATGAAGAGGTAGTGGAGATGGGTAGAAGGAATAGATAAGGCTACATTGGTAAGATAGATCTAAAGAACCACTGATTGAGATGACTCATACAACATTAAAACAAAAAGTCAGATTGTGAATATGTCTGTAGTACCTAAGGGAGAGGGAAAAAACACTATGATTTGTACAAAAGGTTCCATAATTCTGCAGTAACACAGCTTGCACTTCTTCTAATCTATTGAAGCTTTTTATGAAAAATCATAACATTTTTAAGTAGAAAAAAAATCACTTTTATTCTATCCAGTTATCACAGGGAAAAAGAAAGTTCTCCAATGTGTTTAAATATCGAAAGATGCAGAGCAAAAGTGTCCCACCAGCTGCATGTGGTACTCAATGTCTTCAGGAAGAGCTGTGAATCTGACTGTAGGAAACTAATTTGGCACCAGAGGTTTCAAGAAGCCATAAATATGCCCTATTTTTACCATTTCTCCATCGTGTACAATAATCAGAGCTACTGCTGTTAAGGTGAATGAATAGTGAACTTTATCATTTAGGAATAATAATACATGGTTGCTATTGAAACATTCTAAGCAGTCAAGCTATAAGTCACTTCCAGATTGGGGTCCACTAAGGCCAGCTTTTGTTACAAAGCTGAATTTTATACTTGAATATGAAGGCAAACACTGTGGAGAGACTGAGAAGTTGAAACCAGTAAGACTGGGCGGTTAGCCACTGCTTTGTGCCACATTTGTGTCTGCTTCACAGAATAGAAAAGTTTCACTTACGTTTCTGGCACTTTCTTCTTGGAAAGGAAATACAAGGCAACAGCTGTAATTTTAATCAGCAAGAAACTGATACCCAGCCCAATCCAAATATCTGCAAAATCAGAGCAATCAAGACAAAAGTAAGTAAAAGGAAACACTCAAAGAATGAGTTGAAACATATTTCTTTCTTTTTACAGACCTACCATTTTGAAGGAGACTTGAAGTTGGAGGCTGAATAGGCTTAGCACTTATGTGGCAACGGTTTCCTTTCCATTCTTTTCCACATCTGTGAATAAAACAACAATTTTTGAAAAAGGGAGAAAGAAGCAAGGACACAAGAATTGCAAATCTTTTTGAGCATTTTTGCCACTGACTAGAGCTCACTGAGGAGTAACAAAAAGCAGAATCAATGTTAATAGAATGAAATATAAGTGAGGAATTCACAAAATAAACCAAAGAGGTAAAAGGATGAAACAAAACAAAGTTCAAAGATTAGAATTTGCTGCCTTATCCTTGTTACCATCATATTTTTCTTCCACAGCAAAACAAATGTGACTATATTTTCCCTGTTATCCTCCATGTGAGGGTTAAACAAATTTCTGGGCTGAGGATCTGGGACCTTAATTGGGAGAAAGAACAATTAGAGATGAGAAATTTCCTCTCCACATCTAATCTTTTGTTCTTTTGGTTTTCTGTTTTATTTTTAAAACAGTACACCTTCAAAAAATGCCTCTTCAGAGCCAAAGCACAACATTTGAGCTAACAAGGGGAGCCATGTCAAACTACTTCAAACTTACTCTGTGGCTTAAATCCAGTCTTGATTTGAATTAACCAAAGTACAAAAAAAATCTAACCCAAGCTTTGTTGTTTTACTTTACACCTATTAACAGTTCATCACAGGTACTGAAGTAGCGTCTCATTTCTCACTTTTATTTGTCTGGATTTAGATTTTAGCTACTTGCTTTAATTGTGGACTTCTCCATCAGAATGAAGTGACCTTGGAGACGTGGGTGAGAGTTGACTGCCTCTGCTAAAACAGGTACAGTTTAGAACACCTCATGCAGTCCTGGGTACCCAAGGGAGTCTCAAAATGGCTGCAGACAGCGAGCCCTAAATGATGACTAGGGTAAGAGGATGTTAGAGGGATAGCTACATATTAACATCTAAATTTCAGGCACCTCACTTGATGTATTAATGTGAGGGGAATTGTTTATTCAGTTGCTTTTTTACTGCAACACCAACATTTTTTCATAGTCACAAAACTTTATAAAGCAGTTTCTATTTTGTAATTGTGGTTTCCTCTCCTGCCCTTAAATGTATAGTATGAAATCTCATATATGGACAATATATATTTCTAGACCTACATATCTTTATATTAAGGCTATTTGATTTGAACATAAGAGGGAACTTTGTGTTATTTGTCATGGTTTAGCAAGTGGTATTGTCTAAGTGGCTCATCCTAGCAGTTGCACACTGAGTTAACTACAACAGTGAAGATGGAGAGGAGTATTTAATTTTCCCAGAAAATGACTCAGTGTGGTGGATACAGAAAGAGGAAGGATAAGATGATGGGAGTGACAAGTATCTGTCTGCAGCCACAGTGAAATTTAGGAGAATCTCAAACAGACCAGGGCATGTTGGAAAGCAGATCTATGTCCCAATGTCAGATAGGACAGGAGAAAGGTAACTTCACTGAAGCCAAAAGTTGATATGGGATTTGTTGCAACTCAGTGGACCTTTGAAGAACAGCATGCAGAGAACATGCTTGGAGGAAAGTACCAGACCTACTCAAACACAGTGGGCAGAGAGGTTTACTTAACCCATTTTACCCCACAGACCTGAGTTTTCTCTGGTTAAAGGGCTATCTTGTTCAAGGTTAGCAATCAGTATACTAATAAATCCTAGCTTTATTGACTGGAGCCAGTAGCATATTCTAACATGCTCATTTCAAAGAAATAACAGGACAATTTCAGCTCTGGCTAAGCTGGAGGCCCACAGTATTTAATGATTGGAAATACCTGGTACTTTCTGTCCTCCTGTTCAGCATACTAAAAAAAATCACGTCATTCATAAGTTGTTCTTTTATGCTGACTGATGATCTTATACAAGTGTCAAATTGCAGTTAGGCTTATACCAGGCCCTGAGGATCCATGTAGAAACATTGCAATCTGATGGTAATCACCCATCAAAATCATTTTCTGATTGCTCTCAATTGTATAATTTCCTTTCTCCCCATTTGCCAGGTTTTGTGTTGAGCTAGGAAAGCTTTTGACCAAAATTGCCCTCTTTCTTGTCACTGCAGAACTTAGCTGTAAAAGATAGAAAGAGAAAATAGATTGGCAGCTGTGCACAAGCACTACTCAGACATGGCAAAAGAGATGCCATCTGCTGCTCTGGAGCCACTGGGGCATGGCTTGCCTCAGAGCTGCAGAGAGGTAGTTCTCATCAAGCAAGTGGGTATACGAGGAAGAGTATGGAAAAGTTGTCCTATCAAGAGTGCCAAACAACAAATAAACATGAAGAACATATCAGTTGCTTAAGACCCTGCTTATATCTTCACACATTAATTTATCTGATCACTTTTATATTTGGCAAGGGAAACAGCAATTATCCCCGACACTGAGGTAAAATATGACTATCAGCAAAATCTGGGTTATAATTTGGGGATTCACTCAGCTGGTCCTAAGATTTGTCTGCTAATTACATACAAAATAGTGTTTTCTCAAGTAAAACCGAATAAAACAAGAGAAAATAAGAGTTACATCTAGCTGAGAAATCTGCAATTTTCAATGAGGAAGCAAGAAAAACATGGAACGAAGTTTTCATTAGCATCTTTGTCTCTTAGCTGGTAGCTCTCTGGCTTTTACTAAAGCCAAGCCTTCTGCCTGTGCAGTCCTTTGCAGCCACGTGAGGTAGGTGTTGAAATGATGTTCTTCTCATGTAGTGATATTTCCCATAGACTTTAAACTCTGTCCAATATATGTAGAAACAGGTGTTTGGTAAAAAAGCAGAAGTGTCCCTCTTTTTTTCAAGGCATGGAACAAAAATACCAAGGAAAAATGTGGGAAAGACAGGTTCCAAACCAAGCGTGGTATTAGTTCATAGTGGTTTTGATACAGTCTCAATTGTTAGGCTTGGTCTTTTTCCAGTTACTGCAAAACTGTACCAGTGGATAATTATAATAATACCAGGAAGCTTTATTACAAATGAAGTAAAAATTCACCTTTCTACTGTGCAGTCCTTGACACACTCAATACCGAAGTGAACTTTAATTACTCCAACAGCTCCAGGTAGGTCAGAACAGCCTGTGCTACCCACCTGAGAGATGTCTCATTTGAAGTCCAGTTAATGAAGGAGAACACTCTTAACTACCTACCCACTAGTGTGCATAGATTGTATTTGGTGTTTTAGTTTCAGTTGCAAGGCTGATAAGCTGCTTCTTCAAAGCCACTATTAGCTTTCTCTCTGATGAGAGCAGCTGAGCATACACATGCTGGTGTGATGGAAGGACTTTACAGAATGCAGATCAACCATGTCTTCTGGGCAATATGTTAAATCTTCATTAACAGGGTAATGGCAATTTTGAAGAGCTTCCTTAATAATCCTTTTCTGCTGTTTTATTTTTAAGACAGACAACTCTGGAAAGGCTCTGAATTTATCTCTTGAGCCATGAAGCTGAAATTCCACATTATTTATGTACAATTAATTTCCTTGGACTAATTACATCTTGACTAATTAGCAGCACCACATTTTACATGAGTCTTAAGCTTATCTGAAATGCAGAGATAGCCATTGCAATCCATTCAGACAGGAAGCTCCACATACTTGAGGCAGGAGGAGCAAGTGAGAAAGACGGATGAAATAGCACTTGAATACTTCCATTCCAGTGCACATCCTAATCTATCCTGTCTGACAAAATGTCTTCTGCTATTAGCAAGTTCTTAGAGGAAAGTCACCCTGAAAGAGAGAATGTTAACCCTCCAAATTTGCTTGTAGGATTTCCAACTCATTGTTTCCTAATGTAGATATTGGTAATGCAGAGGAATGAACTTAGCAGTGCCTGTGTTGCTTCATCTTGTGCCTGTGGTTATGGCTTATCTCAGAATGAAAAATAAAAACCAGACAAGATGTCTATCATTATTGATGTTCATTCAGGGCAGGCTTAATTTAAAAGGACATGTCTGGCTGATACACTGCTGCATTTCAGAGTATCAGAGCTTGTGATGTATTAAAGCCAGTATATGCAGAACTCAAAATAAATCCACATGTATACTTGATTGCTCATTTTTCTCGAGCCATCTGATTTCTTACTTGTGCAATTATTTTCTCCAGTCTGAGATAGATAAACTCTAATGCATCTGTATTACATATGGCTCTTGGGTAGGGTCAAATAACAAGAGAAGAGCTTTGCAACAGGGAATCAAGTCCATGACCTCTGAGAAGAAGCGTGAACACAGCTCCTCATTAACTTGGAAAGAAAAAGTTCCAACAAGCTGTATTTTCAAGGAAGATTTTCATGCATGTGGAAAATTGAATGCTGAAATCTATTTAGTTTGGTTCTGCTTTCTTTCTTTTTTAATTTTTTCTTCTCCAACAGCAGTAATTACTGATGGTTCATAAAGACCAAGGTTGCTCAGTATAACACAGTGTTCTGTATTTTCATTTTTGAAAGTTGTTAGCTTTTGTCAGCATCCTGTATTGGTTTCACTTTTCTCAAGAGCCCTTATGTTTTGTGCTGAACCTGACAGAAGGTTAAAAAAATATTAAATTATAGATGAGGTTAATCTAGCAGCATTCAGAGCATTAAATACCCTGCATCTGGCATCTCCTCTGCACTTCTCAGGATTTAATAATTTAAGTGCCAGTCTTGTTTATGTTAAAAAGATTTGCATTAAAAGGCAGAGTGAACATTAAAAAAAACATCCTGAAATGTTAATCGTCTTAACATGTGGTCATGTTAATCATCGTGTGGTCGTGCCTACAGAATCCTAATGTTACTTATTTATTTAAATCCACACAGATATGTAAAGGGAACTGCTCAACAAATAATAGAGACAAAAAGAAAAATCAGCTGCTAGACAAACAACAGTGACCAAAGCTGCTCCTGCCCACAGGAATTCTGTAAGTAGATGGGAGTAAGGTACACTTAGCATTTGATAAATGTAGTGACAGCACTATTGCTGTGTGAAAGCGCCTGTAACATAGATCTCAGTTACTGATGGAAAACAATTAACAAATGGGAATTACAGAACTATTTCCACTGTACAAAATACACCTTTTCTATGTTTAAAATGTTACATGAAAGGTTACATATGAGTGCTGACATTAATCAGGAGCTGTGCCATACCTATGGAAGTGCAGGCTACTCCAGGAGTGGTGATTGATAGACAATACAGAGGGCGAAAAAAAACCCAACCCACAACTTAGCTCTTTGCAGAAGACAGAGACATTACATCCCTCAGCTATATCAGTGTAGAAGTTCCTCTGCTCACTAGCCTTAGTGTTATGCAAAATAGCGTTCACTAGATGCTTACAAGTATGTTGAAAGCAGCATGGCTTCATTCCAGTACTGGAAAGAAGTAACCTCTACTTCAATGTAGTTATCTATTTGCACTCAAGCTTTTATTAGCAATGTAGTCAAGAAAAAAAAGTCATACTCTTATTATTTTTCAGTGCTGAATCAAAGTATAAAATTCCAATAGTGAATTTTACATGAATGGGCTCAGAAAACATCATATTTATGATGAATGTAACTGGTTGCCTGCTGACTGTAGCTGGAATTAGTGCTGACTTTACTCTGTTCATGGTTAAGCTCACAGATATGGGACAAGGAGAAACCTGTCTTGGAAAAGACAGGTAAAATGTATGGTAACCTTGAAGCTGTAGCATATAGATAAGAGCTGGGAGAGAGTCTCCACTGGGAGAGAGTCAGATGTTCTCTGAAATGCTGTGCACAATTCTTATCATTCCTATTCAGAAAGATGGAACAAGACAAAGGAGGGCTACTAAGGTGAGCAAAACAATAGAAAAGTCTCTCTCACTAGAGGATTCCAAAAGAGTTCAGCCTGTTTAGTCTACTGAAAGAAAAGCTGAAGGGTACCTGGCTTTTCTCTAGAACAACAGAGAAACTGAGGAACTTTTTAGGTTAATGGAGGATACTGGCACAGTACACATGGGTATAAACTGTTTCCTCATATATTTATGAGGAAATTATTAGAAAGAGTTCAAACAGAAGAGCAAGACTCCCCTCCTTCGTGCATTTCTCATAACACATCTTTTCAGAAGACTCAGCTGGTATCCTCTGTAGTTGATACCTCATTCTCAAAAGACCCTCAGATGCTGGAAGCTCCCAGTAACATAGAAAAGTAGAGAGGAATATGAAAGCCAAGCATGTCTCATAGGTGGTCATAAAAGAAATCTGTCAAAACCTCTGAATAAAATTATATGAAATGACTGTGTGAGATAACAAGGGAGGACCCAGATTTAGCTTCTATCCTGAAAACTGCTAAAATTCATAACTGGCAGATGAAAAAGAGTCAACATGAAGCAGAGTAATATGAGTTATAAGCAGATTCTAAATGAAATGTAAGTACTCAGGAAAGATCTATGCATCCACATAGGTTATTCAATGAAAATAACTGCTCACTTTGTATCATAAAAACACACACTATACATAAAGAGTATGATAGAAGATATTACAGTGGTTAATGTCACATGGCAGAGACTGAAAAGATAAGGTTTAATTTATATAGAAGTTGAGTGGGAGCAGATATGCTGAAGGTAAACAAAATGATATATGGTAGATGGAAGAAAAATTGTATGTTGCTGTCTGTCCTCTAGAGTGGCCAAACTGAAAGAAAATACATCCTAAACTAATAATAAGGAAGCTATTTGTCACATAGTGTTTAACTGACCTGAGGGAGTCCTTGTCACAGTAAGTCTTAGAAGCCAAAACCTTAATGATACATACTAGAGAGAGCTCCTTAAAACAGAGAATGGAGCTCTTTAGAAATTGCAGAGCTTAATATGCTAACTGATGGCAATTTGCAAGAAAATACATATATTGGCATCATCGTTTTCTATATGTATCTTTTGGTTTCTTTGCACCCAGATTGTGCTGGGACCTACTCACAGGTCTTCAGCATGACACACTGTAATTACGCATTGTTCTTATAGCCACAAAGAGAGGTTCTATGCAGCCTGTGTTGAACAAGAAACGGTACCTGTTAGGAGAAAGGACTCAGTGTATCTGATTGCTTTTTACATAGGTACACGATGAAACCATGGTGACCAATTTTAAAGCTGTAGAGTGGGACCTAATTTTTCTAGCATTAACCACTTGAAAATGGAGTTATCTGGAGACAGCCTGGAGAAGCATTGATTATGTGAAATAAAGAGAGAAATCCTCATCTGGATCCTTTACCATTGTCATGATGCCTAGTTTGGTGCATTTAGCTGTTACACAGCTAGGTAAGAACACCACCTTAATCCTTGCTGTTAAATGTTTAAATAGAAAACATGCAGAGTCTGATGTTAGAGCAAGAGCATGAGAGTAAGCTTTGTGTTGTAGACAGCTTGTGAATGACATCCTATTATATGTTGACCAATGTCCAAAAACCTTCCATTTCACAGAGAATTTGAATTTTAAAGGAATTCTGTCAGTGTCTGAAAACCTGACTGATCTCCTGCCTGATTTCATGTCTAGCTCCTACCCTAAAAGTGCCAGAACAAACCCAGATTTTTAAGTTACTCTTCTGAGAATTACACTCCTTAGGGAAAAAACATTACTTTATGGCTTCACTAAAATTCTTCCTGTTTCAGATCGGTGTGATAGTCTTGTACACAACAGATCTCTTTTTTTACAGTTTATTTTATCCTGGCAAAAGCAAATGCAGACCTATATGGAAATTATTTGCTGTGTCATTTGCTTTTGTGCCTTTACTTTTCCATTAAATAGGCCCCAGCAGAATTCATTGAGAGTTGGTATGTGACCTGCACTTTATTTTATGGCACAGATTCTTTAAGCTACAGCAAAGAAGCAGAAGTATGAGCTCTCATCAGACAGTCAGATCTGGAATTCACCTTTTCCAGCCTTCTGAAATAATATTTTTCTAGTAACAGATTTTTCTACTATCATAAAATAATGGATAAAAGCCCCAGTAGGATAAATCACGAAGCTACTCCTTGCAATGACTTTGGTGCTAGATTCGACAGGGAAATGATTATTCATTTAGCTAATCATTAAACAAAAGTGTTAAGATTTCTTCCAGGAAAGAGGAGTGATTTTTAAAATGTCATTTTCTCTAGGACAAAACCAGTATTTCAACCCAAATTTATTTAAAGGTCAAACCACCAGAAAGCATCTTGTTTAATTCTAGCAGATCCCGACATGAGACAGTCACACAATTAAATGAAACAACTTGAAATAATGTAGTAGATATATTGATCACTGACCGTTGGAGACCAGAGTTCAAATTGTGACTGAGTCCTGAGTTTCAGCCCACTGCTATTGGGTCTGGAGTTGTGCTTGTGAAAAGTGACCATGAGAATAAATAACCTTGCCCATAAAAAAACTCTTGTCATTTTAAACTTGGATAAGCCATAGATAATTAGTAATTTTGTGGACTAGAATTAAAAGATGGGATACTGGAAGCTCAGGGCTGTCACACTGCTGACTGAGAAAGGTTTGGTGCAGGTGGTACTCCAAGAGATGTTTCTAACATCATGAACATTTCACTAATGAGAAAAATGGACTTACACACCTTTCTCCTTACTCTAAGAAACCTAGGAGACTGGAGTAATAAAAATTATCACTTACAATATGAAGTAAAAAAGTCTGTATAGGTTCAGGTACAGTGGTATCTGAACTCTTGAAGCACATCAAAAAAAGCTTGCTGAAGAGATACACTTTAGCTTAAATCATCTTAAAGAACTAGACCTTTATGTCAGTGTGCCTGTCCATCTTGTTTCCTAGTTTTTGTTTGGTTTTTTCCCTTCAATCTTACACGCCTTTCTTTCTTTTTCCCTTGTGTGTTTCTCTTCTATTCTTCCCCACCTCCCTTTTGCTGTTTGTGGAACATGCACTTGGGAGTTGATGTTTGACTCTTGAAGAACACTCTGAGAAGGGGAGGAACATAGTAAAAAAGCAAGGACAGAGAAACAGAAACCTCTGAAAAACATTTGTTACATGTTTGTGCCTCAGACATAGCCCCTAACTGCACCTTCTAGAGGACTTAAAGATTTAGGAATGACCTGACAGAAAGCCTGACTGTGCTGCTTTATTCACTGCCAATAGCAAAATTCTTTTGCTTTTAGAAATGGCACTGATTTCATATTAAGGTAAAATCAGTAAATAGTGCAATGAAGTATAGAAGAAATACCTAGTTTTAACAAAGACCTGTTAAATTAACAGAGAAAAAAAAAAGCTTTATGCTTCAATAACATTTCTGTTGATAGAACAGTTGGGGTTATGTATCAGTAGAAATCCTAATAAAAGACCTGAATATATTTACAGTGTTTGGATTTTTTCACAGTCCTTCTTTTTCTTGCTTTGCTTTTGATAGATTGCGAGTTTGTTTTTTGGGAAATGGAGAGTTTTTGTTTTGTTTTGATGTTTACTCCAATTGCTTTTAATCAGTCTGTAACACTGCACACTCACTAGCTTAATATCTGCACTAGAACTAGTTAGGTAAGAAGTACTAGGTATTTATTGCAAAATCAGTTCAGATGTCTTTTTTCACTGCTGCTTACCCTCTGAATAGTTTTCATATGTATGAATTTACAGTGCCCAGGTAAAATTAAATATTTATTCAAAATGCTTGAGCAATGGAAGTGTTTTGTCTGTATTGAATCACACATTTGGAACCAAAAAAAAAGGGATAAAATTTGTTTCTTTCCTTTCCTTCTGCTCCTTTCGGAGATTGGTTTAGCCTTTTTATCAGCTGAAGTGTTCTGCTATAACCAGAGCTTGCCAAAACAGGGCACTGCTGCTGGCAGGTGGATTATAGTCTGTGTTGGAGATTATAAATCATTTTGTCATTTTCAGACAATCATAAATGTATCTGCTGTATCATAACACTTAATGCTGCTGCTTCTCAACATTGTACAAGCTAGGTATACAAGTACAGGCTAAGATTACATCCACACTAATATATTCTTTAAAACTTTTGGCTTGTATTTTAAATGTATGTCTGTAAGAAGCAAACAGAAAAGCTGCAAAACTTCTGAATTACTTACTCTCCATGCAATACAGAGACTTCCAAGACCCGCCTGGACACATTCCTGTGAGACCTGATCTAGGTGACCCTGCTTCTGCAGGGGGGTTGGACTAGATGATCTCTAAAGGTCCCTTCCAACCCTGTCGTTGTATGATTCTATACTCTGTTTGAATTGCTCATCTCCCCAGAAAAAGTTCTGCAAAAAGTTCTACATGTGCCAGTATGGTCCATAGGATAGAATAATGCTGGATGTTGTCTCTGTATAAATTACACAGTCCTCTTCTGATATTAGAAATGAATTTCACAGAAGTTTTGGGGAATTCATTCTCTGATTTCTTGCTAAGAAGTTAAATTTATGAAATCTTCAGAGAAATGACCTTTGAACAGTTTATGAGAATCTAAGACACTTTAGATGCAATAAAAATAATTTAATCACAGCCTTTCTCCCAACTCCACATTCTGTTAGTGTTGTTATGGTTACACAGTCAAGAGTTGAGAATTTAGGAGAGGCTGGAATTAAGGATTCCCATGCAATTTCAATTCAAACCCTCATGCATGCATGTTCAGGCACAGTGTTTAATTGTAAGATCACAAATTCCTCCTGCACCTACCTCCCAAATGTAAAAAAAAAATGTATATTAAAAAAACCTGGTGTTCAGTGCTTAGCTTTGCAGCAAGATTATTATCATGTCATACAGCAGAGATAATTCTCTAAACCTAACAGAAAAAAAACATCCTCAACCCATCTATTGAACTTATACAATTCAGAGCAGCCTGTATTCTTCCTTAACACGTACCATCAGGCAGAACAAAAAGCCTAGTTAACCTGCATTGCTGGTCAACAGCCCTAACGGACAGAGGCAGCATCCAAAATCTACGAGGTCAAAGAATCCTTGCTATGTTCTGTTTTTCTACTGATGATTTTATGTCAACAGTTGGAATAAGGTGGCAGAGAGCCACGACAAACATTCTGTATTAATAAGGGATGGATTTACGTTTTGTAAAGGCACAGGACCAAGACTTTTCTGTAAGCTGATGACAGCTTTTATAAAGCTGAAAAACTGATTTAATTGACCCAATTCTTCTCTGAATGCAAGGATATTGCATTTTTTCATCTATTTGGAATTAACAGTGTAAACTTTCCTGCATGGTTCCTAGCAGATTATTTTTTTACTACTCTTCAAACAGTCTGTAACAAAGTTGGTACAATGCCCTGCTGTTATTCTTCTACATCAAATAGCTGAAAATCTAGACAAAATAGCCTCATTTCACACATATTTTCAAAGAATTAGATTAAGAAACATATCATATTACTTCACACCCATTATTTTCTAAAAAAAGTACAGCAAATAAATTCATTCTATCTTTTCAATGATATTAGACATTGATAAGGTGCTTTCAAATGTCTTTTTCTAGTTTTTCTTACTAGAGGGATTTCCTTGTAGCAATTCTTTTGAACCTATTAATGTAAAAAAAAACCCCAAAC
Source organism: Colius striatus (assembly GCF_028858725.1). Classification (NCBI taxonomy): domain Eukaryota; kingdom Metazoa; phylum Chordata; class Aves; order Coliiformes; family Coliidae; genus Colius; species Colius striatus. The sequence goes on from NC_084763.1 coordinate 53,564,003, forward strand.
TGAAGTTTTATCCTCCTTTGCACGATGAACTTGATCACCTGCTGTTTTAGAGTTGCCAGTTTTGTCATCTAAACATTTCCTGCCTGTCTATTTTCATCCTTTTTTTTTTTTTGTCTTGGGAAGTACTCTTAATTTCAAAGCTCAGTAGTCTATGGCACCATTTTTCTGTCTCTAAAACTTACACAGCATAACTTTTTTGGTTGTGTCGTGGCATTAACCAAAACTCCCCATCAGGACTCACGTTACCTCACTTTATCATAGGACACAGAATGCTTCCTTTTCATGTTGAAAATCTGAGACTCTCAGCCTGATTCTTTCCAAATGGAAATATGTAGATAGATTGCATGTTTGTTTTCAGCTTCAAGTTCCTTTAATCAGTGTGATTAACTTTTGTTGAACTCACTCAAGGAGGAAGCAGGTTGCTCTTTTCCTGGGAAACTGATGAGCAGAGAGAAGAGCTAAGGACAAGAGCGGAGACTGCAGATTAAACCAGGCTCAGCAGGGCAGGAAGGTACAGCACAGAGTCGCCAGCCTGTGGCTCACATAAGAAAAGACTGGGGAAAAAGAGACAAACCCTCAGAGAGAAGAGGATGCTTCCCAGAGGGGGAGGAGCAGAGCTTGTGGATACTCAGAAAGCATCTGAGTTAACTACAACAAGCTGGGAAGTGAGGCCAAATCTGTGAGAACAAGTAGGCAAGGAGACAGCTATGAGTAAATGCTTTCATTTCTATTCTCTTAACCCCAGCCACACTGAGTTTTCTTCATTTAAACAATATTCTAATTCAGATTCTAGTAAAAGCTGACTTGTAGTTTAAAAGCCTTTTCCAGTTCAGTGTGGTACATCCACTTTTAAAAAATCATGTTGCAAGTACAATAAATTTTGGCTCAGGTCTCAAACATATACATGACTGTGGCCCTTGCTCCCTGTCCCTCCGAGGTTTTCAATGAACTCTAAAGTGACTTGACAGAACAGAAAGCCAAAATATTCACTCTAATCTTAAATACATTAAAATTAAAAAGTCTATGTTTCTCACTTGTTTATAGTAAATAAGAATTTTAAGTGGTAGTTAAAGGAACAACACTTTGAAGTGCTGTACATCAATTCTCAAACTTAATAAGACTATAGAGATACAGATTTTCTCCTTTAAGCAGTTAAAGTTATGGCAGATTTCTGTTTCAAGGAATTAGATTGAAAGCCTTTTGCTCAAATATTTAAAAGAGAAAGGAATGGATACAACATTCTTTTATGTTCAAAGACTTACTTTGAAGGTCAGTAGTTAGGTGCAGATATAATCATAAACATTGAAGCAGTTAAGATTTCTGAAGGTGAAAGAGTAATAGTGCTGTCCACCCCTAAGAAGTTGGAGATTATAATCTCTTCTGAGCCTCTTTGCTTGATTTGGCTTGGAATTCCAATGAAGAAGCATATTTCCTGATATTTTATCTTTTGGATAGATGGTAAATACCACAAGATCAGTTTGTAGGATATTTCCACAGAGGATCTTACTAAGAAAGTGAGGAATCAAAGCAAACTTACCAACCAAAACCAGAACAATGAGTTGTTGAAAACACAAATGAAAAATAATATATCATTGGTTTAATACAACAGACACTTCATTGAATGGGCATTACTCTAGAAAAAAAAGGCATTTCTGGATCTGAAGAAACCTCAATATCAAGAAATCAAGACTGCAACAAAATGAGACTATAACAAAGAATATAACCAAACTGAAGGATGTACTCAGCTTTGTAAACTGAGTACTAGGTTTTGTTACTTATTCCACCACTGAAATGTTGACAGTATCTCAGACTATCTTTAGTCTTTTCTTGAAGGGTTATGGGTTAACACTTGGTGTTCATACACTTGCTGTTTTCGTGAATAGCTCTTTACACAAATTTATTTACCTTTGAGGTTAATTATTTTTTCCTGAATATCTAATGCTGCTTTGGTGCTTGTCCCTAAGCAGTTCTATTTCAGCTCTTCTTTCTTCCTCAAGAAAGAAACTTTGAGAACTTAGTTTCCATGAGGATTCAATAAAAACAACTTTCCTGTTGCTCCGGTCACCCACACAGCAAAAAGGAAGTTAAACTGTTTGCTGACATATCTCTTATGGTTTGGGTCTGAGGTTTTGCTCTTGAGCCTGCTGCCAGAAGTTTGAGTTGAACAGACAATACTTTGTGGGTGGTGACTTCACTGGGAATTATGAGCCAAGAATTGGAGAAACGTCCTGTGTGCCATATCTGTGGTGATTAAGAAAGCATTACTGGATACACACTTTTAAAGATACACCAGATGTGCTTATTTTGTGGTAACCATGCAGTGGAGGAAAATTGTTCTCTCGACCCTAAACCCCAGCTCAGCTAATCATAAGGAAGGTTAGGAAATGCAGTATTTTTCTCAGGACGTTTCACAAACACAGGGTTTCAAAATGAATGTGGACAGAAAGACAAATAATCCTTCCGTCCCTTGTGATCTGCATAGAAGTGTGGTTTGCCTGAGCTGGATGAATGCTCTGAGCAACTATTTGGAAAGATTGGCACTGCTTAAAGAGCTAACATATCTGTACCAATTCCTATCTTGCCCTTACATTCTTTGGAAAATACAAATGAAACTTGACACATTCATTGCTAACACATATGCAAGACCTACCCTAGATCTAGACATGGCATTTATCAATATCATTTTTACCTACAAGAAATTTAGTTCACAGTCAGCTTTATGAAAGCAGAAATGGACAAATAAGCCAAAATTTACATAGGAGTAGAAATTATAGAGATATTGATTGCTGTTTAGCCTGAGGGTTTCTAATTTACTTCTGCATGTACTGTATGACATTATGAACACAAAAGTAAAAGCCTCAGTGAAAGCTGAGCAGTGATTCCAGGTAGAATAAACCATTCCAGTTCTATTTTAATACATTATTGAAAATAATCTTTACTGAATATTCTTAACTCGAGTCTATTACTTCATTACTAAAGTCTATCTGAATTTATTCATCTGACACACATGCATCCAACATAGACACATGTTAAATACATCTATCACTACCTTACTCTCATGTCAGTCTTCTAGAAGCCTCAGCAACATTAAAAAGAGAAATAAAAGTGTGCTGTTTATTAATTTAAAATAAATATGTAAGACAACCCAAGTGTTTTGCAAGAAGGAATATTATGCTTCCACATTTTTACAACAGCATTGTTTTTTGCAGATACTGTTTTATTGGTTTCCTGGGGTACTCTGTAGTCCCTAAAAGCGTACAGAACCTTAACATTTTTTTATGTACTTTCCTATGTTTGTTATGATATCTCGGTCCTATTTCATAAAGGAAAACAAAACTCCAAAGAGTCCTTCTCATGAATCAAACACACCAAAAGAGTTGGAGTAGAGGGGGTACTGTTATAGGCCCACTATTGACAAAGTCACAGAAAGAAAACTGGTGAATTTTGTTAAGCATTATTATATTAAGAAGCCTCTTTAAAGTAGGTAGGATATGAGCTTTTTAATTGCTTGTATGCTTTCAAAAATCTTGTATTAGGGGAGCTACATACACAGAGCTCAGAAACCCTCAATTCTAGTCTTGAATTTTATTCTCATGACTAGTTTTATATCCCCATAGAGGCAAAATTAATGCATACGCACAGTAAGTACTCACTCAAGCACTTCTGTCTGTGGTCTTAGATTTTTACTCAGAAAAAGGAGTTTTTCAAAGGTCCAGCCATCTTTCCTGCCAGGCCTCATAAATCTGTGACTGAAATTGCTGCTTGAACCGCCTTAAAAACAAGAAGAGTCAAAATTTTTCCATGTGGATTCGTTGTTGCAGAAGAGTGAAATTAGTCATGAGGAATGCACATGCTGTCACTCTTCTGAATACTTAGCTTCAGTAATTTGCTAAACCACTACAGTAAAATGTGGTTTGCCGTTTTCTATGCTCCCTGTTTAGCTGATGCTACATGTAATGGCTTTGTGTGGCAAGGTTTTGACAGCGACATGGCTACAGGTGTGACTTCTGTGAGAAGCATCCCCTATATACAATAGAGCCAATGCCAGCTGCATCCAAGATGGACCTGCAGCTGACTAAGCCTCAGCGATGATGGTAGTGCCTTTGTGATAACATATTTATTAGGTTAATGAAGGAGGAGGAACTCAACCTGAACGATAAAGTCCAATATAAGAATGAAGACAAGTATGCTTCCTTTCCAAATAGTCTAAAGATTTTGGCTATATCAGATGGGATGTTTCCCCTCAAAAATAACTGTGTAGACACATTTCTGATTAGACTACTTTTTGATGAACAGTTCATAGAAATTTTTGCTGGAAAACTTTGAAGTGTTTGTTATTCTAGTGGAAAAATGATTCCCTATCTTGAGAATTTGAGCAAGAACATCACTAGTCTCATTTTCATTAACATGTCCTTGAGTGTTGGGGAGGGGGGGTGAGATGAAAAGAGAAAAAGAAATCAAACTTCTAAGGAATTTTTAATTACACTGTGTAACATTTAGCAAAGTCTAAGCAAATTAGAATTTACAGAATTAGGGTAAAATCTGACTGCTTATTTGAGAAATAATATTGCATCCCTATTATAACCAATAAACTGCAAGCAAATTATTCTCTCAATTCCAAGCAAAAAGAAAAGTATACAAACAAATGTGTTTAGACCATGGCATTAGCAAAGGTTTTAACTGGTTTTTTTTGTGGATTGGGGTGGGCTTTTTTGTGATTTTGTTTTTGGTTTTAGTTTTTTTCCCCAAAGGCTTAATGAACTATAAATTACTTTCTTGAGCTAGCCTGAAAAAGGGGAAAATTTTCATTTTGATTACTATTGCAATACTGAAATACCATCAGAGCTTTGAATGTTGCTGTCTAGCTTGCCTTCCTGAAAGAATTTGACAGTTCAGTGCTGTGCATTTTTTTGGGAATACTTGTACATTCTTCATGGTTAAAAGAAGAAATATTGAAATAAAACTGGCCTTGAAAACTTCCTGAAGAATTTATTCCAGCTTTACATGCCAATAGCAGCTGTGAGGATTTCATACTACTGGAACCAAATAGGTTACTCAAAATGAAGGCAAGAGACTGAAGATGAAAAAGTTGCAAAAGAAGCTCAAATGTTAAAGGCAAGCTTATTGTACTATTCTTTGATTCTCTGGATTCATAAGGAAAGCATATGCCTAATTCCTTCTTGTGCTGAGTCCTTGTTTCAGGCACATGTAGAATGAAGGTATTTTGAAAGAAATACAGGTTTTCTGTTCAGGAAGTATAAAGTATTTTGACAAATTTGCTTATCAATTTTGACAAGAGTGCAGAGACCTGCTAAAACAGAGAAAATCTATTGCTACTGTGCCCTGGGTATGGGACAATTTATACTGTCCATACTACATGCTGGATTAGCATCCACTATTTGTATCATATTAAAATTACACTTGATAAATGAGGAATGACAGGTAAAATGGGAATAAATTATTAATGCTTTGGAAGCAGAGTTGGTATTTAACATGTGATGCAATAGGAGAAAGGAAGCAGAGATGTAAAGAGAACTATACTGTCAAAGCAACAGTCTGAAGAATCCTCTCTGCAGTTGCCTTCAGAGGAACAGCAGCCTAAAAGCCTTGCTGTCATTCATGGAAGGAGGGACAATGCTACAGTAACTGAGATACATGATGATGACAGTTTGAGCAGGAACTTTTCCTAGCTGTGATGGGTAAGAATGCACTTTTAAAAGACAAAGTCAAGAAAGAATGTGAAAGGTACAGATGCAACCTGCCTGTAGGCATTAGGGGAAGTCCAGAGTGTAGAACTGTAAGATTCAGGATGATTAAGGAAAATTTTTTCTGGAGGGCTGTTTCAGAAGACTAAAACTCAAGTGACATTGACCTTACAGCGGTGGGTATAGACTGCTTAGTGAAAGCTGATAAGATCTTTAACATCTTTTTCATATATACAATGATTCTGACACATGAAATATGTATCTATAGATGAAAATAATTTATCATAAGGTCAGTTATTGGGGTCACATTGTGACAGCAATAAAATTCTTACTTTAGCCTTACTGCATGATATATTTTAATGGTAATATACATAAATCTAGAGTTTTACAAAACCAAGAAAGAGTAATTTTATAATTTCAGAACTTCTGTATTGTATTTAAATACACCTTTGTAGTGTATATTCTGTCTTGAAATGTGATGCTCACAGTTTTGTGGCAGTATGATTTTTGTAGATCAGAAGAAAGCACTAGGCTGCTTCTGCAGGAGAGTTGGACTAGATGATGTCTAAAGGTCCCTTCCAACTCTACCATTCTATAATATAGTGACTTTTATCTAGCTGTCTGTAGTAAGCATGCTAAAAAGTATTCTAAAGGCACAAACTATTAGAAAGATAGCTGTAGAAATGTTATATCTATATCCATAGATAGATGTAAAAGCTAAATGAAGTATACTTACTATATTGGTATAATTTAATGTTATTGGTTACACAGCTGTATGAACATTTTTTACTTTTATCTACTATCTTATGATTCATCAGAAAAAATTCTCAACTGCTTACATTGAGTAGAATATTCTCAGCCTGTGCTTTTTGCTGATCTTGTTACAAAAAACATATTGACAGAAATTTCTGATAGTATAGGGAAATCCCTGATGGACAGTGAAAAAAAAATGATGATACTGATTAAAATACTAAAAATATAATAATAGAATAGCAGGTTTTTAACCTCAAACTGTATTTCATGAAATTACCTACTGTTCGTCTTTAGAAGCAAAAGTGATGGAAAGACAATCTCCATGGATGTCTGTGACTATGTAAACACAATGTTTTCCACACACTAAAACATTAATCAAGTTTTAGGAAATCTTTCTTTCAATTTACTAAGGTTACAATACAGTTCACACCACGTCCCTTAATCCATCTCATAAAAATCAATGGTTTGCAAGAGTACCCAAAATCTGAAAATAATGTTATCAGAGGAGAAATAACTATTTATAAACTAGAATCATCCTCTGTGGGAAAACCCCCCAAACATTAAGATATTACTCTCTGTGTAGCGTTGTTTAAACATTGTTTTGATCAACTCCTAGTCATGCAAAGCTGCCCGTGACTGTAACTGGTGAATGATCTCTCCCTGTCCTTATCTCAACCCAGAAGGCTTTCATTATATTTTCTATCAGCCCACCACAAAAGTTTATTCCTACAGTAACTCTGTCATTGAGAACCATTCTGTAACTCTTGCATATACCATATTAACAGATTTTAAAGGATATTTCAAAGTTCACATACATCTTACAATCCAATGCATATTTTAAAAAGAAATACATTCCCATACACTGAAAATATGGCTTGCAGACCAGATCCAGAAAAGGTTATTTTAGCTTAAATGTACTTTTTCTCTAATGGACATACGAAAGTCTCTATGGGAATAACACATAGTTAGTGCTTCCTGTTTGGAGATGTAGCCCAGTAGCTGATGAAAGCAGTAACAAGCATGAAAAGATTCTTCCAAGAGTCGAGAAAAATCCTCTCTGTTTCTATGTGTGTTTAAAATTACAGTGTATGGAGCTTCACAGATCAGTCAACACAGCAAAAGCTGGCAAGAAAAGTTCAAAAGTTCTTAATTTAGTAGTAATTTGTTGCTTTCAGTTAATCCCTTATTCACCTAGCAACAGCACAAAGGGTATAATTCTTAGAGACTTAAATTTACGTTAGCTGAACAACATGGAAAATTGCAAACATGCAAGACAGCTTGAAGATGTCGTGACAAAAGGGTAGCTAATGAGTCAGACTGAGCAGGCCACATACCAAGATGTATTTGGTACAGAAACGTGTATATATATCCTACACAATTTATGCAATAACACAGATTCTCAAATGCAGATCTTCATTCCCATCTTTCCTGCTAGTTGCAGCACGAACCTACCTGCATCACATTCTCACCGGAGTGAAAGTTCAAAGCTCTTATCCTAGAATAATTTTGGTTGAAAAGACCTTTAAGATCAAGTCCAATCACTAACCTAACACTGCCAAACCCACCGCATCGTCCCTCAGCACCTCATCTATTCATCTTTTGAACATCTCCAGAGATGGTGACTCCTCCACCTCCCTGGGCAGCCTCTTCCAGTGCTTAGCAACCCTCACGATGATAAAGTTCTTCCTAATCACCAATCTAAACCTACCCTGATGCAACTTGAGCCCGTTTCCTTGCATCCTATCATTCATTATTGGAGAGAAGAGACCAACCTCCACCTCACTACAACTTCCTTTCAAGTAGTTGTAGAGAGTAATCATGTCTTCTCTCAGCATCTCTTCTCCAGACTAAACATCCCCAGCTCCCTCAGCCACTCCTTATAAGACTTGTTCTCCATATGCTTCCCCAGCTCCGTTTCCTGTCTCTGAGCACACTCCAGCACCTCAAGGTCTTTCTCGTAGTCAAGGGCCCAAAACTGAACATAGTGTTTGAGACGTGGCCGCACCGATGCTGAATCACTTCTTCAATCCTGCTGGTCAGACTATTTCTGATACAAGCCAGGATGACATTGGCCTCCTTGGCCACCTGGGCACACTGCTGGCTCATGTTCAGCCAGCTGTCGATTAGCACCCTCAGGTCCTTTTCTGTCAGACAGCTTTCCAGCCACTCTGCACCAAGCCTGTAGAGTTGCATGGGGTTGTTATAGCCCAAGTGTGGGACCTGGTACTTGGCTATGTTGAGGAAAAGATCCACTTAGTACCCTGCAGACAATAATGACCTAGCAAAGGTCTAGGGAAAAGATGCTAGAAGAGAGATAGAATACAGTGAAGTGTCCTCCAGTTCATCTCCAACCTCCAAGTTAATGACATTTCTTAGCCAGAGACTGTTTCTTTGTATTTCAGGTCCTCACTTCTGTCTTGTTCTGCACTCCCCCTCAACAGATTTGTCATCTTCTCGAAACCTCATTAATTGCTGACATGAATAGTACCCTGACATGAACTGTTCCCCATTTGAACTCACTTATGTAACCAACTTCTCTTTGAACTACTTCCTGTTGATATGACTGGGGTCTCCCTACTCCGAGGTAGTCTAAGAGAGAGATAATTCTGTATGGAAGAGAAGATTCTACTTGTTTCTTGTTACTTTATGCTAACAAAAATATTTTATAGTCATGTGTTGTACTAGACTGAGGAACTGGCTAGGTTAAAATGGAAGGAGAGAAACTGAAAAACTGGTTGGAGAGCAGTTTCTGGGAAGAGATGCTGTCTTTTATCTTCTTGTTTAACATATGATACAAATGTTCCAATTCTAAATTGGGGACATGAAGTTTTTAGAGGCAGAACACACAGAAGGCAAAACTGAGGAAGGCCTAGAGAGGCAAACTGATTACATACAAGGTAGAAACCAAATATTGACTCATTCATTTAAATCCAGAAAGACTGGGTCTGAAAGATCATTACTCAAGCAAGTAGGACAATCTGAACTGGACTGTGACAATTATTATTTGATTTAATATAATCCAAAAAAAGTAAGATCTAAAGTAATTTTTGTGTCTATAGATAGATATATCCAAACATGTTTTTAAATTTCTGTGAACAAAAGACAGCACATGAATGTGAAGGAGAGTCTTTGAACTCAGGTGTTTATACTTCCTTTATTGATGTGTAATTCAATCACTTCCTATTTTTCTCTCCTTTGAAAAGTATTTATTATTTTACAGCTATTCTTTCCTGGTTTGGACAAAACAGAACAAAAAATATTGTAAGTCAAAGCTTTTCATCTGTATTTCCTGCTCTTCAGCATCTGAAATTCGTAGGAATAACTCTTCAGGGAACTGTCCATACTTTGGCAAATTTCCAGTATGCAACATTAATTAAAACTCTCTCATATAAAAATCTCTCATGTTATCACTCAACAAGCATCCTCTCCTACAGATACACTTCCCACATCCTAAGCTTGTCCCTGTTGTAGTTAAACTTATCTCCTGAATTTGAAAAGTGAAAATGTTTATAGTTCTGGGATAGAAGTCATTCTGAGATAAAAGTGTACTGCACTAAGTGGTAATGAGAATCTCACCATAGTAACTACGTCTTGTAGTTACTTAATTTTGCTTTGACTCTTGTGAATTTAAAATCAAAATAGCAATATAAGATAATTATCAGAGAGTTTGAAAGATTTTATCATCTTAAGCACTACAGGTATTAAATTTTGCAGGGAGAGGAAATCCAACCAATGAGAAAATTTTTCCCATAAGCATTCATATATGCCTAAGTCATTTTCCATGTACCTTCTGGATTATTCACATTTACCTATAACCTTCTCAGTAAGATTATAATATCTTCATATTAAAAAATTTTGATCCCACTCTAAAAATAATTATCAATCTGATCTAGGGAATTGCAGGGGGCTTGCTAACATTTTAAAAGGAAGTTGTAGCTACTTTTATTCCTAAAGCTAAGTGTTGCCTTCACTCAAGTCCAAAAGAAAAGGTTGTACATAATATTCATCAGGCTCTTGGATTTAGAAATTGACCCAGAAAATCCTTGCTGATTTTCTATACAGCTAAGAACCTCTCCACTTCGTAAAAAGACAAGTTGAAAATATCTAGGTCACAGTTTGCTCTCCAGCACAACCAATAGGCTCTATCTAAACTACATCCTTTCATTATGAGTACTATCCAGATTCCAGTACTAGGTCATTCAAAAGAGAGGTTTTCTGTTTGTCAGAGTAATATTTCACCCCAGGAAGACAAAGACTATTAGTTATTTTGCTCATTTCCAGTCATACAGATATCTTGAGCTTCATCTTTCTGTACAAAAAAACCCTTTTTGAATGCTCATCATGGTATTTATTTATGGTTACATCCTTGTTCCATTCCTCCTCTATCTACAATTGCTTTTACATGACTATCAGTTTCTTGGGTAGATAGATGCTCTATATAGCTTTGTCAATTTAGCTATGTCACATTTGTTCAGTAAAATCTAAAGGAAAATTCTTAGGAAGAAAGTTAAATTAGTACCAATTTGCTTTTCTTCAGCAGACAATAATCTGCAGTGATTCAGCTGCTGCCAGATCAGCAATCCTCCCTGTAACGAAGAGAACCTCTGAGAACAGGAGACACATCTGAAATGGAAGCTCCCATCTTTTGCCATTCTAATCTCCCTTTACTCATTAGTTGAATGTGTCTTGCCAATCTCCAGGCTTTGTATTTCCATCAAATACAGGCCAGATTCTTCCAAGCATTTTCTTTTCTTAGATGGCAATACTATTACTCAATTTTCATACTGTGTGATATTAAAACACACTTTTAGTTTTTAAGGATGACTATCACTATCATCCTCCAAAATCTACTATTGGAGAAATCTACTGTGGCATTATTTAAAGCTGTATGTCATCTTGTAGGGCTTCTTCTCAAAAACAGATTGTGCTTACCAGGAGTTTGCATTTTGAAGACAAAACCGGATTATGAAAAAATTTCTCAAGTACCCGAAGAGCATTTTCAATAAATCCAAAAAACTATTTGCCATTGTACCACTTGAGAGAAAATACTTTATTTGCACATTAAAACAGACTATTTTTGGTTATATTAATGAGCTCATTTTAAAAAAGAAGAGTGAAAAATAGAAGATTAAATAGCCTGTAGCTTTTCTAAGGAGAATAAACAAACATACCCTCCTCTGAATGAATTGTTGCCCTGAAAAATGAATTATTTTCTAAAACATAAAAGGGAAAGCAATCTTTTTCAGCTTTATCACATGAAGCAATCACACAACATAATTCAGTTTCTATACTTTGGGCAAAATCAACGTTAAGATACACGACTACAAAGATAATCCTAATGAATTATCTACATATAATGACTCCTTGGCATTCTAATCTCTACAGCTCAGTTACCTAAATGGCATATATTCAATGGAATTTAAAAACTGTTTAATGAAGATGTATTTCTAATTTATAATGTAATTGTTTAATTACAGACCAGTGCATGTAATTATATTTTTTTGCTTAAGGATAGAGCCCTCTTACAGTTCAGACATTAATAAAAGCATTGTTATGATACTGGTTAGTATTTGTCAGTGTAAGTGCTCTCAAATTTGATGTATTACATAGAAGAAGTTTGTATAAAATAAAAAGACAGTTGTTTATTACATGTGAGTTTTAGTACATTTTAAATGTGTATTGTATTGATCTTGTTTAGCTAGTGTGAGAATTAAAATGATGTATCATCAGTCTGGCAAAATATTTCTGTTTCTAGGGGGTTTTTTGAGCACTAGTACAATCTAGTGTATTGCTTCAAAATATTATATCTGTATTATAAAGCCTTGAATGGTACTGATATCAGACTGGTGATCTAGCTATTCTTTTTTTCTCCATTTGCTATTCTCCATTCACATCCCTTACCAGTGGAGTTTTTAGAAAGCCTTTGACAATTGCAATATGCAGTACTAGTATTCTTGGATAGAGATGACGTGTTTCCCAAACACTTACATATCTTGGAGTCAAGTTAGTCCATCAGTTAGGTTAATTGAATTTCTGTGCCTTTGCTTTAAATACCTATGCATTGCATCAGAATTCAAAACCAAATTTTGTACTGAATGCTGAGGGAGAGTATCCTATTTACTATTTTACTATTCCAACTATCTTGTATTTCTGTGCATAAAGAATACTTGCTAATTTGGTTTCCATTCATTTGCAAGTCCTAAAATTTAATTGTTGTACTTCTCCTATATCCTTAAAATCTCAGTTACTCCCATAGCCCTTTTTCCCTATAAGCAATTTTCTTCTTAATCAATGGTGTAGTCTGACAATTGTAAACTCTATCTGTTCCAAATCCCTTTGTTTTCTGATGACTGCCCACTCTACTTCATCTACAACCCCTCCCTAAGTCTTTTTGTTCCCTTTTTCTCTTTTTGTACTCCGAAAAGTTCTGAAACAACCACCTCAATAAATTCCAAGCTTCTTGCAGAGATCATTCTCTATTCTATTTCTTTGGGAAATCTGCAGATAATTAACAGTGATTTCTTAGAGCTAAATCAAAGTACTCTATATGAAAGCGTCTGTATTTTCTGAGAATGTTATTTATCACACTTCTTCAACCAATAAAGTATAAACCTGTCTTGAAAGATACAAATTCTGCAATAACTGAAATTTTGTCACCAGGCTTATTAATGTGAGTTTCCTAGAGACTAGGAGGCAAACAGGGTCTGGTCTTGACTAAGACAGATACTCTTATAAAACAGACACTTCTTCAGTAATTTGGCAAACTCTTTGGCAAGATCCACTGAAGCACTTGAAGGGCAAAAGTATAATGTATAACATTAGTTTCTTTGCACTCTAAAAAGTCTCCTGAAATTTCCCAGTGGGAAACAGAGTGATATCTTGTGTAAATGAATCCCTTCAGATAGCTGGAGACACTTTCTAATGACTCATACATTCCACATTATTTGTACTTTCAGCATGGAGTATTTCCAGAAATAAAGCTAAGCATACATTTAACCCTTGGTTTGTTGTAAATGGAAAAAAATATTAACTTCTTTTTCCAAATATATGTTAAAAATAGCACTATAACAAAAATATGTCACAAGTTCAGGTAAAGATAAGAACATGGCCTGTTGCAAATCTTGTTCAAGATACACAACAGCTGCTACATATAAAGCATAATTTTCCTAGAAGGATGCATTGCCAAATATTGATGTGAGACATGAGGCAGAAAACTTAGGATGTCAGGCCAAAAGCTTGTCTCATGTGTTGACAGATAAAAGTTACAGAGATTCGGTCTGATAAATGTCTCAAAATGTGGCTTACCTGAGCAACTGTAAATATAAATAGTGTAGACACACAGAGGCTTTAAAAATACATTTCTATTGAACATCAATACAACCCCTGGGAGTAAAAGGGCTCTTTCAAAAGCACATCTTCCCAACTTCAAGCTCCAATGAAACTTACTGGCATAATGGAATGTCATCTTTAATGACGCATCTTCCTCCATTTTTGCAATATTCTTCAGGACAAACTGCAATCATAAAAGCAAAAATAATAATTTGAATTTCCCCCTCTTGTTATTATATTTTTCATTGCCTGATTTTAAAAATGGCACAACATTTACATGTCATTTTGGTGCTTAGCACTTCCAAAAACTCTTCCTTTAGACCTTGATTGATGATACAAGTGTCACATCATAAACACACTATAGTCTATGGACTCCTCTTGAGTTTATGGAAGCATTACACTCCCATGAAAACTAGAGAGATCAGTCTTGAAAAGAATAAAGGTGTTTAAGTAGAGGGAGATGTCAATAATATACTATTATCAGTTTTTGACATCTCTTAACATGAATTTCTACATCATTACATTTAGTTTTACTGAAGTTTAGTTTATATCCCTACAGCAAGGAAAAAAAATCAAATTAAAACCAAAATCAATCTTCTCTACTGAGAAAATAACTGGTAAAATGCAAATTAGACCTAAAGAATTTTGGATATGTAAACAGTGCTATTCAGTGTGGACACCTCCAGTTGTATGAAGAAATTTTGGAAAGTCAACTACTTACTTAAAAGATCTGTTTTCCGACAAAATAGTGGAAGATTTGTAATTTATTGTCATGTGAGCCTACTGGTTTATGTTCAATTGTCTTCTACCAGTCTGAATATTGTGGGAAATGTACTGTGTTAAATCAAGTACTACTTAGTTTTAATTTCCAATCTAGATTTGCATTACACTTGAAAAAAATCAACCAAACAGAAATCCTATTGACTTGGAAATGTGTTATTCAATTGTCTAGATCAAGTCTAGATCAAGCACCTTAGTAGTATAAAACAGAGGCTATTTTTGTCGTAAAAACCAGTGCATTTATATCTTAAGAAACATCCCTTGTGAAGATGTTAACTAGGTATAATATTTTCCATTTTTTTCCTCACTGTATTACCTGTGTCATAACTTCATCAGGAAAATGAATTCCTGATGTATCCTCATCCCTAGAGATATTCAAAAGATGCGTAGATGAAGTACTGGGGGTCATGGATTGATTTAGTGATGAGCTTGGTAGTGTGAGGTTTGTAGTTGGACTTGATGATATTAAAGATCTCTTCCAACCTTGACAATTCTGTTTGTATGTAGTTTCATTTAGCAGAGGAAATTCAGTTCAAGTTTGAGGAATGCATAAAATTCATTAGGAAATGACTATGCTTTTTTGTTTTAAATGATATTTTTGTGCAAAGCTAAATACCTGAACAGCTGGACTCATCAAGGCTGAAATCAATGCAGTCTGCAATGCCATCACAACGCTGGGAGATTGCTATACATTGATTAGTTGATGCACATAACAAAGAACCATTGAAGCAGTCTTTAATGGCTGAAACAAAAAGTAACGTGACAGTTATTATCAGTTATATTTCTTTTTCTCAGTCTTAAAAAACTACCAGAAAACTTTATTTGTACTGCAGTATATAAACTTCCATTTGTGTGACTTCTACACGCTTTCATCTTCAAAGACTCACAACTTTACTGTTAAGTAGATAAAGTACATGAAGCTGGATTTTCCCGTGTTATATCTGTGAAGAAAAGGAGCGCGTATTTACTGTTGACAGAGTAAGCTGCTAAACCCCAATGAAAACCCATAAAAATATATCACAGAACTTAATCAACTGTCATTCATAACCTAGTTTTTAAATGATGGAATTAATTTTTACATACAAATAAAACAAGTGACATCTAGTTTTCTTCTGTTATGAGAAACTGATTACTAAAAGATAGTTAACATAAAAAAGTGGAGAAGTACTGTACTGAATAATCTAAACTTGAACATCTTTTTTATTCTTGGTCATTCAGTTGTACATTCTATGTTTGTCCAGAAGAATTATGACTGCAAGAGTGTGCTAAATTTAAAATACTGTAGTTCAGTTTGGACCACAATAATGGTGTCAAATCTTGCCAGTTTTGATCTTGCTGTTCAGTTCTTGCCAATTTTGATATTCTTTCAGAAATATAAAATTACTCATATGAGTAAGAGTTTGAGGGATCGAACCTTTTAATTACAGTCACTGACCATGTACTAAAGTCTACAGAAAAATCTGTAGAATACTAACAAACATAAAGAGGAACTTCCTTTTGTTTCTAATTTCAATTCACCTTTCTGAGACCTTAAATTTCTGGACAATTTTAAACTAAGACTATACTGCTCTGCATATATATTTATATCAAAGTCTCTTCAATTGACTGGGAAAGTCTTGATATTGAAGAGGGAATGATAGCAGGATAGAAGCAACAAGAATAAAAAAATTACTTTTCTGCTTTCCATTCTGCTTGACCACTCAGTCTGGTGGGACAGGCTGTGGCAGACTGAAAAACCCCAGCAGATTACAGCATCACTCTGCGTTTGTACCATCTTCTACCATCTATGTCTTATGATCATCAGCTTTCCACAAAGCAACTGACAGGCCCATGTACTCTGATGCACTTTCCTAACCAAATAAGAATCTCATACTTATTTTGATGTACTCAGATCCAAATCCTGAATACCCTTTGCAATTTGGGGAACGATGTCCCAGTGGTATTTGAACTAGTTTTATAAGTGGTCATTTGTACACAAATACCCAGTCAGTAAAAGTAATTACATGTTCAGACTAGGACTTCAACAGAGATAAAGTTGGAAATTTGACTTAAAACATATTCTTTTTATGTATTTTAGACTTTTTTTTTGCCTACACATGTATTTTGGAAATGCTGTAAACCATGTGGATATAGAGTACTACTTATGGTTTGTCATATAGAACTAATACAGAAATTCAATTCCTGAACTTTAACTTGCATTGAGGACTGTGGAAAGAACAGAAAGTGTCAGCCCTTTGTTATTTCTTCTAGTCCTAGACTGGCTGCTGGACTCGTATCTGAGGATAAAACAAAAGAAAGACTAATTACTTGTGGTTCATTTATGTCTGTTGATAATCAAGGTGGTCTTGATATGTCCTTTTATCTGGAACATGCTCATTGCACTAAGATTTTTATCTGACTTACAGAGAGAACAGTCATAGCTATGGATCTGACTGCTGAATACTTTGTACAGATGCAATATTTAATACAGATAGGATGATGGCAAGTTATTGGTGCCAAGGAAAATAATGTTAAAAGCACATTTTAAAAATAATGTCTTATTGCATTGAAACTAAAACTAATATGTCTCACTGTTAATAGAGTTACAAGTTGCTTCACATTACTCCAACTAGTTATTCTTTACTTTCATGAGAGGCCTTCAAGTGTTTTTGAGATAAAGACGTTAAATGAAAGCATTAACAACAATGAAGACATGAAAGTGAAAATATCAGCATTTTGCCTGTATTTAATTTTCAAGGTTCAAATAAAATCTGTAGAAAGGATAAAAATATCAGAGCCTCTTTGAAAGTATACCATTTTAATATTTACAAGGTATTTAAAATTTATCAGGACTACAACAGATACATTTTGGTGCCCTACGGAGAACTGGGAAATCATTTTTTATTCATTGCTATTAACACTTCAGTCAGATGGTGTTGAGACTATGCAAAAGTCATGTATATACTCTGTTAGTGCTAATATGTTTGTTTTACACTCTTAGTATTATAATCAGGCAATTAAAAAAAATTAGATTCCACATATGAGCTAACTACTCTTCACTAAAATTTTCAGTAAAGTCGAACACTTATAACTGGAAACAAGTTCCTAGATCTTTGTTAGAAGCAGCAAGTAACAAAATGCACCACATTAGTAGGTATAAAACAGTATTAATATAATACCGTGGAAGTAACTGCTGAATGAACTCTATGGGAAATACTGTCTGCAGAAAAGCACTTCTGTGGTAGAAACTGTGGTTTTAGTACAGTTCTGACTAATGCATTTTTTTGTTTGTTTTTCCTTGTCCTGGCCTTCTGTTGGATATTATACTTAATCTCTAAAAGATACAAGATGTATTTTCATGTACCAGAAAGAAGATTTCCTTGCTGAATTCCTGAATTCAGAAGTCAAAACATTTTTTATCCTCTATTATTGCACTTAAATGAATTAAATTACTAAGGGATGTAACACATAAAATGGAAGGGGCCAGTAATTCCTAAAATAATTAGGAAGATTAGACTTGCATCAAAAAAAAATACAACAAATGTTTGCTTCTTAAATCTTACTGTGTGTTCATAATTATTTACTTTTTCTGCCTCTGACTTTGTTGTCAAATTTACACGGCAGAGAAGAAAAATGAGTTGCTGCTTCTTACTCCCATCTTATATTGTCAACATTTAGATATTTATTTAGTCCAAAATGAATTTTAGAGCAACAATGTGATTACAAATTTAACTAAGTGTCCACTCCACTCAGAATGCCTCAGTGTGCAATATGTAAGGAGAATTTTTGCTCTGAATAGATCAGGACTTAGTTTTACCCTCATTACCTGGGCATTCTTTAGAGGGTAAAGGCAGTGAAACAATATCTCAGTTGTTTAAGCAATGCTGATAGTCATGGAAACCTTGTGGCTTTTGGATATTGGGATTCCAGACCACATTAGCTGCAGTGGTGTGGAGCTGGAGATGTAAATATATCATGGATGTACATGTTCATGTACGTGGAGGATACAGCAGGGAGGTCTCTAATAGGAGACAGATTGAGGAAGAAACAGGGCCAAATGAAGATTATGATTCTGTGATTAATGAGGAGAGGTTTATTTGAACTTAGAGACATGTAAAATTATTACATGCCTTTGGGGTACGTAGAATTTAAAATAAGAGATATCTCCAAAATCATGCCTTTTGCCAATAAAACCACTGAGCCAGCTTCTAAATAAAAGTGCCCAGGAAGGCATGCACAGATAGTCTGCAAAATCTATACCAGTTTTGTAATATCTTAAAAGAAATGGCATACTCAGTGACCTGTATATATATTTAGTAGTTTCGATACAAAATATTAAATAACTTCAGTTTCTAGCCCACCGGAAACTTCAACTTTAATAATAGTTTTGGTTTTGATAAGGACTTGATTTCAAAATCCTTGAGAGGTCAAGACAGTCTTGGATGTTACTGAATTAGGGAACTGAAAAACTCTATGTATCTGTCATGTTGTAATCAGAGCTGAGGCAATACAATAGATAAAATAAAATAAACATGTATTGAAGTTGATAGCCAGGGAACAAGAGAGTATAAGCAAAATGATCTGCAAATGTAGAGTGCTTTTCCAAAGAACACATTATACATGATACAAATACTATTTTTCTTGGTGAAGAAATAGGGAATTTTATAACATATTTCAATACATTTCTCAATGTCACATTGTTTTAGGAAAGTATGTTAGCATTGTCTTAAGTATAGTACTGAAAGGAACTTACGACAGCCAGCTTCATCATCATTAAGGTGGCAATCAGGCACGCCATCACATCTCAGGAGGGATGGGATACAGCCTTTGGAAGGACATAGGAATTCTGTTGCCTTGCAGGAGCCTGGAGATATGGTGTTTGGCATTTCAGTGGGACAGTTCATTTCATCACTTCCATCCATGCAATCTTCAACCCCGTTGCATTTTGCTGCAAGGAGCAAACACTGCTGCACATATGCACATGTGAACTGGTCGCTATGGCAAGTTGGAGCATGTGGATCAGCTGATTCTACAAGAGGAAAAGGAATATTTATTGATTCTCTTCTTTCGATAGTCATCTATTCTGCCTTAGAGATGTGCATAGGGACTGCTGGGAAGACAGATGATTTCTATTACTAAACTTTTTTTAAAATCTCAAACTGACTTGTATAAAGCACACAGCTCCTAAGTACAGAATACAGTATTAAACATATTTTCTTTCATCATATTATCATAGAATGGTAGGATTGGAAGAGACCTTTAGAGATCATCTAGTCCAACTGCCCTGCAGAAGCAGCTCCACCTAGAACAGGAACATAGGAACGTGTCCAGGTGGGTCTTGAAGACCTCCAAGGAAGGAGACTGCACAATCTCTCTGGACAACATTTCCATTGTTGTTGAAGTATTTTGCTTCTAAAGCATTTCTTTTGATTATGCTACTGCATTAAAATAGCCCTCGAGTTAGAATCTTCCTCTAGTTTTATGCTGAATGGTTGAACAAAAATTGAAAACTGTAATTCTGGATCAACAAGGAACTCGTTTCATGGCAAGCTACTACACATGATAAGGTCTGAACACTCAAAAGAGTAACAAAAATCTTTTCATAAAGTAACAACAAAGATTTTCACTGATACAATTGACTAGCACTCTGGCTCTGTAGCTGCTAGATCTGATAGAGAACTAAATCAAAGCAAATACTGGATGAAAGTTTCCAGGATACAACTGAAAAAAGAAGGAAAACATTTTAAAATTTCAGACTTTAACAGCTGAGAAAAGAAGAAATATTCCATACTCATTTTGTTGTGGGAAAAATATTGAAAAAAACTGGTTTTGATCACACAAGTGATCACACATGTTTGTCTCAGACATTTAAGTCCCTCTTTCTTCTAATGAAAATCATTGCAACTGAATTTTGTCAGCAAAAGCATCAGAACTATATGTGGAAACATTTCTAAGATGCTGCTTATGCTAAGCAGTGTCTCTCATAGGAGCAATGGGATGGATTCCTCTATTTTTTTATGTGCAGGGAAAAGAGTTAACATAAAAAAAGCAATAACATCATCCAGGTCCCTCGGTACTCATGGGTGCATCCCACCAGGATCCACGGATTTATGGCTATTCAACTTGACTTCCAGGTCTCTAATCCCATCTTCATTCACCAAGGGAAGGTCTTCCATTCTCTAGACTATCTTGCTATCTTCCAAGGACTGTGCTTCTTGAGGGCCAGCCTTAGCAGTAAAGACTGAGGCAAAGAATGCATTCAGTCATTCCACTTTCTCTGCATCTTCTGCTACCAGGATATCTCCTCATTCAGCAGTGGGCTCACGTTCTCCCTAGTATTCCTCTTGCTACTGATGACCTTTTTTAGGTCAATTTGTAGTAGTTAAGTAAAGAAAATAATAATAATTGTCAGAGGCAGGGAAAGGTAAAATAATGTCACCACATTTGTGAAAGACAGGAGTTTTGCTGTTGACTTGAGCTGAAGCCAAGCAGATCAAGTGCAAGGTGGGTTTTAGCTTGCCTTCTGAAATAGTGCAAGCATTGCACTCTGATATCAGAAGTCAAACGTTACTGTTGTATTAAGACACACTGTAAAGAAATACATGGATTTTGTGTTATTTTACTATTTTTAATCTGCTGGGCATAGCACTATGTGTACTCTGTGATCCTGGGCTGCTACTTTACATCTGAACTTCACTGAAACATGCTTAGTTTCTAAAATACCTGCATCATGAATAACAATAGTGTTTTGTCCAAAAAATGAGCTGTTAATGCATTCAGATAAACAGAACACTAGTATTACTTTACCATCTGATTTCTCCTTAAACAGTTAAGAGGTGAAAGAGCTCAAACTGCTGTCTAACATCGACCTTTACTAGCTTAGTTATGTCAGAAAATCATAATTCAAAAGCTTCACATGATAGAATATTCCTGATATCATTTCATACCACTAATGTTGTTAAATTCTATCATGCTGCTATAAAAAATGTATTTCATATTCTGGACATGTGTCTTCCCTCTGGCTGAGGGAACTGGGGCTGTTTAGTCTGGAGAAAAGGAGGCTGAGAGTAGACATGATCACTCTCTTCAACTATCTGAAAGAAAGTTGTAGGTAAGTGGGGATTGATCTCCCAAGCAACGAGCAACAGGACAAGAGGAAATGGCCTCAAGTTGTTCCAGGGGAGGTTTAGATTGGACATTAAGAACTTTTTGACTGAAAGTGTTGTTATACACTGGAACAGGCTGTCCAGGGAGGTGGTGGAATCACTATCCCTGGAGATATTTAAAAGATGTGTAGACGAGGTGCTTAGGGATATGGTTTGGAGGTGGGCTTGGCAGCTGTCGTGGTTTAGGCCCATCAGGGAACAAAGGGCCACGATTAGCCTCGAGGAGGTGGGTCTGAACCTAGGAGCCGGGGGAGGGTCTTCACTGCAACCCACTCCCCCTGTTACCAAGCCAAAAGCTGCTCCTGGCTAAACCAGGACAGCAGCATTAGGTTAGTGATGGGACTTGATGATCTTAAAGATCTTTTCCAACCAAAATGACACTATTGTCTAATTCCTTCTACATGTCTTCCCCTGATTTGTTTGCTAACAGATTTCTACTTAACCTTGTTTTGTATATTGAAATGCCCTCTTAAATTCCATAATACTTGAATGTGTTATTTGTTATGAATCTCATTTTGAGTGTTAAACTATCTTCACACTTTTGTATTACCAATCAGTTTAGCCTTATGGTCCCAATCGTATCAAGTATTATATACATTACTTATGCATGTAAATCATCCCATACTCAATTCAGTAGTTAGGCAAATACTTGAATGCTTTATGGAATGGGGGATTATTTTTTTCATTATTGTTATATTCTGATTCCCTATCATTATTAGAAAGTAGTGCATAGAAATCAGTTCTTCCTGATTTGCACACTTATTATTTTAGAGTGTGCAGTATTCATTGAGAGCAGTGAAGATATCTCCAATTAATGTAGAGGTGAAATTAGGGGCAAGGTCAACCACAGGTCTTGTTGAGGTTATGTTTTCAATACATTAATAAAAATCAAAGGTGATGCCCTGAAATCAGCAAAATCATTTTAGATCAGGACAATAAATAAGATAAGAACATATCTCAAAGACCATAAGAATATCACCTTGCATATTAACTCACATTATGTATTAATTAGTTTACATCTGTTTAGTTTTAAGTGCATTAGGAAGATTTTACTCTGGATGATGTTCCATAAAACACCATGACACTCATGATCTGCTAAAACTATACTTGAAAATTCAATCTGTTTTCTTTATACAAGGTAGATTATAAGTGCTTTTCTTAATTATAAATCAAATGTGCCTGGTAAAAATCTTGAAAATGTATAAAACATTAATTTGTATATAGCTAACATTTAAACTCAACTAATTTGGAATATGCAAATCTAGAGAATCATTATCTAATTCCAGATGAAATTTCAAGCAACATATTAATGCAAAACTAATTACTTGCATTCAAAGCCACTATCTATGCAATTATTTGTATTAAGCTCATCACTGCAGTATCTGCTACTGACATGTTTCATTCTAAACAGTGGCAATATTCATTTTGTTTTCTTGTCATTGGGAAGAACTGAACTAAAATGTTAACACTACAATGTGTTTTGCAGTGAAAAATGGGTTGACACTAACGGGAGACTCATCATCAATACCCTCGATTTTGTATACTCACCTCACTCAGCTGTAGAAACACACTTCAGACTTATGCATATATATGACTATCTGCTCCATAAATATAGATGAAGGTTATGTAAACACTAGAATCTGAAATGTGTATTTTCAATGCAGATTGAACTAATCTGGTTGTGGCCCGTGGGCCACTTCAGTCACTTAAAATCATTAGATTCAACAATTGTCTAATACTGGCATGTCAGAAAAATATTTCTCTCACCTTTTGCCAAATACAGAAAACGTGATCCCAGCCCAACACTCATCTGAGTGTTCTGTGCCTCTCATTTTCAGACCACATTCAGTAGTGGAGGAGATATTGTACAGGTTACTTTTTTAGAGAGCAGAGTCTGTTTTAATCTGTTAAGGGATTTGGAGATAAATCTACTGAAAATGATGTGTCCTATGAAACACAGGATAAAAGCTTAGCTTTCTGTATTCAGACTGCATGATCACTGAAAAGCAAGACTGGGGATCCTCAGGAACACATTCAGTATTTGCACACATGTGAAAAGTAAACTAATCAAACTCAATTTCAGAGAAAATGACCTTTGCTCTGCAGAACCCTGAGTCTGAATCTAGATCTATATGTAAAACAGTAGAAAATTGTTGATATTCCATTATAGCTAAAGAAATAATGATTTTAAGTAACAAATTGAGAGTATGTCCTCATTTATTTTACTGTGCACTCAGTTTTTTTGTTTTACACTTATTTTTATCTTACACATGGCAAATAACCAAAATAACAGAAGGAGTTTAAAAATGGGCATATAACATCGTACAAAAGGATGTTTTAATTCAGCCCTAATCCTTTGTGAAGCTCATGCAGTTGTGCTGGGTGAGTTATGACCTAAGGACCAAAAACTGCTAACCTACAAGCATCCTCACACTTTGAAGAGAAGTTTGGTAGTTCAAATAGACAGAAAAAAGAAAATATCAGACCAGTATGTAAAGGAAATAAAATCTGGTATTTACTGTTTCATGAACTGCAATAGCTACAACTGAATATATCTGTATTTCATTGTTGTCAGATAAAATAGGTGTGTTTTTGCTATGTTATTCTTCAATGTTCCTATGCAAACTGACCTAGGTTGACCTGCTTCTGCAGGGGGGTTGCACTAGATGATCTCTAAAGGTCCCTTCCAACCCTACCATTTTCTGATGGTCAAAACTGGAAACATTTTGCCCGTGAATCACAGTGATTCAATCATAGGAAACCACAGAATTACCCAAATGCTAATATAAACTCAATATTTATATTGCACAGTCATTTGCACAGCGAGAAACACATGATATGTAATTTGAACAAAACACCACCTCTGTGCTATCCACCTATCTTCTGCCTTTATTGTTCAGATATCAGCACTTCTGGTGCAGAGTAAGTCTCCATTTGTATTTATGTATCACCTGTAACAGTGAATTCTAAAGAAGACTTTTAGATACTGACATTAGAGTCAACACCAGGAAGCATGAAATAAAGTTACCATGTGTTATTACACAACATTAACTCAGTTGTATCAGAGCTTGCTCTTAAGCACATTAACTCATATTGATTTTAATGGGTCTTGCATCATGCCCTTGAAAACTAACAACCTGTTACATTTGCATAAGTAATTGCTAATAAAAACAGTGAACCTACTAACTGTAGCTAAAAGAGGCCAAAAATAGCCCCTTCTAACAGTTTTCATTAGACAAGAGTATACATTAATTATAGGCCGAATCCAATGCATTAATTAAGTTGAAATAAGTGGCAGTCCTCACTTTCACATCGGTAAACACTAGATCAGAGCATGAAATCAACCTATTCAGGGTGGCTGCAAGGAAATATGTCAAAAAAACCCCCAGATTAAAGTAGGTTACAGACTTTAACAGTTTCTGAGT
Organism: Colius striatus; assembly: GCF_028858725.1. NCBI lineage: Eukaryota > Metazoa > Chordata > Aves > Coliiformes > Coliidae > Colius > Colius striatus. Next base: position 53,589,140 of record NC_084763.1, read on the forward strand.
CTCCATTGTTGTCAATAAAGCTTCTGCTAGGAAATAAAATGCTCATGTCAAAACTTGTAAAAAGACAAAAAAAAAGAGGGAAATTTAATCTGGTTAATTGAATCTTGGAAGTCTCTTCCTCCTGTCAAAAGTGTGTGGCAAGGTGCTGAAAAGAATCTAAGAGACTCCGTTAAAAAGCTGGAATTAATGAAAACAGAACTTGGTCCAATGATTTCACAGTTTCATAGAATCATAGAATGGTAGGGATTGGAAGGGATCCTTAGAGATCATCCAGTCCAACCCCCCTGCAGAAGCAAGGTCACCTAGATCAGGTCACACAGGAACATGTCCAGGCGGGTCTTGAAGACCTCCAAGGAAGGAGCCTCCACAACCCCTCTGGGCAGCCTGTGCCAGGGCTCCCTCACTTCAAATAGTTTTTCCTTATGTTTAAGTGGAACTTTTTGTGTTCCAGCTTCATCCCATTACCCCTTGTCCTGTTACTGTCTACTATAGAAAAAAGGGATGTCCCAACCATTCACATTTTCTTTGCAGAATTGTGCAGAAGTTATTTTAAATGATTATCTTTCCTAACATACAAACATAATGGAAAACAAGTAGGTTTGCTGCCACTAAATCAAGCTATGATTTATAGCTTTCACTCAGAGAACTACCACTTCTGTCTGGAATGCCTATACAGCAGTATGGCAGTATTTGCTGTATTTCTGCTAGGAACAGTCCAGGCATTGCTAACTATTCCTGCTATTACAATGGGTTTATTTATTTTTTATGTATTAGGAGCAATGAAGAACTAGAGAAGCTGTGAAGCTTTAGTTTCCAAAAAAAAAAAATTCAGATGGGCTGGAGTCTAGGACAGATTTAGAGTGGAGAAAAGAGCAGTTTCTTGGAATCAGCACATTTTCATAGGTGGGGTGGGAATATATAGGTAAATCATGTATATCCCAGCTTCTAAAGAATTATAGCTTCTACAGGTACAAATTTATCATCATGTAAGAAGGGTCCTAAGCAAAACTATGCTAAAATCCACATAATTTCTGAGCTTGTGATTTATTTTTGTTGAGAAGATAGGTAAGTTTTACAAAAGGAATAATCTGAGGATTTTTTTCTCTCTAACATTGTACCATGAAACTATTTCATTCCAAAAAATTATTCCTCTCTGTCCCTCCAAGGAAATACGTTGATTTTTATGAACCAACTTAGCAAGGCAAAGTATCAGCTCTGTGATTTGAGGCTTGCTTGAGGATTTTTCCTGTAAACAGATGGGTTTTGAGGTTCAATATTAATGAAACTAGTTTACTGCACTGTTAATAAATACAAATATTTTCAATTTCTCAAAAGGCTTCTAACTCGATGCAGAAAATTTCTGTATTCTATACAAGTGCAAGAAGACAGAGAGAAACTGAAAGATTTGTATGAAGATACTGTATTTATTTAATCACATAGTTGCAATCAAGTTTTGCCACTAATTATACTAGTTTAGTCTATAGTTTACTTCTGTATCTAATGTATAGTATACACTATAGTAGCGTATATAGTAGATCTTGTCCTAAAATTATTCCATTTCCTTCCTGTGAAATCTATAAAAAACTGTGGCTTCCCCATCAGCCAAGTCTGTGCACTGGAAGACACTGAAATAGACTGAAGAGGCTCTCTAAAGTACTATGAACTGGATCATACTTTTTACTCTTTAAAAATGCAGAAATGTCCAATCTTTGCCAAGCAATGATAATCTAAACCATATGCTGATTGGTTTCAGGGAGAAACTATTTAACTAAAGAAACTGTTCATAAATATCCCCCATATCCCCTTTTCTATAACACTGTTGCTTTCTTCTTCCCTCCTTTGTTTTAACAGGCAGACTCCCCCATCAGTCTGTCCCTGAATCATCTATTGCCCTTGAGGAAAGAAGCTCCCTGAGCTCTCAGCCGGGGAGAGATTTGCGCTTCACTGCAAGCATGAGCACACAGGCTAATAGTGATTCCCCTGAGTCTGCAACTTAAAGAAACCAGAAGTTAAGTTTCCTTTACAGATTTTTTCTCCCCCCAATCTAACACTGTAGTATCAGCTGCTCAGGAAGTTAACCCTTCTAGTATCTCTTACATTCAGGCTCTGGGAGTTTCAGAGATGGATCACTGACTTTATCTAAGCCTTTGTCAGATGAGTTCTGCTCCTCTGCAGAATTTTCTCACCATTCACATGCATGCACACACACTCCAGTAAGACTTTCTGTAACACTGGGCTATTTTTCTTCAGAAACAAGATAAAAACATCCATTATATTTTTTTGGGTTGTTGTCTCTTAATTAGATACATGTCTGATTTATGATTTTCTTATAAGATCTAGGGAAATGGAATCTAATAAAGTGACAGAGATAACATAAACTTATCTGCAAATGGATAGTTTCTAGGCTGTTCAGTTATTTGTCTAGTTTGCACTTAATGCTTTTACTGGTCTGAAAGTTTAGGTTCTATATAGGAGAAACATTTTGGTAATTTCATATTTTGTATTTGGATTCAATTCAGGATTTTGGGTATTTATAATTTGATACCCAATATTATAGATATTATTTGATTTCATTTTTGGTTTAGTTAACATGTAGATAACACTATGCAATAAGAAGTAATTATGCAGGTAGTTGTGAAATACATTTCAAATACTTTGAAACAGTAGCTGTATGCTGTATAGAAAACCTCTTCACAAAGATAAGTAATTCTACATCCAAAAGTGTATCTGAAAAATGTACATGGAGAAAACAAAATCATTCAGTTATCACCCACCGGGGACTTCTCTCTATCGGAAAAAGCAGAGTAAAACTGTATTCAATAATGTCATTAAAGATTATGTCATTGTATATGAACACACAGATCCTGTTGTGGAGCAAAGGAAATTACATGTCAGGAAGAGCAGGGAAGATTTACAGACAATTAAGATTTAAAGAAGCAGAGATAAAATAGTGAGAAAAAGCCTTTATATAAGTGTTGAGAAATAAACCAGATGAACCTGGTTCTGCAGGGGGATTGGACTAGATGATCTCTAAAGGTCGCTTCCAACCCTATCATTCTGTGATTCTATGATAAGAATTTATGACATTATGAAATTAGTGTTTCTAGGCATAGGTACCTTTGCTCTGTGGTTTCTAATCTGAAATCACAAGGGAATGGACTCCTGAAGAATGGCTACCCACTGTTTTCTGAAAATTAGCTAACTTTAAGATACAATATAGCACCTAAAGTTTTAATATCTAATTTTGAAAACCTTGACCATTGTTTTATCCTCATAATGACCACTGCTCATTATCCACATAATTATTTTTAATAAAACAACTTTTACTACTCTTTCATTGCACTATCTCTGCTGTATGTAAGTAATCTTTATAGTCAATGTTCTTTTACTACATTAATTCAGTGAAAAAGTCTTAAAACAATCTTCAGTCTTCTATGTTTTAATTAGAAACACTCATCTGAAACAGTTTGAAGATGTCAGTGATAAAGTTCATTTCTTTCCACCCTGAACAAAGGGGAAAGGTTCAAAGTTCTGGCCCTTTGGCACACTCTCCTGAGCTTAGTGCCTGAACCTGCACCTCTTATACCTTTTTGGTATGATGTTGCCTACTGATATTAGGCAAGGCCTAATTCTGCTGTTTGGAAGTCATGGAAATGGTTTTGCTCTGAAGGAACATCAAGATTGGATCTGCCAGGCAGACTATTGTGAGATCTGAACTGCAATATGGAAAAGTCTTGAAGAAGTTCTAAGCACTAGACAGAAGAGTGAATCACCAAGACATAAATAAAAAAATAGATACATTTCGAGACCTAGATGACAAAACACTGAGCAGCTTTTCTGTTCATAAAAATAAGCCTGAATTCATATAAGTGTTTGCACATAATTGAATTCCTGAGTATTAAAATTTTCCCTGGTTTTAAATGGGAACTGACAGGTTCAAGGGGAAAAAAGGAGCCTGGGGGTTACTATTCTGAGACTATGTATGGCTCAGGAAGACTGAATTACAAATGACTAGCAATGGGGAATCTATCAGGGGAAAACAGTATGTGTAGTTTCCCTTTTCTTATATTTTCTTATACTCAGGCATCCATAACTGTTGGAGACAGGTTATATTGCTAGCTACACCTTTTCATTATTACTATGACCGACATCAAATTCTGAATATACTCTAAATTTTGTGATTGAAATATATTTTCCTCTGTGCCAGTACATCTTTTCAATATCAACTCTCCTAGAAAGTTAGGAAAGATGACCCATAGGAATGGATCTGGCTATGTCTCCTGACTTATGATGGCTCAGAGAAGATTCAATTTCTGGAAGATATTAGGTTTTAGGGTAATGGGAAGTCTTTTTTTCCCTTTTAAAAAACTTTAAGGTACTAGTTGGCTTGGGCTTGACTACAGAGCCATATATGGTCTTATAATTCGCGTATTCTGATTTGCTTCTATTTGTTTCTTCACAAAAGTAAAAAATTGCTTGAGGTAAGGATTATTTAAAACCTTTACAGCAGGTCTCGTTTCTGCTTTGCTACAGAGCAATGGGAAGACTTCAATGACTTACAGCATGTCAAAGCAAATATTTCACCTAAATGAAAGCTGTCAACAACCATGGAAAATTTTACTGTACTTAACTACCTAAATGGAAAATCTGAACCAGTGCAGTGAAATCAAGAACAATGACAGTATATAGAAAAAAAGAGAACCACAGCAGTTTGGGAAATAGCATTGGGTTTTGTGCAATTCCACCATGATCAGATGACACGGTGTTAGAAATTACATGTCCTGTCTGTTACGAATGTTTTGCATTATTTGAGTTTTCTTTTTGTCTCCAGTGTATCCTTACATAATGATATTTTCTACTACAGACAGATATTTCAGGTAAAAATGAAGCTGCAGTAGGGTGGAGGGAGAAGCTGGTAATGCTGGTAGTCCTTTCTCATGTGTTAAGTTGACAGACTTAAAAGATCTTTTTTAAAAAATGTTTTGTAAAGAAATGATGAGATGAAAGAAAAGCAGCATAGAGGTAGAAAAGGCTTTACAATAAATGATGAAGGATGAGAAAATACTTAACAAAACAAGAGAAAAACTTCAGATAGCACTGAGCAGCTGCAGGAAGTAAACTATGAAAACAGACTGAAAAAAGAAATGGAAACATAGAGAAAGATAAGGAAAAGTGGAGTAGAGGAAAAGACACAGAAGCATATTTGGATTTACTTTTTTTGAACTGTTAGTTGTTTCACTAAGCATGTTAGTGCTGACCTGGTGATAAACACTGAAAGTATGACTCATAGTTTCCACTCCCGTTTATGCCCAGGATGCAGCCCAAGTCATAGAATCATAGAATTGTAGGATTGGAAGGGACCTTTAGAGATCATCTAGTCCATCCCCTCTGCAGAAGCAGCTCCACCTAGATCAGATCACACAGGAACATGTCCAGGTGGGTCTTGAAGTCCTCCAAGGAAGGAGACTCCCCACCCTCCCTGGGCAGCCTGTGCCAGGGCTCCCCCACCTGAACAGCGAAATAGTGTTCTCTTATGTTTAAATGGAACTTTTTGTGTTCCAGCTTCACCCCATTACCCCTTGTCCTGTTGCTAGATATAATAGAAAGAAGGGATGTCCCAACCTCCTGACACCCACCATTTAGATATTTGTAAATATTAATGAGATCCCCCTTCAGTCTCCTCCAAGCTAAAGAGCCCCAGCTAGAAGTTAGTTCTGCAGTAGTTTAGGGACTAATTTGATCACACTTAGTTTAAGTGTTCAGAAGTATTCTTGGATCTGTAGAAACTCTCATGGCTAATGAGGGCTGACCGTTTAAAAAACCAAATAAAAACAGCAGCTGAATTGGAGCTGCTGGTAATGTTTTATTGCTTAGATCCCCCAACCAGCTGAATTGTGATTGCTTCTATTTAGAACATGTTGCCTTAGGAAACTCAAAGTAATTAAAGACAAGCTGAAAAATAATAATATGGAGAGAAGAAAGAGATTTGTAGCAACAAAAATATCTTTTGAAAGGGAAAACATTACACAGAACCTGTACTGCAAGTAATACCCTTTTCTTTGAGCTAGGTATCTGAATAAACACGATCAGCAAACATTAAAGCAGGACTGACAGTGAAGTAGGTAAACTTTCCCACTGTTTCTCTTAAAAGAAAACAATGTACTTACGAAGAGACAAAAGAACTACAGAAAATCTGTGGAGTAATTGGTGGAGGCGAAAAAATATGTGGGAAATGTAAAAAGAAGATACCTGAAATCAGATGCCCCCTTAAGTGAGGAACAAGACATGGATTAGCAGAATTTGGAAGTGTGGAAACACCAGGATTGAAGGGGATGGATCTAGGATGGCACATTTAAAGCAACCCAAATGTTATGAATGGAGGTATAAAGAAAAATAATGGTAAGGATACAGTACTCTGTACTCTAGTCCCAGGCAATGGATCTAAATAAGTGGAAAGCAAAGCATGGCAGAGACGTGCAATGAGACAGAAATTAAAAAACATGACAAAGATCTCCTGCAACCAAGGTTTGCCAACTGGTGTTTTTCCTAGAATAACCGAACTATAAATTACTTCCTAATAATAGTTTAAATTTTGTGTATATTCAGAAAGCAGTGGCTAATTCATAGAAGAAAAATCAGCTGATATTAGAAAGTTTCAGAGGTTCAGAAAGTCTCTGAACCAAATTAATACAGACCAAGAAGGGCTGAGAGATGGTGAAATTTTAAGTACATTTCCTTGGGCATCCATTATTGCCCACACCAAAAAGACTTGCCTAGCCTGTTTTCAGGGTAATATGACTGATGCTAGTCTTGCAAGAACACAAAGAAGTCTTCTAAGGAGTTTTTTTTTTTTAAAAGAATTCATATACATGTACTTCCTATACCTTGGAAGGGACCTCTAGAGATCATCTAGTCCAATCTCCTGCTAAAGCAAGTTCACCTTGATCAGGTTGTATATGAACCATCTCCATGAGAGTTGTGAGAACCTCTAGAGAAGGAAACTCCACAACCTCCCTGGGCAGCTTGTGCCAGGCCTCCATCATCCTCACAGCAAAGAAGTTTTTCCTCATGTTTCTGTGGAACTTCCTCTATTCCAGCTTATGTCCATTACTCCTTGTCTGTCACTAGGCAGTGCAGAACACAAGACTCATCCCCTTCTCTTGACATCTGCTCTGTATCAACAAGGTCCCTTCTCAAACTTCTCCAGGCTAAACAATGTCAAATCTCTCAGCCTTTCTTCATAAGAGAGATGTTCCAGTCCCCTGATTATCTTAGTGGCCTTGCGTTGGATTCTCTCCATAAGTTCCCTGTCACTCTTGAGCTGGAGAACCCAGAACTGGACACAGTACTCCAGATGAGGCCTCACCAGGATACAGCAGAGGGAGTCGATAACCTCCCTAGACCCTCTGGACACATTCTTCTTGATGCATCCCAGGATACCACTTCTATTCTTCTATTTAACTTGCTGTCCACTAGAACTCCCAGCTCCTCTCTGTAGAGTTACTCTCCAGCAGGTCAATCCCTAGCCTGCATTGGTGCATGGGGTTGTTCCTTCCCAGGTGCAGGACTCTTGTTGAACCTTAGGAGGTTCCTCTCTGCCCAACTCTCAAGCCGATAGAGATCTTGCTGATAGAGATCTTGCTGAATGGCAGCACAAGAGCCATTCCTCCTGCCATATGGCAGCCAGTCCTCCCATCTTTGTGTCATCAGCAAACTTGCTGAGGGTACACTCTGTCCCCTCATCCAGGCCGTTGATGAAGATGTTGAACAAGACTGGCCCCAGAACTGATCATTGTGGAAGTCCACTGGCCACAGGCCTCCAACTTGTCTCAGCACCATTGATCACAATTCTCTGGGCTTTGTCATTCAGCCAGCTCTCAAACCACCTCACCATCCACTCATCCAACTCACAGAGTCTGAGCTTTTGTATGAGGATGTAATGGGAGATGAAGTCAAAGGCCTTGCTGAAGTCAAGATAGATGACATCCACTGCTATCCCCTCATCTACAGAATCAGTCATGTCATCATAAAGTCTATAAGGTTGCTCATGCAGGATTTCTGTAGTTATGGCTATTTCACGATACCTTAACAAATAGTTTTCATGGAAGATTTTTTTCCTTTCTCTGACTTCATGCTTATTCATATCACCAAAGTCTAAGTTTAATCCAAATTAGAAAATTGATTTGTGTACATTGCTGGAATATAAACTTAGATCCTAAAATTAATTACTGGTATATAATACAAAAATTTCCATTTCTACTCTTCTATATTATGCAAGAAATTTCCTAGGTAATGCTTAAGGTGTAGACAACAAAGTTAGTTAAGATAGTAAGGGTAGAACAAGCACCTGTTTATGTACGTATCTTGCAGTTCATTGAAGAACACTCCAAAATAGTATTTGTCTAAGCCTATTGGTGGTATTCAGAGAAAATAAAGAAACCTTTTGTTCAGTTTGAGGCTGAGCAAATGTCACCTGTGTGAACATATTACTTCACTTTAAGCTTTAATCCGCATGTTGCTAATTGTCTGAGGAGCTGCTTAGTCATCACAATAAAAACCCACACACTTTCTTGACCAGCATGGCAACTAATTCATACACAAGCTCTACTATCTGAACAATAAGACTTGTATAAATAGAAAGAAAAATTATTCAAGAACGTTTTTATAAGATTCATACTGGAATTTATTTAACCAAAATTAATCCTGGACGTTTCTTAAGAATGAAGATCTACACAATGTTTTCTATTGCTTTGGTTTTCTTCCCCTCTTGACTATTTAAAATAAGGAATGGCCAATATTCCTATCAGAATCACATCCTGCAAATACAGTATATTTGCACATATACTTAGTTTTTTCTTCTGATCTTGTATGATATTCTATATTTTATTTATAGAGTAAACCATTGCCTTTCTCTCAGAATAAACATGACATTATGAGGTGCTGGAATTTAACTCTCTTTTTTTTTTACACAGTTCAAGTCACTTAGCTTGTGTAACAGAATGGAGATTTGAAATTCTCAAAGAGCTTGGCAGTCAGGTAAATTTGCCATACTGCTGAAATACTTTATGAAGACAACAAAGATAAAAGCATTAATAATTTTCTTTTTAAAATAATTGTGAACAATTTTTCTACTCATACAATTCTTCCATCCCTAAGGCCTTCTTTGACTATTTTCATACAGGAGAAAAACAATACAGTTGAGTGATGCTAGATCCTTCTCAAGTATAGCTCATAATATCACCTACAGAATCTCAATGACATAATATTTTGAGTTGCTATAATTATTTGTATGACTACTTGTTATAACACAAAACTGTCTTGCACAAGCAAGTGCAAATATCTTTATTTAAATACTGCACTCATCCAAAAAAATAGATGGAATTCCCTCTGACAAGTATAACGGCTCCTTTAGAGAAAAATGTCCTAGTTAAAAACTTGTCATGAGTCATATATAATGAATTAGATTAGATGGATTAGATCCACTACACATGTTTATTTCTCTTGAAAAACACATATTTCTTTGTGTGATTGTGTTGTGCCTGTTTCTTTCCTGTGTTCTTTGAAATATATTCCAAGTATAACAGTATTGAATTAATTCTCTTAAAAAATTGCAGACGTCGTAACTGTGATATTCATTGACATAGGAAATGTCACCATTTTCCTCCACCCTCTGAAAAGAAGACATGTGCAATAGCATACCTCCATCAACGCATTCTGGGGTGAAAGAAATATCATCAATAGCAAATTCTGCAGGTTCACTCCACCCCACTTCAGCTTCCAAGGCAACTCTGAAAGGGCTGTTACTGGAGAGGGCTACATTTGCATACATCCATTTCTTTCCTTCATTTCTACTAGAAGACCACATCAGAATATCCATCCCATGTTCTTCAACCGTGTATACCTGTTGACAATGAAATCCAAGAGATGCAGCTGAATTGCATTAAGCAGCAGAGGAGTGTAGCTAGTGGAGTAATATTAATATTGGTTAGTTCATATGTTGTATTAATTTCTGTGGCCATGTCCTCACATTTGACTAGAGTTTAAAGCTAGTGAATGGTTTCTCATAACAAGCACATAGGTAACCTGTGGAAACTGATAGGATTTGATGTAAATCTCTAAACTGGTATGTAGGAAATCTCAGGTGATCTCCCAGTTCTGCTCCATTTCTCATGTTCACTCATGGAGAAATCCTTCTATCTCACTTTCTGCCTATGTACTTATGAATAAATACTTTTACCTAACTTCTCCAAGTCTATATAGTCATAATGATGCTAGCAAAGGATTTGTGTTCTTATATATCTTAAAAAAAACCCCCTGAGATTTCTAAAGGAATAATGCATAATTTAAACTATATGCTAAATCAAGTAAGATTACAATGAAGTTCAGAAAAATTGGAAGCCCAAGGAGCCTGTTCCTTTAGCTGGGCATACAGATCTTATTCTCTCAGAGCTCGTGCTGATAGAAAATGAAGAAACAATTATAAGATATAATATTGTATTTTTGAATGAGGTTACTCAAGTCATGGAGAGTTTGAAGCATTTTCTGGTTCAGAAGGTATGTTTAGCTCATACAAGATTTTTACAAGACATGTGAAAGATGGAGAACATTCTCAAGCATATATGAGAACCCTAGCTCCCCGGAGAGTTACAGTTGGGTGGTACTTAGTGCCTCCAGAGATTACACCATCTCCTTACACAGCATTCTAAGAATTACATACAAGCTATCCTGGTAGTGGAAGCAATTTAACATGTGAAAGAGGAAGCTACCAAGATAAAACTTGCTCTATGACATGTAATGAAAATGAACCTGTAGCAATGTCTAGGGAGACTGTGCTTCAGCTAATACTGATCTAGTATTGTGCTAAATTCCATCATTTTAATTTTAAAGTAACAAGCATATATTGTATTAACTAGTCATTATATCTGTTTGTTCCTCATTCCATGCTGACATTGTTTCTGGATTTCATGCACAATTCAAATTACAAATAGGAACCAACAGAAATAGAGCTTTCACTTCATTCACTGTGGAGTGAAAAGTTCAGAAGGGAAGATACACAATACACACTTCATAGCAACATGAAGAATTTAGCCTGATAATCCATGTGAGACAAATGTGTACGTGATGCTTTTATCTTTGCTTATTGGTCTTTCTCCAAGGTGTCTTTGCAGCTGGTTCATTTGTAGTCCATATGTGAACAGCACTCTTAAGCAAATACCATTTTCCTGCCTTAAAATCATGATTCAGTTGTAATCCTTCACACTATGTCCTGTAGGTTACAAATTTCTGAACTCTTATTTCAGCTTCTGTTTCATTTTGAGAATGGGGAAGATGCATATACTTTGGAAGGTCATGAAATACAAACTGTTGTTTTCTATTTAGTCATCTATTTTAGTCTATTTAGTCATGTGGCTATCCTATACCCTCGTACTGACTTCTCAAAATTACATATGATCTTGCTGATCTTGCCTGACTCTAGCAACCAGCATGCTGGGAGGTACTGTGTTCCATCTAACTGACTACCAAGAGGCCAATGTAGATTTAAAGGGTACATAATAAGAGGTGTATTCTCCAATTATCTCCAACATATAGTCTTTAATCACCAGCCAAGGAAAAAGTGAAATCTTGTGAAAGACAGCCTGTATTTTCACTTCACTAGACTTGCACCAGCTGGGGAAACTTCCCACTGACTCCAGTGAATAATGATCCCATGTTTTCTGCTCTACATTCTGAAGATCATGCCTTTAAACTCCTCACATTCCTTGGCAGCCATCATTGCATATCTTCTTTGAACTGAAGCTACACCAGAGGCAGACTGGAATTGTTACTCTAAAATCCACAAATCAGATGAGTAAAATTGTATCACAATTCACTGTCACAATAGAGAAGCACTTTAAAAAGTTCCTTCTCTCTTTTCTCTTTGTTTCTGTATACATGTCTTTGAAGTAATAATAAACTTAATCATTTTTAGCAAAATTGACCTGTCCTATACCAAAATTTGTAATACCTCAGCTATGTTAGTATCAACAAATGCCAAGGCAGAAAACTGAGTTATATTATCACATCAGGAACTAATTTTGGTGTTAATTTTCAATTGTATGGTGAACTCCTGAAGTAAATTAACAGAAACAGAATGCTGAAGCTTAATGAAAGCTGAATGTTTACTGTCTCTTTGACAGATGACCAAGAAGATCCCCACTGGTGTGAAGCAGATGTGAAAATCAATATTTCTTGCTGAAATATCTCTCCTGCTTCATTAAATGCAACTAAATAGTCATAAAAATATAAAGAGAAATGCATTTTTTAAAATTTACATTTATAGCATAATGCAATAAAAATTTATATTAAGAGTTATCTTTGTTCCTGCATATTAATTGATATATTAGTCCAGTCACGTGTTTAGTACTGAACAACTCACCCCTCAAAAGCTGATACCATATACTTCTAAGAAAAGGAAGTGGTTTTTGTATTTAATCATTATGAAGAAACTTTTTCTTCTGTTGGCTAATAGTTGAGTGATGCCCTGAAACATCAGTATTCAGACCTCTTTAAAGAGTATCCATACTGTGTTAATATGAGAGTTACTGTAAACATTGTGTCCTTCTTCATGATAGTACTCTATGCTTTTGATTTCTGTATGAACCAATTAAAGAGTTTGTGACAACAGAACTGTGCAGTTGAAATTTGCATTGTGGATACAGAAGTGAATTTTAATTCCTTTCTCTTTATTCTCGGTGACTAGTCTATTTTCTGGGTAAAAACAGGATTATTCCCATAACCTCACACTATTTTGTGGAGTTCTACATCTACTCTCTACACCAATGTTTATCTTACTTTTTTTACAGCTTGCCTGTATGTTATTTTAAACACTCATGTCAGTATGCTTTATATCTGTAGTCCTTTTTTTGTTAATACAGACTTGACCAGATAGCTGTGTTTCAGATAACAGGTATAACATCAGCTTTTGTACTTATGTTAATATTCAGACTTCCTATTACATTGTGACTTTTTTACAGCTCCACTGGAACCTGAAGAAAATCTTCACTGAGGTGTTGCTTTGGAAGTTTTGAGCTGCTGTTTTTGTGGTTTTCATTTTTTGTTCTTTTAGTTTTGGGTTGAGTTTTTTTGTTTTTTGGTTTTTGTTTGGGTTTTTTTCACTTAAATGGTTACAGTTCATTTATATTCTTGTTTTAATAAGAGACACAATTGATGCTAAAATAAATTATTATTATGTTTACAGAAAAAAGCAAAATGGCCATAAGGGAAGATTGAGTCTGTGATAGGATAATAATTCCTTTCTGTGTACTTACATATGCTATAAACAGTGTTACATGTTTTTACAGAAAGACTACCCGTTGCAAAGTCATAAACAGAGAACTCTATTTATATGTGGGAGTAAGGCAATTCATTATGAATCTCTTTATTAAACTGAAGGTAATAAGAGTTGATTAAACTAGTTTCTTTGAAATGCAAAAGCAAAAAGCAGACTCTGACTGTCTTCTAACTCACACATAGGCCACACACATCTACTTACTCACTAATGTTAAATGTTCTGTAGTGCCTGAAAAACTTCATGAGCACCTTTGAGAGATCTTATCTTCACATTCGCATGCTATAATATCCAGGATATTTGAATTTAAACAAGTAATAATAAACAATCTCACAATATTTAAGTTATCAACAAATCAAAAGAACAATTGTTCTTTGCTTTTTACTTAAATTGGTTTGGGAACTGCTCTTAAACTTTACCTACTCTTGTTTTTCTTAATCTTAATGAGCAAAATTTTCTAAGTGGAAGGATAACTAATATAAACTGAAAGAAAATGGACTAGAAGATATAGTGGAGTATTTCAAAAGCTATGTTCAGATAATAAATCTACAAGGTTGCAACATAAACACTTAAAAAAAAGTAATATTAAATAACTGAAGTATCTGCTGAGAATACATTTTGAGCATTTTTATTCACTGTCTAGAAAGAAATATCAAAGTAACATAATTTGAAACTCGTTTAAAATCAGTTTGAAAAACAGATCTACTGTCTATATTAACTTCACATAATATAGCTGTTTTTTTCTTTGTTACTATTAATTAAGTTTATAGCAATATTGAGAGTATTCATGAACTAAGTGCTAGAGATGAAGTTAAGATTCAAACTCCATGCTAAAAAAAAATTAATAGGTGGAATGAAAGGTAACACTATTCTTTGACTGGATATAAGGAGAAGCCTTTTCATTCTGGACTGTCAAGTGGTGACAGAGGTTTCACAGAGAAGTTGAATAGCTTCCATTTAATAAAACTTTCAAGTTTGTGTAAATTTCTAAGTCACCTAGTGTGATCTTGTAGCTGACTGCCCGAAGAACAAAGTTGGACTGGAAACTTCCTGAGGCCCTTGTAGTCTGATCTCTACTAGAATCTCATGGAATTATGCTACAACTGTCCTTTACAGTGGAGAACCAGGCCAACAACTGAGTAAGTACAAAAACAATGGTTCCCACTTCCTGACTTAATTCCAGGTCCAATACCACAAAAAATAGTTGCTGGCTTTTAACATAGACTAATTTATTTCAGGAGTTTGATATAAATGCAAATTTTTGTATTCTGTAAAATAGTAAAACTAAAATTACATCTAAATTATGGTTATATATACATATAAAACTATGGTTATGTTTTACAGACTATAGTCTGTAAAATAGTAAAACACAGTAAAAATGATGTAACCTGCATTTTCAAAATGTGCCAATCTGCCATAGATCATACAATCATAGAATGGTTTGGGTTGGAAGGACCTTAAAGATTATCTAGTTCCAACCTTCTTGCCATGGTTAGGGACATCTTCCACTAGATTGGGTTGCTCAAAGGCCCATTCAACCTGGCCTTGAACACTTCCACAGACAAGGCATTGACAGCCTCTCTGGGCAACCTGTTTGAGTGCCTCACCACCCTCACATTAAGAATTTCTTATGCCCAATCTAAATCTACCTTCTTTCAGTTGAAAGCCATCATCTCACTACACACTCCTCCTATCTTTCTTGTAGGCTCCTTTTGGGTACTGGAAGACTGCTATAAGGTCTCCCCAGAGTCTTCTCTTCTCCAGGCTGAACAACTCCAACTCTCTAAGCCTGTCTGCATAAAAGAGATGCTCCAACCCTTTCATTGTCTTCTTGCTCCTCCTATGACTCCCTCCAACAGGAGTCTTTCTCAGACTTCTATAAAAGGCATTGCATAACATATTTATTCAATGATGCTTGAGTAACAGCAAGGATTCTTGGGGAACAGCAAGAAGACATTTTCATGAAAGCTTGAGCTACAGTTGCTAATATGGTTAACTATTTCCAGTTATTTTAATCAAACATTCTCCATACAAGTTACATGAATTTGGTTAAAACTTTTATTTTAAACCACATCTTGCTTTTCTCCAAAAAACTGGAAATTGTCTCTGTTTTATGTTAAAGTGTGAATTGTACAGAGAACTGTGCTGATATTTGGTAGGTTTAAGCATGGTAGTCAAATATTCAATGTTAATTCTTACAAATGTATCAAAAGGACTCAAGTGGATTCAAAACTAAAACCAGAACTGGCATTTGATCTTGTCAGCAAAAGATTTGTATATAGGTGTAACTACAGTGAAGATGTCACAAAGTACTGCTAGTACAAGCTACAAGATTTTACTCATTGTACACAGAGAAATGTAAATACTACCAAAGCAAATATTACTATGTCAGGATATAATACAAGTGCTTTCCTCTTACCTTTAAGATTCCTGTTTGCCTAGAGGGAAACATCCAGAACCAGAACCGAACCCTACAAATCCCAAGGCTGGCAGGAAAGAGTTTGGTGGTAATTATCCTTGCTCTACTTCCTTCCTTCTGGGCAGATGAGTTTACATACAAAAAGTGCTTTCCTTTACCTTAATAAAAAAGACAAAAAACATTTATAATTTCCAATACTACTTTATGTTCTAGAACACAAGCATTTTGAGGTTGAAATGTTCTGCATTCCGTTAGCTACTTCTGAATATTTAAATAGCTCATGAATCCAATGGCAAAAGGTTGAAAATGTCCTGTTGATGAACAGGAAAGAACAATTTCAGAAGGAAATGTATAGAAAGGAATATTTTTAAATTTGAGACCTGCATAAGCTTATTTTGCAGAATGTTAAACAGGTGAAACATAGTTGTTAGTTCTGACCAAAAGTCTTCGTTTTCAAATCACAGGGTTAATCTTCTGCCAGAGTTGTACCAATACAATAAGATAATTTTGTTAAAAAGATGGATTTTTTTTTCAAATGAACATTTCTATTAATATGAAATTTGCAACATCAAATTATATTGTGCTAGATGAAGTAATATAACACATTTAAACCAATATGAGATTTCTCCACACAAACCTGTGCTAATGTACTTAATACAAAGTTGATATACTATCACAGGCCTAGTTACATTGGTTTGATGTCATGCATGCTCTGTACAACGAATTGTTATGCTTAGTAACTAGAAGAAATGAGTTTGGAACAAGAAGGAATTGGATCTGGGTCAGCAATGGACTGATAGAGATTTCTGGACACTACAAGTCACCAGTATATATGCTCCTGGCAATTTTAACAAGTGATTTCTCCATAGCGAAAATGAATATTTCTTGCCCAGTTAATTTACAAGTAAATTGCATTTTGAAACACATTTGCTCTAGTTTTATTTTTCTTTTCCTTTGCTTTTTACTAACTTTGTTTTTCTTATAATTGCTGGGTAACTTTCCAGAAGCAGAGAAGAATCAAAAAAGTGAGACAACATGAAATAGAAAAGCACACACAATTTTCTTGAAGAACCAAGGGCTACGGCTTGTTTTGATATCACACTGCATCAAAAGAATAGCAAGAAAGCAAGTGAGACTACTGATTTGTAAGGAACATCTTGCCTGGGAAAGCTGTAATAGTTTCTACCTCTACCTGTCTGTTCTGTCCCTTTCCAAGAGGAATGAACTTCCACATTTACAGCCTGTGATAACAACACAAACTAGTGTGGATATCTGCTTTCTCTAAAATGAAAACCTGTGATTTGTGGCAGATAAGCAGTTCCCCTGTGATCAGGTGAGCAGTTTCTGCAGCAGATGCAGAACTCTAAAGAAAAAGGGAGGATAAATGAGTAGGACAGAAACATTTACAGCCACCTGCTGCTAAGATGTCTCTATTGATTTGGAAACATGAAACAACAAAAACTGAAGTCCTGGAGGTTGTGATTCTTACAAATTCCAGAGAAAAATTCAATGGTTTAGAACTTTCAATATATCTTTAGCATGGATTTCTTTTTTTTGTGATACATATCCTCTCTAATGTAGTTTTATTATAACAGTGAACTTTTTAAGTGCTTGTTGGAACTGTTTTATGAATTGTGCTAATTGCTAACTACGATTTGACTACATATACAATGAGCTCAGCTGATCTTACTGAGATTTGCTGTTGCCTTGGCATTAATCTACAGAATTACTTTTAAAAATTCGATGAATATTTCATTTTCTCAAAAGTGATGTAAGACATATGCCAATACCTGGTGTATGGTCAACATCAGGACCAGTTTTTCCCACAACACCACTGTTGCCAAGATTCCAGTCAAAATCATCACTAGGGTCTTGTGTTAATCCACATATGGTGGTCCAGTCTTGATCTTGTGTTTCAAAGTTACAACTTCCAGAAATACTTGTGTAATAACCTGAAAATATAACAAGAATCAAATTATCATCCCAGCTCTTATATGTTAAAGGCTATAATGAACAAACTGTAAATGGTAATAGAAAGGATTAGCTTTAGCTGATACTATGGTTCCCTACGTTCCGTGTACTGACATAAATGTGGTAGGTAGTGAGGAAAGAAAAAATTCACCCTCCACTTCCCAAGCAGGTATAAACAGCCTTAAACTTTATTACAGAGATGTAAGTCCTGAGGACAAACCAATGACTTCAACAATTTTAGCTGTTATTCAAGGTGAATGGACAGACTCCTAGCCAATTAGCTGGCAAAACTGGACTCCACTTCCACTCTGGTGTTTTTCATGAGCATATACTGTCTTATGCTTGTGAGTGTTGTGCATAAAGGTAGTTTTATGATGACACAGAAGTTCTAGTCATTAGAACGTTGACTGAATTCAGGAGATCTTTACTAAACTTCCTGTTTCTAGATCTGCCTCTGATGTTCCAGGTTACATTGGAGAAGTTATTAATCAATAAAATACAAATGCTGTGGAAGAGATGGATCAAATACCATCACGGACTCTTCTTTGGTTTCTAAAGGTCTTTCCCTTAGCCATAAAGCAGGGGTAGCTAAACAATTGCTGAGTGAGGGTAAGAACTATCCCTGAGAGAAGACTAAGTAAAGGGTTACAGTCAGATTTGCATTTCAGAAACAGGTCTGGCTGTGCCTATTTCAGGACCTCAAATGGATTTGAACATTTAGATTGTGTTTCTTGATCTAGAAATATCCTGTGACATCATAACACAACTGATCCTTGCCATTCAGTGGGATCTCAACCGGCTTGAGAGTTGGGCAAAGAGGAACTTCATGAGGTTCAACAAGGACAAATGCACCTGGACAAGTTTCTGTGTGACCTGATCTAGGTGGATGTGCTTTGTTAGGGGGGCTGGACTGTATGAACCCTAAAAGTCCCTTCCCTACCATTCTGTGATTCTATGACTTATGTATCATTGTCTAGGTATAAAGAATACAGATAAATGGAATAGCTTTAATTACCATTCAGTAATTTGTTGTGGTTTTTTTTCCCTATTTTCTACTTTGCTGCTCACATCATGATTATAAACTTATTTTGTATGACCAAATTCTGCACATACACTGTAATTCTGTGAACTTGTTTTTCTGTAAAAATGTGCCAGCTTAGCTAAGTGTATGGAAAAAATATCCTAAAAGAGGATTAATTTTCATCCAGTGAATAAGATATATATGAAAGTATCTTTCACTCCATTTATTTAAAGTGAGTATCAAGTATTTTCTTCTTACCTCAGAAAAGCTTTTCTGCAGTATAGCAAAAAATGTGTTGCTTTGCTGTGCAAGACCTTTTATGGTCTGCAATGTTTCTGTTATCTGACTAAGGAAAGAGGATTGATGCAATCACAGTCTGTCTAGATGACAGAGGACACCTCCTGCAATGATGCTACTATATCCTGTAACAATATTTATAGGATTATCCAGGTGCCTCAATAGTTTTCTGAATAACTTTATAGAGCAAGTTTCATTGGACAGCCATTCAGACTTATTGTGTCTCTGTTAGGACTGTAAAATGTTACAAAGGTGATTTTACAGAATATTTTGCTGCACTTACTTTGTCCAACTTCTGAAAAGATATGATATTATATACAAGAAATACAGATCATCTGTTTTAAAGTCCTATTTTATTGGAGTCTGCTTGAAAAAAAAAAGCTTGTCTTTTAAAGTTATCATTCAACATAGATTCATTTCCATGATTATGACTCACTGGAACACTGCAGGAGCTAGAAACAAGAAATAAAGATACGAGCTTCAACGTGTGTACTTCAGAACTGTTGTTTAGTTTTATGAAAGCTATAAAGAGGGGAATAACTCCAAGTTAAATCTCCTATAGTCACATCTTCTCATGTATTCCAGGCTGTAAGTTTGATGTCTGGCTAAAACAATGTAAACTACATCACTCAATAAAGAGTCATTATTTTTTCAAGCCTATCCAGCCAAAGCATTTAGCAACTCCATGCAAGAGAAAATGTGTTTGATTTTCAAGGGGTCATTGAGTATTGGTTAGTTTCAATTGAGTACTTGGACTTCAACAAATTGTTAACATTGAACTGATGTATGTGATGCATTTATGTTATCTACCAAGGTTACTTTTGATCATGTCTACATTATGACAGAATTTTGCCTTCCAACTTGGAGATTAAGAATTAGACATTATTGAACTATATATATGGACTACTTAAGCTTCCTACTCTGAAAGTCTGGTCTGGACAGTAACTATAAATGAACAGACATGGAGAAGGAACAACAGAATAATGTTTTACTGCTTTTGAGTTTCAAGTCTGAATTGGAAAGCCAAATTTTCAAAATTGAGCTGTGTACTTCCATCTTAAAAAGCATTAGTGAGGAATACCAACAGAAAAATGTTGTCTCAGTATTCACTAGGACTGCAAAAATATAAACACACTGGATTTTGTCCAACTGATCTGCAATAGAATCATAGCAAGAAAAGATTTTCATATCTCTGCAGTAGTAGCAAGAACAAAGAACAATACAACTCAGAGAACAAAGACAGGATTAATCTGAAAGAGAAGCTTGTTTGTGGATAATCACTTTTTTAATAGAAGAATCATGTCTAAATGTTCTTGTGCATTAATTTCCTTACTTAGCTTTTTCATTCAACGTTGACAGCTCAACACGCTTTCAACTTTGTAAGTAGTTTACTTTTCTTCTCAGAGTTAATTTGCACTGTAACCCATAGATCTTATTAGTTAAATATTTCAGTCCTTAAGATGGTTTTTGGCTTGGTTTTGCTTTTTCTATTTAATCTTTGGTTTGAGTATGCATTATACTTTTGCAACCAAATCACACTTATCTACCTTTTGGCACAAATGTCTTTGAGTATCTGAAATGTCAGACCTTCTTTGTTCAGGGAGCATACAAACTGCTTGCAATTATCTTCTGAGCAGCTGTGTGAATTCTTCTAAGTTATATTTAGTTACAATTTTAACTGGAGATTACATTAATACCCAAAAAGATACTCACTGCAGTCAGCTTCATCTGATAGGTCTTCACAGTCTGGTTTATAGTCACAGATGAACCGAGACTCTATGCAATTGCCATTTGCACACACAAAATCAGTGAGGGCAGGGCACTCCTTGGGATTGTCTCGAACTGAAACAAACAGAACATTTAAATCAATATTGTAATTAAATCAAAGGATGCTTTTTAATTTGTTTAACCATTACACACCATGACTTCAGCGATTTACTGCTTCCACCAGAGGTTATTTGATCTCACTCTTTTAATGGTGTATTGTGCATGTCTAGACTACTGTATTGGCATTGACCAAAGCTTCCAGCATAGAATGTTTTGCCTTGAAGAAAATTCAGCTGGGCATCAACGTGACTGTTTCCCCAGTGTATTTGTTAATATGTGCTCCTTAAAAAAGGGTTCTGTGAGCTGTTGAAAAGTAGACAGACAAAAGGCTTTATTCTGCTTATAACCATCATTTGATTTGATAAGATTAAAAAAAATCTCTTCCACTTCTAGTGCTGATACGACCAGACAAGGACAGGAGTTTATATATTTGATTAAGACTGGAATATCAGCCTTGGCACAGAGTGTGGCAGCAGGACTGGGAGCTCATGCTCACAGTACCTTCATGTATGGAACTGCCATATTCTGCTTAATATTAAAGATGCTAGGGAGAAGCAATGAGAACTGAGAAAGGCGGGAGAGTTTGGTGTTCTAAACGTTATCTCTGCCTGTAAGTGGTAAAAGAAAGTGAGAAGGGGAGATAAAGTATAGAAATCAAGTGATGCTTTTGTAGAAAATTCTATTTCCCAGTAATTAAGATGATGTTCAACATTAGAAAAGTATCTCCTGAAGTAGCTTGATATGTGGTATCTACTGCTTGGTCTTTTATCCTCTCCCTGTCTCTCCTCCATTCTGATTCCAATGTAGAGCTATGCTACACCTCAGAAAGTTCATCTGAAGAAATAGGAGTCCAGGACTATTTCAGAAGTGCAAATTAATTGCAATATATTGCAATAAAAAGTAGAGAATACTGTGATTTTCGAGCTGGTGCTGTATTGCTCTGCTTTATATTCTTTTAATATTTTCTCAGAGGTTGTCAAATGCAATATTTTACATTCTCTGAAGCCAGACTATGTAATATTTGCCTCTTTAGATATATGAATTTATGGGGATTTTTTCCATATGTTTCTAGAAAGTCTTATTATACAGTGCTTATGCAATGCTGTTTAAGCAATCACCTTGAGCATAACATGAACTTGTGCAGGAATTCAAGTTTTCCCCCATTGTAGCTCTGGCAGTCTTGGTAAGCTGACTTGAGAGAGTCTGTATTTCCTTTGCATCTCTCCTGAGCACTCTGCCTTGCCTAATGAGTCATCTTTATGAGGACATTTGGGATGTCCTGTGGAAGGCAGTTATGGTTGATTTTCACAGTATTAAACAGAGACTATTTCTCACCTAGAACCAAATTGATCATCATCTGTACCCTCTGCTGAGTGTAATGAGGTTTGAGTTCAGTAAGATTTTCAATCAAAAAGGACAAAGGACATTCACTTTAATGTATATTACAGAAACACAATAACACAAATTCAGTTAAAGCCACCAAAAATCACTAAACTTCTCAAAACAAGCTTTTTCCCTCTATGAAGCAGACTTTATAGCTATCAGCAGCTTGTAAACTGCAGCTCCCCATGAAATCAAAGAATCATTTCCTTCTACAGGCAGAATCCAAATATTAGACTAAGAAATCAGAAATCAGAACTAGACTAAGAAATCAGAATGCACATTCACTGAGAAGATGTAGCCGAGTGATGCAATTCCAGTGTTCCATGTCAGAATACCTTGACATTGACTTATTTATAAAAACAGGTGAAAAATATTATAAAACATTATTTTGGACAGGAAAAAAAAGAGAAAAAGATAAAAACCTCTGGGTAAGAGGACATATATTCTGGCTGAATACAAATGTATGTCTTGAGTGACTAAATCAGTTCTGACAATTTGCTCTGCCTGAATTCCCTTCCCTCGCACTTCAGGATCAGGTTTGTGCTGAATATTTCTGTTATAAGAGTTTGAACTTTTCTCAAGTGTATGAGCAGAAGGAACTAAATTCTCCACTAAATGTAAAGCTTTACATGATACATAGCTGAGGATTCAAAGAAAACACTGGCTCATTTTAAAAATAAAAAGTTGGCCTACGAACCCAAACACCGGGATATTTTAGTTGATTTCTCTCTGATCTGCAAAGCTAAGTTGGAATTCTGATGAGAATGGGTTTCTCTGCTGAGACATTCAAAGCTTCTTGTTTCTAGGAGGATGGAAGCAAAGTTGTTTAAAGGATTGCAGTACCTTTACCTGTGGCCTCTGCCATAAATGGTAGGTAAGGAAGAATACATATATATGAGGAGAAAAGAAAGAACAAGAAAGAAAAAGTTTACCACCAAGCAAAGTGAGTTTTATTATGTTTTATTATGTGTTTTGCTCAGGTCAATTTAGTAAATTGATTTCCTATTAACAGATGTACTGTGGCATTTTGATTTAACTTTCTTTTAAATACAAAATATAATTTTAGTAGCACTTCAAGTATAACTGAATGTGTATCCTACTTACTTTAAAATTGAGAAGAACTTGTGAAGTCTGATCCCAAATAGGCAATCTACAAAGATCACTGGAGGAGTACTGTCTCTTTCTTCCTAGACTTTTATCACATTGAATTGCCAGACCATGAGAAATAATATAAATCCTTTAAATAATCAACTATTCTACAAGTTTCTGTTTATTTTTAATTTAGAGTTATTATTCACTTCCTTTCATCATCTTCCACTGTTGGTTTTGCAGTTCGTGCTCTGGGATGACAAAATCAGTATGCATGATGTGGCTGAGTAAGGCATATGTCCATGCTTATAGTCTGCCTTGTATTTGAAGTAGAAGGTTCCTTTTCTTTAAAACTACAGATATAAAAAAATTCAGACTACTAGCAACAGCAAGTGTGATGAGTTGCACTCTTGATTCACTATTAAATATCAGTGAGCCATAGTTGGAAAAAAATCAATAATGACTGAAGTGTTCTTTAAGGTTAGCAGACCACAACTTATTTCTGACAGGATTTCTAGCAGATGTTATCAGAAAGAGAAGTGTCAGATCTCAAAAAAAATATAATTAGAGATTATTCTGTACAAAATTCATAGGTCTTTTGGCTTTTTAGTAAGGCAAAATTGTTGTCATTTTTTTCTAGCCTGCAAATAACCTCATGCATGGTTGAAGTCAATTATTAAAGAACACAAGAGATAACTCCATTCAGGTCACATGGGATGGTCTGTCACTGAAGCTGTTTAAAGAATTATTTTACAAGAAGATTAAAAAAATCCTCAAATTAATCAATGAATCAATTTAATATCAAGAACAATCTTTCTCTGGCTATGATGTGACTCCACTATTTTTCACATTTTTCAATGAAACATGCAGAAAAAAAAATCTGATTTAGAATTTAAATGATTTTTGCTATCAAAACATAACTCTTACAACAAACTGATAAAACTCTTTTAAACCTTCTTTTTCTCTGCCTCTGACAATATTCCAAGCCCTCTTTCCTTTCCAATAAATCCACAGCCGCTTCTTGACATTTAGTTCCATAAAAATTAGTGAGATCTGAGGGAAATAAGCCTTGCAGGACAGGGCCCCAGAGGTCACATCTCAGAATCACAGAATCTCAAGGGCTGGAAAGGACCTCAAAAGATCTAGTCCAACCTCACTGCCAGAGCAGGACCACCTAGAGTAGGTCACACAGGAACTCATCCAGATGGGTTTTAACTGTCTCCTGAAAAGGAGACCCATCTGTACCCTGTTCCAATGCTCCACCACCCTCACAGTGAAGAATAAAGTCATTCTACTGATACAGAAGCTTTTAACTATTTAGTTTTTAAAAGTAAGTAGTGAAAATATTCACTTTGGTCTGTTGAAAATCATCACATAACATGAGCTATGTAAATAACAGCCATTTAAGTGAAGAGCTGGGAAGTCTGCAAAGCTAATTCACTTACATGCAGGTTCTCTTATGATGTGTACAGCTACTTTCTATAACACACTGCCAGATGAAGGAAAGGGCATATACAACAGAAAGAATTTTTGGATTTATTAAAACCTGTTATAACCATCAAATATTACCATGCTGCATAAAACCATTCTAATGTTCATGTTAAAAATCCTCACACAGGCTGTCTCTCTCTTCCCTCTTCACATTTCTATACAGTGTTTCTGCAAAGAGACAATTATTTTACTATGTTGACTGTAAACCTTGATCCAGGAATACCATTCAGCATCTTCCAAAAGGAAAGTGTGAGAACGAGAGTTTCCCAAAACATCTGAAAGCTCCAGAATTGCTCTAACGTTCATATCCACCACTACATGACATCTACTGGGAAGCAGCTAAATGATTTTCTTATTTCCTTTACTTTCTGTTTGCCTCAAAACTGTTTTTCAAGTTTTAATTATTCAATTATCTTCTAAGTTTTTCTCTGTATAGTCTATTCCCCTATTTATGATTTTACAGTGGTCATAATATTCATATTATATAAGGGTTTAGTTTAACCCTATAAGTGTCAATGGAAAATATAGACATGGCCTCCACCTACCCTAGATGACCCTCTCTCTGTGTCTAGCTCACCAATTCTACAGCTACTAGCAAACACAATACATGACTAAGTGTTGTAAATCAAGTCATTTTGTTGAGATGAAACCCCTGACCCCTTCTGGTTTGTATGCTACTCTTCTTGAGCTTGGCCATGGTAAGACTATGTTTACTGTCTTTCAGTTTTATTTCAACAGACAAAATAAAACTATGAAACCTGTGCTTGAAAAATAACCCAATTTAGACATGACACGCTTTCTCTATCTTAAATGCCCCCAGCTTGGATCAGATGGGAAATGTTATTTTTGAGAATCTAGCAAAATGTATTTTATTTGTGCTACAAAGGTTAAGAATCAACAACAACAAGAATGAAAAAGGTTGGACCTGACTCCTTCATGTCATCATGCCAGCAGGAAGGTCAACATACCAAAAGCCTAGAGAAAATTAAGCAAGTAGATTTCAACTAGTAGAGTAGAAGGAAAAAAATCATACACAAAGCTGATGTAAAAGGTGCTGAAGGCATTACAACAATTACCTCTTGACTTTAGTTTGAGCCTAAATATCATTGTAAAGACAGGAAAATCATGGGATTGGTTTGTGTTTTGCTTGTTTTGGTTTTTAATAGACATGCATTTGCACATATGCAATTAAAAAGCAAGCATATGAAAGGTGCCTGATCCTGCTCAAATGCAAAGACGTAAATATAATCCCACAGAATACATACACTTAAACTTTAATGAAACCCTGCTGTGCTTATCATACTCTAGCAGAGATGCTGTAACTTTTTCCTGATTTTATAAAGACTGTGTCTTATTACAGTGCAAAAACACCCACCATGCAAGTGATGCATCTATAAAGGATTAGCATCTTGGGTTTCTAACTTTTCTAATTGAATCTTTAGAAAAATGTGTGTTTGTGCTGTATATTGAGCTTCAACTGTGTATTTCATACTTCTATGAGAAAAGCCTCCTCTGACTTTTCCATCTTCATAAACAATAATTTTCTGCAAAATACACAGGGATATTCCTGTGCTGAAGCTGTAAGTATGTGAAAATAATCAGAGCACACAATGCAATTGCTTTCCCAATAGAACTTATTGCTGAAGAAGTGCTGTAAAACAAATGGTTGCCATATAATAATAAACCCAAGTTACTTTCTGAACTGATTCACTCCAAAGGTATTTTAATGCAAGAATGGTTATAAAACACTATTAACATTCATATTTGTAAGGTCAAAGACTAAAACCAATGTAAATTTCAGCAGTCTTAACATCTTAAGTGATTTAAGATCCTTCATATGACAGTTTTCCAACTCCTTATTGAAACAATTTCCTTCCTTGAAATGACTACTCTGTGAAATATTTCCAGTTATGCTTAATAACATGTCTATTTTCAGATTGTTATAAAATATGTGGACTTAAGAGTAAGCAGAAACATTTTTATGTTATATGAAGGTATGTTAATACCATCTCTATGAACTTCACAGGGAGTTTTCTTTTCTGCTTTAAAAAAAATAAATCCTACTATTTTTATTTGCTGAATATCTTCATGAATCTGATTGTGAAATGGGACAGAATCCTAGAAGTATGGTTTAACCTGACTTCATTGTATGAATTAATACAACTTGGCAACAAATTCCAAGATAGATCAACACTCAATTTGTTACTCAAGAAATGGGGAATAGGGGAATATTGACCTCATATTTCCTACCTCCATCTCTTCTTGTACTTTGGAGAATAATCAAGTGCAATGATTACTGCAATGTGATTAGTGACAGTGAAACACAAGGGGGTCACTAGCATTCACGTGCCTGGAAGATCCTTTAAGGCTCTGTCTGTCTTAGAATTCTATTAAACTACAGTTCTGAAGTGGGTCCCAAGTTGGGTCTAGTTTCTATTATTTGATTTACAACATAGATCAATTTCTGAATTAAAAACTTGTGTTTTTCACATGAAACTTGATTAAGAGATGCTTTCCAGAAGTGTACTTCCCATACCTCAGCTGATGCTGGGAATCCAGACCACAGCAGGAAATTAAACTCTGTTCCTGCTTTAGCCCATGTCCACAAAAAGATGAGTTGAATAGAGTAAGTGCCCTGTGAAGAAGTCAAAGGTTTTCTTTCCTTTGCTGGCCTTAACGCTTGAATTGAACTGTGAAAATGAGTAGTGACAGTGGTTCATTTGTAGTCTCAATTAATTTTTATGGCAAGGGCCACGGGTCTCGCTTGATATAATCTGATGTAATTTATAAACAATTACATGTTACATCACAAACTAAATAACTTATGAATGCATTAAAGAAGGAAACTTACTCAAAACCAAGTAAATGAAGGAAACAAACACTCAAGCATTTCTTGGATTTATCTGCAATAATCCAGTGTGACAAAGCTGCACTACTACAAGAATTTCTGTATAGGTAGAAAATGGTATTGAAGTGCTAAGAATGAAATCAAGGCGTTCATACCTGATTTAATGAACAGTGACAGCGAAACTGTGTTGTATTTGAAAGCAAGCAAGAATATTCTACTTCTTCCTTAGCACCCCTCTAAAAACTTCCCTCTTGAACTTACCTGTAGTGCAGTTGTTGAACTCTATGTCATCAATTGCTGCTCCTCCTTCTAGGTCTCTGGTACGAATGCCTTCAAAGATAACTTCAAAATTCCTCAGCTTCCCCAAGTGTAACTCGACTCTGTTCCACTCATCACTGGGATTCCCTGATTCACTCCATATTTTCACAATCCCATCATCAGTCTGAAGTTTGAATAAAATACGTTTATTAAGATACATATAAGTATGCATTACCAAATACCAGTTTTTTGAAACAAACCAAACCAAAACAATAAAAACCCCAACAGCTAATCAGAGAGAAGACTGGGGAAAAAAACCCTTGAATATTTTCAAGAAATGGTAAACATATGATTTGCTAGGATAATAGAAGCAGCAAAACAAGATGATTACCATACAAATCACATAAACATCAATAGTAGATTGTACAGAAATTATATGTATAATTGGACTCCAGAATAGTACATTTTGGTAGAGTTGTATTTAACTTTTATGTAATACTGAGATTTGTTCTTTGTGTTTAGAATATATTACTGGATGTAAGATTAGATTACCATTTTAAAATTAGAGCATCAAGTAGAACCTTTTAAAAGTTATGTTGATGGTATTACAATGGTAATAACAAACTAATAAAGATCATTGTATGTTCAGTACAGTTCATCTGAAGGAAAAGTACTCTAACTTTCAAATAGGCTAATATATCTTAAAGCTTTTCTTTCAGCTTCCCATCACATCACCTAACTGGAAAGACAGCAAATAACAACAGGCTTCATTTTCTAACCCTAGTATTAGAATGCAGATGCACTAGTTTCAATTGTTGTCAATGGATTATACATATATATGATGACACCAAAAGTAAGTATTTGCAAAAGTTTTGTATATGTCCAAATATATTTTTCTTCACATCTGTGTGACTAACCATCCAAATTGTAAATATGATTTTGTTTTGCTAGTCTTTTCTTATCAAAATCCATTAGTTCTCCAGCTAGGGTTGATAAAACCACTGTGCAATGCATTAAACAGCTAAATGTAATGTGTAACAAGGGTCCTAAGAACGCAGTACACGGACAAGCAAAATCTAAGGAAAATAGAGACAACAGTAAAAATAGTCAGGGGAGCAAATTAATTACATTTCTTTATACATGATGAACCTGTCAGATCAGATTTATGTTAATAAGGTTGTCTTATTTATATTTATGATGAGAAAATGAATCTTGGTGCTTTAGATATTGTATTCTGAATAGGAAAGTAGAAATAAGCACATAAAAAAATATTAAATTAGTTTTTTCTGAACCAGGGAATTCACAAAATTTTTGATATGTTTTAGAAGGAGGTCCTCAGACCTACCAAAACAGACATATTGATGTGTGGCTTGCTAGTGATGTTCTGGGAAATCAGCATTAATTATAAAGGAGTTAGTTGAAAAGAGTGGTAACTTTGAGTTGTTAAATATGAAAGAAAACACAGGAAAGGGTCTCCATAACTGCAGGTAAAGTCATAGATATGCAGCTGAACAACTCTATTGCTGCACACGAATGATGTTGGACCAGTGCTGATGGCAGCCCTTTAAAAGTCACAAGACCGACCACACGAGGACCTAAAAAGGCAAATTTTGGCATTTCTTCCTCAGTTATATCTCATTGTTTTGGCAAATTTTGGCATGGTTTCTTTGCTGTACCTCATTGGTTTAAAGCCAGTGACATGGTCCATTAAAGATAAAATAATATAACAGAATCTCACTGTTGCTTTGCACCACTAATTCCACGATTTATAACAGTTAGTTGTTATTTTTCTCCATCCTAGTGAGACTCCTGACTGTATGTGCCATAATATCAGAGATCCATTCATTTAATAGAATCGGAATAAATCAAGTTGCAAGGGGCCCATGAGGGTCACTGAATGCAACACCCTGCTCCTCACAGGACTATATAAAAATAAACCATATAAACTAAGAGCGTTCTCCAGACACTCCTTGAACTCCCACAGGTCTGCTGGTGTGATATATCCATGGGCAGGCTGTTCCAGTGACCACCCACCCTCCAAGTGAAGAACTCCTTTCAGGCCTATAATCAATGCAACAAACGTTACATTTGGCTTTAGGGATTCCAACATGGAATACAAATACAAAACCCAGAAGAGAATCACTTTTTAACATTTGTCTTTGGAAACTGTTCTGTCTGTCCTTGAGAACCATTTGGAATGAGAATATTATTTATAAGAGATCAGTAATTTTACAAAGTAGAATGGTGTTGTGCATTAGTGATGAATTTAGGAGACCTCAAATAGATTGTATAATAATAATAAATGATAAGAGAATTCCTTTACTTTCATTCAAATTAGAAAAATCCAAAACTTGTATCTATCCAAAATTAAGACTCAAGTCTATAAAATGTTTACATGTGTTTAATTTTGGATGTATGTAAGTCAGTGGAGCTTCTTAAAACATAGAGAGATAAATATTGATATAAAATCTGGAGGTGTTAAATGTAGCACAGTCAACCGGAGTATAAGCCTCGTGTCTGCTGTCAACCTGATTTTGATGGATTTCACACTCTATTATATTAGATGACATTCTGTTCAGACTTATGTTAGGTTTATCACATTGATTTTTGAGTAAAGATTGTTGTGGGTAGCAAGTAATACTGATCACATATTTCTTTAGAAATATCCATATAAAAATGTTGTAGCAATCGATTGGTATGTGGTATCATTGCCACAGAGCATCAAATCTTTATGCAGTTACGGGAACAGGGGATTATATTGTTTTTACAGTGAAACACTGAAATACTTTTTGCTGGGAATATTTTTCAGATAGAAACTTTACAACAGAAATAGAAGTCTCCTTGTACTTTACAAATTCTTGAGTATGAGTACAGAAAACACAGAAGAGAGAGGTATTTCTTTTCCTGAGTTCAACAGGAGCAATTCCTGTATAACAGCAGCACTTCATAAAGCACAAAAGGCTATTTTTCACTTGCTCAGCTACAGTTCTACATAATAAATGAATAACAACCTCATCCCTTGCACAACTGTTCTAATCAGTAGTCAAAAAGTCCCTTCAGAACCACAAGCCCTTTACTTTGTCAGCACGAAAGAGCCAAGGAAGAGGTAGGAAAGGGATACAAGCAGGACTCCTGGCTCCCTTTGTCTCCTCAGGCCCAGACAGTGGGGTCCTCTGACAAATGAGTGTAAGCTATATTCTTCTTCTGGCTAAATACTTGGCATGAGAAGATCATTGTTTGTAAGCTTTGAAGATTCCATTTAATGACTTATTGTTTTGCTTTCTGCATTCTCCAACCATTTAATCTGTCTCGTGCTTTGGCATTTCTTTCATAACTTTGGAATGTGTTTGCTTCTAAAACAAACACAAATATGGCCTGAGGAGGGAAAAAAATCAAACTGTGTCTTGACCTGCCCATTGCATCCAGAAATCTTTTGATCTTATTTATTTTATATTTTCCCTATATATATATATATATCATATATATGTATTAATGTAAAAGAGAGATATGTAAAAGAGATATATGACAACCAGAAGAAAAGTTTCTCAGCATAGAGAAGACTAGAGGCTGCAGCATCACCTTTCTTTTTTTATGAGGCTATTTTTCTTCTGACACATACTGAGTGTCTAGAGTGCTCTTCAACCTAGGCTGGTGGCAAAAGGCCCAGTCTAACTCTACATTCCACAGACTGATAAAAGATGGTTAAGATCTATGGCTTTGACAAATATTATCAAAGGGTGGGTGTCAGAAGGATGGAGCCAGGCTGTTTCTCAGTGATGTCCAATGATAGGACAAGGGGCAACGGGTACGAGCTGGAACAGAAGAGGTTCCAAAGAAACTTAAGGAAGAATTTCTTCCCTGTTCAGCTGACAGGGCATTGGAACAGGCTGCCCAGATGAGCTGTTGAAACCTCTTCTCTGGAGACATTCCAAACCCACCTGGACCAGTTCCTATTTGATCTACTCTAGGTGGCCCTGCTTTGGTAGGGAGGTTGGACTAGATGATCTTTCGAGGTCCCTTCCAACCATAGAATGGAATAATAGAATGGTAGGGGTTAGAAGGGACCTTTAGGAATCATCTAGTCCATCTCCCAGACATTCCAACTCTTAAGATTCTTTGATCCTGTGATTCTCTAATGCCTATGTGTGTGTAGGTTGATTATACTGGCTGCTGGTCAGGGTAGAAATCCCATTTTCCAGTTACCCTTCAGGAGTCTAGCTGCATGTGGCCCTTTACCAAAAAAAACACAAAAAGATGAAGCCCTCTTCTGCATCATAAGCATAAGACGTAGACTCCACATATCCTCTTTGCTACATTCATATGTAATCCCAGGCTTTTTCTCACATCAACACTTGTATATCAAAGTCACATTATTATCTTCCTTGTATCTCATTACATTTGCCTTGACCTTCCTTCCAGATCAGATTTGTTCACCTCACACTGCCTTACATACCTAAAACCATGTCATCATCTCGTTTCTCATTTACATTTTCTCACTGCCTGCATTTCTACTCCAGCTAAACAGAGACAGAATTCTTGCATCACTTAATCCACTAGCCTATCATCCTCAGTCAAAAAGGGTACAAAATGAAAAAAGAGCACCCAGAAACTATGTGAAAGGAAAAATACCTTTCAAAAACAAAAGGCTAAATTGCAGTTCTGAAATATGAAATTATTATAACTTTTATCTAGTAAAAATATTCAAGTCTTTGAAAGAGGAGAGAAAGGAGGGTCCAACATAGAATACACAAGAAATACGTTTTTGTCCTAAAATCTTGATCAAAATCTATTTTTTAGAAAGTTGTCATATTTGAAAGCAAAATGCTGAAAATCACACATCACTGCTAACATATGTCAATCACCAGTGTTTTCCTGTTCAGACTAAAGTCTTACACTATCTCTTCAATATCTTTCTGTGGATGTCTCCCTCAATTGAGGGGAAAGGGGGCTAAAAGAATTTAATCTTTCTTCCTCATGGTTTCTTTTATGTCTTGTGAACAGCTCCATAATCTTCATAACACTCAGACTTGTGATTTTACCACTGCTAAAAGACTTCTAGGCTCTTGTGCAGTCTATAGTAATACTAAAGATCTCTTCCAACCCTATCATTCTGTGATTCTATGGTCCTGTACTTTATAATACCCTAAACGGAACCTGAGAAATCCTGAAAGCCCGGTGTACAGACAAATCAGGTAAGAAAATTTCATTCCTTCCCCAAAATATACATCAAGATCCCTAAGAACAGACTTGGAAAATGGTGATTTCATTTAAGGCTCAAAAATTGTCATTAATTGCATGTTACTGCCCTCTATGGGTTGAATGTAGTGGAAGGTCAAGCTGAGGTGATGGGCTGTCATTTAGGAAAACTTAACAATGAGAGGCATGTTTTTCTATTGAATTGTAGAAGTGAGTCTTAGTCTTCGACTGCCCTGTTATGCTGAATGATAAACACCCTCAGAAAGTATCAGAATTCCTTCTAAGACTACCATAACCTGTTTAGAACCCTAGATCTATATGCCAAGCCATAGTGGAAAATTCCTATTCATATTCAGAGGATTTTCTAGATACTTTCTGATAGTGTGAGGGGAATTATTACTTAATGAGTTCATTACATTGCAATTCAGAATCTTCTTCATGCTTATCTTCATCTGAAGAAAGATCTAAAGTGTTTATAACCTCCCTTCTGAGAACTTCAGGGGGAAAGTACATCTTACTGGAGTCAATATTCTCATTCATTTACCTGGGGATACCAAGAATAAAGGGGAGGGAGGGGGAAGGATTTATTTCTATCTTAGAATTCTTTTTAATTTGTGGCCAAGTTTAATATCTTTCCTACACAGAAGAGACTACCATTATTCTTAAGGCTACATTTCTAATACAGAATGATATTAGGAGCTAAATCCAAGGAATGCAAGAGAAGTATGTCATTTTCTGTTACAGTTGCACAGAAACTTCTTACCCATATGTTCTCTGTCAAAGAATATACTAAGTATTCCAGATACAGTTATAAAGGTTGCACTATAAGACAATCTGCCTTGTGATATCTGCAGTGAAAAAGCAATAAATCCCAGATTGTGTGCTTGATCTGTAACTCTCCTACTATTGGTGTTCTGAGCTGTGTTCATATTTCCCTGCTTCATTTGCATCTGATATTTATTTCAGCAGAGCCACAGGAAATGAAGCTGAGCTTAGCAAATGGAAGGAGGCAATAAAAACATGTGCTAAATATTCCAGGACTCTTCAAACCAAATATACTTGAGGGCTTTTTAATCAGAGACATAATATTTTGAAATAATTCATCAAAAAAAGCTGATTCTTTATTATTACTACCATAAAAAGAGTTTCAAGATTCAAAAAGCTTCTTTCTTCAAAAAGCTTTCAAGATATCAAAAAGCTTCTCTTTCTGCAAGATCCTTCAGACTTTTGAGAGAAGTCAAACTCTTTTAATGTACTTTTTTAAACTATTAAGAAAAAGCTATTCTCCTTTGCTTCCAGGTTCCTTTGAAAACACTATCTTCCTGGCAAGTTGTTACCATCTGTAAGTTTAAAAAGCAGGATATGTGTTATACAAAGCACACAAACATAGTACAGAAAGAGCATAATGTGACTTCAACTGTCACTGTTCATTTCTCTTGCTTTTGGTGCATGGAAGTCTCTCTTGGTTTACAAGTGCAGTGTACTTTTCAGGCTATTTCTTCTTGGTTTACAATCAAATGTATTTTCATAGTGTGCAGATGATGTTTAATAAACATTTTAATGAAGATTCTCTTTGCTTAATGTAGTAGTAGCATTAAAGTCTTTTGATGGTTAAGAAAGCAGTTTAAAGATGAAGTATCTCATGATAAGGTATGTTCCCATTCCTTCCATGGTTCCTCCTTTTAGTCAACAAGGAGCAGAGTGTAGTCCTGCACTTTTACACATATATCAAAGAAACAGGAGGTGGAAAGAAGAAAAATCCTCAGCTTTTCCTCATTTGCCCATATTTTAAAGACCTTTTCTATGACATTCTATTTCTCCATATCACAGAACAGTGAATATCTGACATTTCTAATATCATCTATCTACTTAATTAGATTGCATTGCTTGAGAGCGAGTGCTATTTTCAGAAGGTTCTGGGTAGTTCCATACAGATTTGGGGTGTTGTTCAGCATTGCAGTACACACAATCATTGTATATTTTTAAAGATCTTAATTCCTAGGATTAAGTCTTTGAAACTTAGTTTGAAAAAAAAAAAAACAAAACAAGACAACATATTGAAATGCAGTAAAACTTAAGACAAATGCTGTGGAGCAGAATCCCTTGTCTTGAAAGAAAAAGATGTGATTATTGGATCTTTTCCACCTAAAGTTATTTTCAAAGCACAAAATAGATTGTCTCATTTTTCAGTTCTCACTGATTTTCTTTTAAAACTTAACTTCCTGACAAGATACTGCTTGACTTTTTGAAACCAGTAAATTAACCTTACAGCGTTTGACCTTGTTTTTCATTTAAGCAAATAATTATTTAAAAGAGTGAAAAAATGAACTGAAGTCAAGATTTTTTTCACCTAAGGTTTGAATTTTGAGTTCACTTTCTCTTTCCTCTTTCCCTTCCCCTCCCCAGTTTTTTTCTTCTTGTTTTCTATCCTCTCTCCTTTTTCATTATGACATGGAGAAAAATGAAAGTAGACAATAAGGTCATGGAGATGTGAGTTATGAATGAGCATGTGTGTCCTCTGGCACACTGTCAATCACCAGGCAGCGGATAACAATTCAATACAAACAGTTCAGCAGCACTTTATAACAGGACAAGTTACAATAACTCACCTCAGGTTTGACAGACTCCTTTATTTCAGAGGAAGACACATACTGTGTATGTTAAGTGTAAGGTTAGTGAGTGTATGCAAGCAAACCAAATAAAACATTTGTACATGTTGTTAATGATGTAGGAAAATCTGTGTGCAGCAGTAGCTATTTACTACTCAGCCCTTAGCTACTGTTAGAGAAAATCCACAGAGACTTGCAGTTACGACTATCGTTACATACAGAAAATTAATGCTAATTATCTGAATGTTGAAGCTCTGTATTAAACATATAATTCCAAAATTTTCAAGTCCAGCTATTCTAGCTGTGAGAGAGATAAATAATTTTAAATTAGGAATAGATTTTAAACTCAACATAGACACTTTCCATCACTAAACTGTGGGGTGCTGAGGGATGCATGCTACAGGATTCTGAAATATTCAGCCAACAGAAGTAGCAAAAGAAAGGAGAAAAAATAGTAACAACAACAAAGCAGTTGACAGAACTGCAACAATATACAGAGTAATGGTCCCAAAAGACAAAAAAATGTTAGAGATGAGTATGCAACAGGGGAGTTTTACTTTGGGGATATGCTGCTGAAAGTGATACGTTTACTCAAGTTCCAGTAACTTCAATGAAGATTCATAATTCTCAGCCCTGAAGATAATACATAAAAAATAGTTTTCTCTCTAGTTTATCAAAGTTATGTATTTTCAGGCACCAGAAATACTATTTAGTACATCTCTCCTTTCTGTAAAAACACTGGAAATATCAAACTGATGAAATGGCACCTTTAGGAAATTCTTTTGATCCAGGTAAGATGTATACTGACTAAGGACATTAGTATGCATAAAAAATTTGCTTCACTTTTAAGGATAACTTAAAAAATTACTTAATTGCATTTTCACAGTGCATTATAGCAAGAAGGAAAGCAGCAAGATGAAACACTGATATTTCAGCCTTCAAGCCTTTTATTAGACAGTCTGTATGTATTAGTCGCAGCAGGTTTTCATAATAAGAGTTAATGACAAAGCCCATCCATCCGTCCCTTTCATTTCCTCCTTTGTGCAAAGCATTAAGATGATTTTCACTCTCTGAAATATGTTTTCCCCAATTTTCATTTGCAAAATTAACATCATTGTAAGAAAGAAATATTCATTTCAGCCAGGAACATGCATTCAAGTAAACAAATTCCATAAATAAACCTATAGTAGTAATGAATTTCCATTTTAAAATGCACCAAATTCTGGAATCTCTCTGTGAATTCCTTCTGAGCATAAAAAGGCATTAATAGCTCACCCTGTCATGAGTGCCAGCATTTGCAATATTTCTAGGAACTAAATGGTAACACACTTGGTTCTTAATTGCTGCAAGTGCCAAGCTGAGGAAAGGCAGTTTCACAAACACTTCAATACAATGTGACTGGCAATTCATCTGGAGATAGTATATTTATTGTTTTAAGTAGGTAGGCATTTCAAGGGATGACAATTATGTTGCTTATTAGGAAAGATGAAGTTATACTTTAAAAACTCCTATTTTGGAACAGAAATTTGTACTGGGAAGGTAAGAATAATTTGTTGATTTTCTTTGAATTAATCTATGAGCATCACCTTCTTAAAACTTTGACAACTGCAACAACTATTAAACCTACTAGATAACATTATACCCAGCTTTTATTTATAAACAAGTAAACTCTTCTGTTTCTTGGCATCTTTCTACATTCCCATGATACTTTTTCTATTAACTATACTTTAGTTTGCTTAGTCACTTAAAATATATCTTCATTCTGTATCTTATCCTTACCAATTAGCACAGAGAAATAAAAGAGGATTCATTAGGTAGCTTGTACTACTTCATCCTGTCTTCATTTCCTAGCTCTCTCAGTGCTCTTTTTTCCTCAAATATAAAAAGTTTTCTTAATTTCCTATCATAATCCACTGTTTTTTATTTTGGGTTTTATGTAGCCTAAGGGATACTATTGTGATTGCTTGGATTTCTTTTCTTTTTACTTCAATTCTACTGCTAAGACTGAGTAACAATGAACGTCAAAGCCACTCTACAAGACCATTAGCATTTCCAGTAACTTAGTTCCATTTTGTCTCATACCTTGTAACATCTTTGTTTTAATCACATTTTACAGATTTATTCACACTGTTCCTATCTTAGAGTTGAAGCAACTGTAATTCCCTGGAAAACCAAAGCTTGGAAGATATCACAGACAGATATACGACTATATCTAGACTATACGACTAGATAATATTAGATCATAGAATAATAGAATGGTAGGGATTGGAAGCAACCTTTAGAGATCATCTAGTCCAACCCCCCTGCAGAAGCAGATCCACCTAGATCAGGTTGCATAGGAACATGTCCAGGTGGGTCTTGATTAGATAAGCAGAGAGGGGGAGGAGAAACTCTCTTGACCTGCTAATCCCAGCCCTTCTAATATACCCCAGGATGCCATTGGCCTTCTTGGCCACAAGGTCACATTGCTGGCTCATGCTCATCCTGCTGCCCATGAAGACCCCCAGATCCCTTTCCCCTACACTACTCTCTAAGAGTTCAAAAACCAGACTGGATCACACACGGGATCGGGAGGCAAAACGAGGAGTGGATCACACATGGGATCAAGAGCCAAAACCCAACTGGAGAACGAAAAGATCTAGAGCTTCTTTAGTACCAACTGCTGCATCCAAGATCATTCCTTACTATTTACCTGTGATGTCATGACTTGTTCAACTGCAAAGGACAAAGATGTGCTTGAAAGTAGAGTAGCTTACTCTAGTTAACTACATGGAACAATATACTGCTTGAATGTCATTATGGATAGACCGAAGCTATACTGATGGCACTGAGGGTCAGAAGCACTTTTCTATTCATAATATCACAGTGTTTACAGAATCAATTCCACAAGGTGGGAATCAGTCTGTGTGAAGGCCCTCTCAGCTCTTCAAAGTGTGAAGATTTGTTCATGAAGAATTAAAGCACTATCATTACAGATGCCTTGAAAAATGAAAGCCCTAAGGCAAAGCTGATACATCTGAACAAAACATCTGTAATCTTTCATAGATTTTGTCTGTTTTAATCAATATTTCCATTTGGCAATTCGCTATAAAACTGAATATAAGGAGTGGGAAAACATATCTTTATAGGGATTCTGTTGAGAGGGGAAAAAAAGGGAAAATAAGTACACTTATCTGCTTTAAACTAAACACTTTTTAAATAAAAACGTAAGTTTTTTTAAGGGCAGTACAATACCATGAGACTAGTAACTCTGAAGACTAGAGATAGTAATTCTCAATTCTTGTACAATGAGACTAAAATTTTCAACATTCTACTAAATAGTTCATCTGTCACATCTTCAAATTGACAGGTCTGCAGGACAAGGATTGACATAAATATTCCCTACTAAGCATCAAAGAGTATCTTATGCTTTTTCAGATGTTTAAGAGAGTGATTACTGTCAGTCAGGTGTCATTCTTAGTTTGATGTAGCGGGATATAAGTGTACTCCTTTCTTCGTGACATTTACAACCTATTTCTATTCTATTAGAATATTTATTTCAATTGATTGTAGCTTTTGGGTTTGTTGAAGCACAGAACAGGTCTTCTGTGTATCATCTGTTATATTAGATGAACTGGACAAGCTCAAGCGAATCAAAACATTAAAGCTGAAAAAAATAGTGAGTTGTTTATGTAGTCTAAGTTTGATTAAGTATTTTTAAGATTGACTGAATTGATCCTGAGTAAAGACATATCTTTAAGAGAAATGATTATGTCCTGTCACTGTAATATCTGATGGATACAACTATTTATTTCTTACA
Source organism: Colius striatus (assembly GCF_028858725.1). Classification (NCBI taxonomy): domain Eukaryota; kingdom Metazoa; phylum Chordata; class Aves; order Coliiformes; family Coliidae; genus Colius; species Colius striatus. Next base: position 53,628,675 of record NC_084763.1, read on the forward strand.
GAATGCCAAGGACTCAGAAATCTGATTTAAATTTTTAATTTGTATTGATGAAATACGTTCTCTACAATTTGAGGACTCTCAGATCTAACAAATCTTATTAGATGAAATACTACAGGGAGACTCCCTCTCTTTCCCTACTTCTCTCTCCAGTGGTGACCACCTTTTAAGCTCAAGGACATACAGGTTCATAAACATATACATAGTATGGTCTCTCTTCAGTGGTCACCACCTTTTACACTCAAAAGGTGTATACACAGTATGGTAGGGATGTAGAAGAACATACAATCATAGAATGGTAGGGGTTGGAAGGGACTTTTAGAGATTATCTAGTCCAAACATTCTGCAGAAGCAGGTCCACCTAGATCAGGTCGCACAGGAACATGTCCAGGCGGATCTTGAAGACCTCCAAGGAAGGAGACTCCACACCCTCCCTGGGCAGCCTGTGCCAGGGCTCCCTCACCTCAACACTGAAATAGTTTTTTCTTATGTTTAAACTGATCTTTTTGTGTTCCAGCTTCATCCCATTTCCCCTTGTCCTGTTACTAGCTACTATAGAAAAAAGGGATGCCCCAACCTCCTGCCATCCACCATTTAGATATTGGTAAATCTTAATAAGACCTCCCCTCAATCTCCTCTTTTCCAGCCACAGTTCCCACAGCCTTTCCTCATAAGGAAGATAGTCTGCAAACAGATTAATGAAATCTTGGTGTTTGCACTGCCAGCACAGTTAGGAAATATTAACATAAGTACCTAAAAATATTTACTGAAATATCCACAATATTTTTAATACTTGTTGAATGTTACTATGTACAGTTACAGGTCTACAGGAAGCTATATAGAAAGCAATAGACAACTTTCCTCTTAAAGACGCTTACTTTAGAATTAGATAAATCATACTGTAGACTCCCTTTGACAGAGGGAACAGAATCTCACCATTAACAAAGAGAGACTAGGATGACACCTGCAGTGGCTGCACTGGAGGCATCTATGACTTTAAGTAACAGGAAACTCACTCACATTGGGACAAATTACAATTTAAACAGGAGGTCCTGCAATCTTAACATATTTCTTAGAAAATGAATCTACATGCTGGAGAAAGAGCCAAGATCTCTTTTTAGGATGTCTTTCCTGTGGTAACATAGAAATAATTCGCCTACATAAAGACAAAATGAGAGGTGTGAAAACAAGCATGAGAGTAAGTATCAGCACACTTCAAATATGGAAAAGAGAATTACTAATAATTTTCAGTCGGTCAAACAACTACAAATAAAACAAAGGTAGAACAAAAAATGCAGTGGTACCTTTTTCTCTTCCAATACTTTGTTTTTTTAACAAAAAACCCTGAGTTATCTTTCCATTTCTTCCCACTGTGGCATCTGTAACATAGTCTACTTCTGGTTTGTACTTTCAGTAGTTCTGATAAACTCAATGCCCCATTTCTACTTCTTTAGCTTTTCTCTGGATGTTGCAGACAGTGTGGAAGTTCCATCTGCATTTTCTAAATGGATTTATTCCCTACAGCCAATAAGCACAGAGCTAATTATCAGGAGAATATAAATATTTTTATGTGAACTAGGGAAACATTGCAACATTAAAAAAAGGCAAATCAAAAGAAAAATGCAACCACTGAGTGACAAAACAACCAAAAATAAGAAGACCCCAAGGGTTTTATGGAAGAACATATCTTCCCCATCCCTCCTACGACAGAAATTCAGTTTGATCCCATCTATATAGAAAGGAGTTTTTCAACGAAATCTAAGAAGTTTCTATAGCAATGACATCCTATATGTTCCACTAAGATTTGTAGCCTTTAGACTGACATACTCAGAACATATTTGCTGGATAGTATGTTTTAAGGTATTCTAGTATCACTTACCATGGTGCACCCTCTTTTGTCTCATTACACAACCTCCTATACTTTTCTAATACAACCACATCTTCTCCAGATATTATTTGCAAGGCTTCTGCTTCACACAGTAAAATGTTCAAGTTGATTATATTGACTCTTTAAGATTAGTCTTTTCAAGGCAGCTGGTTTCTTTAGAATGGCCTTACTGCATCACTACTGACAAGAGATTTCAAACTTTATCTGAAGACACATTTCATTTCTCTGTACAATAATTTCTGGTACCACTTGGAAGGAGGAAACTGCAACTTGCATAGAGATTAGATTCCAGATGTACTGACTTAGACTATGCTATTAAGGCAAAGTTTAAGGTTAAAAATGTGCAACTATTGAGTCAGAGGATGATTTTTGTTAGTTATTCATTCCTTTCCATAGATCACATACTCCTAAAACAGTTAGACTGGAACATAAAAGTACTCTCATTCATTTTAGTAACACCTGAAGAACACAGCTGGTATATAAAGCATCAAAGGGATGGAAATCCACTTAAATAATTTTGAGACTTAATAAACTTTTTTATAACATACTCCCTCTAAACTCCCATTGAACATAATTCTGAACTGAATCACATTGTCAAAATGCTGAGAATAATGTTGTGCATAGTGGAATCCTTCAAATTTAATGAGTACTTCCATGTCATAAATAACAAGAATCTTCTTCTGTTCGCTGGTCAATGAAATGAATTAGATGGTTCATGTATCAAAATTTAAATATTGCCTCTTCTGGATCACATTGGAAACTCTTATTTAAAGAACCTCCTTTCTGATACAGGTCAGACTAGAAAAGAGTAAGATACTGAGCTGTGCTATTCAGTAAAAGGAGGGAAAGACAACAGTGAGGGGGAGACCCAACATATCTAAATACAGGCTGCAGATTTTCATTGAATAAACGGCAGATTAGCTTTATCATATCAACAAGACTTTTTGGTCACTTAAATGAGACAGTATAAGTGTTCAGAAAACAAGTCTAAACAAATTATTTGAAAACTGAAACGTGCTTCATGTTTGTGCCTTAATTATATTGATTCAAATATATATTGAGTGGCTAGTCCATTTCACAGTAATTTCAAGCAACAAAAGAGAGTTTTCAGTAAACTGAGAAGTTACCTATATAAAATGAATGGTGTTGTACAACTGCATTAGCCTAATTTTCTACTGTGGTTTTATACAAACTTTCCACAACAGATGTTTCTTCTTACATTTAACGAGAAGAACAATTGACATCCAAAAACTGTTTGTAATCAGTAATCATAAAATGGTTCCGGTGGTATCAAACTTTCCTCTATTATTACAGTGGGAAACATGTGGTGACATTTCATGCTTTATACAAAAGAGATGATTTTGCAGAGAAATAAAAAGTTATTTGCACTCTTTTGTTCTCTACAATTTTAATTGTTTTCCTGTTAATATGAGTGTTAGAATTAAAACTAGTTTAAAGTATTTCGCTATATTTTTCTTCAATGACTGCTTTCCAACAGACAAAATTTCCACTAAATTGTTCTGTCATGTTTTTCACACATATGATTTTGACAGTTAAGCAAAAATTCCTGATCTCATAGTTTTCCTTTATTATGAAAATCTGGAAAGCATCCACGTGATTTTTTGATAGACACAGTCTCAAGGATGTTTTTTCTTTTTGGTAGGTTGCAGGTGTTTTTGGTGTCCTCACTCTCTTTAGAAAACAAGACTCTAATTCTTCTAAGAAAATCCTTGTATTTTGGCCACACTTAGTTATTCCTGGTCTACTTTAAAGTTAAAGATTAAATAATTCTCCTAATATGTTCATTCAATAAGACTCACAATAAAGGTAAATATTTTTTGTTTGCATTAGCCTTTGAAAACTTTCCATGTTGTCTAAAACTCCCAGAGGCAAAGGAAAATTAGTACTGCATATAGATTAAGGGCTTCAACTAATCTGTTATGGAGAAGGTTAGAAAAGTAAGTTTTAGTGTTCATTTTCTTCTTTCAGGGGTCCTCCTGAAGGTAAAATCAAATATACTGTGCAGATCAGACAATTACACCCACATGTGCGAAGCACTTGATGTAAACTGTCTTTAATTCCTGATTGAAGTAGCACTGTGGTGTCATAGAATCATAGAATGGTAGTCCTCTCACATTACTTCACTAAATCAAACAGAAAAATCACTTTAGCATGGTGTATTCTGTCTTAAGAGTAGTATTAAAATTCCTTATATGAACTGTTTGAGTCTTGCTGATATGGCCTGGTAAAACTGCAGGAACAAATTGCAAAAGAATGAGGCAAGGTGGAGTGTTGAGGGGAGATGTACAACCTGTCAAAAGGCCTGTCAGAAGATTTTGAGTCTCAAAACGTTCATAACAAAGCCCTATGAATGGAATATGGGGTTTTCATGAGTCTACAAGCAATTCATCTCTGAACTGCAATGACCCTCTCATAGGCAAGCAACACAAAGTTGCCAGGTTATGGAAAGGTTTGTTACCACAGCAAGTCAGATTGTGGGAAGAAACTGAAGTGTTTAGAACTTCCCATTGCATTGACACTATTAGTCTCTGCTGCAAATTATAACTGCTCTCTAGCACCATGTTGGATGCCAGAACACATAACGGTAAGATGATTCTATTTGAAGCAGCCTTTCATCTTTCATTTAATTCACCATTACATAATGCAGTGGGCTCAATCTACAAATAAATACACACATAGTTTATTCTAGTCATAAATAACAGGCACTAAAAATAGCTAGTCTGACTCTTGAATGAAATGAATTGTAATCAGGTACTTCCATCTTTGTGAAATATATTCCAATGAATGTTTATATCTTTTTTGGGGTTTTTTTTTTTCTGCTGAAGTGAATCCCATGGATTCAAAGCTGAGGATCATAAACTGAAGAAAAGAAAATCTGGAAGCATCAAAATTAGACTCTTCATGTTAAGATGTCTCATTGATTCATTCAAATAATTTTAAACACACTACAGCTTGGTTCTACAAGCCTGGGAAAGATCAGACTACCAGAAACTAGAACACCTCCAAGACATTCAAAATGAACTGTGAATTAAAACTAAAACTTAAATTGGAGGAAGATACAGCTGGAAACAAATTACTGTTCTACAATGAGCACTAGTGCTACAGCAGTGCTTGAAGAAGCTTTGCTACTATAACATCAGTTTACTCTGTGGTTGACAAAAAATATGATTTTCTCAGTGTAAGATCAAGAGGCCTTGAGGTGTAAAATGAGATGAGAAAGGAAAAAGGTAAAAAAAAGATCTTCCATCTTTTCTGGAGGTTAAATGTAACTCCTAGAAATGTTCAGTTTATTTTTTTTTTCAAGTGAAGTTGTTGACGAGGAAAATTAATATGGTCTTGGGATCAATGCTATATACAGTCTCTGGAGCAATGCTATCTAATCAATTCTATATGCTTTCTAAAATATATCAGCAGATACCAAGCTATATATTGAATTATTTATTCTTTTTTTTTAAAGAAAGATATGTTAATTAAATTTGTAAGTTTATCTATTTAGAAGAAGAAAAGAACTAATGAGAATGTTAGAAGTTGAAGGATACACCTTTATCATTTAGACAAAGTCTTTTTGTCTACCTAAAAATATATCTGATTCACAGATTTTATATAAAAAAGACCTGATTTTTATGTCTGTTGCTTCAGTAAAATCATTAAACAGCACCTTTATGATCCTTAAAGAACTCTACCCAGAGACACGTTTAAATCAGAACATTCACCGTTCAATGTCTGAGCTGAAAAGTTTGAAAAGAGCAAAAGAAGACTGACCTGCAAAGACCTCAGAATTGCTTCAAAGACTCATATGTTAAAAAACAGCAATGTAGCCACCATCACCCTGTGAGATTATGGGCTGACAAATCAATACAGTAAATCACTTCCAGAGATCTCTGATTTGAAGAATGAGTTTGATGAAACAACACTGTAGAATTGTGCAGTGTGAAGGAGACAGAAAGTGCATTTTTCATCTATGTCACATTTTACAATATGATGCCAGGCTGGGATAGAAAATAAGGTTGTGGTATTAGCCCTGAGAGGAAGTGCTTGAGACACCAGGTATAATGTTACAGGATATTGTTGCTTCAATATTTTGGTATGCATACTGCTGTCTAAATCTGTCAGTCTGATCAGTTTTCTAACCAGGCACTGCCCTGCCTGATGGAGAGGTGTTATTAGTCACACTAATTCTTTGCTACATATCTTCATCTCCTAAAGCAGAAAAACGGCAAGTTCTCAAATAATTTAAACAAAAAAAAGCTTAATTAACATAAGAACAACTTATATGTATTTCTATAAACATGATGATTTTAAATTTTAAATCCTCTGATGAACCTCTTGTCTTCATGAGCAAGATTCCAAAATACAAAGGTGATTCTTTAATCCTTCTTCAAAATATAGGGGGTTTTTGCCTTCAAACCACATCCAAAACTATTATTCCAGCTCACCAACTCTTTGGAATGTGGGCTTACATCTGGTTGCAGTATAAGACTATTATACATTTAATTATATATTTCTGGTAGATTACAGTTAAGACGATTGAAATAACTTCCCAATGTACTCATCTGAGAAAATAAAACACACTTAATGGTGTTTGCTCTTATCTACAATTCCACATATTTGTTTATCCCTTCTGCATAGACTGGTTTTAAGACATGATGCTTCCACTGAAAAATTAGTAATTTCTATTTAATCATTGTCTTGGTCTCAATTTACTTGGAAATGTCATGGGGTCAAAATCAGACCTATAACAACTCTGTTTGAAACAATGCTTAGAAAGCGGAAAGTGCTGTTTCAAATTCTGCATTCATTTCAGGAAATGTAAATACAAAACTATCTTGCTCTGAGAAGCAAAGCTGTCAGGAAAGCCAATCTTTCTTTATTGACAAGTAATACCGTATTTTACAGTATTCCCACTGATTTTCTTTATAGCTCCTGGTACTAAGGTATTACTCCCTTGCTGTCACTTATTAAATTAGGTATTTCATTGACTCTAATACAAATTTTAATAACAGTTCGCAGGTGAACAATGGGAGTAAAGAGTTTAAAATCTTGTCCCTTTTGAAAGCTACAGATACCTATTAAATAAAGGCCATTATCCCTGTGCTGCTATCTGGAAACAAATTCTCTTGAATATTTATTTTTCTGGATTTAATAAAGAAAACTATTTGAACTAAAGAAAATATTAGGATTGAAATAAAAAATAAATGTAAGCTACTGAACATATAGCTAATATATGTTCATATGGCTATTTCACCCATATACAAATATTAGAAAACTATTTCTACATTAGATTTTCAGAATTTTTCTAAAAGGTTTATTATATCTTAAGAGAGCAAGTGAAAAATCTACACACTTTCCACATTGTTTGGAGCATGCTCTAAAGTTCAGTCAACTCTTAAGCAAAACATTGAAGGAAATGGTAGAAAATTTAGTTTCTTCCTCTAGCTTCATGGTGGTCAGATAATGAACTTTGAGGATAGCTGAACTGAATGAAATTTATAACTTCTACTTTAATGTGAGGAGTTGATTGTTCTTCATGCAATCAGTGAGAAGGATCAATGTGGAAATACACAGTCTATTTTAAACTGTGAAGTAGAATAAGCTGTTTCCTCAGACTTTATTCTTGAGTGACTTTCCTTAGGAGTGGGGTCAATGATATCGATTTGTGAAAATTTCATTTTAAACTACTCGATCCTAGAAATACAAATGTCCAGAAGATGTCAACCAGCATCTGCAACTTCTCTGCTGTAGATTTTCCTGTCAACACTTTAGGATAGTAGGCTACTCCATGAAAAATAACCAAGGAAAACCCACCATAAGTCATTTATATCTGAACTGTGGCACCTGCTAAGCTATACATTTCTACAGTACTGGTCCCATCCTCTCTACCTTAGGCTGGCTAAAACCAATAACAATATCAAGGGAACAATTGTGATGGCTTTGAGCTTTTGCTGAGAAGCATCAGCAATCAAGTGACAAGATCTGTGTGGCATCAGCCCTGAGCAACTGCAGGGTTCTGGCTGCTGATTGCGGCTGCCTGTTGCCCAGGCCAGGTTACTCTGTCACTGCGAAGCCCTACTTTGCTTGGCATGAGCAGACCAGGACTTCTTGTCATCAAGAATATCATGATGTCTTTTCTCATTTTTAATTGGATGGAATTAGTTCAATTCCTGAGTAAAGTGCACTGGAACTTTCTACTTATACCCTGTGTATATTGTCCTGGTGGCAGGTTTCACCTTCCTTATACATCTGCATATTTCTTTTAAAGAGTTGGTTTAAATCCTTGAAAGAGGTCTCCCCACACTCTGTTAAACTGTACATTATCTTTTGTAATTGCAAAGTCTATATAGAGAGCAATTAAAATTGTTCCCACAAAAATTATCTTCAACAAATGGTTTTATCCTTTGATTGTTGTTCCTTTCCCACTGTGATATCTGCTTCTTTTTATGACACAAGCAACTTAAGTAGCAGTATAGAGCTTGTGTTCAAATCAGCAGAACAATGAAATGCATGGTTCCCTTCACCTAGAAATTCTTGCTTGCCTCTTCAGAAACACATTTTAAAATAACACTGTTTCTTCCAACTCATAGAATAAAGCTGTACTAAGTGCCAATGAGGAACCTCACCATCACATTTAAAACAGGCATATTGAATACACTGCCCTTCAGCTTCTGAATATCTACTACAATGGGTTGTATTCTCTTGCAACTGCCATGAAGAAGAATACAGATTAGACTCATAATTACAATATTTGGATGTTACAAGATACATCTTTGTAATGGAATGAGAACACATTGCACCTTATTAATTTTAAATAACAAGATTGTTTTTTTAAGCTTTTGAATACATTACTAAAGAAAAGTTATTTTCAAGCAACTTTTTTTTTTCTACTTGCCTCCTTTATGGATTTGAGCTTTTCTAGGAAAAATAGCTGTATGAGGATATGTCATTAGCTATACATCTACTAGACGAGTGGCCTGTTGTCATTTGTAGGTGTTTGGACTAATCCATGAAAAAACCCTCCTAATGGCTGTCAAAGGGCTCATTATTTTTATACTTCAGACAGACTTAGCCTAGGTTATGTCTTCAGATGTTGAAGACTATTGAAGTGTTTTATCTTCCAGGCTTTTGAGTTATTATAATGTCTGGAACATTTGAGAAACATTTTTTAGCTATTTATTTTCAAGGACAAAATCCATTACCATTACGAGTTAAGGCAGTCAACATGTGCATTAGGAATGAACCAGAACTTTTAATGCAGTTCGCCAAAATAATTTATATCCCAAGATTTAGTTAGAGATATTGCAGAAAGAGAAGTTCCCAGACATGTGGCAAATAAATTACACCATGATTTACACTTGAATAGTTATAATTCCCTGCATAGATACACGCAAGCACAAATAGACAAACTGACATTTACAAAGGTTTCTACTACACCTAGAAGCCGTATATTTGGTAATTGTGTTGGAATATTACTAAAATATCCAATGGCATTAAAAGACATAGCATGCACAGGGAGCTGGAATATATGCTTCTGCAATTCTACATTTTACTCAGAACCATATGATTTAAAACTTACTCTTACAGGCATTTATTTTTGACAACAAATGGAACAGTCAATTTTCAAGGAGCAAATGAATTTTCACATGTAACTGCCTAACTAAATAGTTTTTTAGTTTTAGTTGATAGAATTTCTTGGTCATCCTGAAATTGGGGAAGAAAATACCATTACTAAATAAATTGTTTATATATTCTGTACCTGCCTACATAAAAAGATAAGCAACTTAATGCAGTCCTAGTTTTTTGTTCCGTTCTTACTTTATTGGTAATTCATTTTTCTGGTGATCTGATGGTCATCCCATCAGAATGACAGTGTTGTATACTGATAGCTACCAATATCAAGGAGAAAGTGATTGTACGTGAAGGGGGAAAATGGAAAGAGGTTTTAAAAAGATTTCCTGTGGCTTTTCATAGAAATGTCTTTTGGAAGGAAAATGGTTAAAGCATTTTTGCAAGACTAGAATAATAAAAACCTCTGAGCTAGGAGGCTCATGGGAGCTCTTCTTGTTTACAAGCCAAAGAACAGAATGTCAGAATGCTGAAACACTCTGATGGAGCACATATACCTTTACAGATATCAGATATTCAAAAAAAAAAAAAAAAGGGAGTTTTAATTACCTTAATCAGAACCTGAATATATCCCGTGGCTTTTGATGACTTGAAGTACCAGAAGCTCATCACACAAGTCCCACTTGATTCTTTCCATCTGGAACTTTTCACATGGGCTTTTTCATTTTTTAGGCCTATTGCAGTGGCCTCAAGATACAGGAATTGTCCTGGAATTAAATTTTATAGTATATTACTGAAAAAAACCCCCTTAATACTTTCAAATTAGATTCCAAAACTCAAAGTAAATACATTGACATATGAAGTATACATCCACTATAGGCCTTTTACAAGTGAACCTCAGCTTAAGATAAAAAAATAACCAGATAAAATTTTTTGTGTACTTTTTACATCAGGAATAAAGTGGAAGTAGCTTAAGACTTGAATGGATCTATGTAGAGCAGTGAGAATACTTCCATATTAACCACCTGCTCTGATTATGTATCTTTGCCCAAAGCATTAGTTGCTATTTTGAGAACACATCATACAATAGTCATATCATGTTAAGACTTCATACATGAAGTTTTCTGAAAGATAATCTTCCAAACAGCAAGTCACATTGTACAAAAATTTGTGAATCAGACAGAAAACCTTCAAATACATATAAATCACTCGGTGTCCTTAATGACTCACATTACCTTTGGCCATCTGTACTCTGTAATGTATGAATATCAACTCAAAGTTATGTTATTTATTCAGAGGAAACTGAAAATATAGATGTCTACAGCTAGTATTTTCCAAAAAACACCACAGTTCTCAAGCTTTCCATTTTTACTAGTAATAGGACGTATAATAAATTCTGCAAGTTTTCAATTGGATTCTTTTCTTTTGAACAAAACCAAACTCTGTATTTCACATAAACAAAAATGTAATATAAGGAACTCATTGATAAATTATAACTGCACATCTGCTGAAGTTTGTATATTAATTTGAGAAAGAAATTTTACTTCATAAGAGGTGGAATAAAATTGGTTCATTCTAACTTTGACACTTCTCTGGTTAAGTTACAACAAAAGATATTTGTCATAATACTATGGGATGAGAAATTTGCTTTTTCCCTGAGGTAAAGCATATATTTAACAAGTGACATATATATGATTATATTTAAACTAAAGACACAGTTTGAAAATGCAAATGAATGGGTTTTTTCTTTGAAATACCATGTACATAAACACTATGAGATAAGAAAACTGTGCCATATCACAGCTTTGGCATTTGCTAGGAAGATATGGCTAGACTGGCTTGAGTGCTGGGCATGCTGATGTTTGTTAACACCTGCTTAATATCAGGCAAATGACTCCTTCTTGGAGGAAACCAAAGCAAAGCAACCCAATTCAAAAAACATCTTCAGAAGAAAACTTGGCTGACCGAGATGGCAGACAAGGAACACTCTGAAAGGCCCCTTGATCTAAATAACTAGGACCAGTGCTGTGGGACATTGTACTGTTCACAATCAGTCAAGCTTAGCTAGGAGATAACAGGACTTAATGTCACTTCATTTCAATATCAATGATACAGTTCCAGTCATAACCACATTTTCAATGTTGAAAATGGAAGTGCTAATAGAAGAGTCAGACTTAAGCGATTGCTAGATGTAAGCTCAAGATCTGTTGTTTTTTAAGTGCTGAAATGAATGCTGCAGCATTCTCTACCACAAATGACAAAATTTTAACAGCTGAGCTGAATTTTGTTTTGGTTCTCTCCCGATGAACACAATTACTAAGTGCTATCAGTACTAACAGTATGGGCAGAATCCACCTTCACTTTCGAAAATTTGACCACTTAAAATTGTCAAAAACAGGAATACATCAGAGGGAATTTCTCTGCATCTTACTTTGAGGTCAGTGAAATGCAACCAGTCTCAAAGTTTAAAAATATATGACTATATAATCTTTATGATTATTTCTGCCTGTTTCACCCTCAGTCTCCTTGGCAAGCCATCACTAGCCCCTGAGTTTCTACATATCTTCAAGGAAACTTTGGTTTTATTGGATTTTGTCCTTCAGTTGTTCATGTAAACATTCAACAAATCCTTCATCTTTGTGCAACTCTATTGTGGAATATTTCAATTTAAGATCTGCTCTGAGCTCAGTTTTGATAATATATTTACCTCAGCTAGAAGACTTACAGAGGATGAAGGCACAGATCGTGTAGCAATAAGAACAGACAATGGGTACTTTGGCCAAACAAAATGGGAGTTGCACTGACACTAACAAAGAAAGTTTATTTACTTAAATTTATTTATTTAAAATGACTTAAAATCAAACTGTGAGTAGTCACTATGAGTAACTAAACTTCCTGGAAGTAAGCTTAAGCTCTTGAGAAGCAGAATCCAGTTATCTCAGCGCTGAGCTAACTTACCCTTGTAAGCTGACCAAATGCCTCTCTCCTGGCAAGTGACAAATTATCTTGCTTGACTCATACAGCAATACTTAAAGAAGAAACAACTGAGAATTATTTTTTCCTAATTTAAAGTAATTTTGCAACAGTAATTAATATCTTGATACCGTTACACACTTAGTTTATTAAAATGACACCCTGATTAGTCATGTTAGAACTCCCCTGCTGCTGGTGAAGGGATGTATGAGAAACTCTGTGAAGACAATTAAATCTTGTTCGTGAACTGACAACATACCAGTTATATTTCCAAGCGTGTGGTCCATGGGAGGTCTGAGACTTTGAGGCGAGCTGACCCCTAGCACCCAGTTAAAATTGTCTGCCAGCGAATTTTGCCAACCACATCTGCCATTCTCAAAGGTGCAGGAAGTTCCACATTCACCCTCATCTGTATTATCCCCACAGTTGTCTTCAAAATCACAGCTTTGTTCTGGTCTGTAACATTTGCCATTCTGACATTGCCAATAGCCATGTGAGCAGGAGCCTGAAAAGAGAAGAATAGGGGTGTCCTGGTGAATCACACTGCCATGCATCCCAGTGAGGTTACTGGAAGGTTACATCTCAGAGAGTTTTATATTTAGCAGGAGGAGGGTGGTCCAGAGCAGTTTTATTAAAAGCCTTTGGTTCCCCTGAAGTGCCAATCCATTATCAGTTTATTTCTTTTGTATTTTGTCAAGAGATTGCCTAAATAAATGACTATTTTCCTTTGAGGGCAAATTCCAGCCAGGCATTCCTTCACTAACAAAGCTTTCTAGTCTGACTTAATTGCTGACAGTCTCTTTTTCATTTGATGTAGTCTTAAACCATTTCACTTTAGCTGCAGAATTCAGCTTAGTTTAGCAGCACCAATTTGGAAGAAAAACCTTTTCTATTTAAACTACAGAGGTTTGCCTTTTAATAGATTTCTTTTATACTTTTTGCAGACAAGTTCAGTGGGTTGATGCTGTCCTTTTTGTGCAGTATTCCTGGCACTACTGAGGGATAATTCTGCTATTGTACAGACTGAAAATTGGAGGACTCATTTCACAGGATCCATTTCCAAGCTTTGTGTTTTCACTTCAGATCAGTTTCTGCAGTGCTTTGGATAAAAAAGCGACCCCTTCAGTATATTCTCTAATCAGCAAGGGAATACAGAATACTGAAATGAACCCCCTCCCATTTCCTTTGTCCATTCTGCTCTGCTGGAAAGAAACACATAAGCATAATTTTATTTGAGTATCACTATATTAGTTCATCAGACATAAAAATAAAATCTACACACGTATGAAAGCCATACAAATATGGGAAGAATCTGAGTAAATTGACACTGAAAGTCACCTGGTATTAAAACTATGTTTTCATTACCACTACCTTAAAGGAGAACAAGATGCAGCTAAATGAAATTCATGTAAGGCTGAATAATAGCTTATTTGTTAACATGAAGAAAACGAGTTATGTGGTGTTCAGTTGGTGTGTTGGCAACCTCCATCCCTAGGACTTTGTTTATGCCAGACTCTAAATTACAAAGGTCTCAAACTAAGTGAAAAAGCCTTGGAGCACTTCTTTGCTGTAAGCTTTGGGTAAAGTGAAAATGAGCTGTGAATTGCTAGATGTTAGTTAAAGAAATTAGATATTAGCCCCTCTTTTTAAAGTAAAAAATCTTTACACATACTTCTTAAAAAGAAATAAATATTTAAAATAAACATCAAAATATCATTACAATATCTAGCAAGTTCTCCAGGGAAATGATTCCTTTTAAATTCCTGATTTCCCAGTAACATACTTATTTCCCAGATACATACTTTTATAAGTATGTATCATATTTACACTAGAGTCCTGTGTATGATTTGCCTTTTAGCAGTTGCCAGAAGCAAGCCTCAATGAGACTGATAATGACTTCGAAAGCCAGGAAAATCAGGCAAAATATCCAGAGCAAGAGACAAGGAAAATGGGTAGGCTCTGCTGAGAAGAAAAAGAAAAAAATATTTGAAGTTAATGGTTACAAGTTTATGAAAACATCAGTGTGATTTTTGTTAGTACATAATCTCTGAACATGGTCCCAGCCAAAAGAATGGAGTAATTATGTACCAGTCAGTGTCTACTTATTGTAACCTGAAAGACAACTGGAGCCTGTCAGTAACTTCTCATCTCTATCAATCTGCTTCAAAATTTCAGTCACCTGTGTTATTTCCCAAAGTGCAACAGAGATTTGTTTAAAAATTTCTGCCTCATTTAAGTGGCATCTATATTTAGGAGCAAGTTATTATAACCTTACATTCCTTTTGTGTAATTGCACTAAAAATTGAAACAAACAAAAAAATTTGTTGTCAGAAAACTAGGAATTTAAATTTTAGTACGTAGTCCATGCTTGGAAATACTTTTCCTTTCTGTGACTGTGATAAATAATTACAATAACTATTGCATTTTGAGATCCCTTTGTAGCATTGCTTCCAGTTTCAGGTTGGAGAAAAAAAGTGGAGTTGATAAGTGGAAGTCTTTGTTTTCTGAGGAAAAGCAAAAAAATCCATCTTGAATCCTGGCATGAATGAATCTTTTCAAGCATGTGTAATGAATGATATTACACTGTCTAACTGAGTCTGTAACGTGACTTGCTTCTGGATTTACTTCTGTAGTATGTTTGCTCTTTAAATGACATATCTGTAAAAAAACCCCAAACATCTAGAAGAAAAATGAGGTTTTGAGCTCTTTTCCTTTTCTTCTTTACGTTTTCTCTACCCTAACAGTCCAAAGTCTGTTATATAGATGCTTTTGGCTAAAATAGGGATATTTCATTGAGAAGAACTTCTCCTTAGCAAAGCTTTTTCCTCCAAGCAGTGTTACTGAAAGATTTTTAGCAGGTAGACTTTTTATCCTGTATGGCAACTGTATCAATGCACTAGGCTGCAGTAGGCTCAAAGAAGCTGTCACTGGCTTTCGGATCAATAATCTCTGAATGAAGGAAGATTTACACAACAGAGGAAAAGTGCTGCAGCAGTTAATAAAAGGTTTGCTTTATATACCCTGAGTAAAATCAAGCAAACTCTGGCAACAATGATTATGTTCTTAAAGAAGTAATTCTACGGCCTGTGTCACCTCAGGACTTTTCTATGAAACAGCTAATTTTTTATATAATTTCATATCACAGTAATAAATTTATTGCTTGTTTAGCTCCTCTCTGAAAAGAAATTAAAATAACATTTTCAATCCTCTAACATTAATTAACTTCATTAATTTATAAGTTGATACACAAGCACCTTCTTATTTACTCTTTTCTTTCACTTTAACAGATGGATGTATTTGAGAAGGACTTGCTTTTTTGTACTATCCCTTAGAAGATTTAAAGATCTCCAAATGATCTTCCTACATCTCTTCAGAAACACTTACTTAGACCTAAAGCTATTTTTTTTGTCACACACATTTTTTATTGCTTGCTTCTTCCATGATATTTGGTTTGCCTTTCATTTCAGGATAAACATCCTTCATCCTTTCCTTTTGAAAGCCATAGGGAGTTAAAAAGAAATAATTGAATGACACATATGACTTTAATGTTAAAATCCATTGTAAGTTCTCATCAAGTGTTTGGACTCATATCTGACTATGCAATCATTTAATTTTCTCTCAATATTGATGAAAAGAAACTGTGTCGTATTTGCTTGGATTGATCATGACAGATTTCTAAAGAAATTGTCTGATTACTTGCTTATATTGAGTGACCAAATGGAGATCAATTAATGTAATTTATAAGAGATAAGCTTAAGAAACAGCTTGATCATGTTCTGTAATTACCTGTAAGAAGACAAGCAGTGATAGTTGAAAACCCCAATCTAGTAGAAAAGATGAAATTAGTGCAGCTGGAATTAAAATAAAATTATTGAGTAACTAACCATTGAACAGATAACCAAAGACTGTTATAAATACTCTATTGGTTAAGTGCTTTAAATAGAGACTGATTTTTCCCCAAGAGATACCCTGTAGTTTAACTTCAAATTATTCGATAAATAGGGAAAAATTTAGATAAACATCTGGTTTGTGTTATCCAGGTTAAATTACACATTCATAGAAGAGCCTTTTTTAAAAATACAAGTGTAGTTGCAAAACTTCATTTGCTTATATGATTATGAGATTTTGTAACAGATAAACTAGATGTTTATCCTTGTCTATGATAGCTACAAAGTAGAGATGAAAATCTCCAATTTCTCAATTTGATTCCAGTCTTCTTGAATGTAATATTTTAAATATCTCTGCTTGTTGGAAATAAATTCAGTACAATTATTAAAAATAAATAAGATCAGGTCTTCTAGAAAAATTGCAAAAACTATTATTGTATTTGGGATTGCACTAGTTACAATGCTACTAATAAACATTTAAAGCTTAATTCTAATAATTTAAACTTGATCCTCTTTCAGTTCCTACTTTGTATCAATATTGATTTAAAATCACCAGCAAGCTAATTCATGTTTAAAATGACAGGAAAAAAACCTGATTATAACAATATTTCAAAAGTTGTTAACCATTTCCTGCTTAAACTTATTATGTGTAATGGTATTATCAGCTCTGGTTTTTATTTCTAAATACAACCAAATTAATTGGACATCTTATAGTTCTCAAACATATCAGAGTAACACATCAGTGGCTTGAAAAGCTAGATTTGCTTCAAAATATTTTCAAAACACTCTATTGACATTCACTTAGCTCAAAGTATACCTATTCTTAAATCAGAGCTACAATTCCTGTAAAATCATAATCTGGTATAGAGGTGAGAGTAATTAAACAGCAGGCTAAGAGTTTGACATCACAGGGATAGGGACTCTAGATAATTTAGATCTCTGAGTTTGTCCTTGCAACTCCATTATGATTCTTGCTCTGAGCTGACATTACTGCATGACTGAATTGTATTGCATCCTTAAAAAAAAACCCTAATTGTTAACAAGAGCCTCTTTTCTCTGGTATCTCACTATAGCACAACCCAAGAATAAAGATTAAAGTGCTTTCATCACACTTGACGATGCATTGTACTACCAGCTTTGTACAGGAATGTGTAAAGTTCATTTCATTTCAAAAGTAAAGTGTTGGAAATAAGAAGGATTTTAAAAGATTTTCAGAAGTTGAAGTGTTAGAAAAAAACATGATGGCTTACAAACTACTACACATTTTCTGTCTTTTCTTTGTAAGCTAGTCCGTTTTTTCTAGGACCGAGTGCAAACATTCGGATTTTTAGCTTTGCAAACCTCTCAAGTACCTTGATACATTGATTTGCATTCTGAGTAACTGAAAGCTTAAAGAACAACAGCTTGAGATCATTTGCAAAAGTGGCTTTGAGGAGAAAAAGTTTCTCCCATGCCAAAGAGATGATTAAGGCTTCTCCAACAACCAAAACTTCCTCAATTGATTTCTTATCTTGTCCATTTCTACATACAAACACAAGAGAAGTAATCACTTCTCTTTTAGAGAATACTTTTAGAAAATGTTTGTCTGGCAAACTAAGGCATGAAAAAAAGACATGGCTTAAGAAGTAAAAGTATAAAACAGTCACTGAGTGATTGTATAATGTGTTCACAAGACCTCATACATCTTTTCCAGGCACTAGCATTGTGTTTGACAAGTGATACACTGAGAAATGTGTTTAAATTGGCTGTTCACTATTTAATGGGAAGGTAACAAATTATGTATAGCTATTACCAGTTGGGGTTCTGTACTATTTATGAATGTCAATCTATTCTCTTAAGTCACTATCCAACAATACAAATATAAATGACAGAAGAAATTGCTCTTCAAGATTCTCAGTTATGTACAGATAAGATGAAAGAGCTGCAGGAAGCATAATTTGCATAGAATTTCTATAAACAGTTAAAACATTTAAACACAGATATGTTTAAACTCTTTAGCCATACCTGAGTAAGAGTCAGGTTTAGGAGAAACTGAAAAAGTCCAAAACTGGTTAAAATGAATCTCATAACCCCTATGAGTCCTTCATCTCACTGCTTGGTAGGAATAAGGTTCAGGATTACTGTATTTATTATATGATATTAAAAAACTTTCTATCTAGACAGATGTCTAGTGAGATGAAGAGCATATGACTATTAAAAGATTTTATTGATGTCTTGAACAGTCTTCCACAGATCTTTGAGCCTCCACTGGAAAGGTCAATAGGAAAATGAAAAATGTGTGATGCTTAGAAAAGAAAGAGAGCAACAAACTCTTCAATCACTCAGTATCCCAAAGAAACATAGCTTTTAACATGTTCAGCTTTTCCCTTTCCTCTGTATTACAGTCATATACATTCTCTGACAATTAACTGTACCTCAACTCAGCATGCATTCACAGTTAGCAGCACTCTTTTGAGGCAAGCAGATAGTAGCACATAAGTTTAGCAAGTGACTGAACAAGGAAACAGCAGAACAGCTTATGGCTGAAATGAGAGCCCTGATGAAATTGTTTCATCTCACTTCATAGAAACCTGGGTTTTAAAAGATATTGCTCAAATCACTAGGCCTAGTTCATTTTTATGAAAGGCAGTGACCTCAAGCAATCCTCTGCCTTCAATATAATCAGTAACTTTCTCCATTGCTGCTACCAAAAGGTTATTTTCCAGTTTTCAGATAAGGGATCCTTTTAGCATCTATCCTAAATTTATTCATGACCAGTTCAGACACACTGATGTGTATGCAAGCTCTGTCATTCAGGTAAGGGAAGGTAAGGGAATCACAGAAGAAAATACAAACAGATCTAAAACCCAAACCCCAGCACCACTCAAACCCCTCATATTTACTTGGCCCAAACCTTCATTTCCAAGTCCAACAGAAGCTAAGTTCTTTCTCACATGAATGTTTTGAAGCCTAGCCACACAGCACTGGACCACTCCAAAATCAAACATAATTTTGTATGTGTGGTTGTGACAAAATAATGAGAAAGATGTTTCCTGTTGCTTTTCTGCTTTGTAATTTGAAGCTGGACATCCAAATTCAAGATCTTTGCAAAATCTAAAATAGATCTCTCAAGTTCATAGATCATGTTTCACGTGCACTAGAAAGCAGGAGAGTGCCCTGGCTAATCAAGTTCACTCATTAGCAATTTTAGCTCTTAGAACTCTTTATCTCCACTAAGATGCAAATCTTGCCTCAAAATTCAGAGTTTTAATCTTGGGTTGTACTCTGGCTTCATTACTAGAATGACTTTTTGACCAATGTCTAGCATTTACTTGGAAGTTATCATCTTGGGTATTTACATTTGGGTGCTTGTGTACATCTCCTAAAAGTTATTACACAGAATCACATGAGCATCCTTCACAGAAATTTATCCAAAAAGTTATAGGATGTGTATGAATAAATCGCTGTCCCTGACTGGCACAACAGCAATAGCTCTGCTATAGAAAGGATGTTTTCCTCCTTGTATGCAGAGAGAGGCAAGGTTTGTGCTTAAAATAGCATTTGTTAAAGATTTGTTATCCTATTGCAAAAAAGTTAAGAATAACAATAAAGTTTCTCTCTTGGATACTGAATCTTAGTTGCCATGTTAGCTACTATTTATTCCTGATTACTAGGTCACTAGATCTATCATCCTAATTAGGTTTTATATATCCCACTAAAACATTTATTGAAGAGTGATGAGTAAGACATAAGTGGGTTTAAAAGCTTATGATCAAACCCATGCTTGAGTTTATCATAACGCAATAATCATAACTTGCTATTGATATTGTCACTTGAAAGGGAACTAGTGTAGCTCTTATGTGTTTTCTCAGTTGTGGAAGACTTTCTTCAGAACAGAGGTTCTGCTGGCATAGAGCCTTTGTGGGTGTGTGCTGTTTTTCTTGCAGAGGCGTGGAAAATGCCAGAATATCACAAGAAGAGATATTTCAGCCATGTTTCTCAAGTTTATAGTCTTAAACAGTTTGAAAATTAGAAGGTAGTATTTGCTTTAGGACTGTAAAGTGATTTTATATATAAATATGCATTACTATATATATTATATATATATATATAAAATATTTCAACTAAACAATCCAGATTAATTAATACTGAAATTCAAAAACTAATCTTTCAATCATTTTTTGGGTCATCTATTCTATGATAATTTATCACAG
This sequence comes from Colius striatus, assembly GCF_028858725.1. Lineage (NCBI taxonomy): Eukaryota > Metazoa > Chordata > Aves > Coliiformes > Coliidae > Colius > Colius striatus. The sequence continues at coordinate 53,649,194 of NC_084763.1, forward strand.
TATAAAATGAGTGTTTCACCTTTCTCTCTCAATTCCCTATCACATGCGCTTCATGGAAGTATGTTGTTAGAACTCTTCAGAAAACTAGGATTATTCTCACAGAAAAAATAATTACATTGATTTTCTGGGTCTCAATCACTGAAATTTATATAAATTTTCTTCTGATGTAACACTTTGTCTTACCAATTCATCTTCAAATTCATTGTATAGAATAGATTATTTTTTTTTTAGAAAATCATCTGAAATTATTTTTCATTGTGCTAATAAAACACCTTTTTATATCACACCTTTAAATGCTTGTGCATTCTCCATCTGATCACACAAAGTGCTACAGGATGAAGTTTAACAAAATATGTGGTTACAAACTGTATTGTTCTACACATGTAAGCACACATTCAAATAGGGGAAAGACCTAAGGAGTCAAAAAACAAGTAGAATTTAAGCAGCAGAATGATGGAAACTACTTAGTCTGTTTGAAAAACAATTCAGGTTTTCCTTACAACCCCATATAACTGTGAATAGATCAGTAAAAACCAGATGGTAAAAGGAAACTGCAAAATATCATATCCCACACTACTGCAAAGGTACCTATTAGAAGACAGACATTTTGTTATTGTTGTGCTGGCAGCAGACCTTGCTGGCAGCAGACATTGTAAACTTAATTGTGCCTTATGGAATGACATTTCATACAAATATTAGCTTGGAAAGCTTTCTGTCATTCAAGGAAAATTCTAGTCTTTGTCAAAATATGTAAATTATGTTTACATATCCTTAAGTTGAGCTGTAATAGCATCAAAGCAAAGATGTCATATAGAAAGTCTTATGCATCTAGTTTATAAAAGCTTTTATCAAGATAAAAAAATTTGTGTACTAGGTGTCTGTAAAAATTAGCAGTGCTGGATAAAAACCTCAGAATACAAGAGTCTATCATTAGTTCAAAGTATACACAGACTAAACAAGAAAGCATATTTCAAGGCCTTCTCCTATAACAGCTATGAATTATTTCTAATTTCTTAATTTGTAGTGTTTTGAAGGCAATATTCTGACCTTTCAGATTTTCCTTTGAAGCTGACCTGGTATCACTCATCATCTTCAACCTGTGCTGTGAAACTTTTGCAAAGTAATACTAGAGGCATTAGTTTATATAATATTACTTGTCAGAGACCATTCAGAGTCTAATGTCTTGAATCTAAATTAATGTCTCCTTAATGTCTCAGCCTTGAATACCTGCAGTATCCAGGCATACAAGAATTTTACTGTAGTTCCATACACAAAAATGCCAATGACAACAAATGGAGAGGCTGAAGGCCTGAGGTGACACTTTGTGAGAGCAGATGAAAGACATGAGACTATTTCAAAGGGAGAAGATTTAGAATAGAATGGAAGGATCTAATGAAGACAGAAGCTCATCTCTGCAAGGTGAATACAAGAGGGAAATGATAATACAGCCATCGAGAATGGCAGGTTGCAGTCACTAAATGTGGCCAGAAGCAGAAGTCATAGGAGAGGACATCATGCAACACAGTCCCACAATAACTGCTTAGTCTAAAGTTAAAGTGTGTGTCACATGCCATTAATAAGATATTGCACCAGTATTATGGGAAACATTCCATATCTTCCAGCACTCTGAGGCTGTCAACATCACTTGGCAGTCATTTCTGCTTAAGCTAGCAGTAGAGCAAATCAGACCACATTTCTGATAAAGCAAATCTAAACCAACCTGTAGGAGATGATGAAAATAAAACTATGTAAAAAAGAGTTCTAAAATAAAAACTTAGATGGTATTTAGCTCACAAAGCAATATATACCTCTAGGTTTACATGTAGGCAAGTGTCTAGGTTGCCATTAAAACTGTTGGAGGTCTGGACAGTAACAATCATTACTTTAAAGAGTGATCACATCATGCTACAATAAAACTTTATTTGATTGCCCATACACATAGTATTGGAAAATATGTAAAGGGCACACACTTTCCATACATCCTGTTACACACCTGTCAGCACTGTAGGAATTTCTGACACCCTACTGCATCAGAAACAACAACAAATGCCTTTATATGGGCAATTCAGTTTTGTCAAGTGACTGGGAGGTAAAACAGTATAGTACATCGTTTGTAGTTGGAATTTAGATAATTGACAAATCTTGGCATCTAATTTGCATCTCAACTTGGAGATGAATCCCACTCTAAATATGTCAAGTCTTAGATAAGTCTGATAAAATTTGGACGTACTTTACCTAAATATTCCTCACGCTCATTATAAAGGTTTTATTTACCTGTCCTGTTCCCTCCAAATTATTTTGTTGTTCAGATACCTAAAAATACAGCATAGGAACAATAACTTCTTTCCTCAAACAAAGAAACATTTACTAAAACAGACAGGTGCAGAAAAGAATCTTTGTTCTCTCCAGTTCACCAACATATTCACTCTCTGGTCTAATTGAAGAGGAAAATTTGCTAGTTGTTTTTTCCATAAGCTTGGTGAAGATCATGCAGCCTCAGTCAGTAACCTCCCATAATTTTTTCTTGAGGGCAACCTCTGTGATTACTAGTGACACAACCTTTGCTTATCTTTTGGATAGTCAGAAGCTTCCACAGATCAAATAACCACTCTTTTTGAGTTTTCATTTCTTCAATCTCTTCTCCTTGTGTGAGACATGAAAGATGATCAGATTTCTAAGCATAAAGTGAGTGTGGTCCTTTAGCATTCAAGAGTGATTTGTACATTTTTACAGTTAGCAGTCTTTTTTACCACTTATTTGGTTATTAACTTTTTTAATCCTACCACTAAACAGCAATCCAGGCATATCTTGTGAAAGCTACAATATCATTCTACTTGGTAGGTATATTCTGGTGAAAAGTTTGAGAACGAAGTCAATCACAGAATGAAAATAAAGCTGTGCAGTGAATTGCCTCAAATCTTCTTTGATACAAAGTACAAAATATGAACTGAGCTTTCAAATAAAATTTATGTATATCTTATGCAAAACTATGGTTTTCTGTACCTGATGTATAGCACATTGAAAATGTAAACACTGCAACTAGGAAATCAAGATGCGGTCCAAAGTGACTGCTGGTCAGTATGTGCTGAAAAGCCACTGCAAATTGAACTTGTTTCCTACATTTACAGAGGCAGAGAAAAGGCACAAGCAGATGCCTCCAGTCTTAAGAACATATGGAGATTTTGTTCCAGGATGTCCAGACAATTAAATGCTGAGGAAAGTTATGTCATACTAAAGGGAAAGTAGGACTAGGTATTGTGATATATAACATTCTTTTAAAATCACTTTTGCTGTTGCAATACTTCACAGTGAAAATACTATTTCTTAGAATGCTCTGCAGTGTTATTTCTCTACTTTAGATGTGTAAGAAATAAAGTACCAATTGTACTTAAATATCAGTGCAATGCTTAAAAATGGAAAAGGAAACAAAACTTTAGGATTTATCAAGACAGAGAGCAAAGAAAATGGTAGAATATCATTCCACTGTTCACTCATTTCCTAAATACTCTATGTAGACCTGATTTTATAATCTGAAAAAGTACATTTTTTTAAAAGTCAGAGTAAGATAAACATATGGAATAGTTTTCATGTAAGAAATAAGCTTAAGGATGGCTGTACAGAGATCAATATGGAGCAGGTGAGTTTTCCTGTTGTTCACTACCATTCTCAGTAAAAGATATTACCAAACAGGAGATGTGAAAAGAGTCACCTTCTTTGCAAGTGGCAGACTTGTACAACTTGCTGCCAAAAATGAAGGAAACATTCCTTTCAGGTCCCAAGAAAAGGAAATATATGTCCAAATATAGCAGAGGAAATATATTATCCAGCTATAAAAACATGCATTATTATAAATTCTTCATTGTCCTATTATGAAAAGATACCTCAAGAGCTGTCAATCTTTTCCTTAGAGAGAAAATATTTCAACTTCCATAGCAGTTATTTTCTCTAGTTGGAGACAAGAAAGAAGCAGATCTCTGCTGCACGATGTTCTTCATCCTCAGAAGTTTAGAGGCTTTCAGTAACTAGTGTGTTTCACTTTTGGTTAAACTCTCCTTTGTTTCTGCATATAAGCAGAGAAGTCTAGAAGTACAGATGTTTGCAGCTGATGATCACTGTTATTTAAGATGGCTCTAGTTTAGGAAGCTAAATCACAAAGTATTCCAGCATGATTTTTGTCACTCTTCAGAACAGTTCTGTAGGCAGAAGCAGATTTCATGCTCAGATTTCTAAATCCACATTTCAGGTGATGATCCTAACAAATATGACTGCTAAGTAATAGCTGTAAGTTGGAACTCTCAGTGCCTAAGGTAAGCTCTTGTCCAAGTGAAAATTATTAATACAGAAAAGATGGTTTACTATAAGGCTGAATTTAAACCATTGTCTCCAAGTACTGTGTCTTTGCAAAGTTCACAAAGTATATCTTAGACAAGCTACACTAAGACATCAGTCTCTGTCTTTTTTCCCAAGATTTTAGTAGCTTTTTTATTATGTACATCATAAAAGTGTTTTGGAACATCCTTTAGTATCAAAACCAAAGCTTTTAAAGTTTCTGACATTGCCACAGGGACTTGCATCTACTATTAAGAGAACAGAATCTGAAAACATCAAAAATAAATCAGAAATCTCTGCTAAGGTTTCTTTTTGGGTAACATTCATACAAAGCTGAGCTTTGCTGAAGTACCAATTTCATTTGCAATAAATTTCTGTGACTATTTTGAGATAAATATGAAGCTAAAACTACATACTGTAACTGGCAACTTATCAGAGACATATTTGGAAAACATTACCCCTACCTTTCCTGCTTATCTTGTGCTCCAAGTACAGTGTAATTTCTTGAGTTTTATGTAGTCTCATCAGTGTTGTTTCCCAGCACCTGAGCAGTGCTTAATGATATCCTAAAGCCTTCTCATTAGCAGTAGTAACAAAGCAAAGCAGCTCACATAAATTAATGATCCATTCTCCCCATAGTCCTTGACATTGGGAAATATTAACTTTGTTTTATGGATCAGAAAGACAGAGAAGTGAGATAAAATGAATTGCCACAGCCATGTAGGGAATTTGTAGTCGGTCCAGGAACAAAATGGGTTTCTTAAATTCCACTTTTGGTGGATTACATTTCAATAACTCTGATGATAAAAGTGGAAGGAAGAGATTTGCCCTCTTTTGTCTGAAAGAGTTTCTCCATCATTTGTTTCCAAGCAAACATTAGTAATAAACAAAATCAATGCTTTCAGGAGCAGCTCTTGCCTTGGGATTATTTGGATCCATTCCCATCAGATCTTTATCATTTTTGGTAACATTGTCTGAGAAGTATTTCCCTTGTGCAGTAAGTGAGGATAGTGGAAATAATTGCACCAATGCCATCCCTATACTACAAGGGAAGAGGATTAATATGGTGCCTAAACAGTATCAGTAAGAATTCCCACTAGCCAAAATGCATTAAAGCCTGCTGGTCTCACTGCAGTATATCTATATTGGCTCTGTCCTACTCAGTTCTTTGGTTTACAATAACTGTATAGTATTTCCTAAAATAAAGCTACTTAAAAGCAAGTTAGTTTCAATGTATCTTTAGCAAGATATGTGTTCTATTTCTCTTTTGAAGAAAAGATAAAGAAATGAAAGCAATGCTACTTTTCATTCTGTCCACACTTATGTACACAGTTTGTCCATAGCAAGAACATACCTGTTGGTATTGTGGGTTCTGCTGGTAAAAACTCCTGGGAAGGTAAGCACTCCCTGGAAAATGTGAGGTCATCAAGTGCTATGCCATCTTTGGGACCTTTTCCAGCTATCCCTTCAAAAACAACTTGGAAATCTTCATCTCCATCTCCAGTCAAGATCAGTGCTTTGCACTGCCAAAAATTTCCCTGGTTTCCAGTAAGATTAAGGAGAATATTTTCATGTTTTGCTGTAGTCCTCTGGTAGACAATCAATGATCCAACGTGAGCTCCATACATATGGTAATAGAAAACTATCTGTAAGCAAGAATAATGGAATGAAGTACACAATAGGTGACTACAGACACATTCTGCTATTCTATTTTTCCTAATTATTAAATTGAGCATCGTTAGATGTATCCAGAATAGCCCTTAATTTTACCAGTTCTAAAGTAATTTGATTAAAGCACACACTAACAGACTTACTAGTGATTTTTTCTTTAACTATTCCAAAGTCCAAACTTTGAAGGGAGAATTACAATACTGTGATGTCTGGTCTTGCATCCCTTTGAACAACTCTTGCATGTAAATGTGAAAGAATTAAAATAGTTGATAAAGAAAAAGAGGAATGGAACAGTGCTATTAACAACATGGGAAGTAACTTCAGTGCAGTGAACACTTTTCTCATTATGAATGTTTTTGTGCTAGATTATAGAGTGTGTAATTAGAAAATAATCTTTTCTAATATGGAAATAAAACTTCTACATGGACTGCAGAAAGGCAAAACCATAGCTAAACTAAAACACAAGAGGTCTTTGGGTTAGTAAATAGGGTTTTTTAAAACTTTATTTGTTAGTAAAAAGGGGGAAAAAGAATTATGATGTACAAAAGTAAGATCAAGTTCATAGAAAACATCAAAAATATCACTGTTAAGAGCTGTCATGATTAAACTGCTCTCAATTATTTTCAATTCAAGAGCAACAATCAAATCACAGAATCACAACATTAGAGAATCTTAAGGGTTGGAAGGAACCTCAAAAGCTCATCCAGTCCAACCCCCTGTGCCAGAGCAGGGCCATCTAGAGTAGGTCATAGAGGAAGTCATCCAGATGGGTTTGGAATGTCCCAAGAGGAGACTTCACAACCCATCTGGACAGTCCCTTCCTGTGTCCCATACCTTTCACAGTGAAGAAATTCTTCCTTATATTTCTTTGGAACCTCTTATATTCCAGGTTATACCCTTTTTGCCTCTTGTCCTGTCATAGGCCATCACTGAGAACAGCCTGGCTCCATCCTCCTGACACCCACCCCTTACGTATTTGCAGATATTAATGAGGCTACCCCTCAGTCTCCTCGTCTCCAAGCTGAAGAGCCCAAGCTCCCTCAGCCTTTCACCACAAGGGAGATGACTCCACTCCATCATCTTTGTGGCCCTGAGCTGAACTCTCTCCAGCAGTTCCATGTCATTCTTGAACCAAGTGGCCCAGAACTAGACACAATATTCCAGATGTGGTCTCACGAGGGCAGAGTAGAGGGGGAGCAGAACCTCTCTGCACCTACTGCCCAAAGCCCTTCTAATACACCCCAGGATGCCATTGGCCTTCTTGGCCACGAGGGCACATTGCTGGCTCATGCTCATCCTGCTGCCCACCAAGACCCCCAGATCCCTTTCCCGTATACTACTCTCTGAGTTCATTCCCCAACCTATACTGGCACATGGGGTTATTCTTTCCCAGCTGCAAGACTCTGCACTTGTCCTTGTTGAATTTCATCAGATTTCTCCCTGCCCAACTCTCCAGCCTGTCCAGATCTCATTGAATGGCAGTACAGTCTCTGGTGTGTCAGTCTCTCCCCCTAGTTTGGTATCATCAGCAGACTTGCTGACAGTGCCCTCTGTTCCCTCATCAAGGTCATTAATGAATATAGTGAACAGTACTGGTCCCAGTACTGACCTCTGAGGGACTCCACTAGATACAGACCTCCAACTAGACACTGCCCTATCGATCACAACTCTCTGCCTCCTTTCCTTCAACTAGTTAACAGCCCACCTCACTACTTGATCATCCAGCCCACACTTTCTCAGTTTTGCTGTGAGGATGCTGTGGGAGATGGTGTCAAATGCTTTACTGAAATTGACAAACCACATCCACTGCACTACCACCATCTATTCACCTGTTTACATCTTCATAAAAGGCTATTAGGTTAGTCAAATGACTTCTCCTTTGGTAAAATCATGTTGACTGCTCCCAATGACCCTCTTGTCCTTTAAATGCCTGGAGACAGCGCCCAGGATAAGTTGTTCCATCACCTTTCCAGGGATAGAGGTGAAGCTGACTGGTCTGTAGTTACCTGGGCCCTACTTCTTGCCCTTTCTGAAGAGTGGAGTGACATTTGCTTTCCTCCAGTCCTCAGGCACCTCTCCTGTTCTCCACAACTTACTTAAGATGATGGAGAGTGGTTTAGCAATGACTTCCACCAGCTCCCTCAGCATCTGTGAGCATCAGGGACCCTGGATTTATGTACATCCAGACTGCTCAACTGATCCTTAACCTCATCAACCAAACAAAACTCCTCCTTTAACCTGACTTCCTGTGGAGTGTGGGGCTCCTGAGGACAGTCTCCAGCACTACAGACAGACAAAGAAAGCTTTGTACTTGACACAATTTGTATTTGATCAATTTAACATTTAATCTAGTTCAATATCTTGTTTCTGTCAAATATCAGAATATCTTCAAGAATGATGTAATATCCCAAAAGAAAGCAATTCATGCTCTAATTCTGAGGACATCTGTAGCTCAAATTTCTTCCTAGTCTAATGCATAGCACAATCCCTAAAGAAAAAATCCTTTCTCTTATTTATAATAGCTGTAAAAACATAATAACAAATATTATGATGCTCATGTAAATGTAGTCGTATCTCTTTGTGTTTTTCAGCATGATGTTCATGTAACAGACTGACAGATGCATTCAGAATGATGTTTTATGAAACTAAAAGTTATCACTTTAGCAAAAACTATAAAAGATGTATCAGAACTAGAAATCTTTTAAATCCAGCTCTGTAAAGAAATGATCAAGTTGAAATTACTACAATTTGCTGTAATGTTCTGGAAAATAAAGGCTTACTTTTCTTCATTCTCTAGAACATCCAAAGCCTTCTGTTATGCATCTTTTCATTTGCAGTTGTACTATTTGAAAACCAATAGTCACTATATTTATACATGTTTTCTACCTAAAAATCACAAAGCATTACGTAGCTGTATGCTGCCTAGGGTGAGCATAAGATGTATTGGAAATCAGACACAGTGTTCACTGTCAACCTCATCTGAATCTCTCAGAGTACTGACTTAGAGAAATCATTCTTCTCTTGCAATAAGTTGAATATTTTCTTACAATTTCAAGGATATAAGATCAGGTCCTGACTCTTCTACAAGATACTTGAGTTTTTTCTCAATAAATCTTTCAGTGATCATGTTAATTAGGAATATCATCTTTTTGCAATCTAGACATCAAATTTTGCATTCCTGTTAGTACCACACCCCCACATACCTTGCAGTTTTTATTCCTTCTGCTTAGGACAGGACTAGAAATCCTGGCTTTCTTTCCTGGCAGCTGAAGAAATGAACTCTTTATAAAAATATAATAACCAGATGGCTCTTGCAATGTATGATCAGTAGCTGGTCCAGTGCCTTCTTTTGTAGCACTGCTAGTTCTGAGGTTCCAGTCAAAATCGTCATCTTCGTCTTGCTTCCATCCACAAAGATCAAACTCAAAATTGCAATTCCCAATAGATGTACCTGAAAGATATTTGCACACACATGAAAAGAGATTTTTTTTTCTACAATAAATTAATTATGTACATAAACTATAACCTAGAGAAAAACCTTTTTTTTTTTTTAGGGAAAAAAGCGCACTTGAATATAAAAAAGAATATCCATGTATCTTATTAAACAGAGCATTTTTCATGTTCTAGGATATATAATAGGATAGGAAAAAACTATAAATATATGAAGTAGGTTGTTGGGATAAAAGTAATCAAATGTAACAATGTCTTTTAGAACAAGCTGAATAGCTCTTTGGGGTCTTACAGGCAGAGGTCAATTGGTGCCCTCCACAGAATACATAAGGCAGAAAACTGGCCTCTTTTGGGGTGAACATATTAGGGTCAGGTGAAAATAGTAACAATTGCCTACATTTAGGGAACAGAAACCCCCACAAATGCATATATCAAGCACCATAAAGACACACATAAGTAAAACATAATGTGTTATAAAGCAGTAGCTCAGCTAATATGCAAACACAGGTGATTATCCACATTTCTCTTTAATTTTATTTAATGTCTAGAAAAGAAAACTGTCATAACTGTGGTTGATTTTTATATGAAACAATATGCATGTTCTTTACTGATTTTACAGTCTTGAATGTCAAAATAACCAGCATGATGAGCCAGCTATCCACACAAATTGAGGTTAAGTCAATTGTACCACTCCAGAAGTTTAAGCTGTGTACATTTTTTCCTCTATGCATCTGTAACTTCATTATAATGATTACCAAGTAAGACTAAACTTGCAGAAATAAGCTGGGATTTTGGCAAAGCCTTTAAGAGACTTTCAACTGTGCCCTGATATTCTTACTATTATTGCTAGAAAGTGCTTTGAAGATAAATTTTGAATCTGTATGGATCATTTGGTCTGACAATATAAGAAATGACAAAAGCTCTCTTGTAAAACGTAAACAGAACCTGAGCCTCTTCCGGGGTCTGATAAAGTTCAGCCATTTAAAAGTTGCTTTCTTTAATTGGCAGCTGGTCAGAAGACTCAGTAATGAGGCCAAGGAGTTAAAATTCATGAAGTCTACACATGGACCAAAACAGTACAGACAGCTACCTCTAAAATTTCAGGCTGAAATCAGATGAAAGATCTCTTCCTTGTATTTTAATTTGTGGACGTGCTACGGGTGAAAAAGAAGCCAGAAACTTTTTCTTAATAATATAGACTGTCAAGCAAAATAACTTCACTTCATCTGACATAACTAAAAAAAATCCCAAATCTGTTGTGCTAAATGATCTTATTATTTTGCAAAACACAAATCGTAGTTTATGTCAACTGAATGTAACTGCCAATAAATTGTTTTACCTCTCATCTTTTGCTGTAAGACCATTTAGTTAATTAATATTTCAGAATCTCAGCTAAACAAATTCCTTCAATTATTTACAAATTCCACCCCTAGTCAGTACAATTTATGTGTGCAAGTGACTCGTTTTAAAGGCATGTTGTCATGAATCAAAACCTTAAGATGGAGTTATTGAACATCCCTGCTAATGCTGTATGTACTGTATGTTACCTAAATTTAGATTTCTGTGTAGGATCTCTATATTAAACAAAGAAAAATACTCTTATGTACAGGATAATTTAATCTAAGTCAAACAATCCATTTAAAATTACATGAACTTCAGCCTGAAAGTGAGTCACTCCACTGATGAAAAAGAGAACTTAGGCAGGATGTTTAGAAGCTCAAGTTACAGCAGACAACTATGCACTTACATATTCAATTTCTAGTAGGAGATACTTCTATGAAGAGCTTTGAACTCTTAGTAATGAAGTACAACAGCAAAGCTAATCCTCTTGTCTTTGGAGCACTGACACAGAGCCACTGAATTTATCTACTGGCCAAGAGCTTAATTTCAGAAAAACACTTCACAGTAGGTACACACCACTAGGTAACAGAAGATCTAATGTGTCTTAGTTTATTGCAAAGTTGGTAAATGTAGCAAATTTAAGTTAAAATATTCCCAAAACTTATGCCTAGATGAACAAGAAGTATGGAGATATAAAAGCAGATCTGTAGAGTAAAACACCTGATGCTGAGGACATGATGGCATTTAGGGGAGTGGAAGAGGAAAGGGTACTGAAGGTGGTATAGACTGACCCTGATGGCTGAATGACCATTAGTGGTTAGAAGACATTTGATGCCCTCCTGGAGCTCACTTTTCACTTTATTTTCTAATGAAATGAGCCTGTTTCACATGTTTGGGCACACACTACAGGGCAAACCAAATCACAATCAATAGGAACAACTGAGAGATTTGTTCAGAAGCAAACTGATTAGCTACACTAAACATTAATCAAGCTCAGACAAAACCAAATGTCTACCAAGTATAGCCACTCGCACTGGAACTAATCCACATTTCCAAAGGGAAAAACACTACTTCTCTCAGAGTTTTTTCTACAAAATCTAATTTACTAGATTCCATAAAACAACATTTCTACCCCAAGGAGACATTCCTGACTCAATCTAACAAGAGCTGCCTCAGACACTCTCTTCTGATACCATGATAACCTCAAGCAGCATAAGGCAAATCCTGGCAGTTTCTGAAGGAGTGTTACCACGCCTTATCTCTCCAGTATTGTTGTGATTTGTTCTCTTCTCATATATCTGTATTAAGCAAGTAGTACTAGTGACATTATACTTAAAGAGAACTCTGGGCATGGATCTCTCATTCAGTATCTAATGGAATAATTTTGAAACATTTGACAAATCAATGTATCTGTTAAAACGTGTACTTGACTTATTTTACAGCACTGACATCATGCAACTAGCTAAAAAAAGACCTCTACCAAGGGAACAAAACCAGGGCACAGATCTGTCAATAGTAATTTAACAGCTTTATGAAGCATAGTTTATATCCCAGCAGTCTAGACATTGATAATTAGACTTAGTGAGTCTGATTGGTGAGTCTAAAAACTATTGTCACGTGACATTGTCCTATTCACATTCTGGAGTTTCAGGAATATAAGAGATTAGGATCTATTTCTTTCTGTATGGTGCATAAAGATTTAATTAACTGAGAAATGACTCTTCATTCACATGGCAAACCACATCTACAATCAGAAGTAGAGATCTACTAGGCCTACTGATAAAAAGTACTTAGAAGATGCCTGAAAACTGCACAGTTTTCATATCTTTTGAACACAATTGCCATGCCTGACCAAAATTGCCAATTTCTTACTTCCTATGTTTTGGCCTTCTGAGTTTGTGGTTTTCAGACTACTGTTCTGTGGCTCACCAGTAAGGAAACTACTCCTCTATGATTACTGCAAAGAATGAAAAAAACCTTCACAAAAAGTGGAAAGATACGTTTCCTATCATTCTGTTCTCTTTGGAAGGATCTTGCCTCATGAAAAAGCCGTGAAAACGGAACAAGCATTTTTCTTTTAGATGTCTTTTCAGTAAGTGGTGTATTATATCTTCCTACTTTAATAAATATATAAGGCAGAGGAAGCACCAACAAAAGTACCCCAAAATTCTCCAGCACATTAGCGGAAATTTATAACAGCATATCTATTTCAACAACTAGTCTAATTTCTAACTGTTGCTGACAAGACTATTGAATAAAGCACTCCTAGACCTTACAGAGTCATAACTGGTCACCAAGCATTTCAACTATGAAATGATATTATTTTTTTATCTGGGGCAAAATCCATATTGAGAAAGTAATTTTAACTTTAATCAGCAGAAGAAAAAGCACTTTACAGGAAAGCATTTTCTTTACAGAACTGTCTCAGTTTATCTCTTTTCCAGTTGGGAATAAGAATGAAATACTTTAAGGGATTGCAAAAAAATCTCACAGGTTCTGAATATTTTGGAAAATAATAGCCAAAATACAAGAATCTTTTTCAAGAGAGCAATTCCAACTTGACATGCTCCTCATTTTGAGTTGTAGGAGGTCTGAACTTGAGCCCATATAACTTACTAACATGTTATTGCTGGCTTGGAAATCACTGAGAAGTTTAATAGTACAAAAATAAGTTGCCAGACACAGGTCCTTATGTTCATAGAATATCAGCATACTTTTATTTCACCGAATTGTATTCACTGATAATTTTATCAACTTTATTCATCATCTCAATAAAAATGAGGCAACTGTTCATATGGTCTCAAATACTGCACATTTAGGAAGCATTTCCTATGATTATAGTAGAAAAAATAAATTGTTAGTAGTATATATTGTGATCTCTTTTTCCAGAGGAGAACCAGTTTGATATGAAATATTCATTGAATTCAATACAGTAGCTGCTTTTACTTGATATCTCTTGTAAAACCAACATTGTACCGTATTGAGATTAAAATGATTTGTTAAGAGACCTGACAATCCTTGAAATATCAAAGGAGGTAGGTGTCTCACATCCCTAAGGTATTAGGCTTGAAGTGTTTCTTTCTGCCTTAATACATTCTTTTCATATGGAAAACAGGAGATTTTTATTCTGCTTTTAAAGACAGATACTTTCTGAATTTTTTAAAGAAATTAACTAACAATTTGTATTTTCAATCATATGATTTCAAATTAAATAATAGTAATTTAAAATCCTTAAAAGGCAAGGAATAGAATTAAACTATTACCTTCGTGTTTGCTTGCTTAGCTGATAAGTTGGCAAAAGTATTCAAGTAATAACAATTCACAGCAGATACAGTTACTTATGGTAATTATATTTTTAAAATCCCTACCACACTTACTGCAAATAGCAGGGCTCTCATCTGAGTTATCTGCACAGTCATTTACAAAATCACACAGATTATCTTTCGGGATACAGTAATTGTTGGCACATGTGAATTCCTCTGATGTGCAAGGTCTGCCTGGGATGAGCAAAGGGGAACAATCTTCAAAGGTAATATCATCCACTGCCACATCTCCCATGTAGCTGACACCACGTTTTGCCCTGAAAACAACCTAATAAAAATTACAGAGCTGTTACAGTAAGACACTATTAAGACATATAAAAGTTTAGACATGCCACATGAATAGAATAGAGATTATGACAGTCCTTGTAAGTCTTGGAATGTGAAATGCTCAGTTCTCACTGTCAAAGCACAGTCCTATGAGAGCTTGTACAACTGCTTGTACAAATCTTTCGCTATAGTTATTGAAGAATCATCTTATATCATCAATCAAGTAAAAAATACACAAACAGAAAACATCCAAACAAAACAAACTGATATTAGTCCCCACTCATCCTGAATTACTAGCAAGGGTTCTACCTAGTTCTCCAAAGGAAGTATGAAAAAGATTAGTCTGAGTCATTCATCAGTTCTGCCTACGATTGTACAAAGAATGTTGAAGTTTTATTAAAAAACAACTAAGACAGAAGTATCAGTGAGTGCAACACATTTTAAAATATGTTCCTGGCTGTCTCTGTTTTGTTTACAAGGATGCAAACAAGTGACATAGTCACTACCCCTGGTGTGGGATCTTTTATGAAGCGCAAACAAATCTCTGCTCCACTACTTCTCTCTACAGGATGCAGGCTGGTCTGTGCTCCAAAAACATCTCCTCTTCTCTTCCCTCACTGACCTTGGGGTCTGCATGGTTGCTTCTCTCTCTCCTCCAACTCCTTGCACCACCACCAGACAGAAAAGAAGGAAGGACAGAACAAGAAGGATCAGGAAGAACCTTCCTCTTCTGGCTTCTTAAAAAGTGATCATGGAGGCATCTAATTGGCTCAGCCCCAGAAGTGGGTCTGGCTCAGAGCTGAGGAGAGTTTTGAGCAACTTCTTACAGAAGCCATCCTTACAGCCCCTTCCCCATTACCGGAAACAGCTCCACCTGAAATCATGACAATGGGGCAAAAGGGCAAATGAGGAGGTGAAGAATGCATAATCTGGACGTACCTAAAGTCAGTTGTCTGGGAAGCACACAATATAAGAACACATACCTGGAAGTTTGAACGAATTCCTAAGAACACTTCTGCTCTGTTCCACTGGGGGCCTTGGCTGCCACTTTGAGTCCACAGTTTAGAAGTCACGTTTGGAGTTTTACAGAGTACCTAAAAAAGAAATCTATGTCACAAAAAGTGTTTCCATTACCAACTCACTTCAGGTCCCTTAATTGTATACAATAGCACAGGAGTATCTTGAACAACTCATCTCTGTACCACCTTTAAATATCATAGAATTAAAGAATATCTGGAGTTTGAAGGGACTCAAAAGGATCATTGAGTCTATCTCCCAGCTTGCAAGGCTCCTAGGCTTCCTAAAACTGAACCATGTGACTAAGAGAATTGTCCAGACTCTCCTTTAACTTGACAGGCTTGGTGCTGTGACCACTTCTCTGAGGACCCTGTTCCAGTAACAGACTACTCTCTCAGTAAAGAAACTTTTCCCGATATCCTATCTGAAGCAAAGGGATTTACCAGTGTAAATGATTATTCTAAGGAAATAATGATTTAAGAGTTTCTGATCTCCTCATAAACTCACTCTGTCCAGAGCCTGGAATATGCTGTCCCATTAATTTACCTGGAGTGGCTAGCCACAAACAAAAATGGCTCATTAATGGGTTGGTATCCATTTGTAAAATATGGAAACAACATTAACAAGAAGAATTATTGAAAAATACATTATTTCATGCATTTGCAGATTGCTTCATTCTGAGATAATTTTTCTTGTCCTGATTCTTACAAAATGTTTTTTCTACTACAGATAAAAATTTGTGGTTTTCTTCTAAAGACTGAATTTCATTTGTTTGGGCAACGAAAGACTCATAAATACCCTTATCCCTTTAAACAGTCATTGAATTGAGGAAAGCTGACACTTTATGACATGAGCACAAAGTCTTAAATATGCTTTGCTCCAACCCCTCTGGGCATCCAAATTCAACTGAGCTGACAAGAACAACAGGATGGGTGTTTGATGAAGTGTGTCAACCTGTGTCTCCAGCCAGTACTCGCAGAGCTAAACATCAGTTCACCAGCGCCTGAACCATTTCTGCATTCAAGGATGTTTTGTTACTGTGTGTAATCTTCTTAGGGCAGCCCAGGCATTTTTCATTTTTATGGAAAAAAAAAAAAGGTTTGGGTTTTTTTAAAGAAAATTATACAGTCTTTTGAGGGCAAATGATAATGCAGAACAGGTAAGTTCTGCCAAGCAAACAGCAGATCCTCACACTGAAGAGCTTTCATTCCAGGACAACAAAAGAAACAGGTGTAATACATTAAATTGAAAAGAAAACAAAGTGTCACCTGGCTCTATAGACAAGAAATGCTCATGAAAGACATGAATTTTAAGGGGGTAAAAGAAAAGAGAAAAAGATTATAGGTATTATTTGAGAGAATAAAGGGTGCTGAATAAGAAAAGGTTTTTCTTACAGTCACATACAAACTGTGTATTTATATGAATATAGATATGCATGTAACTCTATTGTCACATACACACACAGTTTTAAATATACTGTCAGCTACCTCCTAAGTTAGAAATCCAAGTCCTTCACCAGAAATTTGAATTTTCTATCTTATCAAGCTAAAGGTCATAATTTTAGAATCAAATACTGCCATAAATTTATGTGCTATGAAAATCCAAGTCTTCCCTGTGTCCTAGTGCACTTTGAAGCCCTATGCATTTTAATTACATTGCAAATCTGTGTGATTTTGTAAACCTAAAGACCTCGATATCCAAATGTCTACTGATGCTTTTCAGTGTCAAAGGATACTGTGCAGTACAAGACTTTTTCTTGTCTGGAAGTTCCAACCACAGTATGTCTAAGGGTCATAATTTTTTTGTTGTTGTTGAAAGTTCTATATTCCCCACCTTATTTGAGCTAATGCTAGTGCTATTAATTGTTCATTTTCATTTATTAGCAGCCTAGGCTTCAGTGAGATTAAACGACAAGGCATGAATTTTCTCACAAAATAGCAGCTCAAAGCAAAGAACATCTCCATACCTCCAGTGAACCTATTGTTGAACCATTCATGTGGTTCCAGAATATGATTTTGCATTTGGGCCCTGTAAGGGAGATTGCTGGGGTAGCGATGTCAGCTGTGTGACCAAATTCTCCCTTTGAGCTGTCCGCAAAGAGATACCAACCTTCTTCAGTGAACCTGCTCAGAGAGAGAAACAAAACATTTAATCACAAATAAGTCCTAGTTAAAGTCAAAATAGTAGTAATTCCTTATATAGATATAACATCTTCTGACTGGGTATCTGGATATCTTTTGGTTTATTAATGTGTAGCCAGAATAACAGAAAGCCCTTGAAAAGGCAGGCAGTATTTTTATATCACTCCATTTGTACCCAGAGGGCTGTATAGCTTCTGGGTCATGTCACCACATCCTTTTTTTTCTTCCCCTCAAGGAAATCAGAGGATTTTATCCTAGACTGAAGTCAAGAAAACCCAAGATACTGCATGAAATCCTTTCTTCTGAGATGATGAGAAAGATGAGGCTGGCTTTGCAGTAAGTATACTCTGAATGTATAGTAAGACCAGAAGTTCAGTTTTAGTGTTTTGGATATCTAAGATTTTACGGAATCACAGAATGGTAGGGGTTGGAAGGGACCTCTAAAGATCATCTAGTCCAACTCGCCTGCTAAAGCAGGAAGATATCCAGGCGGGTTTGGAAACCTCCCAAGAAGGAGACTTCACATCATCCCTGGGCAGCCTGTGCCAGGGCTCCCTCACCCACAGCAGTAGTTTTTTCCTTACGTGTAAGTGAAACTTTTTGTGTTCCAGCTTATGTCCATTAGCCCTTGTCCTGTTAACAGGCTGGTGACTTTGAAGAGCCCAGTGGAACCTGGAAGGCAATTGACAGGGCTTGGAAATGAGACTGCCCAGCATCTCCTCAACTGTTACAGCCTTCCCAGGCTGTCATAGTTTAAGCCCAGACAGCAACAAAGAACTCTGCAGCTGCTTGATCACCTACCCCCTACTCAGTGGGATAGGGAGGAGAATTGGAGGGAAACAGTAACATGTAGTGGGTTGAGTGAGATAAGGACAATATAACAGCATAACAATGAGAGAAGAGACAGTCATACAGATTAAAAAAGATGACACAGAGCGAGTGATGCACAAGGTAACTGCTCCCCACCTGGAACCTGGCACTCAAATTTGGCTCCTAAAACCCTTGCTTTTCAAAATAAAACAGTTGTTGGCCAAAGATAAGATTGCATTCTCTCAGTGGTTCTCAAAAGGAAGAACTTTTACAACAAGGGCTTATAAACCTGATGATGGGACCTAGGTTCTTTTAAAAGAAGTCCTGGCATTGGGTTTTCCTTGCTTTCCAGTTTTCCTGTTTGGCCAAGCTCTGAGCAATCAGTCTGTAAAGCTGCATCACTGCAATTGTGAGAAGGCAGCGACTATACACAGTAAGTGTTGCTGAGAGAATCCTTCTGGGGGTGCCCAGAAGGTGGTCACAGACTGAAAGTCCTGTAGATTTTATCTCTGTCCTCACACAAAAATTTCTACTGAGGATCTGAAGTCCTTTAATTTACTTATCCTTAGAATCACACATGCTTTAACTTGTTTTTGATATGACCAATGACTGATAGGCAGCAAACTTCCCATCTTCCTTTCTCTTGGGGCAAAGAATTTCATATGGCATTTTTGCTTATCCTTCCTGTAGCTTGTGGTTAATCTTATCAACTGCAATAGCAATGGGAAGCTACAGTAGATAAAAATAAGATGCAATTTTGATAGTTATAAAATATTTTGTTACAGAAATACCAGGCTGTTTTCTTCAGCAGGGCAATTGAAATTCTAACACTTCCATGGGTCAGAAGTGGAGCATTCTGTAATCATTATACTTCTCAGTGATTTTCCAAAACCTTATCTAGCATGCAAAAATGAGAGAATCATTGTATTTGTAGATATTGGTAAGAATTTGTATGTAAAACGTGAAAATGTCAAAAAGCACAGAAGTACATTTTCCCCATAACTTCTCTTTAGCCAAAAAAAGCTGATTCTAAGCCCTAGACTATTGTTACATTTGTTTTATTTAAAACCTAGTGCTAAAAGATACTGTATGAATGAAGAAATTTATACAAGAAAAGATAACATTTTGTAGATTATTTCTTACATCTTCACTGGAGAACATGAAATAATTAAAGGAAATTAAGACTTTTAGAAAAAAAAAAGAGCAATAGTATGTGGGATGAGTTTCCCATGCACATAGCTTTAGGTAGGAATGAAGCACACATGCAGGAAAGTAGTGGTCATGATCAGTTAACATTTCTACTGCCATACATAAAACAGACATCAGCAGATCTATAAATCTTACTTTGTTATAAAATAATGCTCAGTATTTTGTAGTAAAATTTTCTAAGCCATATATAAGTAGATATTTTAGAAGGAGGAACACTATGTTTTTCAATTATATCTTACAATGCAGGGTACACCTTTGGTGTAGGTCAGATATGTTATGAATGAAATCACAGAGGACTTGCTGATAAAGCCAACAAGGACCTAATTTGGTCAGGGGGGATTCTAGGGGGAAGAGTAATGATCTCAGGAAATCTGATTTTTTTCCACAATCTCATTTTTCTTTTCATTGAGAAGGAGATGAGAGAAGTGTCACTGAAGCTTGTCTTCATCTCCATATCCTAGCAATTCAGACATCTTTATAGTTACTACATGCATCATCCTTGAGATAGCAGCATAAATATTTGGAAGTGAATTATTGTAGAAAATAAGCACAAAATACAGTCACATATATGGAGGCCTTGGGGCAATAAGGTAAGTATAACCTCTAAATAAAATAATAAAACATCTTTACTGAAACATTTTCTCCTAATAAACTACATGTACTATAAGTGATTATTGAAAACCTTGAAAACTACATAGTTACAGATCTTTCAGGCAAGGCTGCATTTGGAATACTCATTTATTTCCTTCCTTTCTGATGAAGAGATCTGTTATTTCAATGTAATGAAAAATTATTTCCTTTTTCCTTTGTTGCTGATTATTCCACCAGAGTCTTGCCTGGAGGTAAAGGAATATATAGTTCTTTTCAGATTTGTTGGGGAAAAGCTTGAAGAAAGTAGTAATTCTCTATGTATACAGTTTACATGCTAGAGGACCTATAATTTCTATGGATGACGTCTTTGTAGCAGAGCTTGTTAATGTATATGCAATCATTGCTTCAGTTTGTCAAGCTGTCATTTTCAAAGTAAAAGATTACTTAGCTAAAATAAAGTACTTAGTTAAAATACTTAGTGTATTTTAAACCAGTAAATAATATACAGCCAACAAAGTATTCCTAAACTTTCCATAAGTCCAAATTATCAGTCTTTGTTATTCTCCTCAGAAGCTGTTCTCCTCCTTTTCTCCCATATTTGTTCTCTGAGTGATCTTCAAACAAGGTAGTAGTTTCTTCACTCTGCAATTTAAACATCTGACCCCTCCTTAAATTCTTTTTTTCCAATTCCATAAAAATATTCCCTTTCTTTTTTTTCCTTCTTCCTTGCCCTCAAGAAGCCAATGGTAACAAGTGTGAAACAAGATCTTGTTCAACGTGTACAAGAGTGAATAAATCTGGCTTTCAATGTATTATATAAGTGCTGAAATTGAGCAGAGTACACACAGGCTTCCCTGCCAGTAGCTGAAACATCTCAGGCTCCTTTGAAAAATGATACCGTGGAAAACCTCTTAGTCAGCAGTTACAATATGTGCCATTAAAATCCTTATATTTACCCTTTGAAAAGAGGTAATTTTACCTCTGTACTGCAAGAACTCCCTATACAGAGGTGCTCCTGTGCCAATGCAACAATCCTAATTAATTTCAATGGGAAACTCACCTGTTAATGGATATAAAAAATGCAACATAAGCAACTGAGCTGTATTTCCATACTTGACTTTGCTAATAGTTTAATGTTTCAAGTATGCTTTAAAATGAAGTTAGCAAAGAATGGCATACATAAAAGAATCTTCACTGTATTTCTTCAGTTCCAGAGAGAACTGAGTCAATTAAATGAGGATTAGTCTTGAAGGAAAGATTAGGCGTGTTAAAAAAATGTTGAAGGCCTATCCAAAAAAATTAGGCCCAACACCATCTGTCCAGGAACTGACAAGTCAGCGACCTGCTTTTAGTCCAGATGAGTTTCTGTACAGAGGGAAACATCAAACTGGCAGTCAAAAAAACAGCAGGGCATTAGATGACATCGAAAATAAGTACTCTCTTGACAAAAGGGGAAGAATTGTGGGATACTAGACATGACAGGAAAATGTGGGCCAGCACAGCTAAAGTTGATGGTTTGAATCAGTCAAGACAGTGCTTTAGTTTGCATTTATCACACACTATACATCCTTTATCAGGGCAGTGCGTCTGGAGGGTATCAGTCTCTGTAATTCTGTGGTTCTCTATTTCCTTTCCTCCAAGAGCAAAGATAGCCAGCTAACAAAATTTTCGTCAAATCAAGACATTTCCAGGAGAATTTTAGTTTTAAGATTCGGATTTCTAGTTACAAAATATTTCATCAAAAGATTTCTGAGAAATCTTTTAGATAATTGTTTCATTAACTAAGAGTGAGTTATATATTATATTTATATATATTATATATGCCTTATATATTTGACAGAAGAGGGTTGTAAGTTTTAATCCATTGAGCTTTCTATACTAGCTTCATTTTATGTTGATACTTTCTCTTTTCCTGTTTATAACGTCAGAAACCAGATGATATGAAGGTTCTGGTAAAATTTAAGAAGTTAAAAAACAAATCTATATAAAAATTATTTGGAAATATACTAATATTTCTTGTTTTCTAGCATTCTGGAGCACTGTGTCCAGTTCTGGGCTCCTCAGCTCAAGAGGGATAGAAAATTTCTGTAGAGAGTCCAGCACAGGGCCACCAAGATGATCAGGGGAATGGAGCATCTTTCGTATGAGGAAAGGCTGCGGGAACTGGGGCTGTTTAGTCTGGAGAAGAGGAGACTGAGGGGAGATCTTATTAACATTTATAAATATCCAAAGGGTGGGTGTCAGGAGATTGGGGCATCCCTTTTTTTCTATTGCAGCTAGCAGCAGGACAAGGGGTAATAGAATGAAGCTGGAACACAAAAAGTCCCATTTAAATGTAAGATAAAAACTATTTCACTGTGAGGATGAGGGAGCCCTGGCACAGGCTGCCCAGGGGGGTCCTGGAGGTTACTTCCTTGGAGGTCTTCAAGACCCGCCTGGACATCTTCCTATGTGACCTGATCTAGGTGACCCTGCTTCTGCAGGGGGGTTGGACTAGATGATCTCTAAAGGTCCCTTCCAACCCCTACCATTCTATGATTCTATGACTTGCAACAAAGGTTGCAACAGAAATATAAGGCATTCAAAGTCAGTATTCCTAAGGAAACAGTCAAAGACCAAAGAATCTTTAATCTTTATGTAACTTCAATATATTAACTTTAAGATGGGACAGCCATGTCAAAACTGAGCCTATATAGTTTTTACTTGAGGTTTGGCTTTAAGTCGGGAAACTGTTGAAAATGGGTAGAAGCAATACAGAAATATTACAAAAAGTATTAAAGAAATATACAGAAAGTATAAAAAACCCCCATCTCAAATCCTGACAGTTCTGCCAAGACTACATCTGCCTGTAGAAATCACCAAAAGATGCTAAAAAAAGTACAGAAGTGAGAGAGACCTTAATACTCAAACACCCATTGAAGAAGAAATTTATGTCCTCATTTACACTTTGGGATAACAGTTACTTGATGCACTGCCTGTTATTTTAGCCAGAAGGCAACATATGATGTGGGAAGAAGTCGTCTGTGGATAGTGACCAAGGTTTTACTCAAGATGTATGACTATGAATCTGAAAAAAATGTGTCAGAGCACACTTATGTGGGAAGCATAAGAAGTATGATATGGAAAAAGATAAACAACAAGAAAAAAAAATGCAGTTTCTTCAGTACCTGTATTTGCTAGCATAGTGGTTTTGCCTGGGCCAGGCTTTAGTAGCAGGGGCGCTACAGGGGTGGCTTCTTTAAACAGAGTTGCCAGAAGCTTCCCCTGTAGCTAATAAGACTAATGCCAGTCAATTCTGTGACCCACAGCTGACCCAGGCCTGCCCAATTAGTGATTGAGGTAACACCTCTGTGAATAATGCATTTAAGAAGAGGAAGAAGTTGCTGCACAGTTGCTGAACTGCAGCAGCAACAGGGAGTAAGAATGTGAAAACATCTCTGTAGACACGAAGGTCAGTGGAGAAGGAGGAGGAGGAGGGTGTGAGGAGCTGCCCCTGTGGACCCATGCCAGAGCAATTCATAAAAAAACTGTAGCCCATGGGAAGGACCCATGTTGGAGAAGTTTGTGAGGGACTATCACCCGTGGGAGGGATCCCACAGTGTAGCAGTGGAAAGTATGAGGAGACCTCCCTCTACGAATAAGCAGCAGCAAATTCCATCTGTAATGAACTGTCCACAGCCCACATGCCCTGCACTGCTGGGGGGGAAGGAAGGAGGGAAGAAGGAGGGATGGGGGAAAATGTTTTAAGATTGAGTTTCATTTCTCACCTCCCTGTTCTCATTGTTCATTAATAAATCAAAACTTTTCTCCCCAGGTTGAGTCTGTTCTGCCCATGATACTAATTGCTGGGTGATCTCCCTGTCCTTACGTCAACTCAGGAACCTCTCATTATATTTCTCTCTCCTGTCCAGTTTAGAGGGGGAAGTAATAGAACAACTTGGGCATCTGGCACCCAGCCAGGGCTAAACCACCACAGCTAGGTAATTCAGTGTCTGCACCAGAAGTAGCTTGACTGCTTATCCTTCTGTAGATAATATAGGATGGCCTATTATAGGTCTTAACATATGAACAGATCTTTTACAACCTGTGTCTTGCAGTGACTTACACATTACGTATTCATTGGCTTCAACAGGGTTCTTTCCTGAATAAAGGATTACAGCTGTGAGGATGTTATTGCAGAAAAAGAACCCATCTGCAAAATTAAAATGTCATAAAATATGTAACTTCCAATAATTTCAAAATACAATAACTCAAATTGCCTAATGAATTCTACTATATATCAGAGAAAGATTTTCTCCACTGAACACTTCTAATGACTTAACTATTAATAAGTCTGAAATAGTAACTCAGATATGTATTTAAAAGCTAAAAAAAAAAACCCAAAGAAGGCTTTTCTTCAATTAGATCTGAATATTTCTGTAAACATTCAATAAAATTAAAGAATAAGTGAAAGTAAACAGTGATCAGGAATGCAGATCTTCTGTTACAGCAATATCTCACAAATATTACCTCAGACAGTGGTAATTTCAAAAACAGTAACTACTTTGAACGTGATTCAAAACATATTTCTTTATCTAGCTATCTCTCATCTCCATTGACATTTAAGTTTAACATATAACAGAATAAAAAAAAGCCATACAATTGTCATGCCATAACAAAGTAGATGTAAATCTTTTGGAAGACTGCTTTCTGAAAGGATATAATAGAGCTACTTCCTAATGCAGAAGCCATTCTCTAGCGGTGTTTATAGACAATTGCTTATAAATTGCAGGGTGCCAACAATCCTAGTTCTTTACACAGTGTTATTTCTCTAGATGACCTAGAGAATCACAGGAATTGCAGATATAGCAGCACAATACCCATCAAATCTACCCATAGATAGATGTACTTTACATCCTCTTTACAAAGCGAAGTATCTCTTTCCTTTCCTTTTCCATTGTCTTTAAGAGTACTCTAAGCATCTTCTTAGATACAGCTGTGGAGATACAGCTCAATGCTGTGTGCTTCACTGTGAATAAAGTTCTCAAGCAAGATCAATAGATACATTTGTGTAAAGCAAATAATACTACTGAGTACAGATCTATGGAATCTAAAAGCATCACATAAAGCTCATACTTTTCTACTACTTCTACCTAAGTGCAACTACATGTAGTACACTCAAGTATCATTTATACTCCCCATGTCTAAAAGGCTTATTTAAAAGCTTAATTCCTGCTTAAAGAATAATAGTCAGGACAGCCTAAACTGAATGAAAGAAGTCTGAGATAGATATACTGTTGTGAAATACAATGAACTCTTCAGACACCCATCCACACAGGATGACAAACACAGAATTAGGGTATTGTGGTGTATTGCAATGAGCTTGGTTTATGCCTTCAGGAATGTATTTCATCTTAGGTGCATTTTAACTGCTTTTGTTGAAATCATGCAGACGTCTTTTTGTTCTTGTCACATTAGTCTTTTAGAAATCATTTTCTATGTTATAAATACATTTAAACTGCTTTTGGAATTACAAAACAAACACTTAGAGATTTGTTTTTAAAGAAATTAACAGGGAAAAAAGGAATATGACTGTTCCATTCCTCTGTTAATTAATGTATCATGCACTAAAAGTTCATCAGAAGAACAAATCTCACCTTTCAGAGTTTTTATAAAGAGTAGTAAAACAAAAAGCACATATGAATGGTTCAGAATATGTTCTGAACATGGCTTTAATTGGAAAAAAAAAAAGATATTTTATTTTAAAAAAATCTTAATTACTCCTTGTAGATTCTTCTGGCAGTATTATTCAGCTATGGAGAAAAGAATACCAAAGGGTATGCAGATTTAGAGAACAGACTGGAAAACTGGTATACATCAATAGAAATCCAGTGCTTTAGAGATACAGTGCAATCATACCAGAGATGACTGAGGTGCAACCACCCAAGTCCTTGCTTAGCGCTCCAGGACAATTTTGTGTACCATGCTGAGTACCACACTCGCTACTATGGCAATCAGAACCAATGGGAGCTAAAATTGGTCTGAAGCAGGCTTATCCACATCAGGTCTAATCACACCTGAACTGCAGGGCTGACCCACAGTTTGTAATCAGAGGAAAGTGCACAAGACTAATAAACCACAAATTTAGTGAGGTTCTTTGAATCCCATTTTCCTTCTCACACTGAGCAGAACAACATTTCAGAAGTAATAACTGTTGAATCCCCCCCGCAACGTTTCTTGCTCAGATGAAACACAATCCCTGGCACGCTCCTGTAAATATAGTTATGCCTTTCTGAATGGATCATGCATTTGCAAATTTATAAACCTCTCAGCTGTAGGTGTGTCTTTTAAAAGTGCACAGATGTGTCTTTTGAACTGCAGGAAATACCAAGTACTATAAGAATAGAAACTGTATCTTTGATTTGAGACTACCTTAAAATGGCAGAAGGCTAAAAGAACATGTGATACCAAAACCTAAAGTTACAAAATGTAGCAGTAAAATAATAAAACTTTATAGCTGAAAAGTAGAACACAGATTAGTATGTTATTAACCAATCTAATTGCCTTCTCTTTTTTTTCTTTGTTCTGTCAAGATCATTGTTCTCAAAGTATCTCTGTTCAAACTTTCTCAACTTTTACCAATGACACTTAAAAGCATTACAGCATACCAACCCCTACACAAAGCAAATGGCATCAGAGATGAAAGGTTCCATGTTTTGATTGTAACACAACAGTCAGTGGCTGTTAGTTGGATTTTATACATTAGAGAAATGGTTTCAGACTGACTTGGGGCTGAGATTAATTCATGGTGTTTTCGTGGCTCATCTGATTCTGTCACATCTCATTAGCATTCTGTCATAATTCATAATGTGAGGTTGAAGGGAAAAAGAGGAACGAGTTTCGTTCTCAAATAACCAAACTTGAGGTGAAAAAGCCACCAAAACAGCCAATTACAATGGACACTGGTTTTAATTAGCAATGTTCTGCATTTCAGTTAGTATAAAAACTCTGTAACTGCAGAAAACTCCTCAGTAACTACATTTTTACTTAGCATCAAACATCTAATAGCTATGGCCTTGTTTCTTGCCTTATCACCCTGGATATTTTCTAGTTTGCACATTAAAGTGCTTGATTACCTGTGATACTTTGTTAATGCTTTAATGAGGTGCTAACATTAATTAGTCTGTATTTCACAACCACTTAGAGAACATACATATACTAACTGCATTTTTTTCAAAATAGTCTGCAGAAGAAAACCTGTTTTCTGAACTTTGATTATCTGAATTCTCTAAAACATTCCGAATTAAACAAACAAAAGGAGTGTAGAACAAATCCTCACAGACATTTTTATTTTCTGAAAGATCTAGTCAAGATTTTCAACAACTCTTTAAATATTTGTAATAATATAATAATAAATACAGAAAACACTAATACACTTCTTTGATCTTTGGGAGTTGGACTAGATTGTCTCTAAAGGTCCCTTCCAAACCCTACCACTGTATGATTCTATGATCTTCCTAAGAAAAGGATAAATTTCTGGTTTCATAAAAATTCTTGGTTGAATAAGTTTTACAAGATAATGTGTGTTTTAAATATCTGTTGGGCTAATTGTAAGCATTTTTCTGTAACTTCTGTATTCCAAGTAACTCTAGAGAAGGAATTGTCTCCACATGAGAGCATAATCTCTTTTGAAGCCCATGTAGGATAATCCAAGTGAAGTCATCTCCTAGCCTCTGAATGAGACATCTGCATATAGCACACAAGTGTCTCAAGGGTTGTATCTAAACATCACATGGACAAAGCTATCCCAATAGCAGAAAAGGATTTTTAAAGTTTGCTTTTGAATATAAATTACTCCTCAAATCAAGAAGACAGCTGAAACAAAGAATGAAGCACTTGCGTGAAGCTAGTGGGAAGACAAGGCAATTTCACGAAAGGTTTCCTATGATGGTCAACAAAGTAGCTGCCTGTGCTGAGAGTATCAGGAGGACTGAAAGCTCCAGTTGTCTTTTTGGTAACACAAGACTGCTTACCTTGACTACAGTTTTCATTTTACTATCAACTTCTTACTCTTCCACCTAGGCACTAGGAGGATGCTGCAGCAATGATTTTCCCTATGTTGTTCTATGAGTTGTTTCACATCCCTGCATCTCACAAATATTGAGACAGTTCATTCCTGATAAAGATATGATAGCTGCTATGAGAAAAAGAGTGACAAGGAGAAACTGTACTGGAGAAGATCCTCATCTGTGAGACATGACTTCTCTTCCTGTCTGGCCACTGGAGACAGTTTCACCTCTATCTCTGCCTTTTCACAAGGAAAAAATCTTAGCTTTTGAGTCAAAGCATCCAGCAATGGATGCATCAAATAAGGCTTTGTATATATAAAGCTGTCTCAATATTTCTTGCACCATGACTTTCCAGATCACAATTTACCACATCTCTGACCCCTTCACACACCTATTCCTTAACTGGACTGGACTGTTTTGGAGATTACCTAGTATATACCATGTACTCAAAAATGCCTTTCAGTATAGATTAAAACGTTTCCTTCATTCTCCCTTCTCTGCAGGCTCAACAGTGCAGAACAATGGAAATATGCACACACAGTATTATAGAAATGGTCTGGGATTTTGGTTATGTCAGCTAAGTGAAATGCAGTATGGAAAATATAACTGTCTTCAATTAGTTAAATCTAGCTTTCTCCATTGCAATGTTTCATGAGTAGCATCCTGGGTGATGATGATTCTTTTAATCTGTTTTAAAGTTCTTAGACTCTCAACTTTAAAACATTTCTTGACTGCTCAAAAAATTGGTGGGCTCAAATATATTACTTAAAGCCTTTAACTTTTCCAGTACTAAATTCTGATAATGACTGTCTAACAAGCAGACACAAAAGCAAGACAGAAGTGTTAAACATATGGTTATCAAGGGAGCTATTTACACAGCAATAATTATCATGTGAGCTTAGAATATTAGTTCCACATACTTTTTTGTTTGATTCAGTAGTTTTGATGACGGATTTGGGTGTGAGTTATCATATTAATTATGTGCCTTCAAGGTTTTCAAATAACAGTTGTACTGAAATACCATTAATAATGTCAAAGAATTTGCTTCATCGCTAACAAATTCCTCTAAAATGAAAATAAATGTATTGAGTTATGCATTTTTTGGTGTCTAGTCAATACATTTTTTCATCCTGTATAAATGGATACCTTCATTATTATAGCATTTAAAAAAACTAATTGCAGTACAGAATTCCCATTTGCCAAGTGTAGAAACATGTCATAAGAGCTCTGTAATCATATTTATGTAATGGTCTTTTCAGTGCACAATGCCAATGTCACCTTTGCAAAACACTTGTCAGCCTTTCTCCAGCTCAAGCCAAGGATTGTCAAGATGCCAGAGCAGACTCCCACAATACCTTCTATTCCTCCAGCCTTGGGCTTATATGTGCACATACAAGCTGTTCTGTCCTCCATTTCTGAAGTCTTTACCTTCATGTAATTAATACTCCAAAGACTCATATCTCCACCTTACAATTCATGAGCCTACATGTAATAGACCAAATAAATATGTATTCTTTGGGAAGCAGGTGGTCTGAATCTCCAACTGTTCACAGGTATTTCTGCTGAAAGATTTAATTGTAAACTGCACTGTCACCTTCTCTTGCTTCAGAATGAATCTAAATGCTGCATAATTCTGCATGTTTTATTTTAACAAGCAAACACAGAGGATTACAGGATTACAGATTCTCTCACCTAACTCCATGGAAATTTGGGGAAAACAGATAAGAAAATAAATCAAAAGGTTGCAGGGTTGTAATTCAACAAAACTGTTGCCCTGTACCTCCTGCTGTATTTTGGAATAGCCCAATAAAAAAGGGCAATGGGGAAACAGTATAACCAAATTACATCTCATGTGAAACATCAAAACAACAATATATTTTAGTGTTGCCTTAAAACTACAGTCTCTATGGACAGTTTACTTTCTTTTTTTATCTATCCTTTTCAATACACCGTTAGTTGCATTAAACCCTGAAAATATGTTGAAAAACAGTAAAACAAGTTCATGTATCACTGTGCCAATGCAAATCTACACTGGAAAGGCTGTGAGAAGATTTATTAAGTACACATAGAATGCTGGTATGGGGTAATGTATAACAATTACATGGGAGTCAATGACAGATTACACAGCCATTTTATTATAAATTGTTGTTCTTTTTTATGAAATGTGCTTCCCTTATATGTATGAAAAATGTGGAGACATTGAAACAATTAAGTAACACTACATTATTCTTGCTATTGTTGAATGAGTAATTTTTAGTCAAAATATAATGTTTTTAATAAAGTGCACAGTGAAACTAATAGTCAGCTAACTCTTTTATAGTGATACAAATACTTTCAAGTTGAGCAAATGCAATAAGATCTCAATTTAAATTGGTAGCAATACAGCAAAGACCATTGGAATGGTTTTAATTTTAAGGCCATTTTTGCAGCCTGTGGACTATTGTAACAGAAAACAAACATGTGCATCACTAAAATGAGGAAAGCATTTTTCTGTACAGAAGAGTGATACTATACAGAAATTTCCTTATCAGATAAACTGATGTTTTATGACTTCGAAAGTTGTTTTTACACCATTCGTTTGCTAGGCTCCTGTAGGGGGTTTGTTTCAATAAATCTTAACTGTTACTGTTACCCAAAATATAAATTGCATTAATATATCTTTAATAGCATTTATTACTTTTTTTTTTTTAAAGGAAACAGATAAACCCAAATCTCCATGGAAAAGAACCTAATTTTTGGACCATGAGACAAATCAAAGAAAGGTGTTTGGGAGGAGTTAGTAATGATCAGAAACTGTCTAAGAAGTCAAAATTAATTTAGAAATCTTCACTGGGAACTGAAATATCTTTCAGTTTACAATGAAATGATTCAAAACTACAGTTGTTTTGAACTGCATTAGTGAATAATCAAATGACAGTAGAATTCACAAGACCCACTGTTGGGGTAGCTTGTACTTCCCATCCTTGGGCAAAACTGATAGGATAACAGTAGCTCTTAAGATAGAAAAGTGAGCATACACTGTTTGAACAAAGACCCTGAGAAGGCATTAGTCCCAAATTGACCAAAATGAAAACCACCATCAACTAAATTAAACAATAGTGAATTGGAAAAAGAGCTTTCAAACAAAGCAGAAATCAGATAGAGAAGCAATATAAGAGTAGGATTAATATTTTTAATAGTGGGGAAATGTTTTGGAGTGGAAACAGTAGGAGTTTAGCATGCAATGGGTCATCTTACTGATGCCATAACTACAGTACACAGCATTGTCCTCACAGGGTACTGCAAGTAGCCTTCATCCAGCTGATGGGCTAACAGTCTGGGGTGCTGCAAGGAGGGTTGATTTCTCATGGGATATATATTATCAGATTATATGCAGTGGTACGTGTACACATGAAGTTGAAGCACCCAAATAGGATGTTTATTAATGTTTTGTATTTTTGTATTGATCCTATTGATGCTGCATATTTACTGATTGTCAGTTAATTACATGCCATTAATAAAGCAGGAAAATGCTTCACTACTGTGAGTTGAGTAGTTTTTCCCCTTGACAATTCATATATGACTGTACTTACACAGTCCAAGAAATATTTAAATACTTGAAATATTGTACTTACGTAGTATGATCCACTAATGGGCTGGTTTTTTCTTGCCCAGGGTAGAGATTTGCCCCTCTTCCAAGTTCCCACTTGAATATGTTTGTGGTATGAATGGAATAATTTCCTGACATCTCTTCCAAGGCTGGTTGATACCATCCACACTGTTTCTCATTGTCAAAGTTGCAGACTTCTGTAACTTTAGGGGTAAACAGGGAATACACATTTATATAAAACTTGGAAATTGTTAATTGATGTTCTGATAAAATAAACAATTTGGCAATAAAAATAATTCCATTTACAGTATACATGAATACTTACACAGTCAAGTGTGTAAGTTCTTCCCTTGATAGATAAAATATCAATTATATTTTCTATGTTCTTTTCTACTAGGCAGATTTCCATTTTGGGAATATATCATCTCTTTTGCACCTCAGTATCTACTCCCATGTGTGTTGTGACCAGCTTTCAGGACATACTAATAACCTGTCATGTGTTATATACTGAACAAATGTAAAATTCATCAGCTATGAATCTGTCAACGGCTGCATGGTTCTTTCTTCAGTCCTGTAAAATGATGGCATTAGCAACTCATTGCACATTGTACACCAAGCCCATGACCAAAACTCTAAAACTACAAATCAATATTTCAAGCAGTCCCCACAATACCTGAAAACCACATAAGGCAGCTATTTGGTATTGGTGTCAAATACTGATTTGTTATGGTACTAAATATGCAGCTGCCTGTGCGCCTCAGTTTGGGTTTGGGTTTTTTTTTTTATATTTAGGGGAAAGAAACCCATTTATTTTCTATTTCTGCTATGAATATTTCTTCTCAAGTACATTTTCCTGATTATTTTGCAGAAACTTTCTGTAGGGAAACTGAGCTGAGACTTGTCGCTCTGCAGAACATTGAAATAATTACACTCATGTCTAAGTGGCTGTTGTGAGAATTGTGCAGGGAAACAAGAATTTATTTTAACCCAAGAAACTGAAATACCAGTGTAGCTGATGTAACTTCTACATCAAGAAATCATAGTGTGTGTGGAGAACGTGCCTTATGCTTCCTTCCATGGAGGCTAAAAATAGTAGACTAAGGAGGGAGTGAGTTTTGATTTATAGCTTGTGTGTCTCCAGCAAGGAAGCAAACCACTGCCAGTGTGATCTCATGAGCTACCTATATAAAGATTTGTGATGCTTCCTCAGAATGATAAGCAGCACAGTGTTAAATGTTTAATCATCTTCTTTTAACATATTTTTATAAACATTAACTTCTAAATGCCTTTGAGAAAGATAAGACCTTCCAAAGAACATATTTCTGCCCTCAGTTAGGACATATTTAACTCCTATGCCACCATTGTCATTTGAGTGATAAATTGCCATCAACTGCTGCAGCAATGGGAGACTTCAAGCAGAGCAAATGTGTAAAGTTTTATTCTCCACAGTATTTATCTCTCTCAGAAAGAACATCTGTTTTGTAAGTTAATGTAAATTTTGGGGAGGGGGGGTGTATATGTGAAAGATCTATCCAAAGTACTCTGCATTTATTTTTCAGGACAGAAGTGGTTGGTGTTTTTCATGCTATATGAAGCTACTCAATGATATTTATATAGCAGATTCATTTCTTCCAGAGTTATTCCCATGTAAGAAAAAAAACCAGAGGGTGTCTAATGTTACTTTTCCTCACTGAGCCATTAGCCCTGGGAGAAGTGATTGAGTTCGCTGCAGAACATGTAATGCATGCAGACGTTTGATCTTCAGTAAGAACAATTTAGTTTGCAAAAGCTGATGAGGTCTCTCTCTAGATGACTGTTTCCCTCATTAATCAGCTTTGGTACAGCAGTATTTTAAAGTACTGTGCTTTAAGGCAAAACAAAGCCATTTGCAGTTTCTTCTGAAATACTATAGTGTGTACAGCTGCAACTCAGAAGCAATCAACAAATGTCTTAGACCTCTATGCTCAACATGTGGTGGCCCTGTCCATTGTCCCACTTCTAGTATTCCCATTTGCTTGTCAGAGCTCTAGGGTTTATAGGCTGCAAATCACTTCTGTGTCAAGTAGGATGAATTTCATAATCATTGCTGCTGATGAAAATAATGTGTATTAAAAAAACCTAGACCCTTATTCACTGAAGTGGGTAAGTTGAATTGGAATGTCAGGATGAATCAGACAATTAAAAAGTAGAAAGTGCATAATATCTCAGATTCCCACATTAAGAGCAAAATATTGTTTTCCTGAGGAAAATGACATTAAAAGTAGCATCTAGGTGTTAATACCAAATTGCAGAGGTAAACGCAGAGTAGTTAAAACAATGTGTTTAGCAGACGCAAACTAATAAGCTGTCAAAGTACAAGATTTAGTACACTCACCACAAGCTGTTTCATCAGACTTATCAGAGCAGTCAGGCCTAAAATCACACTTTTGGATCAGCTGGATGCAATGACCAGAGACTCTACAGACAAACTCCTTTTCTGTGCAGTTGTTCAAGGGGACAGTGGCAGGAACTGAAGTTCCTGAAGTAGTAGTAGAAACTGTTGGCAAGTTTCCTTTGAAAAACAAACAGACAAAATGTTGAGAGATGGGACAGAGTCATTCTAGTTTTTTAATTCATTATCCCCTTGTCACTACCACTCTTTGTCAAGGGTATAGCTTTACTGGAAACATGCCTTGGTGGCTAAGTAGAATGACTGAAATACTGCCCAGCAGGAACTGAATTGAACATTTCCAGTAGGCTGATCATACTAGCCAACCACCATTCACACAATCCTCAACACTTGCAGGAATCTATTTACACCTCTCATTTGTCTTTCAAATTTGGATTAAGTCAGTGAGTCCTTTTAAAAAGAAACTAATGCCATGGAGACTGACAGAGCAATCACAAAGACTTAATTTTTCTATGATCCAAGGTTAACAGATTATCCCAACGATAAAGGCTTTTTTTCCCCCACATGTCGATTACTGCAAGTGACTGTGGAAATTACTATGTAACCTTGTTACCTTGTAATTTCTTCACTGTAAAAATATTTTTTTCTCATTACAAAAATTATTCTGAGGTCATCATCTGATTCCAAGACTTCCTTTATATTTCATTCCAACTCATTACCACTTCTTTCAAATCAATTGTCTTTGCCTTTTCTCCTATTTCTTACAATGCACCTTTGTTCAGGCTTAACCTCATTTGAAAACCCATGCTATTATTGTGCATAAAAGGAATTCTCACTATATAACTCCTTTGAATTTAATTGTTAATGAAATTTTTAGTTGTAGTGCACATTGCATCTGAGCAATACACCTGAGCTAATTAAAAAGTACATATGAAGACTTTTTTATTTAACATGTGCCTGAGACAGCAAGGAGTTTTTTTGCCCTCCAAGACCTGGAGCAAAAGACTGATAAAAAATTCCCCATGAGCCATTTCTATTTCATAAGGTAGAAAGCACATCTATGAGATCAAATTAGTTATACGCTAATCAAATGAATGACACTCCAATAATATCCTAAGGCTCAAACAAAAGGCTTAAGGGAAGAAACCTTTTGAAGGAATAATTGCATGGTAAAATAAATGTATCAACAGCTCATAATAATATCACAGACCTTATCAGTTCAGAAAATTTAAATACAAAAGCCACATTCAGGTCTCTGATTGTAAACCACTGGAATAAGAGAAGAAATTCTGAAGTTCCATAATCTTCACAATACCATAAATTAAAGGAGAATCTGTTTCTTTCTCTCTCTTTAAATAATACATTTTCTATAATTTATGAAATGCCATTTTGTCCAGAGCAAACAGCATTGTTTAGCCTCTGGTTAGGACATGGGAGTGATGCATGAAAGCTCACGTTTCAGTATCTTTAGTATTACCTGTGAGAGACTTTACCAAGCCATTAAGTCCATCTCTCTCTTGTCAGTATTTGATTATTTGAAGCGAAACAAGAGCAACTGGGCAGCTACTGTTTAATTCTAGGGTGCAGAAACAATGAAGTCCAACTTGCATTAAATAAGGTGGAATTTGCCATAGCTATTGTCTGCTTTGCAGAGTTCTCCCATAGTTGCTTTAACTCTTTCTTGATTAGGATTTTTTTATATTATGGAGGAAGTAAAATACAGGCAGGAATTTGGAGTCTGAAAAATTGCTCTCAGTACTATAAGTACATTTAAAATGTACAGAACACAGAAACTGTTTCCTATTCATTCCACCATTATGCTTGAGTATATTTTTTTAATTTTTCCACATCAAAAAAAAGGTGTGGGTTTTTTTCAATGTATGAATTTTGGAAGTGGTTCTTTCTACTTTCCAATTATCTTCTTATTTTTAAAACTTTTTTTGTATCTCCTTTTAAAATGTATGGATACTCTGATTATTTGTTAAGATTTTGTTCCTTGAAAATAAAGCATTGTACATTAACTGAATATTTACAAAATACCCCCTTTATAGTCAAAATGTTATAATGAATATTGTGCACTCTATAGACTTGGTAAAATGTGAGATAATTATTTGCAGAAGGAACATTCCGTAACACTTGATATTCCTGGTAGACCTAATTATACCTACAAGAATTTGGAGTAGCAGTATAAAATGCCTCTGCCTTAGGGTGTTTTAGAGTTAGTACTAGGATACTAATATTCAGACACCTACTGCTAGAATACTAATACTCAGACACTGTTCTAAATTGTTTGTTCTTCTACAGCCCTATTATGACTGTACATTGACTGTAACATCATATAGTAATGCCTGCTGCAGCTAACACGAGTCCTCTTGAAATCCTTTCTGCCATGAAGTGGCAGGTCTGGGATCTGGTGTCTTGAAGTACATGTATTATGGGATGTAATTAACAATTCTGTAGACATCACAGGTAGCAATGACTTCTGAGGACAAGCTGATCTATCATCTGAACTGTTTGAGTGTTGCAATGTGAGAGCAATTAGTACAGTAAAAAAAAATAAGAATTATTTGGGGAAGGCAGAAGACTGTAACAAACTGAGATTGCTGAATGAAAGGTCAGTTTGTTTATGCACGGTTAAGGGATTTTTTCCCTTCTAGGAATCAAAAACTTAAACAATTTGGAAGCTGCACACTTCTTACTGAGGATCTCTGTTGATCTTATGTATGCAGCAGAAACTATTTTGTGCTGAAGCCTAGATAGGAGGGACTGAGAAGCAGGGAAACAAGCCTGGATTTCCTTATCAGGTATGAATCTGGTTTGATCTGTCTTTTTGTCTTTTCCAGTTGCAATATTTACAAATGACTGTAAAGAATCTGCTCAAAACTAGGAGATTTACATATTTAACTCTGTTCTTACCATTGTAAAGAGTACAGCCTTGAAAAGACATGTCATCAAGTCCAATGTCTCCAGTGAAACCATCTCCTACAGTACCTTTCACCAAGATCTAGGGAAACAAGAGTTACAAAAGCGTTTTGCAGTGTATAGTAGACTTTCACTTCTCATTAAATATTTCATTCCAATTGATAGAGGAGTCATTTAACACATTTCACACTGAAAATGAGATTAAATTTGTTCTAGGGGATATTTTCTATTTAGTGACACTTTATCAAATAGACTAATTATTATCAGCTTTCACTGGTGGTCACATTAATCACAGTGAACCATAACTGAATGGTTGGCTTCACAATCATGTAAATCCACTGAAACATCATTGTGATATAAAATGATGGCAAGACATTATCATAAGTGGCATATTATGATTAGTTCCTTTGGTACTTATTGTAATAACATTCATCATGATTAATTATAATAACATTCATGTGAATAAATTATATACTCTTACACAAATCCCCCTGTGATGAAAATGATTAAGCAGGTTAGGGAAGTGCTATGAAACCTTGTAAAGAAAAATATTCTACTATTTTGTTAAAGTTACCAGTGCTGTATATACTTACTTTCTTGTTACTGTCTACTGCTAAGGAAAGGGAGAGGTTAAAATTTGAGGAATACTCTCTAGATGAGTGAATAAGCCTCTTTCTTCTGACTGTTGCTGAATAGTAAAAATCCAAGCAGGTGATTAGAGAAAGATTTAGTAAGAAAATTCTTAATTTGACCAATTTCAATGTCCCTAACAATTACAAAAATAAAGTCTTCTCAAATAATACATTTTTTTTAAATAATAAAAAATATTTTAAAATGTTTTTGCTCTCAGATCTATTTCAGATGCTAAAATTATTTCATGATTTTTTTAATACTTATGTCACAGCTTATACACATATTCAAGCTTCCAGATTGTTCTTGACCGATGCACAAAAATTTCAAACACATTTTTCACAATTTATTCCTTGGTTCAATTGACAATTCCTTCAAAGGAATGGTGGCACAAATACTGCAATCCTGCCTCAAAGTACAGTTTGTTCTAATATTTTTGTTCTAATTTAGTTATTTGCCATTTTATTTGCAAAGAAAGCTTATTTTCAGGAAGTCATGAAGGACTGCTCAATATGCAAGGCACTTCTGTGTAGATAGGTGCCTCAGTTCTTTTGATCAAATACCATCGATATTTTGGAAATACCCTCACATCAGCTCTCATTCCAAAAATATATGGTTGCATTATACATCTTACCATTTCTTTTGTCCTATAATAAATGAAGTTCTGTAAAGTTTTTCTAGTTTCATTGATCAGCAGTGTGTATTAAACGGTCTTTTTACTAACTTGAGGGAAATAAGAAAATTCATCTACAAAGTAAGAACCATTGTTCACTGAATTCATACACAGAGCTTCTATAAATCTTCCTCCAATTTTTTTAATATTTAACAGGAGAAAAAAATGTTTACAAAGTGCAAAGCATGGCCTTAATGCTTTAAAAGTAAGGGATAGTATCAGTCTCAACATGTTAACATTGACAAATTTGTTTCTGCTATTCTGAAGTTGCATATGAATTGCAGATTTGTTACTGAAGATGACATGAACAGAGGAACTAAAAATTATTGCACTTCATTATGTCCATTAGATAAAATACATGAGTATGCTAAAAGAAGATGGATATATATCATTTAATATGGATATGTTAAAGATAGGTTCTTTTAGCAATAAATATATCCAATGTGAATGTCAATAGTAAATGACAGCATTGCTTTTTATTGCTCTCATCTCAATATGAGACTCTTATTCTTATTTTTCCCTCCAAATATCCATAAATATTCTTCACAATATTACGTTATTTTTCTGTGGGATTGTGCTGTACTCTTTGTAGATGTTAACCAGTAGGTTGAGGGGCTTTTCTCCCCTTAAATCCCTGCGTCTCTCTCCCTAGTCATGACATTTACATGGTTTGAGGCTGTCCTTATCTTCCACAGAACCTTTCCCTGGAGGAGTTTTCACTCCTGCACCATAAGAAGTAATGCTTGTATTAAGGGCAGAAAAATATGGATATTTTATATCTTTGAAGTGGCAAGACACAGTGCTGCCAAGGTAATTCAGTTTAGAATATCACTTATTGTTATGATGATGATTATTATTGTGTTACTTAAAATCTCCCCACCCAAATAATTTTTCTAAACTTATGTATTTAATTGGGAAGTCACACTTTGGTATTTAGAACAAACTCAGTAAAAAACATAGCAAATGTAACAGAGGTGTAGTTGTAGACATAAAATTAAAAATAGGACCAATTTATGAGTTATTGTTGCAGCATAAAACTTAGTCTCTCTGCAGCTAGGGTTAAACACTGACCACTTAAAATTAATTTGCCAGCTGAAATTCTTCAAACTTCATAAGCTATTATCAAACCACCTCCAGGGAACTCATCTACCATGAAGCTCATTTCACATCTCATTTGTTGTTTGAATGAGGATAAATAGTTCCTAATTTCTCCTATTTTCAGAACTCTAGAGGTCCAGTACCAGTGAAATCTATAAAAGTCGCAAAAAGTATGCTAATATTAAAAAAAAAAAAAAAAGAGGAAAAACAACTCCCTGAAAAGCAAAATGTCTAACAATGACACTATACAGAAAAGGTTTGAACCCTGGAGATTTTGAACAAAATAGGTTTATGAAAGGTGAAGGTACTTTATGATAAGTGTTAATAGAGGAATTACAATGAGTAATATTGTTCTGTAAATATGTTTCATTTTTACAGTAATGCTCATTTATGACACTAACCAATTCCCACTGAAGGTTAGCAAAATATAATCTGAATTTCCATACAAGCATAACACAAACTAGAATGGAACTCATTCCAAAAACCTGATGCAAGATTCTGAAGATTTCTGACCGTCTATGAAATAGAGATGTAAGTTCTAATGTATTTACCTACTAATACAGAAAAAAAATCTCAGGTTTGTCACAGAAATTAACTGTGTTAGTGATTACATTAGTAGTTAGAGCATCCTAATTTTGATCAGGTTTGCTGTGATTATTTCTGGCAATAAACCATGTGATTTGGATGCAATCGGAAAGAACAACTACACAAGTGCAAGTGGTTAATCGACAGAACATTTTGTCATCAAAAATTTTTGTCATAAATTACTGAAGCAAATCACAGAATCACAGAATCTTAAGAGCTGCAAGGGACCTTGAAAGATCATCTAATCCAACACTCCTGCCAGAGCAGGACCACTTAGAGTAGGTCACCTAGGAACTCATCCTGGTGAGTTTTGAACGTCCCCAGAGAAGGAGACTCCACAACTCATCTGGGCCTGCAGGACTGAAAGTCATACACATTTCACTATATACCTCCAATTAACTATTTCTATGTTCTAACATTATGAATAAATGAAGGAAAATGTATAATAACTTTTCATCAACAAAAGTAACCAATTTTACATAGGACGATGGAACTTTTTGTAATTATAAAGCTCAAGCCATAAACCCACAAATTCTGTGAAATCTGTATCAAAAATTCTTACTTTAAAACTCCTTTTTATCAAGATATTTTCATCCAATAATTACATCATAACAGTTTTTCACTTTAGGACATTTTTTTTCAAGAACACATTCCTGTAATGCTTCCTATAATTCTTAGTGCTTCCTTAGCTGTCATCAAAGAGGTAGGTAATGAGTGACCTAAGACCACTTCCCACATCTCTCATCTAGCTGTCAAGTACTTGTATCCTGACTAAATGACACTGAACTTTTTCTCTGTAAATTCCTCACCATGCTTTCCCTTTGGAAACTGGCAGGAGTGCCACAGCACATTCCAGATTCTTCCATTATAGGGGCCATGACAAGGCATTGTAATGAGTACTGAGCATAGTGTGGAAATCTTCTCCCCCCAAGAGAAATCAGAAGTGGAGACAGCTCATCAGCTGCTGGAAAGTTTATCAACATTAGGTCATCATAACATTTTAAGAATACACAATACACAGAGAAGATCTGGAGTTTCTACTTTCCATCTTCAAAGTCCATTAATCCCTTTATTTTGTATCCATCAAAAAAGCATAAAAGTTTACTCTCAAGACTTCAAAAACTGAAATAAAGCCCTTTCACACGGGTGTCCAAATGAATTCTTACCAATCATCTTAAGCACATACACATCAAATATGAAAAATCTTGTGTCAAATATTTGATGTTTTACAGTGCTTGGTTTTAGAACATACTAAAAACACTAATTCTAGTTCAGTAAAGCAGTGCACCACAACACTCTAAGCTTGTGAACCCTTATGCTGAATTATGATGTTTTTTGAAGTGTTTCTCTGTAGTATGGGGAAGAATCACATTCCTATGTGTCAGTAGGACAGTGACGAACATAACGTTAATAAATGTTTACATATTCTAGGAGTCAGTACTTTGCTGTGTTAAGGCCACAAAACTTCACTCAAGAGAAAAGATCCTGTTTTCTCTCTAATATTAATGTTGGCTGAATTATTGCAGAAGTAATGTACTTAGTGCCTAAAAATGTGTGAATATCTAGTTCTATAAACCAATATGGTTAGCCTGCCCACTTGGGAAATATCTATCTAGCGATGCTAAAGCTAAATTTAATCCAGTTGAAGGTCATGATTAGTTTTCACTACATCTATGATTTACAGAAGTCTTTTCTATTTCACAGGATTATGGCAGAATGAGATTATTTTCAAAAGCAACTCAGACTGTAAATACAAAGTGTTAAAAAAAAACCACTCCAAATCCAAAGAAAACCAAACAAAAAAGGACTAAAACCCCCTTTAATTCTGAAGACTTTTTCAATCTTAAAGTTAATTTCATTCTTTCTGTTAACTACAGGGGCCAAAAAAATACATATCTCAGTAATTCTACTTTTTGTAATATTAAACATGTAAATGCTTTCTTTCTCTAAAGAAGATGGATGATTTAGTCTTAATTACTTAAAAATCAATAACAAAATACTTGTCAAGTGATGATATATTCACACATAATACTAAAACATCCATGGTTAGCTGAACAAAGCCAAACCTCAACAAAACCCCTCTGCAAAAGATAATGCAAATTTTCTCCAAGTCTAAGGTAGAAGTCCCATTAGTGTTACTGTATAAATTTAGAGAGTGTTTCTAGAGAATCAGTCATTTCTGATAGCCTTGTGATTAATTAAATTATGCAGACAGTTTAAGGATCCAAAGTCTGGAGCTAACTGATAGGCTGTTTTGACAAAGACACATACAAATGGAAGTGAGTGAATAGCAAAGCTATGACAAGGCTAATGATGTTCTTTCATGATCAATTTTTGCTGACTCTAATCTTATTAAGGTGTTCTGAACTACTTTCAGATGGAATCTCATCATCACTCCTTTATCATAAGTGTGGTTTTGCCTCTAGAGTGATCCCCCATGACAGACATATGCAGATTCAGCAGCTGACAGACATAAGCACTTCTATGCTACATATATTCTTTCTTTCTCCCAACCACTGTTTTCCAAATGGGTAAAAACAAATAAATAGGAACATACATACATACATTCATATGTAAATACATACAGGGTCTGGTTGTGTTACTCTGACAAATTCTTGTGAGTCATCATCTTAAAAGATGTTTCCCACACTGACCAGGATGGCTAGTTATCACCTGAGTACTTTTGACCTCCCTATTGTATCCTAGAGAT
The DNA here is from genome assembly GCF_028858725.1 of Colius striatus. NCBI lineage: Eukaryota > Metazoa > Chordata > Aves > Coliiformes > Coliidae > Colius > Colius striatus. The sequence continues at coordinate 53,691,987 of NC_084763.1, forward strand.
AACGACAAATTTAAAGCTGAAGTTGAAGCTGCTGCTAGAGTGGAAATCCATGTCAACTAAGTCTTTGTGTGGAAATTGCTAACAGTAAACAGATCAAAAGCAATAATGGAAAAATGATTCCAAGTGGGTGTCAGAGATGTAATAAACACCATAGAGAAGTCCTCGATAAATTGAGAGCTGCTTCAACATCAGATTTTAATGAAAAATACACATCTGTCCAACCAAATATTAATAAACTCCTGTTTGAATGTCAGTGTGCACTGAAAATGAGGCCTTCAACAAAGAAGAAAGTAGAGAATCAAATCAATGTAGAATGCTAACAAAACTTGACAAAAATAAACCTGGTTCAATAAAGGTGGAAGAGACTGCAGATAAAATCATAGAATATCAAAAAGGGTGAGCCTCCCAAAGCACTGAAAAATGTCTGTAGCACAGTGTCTCATAACATGAGAACAGATGTACCAGAGGTCAGGTCAGCTGCCCAACTAACTGCAGTGTGTGTCTCCCAGTGGCTTATGATATATACAGAGTGAGAACAAAACAGTAGTGCAGTGGTAGCTCCCAATTCTTTGGCAGGATATTACAGGTTGGAGGTTATAGCCTTATTGTTTTGCTACTAGCCCTTAACAGACTTTATTTTTCTCAATAGTTTACCAAGTTACTTATGGATCCCATTCCTATTGCCTTGTAGACAAAACATCCTTGGCAATGAATTGTACATTGGACCATGCTAAAATAGTATTTCCATTTGTTTTGGTTGTGCAGCCTGATAATTTCACAGAGTACCTCCCATTCTTTTTATTCAGACAAAGTAATAATAATCATTCCCTACACAGCTTCTTAATGACATTGTTGGTTTGATGTTTCTATTATACCTCAGTCATCTAAGAGGAACAATCTTTACCCAAGTATTCTAGAAAGGGTCAAACATTTCTTCAATATTTTTTTCAGCTTGATATTCCTGATATAAGGGCAGCTACACAATCACTTTCATTATTTTCTTAGGAAACATAGAAGAAAGAGTACAGACTATTCAGAACTTGTTTTCTTCTAACACTGTGAGTAGCAAGAACAAACTCTAGCTTCATGTGCTAACATGCAACTGTAACAGGCTAAAACATGGTCTCCTCACATTGCTTTTCACACTAAGAAACAGTACTTCTCTGGGACAACTAAAAGATATGCACAATCTTCCAGCAAAGGTGCAGTCAACAAGTAGGATATGGCTAAGTTTGGTCAGCTCCATTTTCTAGTATATACAAGTCCATAATTTTAACCTGACATTTAACAGTTATGATTAGACTGAAAAACTCCTACGCTTAACCTGAATTACAAAAGACTGATGTTAAGAACACCACTAAAAATTTCTCTTAGAAGTACTGTGAAATACGATATAAGATCCAGAACCTGTGATTTCAATAGTTCTGGAGCTTATGTAGAAAATGAAATCTTCTTAAATTGATACAAAGGCTATTTTGTCTATTCTTACAAGTCCTGCTATATTATTCAAGCATTAAATGTAACTATCATCACTAGAGATGCATGAAATAAAGACTGGAACCTCATAACTTGTGATAGCACAGGCTTTTTGTTTGGAACAGAACACAAACCTACTGTTAAAATAATTTTTAAAGTAGAATTATGACAAAAAGTCCATTTTACACTAGAATGCTCAATTTTGCATTACAGAAAAAGGTTGGAGGGGTAGGAGTGGTGATAAACAATCTACTCTTTTCCAAAAAGCAATTGCATGAAACAGACTTACAGAAATAACGAGAGTGATTTTTGTGATCTTATATATTACAAGGAAGATCATAAAAATACTCAAAGAAGAATCACTGTCTCATCTCTCTGAAGAATGAAAAGGTGAGAAGTAGAGGGTAAGGATGTATGATTCTTACTTATGTGATTGTGAACAGCTACTTTATAGTAGCCATCTCTCTTTAGATGAAGGGTAAGAGCCTCAATTCAAATAATATGTGTTTAATGCACACATATTTGACACTAAATTGATCTTATATCAAAGGTGTAACAAAACCATAATACAAAAAGTAGCTCAATACAGTTAAGGAAAACCCAACACAACCCTATAATCGTGGTTAAAAACTCAAATTCTGCATCTTCACAACTAAACTGTGTCTAAAAGGTAATAGTGACTGAAAAGAAAATCCATTCAAAGGTAGACAATTAGCCTTTGAATTTGAAAATCTTTGAAAGAAAATGTATGTGCTGATATCTCTATAATAGAAATTAAATGGTGAAAAATTAAGAGTTGATCGGACATATTAAAGTGCAAAACAATCACCCTAATCTACTGTCTTAGAAATGAAGAAAGCTTTCTTCAGAATCTTACATATCTTTAGACAAATTCTTCTGCTAAGAAATAACTTTGGTTCTGGATTATCCATCATTCAAGAAGTGTACTTGAGGATTCATTCTTCCCATTTGAATGTGATATTATATTTTATTATATTGTCAGAGATCACAAATAATACTTTATTAGGATTGTGAGTAACTCAGAAAATAATCTCAGAGCTAATTTTCTCTTTCACTCATACTACTGTGAAAGGTATTAATTTTATTAAGAATTTCTTTGGAAATGACCCTAGGCTTCCTCTGCAACAACTAACAGCTGTTAGGGGTAAAACCTCTAAGGTATCTGTCTATTGGGACTGCTGACACTTGTAATGCTTCACTCAGTGAATAATCTGTTGTAGTAAAGTAAATCAAAGCCTTCCTGAAGGCTGTCTTTGGTTGCATCATGTCTGCAATGGTAAAGGGACTCTAGTGATCCTCAAAGATGTTTGCCGCTATCTGATCTAGAAATGATGCTCAGTGATTGTAACAGTGAATGCTTCCCTGTTCAGCAGTGGGTGGATGCAACTTTAGATTCTAAGAGCTGAGGAATTTAAAGGGAGATGGCATGTGGGAATCCCTAGGGCTTCTAGGATTTACAACAACAATAAAAGCTTTTAACTACAGTCATACTGAACATTTCTACCTCGCAGATGCCACAAGAGACAATTCATATCATATCTGTAACACCAGAGGAGAAAAAAGGGTTTTACAAGACAACTAAGTTAATTCTTTTTGATACATTTACAACCTATAGTAAAATGGCAACATATAAGTCCTTTATGTGAGAAGATCTGAAATAGGACTGGTCAGCACTTGTGCTTTGTTCAGCCTGAGTAAGAGATTGAGATATTCTGAACATCAGATGAATGCAAAGATATGAGTCAGATTTTGCTTTAACAAAACAGAGTTCTGTTTCAGGACAGAACTGGACTAGACTTTTGAATATATAAAATTGTCTTGTTTTAAATAATAAGAAACAAATGAGGCAATCACTCTACCTGAAAACATTTTAGACTGGCAAAGGTACAAACAGCAATTTACAAATCAAAAGGAAAGTGATGCACTGTGTTTCAGCTGTCTTCCCATGTTTGGTCATATTCCAGACCATTATATCCATTTTAGGATGCTGCTCAGGAGCCTGAGAAATATGATTTGCACCACTATAAGAAAAAAACTATTTCACTGTGAGAGTGAGGGAGCCCTGGCACAGGCTGCCCAGAGGGGTTGTGGAGTCTCCTTCCTTGGAGGTCTTCAAGACCTGCCTGGACATGTTCCTATGTGACCTGATCTAGGTTGACCTGCTTCTGCAGTGGGGTTGGACTAGATGATCTCTAAAGGTCCCTTCCAATCCTACCATTCTATGATTCTGTGATTATTAATACACTTAGCCATACACATTTCCAGGCCCTTTAAAATACAGTTTGGATTCTATACCAAGAAGAAGATAAAAATAACACAACAGGTACTAAAATTAATAGTTGTTGAAAGAAGTTGGCTTGTGTTTGGAGTATGCAATGCAGTTCTATATTCATAGCAAATGTTTCATTCTAATTTTCAATCAATATTCCATTGCTTCCTAAAGGTAATAGCTAACTGGTAATATGAGTGAAATTATTACAGCAGAATTGGATTGTTTACCTTTCTTAATCACTTGTAAAATTGGAAAATACCACCTGCATTTTATATCTACTTGAATACAATTTTATTTTTCATATAAGCTTCCCCCTACTTTTTTTAACTTGTATTTATTTATCTTCTCCTGATTGTGGTCTTTGTTTTTCACATTTGGAGGGAGAAAGTTTCATATTTGAAAGAGCATGTAAGGATTTATAAATGACTCAAAATACTAAAAATTTTAGTAATTACTCTCAGTATAGAATTAATAATTAATCATATACTTAAAAAAGGTAGAAAGATCACTATAAAATTATCACAGAATATTACATTCCTTTATGTATTACTTATGCTTTGGAGCATCAAAGATGTATAACCATCAATAAAACAAAGTTGCTGTAGTTTTCCTGTGACAGACATGCTAGATATGTGATTTATATCATGACTAAAAGAAAAAGCTACACTGCCCAAAACGACTTAAATACAGAACTTTTTCTTTTTTTACATAATATTACCAGTTTCTTGTTCTGTATCCTCAGAAATTTGAACAAATAGAGCAGCCAAGACTGCTACATTTATTAAAGATGTTAAAACAGAATCTTTGTACTTTCTTCTGAGCAGAATCTCTTTCAGGTATCATTATCAAGGCAGACAAAAGCAGACTGTGTTCATCAATGTAAGTATGCTACCATGGAGAGAATGTTATTTTACTATCTTTTCAAATGTACTTTTAAGGAGAAAAGACATGTAAGTAAACTTCTCAGGAAGATCAAAATAGATTTAGATCGACCAAAGGGATAAGTGTACTCAACAGCCTATTATTTTTCATGTTGAAAACTCGACTCTGTGCCATTGATCACCACCCTCTGGGTTCTGTCATTCAGGCAACTCTCTGTCCACCTCACTGTCCACTCATCCAAGCCACACTGCTTGAGCTTTCTGATGAGGATGTTGTGGGACACAGTGTCAAAAGTCTTGCTAAGTCAAGGTGGATGACATCCGCTTCTCTTCCCTCATCTATCGAGCTGGCATCAGGTTGGTCAAACAGGATTTCCCCTTGGTGAAGCCATGTTGACTCCCCCTGATAACCATCTTTTACTTCATATGTTCAGTGATAACTTTATTCCCTGCCCATAACTGGTCAAGTATAATACTGGTGCCAGGTGACCACTAAGTCATACCAGCACTCCCCCTCCTAAACTGGACTGGAAATAGTGAAATGTGACAAAAGTTTTGCAAGTCAAAATACGGACAGGGAGATCCCCCAGCAATTACTGTCACGGGCCAAACAGACTCAATTTGGGGAGAATTTGTATGATTTATTAACAAACAATCAAAGCAGAGTAGGAAGATGAGAAATAAAAAAATGAACCTTAAAACACCTCCCTTCTTCCTGAGTTTCTACCTCCTCCTCCTCCAGCAGCACAGGGGAATGGGGAATGGGGATTGCGGTCAGTTCATTACAGAACAGAAGGGGAGGTCTCCTCACACTTCCCACTGCTACACTGTGGGGTCCCTCTCATGGAAGACAGTCCTCCATGAACTCCTCCAACGTGGCTCCTTCCCATGGGCTACAGTTCTTCATAAACTGCATGAGTCTCATCCATAGGGAAAATGGTCCTTCAGGAATGAACTTCTCCAGCCTGGGCCCACAGGGGGTCACAACTTCTGACAGAAAATCTTCTCTGGAATAGGGTCCTCTATCCACAGATTCCCAAGTCCTTCCAGGAACTTGCTCCAGCATGGTCTTCCCACAGGGTCACAGCCTCCTTCAGGTATCTACCCACTCCAGCATGGGGTCTTCCACGGGCTAAGAGTTGAACTCTGCTCCTTCATGACCTCCATGGCTACAAGGGCAGGGCCTACCTTATGATGGGCTGTACTACAGGTCACAGGGGAATCTCTGTTCCAGCGCCTGGGCACCTTCTCTTCCTCTTTCTCTGTTGACCTTGGTGTCTGCAGAGATGTTGTTCTTCCATTCTCACTCCCTTCTTCTGATGCAGTTTAGTACCTGCACAGTAACTTCTTCCATTTCTCTAATGTGTTAACACACAGAAGTGTTGGCCTTGGTCAGTGGTGGCTTCATCTTGGCACTGCCTGATGTTGGTCCTATCAGATACAGGTGAAACTTCTAACAGGTTTTTTAAAGAAGCCATCCCTCGTATCTCCCTGCTACCAGAACCTGGCCACACAAACCGACTACCACAAAGCCCCACAACACTAACTCAATAAAAATATGTTCGGTTACTGAAGACATCTTCCTAACCCTCGGGAAGGGCATGTGGGTTTCTAGTTCTTTAGACAAGCTACCAGACACAAGATATGTGTTTTCTCATGGGAAAACAAAACAAAACATAAAACATGTTGTTATATATTACACTGACTCTACTTCTACAAAGGATCTTAACAAAAGTGAGCACTCTCCTTCCAGGTGCCTCCATGCAGTCACAGTAATGTTAAGGGCTTTACCTACAACAAAGAGCTTCTCTCCACCTAAAAATAATCTTTGTGAAGGAAATCAATAAATGTGGGACAGTCTAAAACAAATATTGCATTATATCAGATTTAAAAGGAAGGTGTTTCTTATTATGATAATTTTGAGGTTTTCTTAAGTTAATTTTATTACCAATTGGCCATCAAGTGAACTAATGTCTCCTCTAGTAATCCTGTATGCTCATTAACCCAATCAAAATAAACAGCTCACAAACAGTGAAAGATAAATAACTTACACAAAAGATGAGCAAACAAACCAAGATTTTTAGCTGCAACTCACTATTATTCACATTTCTCTACAAATGATATTTGACTGTTGCCTTAGCCATGCAATAAAATATTTTGAGCTGATAGGGTTTCTTTACATTATATAATGGAAGATTGTCATGTAACTTTGGAAAAGACTCTGAAAAAGATATCCTTTTAATAGTTCTTCTTTCATGAATAAATCAAAACTTTACCAAGCTGTTCTGTAGCAGATTCAGATACGTTTGTTTCACCAAATGCTTGAAAATCAAAAATAGCATCCACTTTAAATACCTTATATCCTTATTCAAAACATTATAATAATTTGGTTTTTTTGGGAAAAGTAAATAATAAAAAAAATCAGACAGATTTCCCCAAAAACCCTACAGGTGTATTTCAAAGCCAATTTGCTCAAACAGCTTTGAGATTACACAGTCATTTATATACTCGCAGTGTTTTACAAGGCAACAAAGAAGCACTTTGCAACCTAGAAAGATCATACCTGAAAAGGCTTAGAGCTGCTGATGCGAATGGTCTGTCTGATCCATCTGTTTCCTTGATTTCCAAATTTGTACCATAATAGCCATCCCTTGGTATTACTCATAGCTCTCTGGAAGACTGACAGCTTGTAAACTTGTTTTCCAAACATATGATAATGAAAGCGGAAAATGCAGGTTCCATTGACAGAAGGGTTGAAAAGAGGACTAAGCAAAACTGCTGTATCTTGGAATTGTTGTGGCTTGGAAGATTCCATGTAGAGGTAGTGTCCCCTGGCTGTCCCTATTGTGTGATCCTTTAATGGGCCTGTATTAATCGTGGGGGTTGGACCCTGTATTCTGATCCAGTCAAAGTCATCCTCAATGGTCTGCTCCCAATTGCACATCCCATTTTCAAAGTCACACTGTAGATCAGGGTCTGCAATGTAAATGGAATCAATTGTCAAGTGAAAGCATTATCAAAAGGTGATCATGCTTTAATATCTTTTTCTCTTTGCAGTAATTTCTTTCTAATGTATAGAAAGAAGCATATCTGTTTCTCCTTATAAAAACTGCTCTCAAAATTATATACACTTGCTTGAAAAAAAATGGAAAGGAAAAATTTGTTTAATTATCTTATTTTTCTTATAATTGTGAATACCATTTTATTATTAATATTATTAAATTTATACATTTTTAAATTTCAAGCATGCAAAGTTCTTTATGTGAAATTTAACCCAGTAAAGGAGTTAAAATTGAGATTAATTAAATAAACCACTGCGTACAATCTTGTAGGTGTCTTTAACAAGTGACTTAATATACATTTGCATGGCAGAAATAGTCCTAAAAATGTGCTGTGTTTTACATTTTTACTGTCCTCAGCAATAGTAGCCTGATAACTTTATCAAAGCTAAATTCAAGAGAGGCATTTATAACTTTATTATTTGGCACCAGGGCAAAATATATTCATTAGGCCAATTACTTCTAATGTAAAAAAAAAATAAAATGTATATCAGTAGTGGAGAGCTTGAATTTCATATTTCTATCTGTCCTTCATAAAAAGTGACTAATATAACAGGCTCTTTTTTCCATTAAGTTGTTTTTTTTAATGATTTTTAAAACTTCAAGACATACAGTGCTCTCTCACTATAGACTTCAAAATGGTTTATAAAACAGACAGATATTTCTATTTCTAGATAAGAGTTTAGGTCATAAAAAGACATAGGACATACATGACTTTCAGGCCATACATGTCTTCTACTGTGCTCCCATCAGTATAATGAAAAAAAAATGTTAACACAAATCAACTGGTAGATTGTGAATCCTCTCTTTTAAAAGAAACTTCTAATGCATGCTTGTGTTTTACAAAAGCTAAAGAAATATGACTCATTTGGATAAAAGAGATGGAATTCTATTTACCCTCACTCGCAGCTCATCACTGACAGTGATAAGCTGTTAACAGTACTGTGCTTTTTAACTCCAGGTTAAATTTGGCAAGTAAGTTTTGGTTAAATATAAAGCAAGTCATAATAGAAAGTACTTACTACAGTTTTCTTCATCTGATCCATCTCCACAGTTATCCACAAGATCACAGAGCAATAATCTGTCAATACATGCTTTTGTGTCTCTGCACCAGAAATGATTAGGACCTTCACAACTTAATGCTGGAGATGGAAGAGCACAATTTTCAAACGCAACATCATCAATTGCTGAAACGCCATCATAAACACCCAGACTGATTTTACCAAGTGATAATTGGAAAGGATGTGGGAGGCGCCCAAGCTGAATGACTGCCTTCAACCATTGATTTCCCTCATTGTAATATATCCTCCAAAGGACAGTGGGTTGTTCTAGTCCATCCACAAGCAGTTGCATTTCTGCTGCTCCAACTAACAGGCCATAATTGTAATACCTAAAATAATCAATAAAAGAGTTAAGAGTTCAAATAGTGAGAATAGATCACACCACATATAATGGTCAGTATCTTTCCTGTCATAGCTCTGTATAATATGGCAAGTCCACAGTGCATACTTCCAGTTCACCACTTTCTCTATTATGGTAGGACAGGCAGCTATATGAGAGCCTAGTTTCAAGAGTTGAAGATTATGAGAGAAGAATACTTTATTAAGGACTCATAACTGAACACATTTGCTTTCACATTAAACAATGAACACTGCTCACTCAGATAAATTATATGTTCTTTATAAATTTAATTCATTAGATAATTGACAGGTTTCAAGAAGGAAAACCAGAGTACTTACACACTGGACTGCATAAGTACACCTTCCAAGTTTGTTATTGTTAACATGTTGCATTGTACAGCATTTTTAGAGGATCTCAAAAGTTAAAAATCACAACAATGTGAGCAATCATACAACAAAACTGGGCACAGACCAACAACTTGTATTCTTGAGATCTATACTCCAAGTTTTGACTCTTTGCTAAAAAAGACATTTCCTTTTCCTATGGCAAATTTGTTTGACATTACTCAAAAAAACCCTCACTTAATAATATCAAAGTCAGTAGCACCACTTTTGACCTCAGGAAACAAGTCATCATAGTTCACTTTTTCTGTCCTTCTTAGGCAAAAATTGCACAAAGACTGAGGACATGACAATAACTGCATGGGTTTTCTCTTTTTCTGTGCATACAAAGAAAGGTTTTGAAGCAAAGCTCCATTTCTTACATTGAAGCTTTCACTTAGATGATACAATCTAATTTTGGCTACTGTAGATTACTCAAGTAGCTACTGGATTTTGGGGTGGTTTCCTGTTCACAGAAACACAGAAAGGTAGAGGTTGGAAGGGACCTCTAGAGATCATCTATCTAGTACAACTCCTCTGCTAAAGCAGGTTGCACAGGAACATATCCAAGTGGGTTTTGAAAACCTCCAGAGAAGGAAACTCCACACCCTCTTTGGGCAGTCTGTGCCAGTGTTCCCTTACCCTAACACTTCCTTGTGTTCAAGTGGAACCTCCTGTGTTCCAGGTTGTGCCCTTTGTCTCTTGTCCTGACACTGGGCACTCGCCTCATTCTCCTGGAAAAAAAGACTGTCCTCATCCTCTCAACACCTGCCCTTTAGGTATATATAAGTCTTGGTAAGTTCCCCCCTCTGTCTCCTCCAGGCTAAACAGCCCCAGGTCTCACAGCCATTAGGAGATGCTCTGATCTTCTAATCTTTGTAGTCTTCCACTGGACTGTCTCCAGAAGTCCTCTATCACTCTTGAAGTGGAAACCCCAGAACTGGACACAAGACTTCAGATGTGGCCTTATCAGGGCATAATAGAGGTTCTTGAAAAGGATTACCCATCATTTTCAAATTTACTTAGCCACAGTAGAAATGTTAGCAAAATGATTGTAGTATCTCTCTCTATATATGCAGACACAATCTTTTAATATAATTCTACTCAAAATCTGACAACAAAGTCATGTCATGTTTCAGTTCCATTCTACAAGTGCTTCATCTTATTTCTGCATATTGTTTACAATGAAAACTATATGGTTAAAGAATAACAATAAATAAATACTGCAGAGGAAGGTATGTATGGCAAACTAAGATCTCAATTTCAGTCTAAGAGAAGCAACGTGAGATGATTCATTAATTTTGAATATAATCTATTTCATACCAAAAGGAAAATGTACAATTTGATCCACTTTGCTTGAACTTTGGGCTTCGGAGCTGAGCTACTTGTGAAATGCTGTTGTTTTTTTTCAGAATGAACATAAAATGACCTATAAAAACAGAAAACCAATTTTCAGGCTGAAGAAAGACAGCATTTCTGAAATTTTTTTTAAAGCATTCATGGTTTCCACTTAGAATATGATTAAAGAGCAGGCATATCTATTCTGCTTCTCTGTTTTTGGGCATGGATTGTTTTACCTTCTGATTTGTTGAAGGTATGATCCCGTGGAGGAGCTTGATTCTGAAAAGCAGGTTCAAGAGCACTGCTCGAACTTCTTACCCAGTCAAATTCATCTGCATTTGCAGTTTCAGTCCAACCACAGCTCTCTCTTTCAAAGTCACATACAGCAGCTGCAAGAGAGAGACATTTTACTTTCATCTTTGTACATAATATTACTAAGCAAGTTTTGCAGGGTGAAAAGGGAATAAAATCTTTCTAATGCATCACCAAGATTCCAGAAAGAAGTCTAGGAAATGGGCAGGAGAAGGAAGAGTAAAACATGGGATATTTATTTTATAACACTTGGATAAAACAACTATTCCACAGGAAAAAAACAAGCCATTGTTATATACAATGTATTCAGTAAAACAAGTCCTTCCTTCTAAAGGTACTGCAGCTGAAGCACTCAAAGCAGGCAAGGAAGCTCTGAAAAAAAGACCTCAGAATCCTCATGTGAGAATTGTGAGCACATAAAGCAGTAACAAACCTTCTGTAAGACTTTTTAGGGAATTGATGTGGGAGCCAGAATTCAAATCCTTTATTTCCTGAATCTCAGCATGTACACTAATGAAAACAAAACCGTCCCTCTAGTTATAATAGGAATTAAGTTAAATATCAGACATTAATGAGACACATGACATTAGTAATCTCTGAAACATAGACTACTACAGTAAAAAAAGATTTGGAAAACATATTCACAACTGCATTCTTAATTCTTAAATTAAAAGCACAGATTTGCTTTTTTGCTCTATAAACTGTCCCATCTTACCAGGAGAACAGCAATAAAAGATCTGACAAACGTTGGACAAAGGTGGTTACACCAAATCAAATAAACAAGATAAAACTGTGAAGTCTGAGTCCAAGCTTTTCACTTTGTAACTTGTAACAAAGACAAACTATAAAAGAAGGGATGCATCAGTCTGTACATTTCGTTTAAGCATGGATGAATACATTGATATTACCCTGAAACCTTCAACAATATATCAAAGGATCTATTTAACGACTAAAGAAGATAAAAGAATAAACCGAGCTGGTACAGTATAGGTGAAATGCACTTGGTTCTTGATGTTTAATAACACTTTAATTACCTATTTGGCCCACAACCTCTTTGATTGAGACTACTGTTTCTGACAGATTACCCAGAAAGAGCAGCTGTTGCCTGGGTACTTTTGTAAGTTCTTTCACAGTGAACATACACAATCTGTCCTATCTCCTAATACCTTAATTTTCTTTTCTTCTATTTCTTCACATGGTCTCTTTACACTCTAACCATTAAGTGACCATACAGACTGATAGGTTTTATCTTTTCATGTTTGAGGAATGCAATGCTAATTCTTTTTTTGTCATCCTAAAAATTTTGCCACAACTCACCAAAATTTGTCACATTTTTTACCTTTTTCATTTGGATATTGCTTGCTATTTGGTTGATGATTTTTTACTTCTAGTAGTATCCATGACACTTGTATGGTTATGTTTTTCTCTACTGCCTCTTTTAGCATCTTTTTTAACTAGCTTCCTCAATAATCACAAAGGAACCAGAGTGATACCATGAGCATAGCATCTAAGGGTAGTTGGCTTAATTGATATTAGGAGAAAGCTGCCTTTACAGCTTCAGCAGATTTAGTCTTCTCTGAGCTGACTTGCTTACACAAAATTCTAAATATCTTTCTGATTTTGGGCTCTTATGCAAGGTGCTTTATCTTTTTCTGTTTTGAGAAGCTTCATTCAAAGGACTCTACAAATCCAATGTGCAGCTTCTCTGCGAGCTGTGTCTTACAAGAATATAAGAAAAGGTTCTGTTGTAAATGGTATTTAAAAACAAATGTTAGCAGATGGGAGCATCTCTGCAAGACTGCGAGTTCATCAGTATCTCTACATCCCCCAAAAATCTTCTGTCTCTGTTTACACAGAATGTACCATAAAAAAGAATCAAAACAGGTGAAGAGACATCATAGTTGCTGGCTTGAAACTTTTACCTAAGAGCTATTTAAAAAAGATCTAATACACCAATAGATTGCAATTTTTTATATTTATTTTAGCCAATAATTACATTTAGGAACTAATAGCAAAATGTCATAAAGAAGACACTCTTCAAATCTAAGAATCAAAACCAATTTAACCTTGGGCTTACTCATCCTAATAAATTATTTTCGCACCCTTTATAATACAAACACTCTGAAAAGTGCTACATTTGCCTTCTCATATTTACTTTTTAATCACAACTACCATTTGCTAATGTCATCACACATACATACTCAAATAAGACTGTACTTTGTAGGTGCACTGGTCTAATTTCTACAGTAAGAAAATGACTGGTGGTCAATAAAAAAATAAGAAGTACAATATCAATAATAAGCAATGTTAACTGGATAAAAAAGACAAAAAATCCAAGTAATGTAAATAATTAAACACTAACCTAATTTGCATGATGATAGTCTCATATATATATATAAAATCATATGTTAAATATAAAAATTCTTCAGGACAGATAGCTATAGTAGTCTCCTCTATGGCTTCAAGAATCAAAGCATTCTAGAACATTTTTTTTTGCCAATTTCTGTTGGGAAATCCGTTTCAATAGCCATGAAATTGCAACAGGTCTACTTGTGATTTTAGTTGTGTGGGCTTTTTAATAACAGGTAAACATGACTTGTACATTACACATATATTTACATCTCCTGTGAAACAAGGAAGAGTTTTCCATGCAAGACAGGCAAAATATGCAGAGGGAAAAGATTTTTCTATAAATAAATTTATGTTTATTTTGTTATAAATAAATCTACTGATTTATTCACCTACATTTTTAGTAATCCAACTTCACTGTATTTCTCCTAACACTAACTGGCTCTAGGACTTGGAAAGACTGAAATATTTATACAAGGAATATAAAATTCTGTATGTGTACATACATTCTAATCAACTCTGCATCTAACCTAAATATTGCCCACAAAAAAATAACTCTACTGTCATTTGTAATTGTTACAATTTCATTTTCCAAATAATATGAAAATACACTTCACTCCACAACACTGATTTTGATGGCAGTCCATTCTGTGCAGTGAGATAGATATGCAATCATCTAACTAAAGGCAGTTTCCTAACAGCAGTTTAAAATGAAATAGCATTCAAAAACATTGGTTTATTAAATCTGACATTTTCTAGAAACCTCTCAGTTCATACGGTACTGTCATTTGCAAATGCTTTTCAGGTTCTGAATGTGAGTGATTACTGTGCATTAATATGAGAAACAGTTCTATAATAATAAAGTAATCCAAAATAATCAAATCACATTTGATTGACTTTTTTATTGGAAATACAGCAAATTAGGTCTAAATCCTCCTTTCAAAAACATTAATGAAATCTGAAGAGAATTAAATTTCTTAAACAACATCATAATCAGGTGATTAAGGGTGTTGGATTCTCAGATCCAGGTGAAATTTAATAAGAGAAGTTCATATATTCTTTAACAGCCAAGTGCTTGGCTTTCTACATTCGTTGGAGTATTCCTTCTGTATAACTAAAGGGAAAAGCTCCTGTTTTTATCAAACTAAACAAAAAATAAGAGCAGATGATCATTATTCAGGCCATGTTGTCACCTGTCATGTTCTCTGCTGCTGAAAGTTACACAATATTTGTTGTCACAGTGTATAATTTGATAGCAACTAGATAGGAGGAACTATATAATTATGAGATACTTTTTGCCCAAAAATATAACATATACATTTGCTGACAGAGCAGACAAGTTAGATTCTGAGTTCTACAGATATTCAGAAAGTGTATATGGTCTCTGGCAGAAAAACACCATTGCTCCTTCGTCAAAGCTCTTCCTTTACACTGCACATTTCTCCTTTTATCTATTCCCCAACTACTCTTCTCTAAGTTCCCTATCTCAGTCCCAGTCTCTCTGGAAAGCTGTAAATCCTCAGTACTTTTCCTCAGTTCCCCAGACAGATGCTCCAGCTTTTCTCACATGGTCTCCATTCTCTGCCACTTGCTGCTGCACTTTATACTAATCCCTCCCAAAGCATCACTTCTCCACATTCATATTTTTCATTTACATTCTCTCCTTGTTTTATTTTCTCTTACCAAACATTTAATCTTTCACTATTGTTCTCTCTAGACACTGTATCAGTGTCTCTTTGATCAGCTGATCTTAATCCTTCCTCCACAGCAGTTTGGGTCCTTCCTGCCCTAGTTTCCACCAGGCACCTGATTACTTCTCTCCCATACTAGCAAGCTCAAGTACCGCAGCCATTGCATCCACTCCTTAGTCACACCCCAGGGTGGTTTCCTGTCAGCACACAGCATTTTGATCCCATCCCTTCCCCATTTGACTTCCACAAATGATCCTAATGCAGCTTTTTATTCACTTTGAGTCTTAGGTCCCTTCTCCAATTTACAAACTGACAATCTTATCACTTCTTGAACTTAAGCCCATCCTTTGGAGCTGGTTTTGTTCCTCACCTCACCTTTAATGAGATAGACATTTTGGCATTCAAGATTTTGACTATAAAAGAGAGATTTTGGAAAAGTTGCATTTAATCATGGCAGAAGTTTCATGCTTTGGTAAGATTAGTAATGGGTTATATGAGAATTTTTTCACATAACACTAAGGAAATTTTTCTTGGACAATCAATAATGTTATGAATTGTTAAACACATAGCACAAACACAATAATGTTATAACTCTTAAATGATTGTGCCACAAAAATAGCTTTTAAAGGAATAACACATGCATCATTCTCTTTGCCTTCTAAGTCAAGTTGAGTTAGATAACACTGTGTAGTAATATACAGATTATGTCCAGTTTATGAATTACTTAGTTTCAGACTAGGCTTAGCATATGCTGCCCTAGATTGTACATCATCAAAATAATAACTATTACATGCATGTTTAATTTACAAAGATAAGTATAAAACGATATTATGCATATATGTTATATTTTTATCCAAATGTAGATGATTTCATATTTATTTTATGTATAAACCCATATCATTATTCCTGATAATCCACACTATAAGTAAACAGAGAATAAAACAAAAAAAGAGCATAATGGATGAAGAGCCAAAGGTTAGAGAGAATACCAGGAATACATTCATCTGATCTTAATGTGATCTTTTTCCCTATTCTATCACAATCATTCTTAGGTTGAAGAAATGAGAATTTAGACTCTACTGAATGCATAGGAAGTAGACTTCAGAAATTATACTCTACATTAATCTTCCAGAGCACAAACACATAATGTGACAACTATGTTAGGTCACTGCTGCAAATCTGCAGCTTAAAAAAGTCACTTTTCTCTTCCACTTTAATGCATGGAAGTAATTTATAATAGCTTTATATCCATAGTAAATTCTTCATCTATTAAAGGAAAGCTATGAGCTAATAGTCAGGAGTGTGGCACTCAAGAAAGAACATTTAATAACTTTCCTTTATGTATTTACTTTTAATTTATTTTTTTTTACTTTTCTCAACTAATCAGAATAAATTTGAATTATTTCTCCAGTCCAGGGTGTGTATTTTTGTAAAATGCAACTAGAAACCTGGAAAAATATTCTTATCAGGTCTCAGTGTCAGGAATATGCATATGGTTCTAAGACCAAAGTGACTCAAACAAATTCACTGAGAGTTTTCTGTATGAAGAGAAATAACAAATGGAGTTTTGCGCAAGAACTGGGAGGTCAGAAACTACACTGAGGTAAGACAGTCTGAGAAGTGGAGATCTCCAACTGAATAATTCAAGTACTGACAGAAAAAATAACTCATTTGAGACAGAATGATAATCAAGAAATAACTCAAGGACTGATGCTGTGAGAGGAGAAAATTGCATGGAGATCCTGCTTGTTCAGTGGACTTGGTGGACCCAAGCATCTAAGGAAATCATCTTGCTGGAATTCAAGACAGAAAGGTTTAAATGAAAAATATTTCAAAAGATGTTTTATTTCCACATAATATCCTTGCCTGGTTCTAATATCAAGAGAAAAAATACAACGTTGCATTGCTTATATTTACAATCATCAACAGATGGAACATCATGGAAAAAAGTTAATATTGATGAAAGAAATAACATAGTTGTAGGTGATAAAGACAACAAAACATCTGTGCTTAGCCAAGTTAATAAATTAGGGAAAGTGATTGAGAAAAAATGAATAGTTTGCATGGAATTTCAAGGTACATAACAAAATGTAGAAAATATTGCTACACTACAGAAGCATAAGGATGATGACATACCATTTGAGACTATAAGGGCTATTCTAGTGCAGAAGACTACCAGACTAACATGCTGAAAGGCAAGTTTATTGCTTGGATACCATTAACTTGCCAAACTATTTGCAGAGACATTTGTGTACCTAAGCTCTGCTTCCCACATTACAAGCCACAATGCTCACACACACTGAGCCAACTCTGCAGTACAACAATGATTTTTAAGTAAGCAATATATTTAGAGCAAAGATCACCACAAAAAAAAATCTTTTAATGGCTCCATAGTTTAACCTTTACCCTGGTATTGTTAATGTATCATCTGGGGAAGGTAAGACTTCGGTATAATCAAAGAGAAAAAGAAAGAGAAAATCAATTGCCATATAGGAAGCTTGTGAAGAAAGATAATCTAGGACTGGTTCTACATAGAACTGGACATTTGTCTTCACTTTTAGGTATAATATTGAAATGCAAATGCAGGTTGAATAGCTAAAAGGAAGAGTGTTTTAAAGTGTAAATTACCATATTTTAAGTGGAAACAGTAGATTTTCATTTTCTTGACTAAAAGCTACCAGTTAAATGTAATCCTAGAGTAGTGGAAGAGATAATGCATGTAGCAAAATGGAGAATGTTTTTAATTAAACTTTTTATTTGGAAGCAAAATGCCTGTGCCTGAGTTGAAGAAATAGAATAAGAGAGCAATCCAGACTATCATAACTCAACAATGCACAGTATGTGTAAGCACATCTTGAAAAAGAGTATAAAAACCATGAAGTAAATAAAATGAGAGTGTAATGAGAGTTTCAATATGAGTAACCTGGGCAGAGAGGGAGAAAAGAAGTAAAAAACTCTTCTCAGCAGCACCCAGTGAAATGAGCAGAAGCAAAAGGCACTTTTTGCTGTTATATGGTAAGGGTGATTGAACAGGTTGCCCTGAGCAGCTGTGTAGTCTCCATCCTCAGAGATAATCAGAACCCAACTATGTAAGGTCCTAGGTATCCTGCTTTGGAGAGGAGAGTTTAACTTAATGACCTTCAGAGATCACTTCCAAGCTCAACTATTCTATAGTAACAGCAGAAGTTTTTCCCAATTTTCACTGGCCCACGAGAAGAAAGATGTTCTGGCCAGTGAATATTTAAAAGCTATTTCTGGGTTTAGCTAATTCTTTATCTATTAAAACAGAATGTAGTTTCCTAACTGTATCTTGGATACAACTCTTTCTAAAAAGCTAAAATACTGGACACCGCCAAGAAAGATTGCATTAATGTAAATAGGAGCTCTAATTACTTCTTTTATTTGCTAAGTTGAATAGATTTTTGTTTCTCTGAGCAACACTTCCCAATTTCCCAATAAAAACTATAAACATAGATTGCATTTTATGTTACTACTTGTGAAGGATGTTGTTGTTCATGGTACGTAACACATCATAGTCAGAAAATACTATTAAGATCTTGTCTACAATATTTCTGTTATTAGTCAGAATGCTGGAAAGCAGCATCCTCTATTTGAGAAACAAATATTGCTCGTGGCAACTCCCTTTGAAAATTCATCACGACTTTTATAGCATAGTTGATAATTCAGTGCACAAGCAAGAGACTACTTCTCACAGATGGAAGATATAACTATGACTTCTTATGCAGAGCAGGTAATTGTATAAGTGAAAAATACCTTCAAAGCTAAATATCAGAGGCCATGAAACTCTTCCAAGCTCCCTCTTAACTGTAACAATGAAGAGGTACTCTGAGATGCATCACCTCCCTCTACTTTCCCATGTGTTAATTTCCATGCAGAGAAAACCCAGGCACATTAGCCCAGACAGAAGTCACAGCATACCCGAATAAAGGATGTTGACACAGCCTAAGTATAACTAAGACTATGTCTCTGCACACATGCTTTATTTACCAGAGCAACTGTGATATTTTCACATCAAAATTAAGTATATAAAACATAAAATTCAAATGTGAGTCTGTGATCACTGTATTTTGCATGTTTCCTATCTCACTGTTTCTCAGGTCTAATTGCAGCACCCTCTGTCCCTTAAGAAGGGGCATCTCACACAGTGCTGCCACAGTTTTTCCAAATTTGTACAGATGTAATGTATTTTCCTCATCCTTTTTTTAAATAATTCTGTATATGTGAGAGGATATGTGTAAAAGTGTCTGCACAAGTTCTGCTGGGTTTATTTTACAATGGCTTCCTGAATCAACTTCCAATATCTTACAGATTAAGATTTTATTCAATGAAACACTGTCCCTGATATTTAGCATCCTAAGACATTTAGCATCTTAAGATGCTAAATAACTATAAAATAAACTACTGTCATTGTAAGCAACACTTTCTACTGAACGATTAAACAAAGATCATTCTTCTGGTTTAATGTTAAGAGGAAGTATTTGCTACAGAAAATAAAAGCAGAATAATTCAGAACAGGATGAAAATGAAGTAACTGTTTCTCAAGAGCTTTTACTTCTATTCAAATTACAACATTTATGAAGTCATGAAAGTCTGGCAGAGATGAAAAGCAAATATAGTCACGGGAGACTAAAACCTAGGTGTTTGAGTTTTCACTTACAGCACTCAGCTTCATCATGGCTATTTGAACAGTCGGGTGTAAAGTCACAAACTTTGTCAGATGAAATACATTGTCCATCTCCACATGAAAAAAGTCCCAGGGGGCAATAAAAAGATGACAAACTAGCATCTGCAAATTCTGCTTCTCCTTAAAAATCAGAAAAGAAAATATAAGTAGAATCATATGTACATATAAAATCATAAAAATGCTTTTTATTATCTTTGGGTATAGTAGGATACTCAGCATAGCATCACCTATGATCTGAACTAGATTATATCACAACTACTAAGAAACACAGCTGGTATTAATGTCTAATACTCTTAAACTACACATTGTTCTCCAGAATATTCAAACTTTTGTGGGAAAAAAATCCCTTAATTACATGGTCAGGCTCCAGCACAGAGGTGAAGTGCTGTATACAGCAGCCTACTCTTTCCCCTGCAGTCAGGAGCACGTCTTTCACAAAGGCTTTATGCTGTTCTGGTGAATTCTCTTCATTCAGCTCACAATGAAAAAGTTCTACGAATCTAAAAGTTTGATTTGTAACACTAGTAGATTTCACCTCAATTTACATATTAGAGAACACCCCAAATTTCAATGACTACAAAAACAAAAAGCCGAGGACCATTGGTTTTATTTCCATAGATTTCTGGAAAGAGAACAAGTGAAAGGAATGACAAGAAACTGTTCATCTTTTTTGTTTAACTTAAGTATTTTAAACACTCATATTTTTATCCATGCAGAGGGGGTTTTTTTTGGTTTTGGATTTCTTTTCAGGAATAAAAACCCTACTCTGTTCCAAATATATCTTTGTAACTGATGTGTGAATAGGGAAGTTGTAGGAAAAACAATTAAAGCAAATTAGTTTTTCTTCACCTACTTAGCTACTATCAAATCAGACTATATATAAGGATTAGAGAAATCTTAAAGCCACAACACTGCAGTTTTCTATTATGCCTTTATTTTTTTCCAATGAAGAAGAAATTCATCTCTCTGCTGGGTACAACCCATCAGCATTATCACTGACTGCATATGTGCCCAGGACATTTTAGAAAAGTAGTCATTAACAGACAAGAGGACCAGAAGCAAAGGTCTGGCATCAGGTTACATCATTATTTCCCTATTAATAATTTAATGTCTTAATAATATCTGTGTAATAATAATGTAACTATATTACATCACTGTTACACAAGCAAGTTTTGTAGGGGTTTGCTATGTGTTAGCTGTTTGACAAAAACAATGGGAGAAACCTTTCTGCCCTTAAGATAACGCAGTGGAATTTGCTCTTCAGTGCAAGAGAGAAGATGCTTTGCTTCTAATCTCTGCATCCAAGTACAAATGTGGCAAGTGGTATCTGAAAATTCTGTTACTGTTCAAGTAACTAGTGCAAACTACTTTTGGTAGCTAGTGTGTAACACAGGATGAGAGCCTTCATTGCGTGTCATTGATTATATCACATGGACTTTCCTCGGGTTATCCCCTACTTTCTTAAAGGAATCTGGAAGTTCTCAGTCAAATCAGAGTTATGTATAACAGGCACTGGGGAAAGTGCATTGAAAAACCACAGAACTTGCCTTTGTTTTCTCGGCTGACATCTGAAACTGGTTTATTCACAACTCCACATTCCTTTGTTATACTGATGTCATCAACCGCAACAGTAGCATTCATTGTTAGAATAGTAGCTCGGAAAATAATCTGAAAAGTTAAATAAGTTACCTCGTTAAAGGAAGGTGACAGGACAAAAAGACATTTATATATGCATTTATCATTTACTACATCTGCACAGGAACAAAAAAACTGTCTATGACCAATTTCAATTGTCAGTCAGTAAAAACCATGGTTGAGATTAGATCAAGATTAGCGAAAAATGTACTCAACTGTCAAAGACATAACCACCTTTAGTTCTGGAAAGTTCTGCAACTCAGATGACCTTGCTTCAATCTAAGCTGATAAAAGTTATCAACACTTGAACGAATTTTCTTCTTGATGAAACCTTTAAAAGTGAAACGTCTTTTTAAATGAGCTATTCAAGGTTACCAAATAGAATGCTTTATATCCATTTAATTGTGTTCATCTACATGATGCCTGTTGAGGACAACAACATGCGATGCAGTAGCTGTAGGCACTGTAATGATGCATTTGTAGATACAAGGAAATATTCAGGAGACTGTAAAATGAAGTTCAGTCATAATTTACCAGTAATTAGAAACGAGCACCCTTTCTTTCAGACTGTTTAATAGGTGAGACATAAAATGAAAAGACCAAAATTGGAATTTTGATTTGCTGAATTCTTACATTTGAGTCTCTGAATCACCTAATACCTTTAGTTTTAGTGAGGTGTAGCAGCCTGAGATGATGTGAAAATGAAATTAAACTCAAAACCTGGCAATTGCTTCTGTGATCAACGCTGCAAGTTGAAGTAGCTGTACTTCTACTTTTAGCCAACATAATTAGTGCCTCACTCTGGTCTGCACTCTTCATAGGAAGTTCATGTTTTAAAAACTACTGTGCTGTTGCTACTGATTGTTTATCACAATTAGATTCTAATGCATATAATACTAAAACAGTGGTGAGGTTAATAGCTATATCTATTGAAAGAGATGAATGGAATTCCTTTTTCTTTCAGCCCTGAAGAACAGAAATTCTCTTTTTATATTTCATTATAGAAGTAAATTAATCCTCAGGGCAAAATTAGAATAACTTTTTGAGAGCAATATAAATGTAATGTTGAATTACCTGAAAAGGTAAGTTTTCAGCTGCACTTTCTACAGGTATAGTCACTGTTGTCCACTGCATCTCAAGCAATCCTGAGATGTCGTGCAATTTTTCCAAACTTCCATCCAATGCAGTTCTTTTAAAGACAGAAAGCTGGGAACCCTGAGATAGCCAGCACCAAAATCTTACCTGTTGAAAGAGTTTTTAATGAAATACTTCAAAAAACCATGTCAATCTGCAATAAATTCAGTACAAACCCGTGAATGTACACTATAACACAGAATAACACGACAAATCTAAACAGTCCTGACATAAAAGAAAGAGATGTATGAAACTATGGGAGGCTAAGGAGGTATTACCTATCAAGATAAAATCATAATTGAAAGTAAAAATAACTTTTAAAACTTACATCAATCAATCTAGAGAAGAGGAGACTGAGGGGTACTACAGTAATGCTTACAAGTATTTAAAAGAGAATGTCAAGAGGATGCCACAGCACTTTTTTTTCCTGTAGTGTGCATTGATAGGACAAGGAGTAATAGACAAAAGCTGGAATGCAAAAAGCTTCACTTGAACATAAGGAAAAGCTCCTGTTCAGGTGAAGGAGCCCTGGCACAGGCTGCCGAGGGAGGGTATTAGGCTCCTTGCCTGGAAGTTTTCAAAACCTACCTGGATGTGTTCCTGTGCGACCTGATCTAGGTGAATCTGCTTAAGTAGGGGGGTTGGAGTAGATGATCTTTAGAGGCCATTTCCAATCCCCACCATTCTATGATTCTATGAATTGATGCAGATCAACTGTTTTGACCTCCCTTAGCTCTTTTTAGTTTGTAAGGGCTTTGCAAATTCTCAAAGATGATTTTTCTTCAAAAATGCTGACCAGAGGACATCTTTGTAAATATGTTCATCTCAGAAGTGCAACATTTGAGATACCTATATGAGAAAAAATTTATCATCCTTTATTTCCACAGGCAACACAAACTAAAATTATCTGGAGACAGATGTTTAAAGCAATCTACTGGTCTCCTCAAACAAGAGCCTTATCAAGCAAGAGCCTTGATTAACATTTGTGAAGGTAACAAAAGATGCAAAAATAGCTCTTTCCTCCCATTTTTCTGTCATCTTCATATGAGCTTACATTGTGAATCATGAATCATCACACCAAAGAGATAAAGTTAAACAGAGTTAAAGAATACAGACCATGTTGCATTAAAACAGTCAAATGAAGCTTATGTAACTTTTTACAAGACGATAACAAATACAAGAAAATTCATCTTTAGCCTCAGGACAGACACAGATGCATGTGTTAGCCAGCTTTCTGTTAGACATGAGACAATTAAAGTCTTTTATTTGATCAAGATAGCTGACACAATAGACTGTACAGGTCATGGAAAAGCATTGTATTAGGGACTGTAACGGGCAAAGCAGCCTTAGGGTAGCAGTGTCATGTTTACTTAATTTCAGGTGCAGTGAATTAATGCAAAATTATGATCACTGGTTGGGCTACTGAGAAAAAAGAAAACAGAAAACAAACATTTAAATGTAAACCTGAGCAAACACCTTTCCTCCCTCAGGCCAGTGCAAAACAAAGTGGAGCAGAAGGTTGGGCATTTAAGTACTGATTTTCCTTCTGGTTTCCCTTCTCTGCTTATTGCTTCTTGTTCTTATTCCCCTGCTTCAGCTCAAGGTTTTATCAGGTGAGTGTCCATCTGTGCTGTCACCACCCCAACATGTGACTTCCACAGCCTCAGTGCCTTACAGAGTGTCCCTGTCCCAGCATGGGCTAACCAACAGCTGCAGAGCTCTCACAGCCATACCTTGTCAGCTCCTTCTGTGTGTATTTCTCCAGCTGTATCACCAACAATGTCCCCTTCCACACCTCTCTGCCTTGTTTATCCCCAAGAGGTCTTTTTTATATTTCCTTTTTACAGGAAGCTTTTTTAAGTAGCATTTTAAGGATAATCAGGCTGAGAGGAGTCTTTTCTTCAATAAATTGTTACATTAAGGTCCCTTTTAAAGCTGTAGTTGCTTAGTATGCCAAGGAAGTTGAAGGAGAGGATTGATGAATTTGTGAACTCCTTGTATTCAAATCATTGACTAACCTGAAAATCATCATGCTCATGGATTCACTGCCTTTCCCTTCCAGCCCTGAATTTAATCCATACAATTGTCAAATACACCAAAGGAACAACATTAGCTATATAAGAAGGGAGTGTTTCTTTTTGCTTTTGTTGCGTAGCACAAGATAGAGCAGTGTTAGAAAATATTCTTGTTAGAGTCTACTGTTACTTTTTAATATCTTCTGGATTCATGGTTAGTGGTTTCTCAGTTACCCATAACGCAGGAAAATTATGTATTATATAAAATAATCTCAAGATACATTAATAAACTGAAATGCTTTCATGTAACTTTTTTTCCCTACCAGAAAGATTAAGGAATACAAAGAAGCAAATATACAGACACTTCAAAATGAGAAGTTGGAAGAACTACACCCTAAACAATCTAGATGTAAGGTGTATGTTTATCAAACAAATTGAAAACAAAAAAGTGTTTTCATTATGTAAGGAAAAAAGTTATCCTCCCTCTCTATGTCTACATGTTCTACTTCACAATGAGTACTGTGTCCATTAAAGAGCCATAAACAGAGAGCTAGGACTAGAAATTTGCTTTTACGTCTCCAAAAACTTGAGATAAAGATGTTTCTTAGCTGACATCTACAGAAAGACTCAGCTACAAGATGTTGCAGGAAAAAAGTTACTTCTAAGCTTCATCAGCCCATAAGGGACAATATAAAACTGCTGTCCTTCAAGTCTAATTTTCTTTCATTCCTTTATTTTTCCTTTTTTTTTTCAATCAAAAAACCAAACAACTGGAGCCAAAGAACTCCTAAAGCTATTAATAAACATAGATCTCTTTATGTAGATCCTTTTGTCCTCTGAGTGGGACATCTAACAGAGGGCAACATCTCACATTTACACACAGAGAGCATAACACACCAATACACATCCTAATGAGCAATCCTCACTCCTTGCTCTTTCCCAGAAATAAAAGTTTGCAGGGAAAATGTGACAGAAACCAGGCTTCTAGTCTCCAAAAACTCTCTCTTCAGACATGAGTAGCTGGATAAGAACTTTTCCTAGTTTTTATTGAATCTGGGAACTTTAAATACCTTCAATATGGACATACTCAAAATTAAAACTGGTTTATTTTCTGACTTTGAACTAGTGAAATGCATCTATATCCCTGTTACATTTGTATTTCTTTTTAATATAGACCAAATTCTGCAACAGATCTATCCAGAATGATTAATTAATTCACATAGTTCACCTTAAGGTGTTCTAAGATAACAATCCGAACCCAAAAAGTACTTATCTACCCAGTATCAAAGTCTACAAAAGAGGCATGAAACTGCCTGGAAAATGTACTGTGTATATAAAGGCCATTGGTATCCCAGGAGTAATGAAACGTGTGGCTCTGATGGAATGCTGTGAGGCTGCCTGTGTTCTCTGCAGCAGCACTCTGCTTGATTTCATTCTGCACCTATTTCATTTCTTATTCTTTGCACTGCTATGAGTCTATGTGAAGATTAAGAACCGAGAAAGTGCAATGAATGATAGCAAGGCACTGTTAACAAGTTAAGAAGCTTCTACTCCTGAGATGCAAGTTGCAACTATCCAGCTGAGATCTGATAACTCATTGATGGGCAATAGTCCAAGTCAGCTAGAGTTTGAAGTAGAACAAGTTTATCTAAAACACTTGTTTCAGATCCCTTACACCAGAAAAACCTAAGCATAGGACCTACTGGAATAAATGCTGCTATTTGTTGGGCTTTCTAAGGGAATTTTCTCTACACATTATCTGAAATTCTAATTAAAGTTCTCCAAAGTGAAATTACAATTCCTGTTCTAAATTGAATCTGAAAAAAGGAGTCACCAATCTAAACTTCATTTTCTTTCTCTAAAGCCTTTTTTTTTCCACTGAACCCAATAAAGTCATTTTGGCAAGCTTTCCATAATTTTCCTTTTGTTCTCCATGACTTATTTAAATCAAGAAGCATTATGCAGTAGCAAAAAAACCATAACATTGTAACTACTCAACTTAGTTTCTGCCTAATGTACCATAAGCTTTTAAAAGTTACAGAATTGAAAACAAAAAGTGTCCAAAAAAAGGAGAAAAATACTCATAAAACTGTACAGTATCTATTCACTTCAGGCAGTGGCCAAAAGGATAAACAAAAATGCATAGAATCACAGAATGGTAGGGGTTGGAAGGGACCTTTAGGGATCATCTAGTCCAAAACCCCTGCAGAAGCAGGTCAACCTAGATCAAGTCCTGCATATATATTTCTTCAACAATACAATTATATATACTTAATCTACTTCTGCAAGACCTGTTTTAAAAATAGACTTCTAAAAAAATTCAACTATTTTAGTTACAAAACTGTATTTTCATTTTTCATCTAAGACTTTGGATTTTTTAGCCCTTTGACCCATTGTTTCCAGGTAGCTTTCTAGTTTCTCAAATCAACCACCATCCTGAGTGATTTTGCATTCCTTTGCAGAGCCACAAGACATTTCAAGGTAAAAAGAATTTCAAGGTAAAACCTCAAGCATGGCACTGATCAACTTAACAAACATCCTCTGCAAATGATCAATTAATGCGTGTCTGAAGTATGGTAACTTATTCTCTGCAGTCACACCAACATAGTTAATCTATATAGCAACTTCAAACTACAGGTCTCCTATTATAGGATATTGAATGTGTGAGTTTTTCCTGCCTACAGACAACACCATGACTCTTTTCCAGCCTTTTCTCAAAGGGTAGGTTGCTTTGACTATAGGTTGATTTGGCCCTGATACTGTTTGTCCAGTTAGGTTTGTCATAGCATACAAAAATAAGAAGCAATGCCTTAAATCTGGGTCACCTGGTGGATGATTTAGGAAGAATAATAATCAGAGATGAAAATATGGCAACAAAGCAGTAAAAAGACTGCTGCATCTCCCTCCTCCCAAAATGCCAGTCTGTAACACATTCCACTGGTATTGGACTGGAGCCACTTTTTCAGCAGCCACACTTACAGCATGAAGAACACTGTATCTGTGTATCAAGTGAGAGATAGCTTACAAAGGTGAAAACAGTTAATATCAAACCATTACCTGACAGCAGAAGGGTCCATGGGAGAGCTTGACAAGGAAAGGGCTCCCCAAATGAGACATGGTCATCTTTGTGTTCATCTGATGCGATCCACTGAAATAAATAAATGCTCCTGTAAACAAGAAAACAATGAAATATGATAAATGTGTCATGCTGCAATGGCAAATATCTACCTCAGAGAAGTAACTGTGGTCTGTGAGACACATAAAGCTTATTCACAAATGTAAACAAATGAAAGAGCATTCTGTCGGTTCAGTCTCTGTGGATAATGAGGAGGGAGTCTTGTAATAGACTGTGACCATCAGTGTCTGCTTAGGCAAAGACAAAATAGAACTGGCTTTTTCCTCTGCAGTAAAATTAACATGGCTGTGTCCAAAGATGAGAAAAGTGGGAGAAGGAAAAAAATGATATTTAGCAGCTGTTGCTAAGTTGCTAAGTTTAGTCTGAAAGGATTTAAACCCAGGGAAGTAAATACAGTCCTCCAAAGGGGGTTCAGATGTTGTTTCTATGAGGACTTTACTGTGCAGACCTCTAAATATATTTTTTATCTATCCTCTTCAGTGAAAAATCTCAAGATCTTCATCCTCCAAACACTACAACCTCTTCCCATCGCTTTCGCACAGCACTTGTCTGGTCTCTGCACAGGTTGGGGAGAAAGACAGCAGAAGTAACAACATTGAGCATCCTGAAGATCAAGCAGCATAGATCTCAACTGAAATCCCTAAAGGACACATTTTAATTGGCTTAAATGTTTCAAACAGACTTTTTAAAGTAAAAATAATTTCCTTTAGGGTACAGTATTCCATTTCAGCACAGCCCAGCCAGTTTTAAGCATGCTAACAATGTTGCAGACCACGGGAGCCAATGGAAGAAGCTATATTTTCTCATGGGGTCCACAGACTTGACATTGTTGTCTGTGCTAGTGGGGATGAAAGCTTAATTAAAGATCTAATCTGAGCTCTGGCAAACGAACGGCCTTTGGATTTGAACTACAGCAGATGTGTTTCAGACAAAGGTAGGGAAGGATAAACATCTTCAAGGGGCCCTAAAGCAGCACAGTTTGAATGCTGTCAGCGCTGCCTTTGCTGAATGCTGAGACTATTTCATGAGTCTATGCAACACAACACTAAAGGCTCAGTCTTGTTTGTGCATTGATATTACACATGTTGCCTTACATCTTGGAAAATCAGCTATTGTGCTGTTACAGTCATAATCCTTAGTCATTTATTTCCCATGGATACATAATGAAGCAGAGGGTTAGGTCCAGCCCCATGTGAATAATCACATTGCTTTAGCAAGGCTGGCACAAAGAGGTGATCGTTACAGCTCCTTGTACAAACAGGCGTGCTGCTCTCTGTGGCGTGAGGGAAGCTTCCCTCATTGGAATGCAAGGCTACTTCAAAGAATCCTCTTTTAACTTGCAGCTGAGGCTCTACAGTAGCCTTGTTAAGATTTTGTATATCAAAATTTGCTGCTGCCCTCCCCAGGAGAGAAGGGAGATGAACACTCTGCAGTATCCCAAGCAACTATTGCAAGGATGTTGATTTAAATTGGCAAAAAACTTGCTTAAATTCTGGAAGCCTAATTCTAAAGCTGGGATGTGGCTGTAGCAGGCAGTGATGGATGGCTACAAAACCACCTCAGAAAGACCTTCTCACTAACTTCATTTCGCCATCATTACTGGGCTTGAGAAGTGCTGCATGGCAACCTAAAGCTTCAGTCTTCAACCTGCAGTAAAATATAAAGATATGAACCTAACTTGTAATTCAGGTATTGAAGCAGCTTAAGTGTGGCAGCACATAGCTCCATATGGGCCAATTTAACATGCTGCTCAGGCTGTAGAGCAGATGTTTCTACCAGCAGCTTTCATTATGACCACATTACCCCTCAGATCTTACCAGCACCAAGAATAACCCTTATGAGAAAGACACAGGCATAACATTGCCCCTCTCTAGAGCTGTGAGAGTCTGGAAGATGTGACACAGTAATGCTTGGAGACAGTGTAGTAGTGTGGATCCATTGACAGTCTAAAGAGACGATAAAACATCAGACAGCTGCTGAGAAAGTCAATAGCAACTTTGATGTGCTTCATCACTTAGCCACAAACAGTAAATAAGGAACGTGCTGTGCAGTTAGTTACTGCATAGCACACACACATACTTGCACCCCACTAGGGTTTGCTCAGGCAAATTTTAATCCTGGAATTCATCTATATTTGAATTCTTGGGGTGGAATTCTTAATATTTCACATTCCTTTAGCATGAATATGGGAGAGAAGTGTGGAGGTCTGGCAATAAGATAATTATCAGTCTGTTACCATTTACAAATAGAAATACTCATCACAGAAAGAGGTAAATACTAATAATAGAAGAAATCTCACCACGTCCCATATCAGTTGTATGATCTCTGTCAGGGAGTCTCCTGTCAAGAGAATTCTGTTCTTTCATTACGTTCCAGTCAGTATCATGTGTGCTTAGTGGCTCCCATCCACAAAGATCAGTCTCAAAATCACATACAGTGTAATTTGCTGTTGTAAAGAAAAACAACAAGAAGATATAATTATTTGATGCAATAGTTTAACACCACAACTATGACTATTTTGTGTTTGGATGCACAAAGAGTCTTAAAGAAGTGCTGGTATGTTTCATTGAAGTCCAGATTATTCAGATAGACAAAAAAGCTTTAGAATACAGTTAACAGGTCAAGCAGGCCTTTCCCTTCTTAATCAAACTCAGAAGCATGAGGGAAACTACTTATACAAGAACAAACTATGTCATATGAAGATGAGACCTGTACATCTAGCAGCAGATACATGATGAAAGTAATATTTTTAAAGTTTAATTCTACTGGAAAGTTTATTATGAATGTGTGGGGAAATATCAAATGTATTTAGTGCTTTAAATAAACCAAAAGTAAAGATGAATAAATCTTCCACTTAATTTAGTTTTGAAAATGGGATTTAAAAGTATGAATTATTTAGGTCTCCCATACATCTTTACTGCAAAGTAAAAGACCATTTCTTCAGTAGATATGGAGTAGATCAACTCAAACTGTGCAACAATCTTGCACACTTTCATTTCTTAGAGCTCAATTAATTATTTTCATAACAAAATTGTATAATTGTAGAGTTTTCTTTCCTAATCCAGAACAGTTTCACAAAGTGCTAAGTTTAACTCTTTGGGTCACTTATCACAGTTGTAAACACTAGTTTTGAACTGCACGTGGCACTTTCCAGAATTCACGACCATGCATTCGATCCTATCAGCCTCAGACAGGATTATACACATCACTCCAACTTTCAGACTGGACAAAACCAAAATGAAATGCATCTTTGTTGAAGCACCGTGGCTGTAAAGCTCCATAGTCAAGATCTTATGAGTACAAAAAGCTTATTTGAGAGGTTAAATCTGAAGGTACAAAATAAATCACAAATATCAGTATCTCTTATCTGGATTCACTATATACATTAAAATTCAATGGATTATGCTTTTCTGGTTAGTGCTGTATATAAGCTTAACACAAAAATTGGTTAACTTATTTAATTACAGAATTCTCATGCTTTTGACAGGTATCTTGTTAATTAGACTTCAATTGCTAATACATTATAGAACAGAATATGCAAATTGGTATTTAAGACTAAGCTGTTTTGCTGTATGGTAATTAATACCATGTCTAAACATTATGCTCTGCTTAGCTAAGCAGTCTTAAGAGAACAAATGTAATACACACAAAAAAAAAGCAAATATTCTTTGCTTAAACAGCTCCTTCCTCTGGTCTCCCTAAATCCTGCAAAAAGTCTTCTGTGTAAGAAGCTGACTGCAGTGGCTGCATAGTAATATCCAAAAAGACATCAATAAATGACCACATAGACACAGAGAATTTACAATGTTGTTTACTAAGCAACGAAAAACCTGTTACTGGAAGGAAATGCCAGACTAAAGTTAAAATAAAGGCTTAAATATGGAAGATAAATCAAGACAGTAACAATAAATAATGTTTTACAGTTCAATAAGGTGTTTAGCACATGATTTTTTTAAAAAAAAGGTATTTTACTTTAACTAGAGGTATTTATGAGCACAAGAAGAGTTATCTCAATATGAAGTACAACATCTTTCATGTGCTGATGACACCAGATCTGTTGCCATTTAACAGGACTCAATACCAGGCTCAGGGTTTTTCAATGGCTCTTAGTGAAAAGCTGTTGAAACAACATTTGGATATTGTATACTAAAAGAATCAGTGAAGCAGCAAGACTGTCACCAGATGGAGACCTTAATTGTCCTTGATGGTCAATAGGAAAAGTGTGGCCAAACCATCATTCCTTACACTGACAGTCAGTAGTACAATTCCTTCTAACACTATGGACTTAGAAGGAAATGTATAGATATCATCTTTCAGGTTATTTTTCTGAACAGAATTTTAAACATAGGAATGATGTGTGTTTGGGTTTGTGGTTTTGTGTTTTTTCCAAACAGAGGAATGAAAAAATGAAGCTTCATTTCACTAAATGTGATGCTGTTGACCATCTTTTAGATGTTACTTTTTTTCCCCTTGCATTATCATTTAAAATGACAAGCACTATACAAGCATCTAGTCATGCAGAGACACTGAGATAGAGTCTCTTATCTAGCCCAAGTGTTCCACTGTATGTAGTTTCTGGAAAGGATACTTTATTTTTAAAAGTATTAATACATTAGCAGCAGCTAAAACGTGAAAGTGAATGAAATCAAATTGATATAATAGTTTGATTTGAATTTTTTCCCTACTTAATTCTAAAAACATAAGGCTTGCTTCTAAATGTTTAAATCAAGCTTGAATAAAAAGATCCCTTGCTTTGACTGAAACCCAAATCCAAGTAGGATGGTTTCTTGCTATATCTTTTTGTTGCTAGAACATTAGTAAACTGGAAAAATGTTTCTTTCCCATCAAAGCTGTATCTTTTTTATTACACACTGCCTTTTTCTACATTTTTATTTGAACCTTCAAGTGACCACAGCGAATGTTTCATTACCCACGGTTAGAAATTGACTGCATAAACTGTATTTTTTGAGGAGTCATGCTAAATTAAACAGATATAAAGCATAGTTGTTGTATATTTTATATACATATAACCTCTGGTATATTTTATATATGCATACAACCTCTTACCATCAGAGGTTATGTTTCTTTATTTACTGGGAAGTTTTCACTGGATTCAAACTGCAGAAGCACTTTCCATGTTCTGAAAGCAAACCAAGTCAATTCTAACTTTTCTACATTCATCTATTTATAATTCAGTCAAACAGAAAGGAAACTAGAAAAGAAAAAACAACCAACATTCAATTGAATAACAAGTCAAACCTGAAAAATAATCTTTTTGTTCTTCATGTGGGTATGTCAGGGTGTCTCAACTAATCAAGAGGTAAGTTATATGCAGAGGGGTTGGACTAGATGATCTCTAAAGGTCCCTTCCAATTCTACCATTCTATGATTCTATTACACCAATTCTGAAAAAAAAAAAATACCCCAGGATGTGACCAGTAGAAAATATATTCCCCAAACACATCTCCTTGAAATTCAAGCAATGAGGGGAACTTTCTAAAGCCAGGAAACACAATGGAAAGAATTTTCTCTTAATAGGAACCATTTTTCTGTTATTTTTCTTTTTAAAGAAATAGGGAATAAAGCACATATTCCAAGAGTACTGGCAGCTTAAATGAAAATGTTTTTTCTTTGACTAACTTACTCTGTCTAACCCAGATCCTCTTGATCCTCCTGAGGGAAAAACAAAGTAGTCATGTTAGCTAGACTGGGTTACCAGACAATCAACATTGTTAGCGCGATGAAACTTTTAAATCCTACTCTGGCAGCAAAATCAAATGAACACAGCTGGGGACACAACTTGTTTCTCCTTTAGGCTGATGTTTCCCTGATTAATAATAATGAATGAGAAGGACTGCTACTCTCACACAGTGTGACACCATCCAAGCTCCTATGGAATTTGGAGTATAAACTTTGTATAATCAGAGACCAAAACATTTTTATGTGATCATTTTGTTTTGTCATTTCTGGCTAATATTTAATGTCAATTTTGGAAAGGGAAGTGTTATGCATGCACACTTTCCTACTGACTATTTGTGCACATTTGCTACTAGTTTGTGATTAGTTTTATTTATCTAGATTTGTTAAAGAACTCACTCAGAAAAATCACAGATGGGTATAGGTCATCCAACCTGAACTTCCATAAGTCATAAATAATTAGAAAGATCATTCATAACCACTTAGGTGAGATCCTTCATCTCGTTCTGAAACTAAACTACCCTTGCTTCAGGTTAAGAGACTGGTTGTGTTAACAGAATCTCATGTCAATCTCAGGTCTGCAGAGAGTATGCTTTAACTGCTCTGGTGTAATATAAAGGCAATGCAATTCAATATTCATAAGCAATGAAGTATGTGAAAATAATATGAGTGTAGATTTTTTCCTCCTTGATGTACAAATACTGACAATTCCAGACAATGAATATGTCATAGGAAATCCATAAATGGGTAGTAAAACAAATGTTTCAGACTAAAAAAAAATGCTCTTTCCATTTTGAAGCTGAATGATAATAAAAGGATTTACATACGTATTTATCTACTGAAGAAAGTTTCAATGATTTGCAATTGTAAATTCCAATACTGGAATGAAATGCAGTGAAAGGTACACAGCTTAAAAATTATGCCAGTTTCCTTTATTCTATGTATTTCCTATTCATAAATTGTAAAAATCCTATGAAAGGCTGAGAATATTTAAGCTAGAGGTGCAAAATTAAAACAAGACGAGTTAAAGACAGGTGTTTTAAGGAAGTTTCTAATTAGGCTAATTGGAAAGTGATTTGAAACATCTGTAGGAAATCTCAACCCACAACCATCACAACTGCAGATAAATAGGTGATTTCCAGAAATGCTACTGTATCAATGTGTTATATCACTTGAAAACAGCAAGTGTTTCCTAGACTTCTTGTGAAGTTGTTAGAATTACTAGCTACTGATTAATTTGTGGTGGTTTTATATGTGCATGTTACATACATATAATATATAACAATAGTATGTATAATGCTTCAAATATTTGTTATTTGGCATGGCCTTTGGTGTTAAACTTCTTTATATTTGGTAGAACATACAAAGAAGGGATCAGCATGAAAAGCTTGTTTTATTTCTTCAAATGCTCTAAGTATTGTATCTCACTTTCTCTGTTTTGAATGCATTAACTAGGTTTTAATAATGTATTATGAGTCACTGTGAAATAAGACATTTAGAAGTCATCACTACTAAGTGTTGTCAAGACATAATGAAAATGTAGAATTTAATACTAAAACCAAAAGCTTCATAATTTGTCACTTCATTAGATTCATTGATTTCAACAAAACTACTCAAATGAAGATGGTTAGTCCCATGCATAAGTGTTCCAAGATTAGTTCCTAATTTGTCAAGACATTTAAGTCTTATGTACTTAAATACATATTTATATAAATGGGCAGAGATTAAAAAAGTTTAATATGCATTGTAAAACGTATATATATCCTTGTAATAAACTGCCTTATTATAATTCTGTATTCATGTAATTCATGTATTCATTGTAAAACTGTATTCATGCCAAATTACCATAAGCAAAGAGAAACATTATTTTTCATTCCCCATTGTAATGAAACAAGGAAAATATTCAAAGAGGGAAATCCTTGACACTGTTAAGTAACAGCCGTCTGCCTTGATTTTCATTCAGTATGGAGATCTGTCAACTCTTTTAGTACACGAGAGTACTTCATCAAAAGAAACTACCAAGGATGTGCCCAAGAATAGATGCTAAAATAGCTAAAAACAGAGGCTAAAAGATGCATTATTTTAGCAGATAGGAATTTTAAATTAAAATTAATGTGAATAAATGTAGTGAACTCTGAATATCATGAAGGACAACTTCAAGGTCATGTTCCAAACATAATGAGAGGAAAGGAACAGAGAACAGAAATAAGGGATGATTTTTCCTTTATGTCTGTTTTGTTCTAGACAGCAGAAACTGTCAGAAGGATGGATTTTCTAAGCCAACAAAACAGCTGAAGACCTCAATTCCACCTTTAGGGTTCTCTTTCCTGAAAAAAGTGTGCAAAGTCTCTAAGACAATATTAGCCATTAAAATGGACTAACTTAGAAAATAGTAACTGTTACTTTAAAGATGACTCATTTTCTTTTTCTTTCTTCTCAGACAATGGTCAGAGCATCATGTAACTGATATGTGTTATTTATATTTTAGAAAAGCAGGGTTTTCCATCCTCTTTTGAGAGTCTGACTATACTTTTGTGCTTTGCTCCAACAAAAGGATACATTTTCAACCTGCAAGTGCCTCAACACAGAGCAAAGCAGACAAAGCCTGTGTCTCAAGTTCAACTGAGTGTGACATTTTCTTTAAATTGAAATACACTAGGAGTTAGTGGAGAATCAGTGATACACAGTAAACCAACCTACAGAGGAATCAGCAGGCAGTGAAGCACCTGGCAAAGCTACTGAAGGGGGTTTTGCACTGGATGGGCCTTCTGTCAGTGCTTGCCTCAGCACCATAATTCTGAAGGTACCACAAAGGACAGTGTTCAGATCTCCAGGTCACTCTGACTTTTCTTTCTTCTGCCCACTCTCCATGTTTTTTCTTACCCATCTAGATGAACATGAAGGAAGCAATATCCTCAAGATCGAGTCCCACTGTGATCTTACTTTAAAACACTGGCTATACTGAGGTTATCTGTTAATCTTTTGGTTACCCAGTGACACTGTTCAGTGTCTGAGGCATAGGGTAAAAAATAAAATAAGAAAGTGCAATGTATTACATGCAAAATATAATTAACTGTAAGTGTTTAACCTTTTTTTTTCCACTTTGTGTAGTACTATTAACAGCTTCCCTTCAACTGGGACAATTACTTTTCACCTTCCTTTTAAAACCTTAAAATTATTCTACTATATTTATAGTCATTATTCACCACCACAGTTCTCCTATACTGTTGCTGAAGTGGGAACACTAAATCACTGAGAAATAAAGTCCAATTTATAAAGTACTATTCGCTTTCATTCCATTCCTCCACCTAAAGAGCACGAAAGGACTCTCAGCAGTCCTACCAGCAAACACACAGAGCCGGCAGCACAAGGTCAACTGTTGTAAAAGAGACAAGAAGATCTGAGAGAGGGAGCCTCTATCCACTTAAATGTTGGCTTAGATTCCACTCAGAGACAAAACAGCATAAACCTTCCTATTTAAAAAGTTATTCCAACATTACACATATTGTTTCAGAGACAGCTTCTGTATGGTTATATAAGTTTAAAACAAAGTTTGTTCTCACAAATGGTTCCTAAAGTCTTCCCAGTAAGTAAACAAATAAAACATCATCAGTATTCTTCATTCTGCTGTCTTTAGTGATACACAAAATTTTAATTTGCACCTCCCAGCAGCAACATATATTATCACCAATATCTGTAATTTGTGCACAGTTTTCATCTGCAAAACACATTTAAATGTTAGCACCACTCTAGAGCTTCTTTCATATGGAGATGTAAAAAGTTTCAGAATTATTATAGACATCCTCCAGTAATTTTAATTCTTTTCTTGATTGTAGGGTAGAAACTGCATCTTCCAAGTAAAACTACTTTCAATTGAAAATATCATGGATAAGATGTAGTTTCTCAAGTGTAGATGATTTGTATGGTTGTTTGTATCATCATGCAAATAGCATGTCATTGTCTGACAATAACTTACAGACAGGTTAAATTAGAAAAGTGTTCAAACAACACGTACCAAGGCAGATTTCAGTCTCTCTTAAATTATGGAAGTAGAGTTATAGGCACTGCATACAGAGAATACATTTTTTAAAAAGTATGTAAAACATTACATAAATAGAAGTAACAAAGACAAAAAAACCACTATCTGGATCCCAAACATATTGTTGAGGCCAGGGAGAGATATATAAAGCAATGGGAAGAAGAAAAGTCCATGACAGAAAATGAGATGAACGTTGCCACTAACCTGTACATCATTAAACAGTCTAGGGAAAAGAAGCTAAGTTTTCTAGGCATTTGTTGGATAGTCCTATTTAGATTCCACAATACTCTTCAGCAAAATGTCCTTCTAAAGCAATGCAAGTCACTTACTGCAGGCTGCTGGATCCTTGTCACTGCTGTCAGAACAATCTGGGTGTGAATCACAGGCTGGTGTAGTGTCCAAGAGCTGGATGCTATTGAGACAGACAAAACCTGCCCTGCTCTGGAGGGTTCCTTTAAACATAAGCTGTGGATTGTTACAGTAAAAATACTTGCATTAACACACATTGGAGAGAAACTGATTTTTATTTACAGAAACCAGGAGTATTGTGTGTGTAAAAGCACTGCAGAGTTTCTATTACAAAACCATGACAAATTTCAAATCAGAAGCTGAAACTTTGTACTACTAGCTCAGGTTGAAATTTCTGTAGTTTTTCAGCTAAAATGATTGGATGAATTCCAAGAATGAAGTTAAGTAAAAGCCTATTTTATAGAAAAATCCCTAATTTCATAGCCACTGAAGTGTGATATCTTAAAGACCTCATCTTTTGCTCTGAAGTGGCTTCAGATCCTCATTTAGCAAATGCCTGAGAGAAAGAAATTTCAGTTACACTCACAGGTGAATAAAACAGACTAGAGACTGTTCTGGGGTAACAACTGTCACAGCATAGCTTGACAATTGATACCTGTTTCATCACTTAAGATAAAATGGCTACATTCCATCTATGAAGTGGCATTGGTCCTTACCTGCTGATAAACCTTGAACTGTTCCAAGCCCTGTCTAGGAGATGCCCAATTTGCTTGGGTCAAAACCTTGCTAGGGACCACGTTAATGCTTTATTTACACTTTGGTTTACCTTGTTTCATTTAAATCCCACAAACATCATTCACATTTTCTCAATACGATTTGTATTTAAATGAATTGGCAACACCTGAGATGAACTCACATGACTAGCTAAAATATCGTGAGATTTGTTATTAATTTTCTAGCATATTATTGAAGACCAACAGCTTCCACATGTGATTTCTGTGTAGGTTAGATGTTTTATTGAGCTACAACCAGAGCTTTACTTACATTGGAACGATGAAGAACAGTAAGAGCTTCAGGATATATAACATTTAAAATAAGTTTTATTAACAATAAGGAAAGCATCTTCAAAGATTGAACACATCTTTTTCATTCATACCTTTAAGTTTTCTAGCCCTGATGGTAGCTGTACATCCATTTTGACCCATTCCTCCTTTGTCATCGTGTTACTTTCCCACAAGAAAAGTTCTTCCTGTAAAATGTAGAATGCAATGTCATAAAGTTCTCTTTTGTTCCTTTATAAATTATCAAGGTCATTTTTTTGGTCCTCAGTCTTTTCCTTTCTTAGCCCTATGACCACTATATACACAGTTGTGCAATGTGAGGAAACAGAGCTTCATAAATTCATAAAACAGAGCTTCAGTCTTAGTACTGAGCTCTGTGGAAGGGGGTGGGAACAAAACGTGTCTACTGTGATTAAACAGGCTAATAATGCAATTATCAGGAATCATCTTAGAAGAATTAAAGTGAATTAATATGTAAATTAAGCCATGTTATGGCTTAATTTATCTATATGTTCCCATAATACTCTCTACATCAGTTTCTTTTCCAAAAATAACTGATTATATTGTGTTATAATTAGATTTAGTTTTCTTAGAACTGAATTTTAGGTCTGTTAAAATTACCCAATCAATATTGCTAAAACTTTTTTTCTTAATCTGTAAAGCAAGCAGGTAGAGCAATACCTAATAGGTCCTAGTTGTGTTCTGAGTCACCTCAATTCTCATGTTCAGTCTGACTCCTAAGAGTAACAGCAAGAGTGACAAATATGGTAAAATTCCTTTTCTGCCAGAACTCCAAGCCCATTTGACTACAGTAATCTGACAAAACTAGCTCATGCTCATTGTGATTCTGATCATAATCCTAAGTGGAATATGCTAAGGCCAGTATAAAGAAATGTAGTACTGTGAATTTCATTTATCTAAATAAGTTCTTGTCAAGAATCAGCTCTAAAATAGCACAAAACCAGAAAGAGAAAAAAATGGAGGAAAAAGTAATATAGGTTATATATACAAACAAAGTTACCATTAGAAATATCAACAGTGAGACCCTTTTTAGGACACTATGCAAAGTACTGTCATACCTTTTCACAAAGGATATTGCAGAATTAGAAGCAGTTCAGAATAAAGATGTGATGCAGGATAAGATAAATGAAAAGTCTCTTGTATAAGGAGAAATGGAAAGGTTAAAAGCAATTTACCTTGCAGAAGATGAATAAAAGAGGGTATGATAGGTGTGTGAAATGTTATCAGTACTATAGACAAGGACAATTTTTTCCCTGTCTTGCAGTATAAAAAAGAGAGGAAAAGAGGAAGATGCTGTCTACTGCTCAACGGACCAAGAGACCTGAGCCAGGAGAACACTGGTATGATTTGTGATGAACAGCCAATTACTTATGCTGTTTTCCTACCAATACTTCAACTATTTTGATACAGTAACAAAGCTGGAAAACTAAATCTCTATTGAGTATGTGTCTGAATTTCAGGTTTGGAAAAGTACAACACTCTATTTTCTCTATACTCAATTTTCAGAGATCCAGTTTCCATAAAGCACATTACATACTTGATTTCAGAAATAAAAGTCAGCTATGAGTTTCCATATCACTATGGATATAAGTATTTGTCAACTCATTCACACACTAGATATTCATCAAAAGCCTTTCAGTGCTGAAGATACTTCTGCCTGTGTAAAATTTGCTTTAAGAAGTAATTCTGCCTCCAAAGAAAATCCATTGATACTATTAACCTTCAAGAGCCTCACAGTGTGATGGGTTTTGTATGGAGCCGCTTATGCTTGGTAAAAGATGGAGAAGGCTGCAGTGATGTCCCTGTAAGAAGTTCCTGAAATGTCCCCTGACTCTCAGCTGGACCCACCTGCAGCTTGATCAGACCACTCTGGTGTCTCTGACATCATTATTTAGGAAGAGAAAATTATAGTGTGTAAGAGAAGGTGGAAGGGTGAGATAAGATGAAGGTGACCACATGGACCCCTCAGCCAGCAAGGAAGGAAGGAAGGGAGGAGCAGTGCTGGACTAGAGATTACTGTGCAGCCTGCAGTGCCAACACAGGCTGTCCCCCTGCAACCCACGGAGGGCAATGGCAGGACCCTGTGCCAAGAGGACCCTGGGCCAGAGGGAGTTGCAGACCCTGTGTCAGAGGAGGTGAACAGAAGCTGCAGCTTTTGGGAGGGGTGCATGCCAAAGCAGCCTATACAGGGCTGCCCAGTGTGTGAGGGACCCTGCGCTACAGCAGGGGAATGGTGAGGAGTTCCCTTGCTGAGGCAAGACAAGCAGCAGGAGTCACTTGGAAAGGACTGACTGCACTCCCCATTCCCTGCCCCTCCGCACTACTCAGGGAAGGAGGAGGTAAAGAGATCAGGATCAGGTATCTGAGCCTATGGAAGGGTAGGAGAAGGGGATCTCAAAGGGCTGGTAGTACCCTTCACCATCATATTGCTTTCAGTTGGGTATATTATCTATTTGGTTTGGTTTTAGCTGGTGACACATGAAATTAAGTTTCATTTTCTTCCTCAAGTTGAGTAGTCTTATTTATTTTGCCTGGTACTATGACTGGTAAGTGAGCCCTTCCCTGTCTTTAGGGAGTTTCAGAGACTCTTGGTACTTCACTCTTCCACATTCCCCCAGGAAGGGCTGGGGAACGAGCAAGGGGCTGTTCATGGCTTTTTGTTCTCAGCTGGGCCAAAAGCACAACAAATAGAAAAAGGGTGACATACTAGGAACCACATCTCATGGCAGGTTAAAACCATAGCCTGTGGTTAAGTACCTGCTTTTAGAAATCTACAATATATTCCCCCACATGTACATATACAAACCCTCCAAGCACATTTTTATACCTTGTGGGAACACTCTACATTTGCTGTTTATTTGATTGGATGCATCTGGAAACTATAATTTTGTTCACATTCAGCTAACAGCTTAGATATCCATCCCCAAGACTGTCTTTCTCCCAGATGTATTTTAGTAAAAACAGCTTGTAGTAGTAAATGAATTTTCTGTCCATGTGCCAGCATCCAGACTTTTGGCTGTTTTTTTACTGAGAAAGCCATAAATGACCTCAAATATACCAAGTTTTTAAACTGGCCATTATCCATGCAACAGATATTACCCTTGTCGTGGTTTGGCCCAGCTAGCACAACAGCACCACGACAGTTTCTCGCTCGATGCCCCCATTCACCCCCACCCTCGTTAAGATGGCGGAGGACCCAGTGAAATGGGAGTAAAAAGATAAGCAAGATTGTTGTGGATTGAGACAAGGGCAGGGAGGGCTCACTGCCAATTATGGTTCTGGGCAAAACAGACTCCAGTACTCGACTTAGAGAGGAAAGTAGGAAAGTTTATTCTACAAGAAACAGAACAGAATAAAAGCAAAAAGGGAGTAGGATGATGAGAAAATTACAACCAGCACTTTAAGATCTCCCTCCCCCATCCCTCCCTTCTTCCCGGGCCCAGCTCACTGCTCCCGATATCTCTACCTCCTCCCCCCGCAACAGCTCAGGGGGGTAGGGAGTGGGGGATGTGGTCAGTCTCTCACAGATGGGCTTTGCCGCTTCTGTCTTCTCAGATGAGGATGACTCCTGGCATTCTTCCCCTGCTCCAACACGGGGTTCCTCCCCCGGAACACAGTCCTTAACAAACTTCTCTGGTGTGGGTTGTTCCCAGCAGCTGCGGCTTCTGCCGATACAGGTTCCCTCACACGGGACACAGTCCTTGGTGAATATCTCTGACGTGGATTCTTCACCGCGGTTGCAAGGTCCCTCTCTCGGGACAAGGCCTCTTCTGGGCCTAAGTTTAATGAGCTGCTTTGTCGTGGGTTCCTCCCCACAGTTGCAGCTGTGGATATTGGGTCCCTTCCTCGGGACAGGGCCTGCTCCGGCCATAGTGATAAAGGGCCCCTCCTTCGGGACAAGGCCTCCTCCGGCCAAAATCACTGTCCCTGGCTCGGGGCCTTTAATGAAGTGAATCGCTGCCCCTGGTCCGGGGTCAGCTTTAGCAAAATGAGTTTCTGCCCCTGATGCGGGCTCATTATCAGAATGAGTCTGTACCGCTGATGCGGGGTCTTTAAAGAAATGAAAATAAATCTCAGCTTCACCAGTTCTCTCCATAGAATGCAGGGGAGTCTCTGCTACAGTACATCTCCTCCCTTTCATCACTGACCTTGGAGTCCGCATGGTTGTTTCTCTCACCGTTCCTACTCCTTGCACCACCACCAGCCAGAAGAAGAGAAGAAGGGGCAGAAGAAAGAAAGAAGATGGAGGAAGACACCTCCCCTTCCGGCTTCTTCTTAAAAAGTGATCGTGGAGGCGTCTAATTGGCTCAGCCCCAGAAGTGGGTCTGGCTCAGAGCTGGGGAGAGTTGTGAGCAACTTCTTACAGGAGCCATCTTTGCAGCCCCTTCCCCCTTACCAGAAAAGGCTGTCATGTCAAACCATGACATTCCACCCCTCGCCTTCACGAATTGCTTTTTAAGGAGGTGTTAAAAATCCACCCCTCGTCCCTTCACCAAAGGTAGAACCACTTAAAACCTCAATAGTCAGCAGTACAGTTCATGTTTTGCCCGTTACCACTCCCAATTAGTATCCTTGTCTCAAATTTAATCTGTAATGCTCCAAGTCCCACAGACTCGGGGCCCCACGTTGGGCGCCAATAATGTCGTGGTTTGGCCCAGCTAGCACAACAGCACCACGACAGTTTCTCGCTCGATGCCCCCATTCACCCCCACCCTCGTTAAGATGGCGGAGGACCCAGTGAAATGGGAGTAAAAAGATAAGCAAGATTGTTGTGGATTGAGACAAGGGCAGGGAGGGCTCACTGCCAATTATGGTTCTGGGCAAAACAGACTCCAGTACTCGACTTAGAGAGGAAAGTAGGAAAGTTTATTCTACAAGAAACAGAACAGAATAAAAGCAAAAAGGGAGTAGGATGATGAGAAAATTACAACCAGCACTTTAAGATCTCCCTCCCCCATCCCTCCTTTCTTCCCGGGCCCAGCTCACTGCTCCCGATATCTCTACCTCCTCCCCCCGCAACAGCTCAGGGGGGTAGGGAGTGGGGGATGTGGTCAGTCTCTCACAGATGGGCTTTGCCGCTTCTGTCTTCTCAGATGAGGATGACTCCTGGCATTCTTCCCCTGCTCCAACACGGGGTTCCTCCCCCGGAACACAGTCCTTAACAAACTTCTCTGGTGTGGGTTGTTCCCAGCAGCTGCGGCTTCTGCCGATACAGGTTCCCTCACACGGGACACAGTCCTTGGTGAATATCTCTGACGTGGATTCTTCACCGCGGTTGCAAGGTCCCTCTCTCGGGACAAGGCCTCTTCTGGGCCTAAGTTTAATGAGCTGCTTTGTCGTGGGTTCCTCCCCACAGTTGCAGCTGTGGATATTGGGTCCCTTCCTCGGGACAGGGCCTGCTCCGGCCATAGTGATAAAGGGCCCCTCCTTCGGGACAAGGCCTCCTCCGGCCAAAATCACTGTCCCTGGCTCGGGGCCTTTAATGAAGTGAATCGCTGCCCCTGGTCCGGGGTCAGCTTTAGCAAAATGAGTTTCTGCCCCTGATGCGGGCTCATTATCAGAATGAGTCTGTACCGCTGATGCGGGGTCTTTAAAGAAATGAAAATAAATCTCAGCTTCACCAGTTCTCTCCATAGAA
Organism: Colius striatus; assembly: GCF_028858725.1. Classification (NCBI taxonomy): domain Eukaryota; kingdom Metazoa; phylum Chordata; class Aves; order Coliiformes; family Coliidae; genus Colius; species Colius striatus. The sequence goes on from NC_084763.1 coordinate 53,736,500, forward strand.
TGCAGGGGAGTCTCTGCTACAGTACATCTCCTCCCTTTCATCACTGACCTTGGAGTCCGCATGGTTGTTTCTCTCACCGTTCCTACTCCTTGCACCACCACCAGCCAGAAGAAGAGAAGAAGGGGCAGAAGAAAGAAAGAAGATGGAGGAAGACACCTCCCCTTCCGGCTTCTTCTTAAAAAGTGATCGTGGAGGCGTCTAATTGGCTCAGCCCCAGAAGTGGGTCTGGCTCAGAGCTGGGGAGAGTTGTGAGCAACTTCTTACAGGAGCCATCTTTGCAGCCCCTTCCCCCTTACCAGAAAAGGCTGTCATGTCAAACCATGACAACCCTCTGAGCTCTAATAAGGCAGTAATATTATTTCCCTTCCTCACAATGTTTTACCTTGTGGTATTCATCCTGCATGTCAGATTCTTCCACCTCTTTGGTACAAAAGAGTTAACCCCTCTAGCATACTCCTTGCATCTCTAAAATGTTGCATGCATGCATTGCTTTTCCAGTACTTTCCCTCGAGATTTATTTTGGTGATACAGGACAGCAGTTGCTCAAAATACCTCCACTTTGTTCCTCTTATCGTGACAGATTACTATCTGTGAACAATTTTTTTATGAAGTTAAAATGGACAAGATTTATTTCTTTTTCTTGCAATGTTGGTGTAATGGTACTCAGTTTTGAAGCATGAAAGAGACAATCATGACTTTTTCTTATCAGCTCCATTTATAAAATACAACCCTTTTTTATGCTTTACATTTCTCTGTAGATGGATTCACTGCTGTGCAACTGCACTCGTCATTTTGTCCTGACTCTCTTATTTCAGAGAGTAATTTGGATTCAATTCACTCACAATAATTAATGAATCAATTTATCTTCTGCAGAGGAATACACTTGCATGTTTTTTGCAAGTGTTACTGAACACTTACAGAAACGTCAGTGCATTAGGTTACAGACATATAAACATTTGTTGAAATTATCTTTTACTGTTTGCTTTCGATCTGCTTTGTAAGCCACACAAGAAGTAAAGGCTAAGAAGAGAAAAGGAAGAAATAGAAACCTCTTACTTAATGAGAGGAATGATTAAGTAATGAATGCCAAAAGACAGGCTGAAGTCAGAATTATCAGACAGTTAAACACTGTTAATATTTTATGTTAATGAGACAATATTGCCAAATCCTAATGCAAACATGGACCGAATTAGACAAACGCTATTATAGATATAGCTAAGTCAGAAGAACCAAAACTGAAAGGGAATCAGGAAGTTTTAAGTAAAGGTTATATAATGGAAGGAATATCTTATTACCAACCACTAACTGAAAACCTGAGAAGAATGTGTGGGCAACAGGGAGAAAAGAAAATCTATGTTGCAGTTAAGGGAAAAATACGGACTATGCAATTACAGCAAATCACCTGAAAGCTGACAGCTCACAAGACACTGAAACAAATAGCTAATAATAATATTGTATGCAGCTAAAGAATTAGAAAGTGACAAACCTACATTAGCTGCTTCCAGTGAGGAACAATTAGCATTCAGATAGTGTAATTTTTTTTCGTCGTAGACAGATTTGAGAAAGTAAAAATTACTTTACTTTATTAAGGCTTTTAACGTAGTCTCATAGGAAATTCTTTAAGCAAATTAACAGGATTTTATGCAGATAGAATTAATGTAAAATGGGTGTACAAATAGGACTATGATCTTATTGAAAACAGGAGTTGTCAGTAGCTTTCTATCAAACTTAAAGAAAATTATAATATGGCTTTGCATAAGCCTGTTCCAGGGTCTGACATAATTATAGTGCTGCCTGTTTGGATAGTGAAAGAAGAAGTAAAAATCAAGAAATGTGGATAACACTAAATTGGGAGGAATTACAAACACTCTGAATGATATCATTAGAATTTAAAATCATCTCAGTCTACAAAAACACTTTTCAAACTAATTATACAAATTTTACAGAGATATGAATCAGAGTTAGGAAATAAAAATCAAATTGCTTTTGCCATTGCAGTATTGAATGAAGAGCAGCTTTGCTAAACCAGCAATAAAACAGAAGCAGCTGCAGATTTTCATGGACTGCAAATCAAATATATATCAACAACAGGTTACCCTTGACAAAAACAGTCCATTTTCTCTACCCTTCTTCATACTCAAGAACAATTTAAATTCCCTATCTTCCAACTGATGTCATAACATCTATATTAGAAAACATATTCACTCATCTTTGGCCTCTCAGATGAAATGAAGAAAAACTAGGTATACATTTGCAAAATATATGGTGCTTGTCCTCTAAGAGCAGTACTAAAACCGCACATTAGATGTAATCCAGTCTCTATGTCAAGCCTCTCAGTGTCAGGACATAACAAGAGTTATTCAGAGATAAGAGGTTCTGACCAATAAAAATAGTAAAAAGGGATGCAGAGAAACTGCATGGTACCAGACTGTACAAATGAGAGGTTATTTTAAATGACAGCCTCCAGGAAAGCAGCCTTGTTGTCTTCCAAGGTCAGAACTAGCACTTGGTCTCACTTCTCTTTCTCAGTATTTGGTTGGTTCTGAAGATTCACTTGTTTTTCATAAACAACTTAATGATTCAGAAACAGAATGTGTAAAAACTACTTCATTTCAGTTTAAGAAATCTTGGCTATGAGTGTGCAGGGTTTTGGTTTTGAAGCTACCATTAAAAACTTATGTTGCTGAAGGCTTTTTCTGGCAAATTTTGCAGTGTGAATAACTCATATCAGCTTTAAATAAGTATATAAGTACTAAATGCACGTCTATCTAAAGGAGAAATTCAGTAACTAAAACAGGAAAGGACTGTTTTATGGAAACAGTTGACTGAACTGATGGAACAACTACCCAATAGCTTTTTCTAATGCATATGCAAAGAATGGTTTATCAATTAACTCAGTTTAGGGTCCCAGTTCCAAGAGACCTTGAATGCCACATAATTTGCTCTGTTTTCAGGGAATGAAAACTCCTAAATCGAGTCCATTGATGCTAATTAGGTGAACCACTAAAATCAATACTCCTATTCTGTCTCAAGGTTACCATAGGCATCATACCTGGGAATTTATTGGCAAGTACTTTGGCAGAAATCTCCATGCATTCTGACTAGAGCACTGGTTATATCACAAGTCCCTGATATAGTAATGGGTAACAGAAAAACATAACTGTTGCCTTTTGTAAATGAAAAACAAGCAAGAGCTTGGAGTTGTTTTCATGAATACTTGAAGACACAGTGGGAAAGAAATAAGGTATTTCCTTTATCTGTTCCCACACTGAGGCCTCTTGGTAGTGTTACACTTTAGGGCTCTTTTGTATGTTACGTTTGTGAACGAAATAAGAGTCTTTTTAAATACTCTTACCATTGGGTGGTAATAAATCAGCTCCAACATCAAGATATAAGAGCCATTAACCTAATGAGACCAGCTGAACTGCTCTGATTTTCATTGAGTTGCAGTTCAATAGCATCAATATTAAGTTATTAAACAAGATTTTCAAAAGGGAGCGCTCTCATAGCAGAAAGCCTCCACAAGGCAAAGGAGGCAAGAAAGATGGAAATTGTTATCATTGCTGATGTAATATCAACTGGTATTTGTGTTTGTTTTACCTGGCTATTTTATCTACTAATAGGTAGAAGAATAGGAAAATCACTTCTCTAAAACATGCTCAACGTAAATCAGGTGCCTAAACAAGAACTTTCCAGCTTTCCACTCTGAGCCAACAACTTTCCTTTTTTAATGGGTCTCCATAGAGAAAGGCACTTATTTTCCTATTTTCAGAACAGGAAGAAGGTTAGAAAAGCTATTACCAGAGATTTTCCCCCTGAAATCCCCAGTTTATTTAATTCTGCAATAGCTAGAGCTTGTCCTTGAAGTCTTATTACAGAATATTCACATATCAAATTAGTTTCTAGTTGAGGTGGCAAAAATACAGGTTTCACAATTGCTTAGATTAGTGGAACAATACCAAGTTCCTCTTTCTCACAAACATAGGAGGCAGGCAGTTGTATTTCTTGGCATTTTGGCTGGTAACAGATAGGCTGACATCCTTTTACCCTTTGAACATGAATGCATGTTTCTCCTTACCTGGTTAGTAAACAATACGGCCTTGAGAACATTGCGATCTGCTGTGGAGTAATGAAACTGAAAGCGGCAACTCTTGCTGGAGCAGTGACACACGGAGCTGTTGAGATAAGTGCTTTTATGGAAAGCATTGTCATCAGCTTCTAACCACTCAAAATGGCCTGAAAAATAAATGTTAAAAAGCAGTTTTTCACAAGACAGACATTTTTTTCCTCAGTCTATGAAAAATAACAACTGCTTTCATATAAGAAAACCGTGGACCCAATCTCAGCAACAATGGAACCTGATCTCACATTTTCAATGTGTCTTGGATATCATCTGTTTCCTATTAAGATAGATACCTATCTTCAGTTGACTCACAGCCCAAGCAACCAATAATTACATCAGTTCATAGTATCTTTAAGTTATTTCTTTGCATGTTAAAAACTGTAAGCAGTCCCAAAATCATCTCAGTCTCCTTGCATTTACAACCATTCAATGCCTAATTACAAATACATTTGGAAAACAGTCTTTCTTCCCATTTCAACTGTGGTTTCCACATGCTCTTTACAGTAATACCTCTGTAGAATCTTAAAAAATTTGGACAGAACAAAAAAGGCAATGGTGGAAGGCAGTATTCTGCCTTATTGCTATAGGAGGCAGTGACATCTCCACCATGTAATCAAGATCTGTACTTCTCAGCCAGAATTTCTGCAACAAAATGTGGAAAGCATATTGTCTTTCCATTTGAAGCAGAAAAGCAATTTGTTCTCTTCTTGACCTACTGCCCCTTGTAAAAGCATTCCTACAGAGATCTAAAGAGGTACTCCATCCCCTCAACACGGTCTTTTATTTGTCATGAATAAAAAAGGCTAAATACTTTTTAACAGGGTTTTTTTCCCCCCTCCTGAGTCACTGAATATTGTGCTGCCTTCTGAAGCAGCTATTAAAATAGTAAACAAGGACTGATTAAAGGTCTTAAGTCTTCTCTTTCTGTGTTCACGTCTCTAAACACAACTTGTCTCAAATGCAGATGTTATACAGTTTACTTCAAGCTGAAGGGAGAAGACGTTTGTTTTTATAAGAGATCACATTAATCCACGGGGGTTTTTCATTTCACAAACTACATGACTTTGAATCCTTGCTACTAGTATTAGAATAACAACTGAGTCTTCAGTTAAAACTGAGCTACAGAACAGGATTTCTTTTCTGGCCAGTTTTCTTCCCTAGAGGTTCAGTATGAACCAATGCTTGACAGTCTTCCATTCTGATGAGCAAAGGGGTGAGATCTGAACTACCACTGTTTCTACATTTTGAAAGGGAATTTTCATGAACCCTTAAGTCATGGATGAAATATTGAAAAAGAAATAAATAAGGGAAAAGTAATGGAATAGAATCACATAATCTAATTATTTGGCTGCCTTTCCATGTTTAAACTTGAGGGATTTTTATCATCAGTTATCTGAAATATTTGCTTTAAAAGCAATGGCACTTCCTTTGATTTCTTTTTGTATAGTATAATATCTATTTTTATTATGCAAAGAATTGGTTTCATCAGTTTCTTATTAAAGAAGTGTTACCTCAGATGTAATAAACTAGATTAACTCCACGTAAGAGGAATGAACTATGGAAACTACATAGTATGCTGGAAATTATCAATAAAGACAACAATAATAAAGAAGTATTTTCTGAACAGTATTGCAGGAGAATATAAAACCTCTATAGGAACTTTTGACACTGGAGAAATTTAGATGAAAAGTTATAGAGAAAGTGCCTGCAGTACAATACTGGAGAAAAAAAAGCAATAAAAGAACAAAGGAAAAAATTCCACTAAGGACAGAAAGTGTTTTATTAAACATAAGAATACCAGGAAGGAAGGATTATTCAAAGCCTACGTGCAATCTTTTCTTTATAAATATAATTGTCTAGACTTCTGCTTTATAATTCAGTTTCTTATCTCTCTTCTATTTATAGTAGTCAAGGCTTTGATTGAAATCAGAAACTAAAGCTTAGTCAAGCTCTATTTGCATTGCAAGTTTGAGCCCTGCAGCATGGCATTTTTGCAGTTTGCATGCAGTTTATTTAGTTTTAAAACCCTGAGATATTATTCAACCTCTTTATCTATGCCTCAACAAATTTGGATGAATAGAATCACAGAATCACATACTGAGAGGTGAGTTATTCTAGTTCAGATTTTTCAATGCTTTCCAATGTTAATGACAAATTAAATTCAATGTGGTTTTTGGCACATTTTTTCTTACTTCTTTTTTTCTTTTGTGACATAGGAGCACACAGGATATGTCCCAAAGCAGTTGTCTTATATATTCAGCCCACTCAACTACCTGTGCATATTTATACAATAATGCCCAAGCACCTATACAAGAGACATTTCAAAATCATAGATTCATAGAATGGTAGGGATTGGAAGGGACCTCTAGAGATCATCCAGTCCAATCTCTCTGCAGATTGTTCACCTAGATCAGGTCACACAGGAACATGTCCAGGTGGGTCTTGAAGACCTCCAAGGAAGGAGCCTCCACAACCCCTCTGGGCAGCCTGTGCCAGGGCTCCCTCACTGAAACAGTGAAATAGTTTTTTGTTATGTTTAAGTGGAACTAGTTTATTTCAACACATATCACTTATGACCTGGTCCTGTAAAAGCCAATTATAGAATTTCAGTATATTTTCTGTTAACACAATATTGCCATAAAAGGGAAATTTGTACCTATTATAGCCCTTGAGGTGTCACATTAAGGTACGGCATGGATGCAACATGGGAGGTGCTTAAAATAAAATCATATTACAAGTGTCATTTCTGTTAGATATCCTAGTGGAAATTGAAAAGCAGTAAGCCTTCTTTTCTTTGTTTGTTTATTTTAAAGATGAGAAAAAAACCCCTGCTTTGCTAGTCTGGATATTCTGTGTTGTACATACATTTTAACATGCAAATATTTGTCTTAACAGCCCGTATGCACTTGATCACTTTTGCTTGCTATTCCATTATAATTTGCCTTACAGTTACCAGTGTGTTGAAATGCATGCTAAAATTTATTTTTAAAATCTTTCTGAAATAAAAGCAATGTCTAAGCATTGCCACTGCAGCCATCAATTTCTGTGGGCTCAAAGTTCGAGCAGTAATCTCCACGCTATCAGCTGTATCACAAATTACACTATTACGACTAGTGCTACTTAACCTCTTGGAAGGCAGTCTCAGCAGACAAGACAAACACTTAGCTGGCAAGGCGATTCCATTTCACATTTTAACACTCTGACATTTATATCCATTAAGCTTTCAAAAACCCATAAACTCTTAGACAAGCTCTACAACACTGACTTGGAACACAAGTGCTGCTCCCTAGTTCTGAAAATTACAAACAGATCGATTTCATTGTTTTTGAGAATCATAAACTATTTTATATAATAAATATTTCTCTACAACTCCTGTAATTATTTAAAGTGAAATTCCTGACTTTGTGCTCAAAGATAGTAGTATTTTACAAGTAAAACAACTCAATGTCAAAGCCAAAACAAAACAGAAGGTATACACAGAAGGGGTTTGTGCTTAGACGTATTTGATTTAATTCACCAAATTGTTGCATAGATCTCATACAAAGAACTAACTGGAGAATAACTGAATTATTGATTTATATGGGAATCCTTACATTAAAATCTTTCATGTTTTACCCAGTACATACAATCCCAATAACCTTACTCAATTGTCAAAAGCTAACGCAAGTGTGAAATCCATAAAATTATTTTTCATGGTTTTGTGCAGTTTCTACTTTGAGACATCACCTTCTCCTAAAAAGCACCATATTCTTTTCTTCATGACAGTTAGTAATTGTTCATTAACCCAATTTTCCCACCTTCAGTATTGTTACTCCAATCTTTCAGGAAGGAACAGGAGACAATCTTGTGCCCGGCTTGCTGTTGTGTCCATATAACAGGCTCAGCTGGTTGATCTGAATGCCATTCACATATGCCAAGCTCAAAACTGGAAGTCTCTTGTTCTGAAAGACAAAAGAAAAATAGTCACTTTTTAAGAAGTCATTATTTATGAGACTATTTCCCTTTAGAAAGAGATGTTTATTAAACTGCTTGACAACACTTCTGCCTCTGGTTACTTCGAAAGTGTTGTGCATCACTGAGAACAGTGTAGTATTTCAGGCTGCCATCTTTAAAAACATTCCCTAAAGGTGGATGTTTCAGAGCAATGGAATGCTCAAGCAACCTGATATAGTGTTTTAATGATTCTATGAAGCTTGAGGTGCCAATTGCAGCTGCAAAATTTTGTGCAATTAATAACAGCTACAGAAAGAAAGTGAAGAGTTTAAGCAGGATTGCACTATGACGTTGGACGTTCCATTTCTTAATATTATTTCAAGGGAAAGTCAATGTTTGCTCAAGATATGTTTAAGTAGCAGTCAGTATCTCAGAGAAAACATGAAGACTCTGAATTGTACAAAGGAAAGAGTTTTATGTCAGTATACATAGACATTACTGTACTGCATCTCAGAGTTACTGAGTTCTTCACATTACTCAATGAAATGTCATGTCCAACTGATGTCAGAAATCTTCCTTGTACCAGTGTTGCATAAATATTTGCCCTTTTTGTTTAGTTTAAGTGAGAAGAGCTTGTGGAAAAGTTATTTCTGATGTAAAATGCAAAATCCTAGATTGGTCTAGGAAATGATGGATTTTGTCTAATTTCAACATCTGGAAAAAAGTTGCAAGTACACTCAAAAGGAATCAAGGTTTTATTTCAACACTTTTTAATTATTGAAACAAACCATTTTGATTCATTTTGCATTTTTTAAATTTAGTTTTGAATATTTCTGAGGTTGTTTTGACAAAAATCTCATTTTCTAGCTCTTAATTCTGAAACTTGTCAGGCAATAGTAATATTAATATTTTGAATTTTCTGACTCACATCCCTATAGCAGTTCATTTGAAAGACTCTGCATCTTGTTCTGCATTTATGATATTCACTACATCTTTGCATGATTAGTTATAACTAAGGAATTCAGATACTCTTAATTAATTTGAGACTCAGGAGGAATACCCTGAAAGTATTCCATTTCCATCTGTTGGGGCTCTTTACTTTCACTCCTATGGAAAGATCAGAATTACAATCTTAATAATCTTCATGTATGTAATTTTTCAGGAGTTGGGAGAGCACTCTGCAGGGCAATCAGCCACTTGGATAAGAATATGAAACCTTTGAACAGAAGGTCTACTGAAGGTATCATTACAGCAGTTTGTGTATTACCTCTTAGAGCATTGCTTTAACATCTTCTCTTTAACAGCTACAATTTTTTTTTACAGTCCATATGCAATTGTATAACAAAGAGGTGCAGTGTTTTTGACTGATAAGAAATCATTTGGCAGCTGTTAAGAAAACTACAAACTGTAGAGAGTCTTAAATTGCTATACTGAAAATAGGGTTTGGATTGTTCTTTTTTAAAGCAGAGTTTACTGAACAAGAACTGGATAAGAGTCTGAAGGGGGCCAATTTGTGAGACAAGTGAGGGAGAGATAGGAAATAAAAATAAATAATGACATTACATTTCTATTTTACCATCACAATTTGTATCAAGAAACTCTTGAAGGCATAAATTTTTAAGCTATTTTACTCCTGACTCTAAAGGTACAGTCACACTAATGAATACAAATGTATAAGGTCATTCCCTGTGTGCATTTACATGTTGCCAATCATGAATAGTACATTAAAAATGCAAAATTTAACTACAAATTTAATGCAATTAAAATGATCTTCATTTAAAATCTGCTTATCCTGACATTTCATAAAGGCTCCAGAAAAAAATGTTTCAAATTAAAACCACCATTATTCTGACCTTTTGTTTTAATTATTGAAAAGTATTTAGCAGTAAATTTTCACCTCTTTCAGGGAGAAAATTAAGATGCTTTGACCCTGGTTTTGGCTGCCGTGAGCAACACAGACATTACTTAATGAAGCTGACTTTTCATAATGGGAAAGCACAGGGTAAGAACTGTCTCTAATTAGAACATACCTGAGGTATTTAAGAGCGTGGCAGCTCAATCTGAATGCTACACAATATGCCTCAACAACTGCCATGCAAGGTAAGTTTAATGCCTAGATTTATAAGTTCTGCTGAGTACTCTATGTCTCTTTTTCAATCTTTTATCTCTTTGAGACAGAATTTCATCTTTATAGTTGATCATTATTTTTTGTTTTGTTTGCTTTAGAAGCATATTGTTTATGAAAAAGTCAATATATTTGTACAGAGAGATTGATATTCCCCTGCGGGAACTGCTTAAGCAATTATATAGGTTGCTAGAATCTAGTAATTCATTTCTTTTCCATCTTAAACGTGACTTTCCATCTACAGAACTCCTCCAAGGAACAGGAAAAAAAAATGAGAATCACTGAATCATTTGCATTGGAAAAGACCTTTAAAAGGCTTGAGGCCAACCATTAATCACACGTGTATCCCTTCTTATTGTCAGTTTCAAATTCATTTGTTCAAAGAAAGTGTAGCATAAACTTACCTGCATTCATACACAAGTTAGATTCAGTTTTACATTTAAGTAGTACTGCTAGAAAACCTATACAAAACCAAAAAGCAAGATAGGCCCTGGCTTGAAAATATTTATTTAACATCTGCTTCAATATTTCTCCATTCTCAGGAAGTTTAAACATGGGCAGACTTGCATGACCAAGTTTAGTTACTTGAAACTTTATTTCTCCGAGGTAGATCCTCTTTGAAATAAATATACATGTCTGCCTGAATCATCACATTAGGATTTTTATCTTGCTTTAACTGTGATCTGCCTACAACTGCTCAGCACACTATTATTTTAGTAACTATACTCATCTATTTTCAATAGTTTTTCCTACTGAGAAATAGAAAGAGCTTTATTTTAGAACATAGTACATACAATCAAACATGTAATCTAGCTTGGTCCATGACAAACACTGCATTCCCTATCTTGAGTTTAAATTTCAGACCAAACCCTCAGTGTCTGTGCTACGACTAGGAGACAGAAAAACAAAGGAAACGCTTTGAGTTAGAACTGCCGTCACCTGAGAACGTGATGTAGGTGTCACAGTGAAGTCTTATTGGATAATACAGAGAATATAATACAATTTATGCTAAAAGGGGTAGGATTACTTTCCCATGAAAATACATTGGGTTGAAAAGAGAAACAGGAAACGTTTTGCTAACGAATTCCAGTAGGCAGGGATGGTCTGGCTGCAGAGCTGACTAGCCTGACGTTACAGCTCTTGGATGCAATGGAGCGGAACAAAATAGCCACACTACACAGACAAGGATCAAGACCTTGCATTTAGAAATACAACACAAGTGCTTTGTGAGTCTCCCTAAAGTCAGCTCCAAAGCTTTTCCTGAGCTGGCTGAACACATCAATTCTTTGGCCAAAACCAGTTGATCTTTTCTACCCGCTGAGGTCTTAGTGCTCTCTTGGCTGCAATTAGCTACATTTATACTGTGCCAGATTCCTTGAGGTATTATTCTCATTCTTTCTAACTGTTTAGATGCGATAAGACAGTCGATGGTTTCAAGGGATAGGAATGAGCAGGTTGAAAACGCTTATCAAGTTGATTGTGATAGAAATAGGACAAGGGGTAATGGGATAAAGCTGGAACACAATAAGTTCCACTTAAACATAAGAAAAAACTAATTCACTGTGAGGGTAACGGAGCAGTGGAAGAGGCTGCCCAGAGGGGTTGTGGAGGCTCCTTCCTTGGAGGTCTTCAAGACCCTCCTGGACATGTTCCTATGTGACCTGATCTAGGTGAACCTGCTTCTGCAGGGGGGTTGGACTAGGTCCCTTCCAACCTCTACCATTCTATGATTCTATGAAATAGCAAAAGATTTTTGTTTGTGTTTTCTAATACAAGGACAAAGTAAAATGATCTGTCTCCTGAAAAACAGGTATTTCTTACCACATGCCAGAGAGCATCCTTCACTGAAAATAATATCATCAATGGCAACAGTTTCATCTTGTCTCTGAATGTCCACCATCCCCCAAAAGACAACCTGCAGAGATTAACAGCAAATCAACATCAAATGGCACTCACTAGTGTTGAACAGAAACACAATTCCAATATATGTCAGACTAGTCCACAGAGTTTCTATAAGATATACGAGAACTCTAATCGTGCACTTAATTTTGCCTGGCTTTTGCATATATTTGTGGCTTGTCTGAACAAATATATAGCCAAGCTGTGCCAGGGGATGTTTAGATTAGATATCAGGAAAAATTTCTTCACTCAAAGGGTTTTCAAACATTGGTATAGGCTGCCCAGGGAAGTGGTTGAATCACAGTTTCTGGAGGAAGTTAAAAGATGAGTAAACGTGGTGCTTAGGGACATGGTTTAGTGGTGAACTTGTAAGTGGTAGATTAGCGGTTGGACTCTATGATCTTAAAGGTCCCTTCCAACCAAAACTGTTCTACAATTTCACAGGAAGGATCTGAAAACCACAATAAAATACATTAAAATCTTAACAAGGTTCACAACAGATAAGAAATACAAATGATTTTGTCTTTTATCAAGTCATTATTCCATCAGAGGCTGGAAATGTGAGTCTCATCTGGTTGTTTTCAGAATTCATCAGAGACCTGGAGAAAAGTCAGAGCAATAAACACAGAAGTTTTTTAGCAAGTTTTCAAACAGAACAAACTTTGAGAATATGGTCAACTGTTATTCTACTCTAATAAACCAGCAAAAAACCACACCAAACTAACTCAAAATATCAATTGCATGAATAATATCCCTTACATTATCCCCTAGCTCTATCTGGGGATATTACAGCTCCTTTTTTTTTTCCCAGAGTTCTGGAGGCACAATCTGTGTAGAGGTACAGTCTTGTACTTAATAATGAACATATAGGGTTATCTTGATAATAAATTTACAAGTGTTAGCTCTAGAGTTCAGGGCCAATTTTGTGCATACTTTTAAGAGACCACAGCAGAACATTTACATATATCCTATAAATCATCATAGTGATTACAGCACGCCATTGTATAAAATGACACAGCTCAGATAATTGTGGTAGGAGTTAGTTGGTTTGTTGTTTGGCTTTGGGGATGGAGAGGGTGTTTGTTTATTAGTTTTTCTTAGGCTGTAGTTGACCTGCTCAAGAAGTGTGGCAGTCTATAAAGTCAAGTTATCCCGTCATTATACAAGTAGAGATGTAATGTTATCTGACATATCCCCAGTGAGAAACTCATGTCCAGTTTTTTTAGATATACACACATTATTTTTTTAACACAGAAAGATGGAGAGCCAGTAATCACTTTCTCTGACAATTATTTCAAGAAAACCATTATTAGTAGACACACAGACAACTGCACTTTTGTAACATAGTATTGCTAAAAAATACCGTCACCCTCTGTGTTTATACTTCATCAGCTGTAGTACAAAGAAAAGAATGCAGTTTATTGAGAGCCAGAAGGTTTGAAGGAACAGGGTTAATCTTGATATAAGTTTTGGAGGGGGATTTTTGTTTGTTTTGATATAATGATGTTTATCTTCTTTCATATTAAAGTCTACTTGAAAAGAATAACTATTTCATACTAATTAATAGCATCGTCTCCCATTCAGCAATACATTTATAAGACTGAAAAACAAGACCTTAGAAATTTGTTCATTTGATTTCAGAAAACAATATTTTTGAATTGTTTAATGTCACTGCAACAACATGTATAGTTCAAGTGTACTTTGGTGACATCACCAGTACAAGGACAAATACTATGTTCATATTGTCTGTTCTTATGATCAAAGAGTTCCCTGTTGACTGATGTTGTAAACACATCCTGGTATTCTGAACAGCCAGGGAAGTTTCTCTGATGGTTAAAAAAAATGACCAAATAGGTATTTATATTTAAAAGTGTTTGACTAGAGAGGAGTCAGACGTCCTGAAAGGTTTACTACTGACTGAATGAGGAGCAGAGTCAGTGCTGTAACCTTGAACCTCTACAGAAAAGTGTCAGTTCTATTTTTTTCTTTACCATGTATTAATTTCCCCACCTTCATATAACACGGGATCATGCTGGATGCCTCCAGTTGCTCTCACATCTAAAAAAAGATTATCCAGGCTTTATCAGTCACAGGTAGCTCTCTGCCCTCCCCTGTGGGATTCAGTCCAATAATAACCAATCTGACTCCCATCCACATTTATTTGAGTGAAGAATTGTTGTTTTCTTTCTCATACAAAATCTAGAGTTCTTTCAGTACAAAAGTCTGTGATGAAAATGTCAGCTCAAAGACACTATTTGCTCACAACTAATTAACAAGAGCTGCTTAAATATGCAATATCTATGGCTGTCAGAACAAATTAATATTGCAACTCCATTAGTGGCAAGTAAAGATGTAGTGGGAATGTAGAGGGGATCTAACACTGGCTGGGCATCTCCCACAAGTGCAGCCATCGGGGCAGATTCTTAGTGCAGCATCTAAGCTCAGTGTAAAATACAGGCATCAAGTACAAAGACAACAGTGAACCTCAAGCCTAGAACCATTTCCCTTAATGAAGTCGAGGAGTTAGAAACAGGACAGGGGGAAAGTAATGCAGAAGAGCAAACTGTGATACCAAAAACCCATTCTGTGATTCTGTGAAAACCCAGCTGAAACACAGTCTGAGCTGTGGTGCAGTGAGTAATCACAGACATGGTAATCTTTCTATTTCAGAATTCCCTACAGGTAGAGATTTTTTGAAAGCCAAAAATCAAATTCCTTACCCCATAAAGATAAACAAGACTTTTTTTTTTTCCTTTTTTTTGAGCAGGAAGAGACAAAAAATAATTAATTAATAGTGGACATTCAAATGAGCAAAGAAGACATGCAGGTTGTCTTTAAATTAAAATCTCAGAGTATTTTTGTAGCATTTACAAGCACAAGTATCCTGTTGCAAAGAGACTTCTACACTCCAAAAAGAGTAATCTTTTTTTCCCTATAAGCTTTAATTATAAGGATTTTGGTTTAAAAAAATACCTCAGGGAGTCCTACAGGCTAAAGATCTTTTCATATCAAAGAAGTGTAAAAGGGCAAGTGAATTGCATTCATGTGACCATCATGCAAGTTGTCACTGGAGGAAAAGTGTGCAACCAAAGAAGAAAATTTGCTCAGCTTCAAGTCCCTATCTACATTTCTTTATCCAGTTGCAAAGACTACTGCAATGTGTTTGACAGATGTCTCTTTCATGCTGTACTGTGACATCAGTTCACTTTATAGAGGCCAAAGGATAATAAGGTTTGCAAACAATAATCTAGTTAGGATTTGATCCAGCAATTTAGAGGAAGAAGATGTCATATTATATCAGCCATTCACAGACTCATTCAATTTTCTAAATGATATAAAGAATGAAAAAGTCAATCTAGAAGTAAACTCTCCTGGTACAATCTCAGATTGCTATTGATATACTCATATGAGGTAGAGGTAAGTTATTGAAAAGTAACACTGATGCTTGTGTCGAGCTAGGTAGACTGTATGCTACAAAATACCTGTAAGTCAGTGTCGTGCAGACCAGTATTACCAAACCTTGTTGGATGCTTTAGCACATTATTTCTACCATCGTGTTACTCGTATGACTTATTGAAGTGAGGTTGCACTCTCATTTCTTCAGGTTTGTATTTTAACTAGCTCACAGCTAGCTTCACAGTAACTACTGTAGGAAGAAAAACATCTGATTTTCTTCTCTGCTCCTCACTTTCCCTCTGGTATTAAACATAAAAGTAAACATACATCATTCATGATATTACAGCCCCAAGTTACATTTACTGTGTTAATGTTTTGTGTAAATGCACATGTAAAAACATTTAAATAGCCAATGAGGCTTCCATTGTTTTCCAGTAGATGTAGCAAAATAAAACCATATGCACATGTTCTATGACAAAGGCTAAAAGCTGCAATGAATAGTTAAGTACAGTATTTGTCACCTGAAGCATCCTTACAGAACAGCAGCTAATAGCATAGAGTGGTATTTCCTATGTAAATTAAATCTTGAATTTATTGGTACAGATAGACTGAGGCTAAGTGAACACTCCTTTGTCACATCTATGGAATCTTAGCTTTAAATTTATGATGTACTAGGACTGTTTTTTTAAGACATATACACAGTTCAAATACAGTTTGGCAGTGGTTTTGATCCCCTTGAGAGATAAGAACGAGCAGTAGTTCTTCATGTCAACTATAAAGCCCCAAACGTCTTCTTTCTTTTGTCTGAATATTTTCTATTTACAACATATTTTGTAGTTTTGACTTATTTAAAAATCACCACAATTTATAAACCATTTTACAAGTGCAATTTACAGTCATTCAATTTACCAACCTCATACTTTTCAGTGCTATTGATTGTGATGGTATTTTCTTTCCACTGACTTTGTAGTTCTCCTGAGCCTTTCCAAATGTTTGTAATAGTACCTTCAGAGTACTTTTGAAGCCCCACCATCAATGTTCCACTCCTTTGACTGATCCAATAATGAAATGTGATCTAGGACAGAAAAAGGTCTCATTATTCCAGGGAAACATTACGACAAACAGTGGAGTACAAGGACTATGCATCAAAATACCTGGCAAACGTGTTCTTTGTCAGTTGGAAGGAAAACATTGGTCCTTAAAGTTGCAGAGGAGGACTGCATTGCAGAGGACAAAGAGAGGAAATATGCTATTAAAAGAATAAAAAAAGAAATCTTAGAAACTTGATGAAAAAGTTAAATAAGCTATAACAGTAAACCAAGAAAATGCAAACATACAGGTATGAATTAACAACTGAAAAGACAACTAGGAAGTTTTCTACAGAAAATATTCATATCACACTTCCAGCTATTGTGTGCTAAGCTGTTGTTCATATTAAATACTGACACAGTATTGCTCCAGGTTCACGCTGAAATTTCAAGTAGGGTTGAAAAATGTTTCACATGTTGATGGCTCAGATACTCCATTATTAAGTGTAAAACTTTGGGACAAAGTACAATGAACTGAGCAAGCTGATCAAAGAGCTTAAACTCCGATTATTGAATAGATCTCCCAGTTTATGCCTAAACTACAAACTGTTGTGACTAACAATACAGATTTGTTACAATAGTTCAAGTCTTTAAGGAGATGGGGGAGATAAGAGAGGAGGCTACAGTGTTCCTCTGTTCCACAAGATATGGGGTTTGTTTTTGGCTTCTCAGAAAATTGCCTCACTGCAGAGAGGAGGTTGTGGTATCCCTGTACACAATTATAAAAGGTTTCTTCAGAATCTCCACACTACCGCTAAAAAATACCTTTACCTTTACTTCTACAAAATAAGTCCAAATTAAACCTTTGCTTTACATGGAAGTATAACAGATCAACAGGAGTCAGCAAAACAGAGTTGTTGCTATTCCTTTTGACTGTGTCTCTCCCTGACAATAATGTTTCAGATATTCTAAAAGATAGAAGGCAACCACCCTGTTTTAGGACATTAAATACTATTAGTTGAAATTTGTCTTCTCCTGAACATAAATATTTCAGAGATGACCAATGTTAAAGGATGCAAGGATAAAAAAACCACAAAAGCTCAATCTATTCTTTTTTCTTCCTTTCCCTTCTCCCAAACTCCAAGCAATGTCAGGTAAACTGATGCCCTCTGACATTAATATGTGAATGCAAAAGATGAAGGAGAAAAACGGACACACAGGACTGAAGGAAAAGAAGTCTTAAATATTACTTCAGCAATAAAGTACCAGGGAACATGCAAGAACACCTAAATAGCTCATTTATAAAACTACCCATCCTGACCTTTCATCCACACATGTAACTGCAAAGTCATTGACAAAGGACTCTAAGACTAAATCAGTGCTGGATCCACATGAGCATTCCCCCACAGAGAAACATTTTGCAGCCTGCTACCAGAGCACTGGCCACACTCTCCCTCAGTCTTTGGCTTTTCATGGCTGTATATTCAGCGCTTTCAGAACATGCCAGCTGCGAGGATATTCTTCCCATCCACAACAGATGGTTTGGTGTCTCATCAGAACCCTACCCCTGATTTTTAACTTCCATAAAATTTTGAACATTTTTCTTTTGGTTCCCTAAAGATAGATGCTCTTAAGCCATAAACAAGGTCAGATTTCACCCACCATGGGAATTTTAGGTCTTACACAGATAGAGCAGAAACAGTAATTTCAAGATATTCTAATAGCAATGATTTTATATTATATCTCTGCAAAGATAAGATTTCAGTTAGTAAAAACAGGCTATGTTTTAGTTTGTCTTTTTTTTGTTTTAAATGGTTGTCATTAGTATGTTCAACTACATTTTTACTGAAAATAAGAACCATAAGAAGAGAGAGAGCTAAAGAAATGGGTCGAGTTCTAGTAAATGATTACATAAACCTTCAAAGGACTAACATCTACCAAGTGATCTTTGCTCTTCTGCTAATGTATGTGCAACTACTTATCCTGATGGAATGAATTCTTCCCTTTAATACTCTGCCATAGAGCACACTCTGTACTATTGTCACCATACAATATAATTTAAGATCTTTAAGCGTGAACCAATGTAAAACTGATTACACAGACTATTGAGTCACCAGAAGTGGGAAAACATGAATAGCTGCCATGAGAAGATAAATAGAAGTAGCATTCAAAAAAATGAAAGTATGTTGTAACCATTCTCCAGGTAGAAAAGCAAAATGACAAAATACATTTCAATATCCTTAGTCATTCAGTTCATAGATCAGAGTACACAGTCCCTCATAAGATGAAAAGGTACAAGTATTCAAGCTTTCTGTTGTCTGATTAAAAAAAATTAGATTAAAATGACTACCAAACAATTCACAGTTCTGGTAGATACAATGGTGATCGAGTACCCAAAACGAGTCAATAGGAATATACAGCTGAATAAACAGTTTGCTTCCTCTTTAACCAACAGCTGAAGTTGATGGTTCTCAATCTTTTCATAGAATCATAGAATGGTAGGGTTGAAAGGGACCTTTAGAGATCATCTAGTCCAACCCCCCTGCAGAAGCAGGGTCACCTAGATCAGGTCACATAGGAACATGTCCAGGTGGGTCTTGAAGACCTCCAAGGAAGGAGACTCCACAACCCCTCTGGGCAGCCTGTGCCAGGGCTCCCTCACTGAAACAGTGAAAGAGTTTTTTCTTATGTTTAAGTGGAACTTTTTGTGTTCCAGCTTCACCCCATTACCCCTTGTCTTGTTGCCAGCTACTATAGAAAAAAGGGATGTCCCAACCTCCTGACACCCACCCTTTAGATATTTATAAATGTTAATAAGATCTCCCCTCAATCTCCTCTTCTCCAGACTAAACAGCCCCAGTTCCTGCAGCCTTTCCTCATATGAAAGATGTTCCAGTCCCCTGATCATCTTGGTGGCCCTGCACTGGGCTCTCTCCAGCACTTCCCTGTCCCTCTTGAGCTGAGGAGCCCAGAACTGGACACAGGACTCCAGATGAGACCTCACCAGGGCAGAGTAGGGGGTGAGAAGAACCTCCCTTGACCTACTGGCCACACTCTTCTTGATGCATCGCAGGATGCCATCGGCCTTCTTGGCCACAAGGGCACATTGCTGGCTCATATTTAGTTTGTTATTTATTTTGTTGGCTTTCAGCATCTGCATAAATTAAATTTTCTCCTTCCCATTAGTTCTTTGCAGGATAATAGTATACTGGTTATGTATTATCAATTATGAAGAAGAATATCTTTCAAGTCTTTAACATATCCTGATGAGGTGTGTACTATCCGTCAAGCAGAAACCCTAGAAACTTTAACTGGAGCAAGATTCTGGATGATTGATTAATTTTGATTCTACTCACAAGTTTGTTATACTTGATTCCATAGACTTTGATTTTTTTTTGTTAATGAAAAGAGCTGTTATTATTTCGAAGATAATATGCTTTCAATTTACATAAAATAAATACTTGTGTTTATGAAAAGAAGTTTAGTAGCTACTTGTTTTTAGGCTAACATCAGTTTAAATCCACATTTATTCGAGAACAGACTTATTTTCAGATGCATAGTGCACACAGTAGGATGTGCTTATATGCAAAAAATTAGACTGTTAGAAGAACAATGTGTGGATAAAGTTTCCTAATTATAGAGCATCATGAAAACTGTCAAATGTGGAATGAGAACTTTTGGGCAAATGTAAAGTGGAGATTTTTTTGTTGAGTGTTTTTCTATTGAAATTTTTTATATTCTGTGCCATTTTCATTTTCCTGATTTCTAAGCAAGTTTTTCATGCATTCACCTTCAACCCACCAATTCACATTAATCATTAGATGGAACTTCTACCTGTTCGGTAGGCTCATTGAATGAGTAGAAGGTGCTGCTTGCTTTGAACAGTACAGATTGCAACACTCCCAGAAAAACCCAGTTTGGGAAAAAGGTGAAAACCAGCTAGGCTAATCAGTCTCACAATGGCATTTTAGTCCCACAGAAGGTTCTATTCCTGTACCCTCTCCAGAGCTGCACACCTGCCTCTGAGCACTTGCTCTGAGGGCTGCTGCAGCACTGGTTGTGCACAGGAGAGGTGAGGATGAAGAATGGGAACGAGAATAATGGAAGATGTAGGAAAGACAATCAAACAGTTTAGGGTGATTGCTTCAATTAGCTCACATCTTTACTGTGATATTAGAGGTCGTCATCAAATTTGATCTCTCCTTGCTTTCTTAAAAACAAACTTTCCAACAGCTTTGGAAAGCAGAAGATAACTGGAGCTAAAATACTTGGCTTAAGTTAGCTTAAAAGCTATGACAAAAGTCATGCCTTACAGAAAGAATAAGCCAGATTTTGGAAAGTAAGGTTAACTTGGCAAGTGGACAAGTTGAAGTGGCATATTTTATCTGAGAACAGTGACAAAGAACTACTTAATTGAGCTGACTGTCATAAGATTTAGCCTCCTTGAGACAGTGTCTTGCTATTAAACTTTTTTCCCCACACCCAGATCCAAAGCCATCTTCTCTCAAAATATGTGGAGCCACAAGTAACAGATATACACACATACAGAGGACATTCACCAATACAAGAAGGAATGAAAAATACATCTCAAAGTGAGGGACTCAATACTCATTTCTAAACTTTGCAGCTATCAAAACTGAAATCATCACCTGAAATCTCCAAACAGATAAAGACCACACAACATGATCCTTGAACATTGAATACTTTCTCCTCTATGAAGACAGGAATTGCTTTCTGGAATACTGTCCTTTTTTTCTGGAATTCTGTGTCATTGTATTTACAATTATCTAAAAATCTAGACACAAGTTGTCAGAAAATATGCAGTAGAATAAAATTGAACTGAAAAGAAACTTATA
Organism: Colius striatus; assembly: GCF_028858725.1. Classification (NCBI taxonomy): domain Eukaryota; kingdom Metazoa; phylum Chordata; class Aves; order Coliiformes; family Coliidae; genus Colius; species Colius striatus. The sequence goes on from NC_084763.1 coordinate 53,757,860, forward strand.
CAATTAAGCAACTAAAACAGACAATTACATAATTTATAAGAAGCCCTGGTTCCTTCAAAGAACATGAGGATTCTTACCACTGTCATTCCTCTTGTGATCAAAGTATGGAGGCCCCATGCCAGATCGACCATTTCTTCTTATCCATCCAGGCTGTAAATTCACTTCATTGAGAGCTTTGCATAGATCAGTTTCAAAATCACACTTTTCACTGGAAAAACCTGAATTGAAGTAAGCAAATACAAAATTCCAAATACAGAAGCAAAGAGATATGTTCTCACCACCACTTACTGTTTAATTAGCACCCAGAAACACCCTGAACAACCTTCTAAAAACACAAAGGAAGAAACACTACTTTTTAAATCATTAACAAAGAAATGGGGGGGTGGACCAGAGACAATGAACATTCAAAAGAAAACCAAAACAAACCACCAAGCCCTCCCCCAGCTAATCAAACTCAAACCAGTCAACTGGTATTGTAACATTCTAACATAGGCATTTTCCTTGGCAAATGTGTGCACTACCTAATTGTAGGAAACTGTCCAAACTGGTATTGCTTATGTAGAGAAGCTGTTCTTAAACTATACTGCAGCTATCAGCTGAAGAATTTCAGTACATTCTCTTTTTATCCAGGAGTCTTGTATTGAATAACAAAGACTTTACGTCAGGAAATAATCAGATAGCAGTTTTTTTGTTGTTATTCTGCTGCTGTTTATTTCATCATTTTGCAGTTTACATTTTTCAGGAACTTGGAGTATAAGCCCATTCTCAGAATGCCCCTCACCTGGGGTCTAACAACAGAAAGGCAAGGTTCTCATCATTTGACAAATACCAAAGTTTACCAGTGTGCATCATCTTTACTAAGCTACTGCATTAAAGCAGAAACCACATTGATCAGAGAAAAGCTGAAAGAAGGCTTCAGAACAGCAGTCTCCCCTTTTCTTCCTTCTGACCTTGTTTCTTACAGTGCAACGTGGTGGGAAGGGACTGCTGCTCCACCTTCTGCATTCTGCCATGGAGCAGCCTAGGTTAGAAAGGGAGGCAGAGCATGCCCTTTTGGCACAGAACCCAGTTTTGTGTGTCATTTCATTCAGAGAATTTGAGGTGGGCATGCTACCAGATAAATAATTGTTTACTGGGAGGGAGGGACAAACATTTGCTTCTCCTCTGGTATCAGCCAGACCTTTTTGCATCACATCCAAGCTGAATGAAAGTGTTTGTAAATGCCTGCCAGGCTGAACCACCCACTGCTTGAAACGCTTACTGTAGTGGTAGAAGGATTGAAGAAAAAAAATCTAATCATAAGGTTGCTCTTTACAGATTTATCTTGGCATCTCACCCCAAGCAGAATGGCTGGTATGTGAGACTCTCTCCAGATTTCATGTGGTATGCAAAAACTTTCAGTTCATCCCCATTTTCTATTACACAGTAGAGAAGGAGAGGTTAAGATTGCCTTCTAGCCAGAATTCCTGTTAGAGGAGAGAGCTACAATGCCTTCATATTCCCTTTCAAATTAGTGCTCACTTCAGGCCCCTGCTAATGCTTTTGGTCTATTCTATATGTGTTCAGTAATCATTTTAAAGAAAGTTGCAACTCCAGCATTTGCTGTCATACTATGATGTCCAATTTCATGGCTTTCATAGTCACATCAACTTACTGCAACAATTAATTATAAGATGAGAAAGAGGAAAATAGATATAATTCATGTAAGCATTCCCAACTCAAATTAATTTACAGATTAGCTGATTCATCAACCAACTTCTTTTTGCTGCTTTTACCCTTTAGCTTTTTAAGCGACTGACTAGCATGTCAGTGGCTCATCAAATGCACAAATACTGCTGTGGTATATCTGCTTCAAATAACATGAAACACACAAAATCACACTCAGTATTTCCTCAGGAACTTTCTAATAGCTGAAGAAAATATTTTACAACCAATATGTAGAAAATAACAAGAGCAATGCCTTCTTCAATGAAAAAAAGATCCTTAGTCATTCAATATTATTTTCCAGGGCAACATTCATTTTCACAGAAAATATAACTTGAATGCAAATTAATTTAAACTTGCTGGAAGCAAGATTTACAAAGATAAAGTCACTGCTTAGAGGGGAAAAGACCAGAAGGAAGAAATGTGTGGGATGTTCTAGATATTTTTTGCAGAATTTCATGTGAACAAAACAAACATTTAATATAACTTCTAAGGAAAAATTCCAAGTGTCACAGAAACAGATTACAGTTCAAGGTTCTGTTTTAAGTATATATGTGTATAAAATCTCAGTTTAGGATATTCTGAGAGTAAAATATTTTTAAGATTAGATTGTTATCATTCATTCTGTAATGAATATTTTACATTAGTACTCCAGAGTTAAAAAGTTGACTGTAGGGTTTATTCTGCTCCTTTTCCAATGTTGTGGCAAGGCACAAACCAACCACATATGAAATACAACACAGCAACAAAAAAGCATCATCTGAAATTCCAACTTTGACATATTTTCAGTGCAGGAACATTCTTAAGCCTGAGCAGAGCTCAGAGAAAACAGCAGGGAACTGTCATGAATATGAGATCAGAGAGATGAAACCCAAGTAAGAAAATAATTGTGCAATAATTCCAAATCAAAAGAGTGGGTGGCAGCAGATGAGTTTTCAATTTGACACCCTGATCTCTATCTTTATGTCTGACAGATAACTTCTCTCCTGGAGTGATACAGAGCATTATTCAAGCAGCACCAGCATCCACAGCCTGTCACGTAGAGCCTAGTTCCACATCTTTTACTTACTCACACTTAAAATACAACATTATTTGATATTTAGGTCTTTTACAGAGCCCATGAACTCTTTTTTTCTAAACTAGTGTTTTGAGTAACATTTGATTTCTCAGCCTTCATATAATCATTTGTCTATAAGCAGTATTCCTTCATATAATAAACACAAAAAGCTTCTGTAAAAATTTATGGAAGAATGCATCTATTGATGCACGTTCTACAAACATAATAGAAAGTGCTGCATGGAAGAAATGCTCTTTCTAGGGAAACCAAGACCAAGTATGTTGAGGATCTCAATACTATGCAGATAAATGTAGCATAAAGAGCTCTTGTGCAAGTGATAAAAAAGAATGCTAATCTGAGATGTGTTAGTCACATACCAGGGGATTCAACAAGCATAATTTCCAGTCATTGGTATTTAATACGTTTTAGTACAGCATAAAAAAGTTACAAAATATTCTATACCCAATACAGTCTCAACTCTCTTATTTGCAGAGGAACAAAAATCAAGTATCCCAGAGCTGATTCTAGACTGTTCCAAACAGCTATCTGTATTTGGGAGTCATATTGGAAGAAAAGCAACATGTATCTAGGCATACAACTGTTATTTGAGGATTCTGGATATAATTTACTGCTCCCTCTCACAGATTTCAGCAGAATTCAATGTTTGCTAACATGATCTAATTAGCATTTCCCAGTGTGCACATAAACACACAAGATCCTTTAAAGACAAACTGCTGGAAATTGGAAGCTAAACCTTACAAAACCAACCGATATGGTAGCTTCATTTGTTGCATAGTGAGGAGAAAAACAGATAAACTTTTAGTTAAAATTCAAGGCTTTGATAAATGCAAAAACTTGTTTGCACTACAGAACAAAGTGCAGGACTATCTTATGTATTTAATGAAGTCATTTGCACCATCATTTTGTGTAATGGCATTCTGGAAATAATAGATTTCTGATGCACATTTACTCAGACGCTAGCAGTTAAAATTCACCCTCATTGATTACATCTGTCATTTAAGGGAAATTGAAGAAACTATGTCTTCTGAAAGTGACAAAGCTTAAGCTAGGATTATCAGTTCATAAATTCAAGAAACTTTCCTCCCTTGGTAGATTAAATAAAAGAAAATCCTGTTGCCACTTATACTTTGATCAAGGTGTTTTGGTTAAAACCTGAATTTCAAAACAATTTTACCATGTATTAAGGAAAAAAAACATACTTGTTAAATATCTATTGAATTTATGTAGATGAGGAAACACTTTGCTAAACAATATGCATTTGAAGATTTATGAAAGAGTTGAGCTACACAGAGGTTGAAAATTAAGCAGGAAGAAACTATCTTAGAAAAATCAAAAGAAGAGGAGTATGGGGAAAAAAAAAGACTTCTCAAACATTTTTGTAATGTTAACAATCTCCCCACCCTTCAGGTTCTCCCTGCTGTCATGTTCAGTTATCAAACCAATCACATTTGTAATGCCTTCTGAGACTTACCTTGTTTCTCATCACTGCTGACTCCACACTGGTTTGTGAAAATGCAGAGTTCCCCAGATGGAGCAGAGGAGCCATCACTACGTTGGCAGTGACTTCCAGTAGATGCCTGAGTATCTACCACAGCAAAGCAATGCAACACACAGAGGAGTATGAATCTGTTCATGGGCTATGTTACTACCCAAGTTTTCACTTGGAAAAGTATTACTTGAACTACCTAGTGTTGGTCACAAAGTTTCTTTGAAAAAGATGTGTTTAAACACATCTCTCTAATTTGCTTTTAGAATGCTGGATTCTGAACCTGCAGCTTAAGGAAAATATGGCTTCTGTGAAGCAGTGACTTTCAACCTGGTGTGTCTTTGGATAATATTTAACTGAATTATAACATTGATTTATGATGAAAAAATTTTGGTGCATGCTAGGTAGGTCAACTGTATATCATTAACTTACTGATTGCATTTATTGCCCCATATGTTTGCAAATATAAGAAAATATCAGGAAAATAAAGTAGAATTACTAAGTGACCAAAATTCATGAAGATCTCATTTGTCTGAGGGAGTTGGCTGGTGCTTAGAAAACTTATGAAGGGTTTTTGTGTTAAATTTAACACTTCAGAAATTCAAAGTTGATTTTATACCAAAGGGAGTGTAAATGACTGATCTAGGGGAAAAACTAGCATTTTCAGAGCCTGTAGATACATGATACTGATAGCTGAGAGTGGTACCTATTTGTTATTTACTTAGTAGAAAATCTACAATCATTTTCTACTATTGTAGATAATGGCTGAATTATTTTACAGTGCCCAGTTGTTCTGCAACTCCAATTTGCAAAAATATATGGCTGGGCTGGCTCTTAATGCTTTCCAAATTACAGGAATCTGGTATTTTCTGGAAAAAAAAACACAGGTTTTGTGATACTACCACTATTTCCCAGGGTTAGAAAAAACCCCAGAGACGTCTAAGATCCTATATCTGAATTCTCAAGAACAGTGAACAATCTGGTAGTACAAATAGAACAAGAATCTGTCAAAATAGCAACAACAATTTAACACCTGTTGCAGGAGTCCATCACTAGGGGACAACACCATTGATATCATACCCAAATACATTACTCTGCCAACATGTTCTGTCTCTAGCCAAGATTATTTAGTGATAGATATGAAAATCACCACTAACTCACCCCAGTTTGCATAATGAATAGTTCTAAAATAGTGGATTTAGAAGAAAAAGTGTATAGTCAGAGTCAACAAAACAGTTCCCTTTTAATCTGTCAAGAAGAGTATTTTCATTATGTAAAGAGGTTTACATTGTATTATATAGTAAGCAAATCAAGCCTCACCCAGCAAAGATGGGCATTACTAAAACACCCTCCTACAAAAAAACTCCATCATAACTGGAAACAGAAGTCAATGTGCTGATTTACAATCCCTTTGATGTAAAATCAATTTTGAATTTCTATAGCTATGGTTTGCTGAAATACACCATTTCTGACAAAGCTTTTACATGGATGAATCAAGGATTTTCAAATTGAGGAAAGGGATGGTGGAATAGACATCTAATCAGCCCAAAAAGCCAACCTTGTGAGAGGAGATTGAATCAACTTGTTTCATTCAGCCTAGCAACACAAGAAAACAGGGAAATAATATTAATGAAGTACTTAAAATACTTTACATGCCCCAAAGCCAGGGGGAAAAAAAGATAGTAGAGAAAAACAATACTATTGCAAAAGTGAAAGGCCAGTATTAGCCCAATGTAAATGACTGTGAAAACTAAGCAATATTAGGCTTAAAAATATGTAAGCCTTGCACTCCCTTTATAGGAATAGTGGGATGAAATAAAAATCTACTCAATTTGATGACAGAGCTGCTGTACTTTACTAGAAGGATCATACAATCGGTCAAGTGGCAGCTTGTAACAAGTAACAGATGCCAGCAGCTCTGAAGACTTCTTCACCTGTAAATGCCCAACATCAAATATCTTGAATACACATATCACTGTGCAGATCTGCAATTTGTCTATTAAACCTGGCAAACATCATTAAGGCAAGATATAACTCTAACTAAAGTATTGGGAAGTAAAAGTGCTATAGCATCTGCAAAGAGAAACAGACAACAATGTCTGGAAGCATATCAATCATTGAAGATTTGTATTTTCATAACTTAAGAAATCTTTCATCAGGGTACAAGGACGACTAGTCTAACATTGCCTGAAGCCTGGCAGTACAACTAATGCAACTTCCTATTATCTCCAACACCAGAGGCAGACATATGTTTCTTGTAATAAAAGTTTCAGTTCTGCCTAGAAAGCATTTTCCACCTCATTTGGTTCAACTCCACCCTTTTCATCACTATCCTTCTGTGGACATCATTTTATGTGCTTCATTTTAACACTTTGTCCTCAGGCTACAGAACTGACTGAAAAGCTTCCTGAAGAGAAGCAGAGATACTAATAAATTAATTTAGGAGTTCTTTGCTGTTTATATCAGAATTCATCAAGAATGTGTATCATTGAATTCCTTACTTCCCTTCTATTAGTACAGCTTAGATACATATGTAAAAAAACAAAACCACCTATTCGACATATGTCATATTACTAGATTTGTAAAGGCTTAAAAGTTTTATGCCATTCAGCTACTTTGTTCTCCAATCTATTTTCTCCAATGTACAATACTTCATCTTATTCCTTCTTTTCCCCTACATATTCTAAAACTCCCCCCCACACACTATTACACTTCACAATGACAGGATTTCCCAGCCTTTCACCTTTCTCCCATGTCATTAAAATTTCTGCTCTAGTATTCTGAGATGTTCTGCTCTGTCTGTAACATAAAATCTGTATGCAAGCTCTGTAAGAGGGTAATTTTTACAAGAAACTGATATCCATTTCCATTTTTATTATGCTCTAAAACATTAATAAGCAGCAAAATTGCATAACCCAAACAAGTAAGAATCACCATAAGATCTTTTATGAGGGTAAACAGATGAAAAATGTATCAAATATTCAGAAAGCATTTACAATTTTATCCAATTTCTAGCAAAGAAACAAAAGTATTTCAGAGAAGGTCTAACAAAAACTGCAAATCTAAAGAAAAGGTGTCTTTTTGGCAAGTATGTGCCTGTGTGCAAGAAGGGAGATTTCCTGGACAAGTGCCAACAAGCCAGTTCTCTTGTCAATTAATGAAAAGAACATAGCTCTGAGAAACATATAAAAAGGGACAAAAAGATGACTTGGAAACAAACGACTTGTAGAAAAAGTCAAAAGGACAAACACTTAAAGTACTGAATAGCAAGTACCTTGAAAGAAGGAAGAAGAATCAAGACATAGAAAAAGCAGAAGCAAAGTGAGAATGAAGATGTGTTCATCAGGAAAAATATGCAGAATATCAGAAAAGTAGAAGGATAGGCAATAATTCATTGCATATAAAGACTAAAAAGAGAACAAGCAGAGCAAGGCAGGTGTATATTTTCAAAGCATCGTTAATAAACAAGCAAGTCTCATGATGGAAAAAAGAGTTAACATAAACTGCTTGAGTTGACAACAAAGCTGGATTGATCTGGCTAATTCATTTAATTTAGGCCAAGACAAAGTATGTTTGCTGTAAGTGAAAAAGAAGTTTGCCCTCTCAGCCTTTCCACGGCAGTTAAGATGTTGAAAAAGTTGTGCATATATAATCTAGGATTTTTAAAGATAAGTCTTATAAAGAAGCCCAAATGGACTCTGAATTAGAGAAAGTTTTGCATTTTTAAGTCTATTTTTCATGTCAACAGAAAGTTATCTACTTAACCAGAAATGAATTACAGTACAAAACTCTCCATTATGTTTTTATAGAACCAGTTATTATCAGCACATGAACTGGGAAAAAAAACAATAGAAAAGGGTTACAAGTTTTACCATCAGAAATCACTTTCAAACTTTCCTGCCACTTCTTTCCTTTAGGGAAAAGTCTTACAGCATAGAAAACAGTCACATCTTCAGATTAATCAAAATATCATTAAATTTAATATAACCTTTTAATGGCAACATCATAAAGTGTTAAATGTGATCAGAGCAGGGAGCATTACAGTACTAGTGTATATATACTTAATACAGATATCATTTTCTGTTAATGTACAGTTTCAGTACATCATTAATTTTAATACAAATTCAATATTTGTTTATTTAAGAACAATTTTACCTGATCATTAAGAAAACCATCAAAATTATGTTTTTTAAATAATTCACAACTACTGAGCCAAGACTTTGTTTTGAAAGTCCCCTCCCAAAAACATGCTATTTGTGTTATCATATGACCACTCTAGTTTTTAATTGTCCAATTGGAACTGAATGATGTCTGCTAAGTAGAAGAAAGCTGAGCAATTGCAGTAACCCCAAGTTGATCAGATTTTAACAAGAATTGACAGGATTCTTTACTTTTATGTGAAAGGCAATAATTACATACTGACTGCTTCCAGTTAAGTGGCACTAATTCAATAGTTTACTTGAAAGAAGACTAAGATATCAAACAGTTGATTGGAAAGGATTCTGGGTAAGCATTCTTGCCTTTGATAAAAAATTAGTAAAATCAATCAGAGGTCAAAATGAGATTTAATATGTTGATCAGAGTACTGCAGAAACACCACAGATACAAGTAGTAGAGGAAAAAGTCCATAATGTTATGCAAGGTGTGATGAACTACATAAAATGAGGTCAACTGAACTCCTAGATCATTACAAATTGAAATAAGGTAACACTTCTGGAAAATGTTTGGTAACATAATTTCTATCTTTGTAATAACAGAATATATCACATTCAGGAAGAGATTACAGATGCTGATAGAAGGGAAAGTAAACATGATCAATGGGAGACACGAAAGACTTATCCCTTTGTATATCACATGCTAAAATGTGTCTAGGTAGTTAGACTATGGAGGAAAAAAATATTCCAATTCTGAAGTGTCAAGAGCTCAATAAAATTATCCTTCTCTCAATCCTGAAGGGGAAACTTATTACTAAATTTGCTCCTATTACTAAATGTGCTCCTAATCCACAAAGCGCTATTTATTGTATAAGACAACAGAACCATAAATTTACATTAAGTAACTTTGATAAAGCAAAAAACCATTTCTATTGTCTACCTGCTATCTGTATCTTCAGAGAAATTGGGACCAATGATTTTCTCAGCATCTGCTTTCCAGTCCAAAAAACTGCAAATAGATTTCAGCACATACTGCTCCCACACAGTCTTTTCCAAGTCAATAGGAAAGTCTTCCTTTCATCACGTCAATCTACCAAGCACTTTGGGTCTGTTCACTGCTATAAGCAGCTCCCTGGTCCTCTAAGTCCTCTTCATCTGTAACTAATTTATCAAGTAGTACTGTCTCACAAAAGCATAACTGTAGAGCGAAACTCATGGGGCTGAGTATCTGATGCACTATGTAACACAAGCTATTACATCATATTACTAAATGCATTTTACAAGGTGTTTAACTCAAACTAGCTTCAGTCTGGTCCCATAGACCAAACACCCATCAGTGGCCAAAATGTATTAGGTGTGCTCCTGGAGCTCATCCTATTCTCTAGTCTCATACAAAGGTGTCTAATTTCACATTCTCAATGACTGCTCTGCTTTAGGTCAGTGTGCAAGAGCACTGGGAGATATCTTGCAATAATGCACACCTCATTGGAACCAAAATGCTCGTGTGCTAAGCATGTGCAACAGCCCTCAGAACAAGAGCTGGCATTCCCCTCTACCCCAACAAATACAATTAGATCTTTCTTCCAAAGTTTAGAGATAAAAATATATTATGAAAAATAAAATGGCACCAAATTACAGTTTTGGTATTCATCTTAAATGTATATTGAAGGATTCACCTATCCCAACTTTTGTTGTTACAGGCAAAAGCTTTTCAGGTAGCAGCAACAAGGACATATTCCCAGGGCAAGTCACACAAACACACCTATCTCTGAGTGAAATAACTTCTTTAGAGATGCCCAGTCTTTTCAATCAATAATAAAACAAGTTTATTCTTCGATATCACTTCTAAGTGTCAACTGAGGGCAAAAAATCCTTTCCATGGTCTTTTTTCATGTTTCTGTCTGTGCTGCCACACATAAAATTAGTTCAAAAAATGGGTAAGATCAGGGAGAAATCTGGAAAAACACAGTCTCTCTGGGCTTGTCTCTAATAACAGGCAGAATCAACACAGATGTTTTACTGTGGCAATGCTCATCTTTAGTCCTGAAGTGTTTCCATGTGCCCAAGAACTGGAAATTAGCCTGTTAAGACCTAGAGGGAATGTCAACAGAGCATATACCTTTGTAATCAGATTTAAAAGAAAGCTATCTACCAGGTTCTCCCATATTATTGATTTTAGTTTTAATACATCTCTGGCTTGACACTGCTGCTGAGGGTTTCTGAGCAGTCATGCTTGCTCCACACATTTCCTGAAGTTATCCCCTAAAACAGATACAGGAAACACGTTACAAATCTTTGATCAAGACTCCCATTTCTCTCCATTTTCTCTGTAAAGAGAAAAGTGGTCTGAAACATTCTGAATTGCTCTAATACTTCCTGATAAATAAGATAGAATAGAAACCAACAGTCCCAAGTAACTTTTTCCCACCAATTCTAAGTTGACCTTCAGTATAATTTTCGGAGATGTTAAATGAAAGGATGACATCATCAGAAGAGAATAGCTCCTTCAAAACATGCTTTTGGTACTTTTCATTAATATAAAGTTGAACTTGATGTAATAAAGGCACATGCATGACTTAGGAACAGTTTTAGGAATAAAAGTACTTGAGAGATGAATGATAGAAGCTTGACACGTGTACAATGAAACTGTGTAAAATTCAAGGTGTGTACTTCATTTGGGGAGACAATTAATTAAAACAAACCACAAGGTCACTGTGTGCTGCCTCAATAAAGCAGCTTTATCCCAAGTCTAAAATGCTTAGTTGTACTTCTTAAATTGACCCAGACAACACTACAAATTGTATTTAGAGTAATCACTTCTCACTCATCACCACATACTATTTACAGCAATTTCACACTCTAAGGAATATAGGAAGTATTCTCTCACTGTTATTCTTCATTTTTTTAAAGTACTTTATAGTCTACCACCACAACTAAAAACAATATATGTAAAAAGATACATTGTTTAGATCCAATGATTCATTTAATCCCAAAATATAAGCTATATGAATATGAACCTCACTCTGGATGCATTAATGATTTAATGTAAAATGTAGCACTCTCATAGATCATCAGGTTAGAATCTTCTTTACTCATTCTAATCTCTTGTCAACATGCCTTTATACTTTGATTGACTTTACTCACAGTAAAAGACAGTCAATAGGATAACCAAAGAAATGAAAAAGACAAATAAATAAACAAAAAAATCCTTCCTGTGCACTTCCTAAGTTGGCTACCACTAAGTAATTTTTCCACTACTGTAAAAACTCATATAGTTTAGCAGCTGAAGGTATAGCTCAGAGGGACCCTGAAGCTGCTACAAGTTACATTTCTAGGTCCACATAGATATGAAATAAAGCAGAAACACCCTCATGCCACTATTGCCATCTCCTGGCCACACAAAGCACCCCTAGTGCTCACAACTAGGGCACAGTGTGGAGTTGGCAGTCCGGACAAGACTCCAACAGCTAAAGGAAACACATTATTCCCTCCAATCACAGGAAGGAGAAGAAGAAAAAAAGCAACTTAAATCCCATTCACAACCTAAAACTCTTAAATATCTTAGTCCAGCATAAAACCTCCAGATCTTCCTTTCTTACTCTGCAACATTCCTTACCTAGCCTACTGCTTCTCCCCAGGTGATTCATCAGGTAATGATGCACTACACCTGCATTACAGCAAACAGATTTCAACTGCTTTCTTAGGAAACACATCATGATTTTATCTACATGCTACCAATCAAATTGATAGATTTCATTTTCTTGCAAAACCTTGAAGTCTCAGAGTACCAATGCCAGAGAAGTTATCATTGCAAAGGTATACCATCCACCGTGGGGGTATTCCTTCTGTGGCAAACAAAACTACTTCTAAACTTGCTTTTAATGCAGTTGCAGTGTATGAAGAACTGAGATAAATGTCTTTTCATATACTCCTCTATGAAATGCACCACACATTGTCAGACTGCAGCTGACAACGGTTGAGGTTTCACATCACCCAATGTTTGCCTCCAAAGTTTAGCATGGTTGCTATTTTTCTTGCCTACCATCAGGAGTAATAGCTTTCAATCCCTATCAAATTTATTGGATACTTCTGCTGAATTACAGTTTAAAATGAAAGTAATAGTTATATAATGACTTGTTTCAAGTTTGGTGGCAAATTTGTATTGCTTTTCCTTAGTGATTTAAAATTCTAGACAGCTGCTATCAATTAGGTATTTACCACAACAAAAAGACAACTCATTTGTACAAGTAATTTTTTTCAACTATATAACAGTAGATTCATTAAACAACTGTAATGAATATTTTAGCTAAAGTAAAGAAACTCCTTTTTCTCAGATTTCTTTTTGCTATTATGACATCATAATGGTAAAGGCTTTCCAATAAAAACTCAGAGAGATCATGGCAATGGTTAGTGTTTGTATGAAGGTGTCCACATGGGTGAGTATAGGTGCAGGTACATCTTGACAAATGAGCACAGAGAGATTTCACAGCAGCTTGGCTTTGTGATTTTGCCTAGAAGGTGGTCAATACCTTCCTAACTGAGAAAACTGCTGGCAGGATATGTGTAGTGCCAGGACTCAGTCTGCAGCTGACATACAGCTGATTACAGAGACAGCGTGCAAGAGAGTAAGACCAGTACTAGGACAAGAGGCCACCAGCATTGCTCATGCTCCAGGACCTGTGAGCTCTATTATCAGCCTGGGAAACCTCAACCTCAGGACCTGAGTGCTGACAAATGCTCAGGCAGAAGTAAAAGCCAGTCTGCCAAATTGGTCACTATTCTTTGCCCTGAGAGCATGATGAAAGCAACGTAGGGTAGTGCTGAGCTCCCTGGTGCACACAAGATCCTCGCCAGTCAGCCCAGAGCTGAGGGTCAGCCACTGATGCACCTGAGCTTTGGATCAGTTTCCCTTAATAATCTTTGTCATTTCCATGGAAAAATGCACAAGAGGTCTCATTTGGTTGTGTATTCACCTTTGCAGAACACATTTCCTTCCTAAATAATTTTAATGGAAGTTATGGACTTAAAAATATGTTTGTGAACATTAGTGAAGGCTGTGAAATCCTGAAGATGATAATTGTGTAAAAAATGTCATTTCACTGCTCAGATGCCAATGACTACAAGTCTGGAATTTTAAAGAATACAACAAAGTAAAAATTTGCCAGCAATATCAAACTGGGCCTCAGTTTAGAGCTTTTTTTGTTGTAGTTTATTTGGGTTTTTTCATTAAATGATTTCAAAGGGCTTAATAGACATGGATTTCCTTTTAGAGAAAATACGCTTTGTTGGTTAGGAGGAGGCTGGAATCTGAGATGCTTATTTCTAACATCTAATTGTTGACTTCAGAAAAGTTGAAATCCCTAGTGCTCCCATATGCAAAAGGAACATATTGATATTTACTGCTGACACACAACTGTTGGATTAAATTGTTGTAGACAGTTACACCAGATGATCAGAACAATCTGCTTTTGTCTTAAAGTCTGTTCTCCCTTAAGTTATTGCTGTCATATAAAACTAGATTTATTACTGTTTTGATGTTTCTTTGTACTCTTGGAAAGGCAGTATTAACACTCATTTGAGTCATGGCTTTAAAAAAACAGTACAAAATAAAGCACAAATTGTTATTTCTGATGACAGGCAACCATATCACTGGCAGAAACCCAATGATACAAGAGTGGAAAAGATTTAAGAAAGGAAGAGAGAGGGAAAGACAGCCTTAGAATAAAACCTCATGAAACAAACAATAAAATGGTTCAGAAATGTGTCAGAATGGACATGAAGGTAATCATGTAAGCACGGTAAGAGTTGCTACATTTGAATTCCATACAAGTGTCCAAACAAATCAATTAAAACTAGGTGATGGAAGAAAACACATCTCTGCCAGCAGATTCACTACTAAAGGGCGCAATATCAGAATACTTAGTGCTGCAAAATGCAGTTAATTTCGTTTCCTAGCAGAATTCCTTCCTGAAACTTTAAATAATACCGCTACATTCCTCCTACAGTCACTCACAGCTAAAGGCACAAATGAAAAAGCACTGTGCAGCACAATGAAAACAACTCTGTCACTCACACAGAAGTATATACATCTGCAAACCAGTACAAATGGCCCTTTATACAATTTGCTAGCATCACAACACCAGGTTAATCTTTAGTTTGGTTTATCTGGGAAAAAAATATTTGGGATTGTTATTGAACTGGATTTTCCTAAATTTAAATTTCATTGGGTTTTGGTGGGAGAAAAGCAGGGACAGCAAGTTGCTGCACAGCTGCCTCTGCTAGGAAAAGCAATCCTTTCCCTTCATTTTATCAAATGTATATTAAAGAAGGTAGCCAAGAAAGGAGAATATTCCTTTTTCACATATTGCAAATGAAGTGAGCCTCTGGTGCCAGGACACTCAAAAAAAGAATGCAAGGGAAATCCTGAAAAGAGAACTGAGTAACTCATAGCTACAGCTCCTATGCCACCTTGAGCACAAACAGGGCTATCAACAGGAATAAATGGTACATGCAAGCACTCAAAAGTTACCCACAGGAAACATGGGGCTTGTGAAGGATGGCGTGGGTGTTAGCTAGCAATAACATGTCTGTGCATATGCATTTATGTATATGTTCACATGGTTGAACTCTGGGAACATTTAGGTTCCCAGATTTGTTCCTGAATGCAAAGTTTATTTGACGTTAAATCTGCTAGTGGAACAAGTCCTACCACATGAATAGGCTTTCAGATCAAAACAGGAGGTTTGCATGAGATGCATGAAGTTAAGGAAACTTTCTCATGATTCTGTAGAAAACTGAAGTCTTCCAGTGCAATGCTGAGAGGATTAAATCAACTCCTTTCCCATCCACAAAACTAAAATTCCTACAAAATTATAGTGGAATTAAGATATAAACTTAATTACTATAATAAAAATTAAGCTCTAAACAAAAAGAAGTGTTCTTTTAATTACTGACAGTAAGTAAAGTGTGAATGAATGTGGCATAAATTAAAAGACCATTCACTGTGTAATAGAAGCTCTAAATAGGCTTATAGATGGAAAATAAATGGGCTGGAAAAGAAAGAACAAATGTGCCAGGAATGCTGTTTTTCATATTATGCATTGTGTAAACCTGCAGAGATCCCATTGTACTGGCCTTTTCACTTCAGTTTAGATGAAATGTACTGCCTTAATAGAGAAATACATTTGCATTTTGTTTCTTAACCTTTTTAAGCATTTAAGAATATTAAATCAATTTCTTTGCCAGAAGTACTAAAATATTACATTTTTCATTGTCAAAATAATATACTCAGTGTTACAGTAATATTTTTTCTGAGGCTCATTAATCTCCAGGTACAGAAGGTATATTTGTTTAAATATTAAATAACTTGCTTTATTTTACTGAGAACTGGAGTGAAAGTCTAAACATGAGAAAGAAATTAAATCCTGGTTGGATCTGACTTTAAGAACTTACAACATCTTAACTTTCTATATGATTCAAGCATTTTTTGTAGTAACAAGAAACTCAAAATGAACACACATAGCAGAAGGCAGACAGCATCCTCTGCCTCCTCAGCCACTTCTTAGAGGTTTTAAAGCATGTGCAGGAAAAGGAAGTCCTGTCAATGATTTCACAAAGCTTTGGATCGAGCCCTTCAGAAGTCACCAGGACTATCCACAAGTATAATATTAAGTAACATTAAAGTGTGGTCCTGTGCTTAACTTAAACCATTATACCTAAGCCATTAGATGCTGCTGCTGATAGTAAACTGTAAGCCTGCTTTTGCCACAGTGTGCACAATATTGATCACCAGCTCCTTAGTAGAGCATTTATATGGGGTAACAAACGCTTTACCTTTCCTGTTTTATTCCTCTATTCATCTTTGTCAGGCATCAAATTCCAATCTATTCTTCTAAATTTACACAAATTATAGTGGTTCTTTTACTTTGCATATCTGTCTCTACTGTTTTCTTCCTATAGTGCAAATAGAACTGCATAACTAGTGCAGGAATGTGTGTCTGAACATGCTTCTTCCAGTCTCTCTAAAACTTTTCATTCCATGAAGCTGATAATGTTTCCAGATTGACGTACCTAAGATAAATGAGATCTTTACTACAAATGAAGATGATTAAATCTCTTCTTTCTTCCAGTCCCTCAATTAAGATTGTGCAAGGCCTATTTTTATCATACTCATAATTGCTATTTTTTTACCACCATTCTCAGATTTTCTACCCAAGTGGACATTAGATGAACCTAGAAAGTAGACAAGAATTGAAAGTCAGAATGATAAAGTTGTCAAAGAACATAATAATTACAAAATAATTATGGATTAGGCTGCCAAACTTCACTTGCTTCTGCTTCTTAGTACCAAGCCTTTTAAACAAAATTTATAGAGGGAAATAATATCAATTCTGAAGAGCTCTCCTGTGGGGCCAAAATTATGGCAGTCAAATGACATTGATAACCATTATTTTTTTAAACAAATTTTCATATTTCTACAAAAATGAGAAAACTTGTTTCTCTGGATACACTATGAGTCAAGTATAGAAAGATGGTATTTAAAACACCCAGTGTAAGGCTCTTTCATCCAGGGCTTTATCTAAAACTTCTCTTCAGATTTCTCTCAGGCCTGTGTTCTCAATATTTGTTTGTGCTGTGGCTTTGATTTTCAGTCTTATGCTCAATTTTTCTTCTTTCTCTCAGATACAGACATTCACCAAGACAGGGACAGCCAGCTGCTTTCCTGGTGCATATGTGGTTTTTAAGTCTTGGATGGTGCTGAGTACCAGCACTTCAGATGAAGGTTTTTGGTTTACTTATTAGATTACATGATATAGCTATTTTTTAAATCTCATTTGCTGCAATGAAGAACTATTTAGTTCACAGTGGGAACAAGTTTTAACTCAACACCTACAACTCATAAAATTCACACAAGTAGAAGAGCTAATTGTTCTGCCCACCTATTTGAGCTGGAGGTAGAGCTTAAGCATCATAAGCATAGCTGATGTCATTGTGTCTGTTCCAGGAATAATATAGAAAATTGTAGGCTTAATACAGGTGATTTTAAGTTTTTTATGTTTTCTGGAGTACTTTTATTAGGATTTTGGCAGGAATGTCAAGATTTGTAGAATAAACAAGCTTGTCTCAAGAGGAAAAGCTAAGATGCAGAAATGAATCTGCAGTTTGGTCCTGAAAAATACTTAAATCCCTGTTCAACTTTCTTCTCACATTTCTTCTGGAAGACATGAAACAATTTTCTGAGCAGAGCTGAAAAATTCACTCATCTATTCAAAACTTTCATACTCTTTAGTTAGTGATTTTACTGCTATCAAGTATATGGAAAATCAGATCACATTCACTTTGGTGCCCTCAATGTCAGAGTACAGACGCATACTGGCCCAAGGGGAATTTTACTCTGATGTGCTCTTGCAGTCTTATATTTTATAATAGCAATGAGCAAATTATGGACATTAAAATAAAGCAGCAACCATGGAACAAGGTACTTACTTTTATTTGATGGGGACAAAGTATAATTTATGCCTGCTGTAAACATTAAGCCAGAAGCATTAAACCTGAAGAGTCAAAACAATACTGTGTCCTCAAATGCATCAACTTCTAAAGATCAGCTTTCTCTAATAGTTGTACATACTCCAGCTATAAATCCTCCTCCAGGAACTGAAGCATGCATAAAAGAAGAGAGATAGGTTCTGGCCTGATTTACATTAAAATTAAGCAAAGTCAGGCAGTATGGGAAGACAAATCTGATGTCACCACCATTTTGAAGGAACAACAATCACTATCTCACTACACGTCACTTTCTCAAAAATTCATTAATTAGTAAATTAGATTTAACATTTTCTTACATAATGTGACAAACTTTCCACTGACTGTGAAGGGATTGTGGACATTTATTTAGGAAATATATCAGAGAAGAATAAGTGTTTCCACTTCTCTTTAAGAAGCAAAACTTTTGTTCTGCTTCCATTTGCATAATTTGCAGCACTGAAGAAATGAGCCCCTAATGCCAGGTTATGCACTAGTTGAACTATTAACTATAATCATCAGAGTAACACTGCAGATGGTCTTACTAATATTGCTTATTTCAATAACCAGCTAGAAATTATTATGAGTTTTCTTGGAATTATTTTTGAGCATTTTCAGTTTGCAAACAAAAACTGAATTTGCTGCCTTTGTCTTTATAGCAATTGATTATGGAGGCACTTGCCATTCGACCACAGCACACACAAACATATGACATTAAAATCTAGATGCTAAAAATGGTATGGTCTTTAAAGATGATGTCATCTCCAGCAGCTTAGCTTCACTATGCTAAGTTCATATATGGGAAGAAGACCCCAAATGCAGTATTGAAAACCACAAATATATCTCATCAGCAAGACAAACTCAGATATGGAAGTAATTAGCTGTGTCAGAAGAATGAGCATTCTGCCTTCAAGGAAATAACAAAAGTTGCATAGAATTTGCATACAGTATATGAAATATGGTAATTTCTCTGTAAACAGATGTATTTTCAGGTTTGATTTACTGTCATCACTAAATGATAAGGATGTGCATGAATACAAATATGGTGGTATTAAATTATTCATTTACTAGAGAAAGGTAGAAGAGAGAGTGAAGGGAGTCTTGTATTCATTGAAAGAATTCTATTTGATGAGGGTTTAGGTAAAGAAATGACGATGCTGGAAAAGATGGTAGGAAGTTCATATAGAGAGATTTAAAATTGTGTGGATATGAGTTTTAGAACTGAAGAAGAAATTATATTGACTGAAAACTGAGGGTAAAGCTACTAATGGTTGCAGAAGTGATGTACAGAGAATTTACCTACTTTTTAGGGGTTTATTAGATATGCATTTTATTACTAACAATATTTCAAACACATCTACTACATCCTTACTGTATATGTTGTACATTCCTTGTTATGCTCAGGGGGGCTCAAGGAAGAATTTAAAATCTGAGCAAACCTTTCTACCTAGATCCATGAACAGACATGTAAGTCAAAGCAGACTCATTTTTACAAATGCTGATCGTCCTCATGTTCATTGTGTAGAGTTGGAAGTACTCAGAACTTGTGACATCAAATTATTTGTATTTCTGTGCCTAAATGCAGAATATATGCCTTATATTAAGCATTCCAAAGTTAATAAATTCCAATGTGACAAAAAGCAAGAACAAATTTGAATTTGAAGAGCTCATGTTGAGGGTACTGGTTTGAAGGTTCACTTCAAAAACTTTCCTATATATTCTTTAGTTAATTCATGAGAGGACTGTGTTTACAGAACCCAGGGGCTGTCCCTGTTAATGTCATGGTTGATATGTTTTTTAGATTATATTCCATTACTATTTTTTGCATTGGATAATGCTGGCTTCACTGAAGTTGAAGACAACTTTTCCAATGAAGTTCTCTAAACTACACACTTTCATTATGAGAACTGTTTCTGGAAGGGCAGAGACAAACCACTAAGATTTTTAAAGAAAGTATGTTTAAATTTCTAATAAGAACTTTACTTTTTTTGGTGTGAGAGTTAAATCACTCTTATTTCCAACTCTGACTCACTAAGAAAATAAATCCTCTTTCAATAAAACTATTAGAAAATAATGTCTTCAATCAATGTTTGAGTAATGCTCACTGAAGTTTCTTTACATGCCATTAAAAACCAATATTTGAAAGAAATACAACAGCAGCAATAAAAGCCTGTATTGGAATGACAAATGCTTTATGCATCACCAAGCCAGATTTTGCCTTGAGTGCTTTCATCAGCTCATTTTGAAGTTGCTCTCTGACATTTCAGATTGCTATTAAATATAGCTATGGGACCCATCTGGAAACCTATTGCAGATAGAATTACTGAATGAAAGTTATCTGCTATGATGGTGTGCCTTTAGATTACTTATCTTCTGTTTAATTGCAGTCAAAACTACCAATTTCTATATTAATTTTAGAAAATTCAAATTTAAAGCCTTGCACTATTGCTTGTATATGTCTGTGTTTGACTAAAATTTTCTGTAGAGATCTGACTTTATAACTTGGTCTCTTTTCTTAGCTGAATAGGAGACTAGTGATTCAAATTTGTCTAGAAATTGATCAATGCCCTAGTTGCTGTTGATTGGCATCTTCACTATAAAACTTGTAAAAATAGCTGTGCAAAAGTCAAAATACCAAGTTAAGAGAGAGATTGTGGGAAGAACTCTCATCTCTTCTTAGAGATATAACATAAAATGTTACCTTTGGAATCAAAAAAATCAGACAGGAATTTCATGTTGTAGCCACCCCAATACTCATGACACCCTATAGCACAGGGAAAAATTAAAGAATCATTCTTGCTGATTTCTTGGACCAAACACAGCAATAATTTTATAAATGCACTGAATTCACTATGTGAAATGGTTTGAGAGAAGTAGAATATTTCCATTATCTTTCCACGTTTGACAATTTCTCTGTTAAGCAATAAATTATACCTTCTTGATATACTCATATTAATCCTATGAACTCAACCTCCCAGCAATTCTAATCTCAAGTTAGTCCCTGATTACCACAAGAGTTCTGCACATTATCTCCTTCCTGAGAGTCTCAACATTCTTCAATAATGCTTGTAGAAACCCTAACTCTCTTCTGCTTCCCCTCAGATTGGGAGAAGAAAAATAAATCAGAAGGTCTGAGTTTCCCATAAGTATTAAACACTTGCTGTTCCCCAGATCTTATATTTCAGAAATTACTTTTCTAGCTTTTAGGATCCACTGTGGCTTGTCAGTTTGTACTCCAATTAAAATTCCATGAATCATGTCTAAATAGTCTTTAAACATTTTGGCTTTGTATTCCTGAAGCAATATCAAATTCTTACATATGCCCACCAAAAGTTTTTGTAAACAGTGCTATTTTAATTTTCACTGAGCTGTGCATATGATTTTTCACCTGTCAGCCTTGACCCAGTAAAAAAAAGCAAGCAAATCAGAGGAGCCTCTGTCTTTATTTCAGATTTCATTTCCTTAGACTTAGACAATTTCATAGCATTTCATTATACATAGGCCTTAAGATGAATCTATCCACCATTGGTTTATGAATCATCAGACACAATCTGGGCATTTGAAAGCAGATACACGTTTCCTACCAAACATAGATGTTCCAAGCATCCCAAAGAACCTAATGATAACAATGAATAAGCAAAGACAATCACCAGTGGCAGCTGTTGTACAGACAATTTAAATAATGTATGGTTTTCAAATAGTTTGGTTGCCGACTCTGTTTGACCTCTGAAATCCATTCTAACTTGTAGTTTTTAGCAAGCATTTGAAATACACATATTGCACATAAGAGAATCTCACTAACACATAGTGCCAGCTGTTTTTTGACCATACACTTGTTTTCTTTTTTTCCAAAAGCCTTGAAGGAACAAAACCACACATATTAAGAGGAAGAGGAAATTGTAACCCAGAAAGCCATAATATACTGTAGTCTTTTCAATTAATAATGTCACAGGCAGTTGAGCACCATGGAATTAGAAACTTCACAATACGCTACTCCACATTTCACAGGCAAAAAACTATGACATATAGAAGCTTATTACTTAGAAGAACAGTGGAGCTTGAAGCTCGTGCATTAAGTCTGAGCAGCCTTGGTGAAAACGAGATCTCATTCCCTCATTATGCATCCTTCATCTAAAACCAAATGAGATAATAAAGGAAGAGAGATGAGATATATTTTCTGCATAAAGAACCATATAATCCTTTATCTCATTTAAATAATAGATTCATAAAATCTTTTTTTAAACATCCAACTAAATGATGCAGTGAAACATTAATAAATCTGCATGTTTAATAAAACTAATACCACATGCTAAGTGATATCCAGATTAATTGATATCCCTAGAGATATACCAAACAACACCAATATGGTTGTGGTTGAGTCTTGGTTCTGCAGATTGTAAAGGATTATATAGAGCAACTTGTCTCAGTGTTGTACAAATTCTGTGGAGTGCTGTGGATCAGCCTAGCACTAAAATATTGGCTTTGTTTTATGCTTATATATACTTTTGTTGAAGAGGAAACTATGCTGATGTTTGAGATTGAGTACCAAGAGGAAACATTCTTAACGCTTTACAATGCAATTCCTTAACTTCCTACAAAAAAGGAATCTCAACAGTTATCTCTGCAGTTCAGTTCAGTGTAATGGGGTGTCCAAAAAAGAATGTAGCTGGTAAAAATAAAATGTCAGATGATAATATTGACTAGGAAGCAATGAGTCATTAAAGGCAAATCAAAACTACCCTGACTTTCCCTGGAGAGGACTAAGTAAATGGGAAATAAAGAACCAAACTCACTGCTGGGCAACTGCCTGACAGGCTGAGTGTTCAGAAATAATAAAGGACAGTAGCAGAAAAATGTTTCCTCTTTGCTTCTGGCTATAAAGGGTTTTGCACATCTTCTGTCTATTTCAACAGTCACTATATAGCCAGGAAATAATTTCTCTCCATAACAGCTCTGCTATGTAAAGGAGAGTCTTCAGACTTTTAAGAATGGAGGTTTCTAAGTTTATTCTAAGGTTTCTTAGTGAATAAGAGCAAGTTGCTTGGTTAAAAATCATAATAATAGTGAAAATGAAACTGAAGAGAACAGTATTGCATTTAGACATGTAATGCTTACATTTAATAATACAGGGAATGTAAATCAAAATATTGAGCATATAGAATACAGTCCAAAGAAATTAATCTAAAATTCCTGAAGAATATAAATACACAACTACTAAATACTGATTTTCCACTGCTGATATTTCCATGCTGCACATTTCACAATGTATTTCCAATTTCAGACAATAATGTGTTTTTGGTGATTGATATTCAAAGGTCTAAGGTTAGAAATTAATCTAGTTACTCAAGCAGAAAAAGCAAAACATGATGAACCTGCCACTATTGTGGTATGACTCATATCAACCACCACTGGAGATCTTAATCTCATAAATCCATACACTCTGCAGAGTACATTGCAAAATAGTTAATGTTGCTATCTGCAACCCAAGGCTACCACTTTTACTCTCATCTTTACCAATGAGGCAAAGCCCAATTTGGTCCACTCATCTGGATAATAAAAAAGGACAAAGTAATCAGACTAAATTTGAGTTAGCACTCATTACAGATCTAGATGAAGAGACATTGTATAATACTTTTGAAAATATTCCTTTTCTAGGGAAAAAAAAAAAGGAGGCACTCAGAGGAAAAACAGAGACTATCCTAAGATTTCTCAGTGCACATCTTACAATAGACTTATTTATCTGTCCAAGAAAACAGAAACAGAAGGAAGAATCCTAATAAATAAGAGCAAGTCAACATGATAACGAGAAAATGAAGCAAACATGAAGTTAAAATATACATTGGAACTTCAGAGGAGGTGTAATTTCAATGGTCATCTTTTAATCTCTCCTTTTTTGCTTTCTGGTATCGTAAATAACTTCACATTTGTGACCATCCAAGGTAAAATTTTAGTGTTTTTAAAGAGATATCATAGTCTGATGGATCTTAATTGGATTTTTTTTATCTATGTAGAAAGATAAACAATTTGATTTTAGTGCCTACAGTGAGTTTACAGGTGTGGCTGTTCTAAAGGCTTCTTTATAATGGGGAAGTAAGGTGACTGTCATTATAATTAGAGTGATTAACCAGTGGACATCACTTCCCCAAAATGGTAACAGACTACAGTTCAATTTTTAATGCCTTCTAATGAGTGTTGACTTTTCAAGGAGATAAGTTTTAAGAGATACTTCACTGTCAGGTGATTCTCTGTCCAGCATCTGTGAATGTGTTTTCAGTTAGCCATGCTGTTATATTTGATTAACATTCCACTACAGCAAATTTTATACTGCATTCAGAGAAAACATCTTTATTTTGGTTGAACAAGTTAATCAATTTGATCAAGAGAGCATGATAACAGCAAAATTGTCATTCTGTCATACAACTATACGTTTCATACTACCCCAGAAAAGGAAACAAAATTGCATGTAGTTATCTTGCTTTATGTAGAGCCTTCATTTCCTCTTTCTTCCTGCTACTGTGTACATTCACTTGATCATCTCCTATTTCTGACTCCTGGAGGAAGGCAACTATTTTACTGCCAGGAAACAGAAGCAACAGGACTGATTCACATCTGAGCTACAGTCATCAAATCACTACACTTAATAGATGTCTGCTTATATTTTAAAAATTACTATTTAATGCAGCTTTTATGAGAGTATCAAAACCACTGAGATAGCAAAGAAAAAATGCTTTGTCCAACACTTGCTACAGTTGCTCCTACAGTGCTTTAAAACATTAAATTAAGGTCCAACATTCCCCTGGGGAACAAATGAAGGAGAGGTTATGTAAGTAGATTGTTCACCCATCGCAGCATTGCCTTTACACAGCAATTGCTCACAACAGCTAAGAACAGAGTGGTAAAAGGAATTTGGAAGGCAGAATGCAATTATCTGAGATGAAATTTCATCAAAATGCTAAGATTATACCAAGGAACATTAATGATCATTTTGGAGCCTCCTCTGAAGTAGAAAAGAGGGATTTGGGTATAATACATTCAAAGAATTTGGGATGTAGGACAGAGATTTCAGTTCTCCTGAATTCCCTAGTATTCTGGACTACAATTTATCCCTTTTGAGGCATTTTTTTTCTTCCTAGTCATCAAAGATCAACATTATATTACCTGAGGGCCACATCTAAAAGGGGACTGACATACCAAAAGGGACATAAGTAAAATTTGGACACAAAATGAAACTCGAACTTCAAAGCTGAAAGCTTCCTGACTAATCTCAGTAGAAAGCACAGCCAAGATCCATAAGTCCTGAGAACATTCAGGGGAATATGTGCACTCTTGTGTCATGCAGACTTGGCAACAGATGACATTACAAACTCTTTTCAAGACTCTTTCCTTTATCCTCTCACCACTCTGAACACCCACAAAGGCAGCAGATGCCACACAACCCCAAGAAGCTAAAGAAGCTCTCAATTATAATATAGCTTTCAATACATCTGATGAAGATAATAGGACTATGTTCTTAACTATGGATTATTCCTCCTGAAGTATTTTGATGTAAAGTCTTGTCAGATGTAACAAAAAGTTTCTGCAGCATAGCACATCACCACCTCACTAAGGTGTTAAGAAGCATGTAAACACATTATTTCCTTAGATTACAATGTTATTTTTTCTTGACACTTTTAGGAACTGGAATATAATGAAGTTCCAATGAACTGGAATATGGTCTGTTGCTTCTAATAAATCACAGTGACCAAAGCTGACCTCATTAGAATGCTATTTTTTATACAAAGGACTAACCACTTGCTAAACTGAGTTTAGATTTTATTAAGCATTCATAATTAATTTTAATAGCAGTTTCTATGGAAAGGCAAACATAACCTTAACTGAAGAGGGGAAGGAAAAGCTGGGTTATTACAGATTCAATTCCATTTTGAAAAGAGCTTGCCAGACATGTAGAAAATACACTCTCTATATCCTCCAAAAATAATATACAACTATCATTTTCAGTCAATAATAAAGCTGCAAATTATGTCTGATGACTTTGATCTTTTCTGGAATTCCAGGTGTATCAGGAATTTTATACACCCTTTTTTACTTCTGCTGAGTTAAAGCTCCCTTGGTTTTATCAGATTATTTTATTCTAACATCAACAAGATAACTTTCCATATACTTGGGCTCTTCCATTTGAGGGAGATAAGGAACTTCTGGAAAGAGTCCAGTGGAGATGATCAGGGGACTGGAACATCTGCCTTATGAGGAAAGGCTGAGAGACCTGGGGCTGTTTAGCCTGGATAAGAAAAGCCTGAGAGGGGATCTTCTCAACACTTATAAATACCTATAGGGTTGGTGTTGAGAGGATGGGGACAGTATTTTGTCTGTAGTGATCATTGACAGGAGAAGGAGTAAAGTCACAAACTGGAACACAGGAAGTTCCACTTGAATGTGAGGAGAAACTTCTTTCTGGTGAGTGTGGGAGTCCTGGAGTCTCCTTCTCTGGAGGCTTTCAAAACCTGCCTGGACATGTTCCTGTGTGACCTGATTGAGGTGAACCTGCTTTAGCAGGGACCTCTAAAGGTCCCTTCCTATCCCTACCTTTATGTGATGCTGTGATACCTGCTCAAATTAATCCAGACTTGAGTCACACTGCATGTTGAATGAGAGTGATGGTTTTAAGTCTGGTACATAGAGAGATCAATGTTAGGTCCTTGGAGTCATTGTCCCAAAGCAATGTGGGAAAAAACCTTCATAATACATTCTGCTTAGTTGAATTAACATCCCCATCACTGAACTAATGAAAAAAATACATCAATGTTTCTGAACAAATGAACTTTTGGCAAATACCAATGTTGTTAATATATCTGGCATATAAATATGAATCTATTAGACTGTGTCTTTATTTAGTACCTACAGAAATCAATTTATAAGTGACAAAAGTTGCAGTCCATTCATGGAGTTCATTCATGCTTTTTCTAGTTTGGTCCAATACTGACTGAAAATATGCTGTCTGTCATTATTCCATGTTTTTTGACACCTTGCTTGACCACTGTTTTGAAGGCAAAATAGATTTTTAAAATCTCAAAATGTTATTTCTTAATGAAATATTGACTGAGTGCTCTCTGTTTTGATATATACACATCATAATGGTTCCAATAAGCAATGTCTCTAAGTGTGTAAGTATAAATACATCCTAGAATGAAAACAAATACATCAACAAATATTTCTGTGTATAAAAAGAAGTATTTTTCAAGGAATGAAAACCCTGATGACTTGACATTGACCAGCTACTAAAAATAATAGTGTTCATAAAGAAGTTCTAATGACCTAAAGAAGTTAAAGCAAACATTACTTAGACCATAATTCATAGCTATAAGCTAGGATAGGGACCATCCAACAGATGCAGCTGTATTCATTAAAATTCAATATCACTGCACTTCTGTCTAGCATTGTCCTTAAAAATCTTTAGCTTTATCCCCAAAAGACCTTTGGGAAACTGAACTTTTTGACCCCTCAAAATCTTCTCCAGGCAGACACATCATTGTGGTTATGTATTACCTGAAAAGGTCCTGGTGGGTCAAAGTCATTATCTATAAATTCTGAACACTATGGAGAGAGATGGAAAAAAAAGACAGAACTTTTTCATATCCCTAAAGCAGAGTTTTGGATAAAGAATATTTTTTCGAAGTATGAATAAATACAATGCAGAGTTGACATCTACTTTTAAACACAAATAGTCCATGAACTGCAGTACAGCTGTGAACTGTCTGTGAGGCCAAAAAATGAAAGGATAAAAGAAGCTCTTGAGAAGTCTTCCATCCACTTACACCTGTAATCACTGTAGATCTACTAGAAAAGTTCTCATGACAAACTTGGAATTGACTGAAGAATCTGTCTCATGAAAGTGTGAGTACAAGGGGCTTAAGAAAAAGACAGGAAATTAAAAGACAAAATTGTAATATCAGAAAAAGTTTTGAATATTTGAATAAAATCTCAAGATTATAAACTGTGATGACAAACTATATTACTTAAAGTTGTATTAGTACCATGTATATCAAAAAAAACCAATGTTTTTGAAAGTGGAGTGGTTTCGCCCAGACAGCAACAAGGCCCCACAAAAGCCTCTCGCTCACAGCCCTCTATCCACCCCCACTCTCCTTAGGACAGCAGAAGACCCAGCAAGATGGGAGGGGAAAAGATAGTCAAGGATATTGTGCGTTGAGACAAAGACAGGGAGGGCTCGCTGCCAATTACAGTTCCAGGCAAAACAGACTCCAGTACTCGACTTAGAGAGGAAAGTAGGAAAGTCTATTCTACTACCTATAAGAAACAGAATTGAAAGTGAAAAGAGAGCAGGATGATGAGAAAAATACAACCAGCACTTTAAGATCTCCCTCCCTTACCACTCCTTTCTTCTTCAGCCCAGTTCACTGCTCCCCATATCTCTACCTCCTCCCCCCCTTAACAGCTCAGTGGGGTAGCGAATGGGAGATGTGATCAGTCTCTCACAGATGGTCTCTGCTACTTCTCTCTTCTCAGAGGAAGACAGCTCTTTTCATTCTTCCCCTGTTCCAACATGGGGTCCCTCCCACAGGACACAGTCCTTAGCGAACTTCTATGGTGTGGGTTCTTCCCAACAGCTGCAGCTTCTGTGAATACGGGGTCTCTCAGACTGGACACGGCCTCCTCTGGGCATTGTCACAAAGTACAAACATATCTCTGCTTCACCAGTCCTCTCCACAGGATGCAGGAGAGTCTCTGCTCCAGCACACCCCCTCCTCTCTTTCCTCACTGACCTTGGGGTCTGCATGGTCACTTCCCTCTCCCTCTTTTCTAACTTCTTGCACCATCACCAACTGGAAAAAAAGCTAGAAGAAACAGTTTCTAGCAACTCCTTACAGGAGCCATCTTTAAAGCCCCTTCGCCATCACCAGAAATGGCTCCACAAAAAAAAAAAAAACCATGACAGAAAGGCTCTGGTGTTAAAATACTGACAAGCATTTCTAATATCTGCCTTGGGAAAATGAGTTACTGATAAAAACAAGGCAATTCACATAGGAGAATCAACACTGATTGGATGCACATGCAGCAATGCATTCAGAGCTAGCTATTAACCCTCATGGTTTTAATAAATTAAATGTGATAATTTCAGAAAAGCATCTATGATATCAGTAATTTTTCAGGAAAGGAATATTGAACATAGCAAAGAATATCCCTCTACCATAGAATAAATCCACAGTACATCTTAAATGGCTGTTCTACTCTAATCTTTTGGTGACAGAAGTGAAAATAGAATAGCTGCAAAGAAAGGCCAGAGAATTATGGAGTAGCTCACAGTGAAAAGATAACAGATTTGGACTCAGAAAACTGGAAAAGACTTTTCAGCTGGGAAATACTATAAAACTTTATAATAACATGACTGAAGGGAAATAAAGAGCACTAATTCATCATTTCTCACTGTACAAAAAGCACAAGACAACAAATGCAAATACCAGATGGCAATTTAGAATAAAACACGGGATACTTTTCCCACATAAATCAGAGGCAAACTGTGCAATTCATTGTCCCAAGATGCTGAGAATGCTAAAACTTTACCTGACTTCAGAAACAACTAAGACTCATTAATTGAACAGAAATTCTTCATGGACTACTAAACACAAAGTAATGACATCTAGATTAGTCTCTGAGCTCTAAGTTGCTGGAAGCTGGGATAGTATATTTGGGAACTACATCCTCAAGCTTGCCTTGTTTCTACCTGTGTTTTTATATTGCTTCTGTGCTAAATTGCTGTGTGCTGTGATCCATTGTCTGCTTCAGTGAAAATAGTCCTCTGTTGAAAGGGACAAGACCTGGAAAACCCTTAAGATTCTGTGATTCTGGGACTGGAAAATTATAATTCTAAATGAAAGAAAAATCTCAAATTCATCTGATCTGGGAATGAAAAGGAATTAAATACACGTTAACAATATCAAAAGAAGAAAGAAGTAATATTTCTGAAGACTTACCCCTTTTTTTTCTCTCCATATCTTAAGCTTTCAGAAAGCTGTACAAAAGCATATATTTGGCCTGTCAATTTAGGAAGCATAAACTAGTTCCCAACAGTTTTAATACCCTCAGAAGATAGAGAAATGTACACAGATGTTCAATATGTTTGAATCACTTCCTCATAGTGATGTATCAGTAGACCTGAAATAACTTTCTGTAAGTTTCTTAAGAAAACTAACACGAGATAAGCCAATTACCATACTTTTTTTCTTTTTAAGATAGACTTGAAAAATATACAATGTTTTGAGACTTTGAATAACTCCATAGATCACAAAACAGCATCCTGATATCGTCTTATTTTGCAGCATTTACTACCTTGTTGACATCAAATCTGATTTAAATCACATCAGGGATATTCACTTTACCTAACACTAGCAATCTAATTCGGACACCTTTGTAAAGAAATGTGAAGTTACAGGACAGATAGGTTCCTTCAGAGGGCAGTTAAGAACCTCTTCCATTCTCCCCAGTGATTTTTTCTTAGGAGACAGAGGAAAAAATATCTCCTTTTAATGAGAGGGCTCAAGATAGGTGAGATACACCTTAACATATACCTTAACGACGACAGGCATCAGCTCAGCATTGAAAACAACTCTTCAATATTATGCTTTAACTTCTGGTGCCTGTTTCACTGTGAAAACAAAGAGCATTTGTTCCTGTCTGAGCAAGATAGGAAAGGATCAGCTATTGACTGTCTCCATCTCCCAGTGCTAGCTTTCAAATCTCAAAGTGCCATCACTGTAACGCTGTCCTTGAAATGAGGTTGTGTGAGCATGATACACAGAAGATGCACAGGTTTAACTCAGGAACACTTTACAGAAAGGAGTAGTAGCACATATAAAACAACTTCTTAACATCCAAATGCCTACTATTATCTATTTCCCCAGCTATGTCACATGTCTGTGGGAGCAAAGGAGATATAGGAAGAAGACACAAGGCTGAAGGACAGATGTAACATCCAGGATTGTGTTTGAGAACAGTGCATACGTTGCTTGACAGATATTGAGCTGCAAGTCTGTGATGAACAGAAAAACGGAGAAAGGTCACTTTCTGTAGTGGAAATATATCTTGAAAATGAGTAAGGAAGTTGCAGACATTAAAGTAAAGCTGCTAGTAGGTATCATATAGATATATTAAAGTTGGGTAGGGCTTTTTTCTCAAAAAGAATACCAAAGCTTTTCTTTTTTTTTCCAGCTGCCTGATTTAATGTTCCATATGTCTGTCTTACCTCTGGTCTCTCTCATAACACCGAGTCTGAAGGGATCTTTTGAGGAAGTCTGAAGTGTCTTCAAACAGAGCTGAATAACAGCACTATACACCTTTTCCCATTCTTTCCTCTTATATTTTTCACCTTTCAAGACCAGAGTATCTTTTCATCTCTCCCAGTAAGTCATACCTCTCTTTCTCTTACAGAAGGTAGCATAATCTTTGCCTTTACACTCTTCTGCCAGCATGGACTGCTCCACAGTACAGGAAGACAGTTCTTTCTTCACAGAGGGAAAAGGAATAAAAAGTCAAACAGCTTCACAAAGCTGTTTGAAACATGCCTTGTACATGGAATGCACCTTCCTTTGTGACACACAGGAAAAAGGGCTGCAAGTCACAGGATGCAATGAACTCCCACAACCCAGGTGGGAGTCTTTTAACAGGTGTGGCTGATCTCAAGAAATATGGTCTTTGCCTTTCTTGACGTTGTTTAATTTCCCAGAATACTTGTATTTCAGGGCAGTATGCCCTCTGTGCAAGTATGCAAACCAGAATGTACTTAAATGTTCAAGAAATAAGCTTACCAGGAGAATTAGAGAGGTTGAATCCCATCTTCTCTGTAGTACAAGCCAGTCAGAGATAGATGTAGCCCTGCTGGGTCTGCCACAGGCACAGCAGTTCCTGATCAGGAATGATTTAGATTGGTGAGAGATCCAAAGCAGCAAATTATTCAAGTTCAGAATGGTCACATAGGGAGTGCAAAAGTGTTTTGAATGAAGTCACAGAATATCATCACTAGATGATAAATCCAGATGGAAGAAAAAAAATATAAAGCAAGTGACACACATGTATTATCTTTACTACTCAAATCTTCCCCATTTATCAAAGTCTAAATGTAGATAGAAATGGTTTCTCTGATTCTTCTCTCACTTTGTCAATTTGGAGGGAGTTGTTTGTTATACTTCCAAGGGTTTAAAGCTCTCTCAGATATGCCATATACATAGAAGTAGAAACCAAAAATGATGCAATGAGAAAACCCACTATTTTCTTTGCTGTGTTACCAGACACTTATGTCACTGTATATTTACTGTGGCACAAATGGCTAATTTTGCTTGAGTCACCTCCTTATTCACACACTTATTTTAGTGCTGCCAGTACAGATGTTGCCATTGGTGATGACAGAGCTGCTGCAAGCACAGGGCTTAGTAGATTGCGCTTGCTTTATCTTATGCCTGACAACCTATTTCAGACTCAGTGGTACTAAATCATACACTCTATAAAAAGCAACTTCTGGCTCTATAAAGCTCAGACATGCTTGGCTTTGAAATGAACAGCCTTTTCTTAGTGTTTTTCATTTCTTGATTAGATGATTTCAGAGATTTTTTTTTAAAAGAAAGAAAGGAGGTTTTTCAGTCAGCATTCAGTGTTCAGTTTTCAGTGCTGGCTTATCCTTGAGACACTGACAATTCCTACCTTGAAACTTTTAAAGCATGTGTTTATCTCATGTGAGTAATGCCACTGAGCTTTAAGACTCTGGACTAACATCACAATAGTCAACTTTTACTCTACTATGTAATTCTCTATAAGCAGCAAATGTGAGATACTGCAATGTCCAACTTTAGAGTACCAAATCCTGCTTATCTCATACTTGGAAGCAGTGTTACTGGTGTCAGAGAAAATGCTTAAGTGAGATAGCAAAACAGTCCT
The DNA here is from genome assembly GCF_028858725.1 of Colius striatus. Taxonomy (NCBI): domain Eukaryota; kingdom Metazoa; phylum Chordata; class Aves; order Coliiformes; family Coliidae; genus Colius; species Colius striatus. The sequence goes on from NC_084763.1 coordinate 53,790,747, forward strand.
ATCACAGTTTATCTTTCCAAACTAGCATACAGATTTTGTGGATAAATAATGGAGAAATAATATAGCTTCCTGTGTGTAAACAGCATTTTGTTTTTATAACTGCAAGCCTTATAGAAGCCCTGTATAAGTAACATTAACAACAGCATATTCCTTCTTTTAATACAAAAAATCACATACACAAAAAAATCAGCCCTTGTTTTTCTTAGAGTTTTTTCATCTTCATTGCAAACAAAAGAGGGACAGGGAAGTGCTGGACAGAGTCCAGAGTAGGGCCACCAAGATAATCAGGGGAATGGAACATCTTTCATATGAGGAAAGGCTGCGAGACCTGGGGCTGTTTAGTTTGGAGAAGAGGACATTGAAGGGAGACTTTATTAACATTTATAAATATCTAAAGGATGGGTGTCAGGAGGTTGGGACATTCTTTTTTTCTATAGTAGCTAGCAGCAGGACAAGGGGTAATGGGATGAAGTTGGAACACAAAAAGTTCCACTTAAACATAAGAAAAAACTATTTCACTGTTTCAGTGAGGGAGCCCTGGCACAGGCTGCCCAGAGGGGTTGTGGAGGCTCATTCCTTGGACGTCTTCAAGACCCTCCTGGACATGTTCCTATGCGACCTGATCTAGGTAAATCTACTTCTGCAGGGGGGTTGGACTGGATGATCTCTAAAGGTCCCTTCCAACCCCTACCATTCTATGATTCTATGAAAAGACTTCTTAAAGGCACTGAAAAAAATCATGATTCTCTGCATGTGAAAGTATGTATTTATCTTTTGCTACATACTAAAACTTCAGGAAGAAGCTGACTTTCATTCAAGATTTTACCTTGTCATAGGTAAAGACCTACACATGACCATAAGAAACCCTTAGAATTTCTAGGTATTGGTTTTAAACAAACACAACTTTTTTGTTGTTGTAGTTGTTCAAAAAGGTTATCAATAGTGAAGTGAAAATTTCCTGGGTATCATTTTTAAAGCAGTACTGCACAATGCACTCTTAAAACCATTATTCACTTCAGTCATAGTAGGGTCTTAAATGACAGTGGACTATATCTGCCCTACATGTGTTTAAAACTGGATGTCCTGTATGTGCTTGCAAAACATGCACAGGAAGAAGCACTAACGGATGATGTTAGATTGTTCAATTGTGTGAGTTAAAGCGATAACTTATTGGCTATCCATTAGTCCAAGCTCCTGCTAACTTCTAACCTAGTCAGGCATTTTGTGTAAGTACAGGATTTAAGGGCTTTTTTACACTCACTTATTTGTTGCCTAAGGCCAGGACAGATATCTTTTCCACATCTGGACATGAAATGAATACATTATTATGCTCAGCTGCTTGTCACTGACAGCTGAATGGGTGTTGCTGCCTTCATCTCTCTGTGTGTGGAGGGCAGTGCAAGTGCATTCTCCCCCCACTAACTCCAGTCTGCTTAAACCTGCTTTTTCCTGGTCTGTGAGGGAAAGTGTCTATATGTTCCTTTTTGTTAGGTGAGCTGTGGTGTGGCAACCTCTAGCAAAGTGCTGGGAATAAAGAGGGCACGAGTATCTTCCACCAGCACAGATGTTTCCAAAGTGTCTGTCCTTAGACTAGTAAGAAAGTTGTACAGGCACAATTGCAGGTCTTTGTTCATGCTAAAAATGTTAAATTGTCAGAAAAGCTTTTGTTTCCTTTTTTCTTTTTACTTTTAATTCTAAAAAGCAAGATCTTAGAAAAAAAAAAGTTAGAGTATCCACAAGAAGGAACTAATTGCTCCAGTTTAATCTAAAGTGGTACAACTTTTGCTTGGACAAGCTCCATTTCTAACTGTCAAGCTGACATCTGTCATAAATGCTACATTATAAAAATAATTTCCCCCTCCTCTAGAAAAGCAGATATGTTGTAATAAATATCAGTGATCAATAAATTCATGGAGTTGGTTAGCTTGGGGTTTTTTGTTTGGTTTTGATTTAGAGTATTCAATCTTAAAATTCTGTCTACAATGCAAAGTCACAACTTAGAATCATAGAATGGTAGGGGTTGGAAGGGACCTTTAGAGATCATCTAGTCCAACCCCCCTGCAGAAGCAGGGTCACCTAGATCAGGTCACATAGGAACATGTCCAGGTGGGTCTTGAAGACGTCCAAGGAATGAGCCTCCACAACCCCTCTGGGCAGCCTGTGCCAGGGCTCCCTCACCCTTCTAGATCTTCTACATCTTCCTCTCCTCAGGTCCACTTATTTCTGAGTCATCCAACTTGCCTGACTTTGATGTGAGAACTTTGATTACACTAGCTATATGATCCATGTGTTATTTAGAACACGTCCCTCAGGAGATGGGAAGAGCTCCTAAAGGAGCAGCACAAGAACCAACCTCATCTCCTCACCTTTTAATCACTATTCTCTCATCCATTCTTTTCTCATTTGTTCACTCATGATTTTCTTTTTACCAGCCTTTGCTCACAAACTTGTCTTTCCCTCCATAATTTAAAAAAGTACATTTAAACAGAGTCTCCTGATTTTGCTATACTTTGGCAGATTTCCCCCACTGAAACTACAGAGTTAAGGAGGTAATCTCACTGAAATGAAGCTAAATTGAACCCCTAGAATGGTACAAATGATGAAAGCTTACCAACAAGCCTTCTCATATCACTGGAAATTAGGAGGCTTGTGCAGTTTTGGTAAGGGTACTGATGCAGATAAGAACCATTAAGGATTTGCTGCAAAACATAAACTGATAATTTAATCTGTAGGTTTCCAATGCCATGTGCAATACTGCATAGCTCTGGTTGACCTTAGAGTCTGACCTTCCCATTGACCACAGCAGAGGATCTGTCAGAGCAAATTATGGTTTGTTTCTGGCTTGTGTGCCCAAAGTACTTTTCCACTGGTACAAAGACAGGGGGAAGAGAGCTGATGAGCACTTGGATGTCAAGTGATATAGTCGACTCAGAGGGAAGGCTCTCTGTGCTCAGGAGATGGGCAGTGCTCTTGAGGGATCAGCACAAAGTTAACTAACTTGTGTGTGTTTCCTCCCTTAAGAACTATCGAACAGAACGATGTGACAGCAGGGAAAGGAAATGCATACTTTGATTGTGTGAAGTCCAGCTGCATACCACATCACAGTGACCTTCTCAGGTTTTCTGTGTTTTGATTGCTTGGAGTCCCATCTACCTCATTCCTCAAAGGTTAATGAGGCTAAACAAGAGAGAAACAGAAAGGTCAGCCAACGAAATGCTGGATCCATTGACAAAGCCTAAGGAATGCAAAAGTAATGCAGAACTCTAATACTAGTGCTCCTGTGTTACTGATACCAGGCAAGAGCAAACATATACAGACATTTCCTTCAAAAAATGTCCCTGTGCATGAAGTACAGAAGTGACCCTATCTCTCAAGTCCAAAAAGCTGAACCAGTACTATTATATCCCTCGGGCTGATAATTCTATTTCATGATAACTGTGAGAGGGTGAAGAATGATAAAGAGGGAACCTCCCTACTCATTGCCTACTCATTGGACCAGGTACACATGGGAGACTAAGATGTGGTTCACAGCTGATCTTGTCATCCTCTGCTTCCCACCTCCAGATTCAGATCTTTCCCCAAGGCCATATAAATGCCTCTTGTCACAGAAATTCTGCTGCTCTCAGAGGAGCTACAAGCAAGGGTTTTAGAGCTGGAGACTATTTTTCCTAACACCAAGACTGGGAGTAGAAAAGGGTAGATAAACGGTCTCTCAATCCCAGTGCCAACCAAGAGCAGTGTCTAAAGAGAAGCTTACAATGAGAACATTTTTCCACAGTAAAAAAACTTGTTCTCTCAGTAGCCCAACTTTTCATTGGCAATGGCACTTTAGCCAATAGGAAGAAACGTCTGGTCAAAATGAGCACACAAAAACCCATCCATTCCTTGCCATCACTATCTCTATGAAAAGGGTCTTAAAGATGTTGTTTCTAACAGGAAGAGGGAGGATTTGTTTCAGATTTCAGAATTCAAGATTCCTGGTTTCTGATTCATTTCAGAAAAATGCAACTTTCACAATTTTTTTTTCACATCTGTTCCTAGTATTGGAAACAGAGTGAATGTTGATTTAAAATAATCTGCTTTGTTAACACAGATCTCTGTCTAAAAATACATTTTGTTTCTTCAATTCCATTTATTTGACAAGCTCCAGTTTAAAAGAAAACAGTGGTTTACAAAGACTTTCACAGACTCCTTCTCTGAGTAGAAGAAAATGCTACAATTGAAAACTATCAAAAGTTGTAGGACTATAGAAGTTAAATCAGAGTGCCTAGAGCATCAGATTTGGAAAAAAAAATAGTCTATAAACAGCATCTGCATTTGCAAGAATGATGTGGAGACCTGACATGGAAAAAAAACATTGTACCTTTACACTTGCAAAACTGCCCTTTGAAGTTAAATTAAAGCCTTTTAAAAGTTGCCTCAGTGGATATCTTAAGCATAAAACTAAACAGTGAAGGAAGAAGACACAAAAAGGAAGGATTAAAGGTATGTTTTCTTATCAAAATGAACCTCTTTCTTTCTTTGACAAAACTAAAGGATAAATTTCACCATCCAGGCCATGTTATATGTTTCAGGGTTTAAAAAAAAGAAAAGAATGCAAATTAATGAATAATCTATTACAGTTGATTGCAGTAACTATGAAGCATAACATTATACTGAAGATCTCAAAACACTTTCTCATGTTTTATAGCTCTGCGCAATTCCTTTCTGTTTTGTTGTCTTTTGTGGAGATGGCAAGTGAGGCACCAGCACTTGTCACTAGACCACTAAACAAATAATGTGTCTTCCCTTTGCATGGACCATTAGAAGGAAATTGCTGCCTGCTGCTCCTTTTACTTCTCCCTTGACATAAATTATGAGCTAGTTACAATGATGTAAAGGGATAGATCTTTTTTCTTCAACTGTAAACTTACCTGATGAATGCTCTGGAACTTTGATTAATGTTTGTGTCCCGTTTTATATGAGACCTAAGAAACTCAACATAGTTGGTACTCAGTGAACAGTAATGAGGTGTGACTGGGAACAACTGAAGGTTTCAAATTGCTAATGGCATAAATGAGACCTGTGAATCAGAAGGGGAGCTCCTCCGTTCTCAGTCATGATGGTGATGGAACAAGCTACTGTATACTCAGAAATGTTGAGTTTGAACCACTAAATGCAGCACAGCACCAGCAGTTGTGGGGTCCGTCTCCTACCCTGAGAAGTACTTTACTGAGGAGTTTCTTGTGTGCAATTCTTAATTGTTATTATATTGCCCTAAAAAAAAACCCCCATACATGAGGCAATCAATACCCCAAAGGCACCAGCTGGTAGGGATTCTCATGTTCAGGGACCCCAGGCAGTGCAAATGTAGCCAACATACACAAAGAAGTTCAAGCTTAAGGATTTTCTTGAAATAGTTTGTACAACCATACAGGGACATCACTTTCCATATAGAAACTGTATATGAGAGTAGAAAGGACACAACATAGGAAAGGGAGGGTAATCTATTGTTTTGATCAACTGTAAACACAAAGGCTAAGTTCAGAATCAAGTACTACAATTGAAAATTACTCTTTTTGAAGAAAAAGCTGGCAACTTTTATTATGGCATTATTAACATCTATTCAACTGCAGTAATATTACTGGCACATTATTAAATCTGCTAGAAGTTGCTTGCATTCCTCCAAGCTACAGCACCCTGCAATCTAAGTGACAATTCAAAGTGTGCAAACATGTACATTTCATTGTTTCCATGATGGAAAGCATTCCAGAGATGGATGCTTGAAAATCCACAAAACAATGTTTAAAGCCAAAGACTCTGGGATGATTGTCTAAGGAAAACTTTTGTTGTGTAAAAGGGGAAGTGGAACAGGAGGGGCTGTGAAATGGTACCTGAAAGAGATTCAGCCCTCTGCATGGCTGCTGGTTTTCGTGCACAAGTGAGTTTCCTTCACATTCAGTTATTTCTTTATGCACCAGCTCCCTCTCATACATTTGCCATTTTTTACATTATATTACTTTTTTTAACCAATAAACACAAATACACTCTCCTCTATATAGGCATGAAAGCACATAAAGATTACTGTAACTATATATAAAGCAGCAATTGGATGACACATACAAGAACATAATTTAAAAGACAAAAAAGACCATCAAGGTTGCTGAAAAAAAAATGTATGAGGTTATATTACAAGGTTACTTGGCCAGGTGCAGGCAAGAACATTTATTATTTCATAGATGTCATGTACAAAATGAATCATTAGGATTATTTAGCCTAATTTTTTTCATAACAGAAGTTATAAATGTTACCAGATATTTCCTGAATCTTAGTTCCAGCCTAGTAAACATCAGCCCAGAGGGAGACAAAAAGGCAATAATGAAAATATTTTTATACTGTTTTAAGCAGATAGACAATGCAACACAGGTCTTACCACATCAATTACACCACTGTTACAGATATATTCCTGTATCCTGTCAGGGAAAACTATGAATACAGTTAAAAGACAATTATGCAAAAACATGTCTATGGGGGGAAAATTCTTATTTTTCTGCAATCATTGCAGGTTTCTTTTAGGCATCAGTGATTGAATTGTCCAAATAGAGAGCTCATCAATATTAAAAAGAAGTCTATATTAATTACAAAATAAATTACCTAGTTCTAGTTGATTTGATTAAACATAATGAAAAATTGAGCCAGTCAGTGAAAAAGAGAATGAGGTAAATTAACTGGTTATAGACATTTCTTAGGCATGTCTGTGCCTTTAGAGTAGGCAATGAGTCAAGCAGACACATCTGAACCATCACCCTGGGCACAGCCATTCTGAACACCATCCTTACAGTATGTGCAGGCTCCTTCTAGTCATTGTTCCTGCAGCTCAGCATCAGACCAACGTTGAGACCTCATTAAATTTTGAAGTGGCACAACAAAATTTACTTAAAATCCTCTAAAGAGAAGTTGGTGTGAAACTTTATCCTATTATGACTGGATTTGGATTCCTTTGTGGATTGGAAACTTACAGTTCCATTTGGGTTGACCTAGTCAGCAGGTACTCACCAAGCCCCTCTATCTCTCCTCCTTCTCAAAGGATAGGAGAAGAAAAATACAACAAAAAATGTTGTGGGTTAATAGCAGGACAGGGTACTAGTTACTGTCACGAGCAAAAACAGATTCAACATAAGGTAATTAATTTATCGCCAGTTTATCAGAGCAGGATAATGAGACACAAGAACAAATCTAAAAGCATCTTCCCCCACTCCTCCCTTCCTCTCAGGCTCAACTTCACTTCCAATTCCTCTATCTCCTCCCCCAGAGCGACAGGGGAAGAGGGAAAAGGAGTTGTGGTCTCTGTCACTCCTTCTTCCTCCCAGTCTTCCCCTGCTTCAGCATAGGTTCCCTCTCATAAAATACAGTCCTTCATGAACTCCTTCCAAATTGGTCCTACCCATGGGCTGCAGTTCAAGAACTGTCCAAGAATGGTTCTTTTCCATAGCATACAGTCTTTCAGGAGCACATTGTTCCAGCATGGATCCTCTACAGGGTCACAGGTTCTGCCATAAAACCTGTTTCTGCATGGCTTAATTTTGAAGTTATGGCCACCTATTGTCACTCATTGCTGGACTGAGTATTTAACATATTGTGTTTTACCTAGGAAATGTGTGCCCCTGATGGGTGATGGTTAACTTAGTCACTTGACTTGAAGTTTGTTGTTATCTCAACTAGCAAAATGTATTTATCAGTCCAGATCTTTTCAAAGGAAAACCCCTGTTCATCTCATGCAACTCATGCTTATTTCCTGCTGCAGCTACTAACAAAGGAAGAGTTGCAAATATTTTACTTTTTCCAATACCAGAGGACTGAGTTTACCCTTGTTCTGCATAGCTAAACTAGGTCTTCTTAAGAAGCTGTAATTTTAGTTTGATTTATGTTCCCATTAGGTTAAAGAAATACAAATATTATTAAAGAACCTTTTTTACTTTCAAGCGTACATAAAGTGAGTTTAAGTTTATTTTAAACTATATCTCAAACCACCAGACACCTGGTGAAGGTGACACCATTTAACAAGTCACTAGTCAAAAACTAAGCTGTGAACTGCCCACTCCAAACCTATAGGAAAAGGAAGCACTACCCCTTACTCTAATCTTGTTTAACTGTGACTTCAGTGGACTTAACTCATGACTTGTCAAGACAACACATTAGGCTAACTTGTATGTCTGTTCCTTAATTTAACATCAAATCATCCTTTTGGTTTGCTTTAATTAAATTGATTTTAAAATTATTCTGCTAGTGAAGACAAACACATCCCATTTTTGTGTTTCCATAGCAATGAGCTAACTGGTATTTTTCCAGGAGGTAAAACATAACTTATACACAGGTTTAATTAAAAGAAAGAAAGAAAGAAAGAAAGAAAGAAATGAATAAATAATTGAATTAAGAAAATAGACCATGGCCTATGAAATATAGACAAATACTGCTTTGCTTTTCAACACAATAGTTTCAAATAAACAAATTCCTCTTGCTTTTGAAATCAAATCTGTCTTTGGAACAAGATGCCACCAAATAATTTACATTTTCATTAAATAGCTATTTAATTTTGGCTGCTGATGTGCTAAATTTGTAGTTGCATAATTGGCATAGCTCTGTGGACTCCAAGAAAAGTGCTAATTCATAACTGACAAAGAGCCAAACAATTTCTATTCATCATTTTCAACGTGATTTTTCTTCTCTTGCCACTTGGTATCATCTATTTTCCTCCTTCTTTCCTGTTCTCAGAAATAATTATTTTTCTTCCTGAAAAAGAATTCCTCCTAGAGATAAGAAACTTTCTAGTACATTTAATTAATATCAAGCAAGTTAACATTGAAAACTGAACCAGTCCCACACACAGAAGAAGAGGAACTGTTGTAGGTCAATATGACAATGTAGACCAGTATAAGTCTTTATGAGAAATGCAATAAAAACTATCCACTGTGATTAAGATCTGTGGTTACATTAACTTAGTTTCCCCCAAACAATGTTCTCTTTAATTTCTTATTTTAATTTCTACAGTTATTAAAAAATCTTCTCTAAAGCAACTCCATTGCAAAGCTTCTGCACGAATGCAGAAAGCAAAACAGCTTCTAGTGCTGCAGCCAATGCAGTAGGATTATGAGAAAGATTTCACGATACTACTGTGTAATTAAAGCATCAAAACTTGTGAAAGCCAGAATGTCATGTATCAGGACACTTGCCTAGAGTCTGTACCAGGCTTACCACTTTCAGCCCTGCTTTTAGAGGAGTCAGAGGTTCTTAACACCTTGAAAGAACAACAGAATCAAAATACAGCCTCATTTCAATTGTGTTCACTGTTCTTCCAATGCACATATGAAAGAGCTTTTGTCTATCTGTAGCTTTATATTGTACGTAGGGGAGATTTGGGGTTAAATACTTGTATCTACCTGATCATGATTATTAGAGATTAATAAACTAGACTGAAAGATATGTCTTTAGTCAAATTCCTAATAGAAATTTGTTTTGCTAAACTAGCATCAGAAACATTTGGATGTATGGTCCTTTATTTGATATTTAGGGAGATTCTGGTGCAGTAAAATCTCATTTTGGGACTATGTCATCAGTTAATCAATGGAAATACTTTATCTGCAGGTGTAGGGGTAAATTTATTCTATTAAATAAATATATTCATAATTTTAAAATAAAAACAACAAACCACTAAACAGAAAAACCCAAAATCTAACCAAAACCCCAGAAAAAATAGTCAAAGATTTCAAGCATATTTATTAAAAGTTATTGAAGTGACAACTGATGGAATAACTGGGTTGTGGGAGGCCCACGTTTTGTTTGAGTTGTTCACATGAATGAGTTTCACAGAAGCTGTTTCATGCATGTGTGCATTGACCTTGGCTTTTTGAGGTCATTAAGATAGTGAGGACATTGTAGGCGCTTTTTTTGTAAGTTATAGTTTGAATATGATTGCTAAGGAGACTTCATGGGTGATTTGGGGATTTCAGTAAAGGCATTAGCTCCAGCTAAGCACTTCTAGATTCAAGGAGACTCTATGTCATTATTGGCATTTATGAGTAATTTGAACAAAGATCTTATAAATTCCGACATACTGGTATTAGTGAGGTGACCTATTCCTGCAGCTACCAACCTGAAAAGTTTGGAATATTTAGAGAATAGGCAGTTAAGCAAAGCATGATGTGAATTAGAAAGAGGATAGGGTGGGGTAATATGGAGTGTATGCTACCAATTACAGTCTGCTAAAAAACTATCTCAAGTGAGAAAGGCAGAGTTACAAATAATAAATAGAAATTCTATATATCATTGTAGTGCCTTTCTGTGGTTTTTAACAGCGGGAATCATTCATTTTGTGCTCATTGCAAAGCTCACCTACAAAGATATGCTAAACAAGTCAGAATTTGAATCATCAGCTTTTTTATCCCTTGAAGACGTGACCAAACTAAGTATAGTGTCATATAAACAGATTTATAACTAGAGAGGAACAAATGTACATTCACACTAATTTGATTTACATACACACAAATACACAAAAAGCAAGGGCAGTTAGTTAAGGAGGGCAGTCAAACTTTCTGATGCAATTCTGTGGAGTTACTTGCTAATGAAAAGCACCAAGTTAGTTTTCCTTGCAAAGTATAATCACTCAGAATTTCTTCATCCTTTTCCTATGTAATGCTATATGATCTGGGTGGTCTGTAGGAACCTTTACAAAATGAGTAGCATTTTGTAATGTAGTACTAGCAAAACTAGCCTGCATCCAGTTGTTGGGCTCCCCTCAAGTAAACGTTTTTGCAGTCTTACAAAACCTGTTTCTTTGGGTGACACCTAATGATGCTAAAGTGGAAGTGCTGCTGGGACTAGCTCATATTTTGGGGCCAGCAGGTGCACCAGATGGTAGTTTTTTTCCTAATCTTATACATAAGACATGAAATAACCCAGCTAAAGAGCTACAAAGGAGCCACTGAATGCCGATATCTGCAGTTCAGTGACTCCATTACCTTCTATGTCAAAAAAGGCATTCAAAATTGGACAAGGGAGACTATCTGCCAAAATAGTTACTGAGACTAAAGTGAGAAAGGAAATTGGCTAGCAACAGTGAATAAAATGATACAGTAAAATGGAAACTGTAAGCTCAGTAATATTATTTAACAGTCTAGGAGAGAAGTCTGTGTTTCTTTTAAACATTAATGATTGAACTACACAATTCACTATAAGAGTGAGCATCCTCAGCTGAGAGGTGGAGGTATGTGCTCTACATTGTGAAATGGCAAAGGGGCAATTCGAGATGGAAGGCAGAACTGGGCCTTAGCTGCAACTCTGGTGCCATTTAACTTAAGAAAGTCCATAAGGTGTCATATTGGTAGGGATACTATTTTCCCCAAAAGGAAGAATATTTAGCAGGAATAATTAAGGATTGAGATTGATATCTATTTTGCCCAGCAGTAAGGTAGTCAATGCAAGCTGAAAGCCAAACAAACAGAACAAAACAGGGAAAATTCAAGGAAGCTGTGTAGGCTGCACTTGACACCTTCTCTACACAGTTTACTGCAGAGGCCTCAGAAGATCTTTTATTAATCCTATGGAAAGCACAAATTGATGTTCTTTCCACAGGAAGTGTTCAGACTCCAGGGAGTATTTTTGCTATGCCCATGATTGGCACTTTCTTCATTAACACAGATTTCTCTGGCTCCTGTATAAGCAGAGGTTCATTAATGGAGGTGATTTCTGTTGTAGACATCTGTACTTTGATCAGTGTATCATAATAAAATGAATACACTGAGATGTGTACAGTACTGAAGTCTGATCTTTCTAAATGAAGTGTATTGTGGCTCTTTATTTAAGTACCAGAGTTCAATTATCCTTCTATCAGGTCAAGCTGTACTCCCAGACAATTTTAACATCCTCTGCTAGGTTATCTTGTTACTCAGTGTTGCTCAGCTTTCATTTTGCAGCAATTATTGAAATATCTAAATTTAGAAATATCTTAAGAGCTATTTTTTGTATACAGTGCACTGATTTTCCATTCTGCAGCTGTCAGTTGGATATTTTTTGCAGATATAACTTAATTAATTCCCACTAATTTATGATGAACTAGAGCAAAACTCATCTGGTTTATGTCTTCACATCAATGACTAGAAAAAGTTAGAAATGTTGAGTTAATTTCTCTTGGAGTAACAGAGGTTCAAACTCAATCAAATTTATATTGGAGGGAAAAGATCTTCAAATGTCTCCTGAAAGCCAAAAATGCTCAAACTGAATATACTTCTATTGTAACATCTCCTTAGAGCAGATATGCACATAAATTATGCTGTCAAGCAAAGTTGTCATGGGAAGCAATATGTGTACTTTGTGTCTGTCTAATAAAGGGGAAGAAGGGGGGAATTCAGATGAATTTTAACTGATAACTAAATAATGAAACTAAAGGTAGTCAGAAACTAAGGACTAAACACAAAAATTACAAAGAATAACAAAAGTAGCAAATGCAATACTGGAAAATGGAGACTTACAGCAGAGAGGCAATAAATTAAAAACACTGCTCCTCTGAAGACCATGTTCTATCTAGTTTGAACTGGTAACCAAAGGGATAGTGCAGTGAAGTTGTCTGCAGATTTAACCATAAAAATGACAAAAATCCAAGGGTAGATCATTGTTTTGAGAAGGAACACTACAAGTGTCTTTGGGGAATCCCATCTTGCTTGTGTTTCCATTATTCTGTTTCATGTTTGAGGAGCTTTTAATGAAAAAGAAAAATAGCCTACTCACTAATATCACAATTTTTTGTGTGCTGGTTTTTCCACATGAATTCCACTAGCAAAGGCACCTCTACTAACAGTAGCACTTCCGTGAATGGCTTTCTGTTTCCATGACAAGTGAACAAAAATGAAATTAATGGTGTTGTAGGAGATGATGACACTTTCATTTTTTGTTTCATGCAGCCATGACAAGTTAAACAAGTGTATTTTACCTTCAGGCTGGTGTGTCTCCACTACAGTGCCTCCAGTAGATCTTCCAGTTCTATGAGCACATCAACCATCTTCTATACAGAATACAAATTATTAAGTTGGCTTGAAGATGTGAAGAAACTTTTGTCTGCGGTTTTAGCTTGTGTGGTGTGTTGGGGTTTTTTTAACCACATTTTAGAAGTGTTTATAGCAAACAGCATTAAGTACTCTGTAGCATCATAGTAAATACCACACTGATATACAAAGCTACAGTTTTTCACCAAAGTTCAATACTTGTCCTAGAAGGCCAGAAAGTTCTGAAGTTTGCAATAACTGTCAGGACTGTCAGACACACAGTGTAAGAAAAGGGGATATCAGAGAATCATAGAATGGTAGGGACCTTTAGAGATCATCTAGTCCAACCCCCCTGCAGAAGCAGGTTCACCTAGATCAGGTCAAATAGGGACATGTCCAGGCGGGTCTTGAAGATCTCCAAGGAAGGAGACTCCACAACCCGTCTGGGCAGCCTGTGCCACTGCTCCCTCACCCTCATGGTGAAATAGTGTCTCTAAAGACAGAAAAACATCAAACTAAGATACAGAACCTCCAGCAAATTTAACAGCAGAGCAGCACAGATCGTGGAATATAGATTTTTTTTTCTATATGCATAGAAAGCTGACTGAATCAAATGGAAATGCTCCTGATAGTTTTTTTGACAGGTGTATGTTGTTCATCAAAATGAAACCTTTATCTGAAACCAGCAAATATGGTTTTTTTTAAAAAAGGCAAGGTACAAAACAGACAGAGACATTGAAATGAAAGTGAACATTTTCTTACGTTATTTTTCATAGGCACTAAAATAGGCTTTTCTGTTTTTAGCAAGCCTTTATTTGCAGTTCCCAAGATTAGCCTCTAAGCAACCAATCAAGCAGCTCTCTATCACCCTGACACAAAAATATTTGGGAATAGCAATCCTTTTGAATGAGAAGATATCAGCATTTGGAGCATGCAGAACTATAATAAAAATTTCCACTTGACTTAGTGCATTGTTTCTAACTCTTTGCTTGAAATTCCCTTTCCACTGCAGAAATGACAATAGTGTCTAGATGCAGTGGGCTCTGACTACATCTGGTGCTAAGTGGCTTTGCCCCTAAACTTTCAACTGAACAAAGTAATTTCCTGTAGCTGAATATCTTGTCTTTTTGTGTGTGTGGCTGTATTCACAGAGAGAAGGAACTGTGCACATTTCTAACTACACTTTTCTAACACATTTCTAACTCCTTACAGCTTATGTGATCAGTACAATAGCTTTGTTTTACAGCCTGGCAGTTACTGTATGGATTTGTCAACAGGAGCTGTAGAAGTTTGCTGGCACATCATACACACCATGTATCAATGTGCATGTGCAGCCCTACATGATAGTTCTTTCCACTGTGAGCAGAGCAGATGTTGCAGGAGACATAATTCTCACTAGTTCTAGATGGGAAGATCCCATTTCCAAATATTTTTGTTCCTCTTGCAAGTCATGTAGTCAAGTTTACTTTCATTAAATTTGTGGTTATTCTCACTGTACCACAAACATCACCTGAAGGGATGTTGCAGAAACTTCAGAGCAGAATCAAACTCTGTAGCTCTCCATCAAAAGCTCAAAGCTTTTGGCATTCACCAATATGTACAGCACATTATGAATACTCATTTACAAATTTTAAAGAAGCTCATTAAAGAGATACTAAAAATTAACATGATACTTAAAAGATCCTATTATCATTCATAACAACGGATCCTGGTTCTTTTTGAAGAGTCAGTTTCTACTGTTTACACACCATTAATGTATTCACTTCAATCAATTTTAGTTTTATAAAATACACTGAATACCATTAAAATCTTCAGTCCTCAAAACACATTTAGAGGAAAAGAGAAATGCCCTGTTCATCTCTCACCTAAAACTATACCTCTTGGTCCTTCTAATAGGCACACAAGTTTTATGAAGGGCAAAATTACATTCCTCACATCAAATACACACTTACCTCGCTCTTTTCATAAAAGATGCTGTCTTCTAAATCAGGGCTTTAAGTTTCAGGACATTTCCAGAACTGTCTGTCAAAATAGTGCTTAAATCATACACCTGCAGTCATCACAGTTCCAATTAGATATATTCAAAAGAATTTTTCTTCTGATGCCTTAAAGATTTAATTTGCTAGCCAAGTACTGGCATTATCTTTATCTAGATCAGAAAAATGAGTGTAATCTAGTAGAGAGGCTGCAGCTACCAGTGATGTGTGCAACATTTATCAGTGCTCAGTCTCAAAAATGAGGCAACTATTTTGTCTTGCACATAGATCTGATCCAGAAATGGATTTGGTACATCAGATGTGAGAAATAGACTTCATAGATGTCTTCTATCAAAAAATTTGCTGAAGAGTTTCCCAATCCCACCAGCTTTAACTGCTCTTTCGGGACTCACCCAGAAGTAGAGTGCTTGGCAAGGCAGTAGAACTCTCAAATTGGCAGAGGTGGAAGCAGCCCTGTTGGCTAAGTTTGTGATTCCATTTTGTGGCTATATGGCAGCAGAATGACATATGTACCTTAGACAATATGACTAAGAACACAGTTCCGCTCTCAGATGAATTGTACTCAGCCATAACTAACAGATTATAGGCCAGAAAGACTTAAGGCTCAAGGAGATAAGGTTTGACACACAGTTTTAGAGATTGGGGTCTATACTTATAGACATTCCCTATTCTTTAGTGACTACAGTTGTCCAGAAATTTACTATCAATAATTACATATATGTATCTCTATATGCTATATTATAATATACATTGTATATAATACAGTGTGTAATATCATGTAGTATCTCATATATAATTCTGTATTTCTGTATATATTTTATATATTAGATCTGAAAAATCTGTTTTCAAAAAAGTATCTATTTTTTTTAACTAATTTCATCCTTCCTCCAGACATCAGAAACAATCACATACACAGCAGAAAGAAACCTTATATGCCACTTGGAGAACTAAAGGACACACAGCTTCTTCTGGAGCAATTACAGTTGTCTATTGCATCTTCATTTTTCCTACTGGTGCTATAACTCAAATTCAACTAGCAGTTTGCAGGCCAAAAAAAAAAAAAGATGTGAAACTTTGCTTTCTACTACTTTGTAAGCACCACAGGCCATTTATAGGAAACCTTTCCCCTAGTACAACAACAAAAAAAAGGATAAAACCAGGGTCTATCAGATTTATATGACAGCCTGAATACTGCTTTTAAAAGCACAACTATTGAACATTTAAAAAATGATGAGTAACTAGAGCTTTGATTGAAACTAACAGGAATCCCAGATGCCCTGAAGTTTTGAGAGTCATCCAAATCATGTCCAGGTTCTTGAAAAGGTATTTGTACAATCGAAGACATCAAATCCTAACAGCACCTAACACTGTAGCACAAAGGCAAAACCAGTTTTTATCAGCTTCTAGGTTTTCTTCTAAAAATCAGAAAAAAGAATACAAAAAAAAGATTCAGGGCTCAGGTTGTGATTGTCAAGATGAAGGAAAAATTATGCAGAGCACAAGCCCAGCCAAAGGAAACTACTAACTTCTGCAGCAAGCTATAACCTAAAGAGGAAAAATAGTGATAGAAGACCAACACACTTATGCTACAGAGGGAGAATTATCTGACCTGTTCCTCTTTAGAATCTGGAAAACAGTGAAGTGTGGAAAACAAAGATGTAGTGACACAGGAGTCTGAAGTATGAAAGAAACAGACAAGTTTTATGAAGTTAATGTTATGTGCCAGTTTTATCAACTTCCTCACAATTAAAAATGATGTCTTTTTAATTATTGCACTATGTCTCGTTTGGCATTTTGAAAATTGAAATTACATGGAGTGGAAAGCTCTAAGTAACACAATGTTAAACTAACAGCTCTTCTAATGCTTTTAAAGATTTGAATCCCCGCTGCTGAAACAAAGAGGACAATAAAACAATCCCAGCAGCTGCTTCCATTTTGATATGATAATGTTGAACTGTTTACTTCTTATGGGCAGAATTTTATAATGTGGCAGGTATTACAACCTCTGAGATACTGCAAGTATTTGGGCCACAAATCTGAAATGTTCATGAATTGTTATGAAGAATACATCCAATAAAGCTAGATTTCTAGGTCTTCCATAACAAAAATCATGAAATATTCTGTAATATATAAATCATCAAAGAGTCTAAACTACTGAAATCTCGAATATAGTTGTTTGCCAACAACAACAAAAGAGTTTCTGCAAAAGCAAACACATACTAAAACAAAACCAAAAATCCAAAACCATATGTGTAATGGAAACAAAAGATTTAAGTCCATATAAAGTAACACAAGTGAATGAAAACTCCATTTCCATAATGAAGATCTGAGCTAAATGGGGCTACTAGAATGCCATTTCAGGGAGATTTTTGCTCTGTGATCCCCTTTACTGCTTAATCTATTTCAGTCAACGTACTCTTAGAAAAAAATGACAGTTTTGAAATGTAGCTTCGTATTTGCCCTTGGAGAAGGATTATACAAATCTCAGCAGAACAAACTCACAGGACTAAACTTCAGCCAGGAAGAGTTTCTACTATTTGTGGCAGAAAAAGCCTTGTGAACATGAGTGACTCCTGGCAAGACTGATAAATATGTAAACAGTGGTGGTGGAGGGGATCAGGAACGAGCAACAGGGCTCTTAAAGCCCTATTCCCATTAATAGTAATACACAGCACAAACTCTGTGTGGTTTAAGCCCAGCTGGAAACAAAGAACCACACAGCTGCTCCCTCACTCCTACTTCCCTTAGCAGAATGGGAAGGAGAATCAGAAGAAAAAGGTAAAACCTCCTGAGCTGAGGACAATATCAGAACAACATGAGGAGATAAGCAGCCATAGCAACACTAAAAGAACAACAAAGCGAGTGCTGCCCAGTATGACTGCTCACTGCCTGGAGCCTGACACTCCAGAGCAGCCTCCAACCATTACACTGCTAAACTGTAGCGCATGATTTCTGATGAGAAAGAGAGGTGCTGATTATATATCAGTATATGTATGCAGTATACAGTATATATCTAGCAGTCTATTTAGAAAACCTTTGGTATTTTATGTCAAGACACATCGAAGTGGATGGTATTACCAGCTAAACAATTGCAAATGAATTTCAATCATAGCATGTATTCCTTGTGGCCTGTGCATTTTCTTCTCATACAGAAATGAATAGTTGAAGAGAAAAACATAAATTTGTTTCAGCTTCTCTTGTGTGGCTTCTGACCTACTCTTTTGCCCTCAGAGGCTGGGAGCCACAAACCAGAAGAGAAAAGCTTCAAAGAGCCAAGGATCTACAGATGTAGGGAGTTTTAGCTGTAAAGTCCTTAATATTCTGCATGCTGTTGTGGTCTCTTCTCCATGTCTGCTCCTAGTTGAACTATACCTTTTGACAGATTGTCTGTCTTAGTCCTGTTATGTTTTTCTTTACTACTAACAGTGGTGGGGAGCCACACCAGTGCTGCATCCTGCAGCTCAACAGACTGGCATATACCTCCAGTGAGACAGCCAGGCAACATCAGACTTCAGGAAGATACTTTGCAAAGCCAGTACATTTATTTTGCAAAAGGGAAATGAAGCAAAAAGATGGCATCCTCTGCAATGACAGTACAACAGACAGGTCTAGGAAAGCAAGGAATGTGGCAAGTGTTTGCTGCGAATAGACAGTTTGAGGAGCCACTCTTCCTGCTACATTTTCTCATGGGGCATATGGACTCACCAAAGCTAACAGCATAAACTGTGCTAGAACCTCAACTCTATACTTGCTGTTACTAAGGAAATGTTTAGGTCTGCATTATAATCTATAAGAAATTAATAAAGGCATTTTTAGCTACTCATTTTTCACTGAAAACTGACCACGAGTTGAATAGAAACAATAAATAAGTCATTTCAAGATAAAGTGACATCACCTCTGGCTAACTTCAGTTCTTAGTCTCCCTGTTGCCTAACTAGTTGAGCATAGAAATAAGTAATTTAAATTGTGTCTTGTCACTTTTTCTACAGCATTTCACAGACATAAGTTGTGTCTCCAGTTACTGAAGGGGATATGAGATATGTGAAATCCAGAGTGAATACTCCATCTCGTGGCTGATCATTATGTTCCCTGTTGAAAAAAAATATACTTACAAAATCAAGACTGCATAATTCTATTAAGACTATTATATAATTCTGTTAAGATTGAAAATGTAAAAACAGATAGCTTTTTGAAGACTTAGAGCTGAAATATCTGCACATAATCTATGTAGACTCATAGAATGGTAGGGATTGGAAGGTACCTTTAGAGATCATCTAGTCCAATCCCCCTGCAGAAGCAGGGTCACCTAGATCAGGTCACATAGGAACATGTCCAGGAGGGTCTTGCAGACCTCCAAGGAAGGAGCCTCCACAACCCCTCTGGGCAGCCTGTGCCAGGGCTCCCTCACCTCAACAGTCAAATAGTTTTTTCTTCTATTTAAGTGGAACTTTTTGTGTTCCAGCTTCATCCCATCACCCCTTGTCCTGTTGCTAGCTACTATAGAAAAAAGGGATGTCCCAACCTCCTGACACCCACCCTTTAGATATATATAAATGTTAATAAGATCTCCCCTCAGTCTCCTCTTCTCCAGACTAAACAGCCCCAGTTCCCGCAGCCTTTCCTCATATGAAAGACGCTCCAGTCCCCTGATCGTCTTGGTGGCCCTGCGCTGGACTCGTAGGAAACAATTCATAGAATCATAGAATCATTATAATTGGAAAAGACCTTTAGGTTCATCAAGTCCAACCCTAACCTAACACTGCAAAGCCCACCAGTAAACTAAACCACATCCCTCAGTACTTCATCTACACATCTTTTGAATATCTCTAGAGATAGTGACTCCACCACCTCTCTGGGCAGGCCATTCTAATGCTTAACAACCCACTCAGTGAAAATGTTTGTCCTAATGTCAATGTCTCTAGACCCTTCACCAGCTTTGTTGCCCATCTCTGGTCACAGTCCAGCAACTATAGTTTGAAATTCCTAATTTGCAATAACACCTCTCCCCATCAAAAAAAGAACCAAAACCACAACAAACCAGAGAAATACAAAGAAGTAAAAAATAAAATCAAACTCTTGGATTATAGAAACAAATTTTTCACAGCTTTCATAGAAAATACCAGTAAAATAGAATCATTGGATGAGATACTCTGACATTTTGTGTATTGTACGTCTTTAAATATTGATCAGATACTGTAATACATACACAGACTTTGTATCCTTCCAAAACCAAGATATATGTTCCACAGCAAGAACGTGTGGTGTCACATTAACTCTCCAGAGACACACTCAGCTAGCTATCCTCTGTTCCCCACATAAATAAAAAGAAAATCAATTGTCAAACCGTTCTCTGGTTCATTTGGAAAATCAGCATTGTCAGTCTAAAGAAGAAGCTAGAAGCCCTTGAAATTACTTGGATCATATCAATATTAAATTATCACCTCTAGTAATCAGAAAGTCAAAGAACTCACAAAATCTAACAGTATTTCTTTGATTAGTGGGAACACAGCACCAAAGTATTCTTTTCCTGACAGCCGTGTGAACAGACAATGAAAGTTCTGAAGAGTCGTTGAAAAAAATCAATAAGAGAAAAATACTGCTCTGAACCTATTTCACATATGTAGGTTCCTACCCTTAAAAGCTCAAAGAGACATTGCTCTTTGTTTTAATTGATTGTTTTAATCTCTTAGTTCTCTAAGAAATCATCATTTTCCTTCAAGAACTTTTGCTCCATTCCTATCAGAGGCTTTAGAAGAAACCACAGGCAATGAACATCAAAAAATGGTTTAGTTTATCCTCCATTATATTCATTGTGGAAACACATGAGGTTACATCTGTATTACTGAAGTCTTATGTGCATTATTACTTAAGTATGTTTTCAGGTTCTCTGTAGTTTCCTCTAGCCATACACCAGCTCCTTATCAGGATAAGATTAACAAACACTAGTCCTTTACCCATACACTTGTCACCATGGAAAGGAACTATATATTTGCAGATTAGATGAGAGCTTCAGCATACTGGGACAAGTGAGTTTGCAGGCAGTCTGAATGTTTTAGGGCTTTTATCAAAGAAAACATTTATGTCTCAAAGGGAGAAATCTATCATTAAACACCCATGCAATGACAAACCACAACACTATTCAAGCCACTAATTAACTTCTCATGACCTAGATTCATTTTCAGAATGATACCAAACCAAGTTTTTAGAAAACAAGCTATGTTATCTGGACATCCATTCTCCTGAAGCACATTCTGTCACACTCAGACCAAATGAGATGCATAGGGTACAGCACTGCACTCACCTCTCTTCCTTATCCATGGTGGAACACACAACCAGAAATCACCATGACTGCTAGTAGCAGTTAATTGATTAAACTTGTTTTAGAGGTAAACAGTAATAGTGAGCAATCATTGCAAACCGAATCCAAAGCTTTACTGTTTTGTCTTTCATTTCCAAGAAAGTACTAAGCCAACAGAAATGCATGTGAAAATCATCCACATGAACACTTACATTAAATTTGAGGGGCAGTATACCCCTCTCGTAAAAGACTTACCGTTTAGCATCTGATTGAAGATGAAGTATCAAGATAAACAGACAGAAAGAAAAAGTCTTTTTTTCTTCTTTTGTTTTTACCCCTAGTATCACACAAAGTAGAACTTCAATCTTGGGATTCATTCTAAGTCTTTACTAATTTTCATTTTCACTATAGTTACAGTCATCTGCCTCTGGGTAGGAAGCTGTCTCCATCTTTTTGTATATGTACAATTGTACTTCAGACACATGATCTTCAGCTATAGTCATCACGACTATAACTCATAGCTAAGAATATCCAGAAGTAGCAGCAGCAGGTCTTAAATAATGTAGCTGTCTCCTAAGTGTCAGAGGTCACTGTGAATACACCAAACTACTGTTACACTGTGCACACTCATTATCCAAAGAACAGTGTGATTCAAAAGCCTGTTTCATGGGTTTTAAAACCACTTGTTTGATCCTCCAGAACGGGCACTGAAACACTGATTAAAAATTGTGAGAAATAGCCATCAGGAGCCAGTTTCATTTTTAACACTGTATTTATCCCAGAAATCTCATATGGAAGGTATGACAAGTACATTTATAACAGGGACAAGGAGAATGCCATATGATCTTTTTGTGATTAAAGCCTCTAAGACTTCCAATACATGGACAAGATTATAAAGTAATATACAAATCAGTATTCAGTCAAGATTTTGTAGTCAGTGTGATCAGCTTAATACATTCCTTCCCTTGAGATAAGCAATGCTAGTGATTTTTGATAAAAAATGCCTTTTACATTAAATGTTATTCTAAGAGATAATGGTAAAAAAATAATCAAGTTGCTAATAACTAATCATGTATCTCAAACCCAATACTATCCATGACCTGGACCTCTTAATGTCAGCTGAAAGAGTTACTGAAGCTTATAAAAAAAGCTACAAACAAGTAAAAAAGTGCAAACAAGAAGTCAAAGAACCAACAGAACCTTAAATTCAATGATCTCCAAGAAAATCAGTGCTCTGATTATGTAAAAGACTCCCTGGGAGGGTGTTGGAGAGAAGGGGGCAGAAAAAACAAGCTTATTTAGAATTAGGAAGACAAAAAGTATTTATAAATCTCAAGGAAGAAAGTTTACCTTACTTAGTTTAAAAACATCAGTATCAGATTGCACAGGCAAACTAATGTAAACAGGGTAGCTGCAGGAATTCAATGACTTCTTGTGATAAAATCTGATTAAAGATAACCATAGAAACTTTGTCAGTAATGTGAGCAATCTATCACCACTATTTTATCTGCTATAATCTTGCTTCTACAGACAGGACATTTTTAAACTTAACTGAGACAAAATTAAAACAGCTTCAAATTACTTTCCAACTAACTCAATTCCCCTTCCTATGTCAATTAGACATAATGTTATTCACTTCATGCTCCCTTCCTAAACAGCTGATGTTTACAGCCGTAGAGAATGTCAAGTATCAGTGCAGGTGAGTTAATTTCTGTGTACATAGTCTGTAACATAGTCAGGGTGAGAAACATGATGCATAAAATTACTGTGGATATACATTTTCCATTTGCCTAAGTTAGTGTCTCTGGACTTCATAAAGTTCTGCTCTGCATACGCTAAAGTCTCCACACTGATATCTACATCCTAAAGATATCATACTGCTCATCGGTCCAGACATGTCACCTTTCTGTGGCATCATCTGGAAACTTCCCACTGAAGGCTCTACAGGTAACAACACACAACAAAAACCAATACAACATATAAATACGTAGAGGTGTCAGAAGAAACTAATTTTCATCTTACATTCTGTAATAAAGTAACTACTGAGTAGAAATATCAGCTGCTAAGAGATGTGAAAATGTGGTGCTCAGCACACTTGGCTGAAAGGTGCTTATCTGTCTGCACAAGTGTTTAGATATTTTTTGTGAAAGTGATACTAGGTACATTTCCACTGGACAGTAAATTATATGCCTGACATTTCTGCTTAAAATATCCTCAGAGGTAAAAATGATTCCAAGGCAGTGCCTCATCAACAGCTGTCTATTACCCTAAAAATTTACTTCCAGCAGGGTAACTGACTTTATATGTTTTGCAGTCTATTTGCCCAAATCATTTCAATGAAAAATGTGTAAGTTCTGATTTTGTGTAGCAATTCTTTTTTACACTATCATGTAACTGTATCTCTACAAAAGGGGCTAAGAATTTCTCTGACAATTTAAGGTAAGGATAATAAGCAATTTCATCACTTAAAACTCACTGCTGACTGATCTTGCTACTAAAATGTTTACTTCTCAGCTAATCCAAGAGCTCATAAATCATACACAACGAAATATAGGAAATAAAATTCTTCCATACATTTTAACTGGATGCTTCAGACTGTTCCCTTTTTCAGCTGTTAGAGTCTGCAGCTGTCACCACACTTTCTGAACCACCTGGACACCTCAGTGGTGGTGAATACCTGTTATTTCTCCTGTTCAAATGTCATTTCTTCTACAGGTTTGATCAGTACTGTCTGACACTTAGAGAAAATAAATCTAAACTGATGGTACATTGAAGACAGTAAGAAACATGAAAAAAATCCATCTAGATTTTAGAACTTTATATATGATGAGTTCTGAAAGAATTCTGGTTCTTTGAGTACTTTCTGTAAAAAGAAAAGTCTTGCATTATAAATTCATCACAATAAATGGAAGTTTTATAGCAATAAGTCATATCAGTAGGGTGTCTTGATAGAGACACAGCTGAGCTGGATATCTGACATCTTGATTATAATGACATCTGCCACTAAGACAAGCAAGGTTAGAAATTTTTCTTTTTTAAAGATTTTAAATCATAAAATTTTCCTCCTTTTTTATAGTGCAGAATGGTCATTTCATCTAGGAAATGACATCCCCCTTGGAACTGCATCAAGACCTAAAGCTGAAGTCTTCTTAACCTAATTTTCAGGAAGGTGTCGAGGATTTTATCAGAAAAGACACAAAGATTTTCCTTTTTTTTAATTACTATTATTGTACAGTAGTACCTGTGGCTATGTTGTAGATTTATGCTATTCACTGCATATTTACAAACTGGGAAGAATAGGAAGAAGAAGATTGCTTAGATTACTGTAGACACAGTCTGCAAGAGGTAAGAATGAAGTCCAGAGTTAAACATGTTGCTGGTCAACACCTGCTTTTTATATGTCAGTTCATGGAAACTAGTAATCTAGGTGAAAACATACTGGAAAGCAGGGTAACTTTGAAAGACCTGAAGGTTGCTGGAAACTGGAGGAACATAGAAGGAAAAGCCACTTTACACTTGCTCAGCTCTACATCTCCTTCATGGGAAACTATCTCTATTCCTTACGATAAAGAGGGTATTTAGGTGCAACTTTTGGTCTAATTCCTTCCAGCAAATTTTAGGTAGGATCAAGGGAAACACAAAATAAAGGAGAGAGGGAGATTAAAATAAAATGTGTAAATGTTTTTGCATCAACTTGACATATATATTTCTCATCAATTTCTTTGACAATCTTTTCTCTTTCATCCTTAATGCTAAAGGAGTTCCATACCAGCTAATTTATTCCTTTTTTGATTTCTGAATGCTTTCATGAACACTCACTTCAGAGAACTGTTTAGCCTGTGGCTAGAGTGAACCAGCTATTACTGTCTTCAGAGGGAACTGATGTAGGCCAAGCTACAGTCGAGACCACATCGTGACCCATCAATCATTTTCAGTTGGAAAGAAAAGGAACAGAGATTCAATACCTGCCCTCCACCAAGTTGGCCATGTTTCCTTTTTGTTGCATATGTTCTTTTCCCTTTTGGTTCTTGCTAAAGATCAAGACAAGTTTATGCAAATGACTGTGCACACTTGAGAATCAACAGCACTGTTTGTCGTGAGGCAAAGTAGTATTTTTGTGCTACTGTGGTTATATAGTTACACAAAGGGGAAATAGGAGTTGCTCCCAATCAGTTCCTCATCTGTTCCTAATTAGAAGAGCATGCCTCTATGCAAAGTGTGTTATAATTTCAAACTTCATACTTAAGTGAGCGGAAAATGGGAAAGCTGTAGTAGAAAACTTGATTCAAAAAAATTTCCATTCTAGCTGCTGCTATGCACAGCATTGCAGGAAATTCCTAGAGGCCTCTAGGCCTCCTAGAGGTCAGAGGACACTTCATAACTCAGCATTTAGGATCATTCTGATGCTACGATGTTATTTCATAAAGCTAATTCAATGTATAAGCAATGAAACAATCAATCACAAGCTTATGCAACAGAGTATAGAAAAGTTTATGTCCTTTAAGTATTTTTGCTCCACTCTCCATTTTCTAAGGCCTATTTTGAAAAGGAACAGTGGTTTCAGACCATTATCCTACACCTTTGTCAGACAAAACTATATCAGGCCCAGAGGCTGACATTTCAAAGATTATTTTGTTTTACAGCTTGGAATAAATAACAATCAACGACACACTAAGATTTCCTCCTTTAACAACTTCCAAATTTTGTTAGAATTCTGGTCACATTTAGGGTTAGTCTGTTAGAGAATCAAACGTGGATTCTAGTGAACTTCATCAAAAAATGTTCCCTCATTAAAGATGAAAAATAAGCTGAATGAGTTGAAAAGAACCAAAACATTGAAGGTGGTCATATCAGTCTATTAAGCACATCTTTTTATTCTAAACCTCACGGCACTCAGGCTATTCATGCTGATTTTTAAGTACTCGTGCTTCAACTTGGCAAAACGTTGGTTACTGCAGTTTAAATTTGAGGGCACAGGTTAAAGGTATAAGTGGACTATCTACCCACTAAGTAAGAAAGAGCAAAATAAGATCCATGCATCTGAGGATGACTGAGTTGATTTAGAAAAGAAAAATCCTCAAACATTAATTCTTACTCTAATGGACTTAAACTAATTTCGTGATGAAAACAACAGCATATAGTCCTTCCATTCCGACCTTCCTTTTTGTTTTACCAGCTTCTTCCATTGCTGTATTGTAGATGAAATACCAATATCTTGAGGCTGCTGAGTGAGAAAGGGAAGCCCTTGTTCCAAATGACAGACATGCAGGGCAATATGTAAACAAGTTTAGTGGCGGAATGCTACCAATACTCTCTGCAAAGAGTGCAAACAAATAATTTATTGCCTCATTATCTGATTAACAAAAAGCTTTTTGGTTAATAACTTCAAAATTGAAACATAAAAACAGCTATGGCAAAGCTGAAAATGCCAAGCTTTCTGTCCTTTTGCTGTATCTTTCTATTAAAGAATTTTTCTAGGAATGTGACCCAAATATCTACCAAAGGTTTCATTTCTTAAGTACAGATGTCTGCAATGAGTTTAAAAATAATCCAAGAGGCACAGGCCAAATTAATGCATCCACTAACAGTGGTTTATTCCTTTGCCTTCCAGCAAAGCATGCAAGAAATCTAAGCTAGATGACCAAACCAGTTGCTCTTTATTACCCTTCACATTTTAGCAACATTACAGAAATCAATTCTATTCAATTATGTAGGAATTCTCATCTTTTCTAAGACATAGTATATATTTATTGTTGGAGAAAAATTGTTTAAGGAATGAATAAATGGATGTGTGGGATGTGGCCCAACTCCCCTTAAATCCAATGAAAATGTTTCTAAATTCTGTTACAGTTTTAAAAAGGGCTATATTCAGAAATTTGTAAAAGCTTGCAGTCAAAACACCTAAAATTAATCTTCTGGTTTGCCAGAATACATGGTCAAATTAAAGTGGAGAAAGAAGCAAACAAGTGGCCTCATGGATGGATTTTCCAGTACTCTGTGCAAACAAAAAAGCTGTTCAGATATTACGGCACATTTTGCAACGAGATCAAAGGTTCAAATTTATATGCTGAAAACAAATTTCAGGATAAATATTAAATTCCTTCAAAACCACAACATTGACTACATATTTCTCTGTAATAAAGGCTCAGTAATGAGAAATTATTGCAAATTCTTGCCAAAGATATATTTGTTGTATAGAGAGCAATTCCAAGTTTTCCACTGTGCAATGTATTATTATCAGTATGACATTGAGTTTAACTCTGGGTACATTAAAACTCTGCTGTTGACAAGGGGTAAAAATGATTCTTGTGTGCTACCTGAAACTTAAGGCCATTAGGTATTCACAAGTATTTCAGAAGAAGGTGCTTAATGGAAACTGATATCAGGCCCAGAGCAGAGGGCAGAAAAAAAAGGAAGTATAGCTGACAAAATAATGCTTTGATGCCTCAGGCTATTGTGTAAGTTACAGCAAGCAGACAGACATTCTATTCAAGAAGAACAATGGAGGGTATGGACACGTACTAAAGAAAAATCATTACACAAAAATGAAATAAAAGCAAATGAGAAGTACATATGTAAAAAGAAAATGGATGAAAAAGGAAAATGTGGTTGCTTGTATTGTGATCAGATTGAAGTTTAAGATCAGATTTGGATATATTGTGTGTGCTGTGGTTACCCTTTCACACAACACTTGAAGTGAAAGAAAATGTATATGTGGGAAATTCTAACCATGTATCTCAAAGGTTTCTCTAAGAATATCCTTTACCCATCTTCACACAAAACATAATCCTTGAATTTCCTGAGCTGAAGTGATCTCCTGATCTCTCACTAGCTTCAGTAGAAGGATTTGGTCTGAAATCTTGCAAACCTCTTCTCAGCTCCTGCCCATGCCTGCACCTCGGGCTGATGAGGAGCATGGAGGCCATCCTGAGTGTATGTGCTGATCAAAGCTGCCTGTGATTGCCAGCCTTTAGTGGGGGGATTCTCCTCTACCTGGATGACACTTTTCATTAGCAATCATGCAAAATGTGGTACTTATTACCTTTTCATCACTGTGCCGAATTGTTGGAAAAGAAATAAGCTCTGAAATTATGAGGCAAAAACTGACAAGTGAACAGACAGGAGGGTATTCAGCTGCCTAAATACTGGTGTACAGTGCCATTCCATCCCCCTGACCACCGATCCACACAGGACTAGCAGATGTGACCTAGGACCTATTGGACTCCTTTCTCTTTTGGAGTGGCAGCAAGAAGTCAAACAGGAAGTGTTAAGGTATTGAAAATGACACTGAATGCTTTGGCAACTGAACTTTGTAGTGTGAATATATGTCTGTTTTTCTAAAAAATCAGGCTTAAAAAAAAAAATAAGAAACATTTCACACACCAAGGAAGGAAAAAAAAATCTGAGGAGCACTACACGTTTCCCATGCGAATGACAACATAACCAAAACTTCTTGTATGACCCATAAGATTTCTACTTTGGTTTAGATAAACGTTGAAAAAATGACAGGAAAATCCATAGTTTTTCTCTCTCTTATTGTAAAATTGTTTTCAGGGTGCATTTCCAAATCCTGATCATTGTTCTATCCAGGTTTGAGCCCACTTTCTCTTTTTTATACAGGTACATTTCTATGGAGAACACTAACCATGATTTTTTGGCTTTTTTAAATTCTATTTTCAGTCATCTAAAATGCAACATCATCAAATGAAAAACTCAGCCACCTCATCCAGTAATTAAATTCAAGGTAAAAATAGCCAAATGATTTTTTTATGCGACAAAAAGTGGAAAAGACAGATTGCTTATAAGATAAAAAGAAGAAACTATGATAAGTCAATCATGAGCACAGGAGATGAGAGCTAATATGTATTGGTGTGATGAAGACTGACATGCCTATTACCAAAGTGAAACAATTTTTAGGAGTGAAAAGATTAAGAATGATGGCATGAAATAAAAAATTGACTAGGCTTTATAGAACATGGAAGTTCAGGGGCTTCAAAAGGATTATTAAAATCTGCTTCTGCGAACAGAAGCCTCCACGAGTAAAAGGAATCAGACAGATTATGCTACCCCTTAATGCAAGAAAAAAAACAACCTATTTCTTCTAGACTCATGTAAAATACAGACAAATTATTTATAAGTAAGAAGTAGTAAAAGCAAAAGTGAAAATCACAGTCATCTGCAAGTTATTGCAGAAGAAATGACAGAGGTAGCAGATAACTGCCAGGCAAATACAAACCTCCTCATTGCTAATTAGCGATTAACAACTTCAGGAAGATTCTTTTAGGCCATGGATGTAACAGATATTAGTTTATTGGACAGAATTTTAAGGAGCTGGTCATCTGCTGCTCTTCATCTTATCAGAACCTGCAACAACTATTATTTTGCTCTAGTGTCTTCATGAGTCTTTGATTCGTCTTTCTGTCAGGTGATGTAGTAAGTCCTCTATCTTCAGAGAATCATTTGAGCCCTCAGAGGACAAACAACCCAGTTCCTTCTACACTGGCACTGTGTGCCAATAGATTGCCACAGTACCGTGGCTTTAGAGATAATGAGCCACACACCAGTTATATTAAGGTTATATTAAGTAGGTTATATTAAGGGCTTAATTCAGCTTTAGAGATGCCTCCAACATGAGTGTTTATAATTTTGTTCAGTTCATACACTGAAGACAACAGAGCTGGATTACTGTATCAAACACCATGATACTTACACCATACTGCTACACTTAGACCACTTGAGATTCAGACCTTTAATTCTTTTCACAAAATGAGAGAATCTTAAGGGTTGGAATGGACCTCGAAAGATCATCTAGTCCAACTCCCCTGCCAGAGCAGGACTTCCCAGAGTAGGTCACACAGGAACTTGTTCAGGTGGGTTTTGAATGTCTCTAGAGAATGTCTCTGTCAACCAGGCTACAAGACAGTAGGGCATCCTATACTTCTTGTGAAGCCTCACCTGGCTGCTCAGGCCTCAGGGATCGTAGATTCTCGGTCCACCAATCAATTTCTCTCTCACACTCCCAGACACTCCTGAACCTTTTCACCTCCTCTTTCAGTTCAGCCACCAAGTTAAGCAGGCCATTCATCTAGTCACATTGAACATAGGTGTTGTCAAGAGAAATATTTTCTTCCCTATTATCTTTACATTTTTTCATTATCACCTTTTGCTTGTATTAGAAACAATCTTACAAGATGTGACCAAAGATACCCATCTTTCCACTTGCATCTTATCCTTTGTTTCAGGCATATTTAAAAGATAGACCATAAAAGTGCTTATCTTAGAATTTATTTCAGGGGGAGTTATTTAAAGGTGGTGGTAGCACTGAAAAAAAGTGAAAGAAAAGTGAACATGAAGTTCCAGATTCATTCCCTTTCTCATTTTCATTGAGACAAACAGATTTGCTGAAGGAGAGATGTGTAGTAGCAGCAACTGATTTGATAATTCTTGTCAGTACAGCATAAAATTTCAAAGATATTGAAAAAGTTATCACTGAAAATTTAGCACCTGTTTGCATGCTATTTCAAATGGACAATCACCTAACATGATGCTGTTGATGCCAAATGTATAAAATAAGAGAATTCTGTTTCAATTACTTTTACTTCTTTTTAATTTAAGTTATGAAAGCACACCTGCTAAATGTATCCCCTAATGATACCAAAGCCGAGTCATAGAGCAGTTATTAACTTTTCTGGTTTAGTACCAATATCTTGCACTGCTAAGATTTATGAGGTAGTTCTCTGTCTTAATAAAACCTGTACTTCTAAATTAGATATACAGAAATGCTCTTCATTGATTTGCACTCACAGAATTGTAGGCTTTTTATTTCAAATCATGACCTTTTAGTATATTAATTTATTTTGCTGAATTTTCTCTAGCACATATTAATACAGTATGAGCACTTCAAAATGCCTGAGGAACCCTTCACCAAGCCTAGGGATATATTATTCCTTGTAAAAAGATCAATATTTTCTCCTTAAAAAAGTAATAATCTTGAAATACTTACAAATTGTACACAAATGCAGTAAAATAACAATTATTTAAGCCTATCTATTGATAAACTAAAACAAAGGCAGCAAAAATGAATCCTTTTCAAAGTGACATTGATTCTTAAAAAACTAATGATGGTATAGGATGGGGTTAATCTGGTATAATTGCATAAATGTCTACACCTGAGCTAACCACCCCTGATTACCTTCAAGAGACACCTACTAGAAATGGAGGAGACCAGCTCAACAAGTCATGTCATCCTCATGTCGACATCTAACACAGGTCAAGTGAATGACATGCTAATTCTTTTAGATATGTACAGAAGGAGAACAGTGTAACTATCTTAACTATTAACAACAATATTGAAGTGTCTACATTTAGGATTGATGACTCTCATCCACAAAGTCTACCAGACATTTTTTCTGTTTGTGTGAATTCGTTATCTGCTCTTTGTTGTCGAGCTCTTAATGCTTGAAGAGTGCAAGAAAGGCTTGATGCAATGAATGTGAAAATTTCAGTTTTCTAAAACTCATGCTAGTCACACCTCATCAGTGCTTGACATTTCCCATTTCTGCAAAAGTTTGGTACACCCTCATGCCTGGGTCTTTGAGTTTAAGAGTGTGGGCTGAAAGATAGATGAAACTGCAGAGATATTGCCCTCTGGATTTCAGATTGCACATAACTATTACCTGCAGAGAGAACTTCATGTTTTGTTGAAATAGATGTTTATACAACTTTTTGAATCACAGCACTCTAAGATATCTTTAAAACTGAAATTTGCCAAAAGAGAAAGCTATTAGAAACCAGAAGACAAAAAAATAACAAGGAAGAAGCAATCTTTTATATTACCAGAAGTAATAATCAATTCTATCAAATCAGTTTATTTTTACTGAAGAATCAGTAGCAAACTGCAGTTTATAAAAGCATTATTAAACAAGAAGGAAAGTCAGTTACCACAGGGACATTTCAGCAAGTATAACTATCAAACTGGTTTTTGTCATGTTTTCAGTCATCATGATTTCTCTGTGTGTATGTAATTGTGGGTCTAACGAGCCCAGTTACCTTGAACATGTTCCTAAATCCACTAGAAACAGGCTGAAACAAACAATAGCAAGTATTTATGCAGACCACTGTATTCTTTCTCATTTTTCAAGCTTCTGGGTGAAGTAACAAATTTTGTTTTAAATGATCTCAGGGACACCTACTGCTCAGCCACTGTGCAAACACCAGTTCTATAGTGATCCATCAGCAGCATGCTGCAGAGACCGCTGACATTACTAGCACAGTGCAAGTGGTTTGAGATAGTTCTCTTAGAAAAAAATGAAGCCTAAAAACAGTAAAAAGCAACTTAAGCTTAACTTCTCCCTGATCCTGCTCCAAGCAGGGGATCTTCCTCTTCCACACTGTGCTACACTCAAAACAGTATTCCATCCTAATAAAGCAAGTACAGTCACTCGTAATAAATGTGTTAATTCTAAGACAAACTATTTTCTCTTTGGACAGGCATAAAGAACTTTTCAGCACTCTCTGATAAATATAAGCTCATCAAGACAAGATCTGTGCTTTAGATGTCACAGCACATTTTAATGACTGACACAACCTACTGTTTGATGAAAAGTCAGGTAAGGCTAAATCCCTTTCTCTATTTTAGAGAAGGTATTATCTAAGCAGATATCAGAAGAAAAACACCTACTTTTATTTCTTTAGATCTCATGTATTTAATAATAAGAAGAAAGCCCAACTCTATCGTCTCCAAATGAGACATTTTTCTTCAACTAGGAGAGGCAAGTCAGGTCTGCAACATACCAAGCACACATTTCTTAGAGTAATAAATTATGGAAAAAGAAATAACAGGATAGATGATAGTCAAAGAACTGCCAAAGAGGAGGGGCTGACATCCATTTCCCTGGTTTGTCCACAACTCAGAAGTATATATAGTTTCTTTTAGTTCACAGTAACTTTCTTGCTAATTAAAGAAACAAAAAAGATGAATCCAGTTGGAACTGTATAACAGAAGATCAAATATCAACTCTAGTTAATTTTTGTTGACATCTAGACAACATATATTAATGTTTGGTGACAATACACTTAATAAATAACCTTAATCCATTTCTTCTTCCCTTGTGTTTTCTGAAAGGTTA
Source organism: Colius striatus (assembly GCF_028858725.1). Lineage (NCBI taxonomy): Eukaryota > Metazoa > Chordata > Aves > Coliiformes > Coliidae > Colius > Colius striatus. Next base: position 53,824,183 of record NC_084763.1, read on the forward strand.
TAAAACTTTAATTTTTCTCTTCGCTTGTTACAGAGATGATGGTATAAAACCTGTACCATAGTCTGAGGATCCAAAAGTTCTTTTAGTTCTTTTTATCTTCCTGTAATGCCTTTGATCTAACGCAATATTGTCTATTAAAAATAGACAAGAAAGCAGAAACTTGATAAGTACAGGAAAGCTGTTTTATTAAGCCACTCTGGGTTTCTCTTTTTCTCATACGTAGTTGATGCTGCTTCTGGAAAAATACTTGTAGTAAGTTCAAGACACAGCCACTTACAGCACCAGCATGTCATTAAGAATTTTCTTTCCTATTGTCATGAGAAAAAGTGATTTTAGTGTCACATTGGTTGAAACTTTTCAGCAGTTCATAAAGCAAATAAAAATGCTCATGGGCACTTCTCTTGATGAGAAAAAAATCAACAATAGTAACTTTTAACAGCCATAGCTTTGCAATCAATCCACTCATTGATTTTTGTGTCACGATCTGACTGAAGAGAGAAAGGTGTTGTGCTACTGAATTATGTAACTGGATGGCCTGAACATCTGAGGACCAGGATAGCAGCTAACCTGCAAAGATGAGGAATGTTCCTGTTGCAAGTGTCACCTCTTTCTCTGGCTCTGCGAGGAGAAAGATGTGTGTTCAGTGCTTATTTGGCTGCTGCAGCTTAGCCACAAGCAGGACTTGGATACCAAATGCAGTAGGTCAAACCTTTCACTGCTCCCCAGGATGATTCAACAGGAAGATGAAGGGCTAAGCTGACTCAACAGTGAAGGTAGAAAATGAGGTTTATTACTTTGTTTCTGATCTAGTGTCTCACTTTGCAATAAAATAAACCTGTCCTGTTCATCCCAAGGTAGAGAAAGAAAGAGCTTCCAAGGATTTTAACTTCTGGCTCTGAAATGTCAAGGAAAGCTTTGGAATCAGCATCCTCTCCAGTCTGTAAAAGCTACCATATCAAACTTTGGGGAACTTCCCTGGAACAAAAGGGTATATGTAAACTACTTGAGATTTAACCACAGTTACATCTTTAATTGCAAACAAATAGCAGGACTGATTATTCATTTCTTTTTAGGCAAAGAGAATGAAAATTAAAAGCCTATTCACTGCCCACTGAAATAATGGCTTTTATTAACACCAGTAGTGATGTAGGGGTTTCAACAACTGATTCTAAGAAGAAAAAAAGTAATTGTAGCCCAGGGAGGACTGAAAATGCAATAATTCTTTTTCTCTGAAACATTTTCACCACAGATTTGAGCAATAAAGAGGAGTGAGCTTTCTCTCCAGTAGAAAATCTGACAACCACTGTTTTAATGCTAACAATTTAAAAAATTGATTCAGGTAGATCACTCAACAGGTCAGTAGGTGGACAGGATAATTTGTAACCACGTTCTACCCATACACAGGTGAAAGCCCAACAGGTTAATTCTACAACCGTGGTGCATCAGGGACTGACATGCTACTGCTAGTGTGATCTCAAGACTGTTGGGAAACGTCAGAGTTGCAGAAAATGCTGATCGAAGTCAAATGGAAAAAGGTAAAAAGAAAGCAGAATGGGAAGTATATGAGCACACAGATTCTGGACCTCAAACATCTTCCTTAGTTGATGTGATGTCACAGTTTCACTACGTGTCCCACAAGTTACTTGCAGTTGTGTCAGGGCTACTATAGCAGCTTACATTTGTATAGGATTTCTGGGACACCTCAAAAGCTTTTTTCAGACAGAAGAAATTTGCAATTGATTCAACTGGGTTCCTGTTTGGAATGTGTCATTTTCCTACTTTTTCCAGAAAACCTGACTTTAAGGTCATATGCACATGACAATAGGAGAATAGAGAGTGGAGGAGAAAGCAACATCTCTTGGGATAGTGATGTCTTAGGAAGGAACACACAGATTAGATTTAAAATCCCTTCAGCAGCTCTACTGCACCTGTCAGCCCTAATACTCTCATCAGTTTCTAAAATATCATTATTCCTTATTTTTCAGACAGGGAAATAGGCCAGAGAAGTGAAGCAACATTGTAGTGGGTTTGCATGGCAATGTCCATAGAGCAAGTCGGTAACATTAGTGGGAATAGGTACTATTACTGACATGTGGATCTAAATTCAGTCATTACTGTAATATTTTTTCCTAATTATTTGACCTTTTTAGAAGTGATCAAGAAATGGTTTACATATTTAATAGAGTATTAATCTTACCTATTTACTTGCTGTAGAAAACTCCTTTGTTAGCCCAAGGGGAACAAAAACAGATGGAAAATTTGTTTTAATATTTCTTTTGTTTCTACTAGCTCAGTAGCTATTATTCATTATTAGCAACAGCAATTTCTTAGAACAGTACAAATTCTTCAATGTGACATGTTAGGAAATAACATTTCAGCAACCTCATGTTGCATTTTAATTAAAAGAATTATTTGGCTCTAGCAGGCATTGGTTAGTCTTTAGCAAAATGACTGCAAGGTTCCAACTCAAAATAGACTTCCAAAGACTTCCCCCACTGTGATTTTGCAAAATGATAAAATATTAGGTTGAGTTTTCTGGGCATTGTTTAATTTACAAGCTTACTATTAACATGTGACTGCTAACAAACACTGGTCTGTGTGCCACCCTTGATTTATGCAGAAGTGCTCATGACCTGCGGCGATCTGTCCTACAAGGTGTTGTATGATAGACAGAAGAGTTTATGACAACAGGCCAAACATAGGAGTCCTTGCAGTAGAGGCTTAGCTGTCACTGCAGTGTCTGTCTGGAATGGGCTCACACTCACCAGTAGCAAAAAGGGTCTCAGGAAACATAGAGACAGCAAAGCCAAGCCCCCTTTTCATGGTGTCCACATGCTAAGGCTTCCACAAAGTTCTCAGTAGCCTCTTCATGTTCTTCTCTGCAGCCTGCTTCCAAAGTGATAAACCTCTCCTCATTCACACAGCTCCCACCATCACTCAGACACGTACTAAATACTCCAGACCGTTCACAAACACAGAGTCATGAGCTCCTTCTTTTATACCTCTGATTTTAGGAAGTCTAAAATCACAGCCCAGAACTGCAGCACATATTTCCAGCTTTAAAAGCCTTCTAAGCAGCCTGCTGTAGCTCTCTCACAGCATGAAGCATCCCTGCTATGCTTTACTGGTATTACACTAAATAATAGAAGCAATTAAACACTCCTAGGAAATTATTCCAGCCTGCTTAACTCAAGGCTTACAAAACAAAGCAGAACTCCCATCTCAAGTATCTATGAACACAATGAAAAAAATAGTTATTCTGAATGGAACCTTGACTATCACTCTTTCAAGTACTAAGTGTCAAAGCAACTGTATCATAAAATGTTTATATTTTAAACTTTGCCAAGTCCAATTAATGGGTCTTTTTTTTTTCCCTTTGAAGAGTTGTACCTTGCTTCTTCTCTTTTTAGAAAGATTTAAATAATTCATTCTTTGGTTTGATTTTCTTTTCCCTATTCTCAATTCTCCATATAGTTTTATTTTCTTATAGTTTCTCCATATGGCCTCAACAAGTGTTCAGAAACTTGTCACCTGCTTGTGAGAGAAAAGTTAGTCAGCTGAGGACCTGTTTGTTTAACAACTCCATTTTACAGTACCTCTGTACTGTAAAACACAGCTGAAAAAATAAAAATCCTAGTCTCCTTTTACCTGTCTGACAAATAAAACTCAGAAAATAAGAGTAGCTTTAAAGTATTCCCAGGCAATGATTCCTCAGTGGTAATAAAGGCAAATGTAAAAGCACCTGTGAACTTTAATCTTTTGGAAACTGGCAAGTTGCACATCCCCTGCTTCCATTTTCCTATTCTCATAGTGAAACAAGGTGAAAAAACCCTAAATCAAAACACAACCCTCATTAAAAATAAAACACCTGGACTCTGGGCTACAGGATATGTTACATTTTGTGGAATGTAACAGCATGGAGATACTGGAGAAAAATAGTTGTTTGAAGTTGTAGGCAAAGATTTAAAGCTGGATAATCTGAAAAAAAAAAGAAAAAAAGGCTGTTACATTTGCAATGTAGGAGAGAAATGCACAGGCTTAGGCTGTGGGAGGATTCAGTGTGATCAAGATTTGTTAGGTAGGAACTTCGCTGCTCTGCTCTGCTCTACTGCACCTGTAATTGCCTCGTCTCCTCCTTGGCCAAGACAATGTTCAGGCAATGTCCTTGGCACTGTCTTCACTCCTGGCTGCATTTGCTGCTTTCTGGCCCTCCTAAGCAGGGAGACAATGGCTGCTCCATGGCAAGGAAGAAATAAGCACCTCTGAGAGGGAGTTGAGTGTAAAAGTGATGAAGGATGGGGAGCAAGGTATGAAATTATGTCGATTTTATGAGCAGGTTGCAGACATATTAGCACGCTTGAATCTCTCAGGGCTAAACATCTAGGATCCATCTCACTTGGTTTGGTGGAGGAAGAGTTTTCTCTTCTGAAGTAATTGCATTTGACTGGATGCAGAGAAAGTGTAAGAATCTGTCCCTATCCTGAACGTTGAAGATGGGACATACTCCAGTCACAGCATCTACTTCTACATAACACAGTACCAGCTGCTGTTACTTTCCGTCATGTTACTTTGCTTTTAAAATTCATACAGTTGGCAAAGAGAACAACCTCAATAATATTTGAACAGAGCCTACAAAGTGCTGTAGAGCTAGTTAAAGGGAAATCTTACATGATGCCTTTCAAATATCTGTAGCAGTTATACAAGAACTCTATGATACCATTTAGCTTTGGACTGTGTCTGAAATATAAGTCTGTTCTCAGACTCTGATTGCTTCTTCCTAATTTTAAGTGACACTTTGAAAGAGATACAATATACAAAATTTAGATAAGGTACAATGAATAAACACTTCTATTTTACTGTTCCTTCTTGAGTGGTGTTCTGAACTATGTGCTTAATAAAGATTAAAAGAACTAAGGAAATACCATCACCTATGTGTTTCAATTATTAAGTGACTCTGTACAAAAAGCTACCATATTACTCAGGTAATATTTCTTTTTTCTTCTTTTTTTTTCTGCCAAACTGCAACATGGCACTGGCATATAGATAAATATCCCCTCAAGACAAGTGTGCAAATTCATTTTAACTTGAATTTGAGCTGGTACCCAAATACACCAAGCTGGAAAGCTCATATGCAATTCTGTCCCAGTCCCCTCAGAGCAGTTAATTTCAGTTACATCTGTGAGATCTTTTAAGCCTCAGTTGTGCCTGCAAATAACTTCTAACTGCTTGTAGTGGTTTTATCTGGGCTTGGTTTTGGTAACAGTGGGGCTACAGGTGTGGCTTCTTTAAACAAAGAACTGCCAGAAGCTTCCCCTGTAGCTGACAGGGCCAGTGCCAGTCAATTCTAAGATGGATCCTGCAGCTGACCATGGCCTGGCCAATTTGTGACTGAGGTAACACCTCTGTGAATAACATATTGGAGAAGGGGAAGAAGTTGTTGTGCAAACTACATCAGCAACGGGGAGTGAGAGTGTGAGAACATCTCTGCAGACACCAAGGTCAGTAGAGATGGAGGGGGAGGAGGGTGCTTAGACCCTGACAGACTCACCTGTGACCTGTGGTGCAGCCCATGGTGAGACAGCTGTGCCGCTGCAGTCCATGGAGGCCACCGGGGAGCAGAGATTCCCTCACAGCCCGTGGAGGAGCCCACGCCACAGAAGAAGGCTGTGACTCTGCTGGAGAAAGTTCCTGGCAGGACCTGGTAGCCCATGGGGAGAGAGGAGCCCATGCCAGAGCAGGTTTGCTGAGTTTGAGGGACTCAGGCTGGAGCAGTCTGTTCCTGAAGGACTGTTCTCATCATGGCTGACCCACGTTGGGTGTGAGGAGCTGTCCTCGTGGCAGGCCCCATGCTGGAGCAGTTTGTAAAGAACTGTAGCCTGTGGGAAGGATCCAGGTTGGAGAAGTTCATAAAGGACTGTCTCCCTCGGGAGGGACCCCACACTGTAGCAGTGGGAACTGTGAGGAGGCCTCCCCTTGATAAGAAACAGTGGCAAAGTCCATCTTTAATGAACTGACCGGAACCCCCATCCCCTGTGCTGCTGATGGGGGAGGAGGGAGAAGGTGGGGGTGGGGGTGGAAGGTCTTTTAAGATTTATTTTTCTCTCGTTTTCCTGCTCTGTCCTGACATTATATTTCTCTCTCCCCTGTCCACTTCAGGAGAGAAAGTGATAGAATGACATCCAGCCAGTGCTAAACCATGACACTGCTCCAAAGCTTTCTGATGTACGTTATATGTCCAGCCTTTCACATGACATTTTCTTCATATTCTTTCCATAATATACACTAGTATAAGGAAATTTCACATTTCACTATGAGTAGTGAATGAGAGAATAATTGGCCAAATTGGGAAAAGAAAACTGAGCCATCAATATCCATACATAACTTCCTGAGTAACAAGTACATCACCAGTCTAGTCTACTATTCTTTGTCTTAACTCTCACTTACATTAAGATTGTTCTCTCCTCGATACAGATTTTTTGTTAGTGACTTCATGCAATAAAACTTGCAAGCTCAAAACATAATCAGCAACTAATATATTAAAATACTGGTTGTAATTTAAACATTTAGGAACTATCCAAGCAGTTTTAGAGACATTTCAGTGCAACACTTTCACCATCACTAGACTCCCTAGCTTCCCTTAAGGTAATTCTACTTATTTTAAACTTTTTGGACTTGATCACATGATTTTGGTTGGAGTTGACAAAGATAGGAAATCTTAATTTGCTCACAGAAAGTAGTGAACTGTTAATGTGTTTTAAACAAGTAAATAAAAGAATTTCTTTGCAGCTCTCTCCTCTTTTCTTATGGGAGTGAAGACAGACATAAACCTGCAGGGCAAGACAGTGAGGAAGAATGCACATGCAAACACAGCTGTGTTTGTTTGTGATTCTGTTCATTTTTAAACACAATCTAAATTTTATGCATTATGTATTTTTAAGGAGATATTGTCCCTACGGATAGCAAAGTCTGCAATCCCAAGGAGCTCAGCACAGCTGCACATAGTTCAAGCCAGTACACATTTCAGCTGCAGCTTTTTGCAGAATGAATGCCCCCTGTTAAGCAAACTCACTAGAGAATATCCCTTAAAGCTATTTGTTATACATTAGGTAGTATATACAGCAAAAATAAACCAAGTTTTATTATTTAACATCTACTTCATGTTTAAAAATACATGCTCAATATTTAGACAGTTTAAACAGCTCTCAAGTTTCATACACCAAGTCAGATGCAATACTTTTGCTTTCAGTGCCAAAACACAACAGGAATGTTGTTTGGCTCTGGTCTGTGTTTACAGGGCCTTAAGAGTTTTAAGAGGGTTGATAACTGCCAATAAACTTACTGTCTAGTTCAGTAAAGCACACCAAAGATACTGGAGGCAATGCAGCGTAATTAATAGTCACAGGTTACTTATCTCACCAACGTTCAGCAGAACTGAATTTTAGATTATTAATTTGAAGAATAATCACACAGAATAAACTGTGCAACTCAGAAATCTCATTACACAAAAGCAGATTTTTTTAGGGTATCTGTTGAATGACGAATTCTTTCTCAACTGAAAGAGGAGCTGACTCAGTGTATCAATCACTTTTGAAGTACTTGCTCTACAATGATGTGAATGATTTTTACAGACTCTTGTCATCTGCATTTTCAATGGCACTGATATTTTACATCTTCTTAAAGTCATAACTGAGAAGGGAAATCTGAGGGGTTTTACTCATGTGATTATTTTTACCAATGTAATTTTGTCAGCCTTGTGAAATATATGTTTTATTGTACTCATTTGCAACCAGACATTTATGTACGGGATATGTTTTAAACTAATCTACATAAGAGGCCAATTGTTCTGACAGTACAGATAGGCTTCTTCTTCCAGAGAACCAGTTTACAATAGGTGTTAACACTTCCTATATTTTGATGGAAAATTGAAGTTGAGTTGGAAAAATAGGCTCAATTAAAATATAAAGTCACCAAGCATCTTTAAGACTTTAAACTTGAAAATCCCAATGTGCTGCATAGCATAGGAAGGTATACTGCATGAAATAAATTGATAATAAATAAATTATAATAAATAAATGTTTCTTTGATCTCTAGAGGAAGCAACTGAGATCCGATAAGATAATGAACAATGCTACTGAATAACTAGTTTAAATCTTTGGAAAAATATCACCACAAGTCCATCTTCAGTATATGGCAGGGGAAGAACAGAAGGTAGAACTACTGTAAGGAGGAAACATTTCAAATACATATTGTCCATAATTGCACAGGTCTCAGGTTATTAAGCACTGTTTTATGTTGAGGAAAGTGTTCAAATGCATGCAATACATAACAAATATCAGTTACTTATATGAGAATGGTAGTTATAGTTGTTACACTTGATGCTATTCAGATAGTCCAATTTATTATTACAGCTCCATTATAATATACAAACCTTGAAAACTCAAAATCTTCTGAGTTGATGCTTCACTTGGAAGCTTGGGAGGGAAATGACAGAAATAAAGATTTAGAAAAAAAAATCAGATAATGACAAAGAACAGGGAAAAAAAAAGGGTTCAGTCTCCATTACTTTTTTTCCATACTGTCTACAGAATAGCTTCACTGTACCTAAGTCTTCCCCTTTTGCCACGCACTCTCTCGGCTCCATCCCCATTTCCTTTGACTACATTGCCCTTCATGAGAAGAAAAAACCAAGGATTTAAATAGCAGAAATGCAAGATCTCTAAACTCAAGATGGTTGTTGAATTCAAAGTACTATTGTTAAAACTTGATCTCCATGATGTTTGATTGTCCTATTATCATGCTACGGGCATCTAAACCCCAATGTAGTGCAGCAGAAATCATTTCATTTATAAACTATAAAACACTGAACAGCTGTGAGAATTAGTAGACTGGCACACAGAATCAACCTGACAGCTCTTCACTGCAAGTTCAAATCTCCTAAGGGCTTAATTAAAAGTTTTTTCTATAACAAAGAATCAAATAGAGTGAATACTTTGACTGTCATTGAGCTTAACATTAGGCTATGGAAAAACTGAGCAAGACCTGGGACAGAAAGGTTTTGTGAGGATTTTGTTTTGTTTAGTAAATACCAGGGTTTTGATTTTACATCTATTTTCCACACCAGTTCCAGACTTAGAATTTGAATTGAATTGTAGCTTTCAGTGAGCTGATGACACAAGTGTTGACAGGTACATAAATCCTCGTTGGAAGCAAAGTGCATATATCCATAGGATTAGTACTATTTCTGTGCATTGCTCCAATGGAAATGTCTTTAATGTCTGTGTTTTTAAAAATAGGTAATAGGAATTTTATTTAAAACTACACATTATTCTGCCCTCAGAAGTTCTATTTAACCATTTCAGATCTGTTCAGAAGGCCAGTATCACTCAAAAAGGACATAGCGAGGGGATAATTGACCTTGTCAGCTACATGCAGTTTTCTCTTTCCCTTGGAACATTTAACTCATAGATGCAGTCAATTACCTTCAGGTAATGCCTGCTTCAAGGGTTTTATTGCTCTGTTCCTTTGAAATGAAGTAGATTTACTAGTCTAAGTTAGATCTCTTTTTGCCTGAAGTTCCAATGGCATTTTAGCATAACTTTAGCAATATTAAAATTCTCTCTGATTCTAGTACTAGGCTTTAAAAATAAAGCCACTGGCATCTGTGTTTCAAAGCTATCAAAGATTTATGAATCTTGTAAGTACTTTTTTCCATAACCCTTAATTCATTAGTACACGTATTAAAGTAGATTTATAGGTTCATTGAGGAATTTTTACTTGCCACATTATAACTTTTCATCTCAATCTGTGTCAATATCTGAAAATTGTTTGGGAGAGTCTGTAGGTCTTTGGCTAAAGCCAGAAATCCTGGCAGAGGAAAGAAAGGGCACAGCAGTATGCCACAGCTTACTACTATGTCACCAGTATAGTCTCTGCCCAGGAATCTGCTGAGAAATCCCAGCCAACAAGAAGTCAATAGAACAACAATTGAAAAGAAAAAAGGTTGGAATGTAAAGCTCATGGCTCCCACATGGGCCCCTTGCCTACTATTTGTTTAGCACAATTAAAAACCTCAAGCTCCTTTCTCTCCCGAAGCAGCTTCTAAATTAGTCACACAGCAGCAGGCAGAGAGAGATTCACATGAGGCCAAGATGATGAGATCACTTTTGTCTCCTTATTTCAACTTACTTATATTTAACTATTTTTTCTTCTTTTTTAAAGAAACACTTATGAATCCATACAACTAGCAGCAACAGTCTTATCTGTACAAAAGAGACAATCAGACCAGCAACTGAAATAAGGTGGTACTGAATTTAATTGCTTACTGGTCAGATATACACTGAGTCCCCATTTTCTTTGCAGCTAAAAAGCAAAGCAAAAAGATCAAAGGATTCACAAATAGCAAAAGAAACTGTCTACAGCACTTGCAGATAATCAGTGTATGGAATTGCAAGCAGTCCAATATTTTGTTCATTAACTCCTAATTACACAGTTCTATAAAGAAGAATGAGTACTGTTGGATTATGTACCGTGCTGCAAGTCCCCACACACTTTCTATATTGTGTTTATTTTCACAAAAGCAATAGGATTTAATTCTACAGTAATTATTTTCCAATTTTCCTCCAGAGCAAAAGTATATTACATTTCCTACTAAATTGAAAACAGATTCTATCAGGTAGCTGCTGCCTTGAGACTTACTGATAAAAGAACAAAGGGGAAATAGTTTAAGAGTTCGTATTCATCTTTGAAATGTGCCAAATCCAAGAGCAATTGCTGGGTGGGAAAAGCAGGGGTAAAGACAGAGTGTTTGGGTCTTTGTAGGATCAATACTATTTTCATTCAATCTTCACTGGACAGACAACAATATGTATCTGCATCAATTTTCTTTACACGTAAGAGATTTTTTCTCTCTCTAAAAAGGGCCAGTCATTCATATTTTCCTGCAAGTTTGAACATTATTCTTTCAATTGGCTTCTTCAGCTTCTAACTATAATGTACTCAGCTGAAATCTATACCAAGCTTCTAGTTATGCCATTTAAGAGAAAATAAAACTGCTTTCAATGTTTTTTCCCCAACATTGGAGTTTGAGTATTGGTGGTGAATGAAGATACCTTGTTGTTGAACTTTAAAGCTGCCCAAACCCCCCTTTTCTCAACATGGGATCAGAATAACAAATATCCAAATCTAGCATCTAACAATAGCTTCCTTTTTCACTCTGGTTCAGTCAGTGAACTTTCTCCTCCAGTTCTCTTGTCTACAGAATGGAATAGCACTCCCTGCTAAGGGGTTGTGTGAGAAGCTGATTGAAAACCAATAAGCACTCAAATGATTCAGTGAAAACAATGCCTAAAAACTGCCATCTTGAAAGAGGCCAGGTTGGTTTTGTAAACAAAAATGGCCATATTTTTCTTAAAACTGTCATAGGTTTGACCACTATTAGCCAGTTAGCAAGATTTTCTTAAGTACCAGTTTTAGTAGCACTATTTTTCAAATGCTTTCTGAGAATTTTTGAAAGACCTCAAAGAGATTTTCCTGACCAATAATGCCTTTTTATTACTTCCAAAAGGTCATTTACATCTGAAATTTCAACCAATACTTCCACTAGGCTTTATCTCTGTACTAGCTTTGTTACAACTTCCAGTGTCTTCAATGGCAACCGTAGCCTTCTCTGGAGAACACTGCAGTGAGATCAAAGCAATCTCTGGAGGCAGATCCACTTCATTCTTTGTGGATGCAGTGAGTTTACCATGTGCTACTGTACAGGACAGAAGCCTCTGTGAAGGGCTTTGGAGACAGCTTTTGAGGGCTGGACAACCCAGACTCCAGAAGGGCTACAGCTATGTAATCAGGATGTGGAGATTTATAGGTCATCCCTGTTAGAAAGCACAGTCAAATCTCAAAGTATGTGTGGCTTTAACATAAACCTGTGCTAGTACATCTATCTGAGCAGGGTTGGGAACAGAATGGGGTCTCACCCTACAGGCTCAGAGCAGAGCTGAGCTAACTCACAACTGCTCCCACTCACCCCATGAGATGTCTAAAGTTTCATCCAATAAACTCTTTGGTACAACCTGTACATAAAAGTTACTTAGACAACTAATTGTGAAAGAGGGGCTGCTGAAACAGATTGAATGCAAGTTTCAAGTTCTTGCTCATCACTTCATTAAAGAATATCCTTAGAGAAGAGCTGGAAGAACTAATCACAGTCTTATAGACTTTACTCCCTCCTCAGGTGCCCCACACTGTTTATCACTTCTTTTCTTTTTCAGTATGGAGGACAAGCCTTTTGGGACCTTACAAGTCAATTCCACTTGTAATGAAGCTTGGCCAGAAACAACTTCAATTGTGGACATAAATACAAAGCGCTAACTCTTAGCCAATACTCTTTTCAATGGTAATAACGTAAATAGTTTTTGTTTGTTTGGAGTATTTTAATAAAAAAGGGTTTAAAGGGAAACACAAAAAAAAGAGATGATGAAATAGGAATTGATAATTATAGCTTTCCATTTGCATTTATACAAGATTGAAATATGCATAAGAGGAAACTCAAAGTCTTTTACAGAAAATAATGTTAAGTTCTTCCCATGTGAGACTGAATACAGCTCCATAATTAAATATGATAACACTGGGCTTTGCAAAGTCATGAAGGAAAGATTTAGCAGAGGCAGAAGGAAAGCTATTTTGCTGTCTTCATAAAATGAACATTGCTTCTACCTGTGAACAGAGTATTAATTCTAGTGTACCACTTCAATTGCAAGGTCTCTGGTTACACTGCCACTGCCTTGCGCTGGGTTTCCTGCTTCCTGACTCAGTCCACCTGGCAGAAACTTCAAGTGTTAATCAAAGAGAATGAAATAGAACTACCTGGCCTGAATTCTGCCAGATGCACCAAGAGAGAAGTGAAAGGTGTGATAAGAAAGGAAAGAACTGAGGAAAAATACAGCAATAATAGATGAATAAGAAAAGTTGTCACTGAGCAGCCACATCCTATCACTCCCGTTGCTCCCCTGCACTTCCTTCCACCTTTGTTGCTGTCCTCACTGCACACCATTTATCTTGCATCTCCTTTACTGTTGCCCAACAGCTTTGGGTAAATAGCTTTTTCCAAATATTTTGGAAGGTGTCAAGCAAATAAGAGGATGTTGACATGACACATACACACTGAATTAACACATTCACATCCATAGCTTGTGTCTTTCTAAAAATATCATCAGACCCAAAGTTCTCCAAATATTTGGTATTTGGAACAAACTGCCAATATTTTGGATAAATCTTTCTTCAGGCCTGAAACAGAAACAGTAACCTGTGAACTACAAATAAGCAAAGAACAATTACTTTGAGATTAGTTTGATTTTGTTCATCAACTATTAGACAAAACACAGCTCTAATGGATGGATGCTAGAGGGGTAGACGTGGTGTGTACGCCTCTGGGTTAGACACAGAAGAGCAGAGTCCCCTGTGTCCTGAACAAGTGCCAAGAATTCACACTGGTAACCAAGCCTCAGGTACAACCTAAGATTGCACAAATTCTACAGCCTTCATCAGTCATCAATAAGACCGTCCTTAATAGAAGCTAGCATCCTAACCTGTCAAACAGCACTACCTTATTCCTTTCTTATTATGAATTATCAAATCTAAAACAAACTCATACAGCTTTCCAAATGACAATTATAGAAGAACTGGTATCATGACACGTCACCACGCTGCACTTTCTTACTCCATTCCAGCTCTTCCTCAGCAAGCAGCAGTATTTCAACACTACAGTTTAATCTACGGTTTAATTTCTCCTCTCACTCCTATCTGAATTTCAGAGAAAGAAAACTTGCAGAACAACAGTGTCTCAGATATTTATCATGTTTTCATGCACCTTGCAATACTTGGTGCCACTCTACATTGTTTAGCTCTCCAACTTCATGCATTTCTGACAAACACCGAATCCCTTGCAACCAATTGTACAAAATGGTGAGAGTTAAGCGCTGTTTTACAGGAGAAATGCATTCTATCACCTGCAACAGAAATTAGATGGGCAGTGGAAGACTGTTGGTGCTACTGCACCATTGGGACCACTGCTATTTTGAGCCCTGCTTACCATTAAAGATGATCTAAATCTTGCAGAGAAACTGTCCTTTTATCCAACTTAGCCTTTGTATGTAGTATGTATATAAGAAAGTACAAATAATCACAGCTAAACAATATAGCAAGCTATGTTTCAAAGGTACAATTGACAGCTCAAATGTTATAGATCTAAAATGTTATAGATATCTTCCTTACAACTTCTGAGGTGGAGGAGTACAACTTGGCAGAGCCTTAGAGGAACAACTGTCAATCAACCAAAGCTCAAGAAAGTAAGGCACGTTGTGAGCAGCAGCCAGAGGCTATTACAAAAATGAGCTATGTCAGGAATTGCATTCATTTTCTTGTCTTCCCCATTCTCAGACAGAGCAATGATAAAAGGTCTGGAATATAAACAATGAAGACAAAATGGTTTTCTGTTTGTAGAATTGAGTTTCAAATTTATTCAAAACTCACCGTAAGCCTCCCTCCCACAGAAGAAGGGATTCAACTTTCCTCTGTGCTTTCTTCATTGCACCTAGGCGTAGTCCCCACGATTTAGCTATTGATACACAACAAGTTAATTTTAATGAGGTATTTTTAACACCTCTCGGATGGAAGCTGAAGCACGGGAGCTTGGCACTGTCACAGTGATCCTGTCCTGCCATCTAGGGGACACATACTGATGTGCAAACGGAGGATGGTCTTTAGTTAACACAGGGGAAAACTTTCTATCTGAAATGCTTATCGAAGAGTGGCACAACTATCAAGAAACAAATCTAACTGAAGAGCAGCAATACTATTTATTACACACCAAACACAGAACAGTTTCATTTCAGCATAACCATAAAATTTTATACAGTAAATTTCAGTTAAATGGCCAGCAAAAGTACTGAGCTGACAACTTAAGGCTTGCTTTTATGACACATAATCACGTCTTCTGAGCTCCTCAGCTACACAAAATGTCTTTTTATTTCCCTGGATGCCTCAAATGAGCAAGATCTATGTTGTTATAGAAAACATGTGGCAATCAATGGAGAGAAAAAAGAAAACATGAAGATGTCTGTGGTCCCAGAACTGGTGAAAGTCATAAAAAGTGAAGTTGTATCACACCTGATATTACGAAAACGTGGTACAGTGTCAGAATTTCTTTTCAATACATCATTTCTGCTGCACCTCAACTTTCTCAGAGCTTGTTCTACCACCTGCATGATGGGCAGAGCAGAAGGTTAGTATGTAACAGGCAGCATGCACCTTCCCATTGCTCCATCATAGGCAGCAAAATAGAGAAACACTCACTATCAAAAGGTCAAGTTAATTTTATACAATTTAAAAGCTGTTCCAAGATGCAAGTTCCTATTGCTGGTGTCAGCATTGCTGTCACATTTCTCATATGTGCTTTTTTTCATATTTAAGAGCCTCCCAGGCTCTTTCACACTGCAAACTCTAAAAAAGAGCAAACTCAGCTAAATGCTACACAGTCAAATGCACACACAGAAATCCAAACAATTTTTTTTCTCCTCTTCCACTTGGATTTGTTTTGCTCTAACTTTGAAAGGAAACAGTCCACAAAAACAAACATCCTTCACTAAACCAAACAGCTCCACGATTCCCATGACCGAAACGATAGGAAAGTCTCTTTAGGATCAAAGTTGGAGTTTCTCTTAGGATAAAATAAAGCAGGTGTCCAACCAAGATGTTTTGTGAACTAGGTACAGTTGCAGAAAATGCAGACCTTGGCTCTGTCCCAGTGAAGGGACTGGAGATGGAAAGCTTCCTCTAAGTCCTACACTTAAAGTGACAGTGCTATAACTACTTTGAAATCTCAAAGAACAAACAAGACAACCTTCGATATTTAACAGAAGAACTCTGCAAAGAGTTTTATATTGATAAAGGGTAAATATGAACACAGGCAAATTGAGAGAAGATAACTGTGCTATGTAAAAAAAGAAGAAAAATTGAAGAAAAAGGAGATAACAGTAAAATGAGACTTGATGGCTGTATGAGGAAAATGCAACTTGGTAAAATGTAGTGTATGACTGCTGTCATTTCTACAGTATTTCACATGCCTTTGTCAGCATCTTTAGACAAGGCAGTGCAATATCTTGGGAGAGTGAAAAAATAAAGAAAAGAAAAAATGGAGGAAGAAAAACAAGGACAAAGGTTCAAATCAGAGACAGGATGGAAAGCTGGTGAGCCACCATCATGAAACCAAGACCACTTGTTTCCTAAGACTGACCTCCAGTGGTGAGTGAGTACAGAGACTAAGATAAGATACAACCTTAATGCAAACTGCCATGATCATGCTCATTATTATTGTATCTACTTAATAATAACAGCTTACAGACAACCACACTGGGGAAGATGAAGTCTTATTTTCAAACTTAATTCCATTTCAAATAAACTAAGCAAAAACAAGCAGAAGAGCTTAAAAGTCTGCAAAGACCACTTTCAAAAAGCTGATTCTGCCAACCTCATCCAAACGTGAAAAAAAATGCCCAAAGGTGCATGTTTAGTCTGACAGACAAATCAGAACTAGTTGTCTTATGATGCATTATTTTAACACAAAAGGCTTGATTTTATAAATTAGCCCATAACATGCACCTCAATTACTTTATATGGTGTCCTGTATTTTGAGTAAAATGAGTTATTTAGGACAAAAATCTTTGTGATATTTTACTTGAGAATGTTTTAAAATCTTTACTTACATTTGTACTTTTGTCTGAGAAGCCAACAGTGTCCTTTGTGAACAGCATATTAAATGCAGACTATTTTCAAAGTGCAAAAGCTCAATGCAAAGTATTTATTACATACAGATTCACAAAAGCAATGCAGTGTTTGGCAGTGCAAAGACACATGCAGTGTTCTGAAAGCATCCCACTGTAAAAATTATTTTAATAGAACCACTTTTAGTTTAACAGGCTCTGAAGGCAGTTAAAAAAGCTACCCCCACCCCCCCCCAGGAAAATTTCACACCAAGCTTTTCTCAAAGAAACAAAACACAGTGTAAGTGCTATGAACAAACCAGTATCATAAATGGAAAACTGTTGCAGAAAATGAAGGAGTAAGGTGATCAAAATCATGGCTATCATCAAGAATGTTTCTGTCTAAGATAATCAAACACCTGAGTGTGTAGGAATGAAAGAAAAACTGTCATTATTCCACTATTCTAAGATCTTCAAGATGACCATTTCTCCCAATTAAAGTTAGAGAGGTTACCTTAGGTGAGGCTGGATTTAGTAATCAAACTGTACATTTATATATGGTTTTACTTGGAAGGTGTTAAATACAAAAATATAACATCGTGCTGCTCTTTTTAAAACAATCAAAGGGCTACACATCCAGATAATGTTCTCATAAACATTCAGGACTACATTCTGAATCAGACAAAAATAAACCTGAAAATAAATCTAAATTGGAAACTGAAATTATTAAGTCACCAAACAAGAAACCTCGTTCACATCATCACTTTATTGTTTTCATTTATAATTTGCTTCCCTAAGAACAAAGCAAATCTCACTTTCACACGTTAGAACAGTTGTTAGCATGAATACTCGAGCAAGAAGCTTTAGTATTACACTTTAACCTTCCTTTGTGTTGCTCTTTTTTTCTGAGCACTACTTTCCGATGATGTAAAGTCTTTTCTGAGCATTTTGACTTGACAGTCTTTCTTCTAACTGTGACTTTTGCTAATAAGCTTTAGTATGTAACTTTATTAAGCAACCACTGACTCCACCTGTATGTCACGTCTTCCCTTTAACGCTTATGACAACGTATTTGCTGCTACTTTTAAAATTTCCTTAAGCCTTGTTCAAATAAAAATGGAACCAAAATTGAAATTTACAAAACTTAAATTTTTATTAAAGAAAATTCAGTGTGCATTGATTATCAAAACAAGATTTATCAAAAGCATTTTGTCATTCAGGGTCTCGTTCAGTTAGCATAACGGTTCTAGTAACCAGAGCTGACACGGGGTTTAGGCATGCAGAAGTACAGAATGGTGCTTTGAAAAAGCCTGACAAGCGTTTATGTAGGTTGGATGCTTAACTGTTGCTGGGATTTCCCTAGGAATTGGGTGCCTGCTACTGCTTTTGGTTTGGGGTTTTTTTCCTTCAGATTTTTTGGGGACCTTTGGTGGTTGGCTTTTTTGGCATTTAGTGTTCTCAATTAATTCATCCATAGCTTTAGATTCTCCTTACAGAACTAACTTCATCCCCATCAAATTGAAGTAAGAGTTACTAGGTCCTACCTTTCAACACCTGTTTATCAAAAGGAAGATCTTTACTTTTTCAACTTTCAGGTCCTAAACTTCAGGTGAATGAATCTAACTTGAACACCATCAGAAGTCCTCTGCTCTCACCACTAAAAATAAAAATTAAGGCAGAACATTTTCTCTGCAACAGAATCTGAAAAAATATTTGACACTAGGTAGAAAAATGTTAAGATTGGCTTCACTCTGAAGGCCAGAGATACAGCACCATGATTTTGTTCTGTGTATAAAGCTGGCTTCCCTTTTGATTTCTCATTCATTTAAAAAACAGCATCCTTACCAAAAGGTCAGGAAGGTTCACGTAGACAGTATTTAAAAATCAACGTATTACAGCAAGTCCACATATAACACTGTCTCTTGTGATTCCAAATTTAATTATTGAGAGGTTTACCTCTCACAACCTTTCAAAAAATAAAAGGTATTCAAGTTCTAAATGGTAAAACCAGCACTTGAGAACAAATTGTTTATCCATTGTACACAGATGTGTTTTCAAGTAAAAGAGAAAGAATCATATGCTAGAAAGAGCTATCAGAAAAACTGAAAATGAAATAAGATTTAAGGCAGAAGTTCACTTACATACCAGGTCAAAAGCCACAATATTAACTATAACAAACTCATTCAGCATTTAAAAATTTGCATTCATAATTATTAACTCCCATGTTGGCTAGAACTCTACCGATGCTCCAGGAAAACCAACTTGAGATATGGTTATCCTTGGAAGCTAAAGATATGCCAGAATAAAGTCAACCTACTATTTTTTTCCATTATTAAACAAACTGCGGTTATTTATAACTGTGGTAAGTTATAGAAACTATTTAGAAAGAGGAAGTATGAAATATTGACAATGACAAAACAGATTTTAAAAAGCTACCATTGAAAAAGTTAGAATACATTTTCAGAGGCATTCAAATGCTTAAAATCAGATTCACTTATGTTTATTCAGTGGAAGATTAGTGTATTAAAAAAAGTTAAGAAAATACTTTATGTTTCAGTTCAACTGCACTTGATTCAAGTACAGTTTGGGGGTTTGCTGATATAAATTAAACATGGTCACTGCCTCAGCAGCCAGAAGTACAGAAAAATGTACATGTACACAGGATAAATAGAAGTCTCTTCTTCTGGGGAGGGGAAAAAAAGAAAAGCTATCTCACTCCAATTCGGGAGGTCATCCACTCCAAGCCTTGGCATAATCTGAAAGATAAGAGATGTTACATGGGTACAAGTTCTATTCCAACTTCTTTAAAGCATTTTCTACTTTTTTGATGTTTAAAAACATCTACTTAAACCAGACAGAATTGGGACTGAAACTTGAACAAAGTAAATAATGTTTTAAGCGAAGCCTGCTTGGGCTTTAATCACAACATTAAAGCTAACAATGGCTCTAAAAGAGGTCTCCGTTACATTAGAAAATATTTCATGCTAGAAGTGAGGATGACACTCTCACTTCCAAAATATTTAGTTGGGTTCACTGGTTTTCATTTCACAAGATCAAATTATGGTAAAGGTTACACAACACAGCAGAAAAAAACATCTTTAGAAGACGGCTTTAAGAATCAAAATGAAAAATGAAACACTTCAAATCACGTAAGCCATTATCTAACTTGTTACATGTACCCAAAAAAGTTTTTCAACCCTTATAGACAAAGGACCTAAGGGAAACTTAGCTTTCCATTTTAGTAGTTGTTGGCACACGGTATGCAAGTTTCAAAACGAGCTACATCAGTCAGATACAAAGTTTAATATTAGTAACAACTTCGGTTTACACACCATCCTTTTCATTAAAACTAGATTTGATTGCTTATTGAAAAATCAACCAAGAAGTACCCAAAATCACACCAATCCCTAATCACCCCACCTTAGACAGTAGTTTATTTAACTACACAAGGACACATGGAATGAGAGGGTAGTGCACAAAGAGTCACCAATTATGTAAACAGCTATATATTTGCATGGGTGGCTGTGTCTGGGGTTGTGTTTTGTTGTTTTGGGTTTTTTAACAGTAAGCTGAAAGATTTTCATATGAATTTGGAGTCTGAGCTATGAAAAAAATCCACAAGATTCAATAAAGAAGCCAGAAAAAAATTTATATGTCCTTCTGACTACATAGGTTAGAAAATACACTCTTTCAGGAATCCACATTGGTGTCAAAAGGCTTCCAAAGCAGTGCTCTCATTTACCATAAATAACTATAAGTATATATATAAGCAGTAAACATTTACCCTTCTCCCGTCAAAGCACAACAAGACTGAATGTGCCATGGGTGATCCTTTATGGAGCTAAGGGTGAGGTATGTAGATATCTCAGCAGCTGTCATGCAACCTTTCATGTCCTGCTTGTTTGCAAAGATGAGAACCGCAGCCTTCCGTAAATCCTAGAAGCAATTTAGAGTATCCATAAGAGTTACTATAAAGAACTAAAAGGCTGTCATGTTACCAGAAGTTCTTAAAAGAACTGTATTAAACCGAATCTACAACTACACAGCAGCATGGAGTTTTACCAGACTTACTGTATTAAAAATTAACAAATTTATTCAGAAATGTTCTCAATCACAGACAATGAAATAATAATGTATTATACTATGTCTTCAGTGTTATTTAAATATATAATAAATTCTGAGACTATTTCTCCACAAAGAGAAAAACATCCAAACCTTTACGGTACAAAGTTGAAAATTCAGTCTTACAAGTAGTCTCCTCTCTGTTTTCAAGAGATGGTAATCACAAGGTCATATGAGTTTATAACACTGGAAACTAATAAATTACATGGGAAAACTTCACCATAAAAAGTCATCTTCCACCTTTTTTGGTAGTGTATTTGCTTTTTACTACCAGTACCCAACTACATTAATATTAGTGATGAAGTAAAAACCTCACTCATTTGAAACAACACAAATCTCTCAAGTAAATTAACTCCACAGAATTATTTTTCCTTAGAAATGGAGGGAGATATTTAGATTTGAAATAACCTTAATTCAGCCATTAAGTGATCACAGAAGGTTTTAACATACTTTAACTAATCCAAACTTTTAATATCAGCTAATCCAGACGTTAATTTAGGATGTTTGAGGGAATTAATCTTATGCTGAACTGGCATCAATACAATATATAACAATAAAACTACTAACAAAATATTTCAGAAAGAAACTGAACTGAAACTGATTTATCCCTGGATATGCTCCTTAATTTTAAGGAACTAGATTAAAACAAATGAGACAGACATATGGAATTGCTTACTTTCTGAATCATAAATAAAAATGAAAAGGAAAAAAGCTTCTTGAAATTGTAACCATTTCACTGAAATGAGAAACAGTGGTGTAGCACCCAGCTACATTAATATGTAGTTTAAGATATTTTACAAGTTCTACATTTGCAAATTAAAGAGTGATTTGATTATAATCAAACATTTCCTGTTAGAAAAATGGTTCATAATAACTTTTCTGTTTATCTTTTCCATGGTCTTGAAATGTCACCAACATGCCTGCAGGTTTAAGCTTAGATTTTTTTTTTGTGATAGTGTCATTTTTGCTAACATAGGAAGCATGTAATGTTATCTGGCTGCTCACAATAAAACAATTCTCCCAGCTCCCCACCATACCTCATGAGCCAGCATTCTATAAAGTTCTTCTTTTGTAATAGAAAGTCGCTCTCTATCAATGCTGTCAACAACAAGAATGATGAACTAGGGGAAAAAACAATAGTACAGCATGTAAGTACAAAGTATAAATTACAGAAAGCATGTTTTCAAGAGATCACTACCAGAAGTCTTCATATATGAAGGCGAGAGAGAGACAGACTTTCAGAGCATGCTACAAAACAGAGCAAGAGGTTTATTGTTACAGTTTTTTGCTAGAGTCCTGGGAATCACACATGAAGGCTACAGTCAAACAAAAAACTAAAATACTATTGTGCTTGTACATTTCAGCGCTGCTATTAAGATCTACTTCCATGTACACTATGGTTAAATCTCCTTGGTGGATTTTCAGGCCCCACATCATCAGCAAAATGATCACAGAGGTACCAAAAGCATCTACAGACAATAGATTACATTTAAAATGTGTATGACAAACCTTCTACACAATTATCATCGAAAACAGCTATTATGTTCACTACTACTTGCATACTCAGAAAACTACAAAATTGAAATTCCCTCCTTTGAAAGTATTTTTAGCAATTCAGCACCATCTTACTCATAAAACTTAAGAAATGTTACTTGAAAGGAGTACATCATACCTCCAAAAGCTCTATACCTGTAGGGCTCAGCATTACGTGGTTGCACACCACCTTAACCTTTGTAACACAAAGGGCCTGTGCAGTTGGCTTCTTACTTAGAACTTTGCACTCTTCCACCTAGGCACTTGGAGAAGGCTACAGTCATGATTTTGCTCTTACTTTTCCTGCCAGGCACATTATTCTCAAAGCCATGCACTTGTGAAACCTGAGACACTACTAGGTCTGGTACATCAAGTCTCCCATAGGAAGTGATTAGCACCAATAGGAAAATTACTCTCTTTTACTCCACTTTCTGGCCCATGTTTTGCGTCTTCTACTTTATAACTTTACACTAGAGGGGAAAAAGACACATTCATATGTAGTAGGTAACACTCAAGTAAATGCTTATAAGCATTACCCAATAGTATGTATACACAGACCAAAACAAGTGATCAGTGTTAAACACTCGTCTTGTCCAGAGTGTGCTCCAAGCATGGTTAACAGTATAATATAACAGTAGGGACATGAAATGTGTGTAGTGAAAAATGATAAAAATACTATTAGAAAACAATTTAAAAATAATTACAGAGAATACATGATACACTGCAGAGGAAACAAAGGCGA
This sequence comes from Colius striatus, assembly GCF_028858725.1. Lineage (NCBI taxonomy): Eukaryota > Metazoa > Chordata > Aves > Coliiformes > Coliidae > Colius > Colius striatus. Next base: position 53,847,334 of record NC_084763.1, read on the forward strand.
TGACATTCATCTGAGAGATCCCATCACTTCTCTGCCCATATGGGAACACTTTTCCATCCCTCGTCTTTTTTACAGTAATTCTTTTTGTTTGCCCCCATCCCTGGTAATTTAACCTTGAGAGCTCCCTCCCCTTTTTCCCCTAAATCTTGTGTCTGTAAGCCTGTTTCAATACCCATTCTGTAAGGACACAAACTGACTCTTACAAAAGAATTGCAGTATTAGCCATATTAAGTGGAAACTAATTAGGACAGGTATGCACTGAAAAGCTTATTTGTGAGACTTTTGACATTATTGCTAAGATTTTGTTTAGATTGCTTCAATTTACAGGTAAGGAAAGGGAGATAGCAACAAAAAAGGAGGATTGGAAGTCATTGCTATAATTTGCCAACATATGTCCCAAATTACATTGCCTTATAAAATTAAGGAGATTCATTATCCATTGAAAATGACCACCAAGTGTGAAAAAGTAAGTCAATTTAATGCTGCTGTGACTTTGAGATGTCTAGCAGATGAGGAGGAACACTAAAGGAATTATTCATATCGAGGAGGCTAGTATTAGCATACTAAACAGACTCCTTTTCTTCCTCAGCTGTTTCCAGCAGACAAAGCTTCTAAGTACAAGGAAACTTCTTTCAAGTGCTAGAAAGCACTGGATAGCAAACACTTACTATGAACAACATCCCAAAATGATGGAAAAAAGAACTGACACGTGTACCTTCTCAAATTCCAAAATCAAAGATTCTCAATGGACACATGTCAAGACCTTATTGTTATCACACTAGATAAAGCTGGGAGAAGTCTCTTCATCCTCATGTGTGTGTTAGATGTATTTGTACTTTTCTAGATGAAATTTAAGTAATAAGTTTAAAATACTAGAAATTGAGGTTGAGATGTCATTACCAGGCTTCCAGTAGTTAAGAATTTTCTGAATAGCTAGGGTGGGGCACTCTCATCTCCCTTCTCTCTAAGGGGGGAACAGGGCAGAAAACCTAATTTTACAGTAGAGTGGAATGCTTACACAATGAGTAACATCTCAAGAGATCTCTACTTTTAGTAGAAATGGTAAGAAATGAAGCCTAAGGTCTTTTACATCAATGTAGAAGTCTCAAAGAGACGATACACAGATTTTATGTACACATTGCATTGATAACCTTTTGGCATCAAAATTACTGACACAAGAAAACAACCACCAAAAGATGACCGTTGCTGAGTTCTCCAGCCATTGCAGCAATGTTGGCTTTACCAGTTACCTCATGAGCACTGCACAGCTAGATTTTCCTTTATCCTTTGGATAAAAAGCCATAAACTGATGAACTTTTTTAATACTGCTGCTTAGAGAAAGTTTATTCCCTCATCCTTAATTACCATCACCTCAAAGACATTTCAGAGTAGAAATACAGATGTTAACCCCCTCACACCATCTCTGAATTTGCAAAGTACATTGCAAAAGTTACTTTTCAATCCACTTGAAAAAACATGCCAAAAGCCTGTTTGATCTGCAATTTGTTTTGGTATCATTTGATTGCCTAGGAAAAACATCTAAACTTCACAGACTGTATCACAGATCAAACAATACTACTGTGAAGTACACAGGAAAAATGCTTCAAATATTAACAGAAAATTGGATGCGTTCCCCTTACACTTTTTGGGTTTCTTCTTGCTCAAGGATTTTAAAAAATACAGTTGCAGTCTTTATAAAAACCTACAAATATTCCTAATAAATAAATGAAGCTTCAAACAAACTGAATAGAATTTGCAGATTTCAAAGCAGCTTCTCATACCTCTGTGTTTGAATAATAGGTGTTCCACGATGACCGTAGTGATTCCTGTCCTCCAATATCCCACATTAAGAAATGAGTGTTTTTCACCACTATTTCTTCTACATTGCTTCCTATGGTTGGAGAAGTATGAACCACTTCATTCATTAAGCTAAAGAAAACAATATCAAACCATAAAGACCAGGTAGTAAAATCCACAAGGCTTGTAACAAATTACAATACATTTGTTGTAGGAAAGCTAAAGATGTGTAATTGTGATTAATGAAATAAATATAATAACTAGGTATACATAAAAAAATAAATATTTTATTTTTTATAGAAATAAAGCAAATATTTAAGAGCAGTTCTTAGATTTAAGATTAGTTCCATCTGCATTTGGCCTAAAAACCTGTACTTGACGAAGTTCTAGCATTCTTTTGTAGCAGAGACTGAGACATGCTTAGAGACATCAGCAACAAATAATAAGCTCATAAAAGGCTTGTAACAAATAGATAAGCATCAGTGATTTAAGAGGCTTCTTGTTTTAAAGGATACTTTAAATGCACTTGTTTCAAAGTAGAAGCTGCCCAAACAAGGAGAACATTAAACTGTGCAAAATATAAATCAGAGTATCATTTTACTGCTGCACTCAGCTTAGTCATTCAATAAAGACAAATTCTAAAAGACTGCTAGTCCTCAGGAAAAAGATTTTTGGGAAACATTCTCTGATGGCTTTTAACCTAAATATATACATATATAGTAACTTTCCTACATCCTCCTCCTCCTATTCCACAATTACAATAGTAATTATGATTCTGCCATTATTCTTGGATTTATCACTGATACCTTGCAATGCTGGCAAGATTTGCTATTGATAATGCTTAAGGTAGGACTCAAGCAAGATGAAATACTATTTTGAGGAATCCTCCACCACAAATTTTAGACAGCGTCAGGAAATATTTATGGAATTCTGCAGAGTGGCTAGAATTTGCATGAATTTAATAATCACTTCTTCCACTAAGGTTCTTGGAGATGGGATTATTTCTAAGCATACAAATAAAGACACGCTCTGATGGCAAAAGAATTTGCAATTCACTTTCTGATTGTATGTACAATTTTATTATGCAATTTACAGTTCAGTTTCAAAAGACTGCAGTTCTTACACTTATCATTTAAATATTTACTCTGTTTAGAATAACTAATACCATTAATGTATCAGCAAACTGTGATCTAGGACCATAAAGATTCCGCCACGTTGCGAAGCTGAGTTTTGAACGATTTAACAGTGACAAACACTAAAATGCAAACAGAAAACCAAAAGAGTCGATATACCTACAATTGGTAAAGAATAGTAGTCTTTCCAGCATTATCAAGTCCCACTATGATTACTTTGTGCTCTGCAAAAACACAAAAAAGACAAGAACAAATCAGTAAAAAGAGCAATAATTACAGTTCTGGTTAGTCACTTTTCCTTGCTGAAGAAAGCAACTGCTTGTTTGTCTTATTTCAATAACTTACACAGAATACTGGTGACTTCAGGTCAGAAAAAACCCAAAACTATCCACAAAGTGTCATCTTGTCTTGATACAGTGTTAGAAAAAGTCAGTACTGGCAGTCTTCATAAAGGAATGGCTACTAATACGATTAATTAATTAAAAAAAAAAAACCCACAACTTAGTTTCAGGAAGGAAAGTACAAAAAAAAAAAAATCGTTTCTTCCTTTCCAGATTTGATTACAAGAAAGTAGAGAAAATTTTAATAGTGTTTAGAAGCCACTGGAACCAAAATTCACATGGTTTTCCAGAGAATGGTCTCTGCTAACCTGACTGCACAGCCTGGGAACTGTCAGCAAGTCTAACTAAAGTGTGGAGTTACAAAAGTTGAACCATCTTCACTCAGATCTTACCATTCTTTTTCTTACAGCACTTCTTTAATACCTACACCATTTATTCAGAGAAGCCTGGAAGATATTGAATCACTATCATTCTAAACAAAAATGTAAAAAAAGACAGATTTGTGAACTTCTTTAAGAACTGTATCAGTCAGACATAAACATACGTAAAGGAATAATGTATTGACAACTGCCAGAGTTGCTGACATCTGCTCTGTTTTCCTTACAGTTTCATTAAGAGCAATCTTGATAGTATGGACTAGACTTTAAATAGCTGCAGGGCACAGTCTTTTAAATGAAAACAATACCTGGGTAAAGGTCTTTTGTCAATTTCAAAAATAAAGAAAAAGAATTCAAAAGTCATCAGTGAGCCATCTAGAAAACAGACAGAAGTCTACTTTTAAACCAATTGTTTCTTACAAGTAAAGTATCTATTTCAGTTCACGTAATTCCATTACTTCTTGATTAAAAGACAATATAGAGTTGAGAGACAGAGAAAAGCTCTTTCAGGCTTTAACCTCTCCACTGAAAAGCCACAGAGACCAGAAAAGAATAATAGAATAGTTCTGGTTGGAAAAGACCTTTTTGATCAAGTCCAGTCACTAACCTAAGGGTGCTAAGCCCATCACTGAACTTTGTCCCTCAGCATCTCATTGACACGTCTTTTATATATCTCCAGGGATGATGACTCTACCATCTCCCTGGGCAGCTCCTTCCAGTGTTTAACACGCTCTCAGTGAAAAAGTTCTTCCTAAGATTAAATAAGGCTATAGAACAATTTTGACCACCACCAGCAGCCAAATAAAAACAGTCACTCTTTAAAGACGACTGTCAAATTCAAAGTGGAGATGAGCCCTTACAAACATATCCACAGAACTAAGTAGATACTCCCTGGTGGACTCAGGGCAGACACTGTTAGCTGTCCTCTCTCCCATTAGTCAAACTCACAGATCAGCACAGGCATCACCCAGTTTCCTTAAACTATTCTGCACTGCAGCTTTTCACGTTCAAAAACCCCACACACCAGATTTGGAGAGTAGATGGTGCACTGCAATGCTAAAGCAAGTGCATTCTGCCAGGGCAGCAAGGAAAAGAGATAAAGGCTTGCCTCCTCTGAAAGTTCCCATCACACATCAAATCCACACAATATTTTACCTGTTGCATTTTCCACTAGGAACCAATCTGGGTTTGCCAAAATGGGCTAATCATAACCAAAATGGGTTGGCTCAACTGAACAACTTCTGCTGTATGTGAGGTGAGTCAAAATAGAACAACCGACAGATTCAATTCCCTAGTAGGAACACACAGCTGCTACCTTGGTCATAGGGCTAAAACAACTGAATACAAATAGTATCAGATGATGCTGTAAGAAGTCAACAGATAAGACTGGTCAACAGACACTTATGGTTGAATAACTTTAGAAACAGATAAGGTAAAGTCTCTTGACCTTCCTTCCAGTATCTCATACCTGCATTTGGATAAGATGGCAAGAGAATCAAATTGCAAGAATGGTAAAGGTGTGTAAATTAAAAAAGAGAAATTCAGTGCTTTAGTAGGATCTAAGGCACCATGACAAGGTTTTCCTGTCAAGCAGAAATCACTCTGAATGAACTCAATTTTCTGTACAGTGTGCATTTAACTCTAACCCTACTGAACCCTAAGGCACAAAACCACATGGGGCTTATTTTAAGATGTTAGTTCTCTTAAGATGTGCATTTTTCAGAAAACTACCATCATACCTTCTTCTTAACAGCATTAACTCATCAATAGATATTTATTTAACATTGATCCAGACATTATTGATAAAATGTCTTTCAGATTTGGCATTTTCAGCTCAGCTATTATTCACGTTTATATAAAGCAAAACTGCAGTGCATAATTAATACTCAAATGAAATGCCAACAATTTCCTGTTCTGTATCTTCTAGCACTTAGGCACATCTCCTCCCCTATGCTCTACTTGATGGAAGACAGATAGCACTTACTAAATAGTTGCTCTGTTTAATCTTTCATTTTGCCAGTCTCAAGTGCTTCAGCCTATCAGTCAGCACTGAGCTCACGTGGGTTTTGATGAACTGGTAACATGCTCCACATACACCAGGGTCTATTGGCATCTTTGGCATATCCCCTTCTAGATAGCCAAAATCACAGCATAAGATACTGACCTAGTCTGCTCAACAAACAGTTTCATGGAAGAGCCTATGAACTCTCCAAGAAACTGTCTAGATTTAACTAGAAGATCAACCAAAACAGTAATTACTATCTTTTATTATTACAAATAATATTATTTAGAGGCAAACAGACGTGTAATTGGAGAATAATTTTGCAATAGCAAAGTCAAATATTTCTGTTTGAAGACAACTTTCTAGGGTGGAATTTTAATTTTGGTCAAGAAAAGAAATTCACTTCCCTACCATCACCAGAAGAAGAGGGAGCAAAAAAAAAAAAACCCAACAAACCAAAGCAAAGAGAACTCCAGCAACAAAACAGGATCAGACTATATCCCAGAAGCATTGCACTGGGATAAAAGCCAAATGAGAAGTATTTCGTGGTACTGCCTCATTTCTATTAACTGTGATACTAATTTTCATTAACATTTCAACTGTATGAAGGATAACTTTCCTTTCAAGAATTAATACACAGTAAGAAAGATGTGTTTTCCACTAATGAAATGGAATAAATGTGATCTAAGGTAGTCACGTACTAACATAAAAAAAAAGAAACCAAAACAACCAAAGTGCACCTCTTCCTTCCTGAAGATAAAATATTGACATCAGAAGGTACCATACAGACCAACACTAAAAGCCACCAGAAGTTATTTCCTGATCAATTCTTTGCTTACACACATCTCTTCAGAGTTTTCATGTAAGGAAAGGCGTCACAGATTGCAGCATTTGATTAAAACCAAGACAGTACTTAATACTTGTCTGGAGAACAGGGGAAACCTTGACTCTTACCAAATGGGTTTTCCAGTTCAGAAAAAGAAAAATCTTCAGATCAACAACAAATTCAGAAGACTCTGTTCGAAGACTTCAGGAATGACATGGTGAAATAGCGTATGCAGGGTTAACAAAAACGGTCTGGATCTCCCTCCCATCGTTATATATATGTCTACATTAATATGTACATACAATGAGGTTCTGCTCTGGTATTTAGAATGGGTTATGCACAATCACAGTGACAATACTATTAAAGGGATATCAGATGTACCTGCCTTTCAAAACTTGCAAATTTACTGGTAAAGTGTTGCACAAAAAAGCTTAACTACATTTAAAGAAAACTGAAGTGTAAACGAAACGTGCATTTGGAAACCCAACCAGAGAACAATAACACTGACATCAGTTTGCCTGCTCCAAACTCAAGGCCTCAAGGGAAAACAACAGAAGGAATAAATTCCTTACTATTTTATTTCCTCACTAAAGAAGGCCAGGAAAACAAAGATTCGTCAAAATAAACAAAGAGATAATATGGAATTCTCTATCTTCATGATAACTGTCTAAGCCAAAGGTGGTGGCAGGCACAAGTTTTGAACTCTGGATAAGAGCACGAATCATTATTGTGGGGCCGGGTGCACTAGGTAGGAGAGAACGGAAAGCTATTATTATCCTCTTACGACCTTTTTATTCTTGGCTAGAGAAGTGATTTTCTTGGGTCACTTATTGTATTTAACTAGCATCTTTGCCAAAACACAAACAGATCTTTACCTCAAATGCCCCAAGACACGTCTGGTAGCTTTTTTTCCTTGGTATTAAAGACAAAAATAGCATGATTTTAAGAGCAGATCCTGACTTAAAAGCGGGTTTGTAGAGACAAACAAGACCTTCATCGTCCATCAAAGCTCCAACCGCTACAACGATGAAAAAAAACCACGCGACTGAGAGGCAGCAGCATTCACCACTATGTGAACTCGGGTGCGTATCGCTTGAAGGGTTGGCTAAATGGGATAAACGAAGTGTTCAGAGCTGCCAGCGAGGAGCGGGGAGACAAGGGGACCACCTCAGTCAGAGAAACAAAGCGACTTCGGGCATGAGGCGCCGCGGAACCAGCGCTCAAGGCGCTGCACAAACAAAAGCCCAACTTTTGCTCGGGCACGCCGTGAGGGTGAGCCCGGCGACCAGAGCGGGCACCCGGCCTCCGACGGCTGCCCACGGCCCCTTCAGCCCCGCCGCCCTCACTCACCCCCGGCGCGCCGCCCGCCCCACCTCCCCGCAGCCGGCTCGGGCCCCCGCGCCAACCTTGGTTACCGAAGAGACTCCACAGCTTGGCGAAAATCAGGCCCATGCCTGGCCTCGGCTTCCCGCCGGGCACCCAGGGCTCAGCCGGGCGACGGCGGCAGCAACTCCCGCAACTCCCTCCGGGCGAACGCAGCCCACGGCGGCCCCGGGGCAGCGGCCGGGCGGGGAGGGGGAGGCGGGCACAGCACCGCCCCGGCCAACGGCAGCTGAGCGCCAGCGGCCGCCCCACCGCCCACGCGGCTGCCGTGTCGCGTCACCGCCCGCGTCAGCACGTACGGCCGCGGCGGGCGGCCCCAGCGGAGGCGAGCTGCGAGGGGGCTGGGCTTTGCCTCGGCTGATGAAGAGTTCGGGTTCGAGTGGCTGGGAATGCTCGTTGCGAGCCCGGGGTAGCAGCGGTCGCGGCTGTTGGCCCGAGGGCGGGAGCGGCCTTTGTCCGGGCACGGCCTTCCTAACGGCTGGGAAGGGTTTCGTGTCTAGTAAAGCCTTTAAAAGTGCTGTCAGTGCTGTTCTGCAGGTGCTCACATTTTGAACACTGGTGTGGGTGCCCCGATTTCCTTACACCTCGGCGAGGGTCAATAGAAGAACACAAACCCTGCTGCATCTCAGTAGAGGAATCTGCAGGTGTTCATGTGCAGGAGGCGTGGAAATACAAACCCCGTTACTTTAATCCACTCAGCAGCTTTCAGACTTACTCAAGTGGGGAAAAAAGGGCACCGCCAGCAACATTTTGTGAAATCAGTTTCCTCATATGTCAAGAGCACGGGTCCGCGCTTTTCTGTGGTGCCTAGTGATAGGACAAGGGGTAACGGACAAAAGCTGGAGCACGAAAAGTTTCACTTTAGGAAAAACTTCTTTACTGAAAGGCTGAAGGAGCCCTGGCACAGGGTGCCCAGGGAGGGTGTGAAGTCTCCTTCTCTGGAGGTTTTCTAGAGCCACCTGGATGTGTTCCTGTGTGATCAGTGTATACCTGCTTTAGCTGAATACTGAACCTGTGGCCTCAGCTCCTGCAGTGTCGCACGCTTATGGCTGCCCTGTAAGACAGGGAGGGACGCGCTGCTCCACGGCTGGCACCTGCCGGCAGCAACGAAGGACATACACCTCCAAACTATAGAAGGACGAGGACGCTGCAACGGCCCGGGCCGCCCCACGGCAAAGCGGGCTCTTCCCGCGGGGACAAACCCCTGCGGCCGCCCGTACGTGGCGACGGGGAGAACGAGGGCGCTGCTGCCCGCGGCCCGCGCTCGGGGCGGCCCGTACCGGCGGCCGCAGAGGCGGGACTTCCTGCCGCCGCCCCGGACGAGGCGGGACCGGCGCGGGGCCCGGAGGAAGGTGGGGATCTGGCAGCGGTGGGATGCGGCGGGGACCTTGCGTCTGGGATCTGGTCCGGGGCTGCGTCCGCAGGGGCTCAGGGGAGGTGGAGGTGGCTGAGCAGCCGAGGTGTATCGCCTCCCGGGTGCAGGGCTTGAGGACCTTAGAGAGGCTTTGTAGAGCTGTATCCCCATCCCGCGCCGCACACACGGTGTTTTCAGCAACAGGGTGATCCTCCACGGAATAAAGGAGCGAGACCCACATTCCACTCCCCGCAGCAGCGACTTTTTCCTCGCGGGGGGAGAGGTGAGGACAGGAGGTTTGAAAGTTAAATGTTGCTCAGCATCTGTGAGTGCTGGTGCCGTTTGACAGCTCGCAGTGCTCATGTGCGTAGGTAGATCAAAGCCCTGGGCAGCAGCATCACGTCCCCTGCTACTGGTCCCAATAGTGGCCCGGGAAGCTTCATAAGGAGATGGTGAACAATGGCTCCAGGGGCCCTGTTGTGAAGTCGGTCAGGCCTTTCCTGGGGCAAGGTGTATCACACAGCAGATCTGTGGGGGGAAAAAAATCCCTTCTTCGAGTTTGAACTTGCCTCCTGCTGAGTCTGTTTGAAGTCTTAACTCTTTTGTTTGAAGAGGCACTAGACAGTCTCCCTCATCAGTCCTTCTTCCTTCCATATCTAAATATACTAGTTTTTATCCTGTTCCCCCTCAGCTATGTTCTTCAGCCTGGAAGATAGAAAACTCTTTAGTCTTTTGTTATTTGAAAGACATCCTCTATAAGTCATCACCATTCCCTGAACCTTTCTAAGCTACGTTGCATCATTTCTTAGATCACAGGCACTGAAAAGGTATACAGAGACCACTGAAGATGCAGGTTTTGTGGGTGTACTCTGAACCTCCAGTTGTGTGGTTTTAAAATTGCATACAATAGTTGTATTCTTTTAACTCTTCTTTTTAACCAAGGAATTGCTGTTCATGTGTTGTTCCTCCCCCTGAACTAAGCACAATGATAATGGGTTTCTTTTGTTTGTCATTTTAGTGCATGTGTTGAGTTCACATGCCTTACAGGTGCTGTGACAGCAGCTCTTCTGTAGTAACACTTCATACCAGGCCCTATGAACTAGTCAGGGTCAAGTCTTAACTTCTAAGTGTTCCCTGACTTCCTAAAGTTCTCAATAACTGTGGTTAAAAGCACAGATGTGGCATCATGCTTTGTGTGATGTCTACCCTGTCTACATGAGAAGTGAAATCTGCTGTTAATGTTATTGCTTTTCTGTTGGCCATGATTCTGTTGCAGGCATTGTAATGTACTTGCCATCTTTCTTAGAGGGATGATGGTTTCTAACACGTGAGAACTTTTCTGTTTTGATACGAAGTTTCAAACCACAGAGATTCTGTGTCACTTGTTGACATAGTTGTCTTGTTAATTTATGTCATGGGACTAATGATTCCCTTTTAGAACACATTTAACGAACTCCATGGTGGTTCTGTTCCCTGTGTGCAGTGATTTGGATCACGAGATTTTGGTTTTGACCACCTACTGGCTCTTATTTCGTGACAGTGCTCAGTCACATTTTAAAAAGGAGGCAGAAACAACATGTTGACGACATGGTCAGTGGTTTCTTTCTTTCAAAGGCTGAGAATGTTGGAAATCAGACTTTGAAACTCAAACCAATGAAACTGAAAAATGCCTTTGGGCACAAAAGTTGAGTCTGAAAAAATAACATTCTTCTGGCCTTAAAGTTACATCAGAGTCTGAAATCTAAAAAAATGTTGAGAATTTTTGTATGATAAAAGTGAGAAGAAGCCTCTTACTTGAATAGAATGCTCAGCTTTCCCATGTATGTTCTCCTAAGTATGCTTAATACAACGAAAATGCAGTGCTCTAGTATTCAGATTTCCCTGTTATGGATGGAATAAACCTCAGTAACAGGAGGCAGTTTCTCACTTTCCCTCAGTTTTAGTGTAAGCAAACTATTAAATATTTCAGAGTCTCATTGCAGACTGAAGTATATATAATCACTCAGAATAGAGGCAATATAGGGGGTGGACAGGCACAATTTGGGAAGATACCTGGATTTCATTACTTACAGAGAAAAAGAAACAAAAACTACAAAGACTAAAAGCTGCATCAGGGCTGAGCTACAATAGGGACTTTATAGCAGGGCATTGCAGAGGGAGTTAAAGCAATGTCCTGTATCTTTTAGCTGTGTAATCGTTCACCAGACAGCTTCAAGATATTCAGTAAGGATCAACAGAGCCTCTGTTGCATTAATGCTTCACTAGTCCTGCTATGAATTAAACAGAGATTCAAGAGAAAAGTATTACTTAAGTATGCTTAAATATATTCCTTGTAATACTTGAATACTTAAGTATTACAAAGAAGCTAAGCTTGAGAAAAATAAATCTGACAGGGAAAAATTGGAACATTGTCTCTAAAAAGGAACCAATATGATGAGGTAATAGATAAAGAATTTCAAAGATGAGACTTAGAAGAACTGAATTCTGTGAAGAGCCTTTGTGAGTCAATTCTAGGACTAAAGAGCAACTTCTCCCCAAGGATAGCTAGGGGAGCTTTACCAGGATGGGCTTTAGAGGCAATGACACTTCCTTCACGTTTCAGACACTCACAGAGTAGTTTTGAAGGCATGGCTGGGAAAGATGCGACAGCAAGGAAAGCAGTAGCCTCATTGTAAGGTGACTGCAAAGGCTAAATATGTTAATGAATGTATTCTGAAGTGTAATTAACAGCAGTGTTACAGTCATATCCTGAGCAATATCTGGAATTTTGAGTACAGTAAAAATATGTTATTAAAACTGACAAATCGGATTCTGCATCTTAGTTTGTGAGTACTTTAATAAATCTAACATACGGGTTTTGATGAAAACCACTAAGAACATTCTCTCTTTGTTTCACTTCTGTGCCAGCAGGTTTTATAAAACAAGATGTCTTTTTTCCCGAAAATCTCTTTCCAAGGGGAAGTTGAAAAATATCTCAGCAAAGTATTCAGAAATAATGAGGTATGTGAAGTGGATACTACTAATGATCAGCAAATATTCATTAACTGATGACTGCTAATATTCCTTTCATTTAATATTTTGTGAGACTTTAACACCTTACATTAAGGTATTGTCTTCACAGTCAACATACATTTTTGCAGACAGTTGTTGGCTCAAAGTAACCTAAAAATATTTAAACTTGAGTATAAATCTGAGACTGGTTTCGAATCCCACTGAAGAATGATCAGAGAGAAAATTAACTGCTCATTGACCACATAATATTGACAAGAATATTTACCCCAGTATAGAACCAAAAATACTCCACATAATCTATGAATTCCTAATGGCAAAGGACACAAAATGTTTTTGTATATCAGGGTAAGAGGTATTATTAGTTTTAAATCTACTCTTCCATCTCCTTACAGCTGTTCTTTGTACAGTGTCACAGAGCTCACTAGCAGTTACTTTCGGTACTTGCAGCAGCCTGTTTACAATAACCTTGCTAATACAAGACGTCCCTTTCAAGAAATTTATGAGGTTTTTACTGGAACTAGGCCTCCAGACATAGACATTCCTCAATATTGTACACCACACAAAGTAGTCTTCCATTTCTACAGAATGTTTACTCCGTGCTTTTTGTGCACTGAGCAAGAAGCTGCTGTGTGAATCTCTTTAATATAAAATCTCTTCTTTTACTTTCAGCTTATCACTGCATTAGGTACACAGGAGGCAGAGAGTAAATATCAGTCTCTGTTAAGTCATCTATCTCATCCACCAGGTTTCACAACTGTCAGAGTTAATACTCACTTAGCCTCAGTGGAACACGTGAAAAAATTGCTCTTTGAAGAGATCCAGAAGGTTTGTGCAATTTCTTTGTTACAGCAAAAATAACAGGGTGTTTCATCTTTTGCCTGATGATAAGGTCTTTTCATTTCTGGAAACTGTTCCTTAACCTAATACATGTCCACTAGTGTTTACATTATACAATCATATTGCTGTCCTGTCAGCATTAAATGTTAATTGAAAATTAATTGTCTAGCAGTATTCCTCATCTAAGACATCTTAAGATGGACAATAACAGAGGGAAAAGAGACAACTCTTTCCTGTGACAGATCCAGACCGCAGATGGGATTGAAGTAGTAGTGCAGTAAACACTATAAAAGCGTCATAATGCTAGAGATGATGGTAGGAAGAGATTAAAAACTTTAGTTGGGTATGGAGTGTTCAGCATGTAAGATTACAGGAGAATCACAGAATCTGAAGGAATGGAAGGGACCTCGAAAAATCATCTAGTCCAACCCCCCTGCCAGAGCAGGACCACCTACAGTAGGTCACACAGGAACAATCCTGTCTCATTGCACAAATTGTTTAGGAAAGGGAGAATTATCTGTATGGTTTAGAAACTGGAGCCAGAGTGAAGCCTGGCAGCTGCTACATTTTCTTCTTTTAACCTATTTCTAACCTTTATATTAAATTTCCTGGATTTTTACTTACCTTAATTAAACCTTTGTTTCTCTAATGATATGTTAGACATTTTGTTTAAGAAGCTGATGATTTTGAAACTCTATGCCAGATCTCCACACTGTCTAAAAAGATCCAGTTCTTTCAGTAAATTATTAATGCTAGAGAGTGTGCAGGGAGCTACTGCATGACAGGAGCCAAGATGTTTCTGTGATGCAGAGGCAGTTGACAGTATTCTGCTGGCTGGCATGGTAATGAGTTATGCTAATTTTAGCTTGATTGTAGAAACCTGGAAATGGGTATTGCAGTAGGATATTTTGCTTCAAGGAAAAATGCTTTGCTGAGAACTGAATTAAGACTGGCTTTTAATAAACTTTTTGTATGTTGAATCTTCATTCCATTAGAAAAGGAAACTACAGTACATTTTTAACAGAAGTATGCTAATGTTTTCTTTCTTAAGAGAAAATACTGATTTATCAAATGCCAACTAATTCATTGGTTTGCATGTGTTAAGAGTATTTTAGAGGGCTCAGGTGAGAACACATTGCCTTTTTAAAGTCCTCACCAGTTTTAAAATGGGAAGCTGTAATTTTTTTCAACTATATATGCAACTCAGCTGTCAGTGCATAGTCAAAGCTAAGATGTTACCAAGCTGGCATATTAAGACAGACAATATATGAGTAGAGTTAAGCAACCATTTATAATTAGTAAAATAAAAAAGATACCACAAATTACAACCAGGCTTCTCTGGTGGTGCTACTGTGATCTGGTGACAACTTGACACAGTGTTCTTACAGAAGAAAGCAAAAGCCAGTGACAGGGTTATGAATGTCAGTGCTGTCCTGCTCCCTGAAGTCAGTTCTCAGTGAAACCCTTTGTGGCCTTATTAATTCTCAGTTTATTAAATGGTTAGCCTTTTACACCAGTATTTTTAATGTAGTGTGTCTCTTTACATGCTAATTCCCAACTTCTATTAACTGTCTTCACTACATTTGTTTTTTGTACTTTACAGCTATAAGTCATGAATGGAAGAATAATTTTCAGTGTAATTAAGAACTTAAATATTGGTTTGGGTTTTTTTTAAGTATTGCTTAATAATTATGTTGGTTTTTTTTTTAAATGAAACAGCAATTTAAAGGACTATATGTTCCAATCTTTGAGCACCCAAAACTCCAGGACATCTTACTAATTCCTGTCATTGGACCCAGGTTTGAAATTTTCAGTCTTTATCCTTAAAATGTCATAATATATATTGCACTTAAAGATTCCCTGTTAAACAGTGATTTTAACTATCTTACTATAGATCAAGCACAACTTTAAAGACCTAGGTCTCCTAATCAGATCACAGTTTTAGCCCTTAAAAGATGTAAGAAAACACAGAGTTCCCTCCTTATTTATGAGATTAGCTTTTCATTGGTAAAATGTAACAAAAGTACATCCTCTCTGGAAAAGCAGGTAGGTGGCAGTCAGAAGAGCTAAACTTTAGTGGTGGAACAGAGAACTATAGCTAAATACAAGCAGGGCTTTTTTCCACTGGAATCAAGTCCAGAGCAAGGGAGATTGGATCAGTAACGCTGCGTGGATTCCTGAATCATTTTTATCCCCTGCAAAATGATTATGCCTTCTTCATTCTTAAGATATGTTTGGGTATTTTGCTTGTTGCATCTGTATTTGCCACTGTGGAGTTTCTTCATTGTTCTATTGAATTCACCAATGGCCATTTTAAGTATCTTGTACATAATGAAGACAAACATACTTCAGATGCCGTTTACATCTTGATTAGGTAGAGATTGATTACAAGTAGTACTAGTTTGTAACAGCATTTAATGTTTTCATTTATTCTTCATTAATTTAGTTTAATTAGATTCTCTTTTTCAGCATCTTTTTTTGGACATTGTATTCTTTCTCTATATTCCAATAGGTTTACACTTTCATAAGTTTGAGTAACTGTCTTCAAAATCCCTACTGGCAAAGTTCCTTGCACCTTGTTATACATTTGCTATATTAGTACTTGGCAGTTGTTAAACACAAAAAAGTCCCACTTCATAGTCATCTGGCCTAGGAAGGGACAGAATCACAGAATGGTAGGGGTTGGAAGGGACCTTTAGAGATCGTCTAGTCCAACTCCCCTGCAGAAGCAGCTCCACCTAGATCAGGTCACACAGGAACATGTCCAGGCGGGTCTTTTTATTCATGCCAGTGTAATTTATTTGTATTTCTGTATCAGGTTCATACTAGTGGCAGGACGTGTCAGAATCTGCTTTATTTTGAGGACTAAGGTTTCCTTCTTGGCTCTTGCCTCTGCGACTAGAAGAAATCTATTAAATGTAATACACGCCAGTTAACCTTTTTTCCTCTTACATTGTCACTAAAGCAGTATTTATCAACTGCAGTTTGCTTGGGGCTTATTTACTAGTGGTTTGGTTTTTTTTTCTGTATACTTTTCTTTTGAAACTGAGTTACAGTTTGTATTTATAGGCAAGATTTAAAAAGCCATGCATCTGAGGTCATTGTTGGAGCCCAGTGTGGATATGCAGTACTACGAGGAGCACATGTTTATGTCCCTGGAATCCTATCTACTTCACGATGTAAGAGTTCTCTAAATACACCCAGTCAAGTTGCAAAGAAGATGGAAACAATGTCACACTTTGATAACCATTCTCAATAAATAGTGACATGATTATTTTTTCTCTATTCAGAGCTGAAATTAATCTTACAGTTGTAATTGATGGTAAATATGTTTCTAAAAAGTTCTGGCTGGTTTGAGAGATTTTCACTCTTTTGGCATTACACTTGTAATAAATGATGTATAATTGGCCTATTTTAAAGTCCTTTTTTCCATATGCAATTCCTGTCTGAAACATTACTCTCAAGGATTTCAGTTTCTTGTTTTCATTTGAAATCTTTTAAAGAGCCTGTTCGAAGTAAAACCTGTCTTTTTAAGAGTTTGTTTACTACTGAATACTGTAACTTTTAAAATGGATGTTCAGTAGAATAAACTCACAGCACTTTGCCACTTCCCAGTGTTGTTAAAACCAAAGAAGAATAAAAGGAATGCAACAACAGGTACATGTGGATGGTAATTGGATGCCTGTTGATTATTTAACAGATACTATTTCCAGGTATGTTATTTCTTCATTCAGTCACAAAGGCACCTGGTTTCAGTATCCTATCAGATTCTAAGTTGCAGATCTAAAAAAAATGGATTTTCTTTTTTTTAATCCATTGTCAATTCATTTTATATTGTTTGTGTATGAGAGATCTAGTAAAAAGTGGGTTTTTTTCTAAGAAAAGTCTTAAATTTTAATGGCAGATTCTTAAGAAATGCAAATTTCTGTTTCAATGCCTGTGAGACAAGACAAATATCTACATATACATGCTCAGTGTTCAGCTGCCTATTGATTTTTTTATTTAAAGGTCAAATTAACTTTATGTGAAGCCAATATAATTTTGGATGATTCACCTCATTATTCCATTGTGATGAGATCTACTGATCATCCTGGTCCTTATTATTAAACAAAGTGAGTCAGGAAAGCATTTATCTCGCCACTTCATTCCCTTTCAGGAAAAAGACCTTTAAGAAGGTTTAAGCATGTGCTGAAATCCAATTCACTGAAGAGAAATGTTTTCCAGTCTAGGACCTGATAATGAAATAAGTATATTGCTCTAGCAGTTGTTGAAGCTGTGTATTTAGACAACCTCATAAATATTCAAATCCCTCTTTGAGTCAGCTAGTGATTTATCATAATTGCTGCACGTAATTATGCATGCAACATCAATTGAAAGAGAAGAAAAATACTATCAAACTTTAGGAATCCTTCAGGGGAATTGCAGACAGGAAAATAAAAAGGCATGCTACCCACTTGAGGCCAAATATAATGAGGCTGTATTAAGCACAGATCATCTAACTAGGTAAAAAAATGACTTCAACCAGAGCACACCTTTAATCACTGAACGTGTAACCCAGCTGAGGGTAAACTATTTGTCAGGAGGCTTTGAGTTTAATTTAACTAATCAAACCCTAAACCTAAAGTTTATGGAATGCCAATATAAGCTATAAAAAAATGAAAGACTGTAGTGCATTTTTCTTTGATTACATTTAAACTTTGCTATAAGAGATGAAACAAGCTGAAAATCCTCATTTGTTTGCTCACTACTGTCTTGTCAGGGATAATATTATGCTCAACATTTCTTTCTTCTTTGCACAGTTTTGAAAGCTGGAGATGTGGTCTCAGTGTATTCAGATATTGAAGGGAAATGTAAAAGAGGAGCTAAAGAATTTGAAGGAGTCAAAGTTTTCCTTGGAAATGGGATTTCAGAACTGAGTCGCAGTGAAATCTTCAGTTCAAGCGGCCCATTGAAGTAAGTTCATAGTGACTGCAATCTATACCTGCAGCTTTACAAAGGGAAGGAAGAAGATGGGAGGACATTCTGAAATGTTCTATGTCTTATATAAAACCATAAGATGGCTTTGACAGACCTGTGTTGCATGTTGGAACATAAGAGGTTCCAAAGAAATACAAGGAAGAATTTCTTCCCTGTTGAGGTGAGGGAGCACTGGAAGGGGCTGCCCAGATGGGCTGTGGAGTCTCCTTCTCTGAGGACATTCCAAACCCACCTGGATGACTTCCTGTGTGACCTACTCTAGGTGGTCCTGCCCTGGCAGGGGGGTTGGACTAGCTGATCTTTTGATGTCCCTTACTCTTAACATTCTGTGATTCTGAGATTCTTTTCAGATTTTATATTTAGTACATGACTTGAGTAAAACAGACCAATCAGAAGTGACAAATATTCTCACCGTGGCAAAACTGCATTTTGGTAAATTGTTCTGGACCACTTTCCTATTTGGATGGAACAGAAGTACAGCCGTGTCCATTCCCCCATCTCCTAAAAATATTTGTGAGGGCATTTTTTGGTGGGGCAGGAGACAGAACATAAGGTCAGATATCTTAAAAAAAATTAACAGCATTTTCCAAGATAATGGTCTATTTCAAGGTTACTTACATTTCTATTTTGTTGGCAAAACATATGGTTTGTTCCTCTTCTGTCACCTAAAACACACGTAAAAAGCAGTGTAGAAGAGCATGCACATCAAATTAATGACCACACTTTTCATTATGAGAACAAATTACTTACGCTCTAGTAAAAAAGATTACATTTTCAGAGGATTTCTGATTTATTAGAGCTTAAATGAAGTAGAGGTGGGATGTACCTGTTGAGCTCATGACATGGAATGACGGCATGTAACACTAGATCTGGCATCTGCAAGTTTGTTTTCTCAAGTCTTTTCTTGTTGGACTGAGCAGTACATATGCAAAATATTACTAATTCTTGTTTTTGTCAATAATCTGTGGGGTTTGGGGTTCAGTGTTATTTTATTCTTGTTTTTATTTTGTCCATTTCCTTGTACATTTGTCTTAACCAAGTCTGTGTCAGAACTTCATCCATATTCCAAACTTTCAGCTTGGCTCTAAGTTCAAACCTTTGTTTTGGAGGCAAATTGATGTTCCTGTGAAGGTTTTGAAATACACTTTGTTTAGTTATTTGAAATCTCAGACAACAGAAAAAGGGAGGAAGATCTAAGTAGGAAACCATATGCCAGTGCTCTAGAGCATACATGTCTAGCCCAAAGCAATTATAGACTGAAATGAACATACTGAAATCTGGTTTTATGCATTTCTTTACAGTATCAAGGTTTGGATTAGCTCTCAGTTTGTCTTCTACAGAAAAGAAATAGATTTGCTTTCTGCAATTTTACAGATAGTTCTGTTTGTACTGTAGGACATTTTTTGTTATGGTTTACCCAACTTGATGTCATTTTAAAAACCAGAAGATTAAAAGTCTTTTTCTTCATTGATTTCAAAGCGCTTTTGTTTTTGCAAGGTCAGAGTTTCTAGTTTCTAGTTGTAAGCATAATGATTTTAATTGAATACTGTTAAAAAAGATGAGTGGTTGAAATATTTTTTATTCATGTTTTTCAGTGGGATGGGCATAAGAATGACAGAGCCAGTCTACCTTAGTCCTTCCTTTGACAATGTGCTCCCCAGTCATTTGTTTTTACAGGTATGTATGTTACCAAAATCAAAGTCTGTACTAGTTGCAGAATAATGAATATCCTCTAAACACCCAGTAGTACTTTATACATTCATTGCTTATTATGCCACCTAATTCACTCTTTGGATTTAAAGAAAACAAAGCATTTTTGCATGGAGTCAGTATCTTCATACTTGATACATAAGGTTTGAATTCTCCCGTATTTGTTTTTACAACAGAACTTACCTTCTGTGGTTGTGAGCCACATTTTAAACCCTCAACCAGGAGAGAGAATTTTGGACATGTGTGCTGCACCTGGAGGGAAGGCAACCCATCTTGCAACACTGATGCATGACCAGGTAAGAGAAGTCACTGAGCATTTTATGTGTCCGTGAAGAAAGTCTGACCACTCACTTCACGTAGCTGTCAGAATGCAGAGATAATATACAACAGCAAACAATATTTGAACGTTCTGCTTGCCAGTCTGTTTTTCTACACATCAGAGGTACTGAAATAGGCACAGACTATCAAATACTCACCGTCATGTTTACAACCTTATTTGCTGCAAATAAGCGTGCCCAGGTGGCCAAGAAGGCCAGTGCCATCCTGGCTTGTATCAGAAATAGCGTGACCAGCAGGAGCAGGGCAGTGATTTGTCCCCTTGTACTTGGCACCTCAAACACTGTGTTCAGTTGTGGGCCCCTCACTACAAAAAAGATACTGAGGTGCTGGAGTGTGTCCAGAGATGGGCAAAGAAGCTGGTGAAGGATCTGGAGCAGAACTCGCAGGGAGCTGGGGATGTTTAGCCTGGAGAAGGCTCAGAGGAGACTTTATCATTCACTACAACTACCTGAAAGGAGATTGTAGTGAGGTAGGTGTTGGTCTCTTTTCCCAAATAGATGGTGATAGAAGGAGAGGAAATGGCCTCAAGCTGTGCCAGGGGAGGTTTAGAGTAGAGATTAGGAAGAACTTTATCATGAAGAGGGTTAAACATTGGAAGAGCTGCCCAGGGAGGTGGTGCAGTCACCATCCCTGGAGCTATTTAAAGGACATGTAGATGAGGTGCTGAGGGACATGGTTTAGTGATAGACTTGACAATGTGAGGTTAATGGTTGTACCTGATGATCTTAAAGTTCTTTTCCAAACAAACAATTCAGTGATTCTATGATGAAATTGACCTATTCAAATGTGTTTTATTTCATTTCCTAAATGCTACCAGTTTATTTGTAGTGGAAGAATGCATAGCACACAAGGCAAAGTTAGGCAGAAATATGCTGGGTTCATGAAACTGAGAATACATGGGAATCAGGGGTTACTGCTGTGTGCCAAAAGAATGCAGAACTCTGTACAGAAACATAATAAAAAGTTCCTAATCTAATTAACTTTCCTCTCAGTAAAAATCATTTACACAATGCAAATATGATCTTAGACTGAATTTCTAGTCTGAATTTGTCATTCTAAGGTAGAAGGTCACAAACCAAAAATATCTCATGGGAAAGTAACAAAAAAATATCTAGAGAAAGACAAAGGAAAATAACACACAAGCAAGCAAGAATGTGGATATAACAATTTGCTTATATTAAATTGCTATATGCAAAATGAAAGACAGAAATGCAAGTTATTCTTTTCTAGCAGAGAGGGGGGAAATGTGTAATGTTTCCTCTAAAAAATTTGTAAGCCATTAACTGTTTTTGTTAGAATAGGGTTATTAGGATAACTCAGATTATTGAGAAGCCTTGCAGTTGCATTATGCAGTACTTCAGCAGTTGTTTGTGCATTGATGGCAAGGGACAGTGGGTAATGATGTGAATGTATTTAGAAAATAAACATAGGCAGTTCTGTGACAGTTTGCCTATTGAAGTGTTTCTTCTCTCAGTATGAAAGTTTGCAAACATGTATTAAAAATGCATTAGGCATGAATTAAACATGTATTAGACAGTCATTAGACATTTGTTAGATAGATGTATAAAGCTTGCAGTAAAGAAATTCAGTGTGATAAATAAATAAAGCCTGCAAAAGAAGAGATTTCTGTCATGGATTGATTTACATCTCTACTTTCTCCATCTGTGTATGGACATTTTGTGTAAGTTTGCATAACTGGGTTTTTTCCTTAGTCAACTATTGTGCTTACCTCCAGCTGAGGTGGTAAAGGTTAAGAATATAGATGTTGTAATTGATCTGATTTATCTTGGGAGCAGGAAAAGAGAAATCTTATTCTAACATAAAAGGAATAATGTGTAATTGTGATTCCCCTTCCCCCCCATCTCAGTTTGTTCTAGTATTTGCAGTATTTCTCAAAGTAACTTGATTGAGAAGTACAACAAGTATAACAGTGTTATGAGCCTGAGCAAGGCAGAGGCATGGCAGTGGGCCTCATTTCCTCCAGACTGAACTGTGTGTGATCATGTTTCCTACTGTCCTCAAATTTAAAACCCATTGACCTATTTTACCATTTATTTGAGACGTCTACCCTCTTTCAGATGATCACATTTTTACCTTTGTGCCCAGTAAAACAGTTCAAAACAAACAAAAAACCTCACTTGCCAGAAGTCAGACATTATAGGGTCTCTTAGGGAGTGACTGTATGGAGAAAGCATTGCTGTCAGAATGCACACAGCTTCAGGCTAGCATCTAGTCCCATGTGGGTATCCCAGAACACTTAGGGGAGAAAGGACTATTGGATTTAAGAATAACAAAATTCTGTAGGGGAAGCTAACCTCAATTTATTCATTTTATAATATTTATGTAGTGCTCATGGGGGAGGAAGGAAGTCACGTACTGGACATCCATTTAATCCTTATGCTTTTGATAAAACCTTTGGGTTTTTTCAGGGTGAAGTCATAGCCATGGACAAGACAGCTAACAAGGTCAAAAAAATTAAGCAGAATGCTGAATTGCTACAGTTGAATTGCATTAAGGCTTTTTGCTATGATGGAACAAAGGCACTTGCAGTTGAGAAGAGAGATGAACAAGGTAAGCAACTTGGGTAGTAGTAGCTTTTAGAAGAAAAGAGTTATCAGTTTTGCACTAACAATATTAAATGCCACAGGTCTACAAGTCCTTGAAATCTTGGCAGATACTTGTTTCAGCACTGTGAATGCTCTTTCTTTTCTACTTTCATTAGCTTCTCCCTAAAGCAAAACTCAGACTATCTGTCCTTATCACAACCTAATATGCTCAAAGGAAATGCATTCCTTTCCCTGATAATATCAAAGACTGAAGAATCCTTAAAGCTTCTTTCATGATAATGCTGAACCCCACACTCTGAAGTGCTGGACTTAGTCTGAGGAAAAAAAAATACATTTGTTAACTGCTGGGCTTTTCTACCTCAGAATCCTCATCTGTAAAATGGAGTTATTAATACCTAACTCCCAGGAGTGCTGCAAGGTTTTAGTTCATTGATGTTTGTTCAGCTGCTCAGGGGAAGGCTCTGGACAAGCACAGTGTATTATTTTAAGTTCATTTCATGTGCTTCTCTGAAGTGCTGTATTTATGATGCTGGTTCTGTTCCCATGACGGAATGATTTAAATGGTATCTGCTGTCTTGATTATTTTTAGTTTGCAAAGTACACTGTTCTTTCTCACTCTATTTTATCCCAGTTACTGGTTAGCCTAAGTAGGAACCTAGTTGTGTCATTCACCTTCCTTGTCTCTATGCTTTGCAGTTATTCCTACTTTGCAGGAATAAAGGTACTCTCTAAATAGTCTTTCTGTGAACATAAAATATTTTAGGTGGTATGTGGCACTTACACAGATGAGCAAGAGGCAGCTGTAATACTGAGAGATGATGAAGGCTTTTCTGTACATCCCTGCAAGTAAGACATGACATATTTTGGTTGTTGTAGAACTGGATCAGAGGTAGATAAATCAGACTGACTCGTTTTGCAGTGCTGGAACAAGCTATGCAGCAGTAGGATAAAGTCACTCAATTGTTTCCACTTGTGACCTAACTTGAATATCAGAGGAACAGGAGAAGAGGAGGTAAAGCACATGTGTGGCTCTCTTCCTCCTTGGTTGCTCACAGATAGGTGTATAGAACCCTTTCGTCTTGGTGATACTGAGTTGAAGAGTCTCTCTAGCACTAAAGTGATAGAAACTTTGGAGCTGTTGAGCCAGTGGGATTCAGATGAAAGGACAGGCTGTGATTATAAAAGTTCCACATTCCCTTACCTATCCAGGTAATATCCAGAAATTGTTCTTGCCTTCACAATCCTTGTTTAGTGAATTGTTGTGCTGTGGAGACAGCATATGTCATGCATTAGAACTTGCAATATTTCATGTGACCATGAAGTACTTTATTTTCTGCAGATACATTTGCATTGCAAGCAATAGTTATTATATATATAGTCCAATTATTATCCTTTCAGGCAATCTTAATGGTTGACTACAGGCTTCTCTCAGTAAAGATTTGCACCCTTGGTTCAGTTATGAGCTGACGGTGGCTCATTGCAGCCTTCATGTACAACTCCCTATCCACCACCTCACCAATCATATTTCAGCATTTTTCTTGCATTGCTTTTACATTTTTCTTTCAGATCCTTAAATGAAGGTTAAAAACATTATTGCTTAAAGGGATCATGTGAGAGGTCATTGGGTGAGCTCACAGAAATAAACCTCTTTAGTTTTCTGGGAGTTGAAATCTAACACCAGCAGTGCTGAGACTTACTAGATTATATTAGCAGACACTATCTATAGTGTTTTATGTCACAAGAGTAAGAGCTTGTCCTTACCTGTGGTGAAGTCTCAAGGAAAGAAACAGCCACATTTGACATTACTAACTGCTTTTTGCAGAAGGACCTCCATTCTTACCGGAGTCATTCCATAGAATTCTTCTTGATGCTCCATGTAGTGGGATGGGACAGAGACCAAACATGGTTTATTCCTTGAGCTTAAAGGAAGTGACCTCTTACCAGCCACTGCAGCGCAAGCTTTTCACTGTGGTAAGGATTCGTCTTTGAGGAGATAAGCTACATTGAACATAAATGCTTTTGTGGATGGAGTGGAAGCCAGCAGAGATAAGATGACACGAAACTTGACTAAATCTGAATTATATGTATTCAAAGTGAACGACAGCTGGAAAAGCAGCATAGATACAGCTTCCATGCCAAATACATGGAAACATCTAATAGCACTGATACAAATACTGTGTAGCTATGGTTGGCAGCAGATGATGAAGACAGGACTAAGCTGTCTGGGATATGCAGAACTGTACAAATAACAAGTGTTACACAGTGAATCATCTCAGTGGCGTTAATGAACTGTGTGAGTTATAATGCTGATTTGGAAAGAAGAACCTTCCTAATCCATGGGATGCTTGACAGAGAACTAGTATCCTAATGCCTATCTTAGAAAGATTTGAGTTGAATTAAGTACTAAGTTTTAGCATTGTAGCTTGATGGCCTCTTGGTTATTGCTGCTTAATATTAAAGGTTTTGTTTTGTTTATTTCTTCCTGCAGGCCGTGAACTTGCTGAAGCCAGGAGGTGTTTTAGTATATAGTACGTGTACAATTACA
This sequence comes from Colius striatus, assembly GCF_028858725.1. Classification (NCBI taxonomy): domain Eukaryota; kingdom Metazoa; phylum Chordata; class Aves; order Coliiformes; family Coliidae; genus Colius; species Colius striatus. Next base: position 53,872,534 of record NC_084763.1, read on the forward strand.
CTCTCTGAAAATGAGGAGCAAGTTGCCTGGGCCCTCAGAACTTTCCCCTGCCTCCAGCTTCAGCCTCAGGTAACAGTATTTTCAGGGTACTTCACCCAGTCCAGTGAGCTTGTTTTGGCACTGTAAAGTTACACGCTATGTTTACTACCAAGAAATCTCTTCTTCACTGCAGACAATTTTAACTGCTGTGGATAGAAATAACACAAGCATTTCTGAGGCTCTTTTAAATCTATTTTTGTGTTTAATCGAGCTTCATTTAGGGATCATTAAGTAGTTTTCCACTCCGTACTGTGGTTGCTTTGATTCGTACAACAGTCATTTAAAACACGGCAGGGACAAAAGATTCTGTGATTCTGTGTGAAAAGATGGTTCAGACAGGTTACAGTTTCTCTTGCAGTGATCATTTAATGCCTATATTTTACTGTCTGTTTTTGCATATTCACAGGAGAGGTGAAAAATTTTTGATTAGTGCCACTGAAGTAGTGAAGATTTGCATAAAGGATGGGAGATAAAGGAGCTTGTGTTTTGAGGAAGGAGAATTTTATATGTATAGGAGCTATTTTGCATTATGTAAAGGGATGAGGGAACAAATTTACTTCAGGGCTCAGTGTCCCAAAAATGCACCTTGCCTTTTTTTGGTGTCAATGTCTACCATTAAGATGTCTGGGAGGAGGTAATACTAGCATTTTCTAGCTATACCTCATACACTTCACAAATATGGTGGGTGTCAGGAGGTTGGGGCGTCCCTTTTTTCTATAGTAGCTAGCAACAGGACAAGGGGTGATGGGATGAAGCTGGAACACAAAAAGTTCCACTTAAATATAAGAAAACACTATTTCACTGTGCAGCACAGGCTGCCCAAAGGGGTTGTGGAGGCTCCTTCTCTGGAGGTCTTCAAGACCTGCCTGGACATGTTCCTATGCGACCTGATCTAGGTGACCCTGCTTCTGCAGGTGGGGTTGGACTAGATGATCTCTAAAGGTCCCTTCCAACCCTACCATTCTATGATTCTATGTTACCTGTGGTAGTACTTAAAGAAAGTTTATAATCAGACTGTATGCATCCCTCTTTCTCTGTCAATGTGATGGGTTAGTTGTTTATCATCATGGCTTTGAGGAAAAGTCTAACTCTGTTACCTGTTGAGCTTACTTACACATTCTGTGATGACTTATATCTGTCCTAAGAAGTTTAGATGCATCTTTCAAGTGAAATGTAAAAAAATACACACAGTAGGTGTACAATAAAAAATTACATAAAGGCTGGGAAAGATTTAGCAGAACTGAAGCTATTCTTAAAAGATTGGTATGTCAGGGTCCTGCCTGCTTTCTCAACATCCATTTACCAGGAATTCTTCAGCTCCAGCTCTTTCAACATTTTACCTAACAACATAAAATTGTTCTTGATAGAATGACAAAGCAAAACACAATCCCTCTTAACTCAAATGCAGGATAAAGTTTGGCTTAATAGACTCTTCTCACCAGTAACATCAGTCTTGAGTAAAGCACCAGTTTTCACACACAATGTTTTTGTGTATAGTGCATTTTAAGGGAGACGACACTGAATTGTTTACCCACGGATAGTTTCCAGATCTTATAACCACTTCCCCAGTAGTGTAAACCAAGGTGATCTTTTTCCCCTGAATAGGAAACTGGAGTCTAGGATCGACTTACCTCATGTTTCTTTATATATTTCCCATATTCTTTAGTCTGTCAGTGGACACTGCCTTATAAACCCAATCTACTCTTCTCCAACCTTCAACAGATCCTGGAATCATGTTGGGTAAGAAACAGGAGATGGAGCCCCAGGCGTTGATCTCATAGGTGGAGGTTACTGCATGGCAGCTGATCCTTTGTCTATGCAGACTTCCTTCCTCTTTGGAGTTTACACAGGAGATCCTGTGTATATAAATGCAGTAACTGGAAGGAAAAAGGAAGAGGTAGAGGGAAAAATTGGTCTGTCTTTAGCAAGTCGCTTGACCCTGCGTGATACGATTTTCCCTAGACTTTGACCCTTCTATCCTTGTATTGCCTTACTTCAAGTCACTACCTCTGTATGTTTCCCTTTGTATGTTATTTTTTCTGTTTGCAATGGGCACCTCTTTTTGTCTCTTACCTGGAAAGCACTGAAATTCTGCTGAGGGGAAGGACAAATCAGGCTGCAACTCCTTGGCTGCCCAGCTTGACAGCACACAGTATGTGGTTAAGCAACTGACTGGCATCATGTGCTGACTGGGTGAGCTCATGTGTTAGTGAAGTGTGATGGCTCAAAAATGCTCTGCCAAAGGCTGCATTGTAGACTGCACTAGAGTAGATTTACAAAGGAGTTCTATTTTTGATACTGCAATGGCGGCTTTTGCACATTTTGTTCCATCTCTTTACTGAATGCCTTGAAAGAACAATCCAGCAGAGAATTAGATTTGTTCCAGGAGTCAGGGTATTAAAAAACAAGGCTACTCACAAGAACTGCTGAGTAAAGGGCTGGGATTTTAAGCTCTTCTCCTCTCCTCTCTGTGATTTTGATGCCCAAAGTCATCTCTTGAATTCAGATACCTAAGCTTTTTCCTTTCCCTTCTGTGTCTCATACACCCGTAGCAGTCGTCCCACTTACCTCTTAATCTAATTACACAACAGAAAATCGGAAGCTCAGATTTTTCTGTTATATCACCTCCCAAAACGCTGCCTCTTCAAGCAGTAAAGTGCTCTAGACTGGGGCTTTCAGTCTCTGCAGTTGACATTTTTAATGTGAAGAATCCAGCTATTTCTCCTACTGTTACTGAGTATGTTAGTTACTGGGTTTGATTTTGCTGTTAGTTAGGAGAGAAGTGCTTCATCATTTAGAAGTGGCAACCTCAAACCTTTAGATCTTATTATCTGGTGATAAGAGCTTTTAGACCTGTGAATCTGTCCTCAGAGCAAGTGCTCTGAACTACTGGGTTAAGTGGATTAGGTGCTCCACAACCTCCTCAGAGAACTTTGGACCTTGTATTTATGCTTATACCTGTTTGGCCAGGTGAAGGCCAGACAAGAAGGATCATGTTACTTCCACATCCTCAGCAGGTGTGAATGATCCAACCCAGGCCTGTCCACGTTAACAGGCACCTCTGCACATCCTCAGCACAATACATATAGGGCACTGAAGAGCTTCACTGATGCAGTAATTTGTTTTTCTTTGTTACTTCAAAAGGAGCCTCACATTGGAGGAGAAGGAATGAGGGGAGCTGGACTCTCGCTTGCTCAGTTGAAGCTGCTGCAGAGATTTGATCCATCTGCTGTGACGTTGCAAGGAATGGATATTAATTCTCTGCAAGATTCCAAGGAAGATGATCTGATTTCACTGGCAAATAAGGACTGTATAGGATTTTTTATTGCAAAATTTATGAAATTGAACAGTAAATAAGCCTTTAGGAGTGGAACCTGAAAAAATACCTCTGTGGGTCTAAGAACAGTTCAGACGTGAAGTGTGTTTGGTACTGCTGCAGCGTTGCCAGGCCAACAGGCTGACGGCAGGGTTGCTATGGCAGCAATAAAATCCCCCAGCTGTTCTGCTGGGAAGGAGCCACAGGTTGCAGAGAGAAAGTCCTGGCTGGGGGAAGGGCTGTATCAGTTTTAAGTCTCCATTTGCTTTTGTATTTACGGCAAGTCAGTGCATGAGCGACGAGTTACGTTCACTCACACTGCTGCCTGTTCGCTCTTTCCCCATTTGAGTGGCTTACCTAGCTCAGCAGGCCTTGGAACAGGGCTTCTCTGGGAGGTGAAGTAAACTGCTTTATGGAATGCAAACATAAATAAAACAGAAGGGAACCATGATCATGCATTCTGGAAAAGTAGTTCCTATGGAGGTTTACCAACAGGTAATGTTTTGTTAAACTGCGCTTCAGGAAACAATGTTAATGTTTTACAAAGAACTGTTTTATAAATTGATACTTAGAACCTCATTTCTCTTTTATTTTAATACAAGCAAGATTCTCTGTACACATAGTATATACACAAAAATACGATTAGGCTTTGTATAGCATGTGTTTTATAGCAGCATGAATATATTAAACCATCTCACTCTGGGAATGTAAATAAATACTGTTTCAACATCAAACTCCCCATGCATAAACTGTATTGGTTCTGAAATAGCCTGTTGGACTGGCTGACAAGTGACAGTTTTAAAATCAAACATTTGCAACAGAAGGGGCTACAGTTGTGATTAATATATCAAAAAGACAGAAAACAATGAGTAAGACCATCTGAAATGTCGCAAATCACCTTTCAAACAACGAGGAGTATTAGTTCTTTATTGGTTAGAAAGCATCACCAGCTAAATGGAAACTGAAAATGGGGAAGCATGCTAATGAGGACTGCCTTAATGCACTGCCTAAAGTTTTAATACTTCCTTAAAGGTGGTAGATTTACTTGAAAGTTCTGCTTCAGTTCCAGAGGTGTTCCCTTTCTGAACTGTACCCTCTTTCCTCAGTACTGCTGGAACTGAGAATAGCACTACAATTAGAGGGAAAAGGTAAGTACAACTCAAAAACATAAACTCACATCTTATGTGTGGGGTTTTTTTTTCTCTCTCATCAATTTCCAGTTTTCAAAAGTAGTATATGGAAAAGGCCTTTTTCACACATAACTCTTGGCTTGGATTAAACAGAGCAATACTTCTCTTACACCTTGTCTTCATGCTGTCAGGAGTGCTTTTGCAATTGCTCACCACCAAAGCAATTGATACAATTCCATTTGTCAGTAGTCTGGTTGTTTACTGATATCTGCTATAAATGTTTTGATACTGTGTGTTTTCTACAGTTTGTAACTTAAATGTCATTTCCTCTGTTCTGCCAAGGTTGACTGGTACATCCTCTGTAAGGCCTATCCTGGCACAGAAGGATGGAATTCATGTCTACTACTTGTATGCTCGTGTTGGTCACTCCTTGCCATTAGCCACATGTCTAAAGAAGATTTAAAGTCCTTTTCTTTCAGCAGTAGTAGGTGAGGTATCCTATTTAGAATCATGCAAGCTCATACTATAAGAAGTTACAGTCTTTTAGAAGTAAATATGGCTAAAATAATTACTTGGTAACAAAAGGGATTAGTTTCTTTCTCGTAAGTACACTTTGAAACCTTTCACTCAGTGCTAGTAAATAAATCCTTTTCCTTTTGCAGAACGTATAAATTGTGTAAGTGTTAATCAGCACACAAACACTATATCCTGAAAGCTGTGTGTACATATCAAATAAGGAACTTTGCCTCTAGTTTCAGTAGCAGGATTTGGACAACGATGATTTGGAAAGAATAGCTCAATTTTTAGTGGAAGATTTGTTGAGACCTTCCCAGATTTCTTTAGTTTAGAATGCTAAACAGGCTTTTCAAGAAGGCAGTCTCACCTGATTTTATATGATAAGTTTGTCAAGAGGGAAGGAAGAAGTAACTCACTTGTATTTCATTCCAATGTAATTGTAGACCAGACTTCACTTGAAGAAAAATCACTGATATCTGAACATTAACTCCTGGAGTTATTATGGCAAAAGTCAATTGCTGGACTTAAAAGATCCCTGAGCATATTAAGGGAATAAGCCTCAGGTAATGACTTAGATGACTAAAGTTGGATGGATGCCCTTCTTTTTCTTTCTTTTCTTCTCCAGTCTCACTGTGACTTTAAATAGAAACACAGGAATACTTTCTCATTGTAAGAATTTTGATGTATGGTGTGTGTATATATATATATATTCACTTTTAATATATAATAGGATTATGTTCCTTATAAGAACGTTTTACACACTGAGTCATTATGCTTCAGAGTTTGGTGCTGAAGCACAATTCATTATGTATATTTTTATATATATTCTATCAGATTTATATATTAAAAGAATTTATTGTCTCTGTAATGAAAGGTTAACTCTACAAAATAGATCATGCAATCAGATCCTGTCTTTAAGAAAGTCTGAAAAGTAGTTTTCTCTATTTGCAGAAACAATGCTGAAGAGTTAGTGCCAAATCTAGAGTTCTCTTGGTCAGTATAAAGGTATTAAAATAGGCAGCCTAGGAGAGTATGAAATTATTATACACCTTTTTCCTATTTCAGTGTTACAGACTCCACCAATTGCTAGATGTCAGCAGTTCATAGACTTTTTAAGGAGAAGGGAATGTTTTAGTAAGAAATAGGCTGGTGATGGTGATGGACAAGAAATTCCATTGGAGTGGGTAGTTGATAAAGAACCTTTGTTATGTTTCATTGTTCACAACTAAAGAAAAATCCACAAACAAATCCAATTTTGTACTGCTAGAATTCACTGCAGAGTGGGCAAGCAGGATAGAGGAAAGTGGTAAGAATAAAGTCAGAAAAGAGAAGACGGATGAGTGAGAAGAACCAGCTCAATCTCTATTATATCTGATAGAAATCTTTTTTGGGGCTGCGTAGGAACACATCTCTAGGGTAGGAAGTTATAAAAAGAAATTGTCTATAAAAGTACCATAAGCTCATATGTAACACTTTGTTATATAAAAGTGGAGAAATAAATTATAGACAAATTGCCAAGCAATAGATTTGATTGAATCACATTTGATTAAAAAACATTCACAATAAAAATGGCATCCACATATTTTACAGGTGATAGAAGAACTAAAGTTTTTTGTGAAAGACCTGCAATGAAGTAATAAATAGAAGTAAATGTACACCACAAATGTTATATTACACTCTCAAAAATAATTTATTTGTTCTTCCTCTAGACTATGTAATCAAGTTTTTTTGCAATGTGCTTTATTTTCATGGATGGAGGAGAATTAGAGTCAAAAGCATTTGGGAAATAGCTTTCAGCCTGATGTGGTAAAGCAATCGGGTCAAATACAACCACAAACCAAACCAGAGGTGGTTTCCACAAACCCTTTTGCTTTGGACAGAGACTGGTTAAAAGCCATCGGACCACTTGGGGTGTTCCAGCTGAAGCAATGACAACGGAGCCTCTGCAGGTGCCACAGAAGGAGACTACAGCTTTACAAACCAACACAGCTTAAAAATGGTAATTACTTACAAATTCAAAGACAGAAAGTATGAAGGAGGAGAGCAGTAGACCTGGGCAGGAACTGTGTGTATAGGATGAGTGAGCCGATATGCAGGGAGAAGAGAAAAAGGTCTCTGCTTGTATTCAGGGTTTGGTGAGTGGCATTTCATTTCATTGCCCTCCACTTCTCCAAAGAGCTACAGGCTAAGAGTTTCCAGATGTCTGCAAACACAGGTCCTCTACTCAAACTCACTGGGGCTCTGAACACTGCTCTTTGTTAATTAGGGAGAAATATGTGGGAGAAAATCTCTATTTGATTTTATACCTTGGGAAGCAAAACCTGTGAAACTCTTCTCAAATTCTGAGCTCCTGATGCCAGACACATATGAATTCAGGAGTATTCTACAGTATGAATTCAGGAGTATTCTACAAGAACTCCTGGGCAATACTTTATGAATCGATTTGAAAAGAGATTCTTTCAGCTCCTACTGGTGCCGCCTTTGTGCACAAACCCGTTTGCCTCCTTATCCCCGCTGTCCTGGCCTTAACGGGTCTGGAGACTGTTACACTCACCTCCTTCCAGTCCCCTCCTCGAGAACTCTTTCTTCCATGAGTCTGTGTGACACTAAACTGATAAGGACAGACTCAGGCTGCCCAACAGCACTGATGTGGATTCATTTGAAGAGACATACAAAGAGATGTTTAACATCGAACAGGTACCCGTGTAAATGTCAGAGTGCATCCCATTCCTTCCAGAGACTGAAATTCTTTAGAAAAATATAGAGCAAAAGCTCACTTAACTATTTTATCTTCCCTCCTTTCCTTCTGTCTCACTGGCTTTATATTTTTAGCTCATTCAGACAGAAATTTTACAGGCTGTTTTGTACCACACCTATATAAGAAGCCTCTGGAGCTCACAGGGACTTCTACCACACCTCACACTCAAGCTCCTGAAACCAGACACAGCAATATGAACTCACTAATATCCTAATGCAAACAGTAATACTAAACTTTCCATTGGCAAAACTTTGCAAAGACATTTCATCACAATAACCTCTGATATGTCCTCCAGCTGGAGTACCTTTAAAGCTTCTCATTGAAATAGTTCTGTTAAAGTGCTTTTCGAAGTAGTGCTCAGCAGGCAGGTGGCTTTGTGCAACATTACAAATGATTTGCTGCTTTAAAACAGTAACTGAAGGAAAGGGCCTACCTTAGCAAGACTAGTAAAAGCCCAAGGAGTGAGCCTGCCTAAGAAATGCATGTGCTAGCATAGTCTGTACACAGTTAGCAGCACTATACCAAACACCATCCTCACGAGCTGGACTGGGACGTGCCTTTTTCCTGGTGGTATTTGTATTTCACAAATCAATCTGTAGGCCATACTTAAATATCAGGGCTTGTGTTATGCTCATTATTTTCTCATTTCTTTGTCTACGCATGCTTACCTACTCCATGGTTTTCATACACTACTCAGTGCTTCGAAATTCTGCCAAACATGGCCTAAAAAACATTTTAAGAGAGGTGGAAAATACTCTCTGGAGCAAAAGTTAGTAAGAAAAAAAAAGGGAGGAAAAAAAATGCATGGTATTGAATTGGAATCCATAGATCATTTCTTGGAGGATGCAGCTCTCATGTTACAGTTGTAGGGAGCAACAGCAGTTACTGAAGCTGGTAAAATAGCTGAAGCTGGGCTATTTAGAGCAGGACAACGTCACTTCTCTTCCATTTACATGCCATCTGATATGAATTGAGCGACAAAGTCTTTCAATGTCAGTTTCCACCGATTCCCTGAAAATCCTCTCGTATCAAAAGCCACTGTTCATATACTCTTATATATATCCATTTAGTAGTACCACAGATCTAGTCCTTATATACATATCCATTTAGTAATACCACAGATCTACTTACCTATACTTCCTTTGTCTACAAAGAAGCCATTTAGCGACGTTTAGAAAAACGCCCTTTTCCTCACGTTCCCCACAGTCCATGCTCTGAGCCAAACACTACCCTTGAATAGCCACAACAGTTACCTGCTGGACAGACATTTGACAGCAGAATTTCACTCTCTTAGGTTGTCGTAAAAAATGGATGTGAAGCATCAGGGAGAGGGGCAGATGAGGGAGAGGGAGGACAGATCACGTTTGAAGGAGTTGAACTGAATCGCTTTGAATGTTGGAATAGGAGATGGGAGAAAACATGCAGCAGCCACATACCTTATCCATTTCACTAAAATGATATTCAAAAATCAGGCAATGCTGATCTTCCCAGAATTAAAATAATAAATATAAAGATCTTCCAGCTAAATCAGTCATTATCCCACTACAGGCTTTGTATATTGTGCTATTTACAGTGAAATACAAAAAGTATTTCATACAATTACTACCAAGATTATCTGTGATGCAGAACAGCTTTTACACCAGGCAAGAACCTGCAGTCACAAACAACAGGGAGTTTCTCCCCACCTACCAGTGCAACAGGCCTTCAATGCAAAACAAGCTGTGTTCACTCCCTTGGATTTCAGTGCTTTTTTTTTCCCTCTAACAAGCTCGTAACAAGAGTATTTTGTCACAGTCATTATTTTTCTAAGCCCTCACCAGCAGCGCGACAGTTTAGGTGAAGGAGAAGCGGTGAGCTGGCTGCAAAGTGGGGATGCAGAGGAACTGGCAAGTGTAGAAAAAGTGGAGAAGCTACAAAAATTTATTTTCCAACAAAATAACTCTCCACAAGCTGTGTAAACTTTTCTTACTAAAACAAATACTCTAAGACACACAGATTTTACATTTCCAGTGAAACGCTCACAGTAACATTTGCCTGTTTTTTACTCTCCTGAAGTCTCAACAAAGAGCCAGCAGATTTATGCTTTGTCAATTACCTGGGTCAGTAAACTCCCCTCCCCCCCGTATTCCCCAACTGCAATTTGGATTTCTGAATCAATAGAAGGAGGAAACAGACTCGCTGGGCTTCTGAGTCATCTTTGTTTTCTGCCACACTCTGCTGCCTCACTCACGTGCACAAGCACACAGACGCCCATCCACCACCCACCCGCTCACATCCACACCTCTGCCCTGGCTGCTCTCTCATTCTGACAACAGAACAAAAAGTCAGCTGCGGCCATTGCAATCTTGTGACCTGTACAGAGAAGAAGAATTTGTAGTGGTGAGGTCGTTACCTTTGCCAGAAGTTTAAAACGCAAAACTGGGTTTGCAAGGACGGCAATAAAGTGTAAGAGTTCGACCCTTTATCTCAAGCACTCATTCGTATTTACAGTAAGTATAAGCTTTCTGCTACAGAAGAAAAGGTATTTAGATTGAACACTGTTACAGACTTCCTAAATGAGGCTACTTCCAGTTGCCAGTAATTCAAAAGCAAATCTGCTGACTTGGCATTAGGACTCTAAAACAGTGTGATCAAACTTATATAGTAAGAAGGTGTCTGCAGAAATAACATTTATAAACTGTATATACAGTACACAGTACCAGTACATAGAAAATAGGGTTTGACTTCATGATCCCCTGTGTGTAAGGCAAGACTGAATTCTGTCTTCAAATGGAGACCACCAGAGGTACAAGCAACAGACAGTGGGTCTGAATATGCAAACCAAGTGCATACAAATTAAAAGTCAGAGCAGACAGAAAGTTTTAGATCTCTTTTTTTATGTGCTGATTCTGGCTTGCTGAATACACGGGAAGTTTTTCAACATCAAACGTACCTTTGTTTTTAAAAAACACTAACAACACCTCGATGGCAACAGATATTGTTCAAGTGGCAGCTACCAAAAAACAGCTTGAAAAATGGCATAGTACAACAACCTGGGGAACTCTGCGGTTGTACTACGCTAAGTCATAGAGCACTAACCCAAAAAAATAAGTATATGAGTATTCTATTTCATGCTATTGCTATGCGAGCAACAGCAATACAAACCAGCGTACACGAGGATACCATATGTTCTGCAATGAAAGAACCCAAAGATATTTTCAAGGGGCATTGTTACAAGACTTCAAAGAAACACAAGACCGCCAGAGGCAAAAGTTACTGCCGGATGTAAACATCCCGGTTCCATTCTCCTGCGTCGTTCCGCTTTTTGGATATCAGCTCCCCATCCTTGTCGCAGTATTGGTCCCTGGATTTATGCCGGCTGCGCTGTTTGTTGCATTCGTTGTGGTCCTGCTCGCGGTCCCTCTCCTTTGAGCGATGCCTCGACTCCCTGTGTCTGTGATCGCTGCTCCCGTGGGACTCGTCTCTGTGATTGTGATCCCTGTGCGACTCGTAGTGCTCGCCGTGCTCGTGTGAGTAGTCCTCCTTCGGCTCTACGTAAGCCGAATCTCTGCTGTCTTGTGTTTCCGAGTCAAAAGTTTCTTGCCTGGGAAGGCCCCTGCCCCCGCTGCGGTGGTTGTGGTGTTGGCTCGAGGAGGAGCGATGCTGGGATTTCTTGATGGGTTCAACCCGGGCTTCCTCTTCAATCTGTGAACCGCTGCGCTCAGGGGCTGGATGGTCGTTCCTTTGGTCTCCTTGCGAGCCCTGCTATCACAACCAGTAGTTAAGTTCATAGACACCAAGTACACCTTTAAAATACTTTCTCCGATATCAAATTCAACTAGAAAGTATGATAAAACCAACAAGACTTAAGTACACAACAATGCACTTGGAATCTAGACTAGGAAAAAACATCAGAGCTCATCTGTTACTGGAAATTCAGTATGATAATACAAACAATTCCTTTCACTCTCAGCAGAATGGAGGGTGGCACTCGGGTGGTTCTGTGGCTCTTTTCTTGCCTCCTGTGATGTTTCTGACCATTCCAGTTAGCAACAGCCACCTACCACCACGCTCCAGACAACAAGAGAGCATGCAGAAGCAGGACAGAGTGCAGAAGAATTGAAGGGACCCACGCCAGGAGAGGGCAGGTATCAGTGGAGAGCTGACAGATGCCTGCTGGCAAACAGCCACTAAAGTGACTTTTCGAGGGCTCAGGAGGTAAACTCCAGCAGAGAACCACAGTACAAAACCATGGCTCTTGTAGAGAAGTGTTTGGGGGCTTTGGTGTTCTTTTGGTTAAGAAAAAAGTGCAATTGAATGTGGTATGAATACAGTTTGTATTATGATACTAATGGTATCACTGACCACCTGTTTTTCTCAGCAATAACTCCATGTCTTCACGGTAAGGAAAAATCCAACTTTGACCTCAGAATTTGAAGAGCTTAAGAATAAAGTGTGCTGACAAGAAAACCAGGAGGAGAGTGATATTAACACCTATTTCCTAACACACCACTACTATTAAAAGACTGAAATAAAAATTACCAGGTAATAACAAACCTACTCTTCACCAGCACAATGCTTTGAAATCACTGCAAAACGAACAAGTGGCGTTATTTAACTCATTCGGGAGGTTCGTTGCGTCAACCTGCTCTGATTCCCAAACCACGGCCAAAGACTTTCCAAGCTTAAATGCTAAATTTAAAAGAAACAGTTGATGGTGAGATCGAATAATCCATCTCACGTGAGGTGGAGAACATGGAGACAACATCACCTCTGGTAGCACAAAACTGAAGCACGTTTTCACAGTTTTACAGGTGCTTTGTTTGTGAGACTGTTCTGAATTTAGCAAAGTTAGTCTGAAGTCTGCCCTTCTATATAGAGTTGTCTAAAAATAGGGATTGCCTCAAGGGCAACCCATGGACTTATCTCCTTTCTATTTTGTGGAAAAGAGCTAGGAGAAAGGAGGCAATTTTGTCCTTCAGCCACAGATCCTGGCAGGTGGGTTTCTTAGCAACCCAGAAAGTAAAATGACAGGCAACTGGACAGGAACAAATCTGTCTTTTGTCAGAAACTCATGAAAAAAGCAACATATTTCAATTTGGTAATTTGATAAATTTGACAAAGTCTTCATTTTCTAAGACAACATTTTGTTCTGTGAATCTCCCAGTGACCAGCTGGGCTGCTCCACGTGTTCCTAATTCAAAACAAATGGTACAGATGAGAAGAAGGTAATGGAGACAGCAGTCAAATGTCTTTTTCACTCTTGTTTTTCTGATTCTCAAGGTGATTCTGATTTGCCAGAAAAGGAATGTAGCGGTTGCAAACATCAATAGATGCCTTCAAGGTGAACCAAAATGACTCAGAGGAGGTGAATGATAAATAGAATCAAGTGAAAAGCTGGAGAGCCTAAAGCAATGCCTGCTTTGGGTCTGTAAACACACTTTTATTAATACACAACCACGACTGTGTTTAAGGCACATGAACTGGGCACACCTGTGAAACCCTTTAATTCTCATCTGGTCAGATGCCAAGTATGTATGTACCCAGAGAGAGATACATGTACCCAGAGGTATATCATCGTGACCAATAAAATCTGTCTCTGCTGCAGTTGAAGAATTCCACTTTTACAGGCTCAGATGCATCTCTTCTGCTCTGAGGAGTATGTATGGAAGAGCACAAGGAATAAGCTTAGGAACAATCCCTGCAGTTCCAGAATGGTGTTAGGGCTGTTTTGATCTATGGGCAAATTCATTGATAGTAACTTTTTCCCCTCAATATTCCAGAGACACCGAGCAGGTAACGGATTAGGGTTTGTCTCAGTGCTTCATGACCAAGCCAGGTCTCAGATTTGGATTAGATTCCACAGGGCAGGAGCTTTATGTTGTTTTGTTTTTAATAAACCTTACAGAAAGGTTTGAAACCTTTACATTATAAGGGGCTTTTTTTCCCCTTAAAATGGAGAAAGTTTGAGTTAAGCCCATTTCTTTATTCAGGTTGTAATTTCAAAGACATAGAGGTCCTTGGAAAGAAGTTTAAGCAGTGTTGAAGGAGACAGAAGTCTGTGTCCACACAGTCAGTTTGGCTTGCTTGCTCCCTATTTCCATCCAGTGGTCCCTAAGCACCTGCTCCGTATATGTGAGGTTGCTCCAGTCTTCTTTTTGGGATTACCCAACTACTTCCCTAGAAGAGGAAACCTGAGAAGAGTTGTCAAGACAGTTTACTCCAAAGCTGTCCATGAGAAAGACAGGAGTGCTATGGTCTTCACTGACTTAATTTCAAACAGTCCCAGAGGGCCTCACACCTTTAAGCAGCTCGAGCCATGCAATGCACACATCATGCCATAAAAATACTACTCTGGCAGCTGTCCACACAAATCTCTCATTACAATGTGCAATGTACACCTGGGACTGAGAAACCACAAACCCCAATTGCCTCTCATGGCAAAGGGGTGCTGCACTGGACACAGGGAGAGCGGCTCCAATGCTCTGCACTGCAGATATGGCTGGTGGCATGGGTTTTCCACTGCAGAACAGTGCACAAAACCAGCACAGGCATAGCCTTTACATTCCCCACACAGAGGCTCTTCACACTATTGAGAAAATGGGTTCAGACACCGTGATTAGAAGAGAAACCCATTCCAAAAGTGTGACAGGCTCAGGTTTGAGACGTCAGCTCAGAACGTATCGCAGGAAAAGGAAAGGAACGTAAAGGTTCTGTGTTCCCCAGGGGACCCCCATGGCTTTGCATTTTTGGATTAGCAGACCTACAAACAAACTGTGAAACTGCAAACACATTCTCATTTTTAGTCATTAAAATAAAAGCCTGTTAATTTGTAAGGAGACAGCACAACATTCAGATGAGGGTTATTAAAGCTCCGTTTAGTTCCTCCAGAGAACGTGGTTAATGAAATGAGTATGTGAACTATAAATGCACACCCAGAAGGCATAGAAAACACTTGAGCGAAACAGTAAACATGTCTACAAAGCAAAAGTTTATCTAGCAAAGTGTGCACACAATACTGAATTTCATACTCAGAAATTCTTCCAGCTCACAATTGTTTCAGGGTGTTTCAGCTCTGAGGACAGAAAAAAAGGCAGAAATGAGCTATAACTTACAGTCCCTTTTCCTGCAGCTGCTTTTGAAAGCAAGAGATAGCCTGAAAGGTGGCTGAAACCATTTTTCTTGTTAAAGAACAAACCTGTCAAGTCTGTGGTCTTGTAATGGGAAATTAATTTGTTGGCACAAAACATCGCTTTGTAAGACCACAGAAGCAAACAGCAAGTTTTTGGCACTTGGATTTGGCTGCAGATATTTTTTTCTCCTTTCTTTTTCTAAAAGGAGAAATTCCATTCTTAGCTAAAGTTATGAATTTTAACTGACACAGGCCTGTAACTTATGGGCATAAATGGAACTTGAGTGGAAATGTAGAGGTAGTAGGTCACTGTGTTCTCAGCCTCAGAGGTGTGACTCACTATCATGAAGCAGCATCTTTAAAGACCTCATTTCATACCATGCAACACATATACAAAGGAGAGGATCTCCTGATGCTGAAAACCTTAATACAATTAAACCAAGCAAAAGCTGAAGGAGAAAAGAGAGGACAAAATATGCCCCAGGTCAGCAGGCAGGTCAGTGTGGGGGTGGGAATGAAGCCTGCTTTTCCCAGCTGCCAGGCAGCTCACAACATCCTGCCTCTCGAGGGCTTTCTGCACCATGTGCAGTGA
This sequence comes from Colius striatus, assembly GCF_028858725.1. Lineage (NCBI taxonomy): Eukaryota > Metazoa > Chordata > Aves > Coliiformes > Coliidae > Colius > Colius striatus. The sequence goes on from NC_084763.1 coordinate 53,887,996, forward strand.
GGCTCAAGTTTTACATCAGACTGGCTAGAAGGAAGTATGCTCTTTTCACAGCAATGGCCAATGAATAAAAGAACAAAGGAAGCACTGGAAGGGCAACTTTGACCTTGAGACTTCACTGATACAGTTAGTCATTTGCAACTTCCCCAACTGCAGAGCCTGTGGGAAGACCAGAATGGATTCCCTCCAACATCTGTGGATCTGCTCTGTACATAACCCAGTTTGTCATGCAAGGCCTCTGGGGCTGGGATTTGCCTATTAGTGGCAGTGTCTCCACCAGTCAGAGAGCTACCAGAGGCTGGAAGGTGCATAGTTATTAGTCCAGTTTTATGCCTCTGATCAGATTACGTATGGTCAGCTATAAAAATACTTGTGGCTGGTACACATTTAACTGGCACAGTGGTGTCTTGGGCACAATGAAATCTGCAGTATTTCACTTCAGATCACCATATGTTTTCAGTCAGGCTGGCTTAGTCCTTGGAATCCAAACGAGACCCCTAGTCAATATGCAAACACATGCTACTGTGAATACAATGGCAACAACAATAATGTGCCTGTATCTGCCTTTTATACTGACAATGGGCGACTGTCAACTGGAAAAGCTCTTACTCTATCAACAACAGTAAGACATACTCAGTATATTCTTCTAACAGACAATTGTGCTTTGGGAGAGAAAGAAGTTGACAGAAATAAAAAAGAAGAAATGGCATAAAAACTGTACCTGTAAGTTAATATTTGGACCTGGGCTAATAGGAAGAGTGGCTGTTGCAAGTGTGCGAGTGAGGAGCTGGTTGGGAGGATTGCTGCTAGGTGGATGTGTGGCCTTCCAGTAGGCTTCCAGGTAGTCAGCAAGGTGCTCACAAGCATCTTCAAGCTGGTTCTCATCAAGAATTACATCGAACATTTCCTGATAAAGGAAAGGTTTTAGTGAGAATAATCAAGAACCAAAGGGAGATCAGCTAGAGACACGGATGACCACACCTCCCATTCATCAAAAATGAACCATGTTTCCAATACTTACATTAAGATATTTCACCCTTTTGGGCTGGTTTGGGGTTTTTAAACACATTTGATACAAAAGACAAGCATCACAACTAGCACTAATGTTACACTTGCTAAATGTTAACTCTAATGTTGTACTTGTTAAAGTCTCATGACTTCCACTTAGTAATGCACAAACAGTTAATGAAGATAGGAAGACGCAGCTTGAACAAATCTTAAAACTCAAATATCCAGAAAGAACAGTGAAATACTAAAGCTTTTAGTTATTGGAACAATGGTAAAGAAAGGGATTCATTTCCCATGTGTAGAGTAACTACGAGAAAACTAAGACAAGCTAAGACCAGTAACTAGTAACAGTAAGAAACACAGATCACCCTGTTTCCAAGTGTCAGACAAATATTAGGTAAGAGATTAGTCATCCAGTCTAATTTTAGGCTTCTCAAGTCAGTTACAAGGTGAGTTTTGTCCATTCCTTCCCTGCTCAGAGAGACACAAGTCCTCCCAAAGGCAGCTCAGACAGCTTATGCAGGTCCTTGGGGACCTGAGGAAATTAGTGTTTTAACTGAGATGCCTCAACTCAAAGTGATGAAAACATCCTCTTCAGCTCTGTAACTAGAGCAAATTCCCATACCTCCAACTGCACTGAACCTTCACTTCCTGGTCACATACCCATACACATGCAGTGTGTTGGTATGTTGAGTGTGCAGGTAATAATGCTTGCCATGTTTAAAACACACCTGGAGTCTCATCATCTCTACTTCCTAAGTGGAAGCTGCATTTGCTCCAGTATACATCAACAGAAGAAGCCCTCAGCTATGCAGTATCCCACAGCCCAGCACTGCTGGTGTCCTTGGGCACAGTTTTGGCAAAGGCAGCTACTCAAACCACCAGCCTTACTACCAGCAATAAAGCACAGCCACTAAGAGGGTTCCTTTTTAGACCAATAACCCCATGAGAATTAGCAAGTAAAACAAATGCTCTGCTTGAGTGGTGAATGTGTTCAGCACACGTTCTAACTGCTTGTGAGAAGGGCTGCTTTTCCCTGCACGTTTGTGCAAGACCCAGAGACCTCAGACGTTCTGCAAAAAAGCACTAGTGAAATACGTCCAGAAGAGGGCGAATGTTCCCAGAAATCCTCTCTTTAACCTCGTGCTTCAACAGAACGGCACCTTTCAGAGATCACAGAATCATTCTGGTTGGAAAAGACCTTGGAGACCATTAAGTCCACTTTCTAACCTCACACTGCCGACCCCACCACTAAACATTAACAGTGACTCACAGGAGGACACTGGGCCAGTTTATCAGCTGCCACCATCTGAACATTAAGGTGTTTGGCCTGAGATTTCCCTCGAGATTTTATTAACCTCTGTAAAACCTGTGAAAACAAAGACATTAATAAATGTCAGCAGGTTCAAACTTAATGTAGATGTTATAAACATTTCAATTGTTCACATTTTTGACTGTCCATCTGCTGGTGTCAGAGCATTGCCCATGCTGTTTACATCCAGCTCACATCTACTTCCCAAAATCTCCTTCCCTGTTAAGAGCACTAAGAAGTTTCCTTCTTATCTTCCTCTGTTGCTTATGGTTTAGTTTGTTCCTAAGTTGAAACTCTTTTATTGCTCTCCTGGGCAATGTCAATGTTCTCCTCTTTCAAATGCCTCTCCATGAGGTCTGTGCAGGGTTTTTCATGGGAGCACATCACCAGGAGATGTTGAAGTTTACCAGTCTATTATTCATCTTTCCTACCTGTATGGTTTTGATTTCTCAAACTGTTGCCCTTCCATGACTGATGCAAATAAGGCAATCCCAATTTTAAAAGACATTGGAGCTACAACAGCTTTTCCAAAAGGAGTTTTGGTAATACCACAGCTAAGGTACTTTTTTGATGAGTAATACTTCAGCATCCAAAGGGAAGCAATGAACAATATCTAGCTCTGAAATTTAATGAGGACATGTGACCAAACCCGTAACACAAACGAGACAGGATGAATACCAGGATGAATACACTTACCTTAGGAGAAGAAATCTTTACATATACTATAATGGGAGCCAGAGAGGTTTTGCTCAGTTGAGCTGGGTGGTTAATGGTATCAGCATCAAGCACTACCAACTGCAGTGTCCTTGCTAATTCAAAAATCCGTTCAATCTCACTTTGAACTTCAGCTGTAGATAAGTAGAAAAATTAGAGTTATCAAACTATTAAAGGTCAATTAGTTTTTTAAAGATGTAGAAATGTGGTAGCCCAGCATGTTGCTCCTCCTCAGGCTGGCACCAGCTGTCAGCCACACAGTTTCCTGGCACACTGGGGAAACAAATCAATGTTAACCAGAGTATTTTGCCCTCAGTTTGTTGCCCTTGCAGGCAGCATTGGTGCCTCTCATCTCCACCACCTCCAATAATCCCATCCTGGAAAGATACTTCCTTAGGAGACCCTAGTTCATTTATGTAAGGAAAAAAAAGGGAAGAATGCTTGTTGCATCCCATGGTAATCTTACTATGCCAATTCCTTTCCTACAGGTAAGTAATTTCAGCTCAGACTTTAATCTTACATAGTAATCAATTTGCCCAAACTGAAGTGCCTGAGAGGGGCATTAAGACACACTGAGGTGTCTATACTAGCAGAAGCTCCCATTTTTCTATTGACTTCAAGCTATCAAAGCTCTGGAAAACAGTTTCCTTCATATACTGGCCTCAATATGGTATCATCTTAAAAATATGATTACTTAGAACTGTTTAAAAGCAATAACTCAATATTCCAAATACTGCTGTGGTATGGTGTCCTTTCACAGCTCCCAGAGTTTTGGAAAAGTGATTTTCCCATTAAAAAAAAATCATCCTGTGTTCTGATTACTCATGTTCCCAGCTCTCAGCACTCTGCCTAGTTGGCAATAGCTTCCAGGGTAAACCTCTCCAAAGAGGGATAGACTGTGTGATGCAGAGACTATCTTCATTCCCGAACAAAAGGAAACTAAATCTTGTAACAGCAAAATCATCCTTGAAATGGAATTGTGTTTTCCTGTTCATATCTTGCTATAGGCTGAGTTCACAGGGACATTACAGAAGCTGGCTGACTTGTGCAAGTCTAGAAACAGTTACAGAGCCTGTTGAGATTGTAACTCATACAGGTTTCCCCTTAAAGGTTGGGCAAACTCTACAAACCAAAACCCGATTAGACAGCAAGCCCATTCAAAGCAAATATCAGAAAATAACCAACAGAAACTGAAATGGCAACAAGAGGTACCAAAACCTTAATCATTAAAGTTTCTTGAAACTACACTACCAGGATGACATCTCTATTCTGCTGTCACCAACATTACATCTCCTTGCCAACACAGCCTGCCTGATCTGGCTAGAGACATTCTTCTATAGTGAATAGTCCCTTTCAAGAGGTGTGAGGAGATTGATTTTGGTTATATTAGAATAGCAACTGAATAAATTAGGTACCATGCTCAGACTCTTTTGGTTCCAAATCAACAAGTGACTGCTACAATCACTTCATTAATGAAGTAACATCTTAAATGGCCATGGGAAGAGCTATATATGATGCTCTCTGTTGGAGGAGGTTGACATTGTTTGGATCTATTAGAGATCACCTCCATCTGTTTTCAGTTATCTCCAGTTTTGCCTGAGCACATGCCAATCATTCTTTTCCAGCACAGAACAGTGCAAGATGTGCACAGCATGCTGGTATGGGAAGCACTGGTGTGTGCTTTCCTGCTCGTGGATAAAAACACTGTGGCCCAGCTGCTGTCTGAATGAGGCTCACATTTGTGAAGACAGAACTTCTGATGGTTCTTGGCACGTTCACAACTACATTTTCTGCGAGTTTGTTGCATAGAGATATTGTTGGAATGACTGAATACCATTGTTTCAGGAAGACTGTCAATAGTCTATCCCTAATTTAAGTCCAAATGCCAACTAGAATAAACATATCAGAGAGAATTTGTCATACTGTTCTGATGATGAGTTTGGATTGCTTTCCTGCAGTTTCAAACCAGGCTCAACACTTCAGACAGCGTAACACTATCGGTTAATGTATCATTTTAAGACCATTCCAGGCTGCTAAAAACCCTTGTTCAAGACAATTTATAACCAGCAAAATCTGTCTTTTTGACAGTGTATCATAATTTTGTCTGGGAAGCAGTATTTGCTACACTGCTGGAAGCACTTTTCTGCCAGTACAGAATACATCTCTGTGAAGTAGATTTCCTGCTATACTTTTTGAAACCACTCTTTGCCAGGGCAGAATATGCCTCAGGGTACGTTCTAATGTGAAACATGCCCAGGGAAATAACTGCAGGAATCTATAGTCCTATGAACAAACAGTTCCCACCTGAATCTGAAGAGGGAGAGATATCTTTTCCATCAATTAAAAAGCATTTCAGTATTTCTCCATCTTAACTTGGGTACAGGAGAAAAGTTCAAGGAACTACACTGCATGGTTTGATGAACTGGTATGTTCTGCCTCTACCTCTCCAGTCAAGAATGGATGGAAAAAATGCCAGAGAGCTTGCCAAAGAAGTCCTGATCTCTTGTACCTTAAGAGTACTTCTTCACCTTCTGGAAAAGCCTGCATTTTGCTTGAGATATTTCTAACTTTTTCCTACACATAAGATTGCTGCAATTACTTCAATAATAGTATCTTCTCTTATCAGATTGCAAAGACCTTATTTACTGCTGCAGCACAGCTTTGCTTTTCCTCTTTGTTCAGCCACATCTGTCAGAAACCAAAGTCTGTAAAGATAATTTCTCAACAGATACTCAACATAACAACAATAAAGATGCTCAACACAAATTTTCTGTCAGGCTTCTGACCAAAGTAAGCAAAGAATCCTAAATGTCATGTGGGGATAGTAACACAAATGTCACTGGTAGTTAAAATAGAGAGCTGAGAACAATGACAGGGTGGTATCTTCAATCTTCCCACCTCCATGAATATCATCTATTTATAATAATGTCCCTTCTGATGTACTGGAGAGGTGTTAACAGTGAGGCTGTAACAGCTAACTCCAATAAAGGTGTATCTCCCAGTCATACTGAGAGGCATAAACATAATTACATCTACTGTGACAATGGTCACAAAATGCTGGCAGCCCAGCTACAACACTCCAACCTAGAAATAAGCTATCCAATTTTGCAGTGATCCTTACAATCTACTTAAAAGGGAAAAGAAAAAACAAGAAGTGCACATCTCCCAGGAAGCTTTCATTACTGTGCTTTAAACTTACTCCCATATATTAAACCCAAGTACCCCTACTGTACCCTGGCATGGATAGAAATGCAAGGCAGTGAAAGCACAAGTAAATGGCTCATCCCATTACAGAGGCAGTTGAGTACTCTTTACACTGGTTGGGTCTTACAAGTGGCAGGAGAAAAATCTTACTTCACTACAGTAATCTCACCTAAAATCAAGGTAAAATCACAGCAACACTGCTTTGCAGCTATGTCAGTTCACTAAAACCACAAGGAATTATGGTGGAACTTGGGGTCATTCATATAATACCATGGTAAAAGGTTATTCTCTGCTCCCCACAACAAACCTGGGGAGAAGGCATCCCCAGCAGGCAGGAGGCACTGGGACAGCCAGCTTGACAGAGCATTGGCTACATCAGTACTGTGTTTTAGGAAGACTCTGACGAGGTGGCAGTTTTCTGATGGGGATGCAACGCACAACGGTTCTGCTCTGACCAGCAAAGGTGAAGTTACACCATAGAATATTGCTTATATGCAGCTAGGAGGTTTTGATCATCAGCAGAACAGCGAGGTTCACATCAGCAGAGTACAGGATGACTTTAATAGCCTAGATAATTTGACCTTATCTTCTTGTCTGTGCTACCAGTTTTGTTCACAGAAACAATCTGTAAATTACTGCTTAGGCTGTAACAGCCACAGAGACAAAGCATTCCATTTTTCTAAACTGAGCTCCTGCTATTACAGACATACAGCATGAAAAGAACACACCTATGGCAATGCATGCCATATAGAAATGCTTAGCAACACCCTGCACAAATGCCTTCCAAATAGTTCCTTTAAAATGAGAACAGCCACCAGTAACCATGACATTCCTTATGTTAATTCTTTTATACAAGCACACTTAAAAATGTTTAATTACTAAATTCCACCAACATAATTAAAGAAATGAGAAGTTTGAGGCAGCCTCAGGAATTCCAAAACAAAGACAAAGCAAACAAATGTGCTGTAGATATCCCCAGTGCCTTAGAAACACATCGAAAGTGTCGTGGCAATAAAACTTGCTGAGAAACGGCTGAAGGTCGTATCTGAAACCAAAGACAATGAAAAAAGAAACCCCAAACCAGATGACTATTGAGTTGTGCCCGCACACCTCTTGATTAACAAGTAAATCATGAGCTTGACTGACAGAATTCCAAGTTTAACTCTTCGTTTGTGAGCGTGTGTGTGTCTACTCAGACTGACGTTGTGCACTAACAAGAATGCAGGGGCTTGGCCGTGGCAGGTTGTCTCTAACTGCTTTAGATGCCTGTGCTCGCTGTATACAAAGTGGGGAGATGGAGATGCTACCCAGGGTGATTCAGAAAGCCATGTGGTGTGTGAGTAGTCTGAAGCATGGCAGTAAGAAACTCCAATCATACGTAAGTGCTTGGTGTCTTTGTCTTCGCCCTTTCCTTGCCCCAGGCACTAAGGCTGCTCTGGGCAGGTAGGGAGCTAACAGCAGGGTCAGGCAACAACCAGCTCCATCCCCTCCCCAGCCAGGCAGGCTCAGCCCCCTCAAGGCATCACTAGGGGTCAGTTCACACACCAGTAGCAATGCTGGGGTGCAGAGGCCTCTGTGCCTCCCCTCCAGAGTACCCAGCTAAGAAGGAAAACGTCTTGGGAACTGAACATAAGCAAATAAGAGGGAATAAATGCCCTAGCTTATTCCTCAGGCCACGGGCCAGAAGATCTCTGGATTACAGCTGCTTTCATCAAATTTCTAACATAAATGTAGTTTTGTGAATATATTTTTATTTCCCTGCTCTCCACCAAATCCCTCAGCCACTAGCTTGTTACATAAAAAGGGGAGGGTGGGAGTGGGAGGATGCCAATATTTCCCAGGGAAAGTGGCTGCATGTGTTACTCATGCCTAACAGATGGGGCTCTGGGAGGGACAAGGCAGGAAGGAGAGGAGCATGTCT